>NC_140697.1:630000-1856298 GCF_054131305.1 Coturnix japonica | reverse complement strand
GTGCATTGTTTGGATTGTGTAAGTATTCCTGTTGGTCTCTTGTGATGCTTACCTTCTTAGAGCACATTTCCTCGTTTGGCTCTACATATTTTGGTACCTTACTTGTTCTGTTTGGCTTAGCAGGGAAGGTCTTCTTCTGAAGCATCCTCAGTCTTGGTCTGGGCAGCATACTTAGAAATGACATGGACGTTACATGAGTGGGTGGTCAAAGGGGGGAAGAACTCACCTTTCTGATCTGTTTCCTTTTAGAACACAGTCCTGGAGAGGATTTGCTTTCCTTGTTTCCTGGAGACTTGGATTCTTAGATGGTTTTGACTGCAGCTATTTCTGATGTTAATTCCTTTTTCTGTACTTTAGTAGCCAAGTGCAAGTGGAGTGCTTTGGGAATTGTCTGAAGTTGCCAGGTTGCGTGTGATCACATATGTAACGTGGAGTTATGTGTGGTGCCAGTGATAATTAAGTGTGATGAACTTGAAGGCTTTCAGTACAATTTCAGCCCTAATGTAAACAGTGACTTGAACTCCGGAATTCTGTGTAAAATCATTAGCTAGCTTGTGGTCCAGGTCTTGAAACCAAAGGCTATGAGGTGCTGCTCTTGTTGACGCAGGCTGTGAAAGATGACTTGAGCTCTAAGAGTAATTTCCCTTCTGCTCTTTATATGAACGTCATATCAACAATTAGAATATTAAGAACATAATATAAAAGTTGTTGCTGCTGGCCTGTGGACTTCCATTAGCTGTTAGCCATAGTTTGGAACTTGCAAACCAATCTTATTTAGACTTTAGTGGTGAAATCTTCTGATGAAATCTTCCTTCTAATTCTGCAAAAGAATCTCGGTGGAACATTTCTGTCTGAAAAGGCTCTGGCATATGAAGATGTGCCAGACTGCAGCCATGTGCCAGATGCGTTTGGATCCATGGAATTTTCTGATGTAGCTTCAGTGTTTGAAGAATCTCCACTCGATCTAAATACTCAGAAAACAAAGCAGGTGTGTGAAGATGTACAGCTAGTTTCTTACAGAAAAAATACAGCTCTTAATCTAGAAATCTGCTTCTCATTGTATCTAGTGCTTACTCCATATTTAAGTATCTAGTGGACCTTGACCAAAGGAAGATAAAGATAGAGCAAAGAAGTATGTTAAGCATAAATTTTGTTGCCTTCTACCTGTAGGCCATGGTTGGTTTGACGTGATCCCTAACTCCAGTGTTTGGTTTGCACAGAAACAGCAAGCAAGGGAACAAGTAAAGGAGTCAGTGAGGATTTTAAAACACAATGGGAAGCGATAAGGCACAGTTAATAAGATTCTGGAGTTAGGCTGGAGGTAGGCAGAGGTTGAAAGGTACCGAAAGAAATTCAATCTTACTGTGTTGGACAACAAAATCCACTGTGATATTATTCAAATTTTTAACTAAACCAAGTGATAATTCATATTTATGTTTAGATAAGCTGGTGAAGGTTAATCCTCAATGGAGAATTGAGATGAACAAATAAAAAAATGGTGTTTGACAGTCTATAAGAAACGAACTTATTCTAGGAGAGAATCAGAGTTTTCAACTGTTTTGTTCAATAGCCAAATAATGTATGATATTTTTATAAGCATTGTGTCTGACCTTCTCAGCTGTTAGAATTTCTTTGACAGTAACTTCTCCGGCTGTGATCAGAAAACCTTTTGTTCCGTCTCTGGCACCATTCGAGGCATGATACTCAACTGGGTGATATGGAATTCACACTGTCAACTCCAGTGACAAGAAAAGTGGCATCTAAGAAGCGTGCAAACACAGAGAATGTTGATGCAGAGTCAGTGTTAAGAAATGAGCTGCCCTTTGCATTTCCTGCTCCAAAGGCCTTCTTTTCGAAGAGCCAGACAGAGAAGCAAGTAGAAGGCATATCTTTTTAGGCGCCTACTTCCAAAGGTATGTTGTATCTAACAAATGGAAACCTAGAACATGTGTAGCTTAGGAATTTTTTACTTTTAATATGAATGCAGTACTTGTAGGTCCTAAAATTCTGAAAGGTTTCAGTGTGGGGTTTATTTGGTCACAGCACATACAGCTGCCATCCTGTACATCTGACAGTGCACTGCAAGCGGTTTAACCATATATCAGGGCATGGTACACGTCTGTTAATGATAGAAGTTCTCACAGTTTCACAAGGAGCATGCCTTGAGATGCATTCAGATAATGAGATAAGTGCTGTGTTCCTAAAACTAGCATGTGTCTCCACTCTCCATCGAGATTTAGTAGATAATTTCTTTAACAATTATGATGAGAGTTTTGTTTTGTTTTTATTTTTTTCTGGGCTATTATTTTGAGTGAAAGAAAAGGGTATGCTTTTATTTAAGCGAGCTTTTGATTGCATCATGCTTCTAAATTAAATGTAACCTACTGAATTCCTCATGATAGCATACGAGTACTTGCGTGTATCTGTTCTCCCTAATAGAGGGAGAAGAGACTCAGTGAACATGGACAGTGTTACCCAGGGTTGTGAGAACAGCTAAATGATTGTTGAGAACTGGTCAACTCGTGAGCCTGAGACCTGGGATCCTCCATCCTAGGGTGGAACTTTACTGGAGCACGTGGGTGCCACAGCAACAAAAGGACTGTGTACAATAGACTGAGAGTTTGCTGAGTTTCTTGGTTTACAGAAAGCACAACTAACTCAGCAGCAAGTGACGTATTTGGGATAGGAGATGACAGCTGGACTTTGAACCTTAAGGACTGCCAAGAAAGAAGCCATCTGCTCAACCCCTGAGCTGCAAACTGCCAAGGAACTCCATACGTTGCCAGGAATGACAGGAGGGTGCCGACCATGGATACACAGCTACGGACTGATGGTAAGAAAGAAGCCATCTGCTCAACCCCTGAGCTGCAAACTGCCAAGGAACTCCATACGTTGCCAGGAATGACAGGAGGGTGCCGACCATGGATACACAGCTACGGACTGATGGTAAACTTGAAACAGCTTGAAGTGAGTAAGGGATATCCAGGGTGCACTGGTGCTCAATATTCAAGAAGCCCATCAATCTACACTGGGCCAAAGGATACCAGTTTTAATATCTCATGCAGTGTTTACTGTATTGGAGGCAAAAGGGGGACATTGGCTTTCACCCCACAGAATCACAGAATCACAGAATTACCCGGGTTGGAAGGGACCTCAAGGATCATGTAGTTCCAACCCCCCCGCCTAGCAGGGCCACCAAACATACGCCTTTACTAGACCAGGTTGCCCAGGGCCCCGTCCAACCTGGTCTTGAACACCTCCAAGGACGGGGCATCCACAACCTCACTGGGCAGCCTGTTCCAGGACCTAACCACCCTTCTAGTAAAGAACTTTCCCCTAACATCCAACCTAAATCTTCCCTCCTTCAACTTAAAACCATTTCCCCTAGTCCTGCTATTATCAGCCCTTTCGAAGAGTTTACTCCCCTCCTGGGAGTAAGTTCCCTTCAGGTACTGAAAGGCTGCAATGAGGTCACCCCGCAACCTTCTCTTCTCCAGGCTGAACAAACCCAACTCCCTCAGCCTGTCCTCATAGGGGAGGTGCTCCAGCCCCCTGATCATCTTCCTGTCCCTCCTCTGGACCCTTTCCAAAATCTCCATATCTTTTTTGTACTGAGGGCTCCGCACCTGGACACAGTACTCCAGATGGGGCCTCACAAGAGCAGAGTAGAGAGGGACGATCACCTCCCTATCCCTGCTGACCACCCCTCTCCTGATGGAGCCCAGGATCCCATTTGCTTTCCGGGCTGCCAGAGCGCACTGCTGGCTCATGTTAAGTTTCTCATCTATCAGGACCCCTAGGTCTTTTTCAGCCGAGCTGCTCTCAAGGACAACTCCTCCCAGCCTGTACAGGTGCCTGGGGTTCTTCCGGCCCAAGTGCAAAACCTTGCACTTTGCTGTGTTGAACCTCATTAGGTTCACCCGAGCCCAGCTTTCCAGCCTGTCAAGGTCCCTCTGAATGGCATCTCTTCACCCCAAAGATTCCCGAAATACCAGGCCATCCTGGTAGAGCAGGGTGATATAGAAATAATTGTAACTACTATTGCCAACCCAGTATCTTTCCTTAGCGGAACTCCCCTGGTGGAGAACCAGGATGACATCACTGCTTTGAAACAACTGATGCTGCACATTACATCCAGTCGGTCGGAGCTGAAGGACGAACCCTTAGAAGATGCAGAAGACGCCTGGTTTACCAGCAGCTGCAGTTTTGTGAGACAAGGAGGCTGTAAGGCAGGACATGCAGTAACTGCTACTGAGCAGGGAATGGAAGCACAACCATCAGCCGTGGGGACTACCCCTTAGAAGGCTGAAATAACTGCCTTGATGAGAGCCTTAATGATA
Source organism: Coturnix japonica (assembly GCF_054131305.1). Classification (NCBI taxonomy): domain Eukaryota; kingdom Metazoa; phylum Chordata; class Aves; order Galliformes; family Phasianidae; genus Coturnix; species Coturnix japonica. The sequence goes on along the minus strand of NC_140697.1, from coordinate 1,851,958 downwards.
TGGACAGATGCTAACTATGTGTTTGGGGTGTCACACGCTCATAGTACCATCTGAAAAGAGCAAGGATTGCTCACACACAAGGAAAAGAGCATGATGTAAATGTACCTATGTTGTAGGGCACAGTTCTCTATCCAGGCCCAAGTCTGTGTGGGTGTCTCCTCTATCCACAAAGCTGCTCACACTGCAGGAGGCACAGGCTGAGAGGAGAGGCCAGAGCAGCTCTCCCACTGTGACACGGAGCAGCAGGATACAAGTAAAGGAAGGCCCCGCAGCGGTACTGGGAAGGTTCCACACAGTCATCAATTTTTCATCTGAAAGGTAAAGAGGAATTCCCTTTTCTGCCCCTATCATCATTGGTCGGGTGAGTAGCAATGATGCCCGGTGTGCTTCCATCAATGGAGCAGAATAGGCGGAAGGCTGGGGTGCAGGCTTTCCTCTGCTGAGGTGAGTGGGGGCTCAGGGTGTTGCTCAGTAGTAGATTTGTTCACACTGAGTTCTAACAGGAAACTTGCTCAACATCGAAGGCCTTGCAAAAGTCTGGCTGAGTGATGTCAGTTGCTTTTCCTTTCCCTACTGATGCTGTCACTCCACTGTAGAAGGCCACCAAAGCGACCAGGCTGCATGTCTCCGTTTCCGCTGTTTCTCCATTTCCTTCTTGTTGCTCCCTGTAACCAGCAGGTTCAGCCATGCTGCTTTCCTGCCTCCTCTGCTGTGTTTCGTGTGGTCGGGATGGAGCTCAGAGCTCCAGCTCTGAGAAAGGTTTTCTGAGAAAGTTACCATCTCTTTTCCATTCCTTTACCCCTAAAAACAGTTTTCCAGTGTCTCTCATGCAAGAATTCTTTGAACAGCCTGCAGCTGACTCTCCTGAAGCTCAGGGTCCTGACTTTGCTTTTTGCCAGGCACACATTCTTTGAGATGAGGAACTCTAGGAGGGCATGGTCACTACAGCCCTGACCACCTCCAGTCTTAACCCCTGCTGTTCAGCATGTCCAGTAATGCTTCCCTTCTGCTTGGTGTGCTTAATGCTTGGCCCACAAAGTTATTGTCAGTGCACTCCAGCAGGCTCTCAGACAGTTTGCAGCAACTGGGATTGGTGCTGGGTGGTTGCTGGGAGGTGTCTCAGCAGAAAAGCTGGGCTGGGGTGGGCGTGCTGTGTCAGTCCTCATCGCAGCTGGCAGAGAGAGTTAGAGGAGGGTGATGGGTGCTGCCTGCTCTCAATGCTGCTGCACTGAATTTGGGGCACAGCAGCACAGTGGTGAGTGAGCTGGGAGGGAGACGGACTGCTGCTGTGCATGGCTAGGCCAGAGCTGGAGGATTGTCAAACACGTGAGTCATGCTGGTGCAGCCATTGCAGCTGCAGCAGGAGTAGAAGACAAAGAGGTTTTGTAGAGGACAGAGGGTGGTGACTCATGGTTTGATGTCCAGGTGGAGGCCGATAACAAGTGGTGTCATCCAGGAGTCTGTCTTGGGACCAGTGCTTTTTTACATGGTTATCAGAGACACCAATGATGCAATGGAGTGCACCCTCTGCTGTTTGCTGAGTGGTGCGGCTGACGCAGTGGAAGGAAGGGATGCCATTCAGAGGGAGCTCAACCGAGAGGTTGGCCTACGTGAATCTAATGAGGTTGAACACAGCTAAGTGCAAGGTTTTGCACTTGGGCTGGAGGAATCCCAGGCATTTCTACAGACTGGGAGGAGCAGTCCTTAAGAGAAGCCCCGCAGAGAAGGACCTGGGGGTCCTGGTGGATGAAAAACAGAACGTGAGCCATCAGCGTGCTCTTGCAGCTCAGAGAGCAAATGGTCCCCTGGGCTCCATCAGAAGAGGGGATGGCCAGCAGGGACAGGGAGGTGATTGATCTTCATGATCCTTGAGGTCCCTTCCAACCCGGGCCATTCTATGATTCTGTGATTACACTCGCTGTCAGAAATAACGGCAGCTGTACAGATGTTGGATATATTTTGGGACAGTTCTTGTAACCAGCTGATTTTAAGACCTTGCCCGAGTCAAGAGTCTAAATTGAGTGTCAGAAGAAAGCTGGTAAAGTGGCTATTGCTCATTCTTTTTCATTTGCTGATTCTTTCATTCGGGTTCCTTTTCCAAAGGAGATTCTGGTGATGGAAGCAATTGAAGAAAGAACCAAAGCAGCTCTTGCCAAGAGTGCTTGAAGTCCCTGTGGAGAGAAGCAAAGAACTTGAGCTTCCTCTGGGATGCGCCCCACCATGTCTCAGGAAGGAGACAACTGCTGTTCCACTTTCTGCTTTGTGTGTGGAAAGGTACGTCTGGGTTTTCTTCTACTTGTTTTTCTTTCTTTTTCTGGCTTTGAAGGAGAAGGGGTGGAGCAAGGGGAGACCCACTGGTCATTTGTTAACTCAAGAACAGGATGGATTCTGCATTGACTGTGAAAAACCTGGGCTAGTAGCATGGGCATATTTCAGGCTGGACTCTTCTTTTGCTGCTTGGTTTCCTTTTGGCTACAGGGAGACAGCTGTCTAAAGGTGTGTTTTCAAACCCACTCTCCAAAACCATGTTTCATTGTTGCAGGTGGTTCAGTGTGCTCTTGCAGGGTAGATGTGTTTGCTGTAGAATCTGAATGGTTTCTGTTCCTAGGGGAGGACTGGGAGGAGGTAGTGAGAAGAGAATTCAATGCCTGAGGTGTATCTTAGTGAGAAATGTTGGCATGAGGTGCTGAAAGTCTTGAGTTGTCAAAGGCCAGTGAGGCTCAGACTCCTTAACCTGCTGGAGCAGGGTGGAAGCAAGGAGTGGGCACTGCCGTCCCACAAGCTGCACTTGGTTCTGGTCTGCCAGGTCTGTGCTGGCCTGGATTTCTTCTGAGAAGTTTGTTGGAGCTGCTTGGAGTAGTGAAGGGTGGGGAAGAAGTGCTGCTCCAGAGCTATGAGACGTGCAGCTCCTTCTGAAGTGCTCCTGAGAAGGACGGAGCGCATTTGCTGCAGCTTTCTCTGCAGATGTGCTCCTCACCTTGAAATCCTCCTGGTTTGTCCTCAGCTCCTGACCACGGCCTGTTCTCTGTTTTGCAGGCTGATAACATGCAGAAGCCGCAGCTGGTGCGTGCTATGTCATCTTTAAACGTACCAGCATTTGCGGCAGCCCATGTTATTAAGAGCCACGTCACCCAGGGGACAGATGAGCTCTCTCTGGAGGTAAGCAGTTCCAGGCATTCCGTGTTGTCGTGCATAGAAGAGGGCAGTCCTTTCTGCTTTGTTTTCCTACCAGATTTGCTGAATCTGGGATTGATGTTTCAATCTCTTTCAGGTCGGAGATCTGGTGAGCATTGTTGATATGAGGACATATCAACAGGCTGAGCCCCTGGTGGAGAGGCAAGCGTGGCTTTGAGGTAGGCACACGTTTTTGACTAGAGAGCACAACTTCAGTAGAGTTGGGAATCTCAGCTTGGAGCTGCTCTGCCTGCACAGGATGGCTGCTGGATGCAAACAGTTGCCCTGTGTCACTGTCAGTGGACCTTCCCTTTGGCTCTGGGCTCGGGCTAATGCTCACCTGTCTTTTTGTTCTAATTACAGGTTGGGCTTTTCCCTGGTGAGTGCATGGAACTCATCAGCGGAAAAGTTCCCGATTCCCTCCTCAATTCATTGCCAAAGCCAGGTGCGTAATTTACATTTGACAATGCGAGTTAGTCAAATAGGGTCAGAACGTTACTTTCAGGGGGTTTGTTTATGCCCAAGTTCAGCAAGCTTAGAAAGAGAACTACAGTAATCTCCTTGGGCACCTCCAGGGATGGGGAAAATCCATTCTTGCGTGTCCTTGTTGGGAATGTTCTTCCCGTTGTTACATGCTCTGTCAAATGCATTGCGCTCAGCTTCGTCCAACCGAGCCAGGCCTGAAATGAACTGGTTTCTTTGTTTTGTTGCGCAGAGCCAAAGAAATGGGGCAAGCTCATCAACGGCCTTTGTTCCCTGGTGAAGGTCAGCCCTGGGAGAGCAAAGCAGCCTGAGCCTCCGACATTCTCCGGATCCATGTCCTTGCTTGACATCGTTGAGAGGTATTTAGCCTTCAGGACTTGAGGGCTGAGCTGTAGGAATGGAAGCATCCTCTGCTGTTTGAAACAGAGGGCGTTTCTAAGCTGTGTTTCAGCAGAAAGCAGGCAGTGCCCAGAACAGGCAACTTTTGGCCAGGGCTCGGTGCAGCTCTTCCATCACCCTGCACCACGTCTGACAGCATGCTCTGTTTTCTCTGCAGAATGAGTTCTCCCAGGAAGAGGGCAGAGTCAGCAGCTGGCAGTTGGTGTTCCTGCTTCTGCCTGGGAAAACCATCCCCTGTGGCCAAACACCAACTGCAGAGCAGTGCCAGGGAGCCCTCTGAAGCAGAAGTCTTGGTCCTGGCAGGTAAGGGTGCAAGTCCAGCTTACAAAACACTGCTTGTCAGCAACACAGGTAGAATTCATGCTTTCAGTGGGCTTGTACCTCCTTCTGGCGTTCAAGCCCGTGCCTGACATCTTCAGTTGATCCCTGTCTTTCCCAAATGAGTCTCTTGTCAACACAAGAGCTGGACCTGCACGTGGATCACTTTCAAGACAGTGACACTGTTGCTAGAAGCCTATTTGCTTCTGCCCACCACCACTACATAGCCAAATGTCAAGAATCTCCATGGTTCATCTTGCGAACGTTCGACACTAACTGCTGTACATCTGCTCCTTCCTAGGTGACCCGAGCCCTTGTATATCCCCAAGACGCAGGGCATGTTACGATGACGCATCTTCCATCAATGAAGAGTTGTTACTAAGCACAGAATGCTGCAGTTCAGATGAAAGCCTTCCGTATAACATCAGCTATCAAGAGAAGAAGGTCATCATCGTTGAAGCCTTCATTCATCCCATCCCTACTGAAGCTGCTGACCTGAGCCCACCAGACACCTCAGGCACCAGCCTGGACTCAATGTCTCTGCAGTGCAGCCCAGCCCAAGCACAGCCTGAGTGCCCCGACAGCAGCACCACCATGCAGGCTCAGGTCAGCATCACCGAGGAGAAGCTGAGCATCTCGCAGGGGGGCACAGAATCAGGACACGAGTCCCAGGCTCCGGGCAAAAGCACGGTCTCTGAGCAGCTCTCATGATTACAAGAGAGGATGAGTCCCATCTTTCCTCCAGACCTCACACCCCCTCCTTTCTCCTATTGAATAAAGGCACGCTCGTGCTCAATCAATGCCTTGACTGAATTCCGAGTTTTCATTCGCAGAGATTGGGATGAGTGCAAGAAACTGCAAGGCAGCTCAGCTTACAACACTCTGGCTGTGGGGTTTGTGCGGCCGAGCTCTGGGTGTGTTCCCATTTTGCCTGACTTTGGGATGCCTGCAGCGAGAGCTCTGCTGCCGTTGTGTATGGCAGCAAATAGTCTCTAGCATCCTGGATGCTGCTCATGAAAACCCCAAGCTTCCTGGCTGTGGCTGTGATGCTTTTCAGGGCCTTTTGATGCTCTTTGATGCCGTGGCTGCTCCCTAACACCTCTGTCCTCCCGCCGTGTCCATTCCTGGCTCCCACCTGTGAGCTGTCCCTGCAGATCATCTCTAGCCCTGCCATCATCGCGCTGCAGCAGGAGGAGCTCGCCCTGACCAACATCAGGCAGTGCTGCCTGCCTCTCTCACTCTCTAGACCAAGTGTAACTACGCTGTCATGGAGACAAATGCTTTCTGTCACATCCTCCATCCCTGCAGACATTTACCGGTAGGTGGCTCTTGCAGAAGAAGATTCAAGCAGCAGAACCTTTTGCTCAGCTACAGCACACAAATGCTACAAAAGCAGGAATAACCCGCAAGCTCTGGGTCTGTTTGTCTTGCACAGGCATGCACTAACTGCGTTTGATGGTACCCCCCATCCTTGATTTCCTTCCCTGCTTCTTGTCTGATGACGCTGCTGAGCCAGGAACAAGCTGCCCAGTGTGGCAGAGCATGGTGCAGAGCTGTGCTGGGACCTCCTCCCCTTCATCTGCTGCAGATCAGTGCCACACACGTGCCATCGAGATGCTCTGGCACGGGATGTGCCTCCAACCCAAAGCTCCTTCCCACGTCCCAAGGAAAAGCAAAGCAACCCAAGCATCTCCAGCAAAGCTGCCCAGCAGACAGCAGGGAATGCAAACAGCTTCTGGCTGCTCCCCTGCACTCCTGTCCTAAGTAATAGACCCCATGAGGACTGGCTGGGAAATCAGTGCATGACACATGTGAGTGTGCACAGGATTGTGCAAAGCAGTGGGGTTCCATGAGTTTGTGTGTGTGTGTATCTCGGCTGTTATGAAAGCATGGGAAGACTGCCTTACTGAGTCCCAGATAATTACTTATCCTCAAATGATTTTTCCTGGCCAAATTTAAAGCCTCTTACAGGTAATCGAGACCAACAGGCTGTTGTTGCACAATCAACAGGCACAAACTAGATGAATAGCTGAGGAAAATAAAGCATCATGCCAAGGGTACTAGATAAGTGAGCAGCTTGAGATCTGCACATTTATGTGATACTCATGGTCTTAGACAATATTTGCTTAGTGAGGTCACATAGAATGAAAGTAAAATAGAAGAAGTGCAATTGGTCTCAGTTCACACAGCTGGCTGGTTTGTCTCAGGCTAATCCTGAACTGCCTCAAGCGACTGCTTTGGGGCTCTACAGAACAGCAACTTCAGAGATCTCTTTCTATTACTAAGTGTTTGAAAGAGCAATTTGCTCTGTTAATTATCCATCATTTCTGTGCAGTCTGTTTTGTCAGACTTGTCTTTAGCTTCCAAGTTGTATGTGAAGAATTGTTTCCGTTGTAATGCACAATGAACTAAAAATTGAGAGATGAAAATGTGAAGAGTTTTTCCAGCTTTGATTTCATGTCTGGAATTTTGGAACCCACTACTTGCAGTTGTTAATCTGTCCAAACTGGTCTGGTTTGGGATGCCCTCGTACTTCTTGAATCGCTGTTAAAGGCGGAGCAATTCCTACAAGTGCCATGGCCCCACTGTTGTTCTAATTCTTGTTTCTTTGTTTTCCACACGCTGCTTTTCAAGCCTCCTTTTTCTTTACAGTCAAAGTGAGAACTGCACTGTGAGGTGTCTGAACCTTGTTGTGCCTGTACATAAATAGAACAGCAGCAAAGCCAGACAGGTGACTGTGCTGACAGCTCTCGTAGCTAGTAACACGTAACTGTGCTAAATCCCTTGTGACGGCTTTGATTTCATTTTTGCCAGTGAAATCCTTGTAAAAGTAAGTGCAGCAGTGTGATGAGATAAGGTGAAGATGCTGGTTTTAGTAGTGCTCTAAGCTGAGTGAAAGGGCAATTGAATGAGGGTTATATGCTTTCTCTGGGACGATAAGGCTCTTTTTCCTGAGGGAAAGAGCCAGCTTTTCATGGGCTATATGTGGGCTTTGGCAAGGGCAGACAATCCAGTCTGTCAGGAAGCCATTTGAGGTGCTTCAGGTTTGTAAGCTTGTCTTTTTGTTTTTCAGGCGGATATTTGGAGCATGGGTGTAGTGCTGTATGCTCTGCTGTGTGGGTTTTCCCTTTGGATGATGACAATATGATGGCACTCTACAGGAGGATACCAGTGGGTATCAGTGGTGCTAGAATACACTGAGAAGGGAAATAGCTGAGCTTGACAAGAGGCCTTGCTTTTCGGATGGAAGAACATGCTGAGCTGTGAGTAGAAAGGCCTGTCTGCTGAATATTGTCCCTGTTTTTGCTGCTTTGTCTACCAGTATTTAGTGGAATTGGTTCTACGCTTGGTTGGCCTATGTGGCACTGTAGCCTAATTCTGTACCATGATAGCATACAGAATTTAAGGAGAAGTATTTTCTTGCCAATGGTCTGGATTTTTTGTATCTGGTTCTTCAACTGGCTGCTCCCTATACTATCTGTAGTAAAAATACAGACACATCATTTGATTTCCCTGAAATGAATGTTCCTAAATGCCAGCTCTTCTCATGTCTACAAAGATCAAAGTTCTGCATTTGCTATTAGAATTTCCTCTTCCAGAATCAGGAGGTAATGTAGGACCCCACAGATTGCCTTCAGAATCCAGCAGTTAGTTCTGTTTCCTTTCGGAGTGCATAACAACCTGAGCAAATGAATTGAATGACGTGGCTTATTAGTCTGGTACAAACTCTGCTGTACACTGAAACTTGGTCCATTTGTAAGCAGGACTTTTTCCATCTCTGCAGGACAGCAGAAAACCCTTTGTGCTAATCATGATGCCAAGAAGCAGAATGCGGCAGATGATCCAACTGCTTCAGGTGTTCATTTCCTTAAAACTGAATAGTTTTGGACTGAGAGTTTGTAAGCAGAACGGAGCTCTTAAAGCTGTCAGAGACTATTTCTGCACTGTTCAATTCTATCTGCACAACATACACAGGATCTCAGAACTGCGTTGCTTGAATTGGTGGAACTTGTTGAAGTGAACTGGGATGAGCAAGTTTTAGAACTTAGTCAGAATGCAGTAAAAAATGGATAATCTCATGAGTATTAAGGTACAGGATTGCTATTTCTGCACTGAATTTGTTTTTATTTTACATGGCTGTGATCTGAAAGTTGCTTGAAACGCAGGCACCTAGGCACTGTTGTGTAACTGAATTTCACACGATAGGTCCTGAAATATCCTGGAATCAAAAACTCTGACTTGTTTTAAGTCTGCTGCTTGAGTCTAATCAGGGTCATAGTGTCTGTGTGCAGTGTTTCTTTCCCTGTAATGCTCCACATCATTTCATTTTGGGAATATTGAAGGAAATGGACTATGTGCCATAACTGTTGTTAGAACAAAGTATGTCTGGTGTGATCTTATGCATAGGTTCTGTAACTGCTCTTCACAGCTCAGGTGTTTGACCTTCCTTTTGGTGAAGTGATGAAATACTGATGGTTTCTATTTGTGCTTCTAGGCACCTTGAAGCTCTTAGGAATAGAACAATTGTCTCCAGTTCTTTTCAATGATATCAGTAACAGCTCGAGTGTTGCTGCCCACTAGGTAGACCCAAAGAAGCAGATTACAGTGAAACAACACACGAGCTGGACCTGAATGAGGATCACTTTCAAGACAGTGGCTATGCTGCTTCAAGCCTACTTGCTTCTTCCTGCCGCCACTCTATTACCAAGTATCAACAACCTTTCATGATTCAACTTGCAAATGTTTGAAACTAACCCTTGTGTTTCTATGCCTTCCTAGGTGATTCGAGCCCTTGTCAACCCCAAAGATCCAAACCAAGCAGTGTCTTTCCATCAATGGAGAGTTCTTATTAAGCATGAATCGCTGCAATTCGGATGACAGCCTTCCACATGGTAACAGTGATGGACACAAGGGGCTCATCCACGTTCATGCTCTCATATCTCCTGGCTCTGCTGAAGCTCCTGACCTGAGCCTGCCAGACACAGCAGTCACCTGCCTGGATTGTGACCCAGCGCCTTTGCAGTGCTGCCCATCCCAAGCACAGCCCGAGTGTCCCAGCAGCAGCACCACCATGCAGGAGCAGGGCAGCATCAGTGAGGTGAAGCTGAGCATCTTAGAGGGGGACTTAGAGTCAGGCTGCCAGTCCCAGGCACCAGGCAGCAGCACCAGCTCTGAGCCACTCTCATCTTGACAAGAGGAGTCCCATCTTCACCCTTGACCTCTCAAGCCCTTCTGTCTTTTATTGAATAAAGTCACTCTCATGCTCAGTCATCGCCTCGACTGCATTCTGAGTCTTCAATCACAGGGATTGGGATGAATGCAACAAACAGCAAGGCAGCTCAGCTTGCAATGCTATGGCTGTGGGGTTCGTGCAGGCAGAGCTCTGGGTTCCCATTTTGCCTGGCTTTGGGATGTCTGCAGCAAGATCTCTACCATTTTGTATGGGAGCAAATAATCTCTAGCATCCAGGTTGCTGCTCATGATATATCCCAGTCTTCCTGGCTGTCACTTTGTGATACTTTTCAAAGCCTTCTGATACTCTTTGATGCCTTGGCTGCTCCCTAACACCTCTGTCCTCCTGCCATGTTGACTCACGTCTCCCACTTTTAAGCTGGCTTTGCAGATCATCTCCAGCCCTGTCATCATCACGCTGCAGCAGGAGGTGCTCACCTGGCCCAATGTCTGGCAGTACTGCTTGTTCTGCAGATGAGCAGCTGCCTCCTCATCTCTTCAGCTACAGTAGTTTTTCTCAGGGCAGTTAGATGCAGTCATGCTCCTCTGGATTTGGTGTGTTAAATCCATGCTGCATGGCAGCAGTCAGTGCAATACAAAGGTGTTCTGTGTGCCATAGCATTTCTCCAGGGGCTGCCAAAGGTAGAAGCACAACACAGCACCATGCTTCTGACAGTAATGTCTGTGAGTGTTAGACATGTGAGCACTGCATCATCCCCAGCGTGTCAGTGCTTTTCCACACCAACCTGACACTCACACTCTGCACTGAATGTAACTCTGCTCTTGTGGAGACAAATGCTTTCTGTCACATCCTCCATCCCTGCAACCATTTGCCGGTAGGCAGCTCTTGCAGAAGAATCAAGCAGCAGAACCTTGTGCTCACCCTACAGCATGCAAATGCTATGAAAGCAGAAATAACCTGGCATGCTCTGGGTCTGCAAGGCTGCACAGATGGGAGAGGTAGATTGTGTTTTTGCAGTGGAAGTTTCCAGTATTTTCAGTACATAGTGTAGGCCCTAACTGAATGTATAACCCTCTTGTAAAACAGCTGTATAAGTAGTTTTTCCACCAAGAAAGTTGCTGAACAGAATTAAGTTCAGACTGGGGGCATTCTGACATGGGGAGAATTGAGACAAGCACAAGATAAATACAGGGTGGGTAGAGCCCAGCACAGGACAGAATGAATGTACTGACTTTTGGAAACATTGCCCTTCTCTGTCCGCAGAAAAGTACAAGGCAGACCTAAAAACAAGAGGTTGGTAATTGACCTTCTATGGAAATGAATCCTAGCCACAGTCTCGAGGAGTCTGTGAGCCTGAGATGCTCAACCAATGAGAGCCATGAGAGCATCACCTGCAGTGGGTTTAGGGCACAGAACAGAATTGATTTCACTGACTGGTGTGCAGTTTCTCCCTTGCCAATAGGGGATGTGCGCGCAGTATTGCAATAATGAATAAGCACTGCTGCTATCGCTGCCATCTTTGCCTAACTAGAAATCTTTGACTTTGAGAGTTTCTCACACAAGGGGAGAGGGTAAGAAAGTAAAGAGGCACAGAAAACTAAGGGAAACTGCTCTTCTTTATCTTATCTATAAAAATTGATACGATGCTGTTGTGCATTTTTTTTTTAATTTTATTTTTAATTTTTTGCTAATGTCAGTTAGATTGTTTTAAAATATCCACACACCAAAATCTGACTACCAAGCAAATGTAATGAAAATGAAATGAAGGTGAGTTAGTGGAAAGCACAAGGCCATATTATATTAGGCTCCAGCAAATTTACAGGCAGTCACTGCACGAAGAGGTAGATCTGAGTTGCACATTATATGATTCCCACAAAGATTAAGGAAATCTGAAGCTTTCAATATATTTTTTTAATTCTTTTTTCATTTCATTTTTAAACACCTGACCCAGACCCCAACCCTCACAGGAGCTGTAAAGATAACAGCATTTACCAGCAATGTAACTCTAATCCTAACCCTTACCCTGATTCTAAAATCGTCCCTAACTCCAAATGCAACAACAAAAATGATGCTAGAAGTTTGTAGCAAAAGGAACCTTAACCCTGATCATAATCCAAAAAAAAAATCATTATGGTAACAATAATCTTTACCTTAAGAGTAATATTAATCAGAGCCCAGATGATGCCTGCATCCAATCAGAAGCATGCTTTGCATTATTTAAGAGTTGTATTTTTTCCAATGAACTCTCTCTATTATCACGTTTATAAAGTAACAGAGTCTGTTCTTTTTCTCCTGACACTGTGCCTTACTCCTGACATCCCCTGGAAATGACCCAGATAGGGCACCATCAAAGTAATGCTAATAGTAATGTCAATCCTAAGGGTATCTCTAGCCTCAGTGTTAATGGGACGCTAACAACAATCCCAACAGCCTTAAACATTCTGGTGGTGTGAAAGAGGTGCTGCCTTGCACATGCTGGGCAGTCCCATTGCCTGTTAAATGCAGGCGGCAGCGTAGAAACATGATGCCCGTGGTCAGAATGCCCTGTGGCAGATCCTGGCACCGGAGAACTGACCGGAGAACCATGAGAGAACTGACAACAAATCACGCGACATCAGAACCGACCCAGTGGTTATTTACAAGCCTTGGGAGACCCAGACAGGATCTCAGAGTGGTGAATGTAGGTACAGAAGTTGTTACTACTCTGTTTTCTTCTAAAAGAAGTGTTTTTTTTTCATCTCAGAAGTTGGGGGGGGGGGGGGGGGGGGGGGGGCGGGAAAGGGATATCAATTTAATTACTCATTAATTTATTGACAGACATTCACGTTTGCTACGTTTGGAGAAGTTTTTATTTGTTTGCTGTGGTTTGGTTTTTTCTTTTTTTCTTTTTTTTTTCCCCCTTCCCTCCTCTTCCATCTTTGTGTTCTTCCCCTATAATCAAAAGAGAACGGATCCCCAGGGTCTGTCCCGCAGACGTTCTTTCCGTGGTCTCTGCTGCCACCTGCTGGCCAATAAGCGGAACTGCCACTGTTGGGCGTTTGGTGCCACAGGAAGCACAACGCAGATCTGAGTTCTGACCGGTCTACGCAGCAAATCCGCCAATCTTTATTGTGATAAGCCCTCCACATGGCATTGCGCATGCACTCGAACACGCAACAGGCATAGATTTCTCTTAACTCCTTGAGGAGCAGGCAAGCAGAACAACTGAGCGCACCACTGCTTGTGATTGGGCCACCCCCATCATAGAGATGTGTGTTAGATCTTTTACCCACCCCTGGACTGGCCTTGTTGTTTAACGATAACCTCTGAAATCTGAGCTACTGGTTCTACCACCTGTAGTGTAGAATAGGTAGCCAATAAATGCTTTTCAACTGTGATGTATCTTTATTCTGCTCCATGCCAAACCTGTGGCCAAAACCTCATAGGGGTTCACAAAGAACTCTGGCTCTGCCAGAGCCCCCATCCAGACCCTTCTTGAGTTACATTCACATCTAGTTTGGCTGAAAAGGTTGGACTATAAATACTCAGTGCTTGGGCCTGTTTAACAGATATTTTTTCCTGATTATGCTGTCCATCGATCTTTTTAAACTGAACTCCTGCTCTAATCTGGTCTTTAAACATTTGTTGTCTCAAGACCCTAATGGGTCCAGACTGGATTACCTTAGGGGCTGGACGCCTAAGTCATGGCAGCAGATGGTTCTCTGCCTTTCTCAGACCTTTCCACCACCATTCAGAGCCTGCATCTGGCCGTAGGCACTCTTGTCTCCCCATCAATTGGGCAGCCTGTTGTATTACAGCACCTGAGGGCCACTGGGGGGTTCAGTATGGATAACATAGACCCATACTGATGTAAAGCTGATGGCTGTAGGATGAGATCCCTCGTTCCTGATGAAAAATTTATTGACTGGGCTCTCAAAATCATCTTCATAGATTGCCTCTTTCATGCCTAATTCTCTAATATAATTTTGTTAGTCCTCCATAGAGGACCACAGGCTGATATTTAATGGTATGTCATTCTTATTTGGCCATGTTATATGACACACAGCCATAAATCATTCACTGATCAAATGGCTATCCTCATTATGTTGGACAGAGCATACAGTCTTTGCCTGAGGGCAGGGTGAGTAGTAATGGATGTCAGTTTTGAAATTTCCAGTCCATTCACCACAGCGCTTTCTGCCTCCATGTCCCATAACCAGAGCAGCTATGCTGGCATGCTCTCTTGGTTTCTGTCTAAACCACTGTACTATATCCATCAGTTCAGCTGCTGTATTATGGGCAGCAGGGTTTGGGGGGTTGGATACTGGTCAGGGCACTACCACCAGCCTATCCTGCATTTTTTTTTTTTTTTTTTTTCATTTTTGGGTTACAATCAGTCAGATCTCAAATAGATCTAGTCCAAATGGAACCTCAAAATCTGACCTTTTAGTGCCTTCATTTACAGAGTCCATTTTATACAGATTCCCTTGTACAGGGTCCCCATGGTCTTCCAGAGAGATGTTCCTGATCTTCCATAGGAGAATGATTGAATTAGGTTTTTTCCCCATCAAAACTGCCACCTGTCTTTCCAGTTTTTCAACACTATCATTTAATAGCTGATTTGCATCAGCCTGAGCCTCTTCAGTTATGTTCAGACAGTTCAAGGCCATTAAAAGTGGCCATGCCACCATGAACACAGCTAACTGTCATTCTCAAGTTGTAAGTATGTCTTTGCTAAGACCATGGAAATACTCAGTCAGGTGGGCCAGGGACTCATGGACCCTCCCTCCGTCCCACACAGGGCCCCATTTTTCAGTGACAGAAGCAGTGCTGCATTTTGAGGATCCTAGGAATCCCAGGACATGCCCTGACAAAAGGTCATTCAAAGGGGTAGTCTTTCCCCATCCAAACAACTCCATGATATTCACAGAATCACAGAATTGTAGGGGTTGGAAGGGACCTCCAGAGACCACTGAGTCCAGCCCCCTGCCAAAGCAGGTTCCCTACACCACGTTGCACAGCTCAGCATCCAGGCAGGTCTTGAATATCTCCAGAGAAGGAGATTCCACAACCACCCTTGGCAGCCTGTTCCAGTGCTCTGTCACTCTCACCGTAAAGAAGTTATTGCACACATTAGTGCAGAACTTCCTATGGTGCAGTTTCTGTCTGTTTCCCCTTGTCCCGTCTCCACACACTGCTGAAAAGAGTCTGGCCTCAACACTTTGCCCCCCACACCTCAAATATTTATAGAACCTGGATCCTGTCCCCTCTCAGCCTTCTTTTCTCAAGGCTAAACAGACCCAGTTCCCTCAGTCTCTCCTCATTGGGGAGATGCTCCAGGCCCTTCACCATCTTAGTGGCCCTCTGCTGGACTCTTTCTAAGAGATCCCTGTCTTTTTTTTACAGGGGAGCCCAGAACTGGACACAATATTCCAGATGAGGCCTCACCAGGGCAGAGTAGAGGGGGAGGATCACCTCCTTCGACCTGCTGGACACGCTCTTTTTAATGCACCTCAGGATGCCATTGGCTTTTTTGGCTACAAGGGCACACTGCTGGCTCATGGTTAATCTGTCGTCCACCAGGACGCCCAGGTCCCTTTCAGCAGAGCTCCTCCCCAGCAGCTCTTCCCCCAGCCTGTACCGGTGCATGCAATTATTTCTCCCTAGGTGCAAGACTCTACACTTGCTTTTGTTAAACCTCATCCGGTTTCTTACTGCCCGGCTCTCCAGCCTGTCCAGGTCTCGCTGAATGGCAGCACAGCCTTCAGGTGTGTCAGCCAATCCTCCCAACTTCGTGTCATCAGCAAACTTGCTGAGGGTGGTCATTGATGAAGATGTTGAACAAGACCGGACTGAGCACAGACCCCTGGGGGATGCCGCTCGTTACAGGCCCTGCAGCCAGACACTGCACCGCCAACGACAACACTCTGCACTCTGCCAGTCAGCCAATTCTCGACCCACTTCACTGTCCAATCACCTATCCCATACTTCCTCAGCTTTGTTATAAGGATGTCATGGGAGACTGTATCAGTTATAGAGGTTATAGAGTTCAATTCCTGTAGTCAATTTGGCGGCCCAGGTGGGACCAGCTCTGTTCGCTGCAGGACCAGCTGAGAGGGAGACACTTTTGGCGCACCCTGAGATTTCTCTGAAGGACTCCCTTCCTCACCTGATCACTGCAGGGACAGACAAGGACCACCCATAGGTGGACCAGGTATGTGTATGGTAAGTGGAGCCCATATGTCTTGAGGAGACATCCTACACAGTTTACAGCCATACGTGCTGCTCCCAGGGAGGTGAGCTCATGGCTTTGGTTGCCAGCTGGGGTAGGAAGACTCCTTGGGTGAGTTCCTATGAAAGGGAACTGTATGTCATATGAATGGAAACAAGAACAAGTACTCTCTCCCAGGTGGGTGACAATAGGAGGGACCTAGGTTGGTCTCTCCTACGGGTATGGGATATAGTGGATAGCCTGTCAAATGGTAGCCTGGGTTCTCCAAGTTGTAATCACGGGGGTTATAGGTTGTATGTTCAATATTATCATCTGCTTTAAGTGTTTGGTACCGTGTGTCAAGCCGACTCTGGGAAAAACATTAACGTTTGCAACTGGTCGACCAGAGTATGAGTGTTATTAAGATTCCAGCTAGAAAACGTTGTCAGCATTGTGTAGTATGAATAAACCATGGTTTTTGATCTAAATGTCAGAGTGAGTGTGGTGTGAGTGAGACACAGAACAGCTGCAGGGTGAGTGCCGAGTCCCGATCCATGTTTCCTTCCTCCTGTGAGGGAAATGGCCAGACACGGACAAAGTGAAAGACTGTGTTGTGTGTCCACTCATAAGTACTTTCTGCTTGTATGTAAGAAGACAGGAGTTTGTACTCTGTAGATTAGTAAGATTGTCCTGAGGAGAGGTGTACATTCCACCCGACCAATGAGTGTCAACCCATTTATGTAATACTATGTACTGCTTGCGAGGAAGTGTCATGCCAGCTGACAGGAAGCTGGCAAATGTTGTCTCATTGTAAGGAAGAGCAAGAAAGATGACATGGGCAATTATGGACCTGTCAGTCCAGAGCCTGGTAAAATTATGGAGAAAATGATGGTGGGAGTTATGGAAAAACAGCTGAAGGACAATTCTGTCATTGGTCGCAGCCAACACAAGTTTGTGAGGCAAAGGTCCTGTTTAATTTAAGCTCATTTTGTGACACAGTTATCCGTTTAGTTGACCAAGGGAAGCCAGTTGATGTAATCCTTGAGGATTTCAGTGGAGATTTTGATACTGTTTCTCACAACAACCTTCTGGACAGAATGTTCTGCATATGGCTAGACAGAAACACAATGTGGTGGGTGAGCAGTTGGCCAGTAGGTCAGTCCCAAAGGATTATAGTCAGTTTTTTCCATCAGGCTGGTAGATGGTCACTGTCGGGGTCCCCAGGGTTCCATTTTGGGGCCACTTTCCTTTCATGTTTATGCAGATGACTTGAATGCAGGACTAGAAGACGTTCTGAGCAAGTTTGCTGATGAGACCAGATGAGGAGGTGCTGTTGCCTCCACTGAGGGTGGAGAGGACTTGCAGAGAGATGTGGACAAGTCAGAGAAGTGGGTACCAGTTGGTACTAAGCACCAAGTGCATAAAGTATAACAAGAACAAGTGCCTGATTGTGCACCTGGGTAGGGGCAATGCTGGACATACACACTGACTGGATATGGGACACTGGAGAGGATTCTGACTGGAAAGGGTTGGGGTGCTGGTCAGCATCACACTGAATGTGAGTCAGCAGTGTGCCAAGGCAGCCAGGAAAGACAACAGTCCCCTGGAGTGCATGAAGCAACTTATTGCCAGCTGGGTGAGGGAAAGGGTTGTCCCTCTGCTCTGCATTGCTACTGCCTCACTATGTTCTGGGCACCACAGAACATAAAGGACTTCAAACTCTGGGAGAATGTGCAAACGAGGGCACTGGAACTGAGAGATCTGAAGTTCAGAGTTTCACAGGGATTGACTGCTTGTTCAGACTGGGCCCTTCTCACATCCCTTCTCACATCCTGCAATGAAACATAGGTCTCATATGGGACATGAACCTCACAGCGTCCTTGCACCACATGTAGAGCCTGGGATCTTCTGTCCCCATGTCTTTCATTTAACATCATACGGACCTCCAACCCATTGCCCCAGGAAATGCCAGGAGCCAACATGACATACAGGACCTCTCTACCACTGGTCTTGCAATCAGGGCTTGACCTGTCTGCTTCGTAAGGCAAAGGAGAGGTTTCTTAGCATGCCAGTGCCTTTGCCTGCCTGTAGTCATGGCTTCCAGTTATCTTCTCTAACAAGTCCCTTGGGAAGCTTACTTGGTAATGGCCCTCAGCGGGCCCATTAATACTCCAAGAAACTTCACTGTTACTTCTGACTTTGTCTTGTTGAGCACTTTGTGCAAACTTCTCTCTGCACTAGAGGCTGATGAACTCAGCATCAAATGCACCCTGGGACCATTATAACCTAAAGAATCTCCTGTGCCTTATGCCATCTTGTTATCTTCTTCAGGTTATCAGAACTTGTTCAGCAAAAAGGAGGGATATCTGGAGAGAGCTTAAAGAATCCAGTATAAATTTATTGTCTATTTATTTATAGTTGGGTTTAAAGAAGACATTAAAGCAGCACTGTGCAACTGATACCAATCCAGGATGTCCCAATGAGTTCTGTACTGTTACTGTGTTGACAAAGGTCCTTCTCAACCTCCCCACCCAATTTCTGCTCACAATGGACCTATGGGACTTGCATCACTTTTCTTCACATCACTCTTCTCCTCTGCATTCATCCGCTCAGTGTTAAAACTGCTTTGCACCAACTCCCACTGGCTTTCCTCAGAGAACCAGCTACACATGGAAAAGGAAAGATTTCTCTTTTTTATCTGGCCAGCAAATGGAAAGAAAGGTGATGCAATTGAATGAACAGTAAAACACAGTGATCAACTGCATGCCATGTTCAAGCGGCATCTATTGAAGTTTGTCTTTCATATGGAATATTTTTAAAAGAAATGATTTATTCTGAGGTAGGATAGGATAGATTGAATCATAGTGAAGTAGTTGACAACAGAGGCCATCAGACTCTGAGAGATGGAGCAAATTCCAGTAATCTCCCTGGGATAGATCAGCCAGGTAGTTGAGAGGTATCAACTTAAAACTGATCAGGACTTGTGAGTATTTCACACATTGAGATGGGTTAACACATTCTCATTGATTTATATCTTTGTCTCCAACTCTGTTTTTCACTTTTACTGACATTAATGAACATCTTTCAGACTTCGTGCCTTAATAAAAAAGAGACAGTGATTGAGAAAAAGAAAAAGTATAAGAAGAAAAAGAAAAAGAATAGATAGGAAGGGATAGATCAAATCACAGTGAAGGAGTTGACAACACATTCCATCAGACTTTGGGGAGATGGAACAAATTCCAGTAATCCCCCTGAAAGTCAGAAATCAGACAGATAATTGGGAGGTATCTGACTGAACAAAGAGCAAGGGATGGAGAAATCTGGAGGGCAGTGGGAGTAGTGTGTGCCCAAATGGCCTGCTGAAAACATGCCCTTAACCATGGCCATTTCTTTAGGAGAGCTGAAAAAACTTGGAGGATGAGGCACATCAAATAGGCAGCAGGGAAGAGTAGTGCTGGGCACCAGGCTACAGTCACAGGGCATTGGCACTGGCACCGCTGTCTGTGTCTCTGAACCTGAAGGCATTTGTGTCCAGCGAACACAGTTCTGGAAAACATTGTAGTTTCAGTAAAAGAAAAAAAAAAACATCAAATCACCTCAAAGATTCATATTTACAACTTAAAATGGAACAAGACTCATGAGAATTTTTCATGTTGAGAAGGGTTAACACATTTTCATTGATTTCCATCTTTGTCTTCAATTATTTGTTTCAGTTTTATTGACATTTATGATCAACTATTAAGCTTACAGCCTCAAAATAAATAAATAAATTAAAAGAGATACATTTGCATCTTGCACATGGCCTGATGCCCCTTTCACCTTCACAGTTCCCACAAGTCCTTCCATGCCGGAGAGTATGAGATCCAGCAGAGCACCTCTCCTCTTTGGTTCCTCCACTGCTTGGTCAAGAAGCTGCCATCTGTGCTCTCCAGGGATCTGCTGGATGCCACATGCCCTGCTGTGCTGTCCCTGCCACAGATAAAGGAGTGACAAAGGCCACCAAATGGGACAAGGGACAGACAACATCAGATTCCCATCTGTCTGCAGAGGGCACCTTCCATTTACTCTCCCTGATCAGGAAGACAGGAAAAGACACTGATGGTCTCCTCTGTTTGCCATTTCCATTAGCTCTGACCTGTCTGCTCTTCCATCCCCAGGCAGAGCTCAGTGCACTCTCACAGAGGGCAGTCGCCCTTCTTTGTCTCCTCGCCCATCCATCCTAAAGACTCGGTATCCCCCTTGTGCTACAGTGCAGTTGTGGAAACCATTAAACTGTGTCCCCATGGTCCAAACAGGAGCTCAGGCCTGCAGCTCTACCAAGATTTCTAGCTTCTTGTGTGTTGGTGTTTGCATTAGTGCAAAAGCACAGAAGTAAATATCCTAATTGAAAAGCATCACTGGACATTGCCTGACTGGATAGCTCATCTATAGAATCAGTGTGCAGAAGGTGGCACACAAACATTAGACCGATCGTGGGTCTTGGAGGTGACGTAGCAGCACGGACACACCATGGGCATGGCTTTCCTGAAGGCCCTGTGCTGCTCTTGTAGCTGTGAGTGAATTCACCGGACAGCCGGTGCTATCCCCTCTCTGGCCCTCAGCTGATGCCCAGGAAGGAGCTGTCTATCTCAGGGATTTCCCACACGGTTTACAAGCACTTGCAAACATCAGGAGCAGCCCAGGCACCTTGGGCATCACCCAGTGTCTGTGTGTGAGCTGCTGCCTCCCAGCTGAAGGACCGAGGACTCAGAGCAGGAGCTCACATGCAGGCAACTCCTTGTGCACTTCTGAACTGAACCAGAGAAATCCCAGCTCCTGTGGTTCTGTGGGGAGCCGAATCCCATTTCAGCTCCAGGATTTCTGTCAAGGGATGAGACTCCTGCGCTGCCTCAGCTGGATCACTGCCCTGCACAGGGAAAGTGCAAACCTCGCCTTCCTTGTCTGGTTGCCCTTATTGTTTCATCAAACGATCTCTGGGAGCACTCCCCATATGTCTCCAATCAGTCACTGACCACTGGACATGTGGTGGTTAATTGAGTGGATTTCAAAGCACAGTCATGATGCTGTTGTCTTTCAGGAGCTGTTGGCCATGAGGACCCAGGGACATGTCAGGGGAAATGAGTGGGAAGGATAAAAATGACATAATCTGCTGCTTGCTTGTCCAGGTTCCTGGGACACAGGGAGCTCATAAAAGTGGGCAGAGCTGCAGAGAGACAGCTGTGCCCAGGAGCAGATCTCGTGCACAGCACAGCCTGCAGGTGACAGAAGGAGAGGAGAGAAATTGGAGAGAGCTTGCAGGATGTGTGTGGTGTGAGCGGGCTGTGAACTCACTGCAGGAGCATTGCTCACAGACCATGACAAGGTAAGTCTCACAGCTGACCATGAGCTGCTTTTAATTAAGGGGTAACTATAACTGGGACATCCCATAGGAGATCTGACTGCAGGCACTGCATGTTTCTTTACTGTGGAAAAAGCTTTCTGCTCCAGCTGAGACGGGTGCCCAGGGCTGTCCTGCAGAGCAGGGTCCCTGCTGTGCCCCAGGGGCTGTGTGCTGGGTATGGGACTCTGCCGCCTGCCAGGCTCAGCACTCAGCCTGCCCGGGGAGCTGCCCAGTGGGGTAAGGAGCCCCCGGCAGGGTTTGTGCTGCCACAGCTGCTGCCTGGGGCAGGGGATCACAGCTCCACTGCACAACTGAATGTTTCTGAGGGCACTTTGCAAGAGGAGAGCCAAGGCAGGGGGTTTCCATTTCCTGTTCTGAGGCAAAGAGGTTTGGAGTCAGAAATCTAAAAGGGGCAATAAGAGTTCTGAGAATTTTTCATCAATCAATTGCTTGTTTTGTGAACACTCACACATGATGTGCTTTCAGTCTCCCCTTTCTCGAAGGATGGAATTATCTTCATTTTCTGTAGGCATGAATAATTCACTTATCCTACAAACAGACAGCATTTTCTAACTGAAACTGAATGCCACAGAAGCTCGGGTAGGGGGCTCTAAGAGCACTTGGGGTAAAGATATGAGACATGAAACAGATGAAAATATCCAGGGAGAAGGGATAAGAAAATAAGAGGAAGGTTAGAGCTCCATATGCTGCTTCTGCTTAAGGAATGCTGAAATACATGAAATTAAATGCAAGTAATGGTGCTAAATGTACACTGTTGTAGGAGAATTAAAACATTTCATAGTATAGCAGGAGTAGTGCCTCTGAGAATGGTCTGGACTTGTCATTATCTTCTGCACTCTGAGCAGGACTCCAAGCCCAACAACAGCAGATGCCCAACAGCAGCTCCATCAGTGAGTTCCTCCTGCTGCCGTTGGCAGACACGCGGC
This sequence comes from Coturnix japonica, assembly GCF_054131305.1. Taxonomy (NCBI): domain Eukaryota; kingdom Metazoa; phylum Chordata; class Aves; order Galliformes; family Phasianidae; genus Coturnix; species Coturnix japonica. The sequence goes on along the minus strand of NC_140697.1, from coordinate 1,829,873 downwards.
AGCTGCAGCTCCTGTACTTCTGGCTCTTCCTGGGCATCTACCTGGCTGCCCTCCTGGGCAACGGCCTCATCAGCACAGCCGTAGCCTGCGACCGCCGCCTGCACACCCCCATGTACTTCTTCCTCCTCAACCTGGCCCTCCTCGACCTGGGCAGCATCTCCACCACTCTCCCCAAAGCCATGCCCAACGCCCTCTGGGACAACAGGGCCATCTCCTACACAGGATGTGCTGCACAGCTCTTTTTCTTTACCTTCTTCATGTCAGCAGAGTATTCCCTTCTCACCATCATGTCCTATGACCGCTATGTTGCCATCTGCAAGCCCCTGCACTACGGGACCTTGATGGACAGCAGAGCTTGTGCCACCATGGCAGCAGCTGCCTGGGGCACTGGGGTTCTCAATTCCCTGCTGCACACTGCCAGTACGTTTTCACTGCCTCTCTGCCAAGGCAATGTTGTCAACCAGTTTTTCTGTGAAATTCCCCAGATCCTCAAGCTCTCCTGCTCAGAATCAAATCTCAGGGAAGTTGTGTTTCTCATTTTTACTATCAGTTTAGACGTAGGCTGCTATGTTTTCATAGTTGTGTCCTATGTGCAGATCTTCGTGGCTGTGCTGAGGATGCCCTCTGAGCAGGGACGGCGCAAAGCCTTCTCCACGTGCCTCCCTCACCTGGCCGTGGTCTCCCTGTTTCTCAGCACTGGTGCTTTTGCCTACCTGAACCCCCCCTCCATTCCCTCCCCACTCCTGGATCTGACAGTGGCACTTCTGTACTCAGTGGTTCCTCCAACACTGAACCCTATTATCTACAGCATGAGGAACAGGGAACAGATCAAGCACGCTCTCAGGAAGGTGTTGCAATACTCACTATTCCCGCTTCAATAAAGTGCACATCTTCATCGCATGATTCCCAGTGATGGTTCTTCATCTTTTATGCATCTTTGATTGATTGATTATGTGAGATATAGCAACGTGCAAAAAAATGTTGTTGAACTTATAAATAAAAATTTGTTTCACTTCTTTCACACCTACTATCCATTTTCTCACTCCAAGAGCTCATGTAAACATGGAACCAGATTCCCCGAATAGGTTAAGAGATAAATAAATAGCATTCAAAATACGCTTTTCCTTAGCTCTTCTCTTATCCAACTTTGTCTGGATTTGGGGAAGGTACAGCCACAGATAGAAGCACAACTAGTTCTTTTCATTCCTCCTCTCTTTACACTGATACAGTGCACAGAGGATTCGAGTCCTCTCATTTCTACAGGCCTGAAGGTCTTGTGTGTCTCACAGCAGTCCCGTCGTCTCTACAGCAGCACTCAGTGGTTTGCTTAATTTTCTTATCTCAATACTTGGAACAGCTACAGGACCTGTAGCATAAGTGACCGCAGAGCTCCTTATGAGGGGTGGAGTGACAGTGGGATCTGTCCAGAGCTTGGAGCAACTGCAGGATGTGTAGCAAAAACTTGGAGCTATTGCAGGGACTGTGCCAGGAGTTGCAGAGGCTGCAGCAATGTCAGCAGATCCAGCTCTCTTCCCCTTGAAGATGCTGAATAGTGTTGAACACAGCTCAGTAGGTGTGGGCCAGGCCCTGGCACACTGCAGTCATTTGGGCCTTTTTAGGATTACCAGTGCCACAGCAGACCTGTCTCCAATATTCTACCAGTTTCTCAGGATCCTGCAGTTGCTCGGAGATGAAGTTCCAAAGCCCTGGGGGTGCCCACCACTCCAGGCAGCTGCCCAGACTGTCCCACACCCCCTGCCATGCAGAGCCTTCTCACCTTGGGGCAGATCTCTCACTGATATTCCTGAATAATTGTTTAACCTCAATCCTAGAATCATAGAATCACCAAGGCTGGAAAAGGCCTGAAAGATCATCCAATCCAACCGTTCACCTATTACCAATAGCTCCCACTTAACCATGTCCCTCAACACAATATCCAGTCTCTCCTTGAATACCCCTGGTCTCCCAGAGACGACAGTGTAAAATGTGTAATTCCTAATCATACCAACAATATTACTTCCAAAACCCAAAGATGTCCAAAGAGCTGAATGTGCACAAAACTTCACTTTGCCAATTTTATCGTGGTACAAACCAAGGTCAAACAGCATAGCAAAATAAATACCCTAATCCAGCATCCAGAGTTGACAAATGATGCAGCAGGGAAAACAAGCAGCAAGCAAGGAGCTGTGAAATGCAGCTTCATGAGAAGACTCAGCAAGCTTCACAAATAGGGAAACTATCAGCACCATGGCCTGCACATCTCCAACTCCCACAAAGCCCTGTCCACTCTGGACAGATGTGCTGTTACCACAACCCTTGGAGCCTCACATCAGGCACCAAAATGACTGTGGTTGTTGAACCCAACATGTGGCTCAGCAGCTCACAGTGCTTTGTGCACTGCCCCATTCCCAGTGGGATGGGGATGAGAACTGGGAAAAAGAGTACAACTTCTGGGTTGTAACAAAGCAGTTTACTAAGAGAGATAAAAGGAGAGGAGTAATAGTAATCACTATATATCCGTTGATATAGAATCGTATGTAACAACTGATGCACAAGCACTTGCTCAGCACCACCAGACTGATGCTCAGCTGGACCCTGGGCAGTGAAGAGACTGAGATGAACTCCCACCCCTTTCAATACAATTTCTGCTTGCTGTCAGCTGATAGAGAACGTCCCTTTGGCCACTATCAGTCAGCTGTCCTCACTCTGTTCCCTCCCAGCTCCATGTGCCCTCCACTGACCATGGCCTTGGCTCTGTACAACACTGCTTAGCAGCAGCTGTAAACATCAGAGTGTTATCAATGGTTTTCTCCTAGAACCAAAACACTGCACCACAGCAGACAGTCTGAAGAAAACAATTCCATCCCAGCTGTAACTCAGATTCCTGCCTGTCCCCTCTTCTTGTTCTTCCTGATCAGGAAGCAAGGAACAGAATCTGCCGCTCTCCTCTCTGAGCCCTTTCCATCAGTTCTCAGCTGGCTCCTCTGCCATCCCCAGGCAGAGCTCAGTGCCCTCTCATGGATGGCAGCAGCCTTTTCTCTTCTTCCTTGCCCATCCGTCATGCAGAATCTGTACCCCATTTGCTACAGTACAGAGCTGAGAATCAACCCACCGTGTCTCTGTGAACCAAACAAGACCCTAGGCCTGCAAAGGCACAGAGATTTGGAGTTCGCTGAGTGAATGTTTGTGGTCCTCTCATTAGTGTAAGGATTCTTCAGAAAGCATCCCCTTCCAGAAGCATGCTTTGATTTAGCCTGTCTGGGTCTTGCATCTACACTGTGGTACTGATGTTCAGGGCCTTGCTCAGAATCAGCAGCCTGCATGAAAGGAAAAGCTCTGTGGTTTTCTCTTGATTTGTCCCGTTTATTTCCCATGCTACCCGCACTGGTCTACAGGCACTTTAGGGCAGCAGTAGGTTGGGGTTACCCCCAGAGGGTACACAGTAAGATTTAGGACGGGGTATTGGCAACAAGACTTTCTCTGAGGAATCCTCACACAATCCTATAGAACAACTCAGAGGCTTTCCATTCAATCTCCAACAGCAACAATATCCCTCAGCCCTTCTCTGTCACATCCAATTCCCCACCCTTCCCCATTTGGACCTGGTTTAAAGCCCTATAATCAATCAGTGCAGGAGCATTTCAGATGGGGTCATGGAGGAGGCAGACTGCCATTCTTGGGGTGGCCATTTTCCCAGGAGGGCATGGTGGGAGGGCTTTGTCCCATCTGGTTCCACCAACACTTGCATCCACCCAGCAGAAGGCTGTGCCCTCTGTGTCCCACTTGAACTCTGCATGGAGCTTACAGTTGGCAGTGACATGGCTGAGAAGCTCTGGGCATGGATTAAGGGACAGGGAATTAATGTGCCTTCCTAACTTCCTCCCTGCATGCCTTAGCAACTTCCTTGTAATCTCCCCAAGTACCCAGCCCCTTCTTCCAGAGGACGGAGATTCTCTTTTTCTTCCTGAGTCTCAATAGTTTTCCCCAGTTCATCTGCACTGGTCTTCTTCCCCTATGGCTCACCTTATGGCATTCAGGGACAGCCTGATCTCGTGCCTTTAAGATTTCCATCTTGAGGAGTGTCCAGGCTTCCTGGACCCCTTTACCCATAAGGAGCGACTCCCAAGGGACCTGTGCTACAAGTGTCCTGAACAGGTCAAAGTCCACCCTCTAGAAGTTCAGGATAGTAGTTTTGCTAGTCACCCTTCTGACATCTCCAAGAATAGAGAATTCTACCATTTCATGGCCACTCTGCCCAAGACAGTCCCCAACCTTCTCAACTCCTACCAGTCCTTCACTGTTAGTGAAGAGCAGGTCTAGCAAGGAACCACCCCTGGTAGGACTTCATACCAGCTGTGTAAGGAAGCTGTCTTGCATGCAATCTATAAACCTCTTGGACTGATTCCTCTGCTATTTATTATATTCCCAGCATATATCAGAGAAGTTGTAGTCTCCCAAGAAAATGAGTGCTGGCAATCTTGCGACTTCAGTAAGCTGCTCATAGAATGCCTCACCCATCAATTAGGCGGTCTATAAGAAACCTTTAGCAAGATGTCACACTTACAGGCCTTTCCCCCGATCCTTACAAACATGCACTTCATTCTGAAGCCCAAGCTCTTCAACATCAAAACTCTCTTTAATATAAAGGGCCACACCACCACCCTTCCTTCCTCCTCTGTCCCTTCTGAAGAGCTTGTAACCATCCATCACAGCACTCCAGTCATGGCAGTGGTCCCACCATGGGTCGGTAATAGCAACTAGGTCATGGTTTGTCAGATGCACAGTTGCTTCCAGCTCCTCTTGCTTGTTGACCAAGCTGCGTGCGTTGGTGTAGACGCACTTCAGCTGAGGCATCTGCCTCTCTCCCAGCTCAAACAGCATTTCCCTAGGCTTATCTCTGGTAAGCCCTGTTTTGTCCACTCCCCCATCGTAGCTAGTTTAAAGCTCTTTCGATAAGCCCCGCTACCGTCTATGCTAGGATTCACTTCCCCCTTTGAGACAGTTGGGTTCCATTCATGGATAACAGACCATGGGCCAAGTAAACTGTCCTGTGATCAAAGAACTCAAAGTTTCTGGCTCAGTACCAACCTCTGAGACAATTGTTCATTGCTTTGCTTTCCAAGCCTGCTCTGTGTCCCTCACTGCCACTGAAGGTATAGAACAAAAAATCACTTGATCTCCCACTTTGTGAACTAAATGGCCTAAATTCCTGAAATCTCTTTTTATAGTTTGTAGTCTTATCTAAGAAATTTCATCACTGCCCACCTAAACTATGAGTAGTGGAAAATAATCAGTGGACCTTACCAGCATTGGGAGTTTCCTCATTATGTCCCTGACCTGAAACCAAGAAGGCAGCAGACTTACTGACAACTGGGGTCCAGTCTGCAAATGGGGCCCTCTATTCCTCTGAGAAGGGAGTCACCCACCACGGCCACCCTTCTTTCTTTCATGGCAGAGGAAGTCACAAGGCTTGGTAGTGACTGCCTTGCATTAGGTTTCCTCCTAGGCAGATCCTCCATTGCCTCCCCATTCTTATCTCCTTCAGATTTCAGAGTGTCAAATCTGTTGCTTAGATGGATCAGGGGTCGAGGGCTAGGCAGGCATGGGGGGGCTCCTGTGATGTTGAGTTGGGACTCTCTTCCAACCCTCCTCATCAGTCAGGTCTGTCTGACTGTGACAGGGCAGGGAGTCAACCACTTTTCTGGGGATATCTGCCTGGCAGCCTTCCCTCGGGGATGCCAGCAAGTCACTCCACCAGCCCATCTCCCGATCACACTCCCTGATGGTAAACTGAGTAAAACCTTGAGTAAAGTGAGAGTTCACCTAGACAAAAGTATGAGTAGAAACATGGACTGACGTGAGGGTAAACCCAGAGTAAACCCAGGATCCCATCCATTGGGCATGCACAGCCTCTGAGGGCAACTTTTTCCAGTGTTGCTGTGTAAAAATATAGGTTCCTCACATCTAACCTATGTCTCCCCTTTTTAATTTAAATCCGTTTCCATTTGTCCTGTTATCAACAGACCATCCCATCCTTATTCTAGCGTTAGGCATCTCATCCTCAGATGGAAACCCTGGGGCTGAATTGGGATCAGTTTTTCAAAGAACCACAGGAGCTACAAGTTCACCTAGCTGAGTTCAGATGTGCACAGTGAGGTGTCTGTGTGTGAGTCCCTCATCTGAATCCTTGGTTTTTATTCCACAGGGACTGCACTACTCATACACAGTCTCTCAGTGATGCCCAAGGTGCCTTGGGTGATCCTAGTTTTGTGCTAGTGCTTGTAAACTGTGACGGAAAATCTATGAGATAGACACCTCCTTCTGGAGCATCAGCTGATACATCAGGGAGGTATTCTTGGCCATCCTAAATACCACCTCAGCCACGTGCTTAGGGCACCCATTGTGTCTTTTGCACCTGACCCCATGGAGTATGTAGTGATATTCAGCTTATCAAAAGGATGAGCTCAGAACAGAAGAGGCAGATCTTCCTCTCTGCTCCATCTGTGGCATAGTCTGGATTTCAAGGCATTGCAAAGCTATGGCACATCTACGTTCTTGCACTGATGACACTTTAGCATGCTCTGGGCTCGCATTTCAATGGCATCTAATAAATCTAGGGTCATACCTGTTGACAGGAAGCTGGCAAATGTTGTCTCATTGTAAGGAAGAGCAAGAAAGATGACACGGGCAACTATGGACCTGTCAGTCTCACTACAGTGCTTGGTAAAATTATGGAGAAAATGATGGTGGGAGTTATGGAAAAACAACTGAAGGACAGGTCACAGACAACACAAGATACAGAGGGGAAGGTCCTATTTAATTTCAGGTCTTTTTATGACACCTTTATCCATTGAGCTGAACAAGGGAAGGCAGTTGATGTAATCCTTGAGGATTTCAGTAGAGCTTTTGATACTATTTCTCCAGCACCCTTCTGGACAGAAATTCCTGCATACAGCTAGACAGAAACAGAACGTGGTGTGTTGTAATACAAGAAGAATTTTACAGAGCAGCAGCCATGGATTGAGATAAGGAGTTCACAGAGCAGCAGCTGCGGAGCAGGATAAACAGCATGAGAACAAAGGACATCTCTAGGAAAAGAATGAATGGCTCGTGGCTTTGAAGGGGGGTTATAGGGTTGTTATTGCAGTAGCTTTCCTCCAATTAGCGTGTGTGATTTTTGGACACCCTTGTCTGTCTCCTATAAAAGTCTGGCTTTCGGGCAATAAATTGATGCAGCTATATGTAACTATATTGGTGTTTCTCTGTTTGACCCAGCACGCTGACATTTTGCCTTTCAGGTTCACCAGCAGTGGTGGGTGAGCAGTTGGCCAGTAGTTCTGTCCCAAAGGATTATAGTCAGTGGGTTCCATTGGGCTGGTAGATGGTCACTGTCAGAGCTCCCCAGGGTTCCATTTTAGGGCCACTTTCCTTTCATGTTTATGCAGATGACTTGCATGCAGGACTAGAAGATGTTCTGAGCAAGTTTGCTGATGAGACCAGATGAGGAGGTGTTGTTGCCTCCACTTAGGGTGGAGAGGACTTGCAGAGAGATGTGGACAAGTCAGAGAAGTGGGTACCAGTTGGTACTAAGCACCAAGTGCATAAAGTATAACAAGAACAAGTGCCTGATTGTGCACCTGGGTATGGGCAACCCTGGACATAAACACTGTCTGTATATTGGACACATGAGAGACGTCTGACCGAAAAGGATTGGGGGTCCTGCTCAACATAAAATTTTAAGTGAGTCAGCAGTGTGCCCAGCCAGCCAAGAAGGCCAACAGTCCCCTAAAGTGCATCAAGCAATTTATTGCCAGCTGGGTGGGAGAAAGGTTTGTCCCTCTTTGCTCTGCATTGCTACTGCCTCACCTGGAGCACTGGGTGCACTTCTGGGCAATGCAGAACATAAAGAACATCAAACTATGGGAGAGTGTGCACAGGAGGGCACTGGAACTGAGAGATCTGAAGTTCAGAGTTTCACTGGGATTGACTGCTTGTTCAGACTGGGCCCTTCTCACACCCCACATCCTGTGATGAGACACAGGGCACATGTGGGATATGAACTTTAACAGCATCCTTGCACCACATGCAAATGCTTTTCCCAGTGCTTCAGTGTTCCACCACCCATTGCTTTCAACATAGTTTTCAACACCCCATTGTATCTTTTAATTTTACCAGAAGCTGGTGCATGGTAGGGGATATGATAAATCCACTCAATGCCATGAACTTTGGCCCAAGTATTTATTAAGGGAATTTTTGAAATGTGTCCCATTATGAGACTCAGTTCTTTCTGAGGTGTCATGTCTCTATAGGACTTGTTTCTAACAACCCAATATTGTGTTTCTGGCAGTAGCATGGGGTACTGCGTATGTTTCAAGCCACCCAGTGGTTGCTTCCACCATGGTAAGCACAAAACGCTTATCATTATGAGATCCTGGCAAGGTGACATCATTCACCTGTCACTCCTCCCCATATTTATACTTTTGCCTTGGCCTTCCCCCCAGAGAGGCTTCATATTCTTGGCTTGTTTAATTATGGCACATGATTCACAGTCATGAATAACCAGTGCAATAGCATCCATAGTTAAGTCCACCCCTCAGTCTCTAGCCCAATTATATGTTATGTCCATTCCTTGATGGCCTGAGGTCTCATGGAACCATCAAGCTTGAAATAATTCACTCTTGTTCTGCCAGTCCAAGTCTATTTGAGCCACCTCAATTCTGGCAGCTCGACCTACCTGATGGTTGTTTTGTTGTTCTGCAATAGCCCGACTCTTGGGCAAGTGTGCATCCACGTGACACACCTTTACAATCATATCTTTTTTTTGAGCAGTTATGTTTTTCTACAGTTCAGCAGCCCAAATAGGTTTACACCTCCGTTGCCAGTTATTTTGTTCCCACTGCTGTAACAACCCCCATAAGGCATTTGCCACCATCCATGAGTCAGTATAAAGATAAAGCATTGGCCACCTCTCCCGTTCAGCCACATCTAAGGTCAGCTGGACAGCTTTTACCTCTGCAAACTGACTTGATTCTCCTTTACCTTCAGTGGCCTCTGCGACCTGTCGTGTGGGGCTCCAAACAGCAGCTTTCCATCTCCGATGCTTCCCTACAATATGAAATGATCCATCAGTGAAAAGAGCATATTTCTTTTCATTTTCTGGTAGTTCGATGTATGGTGGGGCCGCTTTAGCACATGACACCTCTTCTCCTGGTGATGTTCCAAACTTTTTATCTTCAGTCCAGTTCATGATCACTTCTAAAATTCCTGGACGATTGAGGTTCCCCATCCGCGCTTGTTGTCTAATCAGTGCAATCCACTTGCTCCAGGTGGCATCGGTAGCATGATGGGTGGAGAGAACCTCCCCTTTCAACATCCGGTTCATCATTGACAGTCGAGGTGCCAGAAAGAGCTGCATTTCAGTACCAGCTACTTCGGAAGCAGCCCGAGCCCCCTCATACGCGGCTAAGATCTCCTTCTCAGTTGGAGTGTAGCACTCTTCAGACCCCTTGTACGCTCAGCTCCAGAATCCCAGGGGTCGGCCTTGGGTCCCTCCTGAGGCTCTTTGCCACAAACTCCAAGTGGGACCTTTCTCTCCAGCAGCAGTATAGAGGATGTTCTTTACATCCTGTCCAGTCCGTACTGGCCCCAGGTCCATGGCACAGGCTATCTCCTGTTTAATCTGTTCAAAAGCCTGCTGCTGCTCTGGGCCCTATGCAAAATCATTCTTCTTCTGCATCACCTGATAAAGGGGGCTTACAATGAGGCTGTAGTTTGGAATGTGCATCCTCCAAAAGCCCACTGCACCCAGGAAAGATTGTGTCTCTTTCTTGCTAGTTGGTGGAGACATGGCAGTGATTTTGTCAATCACTGTTGGGATGTGATGACATCCATCCTGCCACTTTATACCTAAGAACTGAATTTCCTGGGCAGGCCCTTTTACTTTGCTTCACTTAATAGCAAAACTGGCTCATAGAAGAATTTGAATTATTTGCTCTCCAGCACAGCAGCACTCAGTGGGGGTGTGACCTCATTCAGGCCACGGTAGTCTACTGTCAGCCTCCATTCTCCACTGGCTTTACGCACTGGCCATATGGAGCTGTTAAAAGGTGAGTGAGTTTTACTGATCACTCCCTGATTCTCCAACTGGCGAATCAAATCATGAATGGGGAGCAAGGAATCCCTGTTGGTGCGATACTGCCGTCTGTGCACTGTCTTTGTAGCAATCGGTACCTGCTGCTCTTTTATTTTTACTCGTAGCAGCCTCACAACAGACGGGTCCTCTGACAGGCCAGGCAAAACAGACAGCTGCTTAATGTTGTCCATATCTACAGCAGCGATTCCAAAGGCCCAGTGATACCCCTTAGTATCCTTGAAATGCCCTCTTCTGAGGTATCCTCAATACCAAGTATGAACGGAAACCCTGGACCACTCACATAGGATGTTTTTTCCAGTCTTTACCAGTGAGGCTTATTTCAGCCTCCAACACAGTCAATTCTTGAGAGATATCCAGAAATATGGATTGATTCTGTCCCTTCATGACTGGAGGGCATTAGGGTGCACTGTGCACCAGTATCCACCAGTGCCTTATATTTCTGTGGTTCTGATGTGCTAGGCCATCAAATCCACACAGTCCAATAAACTCTATTATCCCTTCCACTCCCTTGAATGAGGGCAGGGCCCCTCTATTGGTTACCTGTGATAACTGGAGCAGCCGTACTGGTGGTTGGACTGTTTTGTAGTTCCCTCACCCGTGCTCATAGTACAGGAGTAGGCTGGTCATGCCACTTCCTCGTGTCTTCTCTGTGGTCACGTAGGTAACACCACAAGGAAACACACAGTGCAATTTACTGTTGTTCCTTGCTCAATCTGGAAAGCGCTTGTGTCTAATAGCTGAGAATTTTAATGATACACATGAAGGCTTTATGGTCGTTAATTTCTTTACGATCTCTCGCCTTCAACTGAAGCAGCAGCTAGGCCAATTACCAAGTGACGCCAAGGAGATGAAGTGGCAAAATGGCGATTTATTGAAACAGACACATCCTTATATAACCTACGCCTTTTTGTCTACACCCACTGTATTACACTAAGATTCTTCCAGAATATGGGGAAGGGCCTGTCACATCACAACAAGCTACCGTCCCAGCTGTCCCAACAGCGAAGCAACCAGGTAACAAGAGATTCATTCTGGTGCCGTGTGAACTCCTTTCTTACGCCTTCGATTTCAGTCATCTTCAGGGATCGACAAACAGTAACAGAGATTTCCTCCTCATCACTCTCTTCTTCATGACACTTTTCCTTTTTCCTTTCTCGGTACTTATCCAGACCTGTCACCTGGATCTTCTGTTGCCTCCTCCTCCACTTCTTTTTTCCGTTCTAGACGTGAGGACACCCATTTCCATTTCTTGCCTTCCACAAGGGCAACTGATATTGTTACTGGTGCCTCCTGTGACTGATCAAAATTGACTTGGGGATTTCCCTTTTTGGCTAGAACCTCAGCTCGGAAATTCTCTCTTTTCGGAACAGTGTTATATAGAGCACGGTAAGCACAAGCCAAGCCCCAAATAAGTCATACCCCCTTAGATCTATCTAGGCTGCGCCATCCCTGACTCAAATACTGGCTTAGTTTCTCGGGATCCCACAGGTGTTCAAGAGTTAAATCCCATGACATTGCGGGCCCCCATGTGTTGGCGAACCTGAAGGCAAAAGTCAGCGTTCTAGGACAAACAACCACACACCAATATAGTTAAATATAGCTGTGTCCATCTATTGCCTGAAGAGCCGTACTTTTATAGCAAACAAACAAGGGTGTTCAAAAATCACACGTACTAATTGGAAGGAAGCTTCTGCAATAAGAACCCTAAAACCCCGCTTCAAAGCCACGAGCCTTTCACTCTTTTGCTAGAGGTGTCCTTGGTTCTCATGCTGTTTATCCTGCTCTGCAGCTGCTGCTCTGTAAAGTGCTTATCTTGATCCATGGCTGCTGCTCTGTAAAATTCTTCTTGTATTACAACAGAATGGCAGTTCCCTGGGGTCTCCAGCAAACCCCCAGCCAGCTGGCAAATGCCACTGAGGACCTTTAGGAAAGACATGCCCTGGGTAGTGACAATGTTCACTGGACAACTGTGAGCCCCACAATGGGTCTGGTACCTGTGTGCCATCTTCTGAACACCAGTAGCACGGTGTAGATGCAAGGCCCAGCCAGGCAAAATCAAAACATGCTTCTGGAAGGGGATCCTTTCTGAAGAGTCGTTACACTAATGAGAGGACCACAAACATTCACTCAGCGAACTCCAAATCTCTGTGCCTTTGCAGGCCTAGGGTCTTGTTTGGTTCACAGAGACACGGTGGGTTGATTCTCAGCTCTGTACTGTAGCAAATGGGGTACAGATTCTGCATGACGGATGGGCAAGGAAGAAGAGAAAAGGCTGCTGCCATCCATGAGAGGGCACTGAGCTCTGCCTGGGGATGGCAGAGGAGCCAGCTGAGAACTGATGGAAAGGGCTCAGAGAGGAGAGCGGCAGATTCTGTTCCTTGCTTCCTGATCAGGAAGAACAAGAAGAGGGGACAGGCAGGAATCTGAGTTACAGCTGGGATGGAATTGTTTTCTTCAGACTGTCTGCTGTGGTGCAGTGTTTTGGTTCTAGGAGAAAACCATTGATAACACTCTGATGTTTACAGCTGCTGCTAAGCAGTGTTGTACAGAGCCAAGGCCATGGTCAGTGGAGGGCACATGGAGCTGGGAGGGAACAGAGTGAGGACAGCTGACTGATAGTGGCCAAAGGGACGTTCTCTATCAGCTGACAGCAAGCAGAAATTGTATTGAAAGGGGTGGGAGTTCATCTCAGTCTCTTCACTGCCCAGGGTCCAGCTGAGCATCAGTCTGGTGGTGCTGAGCAAGTGCTTGTGCATCAGTTGTTACATACAATTCCATATCAACGGATATATAGTGATAACTATTACTCCACTTCTTTTATCTCTCTTAGTAAACTGCTTTGTTACATCCCAGAAGTTGTACTCTTTTTCCCAGTTCTCATCCCCATCCCACTGGGAATTGGGCAGTGCACAAAGCACTGTGTGCTGCTGAGCCACATGTTGGGTTCAACAACCACTGTCATTTTGGTGCCTGATGTGAGGCTCCAAGGGTTGAGATAGCAGCACATCTGTCCAGAGCGGACAGGGCTTTGTGGGAGCTGGAGAAGTGCAGGCCATGGTGATATGTGTGGATGTGCTCCCTATGTGTGGAGCTTGTTGAGTCTTCTCATGAAGCTTCACTGCACAGCTCCTTACTTGGTGCTTGGATGCTGCATTAGGGTATTTATTTTGCTATGCTGTTTGACCTCAGTTTGTACCACGATAAAATTGGCAGCTGACAAAGTGAAGTTTTGTGCAAATTCAGCTCTGCGGTCATCTTTGGGTTTTGGAAGTAATATTGTCCATATGATTAGGAATTACACAATTTACATTGTCGCCTCTGTGAGTCCGGGGGTGTACTGGATATTGTGTTGAGGGACATGGTTTAGTGGGAGCTATAGGTAATAGGTGAACGGTTGGACTGGATGATCTTTTAGGCCTTTTCCAACCTTGGTGATTCTATGAATCTCTGATTGAGGTTAAACAATTATTCAGGAATATCAGTGAGAGATCTGCCCCAAGGTGAGAAGGCTCTGCATGGCAGAGGGTGTGGGACGGTCTGGGCAGCTGCCTGGAGTGGTGGGCACCCCCAGGGCTTTGGAACTTCATCTCCGAGCAACTGCAGGATCCTGATAAACTGGTAGAATATTGGGGGCAGGTCTGCTGTGGCACTGGTAACCCCCAAGAGGCACAAATGACTGCAGTGTGCCAGATCCAGAGAGCTGGATCTGCTGACAGTGCTGCAGCCTCTGCAACTCCTGGCACAGACCATGCAGCAGCTCCAAGGTTTTGCTACACGTCCTGCAGTTGCTCCAAGCTCTGGGCAGATCCCTCTGTCACTCCACCCCTCATAATGAGCTCTGCAGTTACTCCTGCTACGGGTCCTGTAGCTGTTCCAAGTATGGTAATAAGAAAATGGTACAAATTCCTCCCAAGGGAGGAAGTACAGCCCTGCGGTGGCTCCAACCCCTCCAATGAGCCCAGTGGCTGCTCCAACATAGTCACAGGTCCTGTGGTGGTTCCAGCTCTGGCAATGAACTCTGAGGTCACTTCAACTCCTGCAACAGCCCAACAGCCACTTCAGCTCCTACAGTGAACCCTGTGGCTGTTAAAACCCTTGCAACTAATCCTGGACTTGCAGACAGATGCGCATAGGGATTAGTTCATATATGTTTGCAACTGCATATGTTGTATATGTGTGAAAATACACTAAATATATTATATATGTATAAATACATTTGTCATAATTATTATCCTTTTCTTTTTCTCTTTGTCTCAACCCATAAACCTTAAACCACAGCACTGCCTTGAGATGCTTACGGATCTTCTTGGGACTATTCAATCTGATCTGGTCACACAGTGAAGAGCACCTGAAGATCTCAAGGTTTTCTCAGGGAGCAGCTCCTGAGGTATATTCCTTACACCAGCTTTGGAAGAGGCCTCCCTCCAGTTCTCTGGTCCTGCTCTAAAGGGGCCCTCTTGTTATGGCAGTGCCAGCAAGGAGACCAGCTCTGACAGACCTGTTCATATTGCCGGCTACTGACTGCAGCCCTGGATTGCTGCTGTAGAGGCAACAGGACTGTTGTGAGACACACAAGACCTTCAGGACTGCACAAATGAGAGGACTCAAGAGCACTGCAGCACTGGTAAGAGCACATGAATGAAAAGAGCACGTTGAGCTGCTGTCTGTGGCTGTACCTCCCCAAATCCAGGCAAAGTAGGAAGAAAGAAAATCTAAGTAAGTCTATTTTGAAAGCTTTTTAGGTATCTTATAACATATTCAGGGAATCTGGTTCCATGTTTACATGAGTTCTTGGAGTGAGAAAATGGAAATTAGGTAGGAAAGAATTTAAATACATTTTTATTTATAAGTTCAATAACATTTTTTTTTTTGCACATTCCTATATCTCACATAATCAAACAGACAAAGATGCATAAAACATAAAGAACCACCACTGGGAATCCTATTGAGGAAGTTGTGCATTTTATTGTAGCTGGAATAGTGCTTATTGCAACACCTTCCTGAAAGCGTGCTTGATCTCCCTGTTCCTCATGCTGTAGATAATAGGGTTTAGTGTTGGAGGAACCACTGCATACAGAAGTGCCACTGTCAGATCCAGGAGTGGGGAGGAAATGGACGGGGGCTTCAGGTAGGCAAAAGCACCAGTGCTGAGAAACAGGGAGACCACAGCCAGGTGAGGGAGGCACATGGAGAAGGCTTTGTGCCGTCCCTGCTCAGAGGGCATCCTCAGCACAGCCATGAAGATGTGCACATAGGACACAACTATGAAAACAAAGCAACCAAAGCCTAAACTGACACCAAAAAAGAGAAATACAAATTCCATGAGGTAGGAGCCAGAGCAGGAGAGCTTGAGGATCTGTGGGATTTCACAGAAAAACTGGTTGACAACATTGCCTTGGCAGAGAGGCAGTGAAAACGTACTGGCAGTGTGCAGCAGGGAATAGAGAACCCCAGTGCCCCAGGCAGCTGCTGCCATGGTGGCACAAGCTCTGCTGTCCATCAAGGTCCCGTAGTGCAGGGGCTTGCAGATGGCAACGTAGCGGTCATAGGACATGATGGTGAGAAGGGAATACTCTGCTGAGAGGAAGAAGGAAAAGAAAAAGAGCTGTGCAGCACATCCTGTGTAGGAGATGGCCCTGGTGTCCCAGAGGGCGTTGGGCATGGCTTTGGGGAGAGTGGTGGAGATGCAGCCCAGGTCGAGGAGGGCCAGGTTGAGGAGGAAGAAGTACATGGGGGTGTGCAGGCGGCGGTCGCAGGCTACGGCTGTGCTGATGAGGCCGTTGCCCAGGAGGGCAGCCAGGTAGATGCCCAGGAAGAGCCAGAAGTGCAGGAGCTGCAGCTGCCGCGTGTCTGCCAACGGCAGCAGGAGGAACTCGCTGATGGAGCTGCTGTTGGACATCTGCTGTTGTTGGGCTTGGAGTCCTGCTCAGAGTGCAGAAGATAATGACAAGTCCAGACCATTCTCAGACACACTCCTCCTGCTATAATATGAAATGTTTTTATTCTCTTACAACAGTGTACATTTAGCACCATTACTTGCATTTAATTTCATGTATTTCAGCATTCCTTAAGCAGAAGCAGCATATGGAGCTCTAACCTTCCTTTTATTTTCTTATGCCTTCTCCCTGGATATTTTCATCTGTTTCATGTCTCATATCTTTACCCCAAGTGCTCTTAGAGCCCCCTACCCGAGCTTCTGTGGCATTCAGTTTCAGTTAGAAAATGCTGCCTGTTTGTAGGATAAGTGAATTATTCATGCCTACAGAAAATGATGATAATTCCATCCTTCGAGAAAGGGGAGACTGAAAGCACATCATGTGTGAGTGTTCACAAAACAAGCAATTGATTGATGAAAAATTCTCAGAACTCTTATTGCCCCTTTTAGATTTCTGACTCCAAACCTCTTTGCCTCAGAACAGGAAATGGAAACCCCCTGCCTTGGCTCTCCTCTTGCAAAGTGCCCTCAGAAACATTCCGTTGTGCAGTGGAGTTGTGATCCCCTGCCCCAGGCAGCAGCTGTGGCAGCACAAGCCCTGCCGGGGGGCTCCTTCCCCCCACCCGTCTCCCTGCAGCACCCTGGGCAGCTCCCCGGGCAGGCTGAGTGCTGAGCCTGGCAGGCGGCAGAGTCCCATACCCGGCACACAGCCCCTGGGGCACAGCAGGGACCCTGCTCTGCAGGACAGCCCTGGGCACCCGCCTGCAGCCCCGGCTGCACAGCCTGCAGCCGTGCTGGGACATGCAGCCCTCAGGGCTGTGATTTCATACTGCAGTATGGAAGCCCTCAGCTGGAGCAGAAGGCTTTTTCCACAGTAAAGAAACATGCAGTGCCTGCATCCAGATCTCCTATGGGATGTCCCAAATTAAGTTGACCCTCTATGAAAAGCAGCTCATGGTCTGCAGTGAGACTTACCCTGTCATGGTCTGTGAGCAATGCTCCTGCAGTGAGCTCACAGCCCGCTCACACCACACACATCCTGCAAGCTCTCTTCAGTTTCTCTCCTCTCCTTCTGTCACCTGCAGGCTGTGCTGTGCACAAGAGCTGCTCCTGGGCACAGCTGTCTCTCTGCAGCCCTGCACACTTTTATGAGCTCCCTGTGTCCCAGGAGCCTGGACAGGCAAGCAGCAGATTATGTCATTTTTATCTTTCCGACTTGTCTCCCCTGACATGTCCCTGGGTCCTCATGGCCAACAGCTCCTGAAAGACAACAGCATCATGACTGTGCTTTGAAATTCGCTCAATTAACCACCACATGTCCAGTGGTCAGTGACTGATTGGAGACATATGGGGAGTGCTCCCAGAGATCGTTTGATGAAACAATAAGGGCAACCAGACAAGGAAGGCGAGGTTTGGACTTTCCCTGTGCAGGGCAGTGATCCAGCTGAGGCAGTGCAGGAGTCTCATCCCTTGACAGAAATCCTGGAGCTGAAATGGGATTCAGCTCCCTACACACCCACAGGAGCTGGGATTCCTCTGGTTCAGTTCAGAAGAGCACAAGGAGTTGCCTGCATGTGAGCTCCTGCTCTGAGTCCTCGGACCTTCAGCTGGGAGGCAGCTGCTCACACACAGACACTGGGTGATGCCCAAGGTGCCTGGGCTGCTCCTGATGTGTGCCAGTGCTTGTAAACCATGTGGGAAATCCCTGAGATAGACAGCTCCTTCCTGGGCATCAGCCGAGGGCCAGAGAGGGGATAGCACTGGCTGTCTGGTGAATTCACTCACAGCTGCAAGAGCAGCACAGGGCCTTCAGGAAAGCCATGCCCATGGTGTGACCATGTTGCTGTGTCAACTCCAAGGCCCACGATCAGTCTAATGTTTGTGTGCCACCTTCTGCACACTGATACCATAGATTAGCTATCCAGTCAGGCTATGTCCAGTGATGCTTTCCAATTAGGATGTTTACTTCTGTGGTTTTGCACTAATGCAAACACCAACACACAAGAAGCTAGAAATCTTGATAGAGCTGCAGGCCTGAGCTCCTGTTTGGACCATGGGGACACAGTTTAATGGCTTCCACAACTGCACTGTAGCACAAGGGGGATACAAAATGTTTAGGATGGATGGGCGAGGAGATAAAGAAGGGTGAATGCCCTCTGTGAGAGTGCACTGAGCTCTGCCTGGGGATGGAAGAGCAGACAGGTCAGAGCTAATGGAAATGGCAAACAGAGGAGACCATCAGTGTCTTTTCCTGTCTTCCTGATCAGGGAGAGTAAATGGAAGGTGCCCTCTGCAGACAGATGGGAATCTGATGTTGTCTGTCCCTTGTCCCATTTGGTGGCCTTTGTCACTCCATTATCTGCAGCAGGGACAGCACAGCAGGGCATGTGGCATCCAGCAGATCCCTGGAGAGCACAGATGGCAGCTTCTTGACCAAGCAGTGGAGGAACCAAAGAGGAGAGGTGCTCTGCTGGATCTCATACTCTCCGGCATGGAAGGACTTGTGGGAACTGCGAAGGTGAAAGGGGCATCAGGCCACGTGCAAGATGCAAATGTATCTCTTTTTATTTATTTTGAGGCTGTAAGCTTAATAGTTGATCATAAATGTCAATAAAACTGAAACAAATAATTGAAGACAAAGATGGAAATCATTGAAATTGTGTTAACCCTTCTCAACATGAAAAATTCTCATGAGTCTTGTTCCATTTTAAGTTGTAAATATGAATCTTTGAGGTGATTTGATGTCTTTTTTTTTCTTTTACTGAAACTACAATGTTTTCCAGAACTGTGTTCGCTGGACACAAATGTCTTCAGATTCAGAGACACAGACAGTGGTGCCAGTGCCAATGCCCTGTGACTATAGCCCGGTGCCCAGCACTACTCTTCCCTGCTGCCTATTTGATGTGCCTCATCCTCCAAGTTTTTTCAGCTCTCCTAAATAAATGGCCATGGTTAAGGGCATGTTTTCAGCAGGCCATTTGGGCACAAACTACTCCCACTGCCCTCCAGATTTCTCCATCCCTTGCTCTTTGTTCAGTCAGATACCTCCCAATTATCTGTCTGATTTCTGACTTTCAGGGGGATTACTGGAATTTGTTCCATCTCCCCAAAGTCTGAGAATCAGTGAGAATGTGTTAACCCGTCTCAATGTGTGAAATACTCACAAGTCCTGATCAATTTTAAGTTGATACCTCTCAACTACCTGGCTGATCTATCCCAGGGAGATTACTGGAATTTGCTCTATCTACCAGAGTCTGATGGCCTCTGTTGTCAACTACTTCACTGTGATTCAATCTATCCTATCCTACCTCAGAATAAATCATTTCTTTTAAAAGTATTCCATATGAAAGACAAACTTCAATAGATGCAGCTTGAACATGGCATGCAGTTGATCACTGTGTTTTACTGTTCATTCAATTGCATCACCTTTCTTTCCATTTGCTGGCCAGATAAAAAAGAGAAATCTTTCCTTTTCCATGTGTAGCTGGTTCTCTGAGGAAAGCCAGTGGGAGTTGGTGCAAAGCAGTTTTAACACTGAGCGGATGAATGCAGAGGAGAAGAGTGATGTGAAGAAAAGTGATGCAAGTCCCATAGGTCCATTGTGAGCAGAAATTGGGTGGGGAGGTTGAGAAGGACCTTTGTCAACACAGTAACAGTACAGAACTCATTGGGACATCCTGGATTGGTATCAGTTGCACAGTGCTGCTTTAATGTCTTCTTTAAACCCAACTATAAATAAATAGACAATAAATTTATACTGGATTCTTTAAGCTCTCTCCAGATATCCCTCCTTTTTGCTGAACAAGTTCTGATAACCTGAAGAAGATAACAAGATGGCATAAGGCACAGGAGATTCTTTAGGTTATAATGGTCCCAGGGTGCATTTGATGCTGAGTTCATCAGCCTCTAGTGCAGAGAGAAGTTTGCACAAAGTGCTCAACAAGACAAAGTCAGAAGTAACAGTGAAGTTTCTTGGAGTATTAATGGGCCCGCTGAGGGCCATTACCAAGTAAGCTTCCCAAGGGACTTGTTAGAGAAGATAACTGGAAGCCATGACTACAGGCAGGCAAAGGCACTGGCATGCTAAGAAACCTCTCCTTTGCCTTACGAAGCAGACAGGTCAAGCCCTGATTGCAAGACCAGTGGTAGAGAGATCCTGTCTCTCATGTTGGCTCCTGGCATTTCCTGGGGCAATGGGTTGGAGGTCCGTATGATGTTAAATGAAAGACATGGGGACAGAAGATCCCAGGCTCTACATGTGGTGCAAGGACGCTGTGAGGTTCATGTCCCATATGAGACCTATGTTTCATTGCAGGATGTGAGAAGGGATGTGAGAAGGGCCCAGTCTGAACAAGCAGTCAATCCCTGTGAAACTCTGAACTTCAGATCTCTCGGTTTCAGTGCCCTCCTTTGCACATTCTCCCAGAGTTTGAAGTCCTTTATGTTCTGTGGTGCCCAGAACATAGTGAGGCAGTAGCAATGCAGAGCAGAGGGACAACCCTTTCCCTCACCCAGCTAGCAATAAGTTGCTTCATGCACTCCAGGGGACTGTTGTCTTTCCTGGCTGCCTTGGCACACTGCTGACTCACATTCAGTGTGATGCTGACCAGCACCCCAACCCTTTCCAGTCAGAATCCTCTCCAGTGTCCCATATCCAGTCAGTGTGTATGTCCAGCATTGCCCCTACCCAGGTGCACAATCAGGCACTTGTTCTTGTTATACTTTATGCACTTGGTGCTTAGTACCAACTGGTACCCACTTCTCTGACTTGTCCACATCTCTCTGCAAGTCCTCTCCACCCTCAGTGGAGGCAACAGCACCTCCTCATCTGGTCTCATCAGCAAACTTGCTCAGAACGTCTTCTAGTCCTGCATTCAAGTCATCTGCATAAACATGAAAGGAAAGTGGCCCCAAAATGGAACCCTGGGGACCCCGACAGTGACCATCTACCAGCCTGATGGAAAAAACTGACTATAATCCTTTGGGACTGACCTACTGGCCAACTGCTCACCCACCACATTGTGTTTCTGTCTAGCCATATGCAGAACATTCTGTCCAGAAGGTTGTTGTGAGAAACAGTATCAAAATCTCCACTGAAATCCTCAAGGATTACATCAACTGGCTTCCCTTGGTCAACTAAACGGATAACTGTGTCACAAAATGAGCTTAAATTAAACAGGACCTTTGCCTCACAAACTTGTGTTGGCTGCGACCAATGACAGAATTGTCCTTCAGCTGTTTTTCCATAACTCCCACCATCATTTTCTCCATAATTTTACCAGGCTCTGGACTGACAGGTCCATAATTGCCCATGTCATCTTTCTTGCTCTTCCTTACAATGAGACAACATTTGCCAGCTTCCTGTCAGCTGGCATGACACTTCCTCGCAAGCAGTACATAGTATTACATAAATGGGTTGACACTCATTGGTCGGGTGGAATGTACACCTCTCCTCAGGACAATCTTACTAATCTACAGAGTACAAACTCCTGTCTTCTTACATACAAGCAGAAAGTACTTATGAGTGGACACACAACACAGTCTTTCACTTTGTCCGTGTCTGGCCATTTCCCTCACAGGAGGAAGGAAACATGGATCGGGACTCGGCACTCACCCTGCAGCTGTTCTGTGTCTCACTCACACCACACTCACTCTGACATTTAGATCAAAAACCATGGTTTATTCATACTACACAATGCTGACAACGTTTTCTAGCTGGAATCTTAATAACACTCATACTCTGGTCGACCAGTTGCAAACGTTAATGTTTTTCCCAGAGTCGGCTTGACACACGGTACCAAACACTTAAAGCAGATGATAATATTGAACATACAACCTATAACCCCCGTGATTACAACTTGGAGAACCCAGGCTACCATTTGACAGGCTATCCACTATATCCCATACCCGTAGGAGAGACCAACCTAGGTCCCTCCTATTGTCACCCACCTGGGAGAGAGTACTTGTTCTTGTTTCCATTCATATGACATACAGTTCCCTTTCATAGGAACTCACCCAAGGAGTCTTCCTACCCCAGCTGGCAACCAAAGCCATGAGCTCACCTCCCTGGGAGCAGCACGTACGGCTGTAAACTGTGTAGGATGTCTCCTCAAGACATATGGGCTCCACTTACCATACACATACCTGGTCCACCTATGGGTGGTCCTTGTCTGTCCCTGCAGTGATCAGGTGAGGAAGGGAGTCCTTCAGAGAAATCTCAGGGTGCGCCAAAAGTGTCTCCCTCTCAGCTGGTCCTGCAGCGAACAGAGCTGGTCCCACCTGGGCCGCCAAATTGACTACAGGAATTGAACTCTATAACCTCTATAACTGATACAGTCTCCCATGACATACTTATACCAAAGCTGAGGAAGTATGGGATAGGTGATTGGACAGTGAAGTGGGTCGAGAACTGGCTGACTGGCAGAGTGCAGAGGGTTGTCGTTGGCGGTGCAGTGTCTGGCTGCAGGGCTGTAACTAGCGGCGTCCCCCAGGGGTCTGTGCTCAGTCCGGTCTTGTTCAACATCTTCATCAACGACCTTGATGAGGGGATAGTGACCACCCTCAGCAAGTTTGCTGATGACACGAAGTTGGGAGGATTGGCTGACACGCCTGAAGGCTGTGCTGCCATTCAGCGAGACCTGGACAGGCTGGAGAGCTGGGCAGTAAGACACCGGATGAGGTTTAACAAAAGCAAGTGTAGAGTCTTGCACCTGGGTAGAAATAATTGCATGCACCAGTACAGGCTGGGGGAAGAGCTGCTGGAGAGGAGCTCTGCTGAGAGGGATCTGGGCGTCCTGGTGGACGACAGATTGACCATGAGCCAGCAGTGTGCCCTTGTAGCCAAAAAAGCCAATGGCATCCTGGGGTGCATTAAAAAGAGCGTGTCCAGCAGGTCGAAGGAGGTGATCCTCCCCCTCTACTCTGCCCTGGTGAGGCCTCATCTGGAATATTGTGTCCAGTTCTGGGCTCCCCAGTACAAAAAAGACAGGGATCTCTTGGAAAGAGTCCAGTGGAGGACCACAAAGATGGTGAAGGGCCTGGAGCATCTCCCCTATGAGGAGAGACTTAGGGAACTGGGTCTGTTTAGCCTTGAGAAAAGAAGGCTGAGAAGGGACCTGATCCAGGTCTATAAATATTTGAGGTGTGGGGGGCAAAGAGGTGAGGCCAGACTCTTTTCAGCAGTGTGTGGAGGAGGGACAAGGGGAAACAGACAGAAACTGCACCATAGGAAATTCTGCACTAATGTGTGCAATAACTTCTTTATGGTGAGAGTGACAGAGCACTGGAACAGGCTGCCTAGGGTGGTTGTGGAATCTCCTTCTCTGGAGATATTCAAGACCTGCCTGGATGCTGAGCTGTGCAACGTGGTGTAGGGAACCTGCTTTGGCAGGGGGACTGGACTCAGTGGTCTCTGGAGGTCCCTTCCAACCCCTACAATTCTGTGATTCTGTGAATATCATGGAGTTGTTTGGATGGGGAAAGACTACCCCTTTGAATGACCTTTTGTCAGGGCATGTCCTGGGATTCCTAGGATCCTCAAAATGCAGCACTGCTTCTGTCACTGAAAAATGGGGCCCTGTGTGGGACGGAGGGAGGGTCCATGAGTCCCTGGCCCACCTGACTGAGTATTTCCATGGTCTTAGCAAAGACATACTTACAACTTGAGAATGACAGTTAGCTGTGTTCATGGTGGCATGGCCACTTTTAATGGCCTTGAACTGTCTGAACATAACTGAAGAGGCTCAGGCTGATGCAAATCAGCTATTGAATGATAGTGTTGAAAAATTGGAAAGACAGGTGGCAGTTTTGATGGGAAAAAACCTAATTCAATCATTCTCCTATGGAAGATCAGTAACAACTGTCTGGAGGACCATGGGGGCCCTGTACAAGGGAATCTGTATAAAATGGACTCTGTAAATGAAGGCACTAAAAGGTCAGATTTTGAGGTTCCATTTGGACTAGATCTATTTGAGATCTGACTGATTGTAACCCAAAAATGAAAAAAAAAAAAAAAAAAAAATGCAGGATAGGCTGGTGGGAGTGCCCTGACCAGTGTCCACCCCCCAAACCCTGCTGCCCATAATACAGCAGCTGAACTGATGGATATAGTACAGTGGTTTAGACGGAAACCAAGAGAGCATGCCAGCATAGCTGCTTTGGTTATGGGACATGGAGGCAGAAAGTGCTATGGTGAATGGACTGGAAATTTCAAAACTGACATCCATTACTACTAACCCTGCCCTCAGGCAATGACTTTATGCTCTTGTCTGGAGGGCTTATTGCAATAAAGATTGGCGGATTTGCTGCGTAGACCGGTCAGAACTCAGATCTGCGTTGTGCTTCCTGCGGCACCAAACGCCCAACAGTGGCAGTTCCGCTTATTGGCCAGCAGGTGGCAGCAGAGACCACGGAAAGAACGTCTGCGGGACAAACCCTGGGGATCCGTTCTTTTGATTATAGGGGAAGAACACAAAGATGGAAGAGGAGGGAAGGGGGAAAAAAAAAAGAAAAAAAAAAAATCAAACCACAGCAAACAAATAAAAACTTCTCCAAACGTAGCAAACGTGAATGTCTGTCAATAAATTAATGAGTAATTAAATTGATATCCCTTTCCCGCCCCCCCCCCCCAACTTCTGAGATGAAAAAAAAACACTTCTTTTAGAAGAAAACAGAGTAGTAACAACTTCTGTACCTACATTCACCACTCTGAGATCCTGTCTGGGTCTCCCAAGGCTTGTAAATAACCACTGGGTCGGTTCTGATGTCGCGTGATTTGTTGTCAGTTCTCTCATGGTTCTCCGGTCAGTTCTCCGGTGCCAGGATCTGCCACAGGGCATTCTGACCACGGGCATCATGTTTCTACGCTGCCGCCTGCATTTAACAGGCAATGGGACTGCCCAGCATGTGCAAGGCAGCACCTCTTTCACACCACCAGAATGTTTAAGGCTGTTGGGATTGTTGTTAGCGTCCCATTAACACTGAGGCTAGAGATACCCTTAGGATTGACATTACTATTAGCATTACTTTGATGGTGCCCTATCTGGGTCATTTCCAGGGGATGTCAGGAGTAAGGCACAGTGTCAGGAGAAAAAGAACAGACTCTGTTACTTTATAAACGTGATAATAGAGAGAGTTCATTGGAAAAAATACAACTCTTAAATAATGCAAAGCATGCTTCTGATTGGATGCAGGCATCATCTGGGCTCTGATTAATATTACTCTTAAGGTAAAGATTATTGTTACCATAATGATTTTTTTTTTGGATTATGATCAGGGTTAAGGTTCCTTTTGCTACAAACTTCTAGCATCATTTTTGTTGTTGCATTTGGAGTTAGGGACGATTTTAGAATCAGGGTAAGGGTTAGGATTAGAGTTACATTGCTGGTTAATGCTGTTATCTTTACAGCTCCTGTGAGGGTTGGGGTCTGGGTCAGGTGTTTAAAAATGAAATGAAAAAAGAATTAAAAAAATATATTGAAAGCTTCAGATTTCCTTAATCTTTGTGGGAATCATATAATGTGCAACTCAGATCTACCTCTTCGTGCAGTGACTGCCTGTAAATTTGCTGGAGCCTAATATAATATGGCCTTGTGCTTTCCACTAACTCACCTTCATTTCATTTTCATTACATTTGCTTGGTAGTCAGATTTTGCTGTGTGGATATTTTAAAACAATCTAACTGACATTAGCAAAAAATTAAAAATAAAATTAAAAAAAATGCACAACAGCATCGTATCAATTTTTATAGATAAGATAAAGAAGAGCAGTTTCCCTTAGTTTTCTGTGCCTCTTTACTTTCTTACCCTCTCCCCTTGTGTGAGAAACTCTCAAAGTCAAAGATTTCTAGTTAGGCAAAGATGGCAGCGATAGCAGCAGTGCTTATTCATTATTGCAATACTGCGCGCACATCCCCTATTGGCAAGGGAGAAACTGCACACCAGTCAGTGAAATCAATTGTGTTCTGTGCCCTAAACCCACTGCAGGTGATGCTCTCATGGCTCTCATTGGTTGAGCATCTCAGGCTCACAGACTCCTCGAGACTGTGGCTAGGATTCATTTCCATAGAAGGTCAATTACCAACCTCTTGTTTTTAGGTCTGCCTTGTACTTTTCTGCGGACAGAGAAGGGCAATGTTTCCAAAAGTCAGTACATTCATTCTGTCCTGTGCTGGGCTCTACCCACCCTGTATTTATCTTGTGCTTGTCTCAATTCTCCCCATGTCAGAATGCCCCCAGTCTGAACTTAATTCTTTTCAGCAACTTTCTTGGTGGAAAAACTACTTATACAGCTGTTTTACAAGAGGGTTATACATTCAGTTAGGGCCTACACTATGTACTGAAAATACTGGAAACTTCCACTGCAAAAACACAATCTACCTCTCCCATCTGTGCAGCCTTGCAGACCCAGAGCGTGCCAGGTTATTTCTGCTTTCATAGCATTTGCATGCTGTAGGGTGAGCACAAGGTTCTGCTGCTTGATTCTTCTGCAAGAGCTGCCTACCAGCAAATGGTTGCAGGGATGGAGGATGTGACAGAAAGCATTTGTCTCCACAAGAGCAGAGTTACATTTAGTGCAGAGTGTGAGAGTCAGGTTGGTGTGGAAAAGCACTGACACGCTGGGGATGATGCAGTGCTCACATGTCTAACACTCACAGACATTACTGTCAGAAGGATGGTGCTGTGTTGTGCTTCTACCTTTGGCAGCCCCTGGAGAAATGCTATGGCACACAGAACACCTTTGTATTGCACTGAGTGCTGCCATGCAGCATGGATTTAACACACCAAATCCAGAGGAGCATGACTGCATCTAACTGCCCTGAGAAAAACTACTGTAGCTGAAGAGATGAGGAGGCAGCTGCTCATCTGCAGAACAAGCAGTACTGCCAGACATTGGGCCAGGTGAGCACCTCCTGCTGCAGCGTGATGATGACAGGGCTGGAGATGATCTGCAAAGCCAGCTTAAAAGTGGGAGACGTGAGTCAACATGGCAGGAGGACAGAGGTGTTAGGGAGCAGCCAAGGCATCAAAGAGTATCAGAAGGCTTTGAAAAGTATCACAAAGTGACAGCCAGGAAGACTGGGATATATCATGAGCAGCAACCTGGATGCTAGAGATTATTTGCTCCCATACAAAATGGTAGAGATCTTGCTGCAGACATCCCAAAGCCAGCCAAAATGGGAACCCAGAGCTCTGCCTGCACGAACCCCACAGCCATAGCATTGCAAGCTGAGCTGCCTTGCTGTTTGTTGCATTCATCCCAATCCCTGTGATTGAAGACTCAGAATGCAGTCGAGGCGATGACTGAGCATGAGAGTGACTTTATTCAATAAAAGACAGGAGGGCTTGAGAGGTCAAGGGTGAAGATGGGACTCCTCTTGTCAAGATGAGAGTGGCTCAGAGCTGGTGCTGCTGCCTGGTGCCTGGGACTGGCAGCCTGACTCTAAGTCCCCATCTAAGATGCTCAGCTTCACCTCACTGATGCTGCCCTGCTCCTGCATGGTGGTGCTGCTGCTGGGACACTCGGGCTGTGCTTGGGATGGGCAGCACTGCAAAGGCGCTGGGTCACAATCCAGGCAGGTGACTGCTGTGTCTGGCAGGCTCAGGTCAGGAGCTTCAGCAGAGCCAGGAGATATGAGAGCATGAACGTGGATGAGCCCCTTGTGTCCATCACTGTTACCATGTGGAAGGCTGTCATCCGAATTGCAGCGATTCATGCTTAATAAGAACTCTCCATTGATGGAAAGACACTGCTTGGTTTGGATCTTTGGGGTTGACAAGGGCTCGAATCACCTAGGAAGGCATAGAAACACAAGGGTTAGTTTCAAACATTTGCAAGTTGAATCATGAAAGGTTGTTGATACTTGGTAATAGAGTGGCGGCAGGAAGAAGCAAGTAGGCTTGAAGCAGCATAGCCACTGTCTTGAAAGTGATCCTCATTCAGGTCCAGCTCGTGTGTTGTTTCACTGTAATCTGCTTCTTTGGGTCTACCTAGTGGGCAGCAACACTCGAGCTGTTACTGATATCATTGAAAAGAACTGGAGACAATTGTTCTATTCCTAAGAGCTTCAAGGTGCCTAGAAGCACAAATAGAAACCAGCAGTATTTCATCACTTCACCAAAAGGAAGGTCAAACACCTGAGCTGTGAAGAGCAGTTACAGAACCTATGCATAAGATCACACCAGACATACTTTGTTCTAACAACAGTTATGGCACATAGTCCATTTCCTTCAATATTCCCAAAATGAAATGATGTGGAGCATTACAGGGAAAGAAACACTGCACACAGACACTATGACCCTGATTAGACTCAAGCAGCAGACTTAAAACAAGTCAGAGTTTTTGATTCCAGGATATTTCAGGACCTATCGTGTGAAATTCAGTTACACAACAGTGCCTAGGTGCCTGCGTTTCAAGCAACTTTCAGATCACAGCCATGTAAAATAAAAACAAATTCAGTGCAGAAATAGCAAGCCTGTACCTTAATACTCATGAGATTATCCATTTTTTACTGCATTCTGACTAAGTTCTAAAACTTGCTCATCCCAGTTCACTTCAACAAGTTCCACCAGTTCAAGCAATGCAGTTCTGAGATCCGGTGTATGTTAGGCAGATAGAATTGAACAGTGCAGAAATAATCTCTGACAGCTTTAAGAGCTCTGTTCTGCTTACAAACTCTCAGTCCAAAACTATTCACAGTTTTAAGGAAATGAACACCTGAAGCAGTTGGATCATCTGCCATTTGCCGCATTCTGCTTCTTGGCATCATGATTAGCACAAAGGGTTTTCTGCTGTCCTGCAGAGATGGACAAAGTCCTGCTTACAAATGGACCAGGTTTCAGTGTACAGCAGAGTTTGTACCAGACTAACAAGCCACGTCATTCAATTCATGTGCTCAGGTTGTTATGCACTCCGAAAGGAAACAGAACTAACTGTTGGATTCTGAAGGCAATCTGTGGGGTCCTACATTACCTCCTGATTCTGGAAGAGGAAATTCTAATAGCAAATGCAGAACTTTGATCTTTGTAGACATGAGAAGAGCTGGCATTTAGGAACATTCATTTCAGGGAAATCAAATGATGTGTCTATATTTTTACTACAGATAGTATAGGGAGCAGCCAGTTGAAGAACCAGATACAAAAAAATCCAGCCCATTGGCAGGAAAATACTTCTCCTTAAATTCTGTATGCTATCATGGTACAGAATTAGGCTACAGTGCCACATAGGCCAACCAAGCGTAGAACCAAATCCACAAAATACTGGTAGACAAAGCAGCAAAAACAGGGACAATATTCAGCAGACTGTGCTGTGGCCTTTCTACCCACA
Source organism: Coturnix japonica (assembly GCF_054131305.1). Taxonomy (NCBI): domain Eukaryota; kingdom Metazoa; phylum Chordata; class Aves; order Galliformes; family Phasianidae; genus Coturnix; species Coturnix japonica. The sequence continues at coordinate 1,800,462 of NC_140697.1, read as the reverse complement.
GCTCAGCATGTTCTGCCATCCGAAAAGCAAGGCCTCTTGTCAAGCTCAGCTATTTCCCTTCTCAGTGTATTCTAGCACCACTGATACCCACTGGTATCCTCCTGTAGAGTGCCATCATATTGTCATCATCCAAAGGAAAAACCCACACAGCAGAGCATACAGCAGTACACTCATGCTCCAAATATCCGCCTGAAAAACAAAAAGACAAGCTTACAAACCTGAAGCACCTCAAATGACTTCCTGACAGACTGGATTGTCTGCCCTTGCCAAAGCCCACATATAGCCCATGAAAAGCTGGCTCTTTCCCTCAGGAAATAAAACCTTATCGTCCCAGAGAAAGCATATAACCCTCATTCAATTGCCCTTTCACTCAGCTTAGAGCACTACTAAAACCAGCATCTTCACCTTAGCTCATCACACTGCTGCAGTTCCTTTTACAAGGATTTCACTGGCAAAAATGAAATCAAAGCCGTCACAAGGGATTTAGCACAGTTACGTGTTACTGGCTACGAGAGCTGTCAGCACAGTCACCTGTCTGGCTTTGCTGCTGTTCGGTTCTCTTTATGTAGAGGCACAACAAGGTTCAGACACAGTGCAGTTCTCACTTTGACTGTAAAGAAAAAGGAGGCTTGAAAAGCAGCGTGTGGAAAACAAAGAAACAAGAATTAGAACAACAGTGGGGCCATGGCACTTGTAGGAATTGCTCCGCCTTTAACAGCGATTCAAGAAGTACGAGGGCATCCCAAACCAGACCAGTTTGGACAAATTAACAACTGCAAGTAGTGGGTTCCAAAATTCCAGACATGAAATCAAAGCTGGAAAAACTCTTCACATTTTCATCTCTCAATTTTTAGTTCATTGTGCATTACAACGGAAACAATTCTTCACATACAACTTGGAAGCTAAAGACAAGTCTGACAAAACAGACTGCACAGAAATGATGGATAATTAACAGAGCAAATTGCTCTTTCAAACACTTAGTAATAGAAAGAGATCTCTGAAGTTGCTGTTCTGTAGAGCCCCAAAGCAGTCGCTTGAGGCAGTTCAGGATTAGCCTGAGACAAACCAGCCAGCTGTGTGAACTGAGACCAATTGCACTTTTCTAGTCTGTGGCCACTGACAGCTTCTGAGAGCTACCAAGCGATGCAACCTAGCAGAATTCAGAAGGGAAACCAAGAGAGCCTACCTGAGCTCCACTGCCTTTAAATGCTCTGTGGAGAGGGAAGGGAAAGAGGGGAAAACAAACACCGCTCTACATCCCTCTGAGCCAATAGACACTTTGCCCTGGATTAGCTCTGGTGCTGCATAAGCTGGGCTTCCACAGCTTATGTGTTCAGGCGGTAATCAAGGCCTGCCTGGAATAACACAAAAAATAGAGAGAAACGTTTGCTTTAACAGAGTTTATGTCTTCTGGTCATAACACTTGAGAAGCCTCAGAGGCTTCTTCTCCTGTGCATATTTTCATTCATCTTAGAGTTTGCTTTCCTTCAATGTGACCTCTCTAGGCAAATATTGTCTAAGACCATGAGCATCACATAAATGTGCAGATCTCAAGCTGCTCACTTATCTAGTACCCTTCGCATGATGCTTTATTTTCCTCAGCTGATCATCTAGATTGTGTCTGTTGATTGTGCAACAACAGCCTGTTGATCTCGATTACCTGTGAGAGGCTCTAACTTTGGCCAGGAAAAATCATTTGAGGATAAGTAATTATCTGGGACTCAGTAAGTCTTCCCATGCTTTCATAACAGCAGAGATACACACACACACAAACTCGTGGAACCCCACTGCTTTGCACAATCCTGTGCACACTCACGTGTGTCATGCACTGATTTCCCAGCCAGTCCTCATAGGGTCTCTTACTTAGGACGGGAGTGTAGGGGAGCAGCCAGAAGCTGTTTGCATTCCCTGCTGTCTGCTGGGCAGCTTTGCTGGAGATGCTTGGGTTGCTTTGTTTTTCCTTGGGAGGTGGGAAGGAGCTTTGGGTTGGAGGCACATCCCGTGCCAGAGCATCCCAATGGCACGTGTGGGGCACTGATCTGCAGCAGATGAAGGGGAGGAGGTCCCAGCACAGCTCTGCACCATGCTCTGCCACACTGGGCAGCTTGTTCCTGGCTCAGCAGCGTCATCAGACAAGAAGCAGGGAAGGAAATCAAGGATGGGGGGTACCATCAAACGCAGTTAGTGCATGCCTGTGCAAGACAAACAGACCCAGAGCTTGCAGGTTGTTCCTGCTTTTGTAGCATTTGTGTGCTGTAGCTGAGCAAAAGGTTCTGCTGCTTGAATCTTCTTCTGCAAGAGCCACCTACCGGTAACTGTCTGCGGGGATGTAGTCGGTGTGCACGTCTGAAGCCATTTGAGAACCTTGTCGTTCTTGCTGCAGGACCCCTGTCTTCTGTTAAAAGCTGAACGGTCCCCAGAGCACCTGTTTCCATCAGCTACCACCATCCAAAGCAGCCAGCCTTCTTACAGTCACCTGGCCCAAACATCCCTTTTGCTCTACACTTGATTCCTGCAAGAGATGGGAGCTCGGCATGCACACCATCCTTCCAACACCCCATCCCTGCAGCAAGGGATCACAGCGCTGGCACAGCTGAAACAAAAAGGGTGTGCGAGTTTCCTGTTAGCACTCAGTGTGAACCAATCTACCACTGAGCAACACCGTGAGTCCCCACTCACCTCAGCACAGGTCAACCTGTAACCCCAACCTTCCCCTATCCATGTGCACATGCACACCCATTCACCACCCTGCCTGCTTTGCACACCCCCATGCACACTCTGCATCGTGTGCCCTCCTTTGCATTCACAGACGTGTGCAAACCATCCCTGGGAACACCTACGTGCCTACACCTTCCACAAACACCCCTTTGTGTGCACCTGCGTGCAACCCAACTCCTCAGCACACGCACGCGTTTGTGCCACCCTGTCCATGCACTCACCACGTGCCCTCCAGCAACCAAGGATTGCAGAGATGCTCCAGACTGTGCCAGAGATGGAATCTCAGAGTGCTGGGACATTATTGATCACTAAGGAAAACACTTGGAAGCATATTCAATCTGCAGAAGCTGTAATTACTGGGCACAGTTAGCTTTCCTATGGCTCAGCTGGAGGAGGCGGGTGCTCTCATACATCTGAGACACTCGCACAATGTTGGGATCATTCTGATGGAAACTATGTCTTCAGATATCATGGTTAAAACCATCCAAGATGATCATGCAGAGCCTTAGCTCTTGAGCAGCACTTCCTCCCCACCCTTCACTACTCCAAGCAGCTCCAACAAACTTCTCAGAAGAAATCCAGGCCAGCACAGACCTGGCAGACCAGAACCAAGTGCAGCTTGTGGGACGGCAGTGCCCACTCCTTGCTTCCACCCTGCTCCAGCAGGTTAAGGAGTCTGAGCCTCACTGGCCTTTGACAACTCAAGACTTTCAGCACCTCATGCCAACATTTCTCACTAAGATACACCTCAGGCATTGAATTCTCTTCTCACTACCTCCTCCCAGTCCTCCCCTAGGAACAGAAACAATTCAGATTCTACAGCAAACTACAGCATCTGCACTGCAAGAGCACACTGAACCACCTGCAACAATGAAACATGGTTTTGGAGAGTGGGTATGAAAACACACCTACATTAGACAGCTGTCTCCCTGTAGCCAAAAGGAAACCAAGAAGGAAAAGTCCAGCCTGAAACATGCCCATGCTACTAGCCCAGGTTTTTCACAGTCAATGCAGAATCCATCCTGTTCTTGAGGTAACAAACGACCAGTGAGTCTCCCGTTGCTCCACCCCTTCTCCTTCAAAGCCTGAAAAAGAAAGAATAAACAAGCAGAAGAAACCCAGACGTACCTTTCCACACACAGAGCAGAAAGTGGAACAGCAGTTGTCTCCTTCCTGAGACATGGTGGGGAGCATCCCAGAGGAAGCCCAAGTTCTTTGCTTCTCTCCACAGGGACTTCAAGCACTCTTGGCAAGAGCTGCTTTGGTTCTTTCTTCAATTGCTTCCATCACCAGAATCTCCTTTGGAAAAGGAACCCGAATGAAAGAATCAGCAAATGAAAAAGAATGAGCAATAGCCACTTTACCAGCTTTCTTCTGACACTCAATTTAGACTCTTGACTCGGGCAAGGTCTTAAAATCAACTGGTTACAAGAACTGTCCCAAAATATATCCAGCTTCTGTACAGCTGCCATTCTTTCTGACAGCGAGTGTAATCACAGAATCATAGAATGGCCCGGGTTGGAAGGGACCTCTAGGATCATGAAGATCAATCACCTCCCTGTCCCTGCTGGCCATCCCCTCTTCTGATGGAGCCCAGGGGACCATTTGCTCTCTGAGCTGCAAGAGCACGCTGATGGCTCACGTTCTGTTTTTCATCCACCAGGACCCCCAGGTCCTTCTCTGCGGGGCTTCTCTTAAGGACTGCTCCTCCCAGTCTGTAGAAATGCCTGGGATTCCTCCAGCCCAAGTGCAAAACCTTGCACTTTGCTGTGTTCAACCTCATTAGATTCACGTAGGCCAACCTCTCGGTTGAGCTCCCTCTGAATGGCATCCCTTCCTTCCACTGCGTCAGCCGCACCACTCAGCAAACAGCAGAAGGTGCACTCCATTGCATCATTGGTGTCTCTGATAACCATGTAAAAAAGCACTGGTCCCAAGACAGACTCCTGGATGACACCACTTGTTATCGGCCTCCACCTGGACATAGAACCATGAATCACCACCCTCTGTCTGTGGCCTTTCAACCAATCCCTTATCCACCAGGTGGTCCACCTGTCAAATCCACATCCCTCCAGTTTAGAGATAAGGATGTGGTGGAGGGCAATGTCAAAGATCTTGCTCAAGTCCAGGTCAATGACATCTGTTACCTTCCTTTTGTCCACAAATGCCGTCACTCCATCATAGAAGGCCACCAGACTGGTTAGGCATGGCCTTCCCCTGCTAAAGCCACGCTGCCTGTCTTGGATCACATGCTCATTTCTTATGTGATCAAGCATGTCTTTGAGGCAGATCTGTTCTTCACCATCTACATCAGTTACACATTTGAATCAAATAATTGGTGTTCCTGTCACCAAGAAAACCTCTTTGTCTTCTACTCCTGCTGCACTTCTGTGCTTTCATCAGAAGCAAAGGAAGAGACCACCTCCTAGATCCAAATTTTAAGAAACCAACACCCAATAGGTGTCATCTGAAGTAAAATAGCAGAGAAATTAAGATGACTCTTCTGCATCCAGCTTGGATCACTCCCTCACTCAGGCACACCACCATCAGATCAAGGAGATGCTGCCTTCAGCTTAGAGACTGTATGGGAAATCACAGCTTGAACCTCTGATTAATCAGCTGAGGCAAGTATTGGGTCAGCTGCGGGAGCACAGGTGAGAGTAATCTAGCTGTGCTCCCAGAAGGGGTGGACCTCGACTCAACCTCCTCTGAGACCTCATTTAAAGGCTGACCACCACTGAGACAGCATGTCTTAGAGATTGCTCCCTAGTTGAGGCTGCCTCAGCTTTCTAGTCAAGGTATCGATATTGGTGAGTTTCCCTTTGCTAATAACCTTAGGCTATTTACCACCATCTTGGTTAATATCTTTTTATTAACCACCCTTACAGAGACCATAAGGGTTTGGGCTTCCAAACTCTCAGCAAGCATTTGGATCAGCCAGCTTCCTGCCGAGGAGCCCCCTGCATCACTGCTGCCTATTCTGGTACCAGACCCGCAGATGCTTCAGAGCTCATTAGCATGGACTTCCTTCCTCCCCTCAGCAGCTGCTCCTGCACTCACCTTCATTCCTACTCAGATACCGGCCGCTTCCAGCACCAGCTGACCTGCAAGACACAGAAAGGAAAGGTGGGAGTCATGCAAACGCACAAGCCCAAGGCTGTGTCACCACCACACATGGCAGCCTCGGGAAGTCAGCTGAAACTACAGCCTTTGTCAGAATGGAAACAGGCACCGTCAATTAAGTGTGACCTCTGAACTCATTGCCACCATCAGAAATAGGCACTGAAATCACTCACTTCACTGCAGCTGGTTAACTCCAAATTCTTTTGCTTTTGGGAAAATGCGGACACGGAATTGAAGGACACCAGAAAAACGACATCTACTTCATTGTAGGTGGTTAAGCTTGGAAGCAGGACTTGAGCAAGAAATGCTTCTCAGCTCCTTGAAAGGCACTAATCCTGACCTCTGCCACAGGTGGCTGAGTGACACAAAAGTTGAGCTGCCCATTCAGAAGCACATGGAGCAGGCCATGGAGCGGTTACATACCAACACATGAACAGGCACTTTCCCATTGGAAGGGAAATCCCTTCTCCCTGCCATGCCATGCCCACACCGCTCCTCAGGGCTGCACTGACAGCACAGACAGAATTGAAACATCTTTTGTCATCATTGTGGTTTTTCACAGACCCAGACAATGAGATACTGGGTTGCTGTGTGGGTTCCCAGGCGGCACTGCCATTTCCAAGCCATTGCTTCCTAGGGGCACAGAAAGGAAAACGCCTGAACAAAATTTCACCCAGAGATTGCTATTTTACCATTCTTCCATGCAAAACAGGAGGACAGTACAGCGGATTTGTGCAGCTGCATCAACACCCTGGGTGCTAAAGGAATGCAAAGACAGAAATATCAAAACTACAAGGAGGGAAGCTATGTTTAGTAATATCTTTTCTCATTTACAACAGGCAGTTGGCACTACTAAAGGAAAATCCCAGGCCTCAGGTTCTGACAGTGCGACAATCTGGCACGGACTCAGATGTGAGTGATCCAAATGGTTTATTCCAGGTTCTAATACCACTTCTGTGAATTCACACGTTTTCTCTCTTAACTTTCCCACAGCCTTCACATGTCCACAGAACATCCCACAAACTCTCCTTTACGGCGCACGTAGGCACTCATCCCACCAGAGCCATCAGTCATTCCTAGCCATGTGCTTCTCCTCCAGTCACGGACAGTATCACACGGCCATAATGCATCTTAAATGACTTAGTTTTTCTGTTCTTTCTGGAGGTGTCCTTGGTTCCTAGCCTTACCTTCTCATGCCGTTCATCTTCCTCTGCAGCTCCTGCTCTGAAGAGTCTTCTTATGTTCCCACATGACAGGAAGAAAATGAAGACACAACCCCTGCCACCAAGGTCAGCTCTGCAGCACACGTTACCTGAGGAGCACTTGGCTACTCATGCAAACTGCACAGTGCCAGGAAGATTGTTACATGTTGCACTTCTTCTTCTCCTGGCTCAGAAATTAAATTTTCTACCTAGAAAATGGAAAACAAACAAACAAGCAAACAAAAAACAACAACAACAAAAAACACCTCACCTGACATAAAGGAGACATGATTGTTACTATGGAATTCCGGAGGGCAAGGTATTTGCCCTCTCTATGAAGAAGCTGACTGCAAAGGACTAAGAACAGCCACGATCACATTGAGAACTTGCGGGTAAAATTCGGGACTGAACCAATAATGGGCTTCTGGAGGTGAGGGTCTGCTCCAGGCCGCCTGGTCAAGGGAGCCTGTTGATGGGCCCTGCTTACTGCAGCTACCAGAAGCACCGCGCTCACTGACTCTCAACTTGATGGGGGATTCCAGTCAGGCTGGGAAATCAGCATGGCTGGCTGCAAGCTGTCTGAGAGACTGCTGGACTGCACTGGGAATAACTTTGTGGGCCAAGCATTAAGCACACCAAGCAGAAGGGAAGGTATTGGACAGACCGACCAGAGGTCAAGCGTTGCTGGACCTGCTGCTCACCAATGCTGAGGAGATCATCAAAGGCGTCAAGGTTGGAGGCTGCCTGGGCTCCAGCGATCATGCCCTGGTTGAGTTTGTGATCTCAAGCGATGTGGGCCTGGCAAAGAGCAGGACCAGGATGCTCAACTTTAGAAGAGCAGACTTCAAGCTACTCAATGGAATGCTGGCCAAGATCCCCTGGCGCGCTGCCCTCAAAGATAAGGACGTTGAGGAGAGCTGGCTACTGTTCAAGGATGCCCTCCTGGCAGCACAAGAGGTCTCCATTCCCCTGATTAAGAAAGTGGGCAGGAGAGGTAGAAAACCGGCATGGCTCAGCAAGGACCTGCTAAGAGAACTGAGGGTGAAGAAAGGGGTGTACAAGCTCTGGAAACAAGGCTGTGTCACCCGGGAAGAATACAGGGATGCCGTCCGAACTTGCAGATGTGGGATCAGGAAAGCCAAGGCTCAGGCAGAACTGAACTTGGCGAGGGATGTGAAAAACAACAAGAAAACCTTCTACAGGTACATTGGCCAGAAGAGACAGGCCAAAATGGGCGTGCCTACTCTGGTAAATTTAAAAGGAGAAATGGCTTCAACAGATGAAGAGAAAGCTGAGGTGCTGAATGAGTTCTTCACCTCGGTCTTCACTGGTGGCCAGGATTCTAGTCTTTTTCACGTCCCTAAGTCTTGCACCCCCATACCTCCATGTGGGGACCAAGGAGGTAAATCCCTCCCCACTGTAAGGGTAGAGCAAGTCCGAGAGTGCCTCCTTAGACTGAATGAGTATAAGTCTATGGGGCCAGATGGCGTGCATCCCAGGGTCCTGAAGGAGCTGGCTGAGGTGGTTGCTGAGCCGCTCTCCATCATATTTGAGAAGTCGTGGCTGTCAGGTGAGGTCCCGGATGATTGGAGGAAGGGTCACGTCACTCCCATTTACAAGAAGGGGAGCAGGGACGACCCGGGTAACTACAGGCCGGTGAGTCTCACCTCTGTGCCTGGGAAGATTATGGAACAGATCCTCCTGGACAACATGCTTGATCGCATAAAGAACAAGCATGTGATCCGAGACAGCCAGCATGGCTTCACCAGGGGAAGGTCATGCTTAACTAATCTTGTGGCCTTCTATGATGGAGTGACGGCGTTGGTGGATGAAGGGAAGGCGACCGATGTCATTTACCTGGACCTGAGCAAGGCCTTTGACATGGTCCCCCATCACATCCTCATCTCCAAATTGGAGGGAGGTGGATTTGATGGGTGGACAACTAGATGGATAAGCAATTGGTTGAAAGGCCGCAGACAGAGGGTGATGGTCAATGGCTCTATGTCCAGGTGGAGGCCGGTAACGAGCAGCGTCCCTCAAGGGTCTGTCTTGGGACCGGTGCTCTTTAACATCTTTATTAATGACATCGATGAGGGAATGAAGTGCACCCTCAGCAAGTTTGCTGATGACACCAAGCTGAGTGGTGCAGTCGATACGGTGGAGGGAACAGATGCCATTCAGAGGGACCTTGACAGGCTGGAAAGCTGGGCTCGGGTGAACCTAATGAGGTTCAACACGGCAAAGTGCAAGGTTTTGCACTTGGGCCGGAAGAACCCCAGGCACCTGTACAGGCTGGGAGGAGTTGTCCTTGAGAGCAGCTCGGCTGAAAAAGACCTAGGGGTCCTGATAGATGAGAAACTTAACATGAGCCAGCAGTGCGCTCTGGCAGCCCGGAAAGCAAATGGGATCCTGGGCTCCATCAGGAGAGGGGTGGTCAGCAGGGATAGGGAGGTGATCGTCCCTCTCTACTCTGCTCTTGTGAGGCCCCATCTGGAGTACTGTGTCCAGGTGTGGAGCCCTCAGTACAAAAAAGATATGGAAATTTTGGAAAGGGTCCAGAGGAGGGCCACAAAGATGATCAGGGGGCTGGAGCACCTCCCCTATGAGGACAGGCTGAGGGAGTTGGGTTTGTGCAGCCTGGAGAAGAGAAGGTTGCGAGGTGACCTCATTGCAGCCTTTCAATACCTGAAGGGAACTTACTCCCAGGAGGGGAGTAAACTCTTCGAAAGGGCTGATAATAGCAGGACTAGGGGAAATGGTTTTAAGTTGAAGGAGGGAAGATTTAGGTTGGATGTTAGGGGAAAGTTCTTTACTAGAAGGGTGGTTAGGTCCTGGAACAGGCTGCCCAGTGAGGTTGTGGATGCCCCGTCCTTGGAGGTGTTCAAGACCAGGTTGGACAGGGCCCTGGGCAACCTGATCTAGTAAATGTGTATGTTTGGTGGCCCTGCTAGGCAGGGGGGTTGGAACTACATGATCCTTGAGGTCCCTTCCAACCCGGGTAATTCTGTGATTCTGTGATTCTGTGAAGGGAAGCATTACTGGACATGCTGCACAGCAGGGGTTAAGACTGGAGGTGGTCAGGGCTGTAGTGACCATGCCCTCCTAGAGTTCCTCATCTCAAGGAATGCGGGCCTGGCAAAAAGCAAAGTCAGGACCCTGAGCTTCAGGAGAGTCAGCTGCAGGCTGTTCAAAGAATTCTTGGACGAGAGACACTGGAAAACTGTTCTTAGGGGCAAAGGGTTCAAACATCCCTTTGTGTGCACCTGTGTGCAGCCCAACTCCTCAGCACAGCCCTGTGCAAGCACACATTTGTGCCACCGCATCCACGCACTATGTGCTCACACACACTCACACAACCACATCCCTTAGTGCAGCCCTGTGCGCACACACACTCACACATGTGTAACCCCTTCCTTTCACTCCCAAAGTGCATGCACACACCGGTACCACAATGTCCTTGTGCAGCTCCAACACTCTGCACACCCCTGTGCACGTACATATATGTGCATGCTCGTCCTTGCACACATAACCCACAGACCTACACACACCTGAGCAACACCACTGGTTTGTACACTCATGGACACAAATGTGTGTACAACACCATCCATGCACAAATACACACACACACACACACGGATCCCCACTGCTTTGCACAATGCTGTGCACACTCACGTGTGTCATGCACTGATTTCCCATCCAGTCCTCGAGGGGTCACTTACTTAGGACAGGAGTGCAGGGGAGCAGCCAGAAGCTGTTTGCATTCCCTGCTGTCTGCTGGGCAGCTTTGCTGGAGATGCTTGAGTTGCTTTGCTTTTCCTTGGGAGGTGGGAAGGAGCTTTGAATTTGAGGCACATCCCGTGCCAGAGCATCCCGATGGCACAAGGGGGATCAGGGCCCCTCTATTGGTTACCTCGGTGGCTTGCAGCAACTGGAACTTTTTGCCTATTGAGAAAGCTAAAAAGTGTGAGTTCCTCCTGACCCATATCAACAAAAATCTCAACCATAAAAAAGAGACGTCTTCGTATTCAAGCAAATGACAACAGTAAGACCATGCATGTTGTTTTGTTGTATTTCCTCTGTAATCATGGGGAGGATATGAAGAAGTGGTATAATTCATCCACTTCTGCACTTCAGGCACAAGTTCCTTAGAATTGGAAGAGACCCTTAAAGGCCATCTAGCCCAGCTCCCCTGCAATAAAAAGGGACATTCACAGCTAGATCAGGTTGCTCACAGCCTGGTCATTAGTCATCCCAGAGGCAAAACACACACTGAATGATCTCTCCTTCAGTCATAAATCCTTGGAGACAACAGCATTGACACTGCATGTTACTGAAGCAGTAAAAGAAATTGCTCCTGTAACTCTCCTTGTGTTAAGTAAAATGATGATAAAAAGCAATGGAATGCTTTGGCAGGACACCAAAACCATCCTCCTTCCTTGATATCTGCTGCAATGGAACCTTCCACTGGAAGAAAGCCTCTGATGACTTGTCACCCCAGAGAGGTCAGCTTTAGAAGCAGGACTGCTGCACAATAGAATGAACTGGAGCTCCTTAGCATCTCTTACATCCAGGAGGGGTGTGATCAGACCCACCTATCACCTTCAGGTGCGCTTTCTGACACCTTGTCTGACTTCACTGTCACTGTGCCAGCATCCTCAGGCTTAACCTGCTTCATTGTCAGTGTGCAGCAATTGCCAACGTTCTTGATGTCATTGTAATTGTTGGTGTAAAGGAGGTTGCCATTCAGGAACCATTCCACGTCCTCGTCATTATGGGACAGCTCGCAGGAGAAGACAGCAGAGCTCTCTTCTTCAATTTCTACATCCTGCAGGTGCTTCGTTACTTCTACATTGCGGGCTGTGGGGAAACAAGGTGAACTGTTACCACTGTTACTATAAATCATACTGGGATGTGGTAGAATGGTTGGACTAGATGATCTTTGTGTAATCATCTATGTGAAGATAATACATGTATAAAGTTAGCAGGAGAGAACGGCAGAAGTCAACCTCAAGAAGAGAAATCTGAGGTGAAATAGGACATGGAAGAGGCCACCCTCCCTGCTCATACCTTCAGCTGTCAGCGTGGCCTCAGTCTCTGCAATTCCTGCCTTGCACTTGTACACACCAGCATCATCGGGCTTCAGCTTCAGAATTCTGAGCTCTACTGAATGCTTATCCCTCTTGATCTTGTACTTCTCAGAGGGCTCGATGGGTGTGCGGCCCTTGAACCATTTCACAACCTTTGGAGAAGGCCTGAAGTCACAGGACAGGATGACAGAATGACGTTCCAAAGCTGTCTTGTCCTCCAACTTCCTGGTGATTTCTATATGGTAATCTGCAAAGCAGGGGTGGAAGAGAAGAAAGGATGAGGACAATTGGAAGAAGAGGAAAGTCTCTTGCGTGTATTCCATTCCAATTAATGTCAAGTTCACAATGGTTCTTTGAACGACTCTAAAGATAAAACAAACGATTGTCTATAGGGAATGCCATTGACTACATTTCTATGAAGTAATACTGTACAGTATCTACCAAATGCAAGGTCCAGCTCTTGTTCTGTGCTTATTAAATTGCTCCCAATTGTTGAGGCTTTTATTCAAATAAGAGTGAGTTGAAAATATAACAAGTACTTTAGGATGTGAATGGATAATCTTACGCTGGGGACAACAGCAGAGAAAAAGCCTGCAAGTTTCTTTCAGATGAAATCAATGACAAACCGCACCAAATTTAGGTGCTACCAAACTTAAACTTGTCTAGTTCAGAAATACAATTAATTTCACCTGATTTGACTTCTTTGCTATAGCCAAGGACAAAACCTCAGCTCTGTAAATCTGAATAGTAAGCACATCACAGCTATTCAAACACATCTTTTACTGAGATGCAGCTGTCTCATTTAGTGTCCAACGACTTTGAACTGGAAATGGAGCAGACCAAAGCAGAATCTAAACATGGCTTCTACAAGGACTGATCAAATGCGGCCACCGTCAAATTCAAAGTATCTGATACAGAAGGATCACACTCACAGTCAGACAAAACCTCTTTGGAGAGGTGAACTGACTGCCCTGTTCACCCCCACTTTGGAAATAACTGCACTCATTTCCTACCTGCTCCCAGCAGTGTGGGATGGTGGGATAGCATCACACTTCCCACACTAAGCATCCCACCATGTCACTTGTTCCACCTAAACCTCAGTCCCAAAACAAAAGGGGAACTCGCTTCTGAACCCTCTTCACTTCATTTCAGATGTCTTATATGCTTGATCTCCAACCCACCCCCCACTCAGGAGAAAGACCCCCCGCTTACACCCTACCATCTTGTTGCATTCTGATGTTGTCATCAGCCTTCAGCTTGTTGTCCTCTTTGTACCACTGGGTCTGAACCTCATCGTGTGAAATCTCACAGACAAAAGATGCACTCCCATATTCATTCACTTCCACATCTTCCAGTGCTTTAACAATCTTGATATCTCCAGCTGTGAAACAGTAGAGATATATTTGTCAGGGTATTTCCAGAACTGAGTGCAGCATCTTTTCCTTACACATATTTGCATAGAAAATAAATAGGATTATGTTTTATTCTAAACCATCATCCATTCCTGAGTCATTTCTCTCTTCAACACAGTCAATGCATTATTGCCCTTGAACTTAAAGACAGACCTACTAGCTACAATGGAGCTCCCTGCAAACAGTTTTCATGGAAACCAGAATCTCATTTATTCTAAAACCTTTCAAGCAAAATTAAGGGTAGAAAAACAATAGAACTGACTGAATCTTTAAGGTCATTTAGTTCCAGTCCCCCTGCTATAGGCAGGGACACCTCCCTCCACACCAACTCTTCTCCTCAGGGTCAAGGCTTCTCTCAAATCATTCTCCTCTAAGCCTGTGCCTGTGCTTGGGATTGCCCTGACCCAGGTGCAGGGCCTTGTACTTGGCCACACTCAAGTTCATGAGGCTGCCAAGGGCCCACCTCTCCAGCCTGTCCAGGTCCCTCTGAGTAGCATCCCTTCCCTCTAGCACATCAACAGCACCGCTCAGCTTGGTGTCATCTGCAAACTTGCTGAGGCTGCATTTGATTCCACTCTCCATGTTGCCTACAAAAATGTTAAATAACACTGGTCCCAACACCACCCTCCACCTGGACACTGAGCTATTGACTGCAGCTCTCTGAGTGTGACCATCCAGACAGTTCCCTATCCTGCAACTGGTCCATCCATCAAAATCATTTTTCTCCAGTTTGGTGACCAGGATGTCATGCAGGACGGGATCAAATGCTCTGCACAAGTCCAAGTAGATGATGTCAGTTGCTCTCCCATTATCCACTGATGCTGTTACTCCATCATGAAAGGCCACCAAGTTTGTCAGACATGGCTTGACCTTGATGAAGCCATATTGGTTACCACCAATTACCTCATCTTTATTTTCCAAACTATGCCAAGGAGAACTAGACAGAACTCTACAGTGTTGTGTCACTACAAACCTGTCTGAACCATTGGCTTCTCTGCATGCTCATCACTAGTCTCTCCTTAGCTTGTGTGCCTACAAACAATGTATGGGGAATGTCAGCCACAAATCATACCTAGGGGACATCTTTGCTTCAAAATCCTTTGAACATCACACAATCCCTTTTAACTCTCCAGGTCTGCATTTAGTTATGTCAGAATCAGGCCATATTTCTGTGCTGCTATATCCCTTTCCTTCTGAAGGGCCTGGATACAACTTGGATTAACCTCAGGAGAAGAGTTCCTGCATAGAATCATAGATTTACCCAGGTTGGAAAAGACATTGAAGATCATCAAGTCCAACCGCAGCCTAACCAGTACCCTAACTCTAAAAACCCTACACTAAATCATATCCCTGAGTACCACATCCAAAAGGCTCTTAAACACAACCAGGGATGGTGATTCAACCACCTTTCTGGGGAGCCTATTCCAGTACCTAAAATCTCTAGTATCTAAATCTCTCTAAAAGAGCACAGGTATTAATCTGACCAGAAAGGTTCCTGTTTGTTCATAAAATGAGCCTTTTCCGCTCCATCTTGCATAGGCCACTGGGCACAGGGTAGCTGGGAGACCACAGAAAAAGTGGTTCTGTGAGCAATAGGGAAACTACTGCCTAATCCAACTCCTCCAATCTCTGCGCTCTGCCAGCATGTCTAAATAGGGTGGCAGATACACACAGGAGATAAATATTTCCACTTCCCTCAGCCAACACTGCTCTGAATTTCTATGGGACACACAGTTAGATGAAAAGGCATTTGACAAAGAAGGAAATGAAAGAGTTTAATCTGCTGTGTCATTCTCTCGGTAGCCAGAATAACTAACCCTCGCCAGTGTTAGTTCAAAGAATAGGCAGATTTTATCTCCTGACATGAGCAGTAATTCAAAGAAGCTGGTATATGATCCAGTATCCTGCATATTCACTGCAGGCAGGAAAAGACATTATGAGATAAGGGAGATCTACACATCACTTGTTATGAACACCTCATAAAGATAAAACCACACACAAGAGGAGAGTTTAGGAAGAGGACCACTCTTGGACTACTTTCCAAGAGGCATCAATTAGTAACTCTCTTCGCTCATTTTTCACACTACTCCACAGTGTCCTCCTGAGCCCCCTTACTCCTGTTGCCAACTGCTGATGCAGGGAATCCTGAGGAACCAAGGATTCATAGTTGTTCCATCAGTAGTCCTTGGTCAGCTCTCCCTCCCTGCCCCTTCTGTTTTGATCCCACTAACCAAATTTTAGTTAGTCTGAAAAGAGGATGGAAACCTCCGCAGCAATTAGTTTCTAAATATCTTGCAATGGGCAGCTTGTAGGAGCCCCATCTCAATGCCCACAGCACAGGAGGCAGGACTGCTTAGCCCATGCACTAGTGCATTTACCAGCACAGATGTAAGCCCAGATCTATGCACACCAAATCCAGGCTCTCAGTTTGCACAAGGAGGCATCCATGGAGCTGAAGTATTAGGCAGATATTGTGGTGGGGCAGCAGTTATTGAGACGCCAGACAGAAAGGACACAGATAACGTGGCAACTCAGCTTTACCATTATGACTGATGATGGAACATCTAATTTCACTGCTCAAAAGAGAACTTCCATATAACTGGAAAGAATGAAATTCACAGGGGAAACCACACACAGACACACACAAAAGCAATACAAAGGAGATGAAGGATGGTTCACATACTAGTGATTCACTCTGAGACGCAAGCAAATGAAAGAGTATCCCCAACCATTTGCCTCCTGAAATGCTAAGTATATAAACTCATTGCTGTGATAACTCTGCCAGACGTGAGTCATACACTGTAAAACCTTATGGGGTCAATCAGTTTAACTTCATAAATTCATTACACCAACAAAAACAGACCATCGTGTCCAGGCTGGTTCATTTCAGCTCTTCAAAGCTGTTGGTAAAACTGCCTGAGAGCTGAAATGCTTACCAGCAAAAGCTAAAAACTGTAAATCAAATGTAATAGGCTGGCTTTGTCTACTGTATAGAAATGATGCCTGAAAAAAAGAAAATAAAAAAGAACGTAAACCAGAACAAATGGAATGGCTACATAAAACAGCCAGTACTGAAACAGCAACCCAACCTGGTTGCAGAATGAGAGAGAAAATGAGAGTTCACCAAAGTCATGGGACAGGACACATGTTCATGTTCATGCTAACACTGAACCCAAGTGGCCACATGAGGACAGCATCTAGTAGGAAATCAGAAAAAAGCATCCTTTCATACGTCCCTTGGGAAGGTGGCATCTACCAGGGCACAGCAGACCCATGTGTTCAGTAACAAGTCTGATGCTTCAGAGCCCAATGATGAGCTACAAACTGGGGTTTAACCAATGCAACACATGGAGGGAAAATCTGTCTTGAGCATAAAGAAGAAAGAGAAAGGTATCCAAAAGGACTAACCAAGAAATGCCCAAACTGCCCATGAAGCATTTCTTCCCGTGGTGCAAAATACCACAAGAGGATTTATTTGCTCTTTCAGTTAAACATAAAATGAACCTTTAGGGTAGCTGATGTCTTGTCTTAGGCTGCTCAGCATGTGGATGTTCCCTGATCTTCATATTCACACTTGTGAATAATGAGACTTCTCTTATTTCCCTGGGAAGTAATGCCCACTTTTTTACTTTGACAGAGCTCCTTCCCATCCTAGAAGGGAAAATATCAAGTCAGATCTCCATGAGTCCTTCCATCTCTGCACTCAGCAAAGGGAGCCTTCAGATCTATGCTTAATTCACCCACTCCCCTAGAATTAATGGAACTGTGCTTACTGGAACATATGCTGAAGCTTAAGCACAGTGCAGTGTTTTCAACATGAAGGAATGGCTATAGAACATGCATAAATTCTGGCTGACCTATGACAGCTTAAAGCACTGCGGAGGACTGTTAACAAGCCTGTTTGGACATCACCTTGAATAAATGACGTTATCCCCAAGTAAGGGAAGGAACAGCTGAGCACCAGGGAGGTACACAAAGTGCCAGAGCAAATTCTCACACTGTCAGGTGCAAAGAAAACTGAGATTTCACCCCAAAAACCCAGTTCACAACAAGGCTACAAAATCCCGGCTGAGAATTTCTGTGTTAGACTTGAAGCTCAAGACTGTACTGTAGTTCAACCAACAATATTTTGTGCAGCATGACCTAAAAAGTTCACAATAAAACCAAAACAAACTTCAATTTCAACTTGATAAATGAACTCAGGACATAATAACAAAGAGTGCTGATCTGGGCAAATAAAAGAGCATAAAGAAAAGAGAGCAGTGAAAAAGCTATCAAGGAAAAGCTCAGACTCGCATCCCTTGGAAGTGAAATTAAAGGCTCTCATTCATTTCCAGAGAAGTCAGAAAGGAAAATACCATTACATGCCATACCTTGAACCACTTGACGTCCATGTTGGGCCTGGACAGCTCACACTCAAATGTGACCTTGTCCTTCTCAATGACGCTACTGTCTGCCAATGGTTTGCTGATTTTCACAGGCAATTCTGAGAAGGAGAAAGAAGAATGTGGATTTAGTTGGGAACTTAGTTTTGTTCATAACCAGGTCCATGGGTGCTGTTAAATGGATCCTTCCAGATGGAAAAAACATTTCAGGTGGCCTCCTAGATTTTACCCCTTTTTGTGTTGCACGCAAGACTGAAAAAAAAAAATTACTTCTGCAAAGTTCTTCTTGTCATAAGGAAACAAATATTTGGGGAATGGCAGAACCAGGTAAAATTTTCCTTCACGTCAAGAAAGTATAAATTTCACTCTCATGCTCTTGGTGTGGTTTCTGCTATGATTATTTGGACTAATTAAGCTTCTCCCTGATGAAAGCCTAGAAGTATATCACAAGAAGGACCAACTTACCCGTGACCTTTTATTTGTCTTACTCAAGCATCTCCTCCTGACCAAAACTGACAATAAAAGATTCAGCCAGACTACAGGTTTGAGCAGCTGAGTTGTTTCTAGGATCTCCTGCAATCTCAAGCTTGGAACACACACTTGTCTTTTGACTAAGTGTCTCTTATAGTGCAGTAAAACAACAGGTTTTCACACGGCGATTCCTCATTTACCTTGATCTGAAATCATTCTCAAACCATGTGGGATCAGTCCAGGGAGAAGGGGAGGAGAGGGGAAGGGAAAGGGGAAGTCCACAGTCCTCTAAAATCAGGCTTCTTAGCCTAAAGCTCAACAGCAAATAGCAGTCCACTTCCCCACATTGCTAGACTCCGAGCATTTAAAGAACATCAGCTGACCTCATTATGAGCTCTAACATAGCCAAAGGAATTCATATATTCAAATATTCTCTTGAGTGATGAGAAATATGGAGCATAACTTCAGACTTCTGCTGTTAAACTCTCACTTCTATCATAAACCAGAGTAAGAGTTCAATGCTGTTTTAGATGGAGGACTCATATTTTAAATAACTCATCTCATTAAGGCTTGGATTCCCTACTACAATTAGTTAAATTCCAGTTTGGATCATGCTTCACCTTGGATCACTTAGGGCTTCAGCCACTTATTGGAACTAACTCAATTTGTCTACAGAGAAGCTGTTTTCTATAGCAACAATAAGCTGTGATTGCAACTGGATGTCGGGAGAGCACAAATCCCGCAGTTATCCTGTACCAACATCCTCTCCTTCCATCAGAACAGCAAGTTTTTAAACCAGACTCATGCAAGCTTGCATGACACACCTTGTGTAAAACTGTTGGCAGCCATCAGGACAGCCAGTTGCTTCCTGTATAGACACTGTTCCATCAGTTTTGGTTTTTTGTCTCGCTAGAACAACAGCCAGTGTCTGAAAACTCCCACAACTGAAGCAACCACGCTGATATACCGCAGTCACTGGAGATGCTCAAGAGCCACGGGTATGTGGCACTGGGGACGTGGTTAGTAAGTCCAGTGAGGGTGGGCTGGGTTGGACTCAACTATCTCAGTGGTCTTTTCCAGCCTTGGGTGCAACTTGTAAGAGGGAATGAAGCAGCAAACTGCCCAGCACTGAGCTGCATTCTTCTGACACATGGTATCAGTGAACTGCTGTATTTCCCTATCTTCTCTGGAGCTATTGATCTAACCTAACTGAAAAAGTAAGCCTGAACCTAGATATAAATCAGGATCATAGTCACCCATGGTTGCTTATATATTCAGAAAGACACTCCAGAGGGTAATTCAGCGCATCTAGAAATTAAAGTGGAAGTTCCTTAGTCAAAAATATTCCACAGCCAGATTTTCACCTCGCTACCACTACATTAAAAAGGAGAATCCAACTTGTGGTGTGGGTCATTGATGTTGTTCCGGGGGGAATTGTGGCTGTTCCATGCCCACAGGGTAGAAGACAGCCAGTCTTCCTCTAAGCCACATAAAAAGCTGCTTAGTGCTCCCAAAGCGAATGCTCACCAGTTGTTTCCAACTTGAAGGTCATCTTCTGGCCAGCAGCCTCGCAGATGTATTCTCCAGCATCTTTCTTCTCCAGCTGCTCCACAACCAGACGCCGTGTTTTGCCCACAGATTCCATTCTGAACTTTCTGGAGGAGGCAAGCAGTCTTCCATACTTGTACCATTTTACTTCGGTTGGATCCTGTGCTACTTCACAGCTGAGGGAGGCACTTGCTGCCAGGGCAGCACTCACCTCTTTCTGCACCTGCTCCTGGTTTATAAATACAGGTTTTGGCTCTGAGGGAAGAAAAGAAAAAGTATTGACTGAGGGACCGAAATGAGACCAACTTGCAGGTTTGTATGTACAGGTTGGAACAGGTTTAGGTTACCACTTGTGCCCAAACTAATAGCCTTCACTAGAGAATATCAGCTCTTCTGTTGAAACAAAATGTCAAATCTAGGCAAGAAAGAACCTAGGAACTGAAGGAACCAAGAGGGTCCTTGAACACCAGTCCCATGGTTGCAAGTCACTATGCAAACATATTGAACCCAAAAGAACATCTGTCCTGCAGGCAACCAAAACCTGAGTTCCTTTTACTTAAGACCCACTGTGAAACATCAAAACACATAAACATGTGATAGTCAAACCACTGGCTGCCTTTTCATGACCCAGAACAGTACTCCTGGCTTCCTGAACAGACTCCTCATGGCCTCTACCATTGCCACAACTGTGACTGTCAAAGGCACAAAGGAAATATGCTCACCAACGCAGTCCTTTGTTCTTTGTGTGTGATTTGCAGATATCTATCTTACTTTGAGCTCTGGCAATAGTCAGCTCTACCAGGTCTCTTACTGTGAGTAGCAGACTCACCTATCCAGATGCAGCCTCCAACATAAAGGCATAGTAAAAAGGCAGTGTACTACTAGGAGAAGTTCCTGCTTCTCCTGCCATGAAAGGCTGCACGTAGAACATGCACTCCAGCCTCACTGCACATACTTATCTTAGTCAAATGTTTAGGTGAACAAGAATTACAGTTTGGGATCTCAGGCACAGGAGAGATTTGAATAATATCTTGAATATTGCTTCCACTGTACATATATTACTAATTATTGCTCTACAGACAGACTGAAACAGGTCTTTGTGTCATACTGAAACCAAATACTTTCTACAAACCCAGGCAATCAAGTCTAGGGAAAAAACCTCAGCACAGACTACAGTGATCCAGGTGCAGTATAATAGAAACTAGATTTTACTTTACTGTTCTCTGCTGTATTTCATACAACACCTTGCTTACCTGTGACATGAATCTTGAAGGTGAGTTTCTGGCCAGCAGCCTCGCAGCTGTACTCCCCTGCATCTTTCTTCTCCACCTGGCTCACCACCAGCCGACGCTGTTTGCCCTCTGACTCTACCTTGAACTTCTTGCTCGAGGTGATCAGTTTCCCCTCCTTTTATCACTTGACCTCTGTGATAAAATGTTTGCTCATTAAGACCGGGATGTGGTAGCATTGTGGTGGAGTGCTTGTTCATTAGGACCGGGATATAATGGTGGAATATGGAGGCCACAAGGGTTGCAGAACACTCTAATTTTATGGGTAGATTGTGTACTCTGCGTAGTTACAGGCAAAGCGCGCCCCGATGGATACAAAGTTCCACGGAAGGACCAACCAAGGAACGACACACCAAGTCGCACGATCACAACCGACCAATTAAAGGACAATACGCTCGGGATGGACAATACAAAAGAAGTTGCAAGGGACGGGACGGCGCGGCAGTTGGAGGAACAATAATCCCCCTGTCGCCCAGCGCTGAATTGCCTTTTAGTTTTACCCGCTACAATTAATAAAAGTTTATAATTGGAACATTATTGGCTCATTGCTTATAAATTGATGACAACCTCCATCTTCTCCTGGGCCACCTCGCAGCTCAGCGTGGCATTTTTCTGTTGTTGCAGCCTTCACCACCTTCTGTACCTTCTCCTTGTTTGTAAATACAAATTCTGGCTCTGAAAAGAGAGAGATACATTAGTTTGGCCTCTTGAAAGAAGAGCAGGTTTTGGGGAAGGAGTCAGAAAAATGAATCAGTTCTCCCAGTCTGACGCCCCAAGAGAATGATGTGGAGAGAAGTTGTGCAATTTATGGATGCCCCATCCCTGAAAACATTCAAGTCTAGGCTGGATGGGTGTTAGAGCAACCTAGTCTCAAAGAATGTGTTCCTTTCCAGGACAGAGATTGGAACTGGATGATCCTCCAGGTCCCTTCCAACAAAAGGCATTCTGTGATGCTTCTTGTATGACTCTCATGACTCTTTCGTCCCCTAGCTGCCATTTACTTATGTCTTCAAAACATCAACTTATACAAAACATTCCTGTAGTATTCTCTCCCATGCTAAATGAGCCCTTCCAAGACAAAAACATGTTACATAGAGCACACCCCCTAGTGCTTGACACAAAGCCCCTGTTCTGAAACTTCCTGAGACGCAGCTGCATTGCAGAGTTGTTCTAGTGGTACAGGCACGTGGGAATGGAGAAGTGCAATCAGAACTTTCTTGTCTATGGCCTCATTCCCACAGCAAAAGGAAATTCCTGAAGATTTTAAAAGATGGAGCTGCCTCACAACTGTATTTAGAATAATTTGTTCAATTTCCTCATCAGAAATTAACCACCCCAAAGTTCAGCTCCAAAAATTTTAAGCATAGCAGGGAAAACTTACAAACTAATGACCGTTTTCTAAAACATTCTAGAATGAAAGGCCAAAATGTGTTCTCTCTCACCTGTGACATGAATCTTGAAGGTGAGTTTCTGGCCAGCAGCCTCGCAGCTGTACTCCCCTGCATCTTTCTTCTCTACCTGGATCACCACCAGCCGACACTGTTTGCCCTCTGACTCCACCTTGAACTTCTTGCTCGAGGTGATCAGTTTCCCCTCCTTGTACCACTTCACCTCCATCTTCTCCTGGGCCACCTCGCAGCTCAGCGTGGCATTTTGAGTCAGTGCAGCCTTCACCTCCTTTTGTACCTTGTCCTTGTTTGTAAACACGTCTTCTTTCTCTGCAGGGACATCACAACAGTCACACCATTTTGCTGTAGTCTGCTGCAGAGCTTACTCCAGTTCCCCATTTTCATCATACTTGCCCTTCACAGGGACCATCATGATACCTCATTAAGACAGGAAAATACTTTCCCCTCTATTTTGCCTTGGGAAATGAATAGGCATATCATTTCATATCATATCATAAATCTAAACATTTCGCAGTCTGATAGCAGATTTGGACATGAGATTTAGAACACCTGCATGCACTGCTGAACCTCCTCCCTTCTCTTTGTTTCTTCTGATGTCTCTCTACATTTCCAGTAAATCAGAAGGGAATGGCCCTCTAGAACAGGTTGCCCAAGGAGACTGTGGATGCTCCATCCCTGCAGGCATTCAAGGCCAGGCTGGATGTGGTTCTGGGCAGCCTGGGCTGCTGGTTGGCAACCCTGCACATAGGAAGAAGGGGGTTGGAACTGGATGAGCACTGTGGGCCTTTGCAACCCAGGCCATTTATGAGTCTGATTAGTGGCATTTTCCACCTCATTGTGTCATTCAAATTTTGTAACCAGATCTCATCAAACACCTCCCCTTTTCTCACTCCTTGCATGCCTGGTGTGCTCTTGCACTGTAACCCTGCAGACACCAGCTGACTACAAGAGCTGCACAAGTTACCCTCCTTGCCTATTGTTTGTTGCAGTAATTCATTCCTGGATGGAAAAGCACATGTAGAAAAGTGTTGCTATGACACTAGATGACAAAGAAAGTCCTATAGCCAAAATGTTTTGCACCAGAGAGGCTGTAAGTTGATCCTCCAAATGCAAGACACACAAAATGAAGTGTTCCTTTATCTCTGGGATTCCAAGCATTTTCTCACCTCTGACTTTCACTTGGAATGTTGCTTTGTCATCTTTTGTTTCACAGCTGTAGCTCCCTTGGTCTTTCAGGGTCACATTTTTGACCATGAGCTTGCGGTGCGTCCCCTGGGAGATGATGGTTGTCCTCTGGTCCTGCTTCACCTCTATTTGATCTTTCTTCTATACGACAGCTCCGCTTGCAGCTGACACCTCACACACCAGCTCCAGGTCTTCAGAAGGACTGACTGATATTTCTGGAGTCGTTTTGGACTTGCTGACAAAATTAATGGCTTCATCTGAAGAAAAAAAGAGAAAGTGGTTTACATCCTGACTCAGGCTTATTCAGCACAGCATTAAGATACAGTTAGAACTGATTGTAATGTCTCTGCTCATTACATCTGGGGGATCAAGTTTCACCTCTGGAGGTACTCACATACAAACGTGTGCTTGATTCTCCTGTGTAAGGAAAGAGTAAGTTCTATGCAGACAGTTCTTATTTCTTCTAATCAATTCTGTATTCTGCACATGTTCTTCTGAAGCTAAAATGAAGGCAGCTAAGTAACCTGTTTGCAATACATGAACAAACCAATTCAACACCTTGTCTCTAAGCTAACAAGCAGCGTTTGATGAGCACATCAGTATTTCATGCCCTTCATTCCATCCAGACTGTACTGGCAATAACTATGCTGGTATTAACAAGGATAGCAATTACAAGCAAAATGGTAGAAATACAGAAGATATAAGGAAAAGGGAACTCACCAGAGCTGAGGCGATCCTCCCTGGTGAGCGATCTCCAAGAGATGCTGCCTCAGTGAGGGTCAGCCCTTAAATGAGGTCTCAGAGGAGGTGGAGTCGAACTCCACCCCTCCAGGGAGCACAGCTACATAACTTTCACCTGTGCTCCCACAGCTGACCCCACACTTGCCTCAGCTGATCAATCAGTGGTTCACATTGTGATCTCCCATACACTCCACCCCTTCACAACGTGAACCAATGATTAGGTGAGTTCCCCTTATTACAGAGACCCAATCACGACGCTGATACAATCTCCCGTCGCATTAGATGTTGATATTATTCAAATGATGATGATTGGATGGGTGTTTATGATCTTCCATGGGCCAGTGCTTGATAGATGTTACCGGAGACAAATCATCTTGAAGTGCAGGTCCGTCTGCGTTTCATCAGTCCAGAGTAATGGTCCTAGAGGCTTAGAATCAATCTTAAGGGGAGTAATATAGATGTTTCAAGGGTACTAGGAGGGGAAGATCCGCCCTCCAGGGCAAGATACAGGCCGTATTCTTATCTTGGGTCAATACTTCTGCTTGTACTGGATTATGTCCCGGCCTCCGATACCATACCCTCTGGCCAGATATCTGTGGCTGTATAACTATATCTGGCACCAGAGGAGGAGTCTTGATCTGCCATAGGGACATAATAGGTGTTCCTTTAGCAATAAAGGCCGGAGTATTGACCACGATGTCAGTAGGCCATGTACCTATCACCGAGGGGGTGACTGAACCTCCCACCTCCAATAATCTCCCCCAAGGTGCAAGTAGGCCACACCATTTGGGTCCTACCTGCACCTTCCAAGGCCAATTTATCTTATGGATTCCCGGTTCTAAATTCTCAGGGGCAGGGAGCAGAAGATTATTTTCAGTACCAACCTGCGGTTTTACCTTATTATCGGTGCCTGTAATTTGGATCCTAAGAGGGGAGGCCCATATAGTTTGTAACATTTTCAGGGCACTGGGTCTGCCATCCCGAGGTCTTTCATTCAGGTCCCGCACGGTTTCATATAATCTTTTTGTCCACCCCTGCAGGGACTGAGAGTCTGTTTTCAGGGCAGCCTTAAGGATACCATTATAACGTTCAATAAGGCCTGCCCCTGTTGGGTTATATGGCAGGTGGAATCGCCATTCAATGTTGTTTTCTTCTGCCCAGCGCTGTATCATCGCTCCAGTGAAGTGAGTCCCTTGGTCACTCTCGATAACTTGAGGTGTCCCGTATGCAGACATCAGTTTAGTAAGTGCCTTAATTGTGTATGCTTGATTTGCCTTTGGTACAGGATAGGCTTGCAGCAGTCCACTTACAGTGTCAACGCAGGTCAGGGCATATCTCGCCCCCTCAGACCGAGGGAGGGGCCCAATGTAGTCGACCTGCCATCTCTGAAGAGGACTATATCCTCTAGCAATGTGGGATGTTGTTTCAGGCAATGGTCTCGGTCTCATCTTTGAGCAAGCATCGCAATCCTGACATGCTTGAACGATATCAGATAGTTGTACAGGCAGCCCCCATGCTTTAGCAGCTGCCAACATTATCTTCTGTCCAGCATGCCGTAGCTTCTGATGTAACCAACGGGCAATATTTTCAGATTGTGAATTCTCAATCCATCGGATTCGGGCCAGTGTGTCAGCTTCATCATTTCCTGGTGACTGCAAGGGTTGATGACCAGAGACATGGTAGACACATACTGTCCTGTGTTTGACCGTATTCCAAATGTCTACCCACATGTCTTTACCCCAAATCGGTCGGGCGTGGATAGTCCATTCCTGGGTAGCCCATTGCGTAATCCACAGAGTGAGCCCCCGGTACACAGCCCAACTATCTGTACAGATGTTCAGGACGCCGTCACCAGGTTCTTTAGTTATAACCATCCACACGGCTCGCAATTCTGCCCATTGGCTGCTTTGACCATCCCCCTCATCAAACCAGATGGTCTCAGTAGAGGGATGGTATGCTATTGCTCGCCACTTGCTCGGGTTGCCTCTGCTGGACCCATCCGTATACCAGGCATCTTCAGGAATAGGATATCTTCCTTCCTGAACGGGACTCTTCTCTGGTGGAGCAACCATCGGTTCTTTTGATGTATCACTGTGATACGTCACTGGGCCTAGGATCTTCTGTAGTTCTTCTTTAAGTGGAGATGAAGACAGACTGCTTCTCTGGCTCAGATAGGCGACCCATCGTGCCACCGTTTGTGCTTGGGCCACCCCCGTCTTAGGAAGGTGAGTCAAATCTCTCACCCACCCCTGGATTGGTAATGAAGTCTTAACTATGACCTCTGCTGTTTGCGTTATCGGCTCTACTGCTTGTAATGCCGAATAGGCAGCCAATAACTGTTTCTCAATCATGCTATATCGTTCTTCTGCTCCGTGCCAAACCTGAGACCAGAATCCAATGGGGGTTCGAACAGAATTCTGGCGTTGCCACAGGCCCCAGCCAAAACCATCTTGAGTAACATGAACATCTAGTTCAGCTGGGAGGGTCAGATCAAATATACCCAACGCCTGAGCTTGTTTAACTGCCAGTTTTGCCTGTTGGAAAGCATCCTGTTCTATCTTTCCCCAATTCCATGATTGACCCTTCTTTGTAAGCTTGTATAATGGCCTTAATAGCTGAGCTAAATGAGGTATAAAGGAGCGCCAATACCCCAATATACCCAAACATTCTTGCAATTGTTTTGATGTTGTAGGGACTGGAAACGCTTGGACTTTATCTACTACCGCACTGGGTAGTACTTTGGTTTTCCCGGACCAAATTACTCCCAGGAATTTTACAGATAGCCCCGGACCTTGCACCTTCTGTGGGTTTATAGCCCACCCTCTTTTCTGCAGGTAAGCTATCAACAAATCTGCTGCTTGTCTCACCGCCTCTAACGAATCGGATGTTAACAGGAGGTCATCAATATAATGATATAAATTGACATTATTTGGCTTTTCCCACTTAGCCAGATCACGTGCCACTAAATTATGACAAAAAGTGGGCGAATGTACGTACCCTTGGGGTAGGACCTGGAAAGTCCATTGCCTCCCTTCCCATGTAAATGCAAACTGATCTTGTGATTCTTCACTGATTGGAATACTGAAGAATGCATTCGCCAAATCCAAGACACAGTGATATGTTTTGATTTCCCTGCTTAGTGTGTCCATTAGGGAGGCAATATTGGGTACAGCCGCATGAACAGGTGGCGTGACCTTATTTAATTCCCTATAGTCTACTGTCATCCTCCATGTTCCATCCGGTTTTCGCACTGGCCATATTGGGGAGTTATATGGGCTATGTGCAGGCCTTATAATACCCACTCTTTCTAATTCCTGCACTGTCTTTGTTATTTCATCCTGCCCACCCGGGAGTCTGTACTGTTTCACATTAGTAATCCGGCATGGCTTCGGCAAACAAATAGGCTCATGTTTTGCATGGCCTCTCAATATTGTCTGGATTGCCCGGATACTAATGCATCTCTGCCGCAATCGGAACTCTCCCACTGTTGTATGGAGAGCCAGACCCCACAGGATATCAATTCCTAATATATACTCTGGAATTGGGGCAATGGATACCTTGTACTCCCGTGGTGGAAGACGCCCGACCCCCAGTTTTACCCAGGTTTGGGTGACCGGAATGGTTTGTCCCCCAAAACCTCCAATCATCACTCTATTACCTTTAAATTTAGTTGGGTCTCCATATATTATAGATGTCTCTGCCCCGGTATCAACTAGGGCCATAACCTTCTGTATATTCTTTCGGGACCAGTATATCGTCAGTTCCACATAGGGCCTCCGGTCCCGTCTAGAGGCCCTAGGAGGACTGACATCCCTCGTCAAGCCATGAACTGAGCCAGATTCAAGTCTTTTACCTCCGATACCTCCGGTGTCATAACCCGAGGCACCTGAGGTGGCTTCTTTTTCCTATTTGGAACTATAAAATCTTCTAAATTCCATGTTGTTGTTGGTCGCCGCTCTATAAATCTTATCCCTGGCCTTTTGGGTTTATTCTGAAACTTTTGTTCATCCTTCAGTTGCTTCCACAACTGAAGGAGAACCTGATTGGGCTGCCCATCAATTTTTGAAAACTGAACGCCTGCCCGGAGCAGATCATTAAACATTTGTTTCCGGGATACCCTAACAGGTCCTGCCCGAGAAGTTCGCGGGGCCGATCTTCTGGCTCGCACTATTGGAAAAGCCTCGGCATCCTCAATCACCCTGATATTGCGCTTAGCTCGTAAACGCTCAGTTTCTCCGAGGTCTGCTACCAATTGGGCGGCTTGTTGGACTACTGCCTCTGCGGATACTACTGGATTAAGTATGGAAACCAAGGTTCCATACATATGAGAGGGTGCTTACTGTAAAATTAGGTCCCTCATTCCCGCAGAAAATTTAACCATATCAGGGCTATCGAATGTGTCTTCGTAGATAGCCTCTCTCATACCTAATTCGCGTATATAATTTTGAAGGTCTTCCATAGAAGACCACATCCCTGTGTTTACTGGCATGTCAGTTTTATTTGTCCACACCATGCGGCAAGCAGCCATTATCCATTCTACAATTGAATGGTTTTCTTCAGGGAACTGAGTCCCAGCATACAGTCTCTGCCGAAGGGCAGGATGTACTGTTATTGTGGCCAACTTAGATACTTCTGGGCCACTAACCAGTACACTATCTGCCCCTGAATCCCATAACCGTAATAACCAAGCCGGAACACTTTCCCTTGGCCTTTGCCTAAATCGTTGCACTAGGTCCATGAGTTCAGTAGGTGTATATGGACGGGCTGTTACATGTAAAACAGATTCGGCAGGGGGCCATTGATCAGGAGGCACTCCTGCTGGTCGATCTTGAATTTTCTTTGTTTTTTGAGTTATTACTGGACGGACTTCTAGTGAGTCCGTCTCAGATGGTTTTTCTAGATCAGATTTAGTGATCTTATTTTGATTCATTTCTTCAGGATCTTGATCGTCATTAAATGAAATGTATCTAATTTGAGGGTTGGAGGAAGAAAATGACGGTTTTTTTCCTGTCAATAGATTGATCTCACCCTCCAATTTTTCAATACGGGCCTTTAACAATTCATTTTCATGTGCAATGTTGTTTGATTTTATCTCTGCCCGATTTAAAGCATTTAATAATGGCCAGGCTGCCATAGATGCAGCCATTCGCTTTTCTTTTGTAATTAAGATATCTTTTTGTAGTCCTAGAAAGTAATCAGTTAGAAAATAGGCGTCCATGTTATTTGGTACTCTTAAAGGGCCCCATTGTTCAATAATTGTTGCTAATTGGTAATATGGGGACGCCTCAAAACCTGGAATTTGTCCAGGAAGGCATGTCCCTAAGGGGGTGGTCTTCTCCCCCTTGTACCAATTAAAGATTTTCCACACAAAGGACATTTTTTTTTTTCCTTATATTTCTAGATGCCAAGTCAGTGGCTCCTGCCTGGTTTGCCAAATGTATTGGCAATAACTATGCTGGTATTAACAAGGATAGCAATTACAAGTAAAATGGTAGAAATACAGAAGATATAAGGAAAAGGGAACTCACCAGAGCTGAGGCGATCCTCCCTGGTGAGCAATCTCCAAGAGATGCTGCCTCAGTGAGGGTCAGCCCTTAAATGAGGTCTCAGAGGAGGTGGAGTCGAACTCCACCCCTCCAGGGAGCACAGCTACATAACTTTCACCTGTGCTCCCACAGCTGACCCCACACTTGCCTCAGCTGATCAATCAGTGGTTCACATTGTGATCTCCCATACCCAGACTGAACCTGCCTGAGGAGCAAGCTGATGGCTGTCAGCTACAGGCAGACCTAGCTTTGTACTGCATTTCTTAGAGCAACAACTGTTGCTTTCAGTCACTGAATATACCAAGGCCAATTACTATGCCAGGAACATTTATGGCATCAGTGAACAAAAAATGCGTTAAAAATTGTAATAGACAGGAGCCATTTATTCTTTTATAACTAGGTGACCAAAGAACAACAGTCCTTCTAGAGTCAAGCTGTTAAGAACTAATAGCATCAATCAATATCACATAGATAGATTACTTCCCTGCCCTAAGACCATCTTGCGACCATTTGGTGCTCCTAATTAAGCCCTCTTGATGGCATTTTGTCTGAGCCATGCGACATTTTGTGATAGGAGTTACTGCTAGTGTTCCCTTAACCCTACACCAAAGTAGGAGGTATCCATTCTCAGGGAATCATTCTCAGGCTTCCTCTGTATTTGATGCTCAGAGACAGCCCCAGAACTTTTTAAATCTTAGCTTAGCTCTCATCCAATAATGTTCATCAAACAGTGCAACTTGTCCTTTGGGGATGCCTTTGTTCTGCATCAACCAGTTCCAACGGAGTCTTCTTGGCTTGTTTTAGATCAGTTTTTCAACAGATAAAGCCAGGGTCTTTGAATTACAAAGTGAAATTGCAGAATGCATGATTCTCAACCAAACAGAACAGCAGGTGGGATGCAGGGTGAATACCTGAACCAACACCACCTGCAAGCAATCCTTCAATATCTTAGGAATCTCTAGCCACCCCAAATCCAGTGTTGTGCTTGATCTATCATCTCTGCTGAGTTTTTAGCTAAGCTGATGGTGAGCATCACGGTGGTGATGGGTGAGCAGTCGGACTAGAGGGTCTTAATCAACCGTAAGGATCCTGTGATCAGAGGAACGTGAATGTGCTGTTAAAGGTCACAAGCGCTGCACTGCAGCATGAGCATACACAGTGAAAGGCTTTCAGTAGAGCTTCAGTTCATAAATGAGGACTGGGTTATGGAAAATAGGCTCAATATATAAAACAGAAAACAGATCTTAACGCCAGGTTCTGTGAATGCAACCAGCTGAATTTCACAGATATTGAATTTCAATGACAATTTCTTGTGTTATTTTACCCTCCAGCTCCACCCTGAACAGGAACATGTCAGTGACAAGCATTACTCCTCCAGGCTTGACCTAACAGTGCTTTACTTGCACTATGAGCTAATGGCTGTGCTTACAGCACCTCAGGGAGACACCTCAGAGATCACAATGTCCTTCGGGTACAGCAGGAGACACTCAACTATCCAAATGTGGAGTTTAATTTGTCCAAAGAGGAGACAGGATTCCCATGCTAATAACTTAGGACCATTTCAGTCATAGGTTTAAAGATGATGTAAGTGCTGAGGCAATACATGAACTAGATGAATGAAGCCCAGATGTCAGGGCTCAAGTCGTGACTCCAGCCCCAGCTGGAGCTAAGGCTGTCTTGAATTCATCACAACACAGTTACATTATTTGCTCATACTGTGGATTTGCATAGGGACAACAGGAAGGTCAGAATTGCTTCAATAGAGCTATGCAATCTTTGTCCTAAATACTGGAAACCCACAGCATTGGACAAATAAAATGAATTAAGTCTGAAGTGCTTTACATGGATTGTGATCCTATGTTTGCCTCACAAACTTACCTGAGACTTTCCAATCAAAAATCAGAGTGTCATCTCCAATTGTGTAGATGTATGTTCCCTCGTCTTCTTTCGTTACAGCTGAAGCCACAAGCTTATGCAGTTTCCCTTTATCTTCCATTGTGAATTTCTTACTGGTCTTGATTTCTTTGCCATTTTTGTACCACTTCACCATGACATTGGCTTCAGAGGTCTCAGAAACAAATTCAGCTTGTTTTCCAGCAACGGCCCTGATTACTCCTCCACTTGTCTCTTTGATTACGAAGTTTGCCAGTGCTGAAACAAAATATGAAGACACAAAATACATATGATGGTAAAGAACTGCAGGGACATTGGTGACCATGAGGCATTCATTTATCATAAGATCAAACGTGCACGTTTAGTCCTAGTTCTAATTGCTAGATTCTAATTCAGAAGCTGGCAAATTGGCAGCTTTTATAAACCACGTGCCAGATTACCTTATCTCCACAAGTTGAAGGACATACACTGGACAGGGGACAGAGCCAAAGGAAGAAGCCCAAGGCTTCAAGAAAATGTCTAAAATAGGAAAACTGAGGAAAGAATTGGAACAAGCAAACTAGAAGGAAATCAATGGAGGGGGTATCTATTACTGCACTGTAACCCCCTGGCAAACAAATCGAGCCTAAAAGATAGAGATATCACTTAGGACTGAAAAGAAAAACAGAATTCCTTTATGGAAATTAATTGGAGTGCAAAAGTTAGATGATAAAACTGGCCCCTATTAACACACAGTGGAATAATTGACTTCAAAGATTCAAAATCTCACCACTGTCTTAGCCAAAAGTTTAAGCCTAAGGCCATGGTCCTATTTTACTGAGGGTAATTGAGCTTGTTTTCCAACTTCTTGTTAACATATCATTTTAAAACAGCACACACAACTGAGTTGGGTCTGTTGAGACAGCGCAGTCAGAGCTGCTAAAATCAAAGTCTGGATTATGCATGCATTTGTTCTGCAGTTCCAAGAACACGCATGTATAATACAAATTCAACAACGTTCTACAGAATGCCTGTATTTAGGAGCTCGAGAGCCAGCTGATGGACACTGGGATGACTGAGATCCTGTCAATACATTTAACTCCATCCTATCATGGATGTTAATTTCATTCATTTTTTCAGGAACTGTCTCTTATCATTGTAGTCCCGTCACCACTGCTGGATGTGAGCCCAACCACACAAAAGCAGCTGCTGGTTTTCACTGCAGATACTGCAGTAAGGAGAAACAGCCTCCAGACTGGACCAGCTGAGCGTGGCCCTACCAGGATTTGCTCCAAAGGTCTTATTACCAGTAGTGCTTCCCGATGAAATACATGGGGGTCCTCCTTTGATTCCAACCCCAACCCACCCCACCATGCCCCCTGATAACATCCATCAGGGCCACATCTCGACAGCTCCTGAACACCTCCAGGGATCCCACCACCTACCTGGGCAGCCTGTGCCAGTTAATTCTATGGGCAGACCTGCCAGTATGAAATATTATGCTAACATGACAAAGAGAGAGAAGAAAAGCAAAATTAAGACTAGCTGACAAGCCTTGGCAGGAAGTTCTGCTCTCCATCAATTTAGTCCCTGTGACTCTTCACAGGTGTTTTCTACATTTGGGATCACTGCTACAAAAAGAGATGTTGACATCATCTCTTGTGGCCACCCTGACAGAAGAGCAGGAAGGCTGGGATGCGCTTTTTCCTGTCTTTCCCTTGATTTCCTCTATATCTTAGGGACGAATCACAGGACAGAACACAGAAATCAAATGGCTCTACAAAGCAGATTGGCCAGTTCAAGTCAAAACAGCCACTGAAAACACCCCAGATGCTGTCTGACAACAGCTGGACTGTCGGGGAGTCAGGTGAATGCAGTCTGCTGGCTCTGGGCAGGAAGAGGACAGCCCAGACTGTCACATACCTTTCACTGAAAGCTGATAGAGCATTTTATCCCCCTCACAGATGCACTGATAACTTGCAGCATCATCCATTGAGTCGTTGTGAATTTTCAGGGTGTGTTTCTTCCCCACAATTTGCAGTTCATAATTTTCACTGGCCTTGAGCTCCTTCCCATCCTTCATCCACTCCACAGTAGCGCCTGTGTCTGAAAGCTCAGCCTGCAGTTTGGCTTCCTCACGCAGCCAAGCGCAGATCTTTTCTACATCTTTGCTCTTCTTGGTAAATCTCACTGCAGCACCTGTCAGGAGCAAAGGCCTCGTTATTTCAATTTATATCAGGCTAACGTGGTCAATGTTTGCTGCAACATCTCTGAAAAAGTATCACCTTCTGTTCCTGCACTCATCATTGTGTCAGTGCTGAGCAATTCACGATATTTCATTTGGTCTTCTTGCTGGATTTACTAAGTAAAAATCAACCAAACATCTCCTTCTACTGATTAATAATGCTCTAAACATGCTTCTGCAGAGGTTTCCACCCAATGACAAACAGGTCCTCCCATCATGAATGTTTATTTGTTCTACTTTGTCATGCAAAGCTGATTGATAGAGATATTATTGGAATGATTGCTCCCCTACTTCTAAACTATTCCAGTGCAATCAGAAAGGCTGTCTGAACCTGCAGCTGAAAGTACTGCTCTATGGTCATGCAGTGGTAAACCTGGTGACTGAATGCACTGGCCAATAGCTGTGAACTGCAGACATTCATCAGCTGGCATGCTTGCACGTTGTTGTAAGGTCAATAGTAAACATGGCATCCCCTCCAGGTACAGCTTCACCAGTTGTTAGGGGGGATTTCACAGCCAGGACTGGGTCTGAGGAAGAACATGTATGTCTTAATGCTCTTTAGATGCAAGTCTGGTATCTCATTTAGAGATGGAAGATTAAATCATAGGTACATTTCTACTTCTCCCTTTGCATGAGTGCTAGAAGAAGCACTTCTGTGCTTAAGATCTGTTACAGAAAGTTCTGCCTCTTGCACATGTGAGATATCAAAAGATAAGGATATTCATGTCTCTGTCACAGAAACAACTCGTATCACTTTAGTGGTAGCTGGAGGTTGATAGGAGATAGGAGAACTAGGAATAAAGGAAAGCCTTTGGTGTGTTAATGCACTGCTAACCTTAAAGTCAAAGGAAGCATCTTTAGGGAACCAACACAGCTGCTCAGCACACACTGACCCATTTCCATTGGGGTTTTTGTGCTTACCAAGGTGCACGCTCCCTGGGAATTCCAGAGACGGGCTCTGTCCATGCGCATTGACTGCAGACACTCGGAACTGATCATCAGCCTCTTCAGACAGATTGCTCACCGTGAACTCTGGGACGGGGACATGAGACTCGTGGCACCTCACCCAGGTGAAGCCAGTTAGTTTCTTGCATTCCACAATGTAGCCATCGACTGGAATGGGGCGGTGCATCTTCGGAGGGGACCATGCCAGCGTCACTGAGGTTTCTGTTTTATTTTTCACCACGGGGTCAGTTGGGGGCTGGGTGGGAGGTTTTCTGGGAGCTGAACAGAAATAAATTTCAGAAATATTAGCATAAGGTCATGTAGGATGGAAAAGACCTTCAAAAGACCTTCAAAATCAGCAGACTCAACTTTCAGCATGACCTACTGAGTCCCACCATTAACTACTGTGGTACCTGAGGACATACATGACAAGCTTATTCCTGCAGGTATTTACATAGTGAATATATTCACCCTCTGGTTGCTTTGGAACATTTTAGAGGTTAAAATCCCATCAGACTTTTTCACTGTGTGCAGCCACTGATACAGGCAGGAGGCTGGGAATTACCTGATGGGCTCTAGTTACAGACTACTGACACAGTAAAGGATTGATTTCATTTAATTTTGGCCATCAGAAAGTTTGGTGTCTGGTTTCAGTCACCCATCTGGACTCCAATTATAATCATATGGAGAACAGCACATTCAGGAGAACTCATCTCAATAAACCTGAATGAAATCACAGAATCATAGGATCATGGGAGGGCTTGGGTTGGAAGAAACCTTCAAGATCATTAAGTGCTAGATGCCAAAGGTCCCACTAACACAGTATTAAGCCAAAAGCTAGATGCTGGAATCAGATCTCCTGACCTTACCATCAGAAACTGAGATGTCATATTTTGCTCAGAGGTGCCTGCTTGTAGGAGGGACAGCTTCCGAGCTTTTTCTGCTCCAGGAACCAGCTCGAGCTTCAGAATTTAAACAGCAGTCAGAAATTAAACTGAGCTTTGTCACCTCCATCAAATAGAAGGAGTGGTTGGGTGGTACAGCTTTCCAAATCGCTTAGAAACTGTCACAACAATCAGATGCCTACCTTTTCTTTTTTAACTTGTTAATACATAGAGCTTAATAGCATCAGAATGCCCCAAGCACTTCAGACAACAGGACAGCTGTAAACCCTTCTTTAAGGATTCCTTTGTTTAACCACTGAGTAACTGTAATTCAGTGGTGCTGGTAGGAGAAGGGAAGTCCTAATCTTCCCAGATGGTGAACAGAGTTGATGTTCACATGCAGACTGGTGCTGCAGCAGAGCCAGAAACCACTCATTTGGGAAACACAGCACCAAGAAAATAATGGGAATAGCTTCATAAAATCAGGAGCTTCACTCAAATTTCATGTCAGATCTATAATTCTTCCTATTTTCAGGAAGAAATGATTTCCCTTTTTCTTGTAGTTTTATTTTCTTTTCCTTTCCAGCAAGCAGCTTTGTAGCTTACAAATTGTTTTCTAATCACCTCCTGGTGTGGACAAATCACACAGGTCTGACTCCATGTTTTACATAGTTAGCATATTATATTTGTTCCACTATGGAACTGTACAGTCATAGAATGGCCTGGGTTGAAAAGGATCCCAAAAATCATCCAGTTCCAACCCCCTGCTATGTGCAGGGACGCCATCCACCAGACCAGGCTGCCCAGAGCCACATCCAGCCTGGCCTTGAATGCCTGCAGGGATGGGGCATCCACAGCCTCCTTGGGCAACCTGTTCCAGTGCGTCACCACCCTCTGAGTGAAAAACATCTTCCTAAGATCCAACCTGATCCACAACCCCTACACACCCTCAGAGCCCCCTAGAGCCCCTAGTCCTCCTATTGCCCACCACAGCCCCATATGCCCACTAGAGTCCCCCTCAACTCTCTTTACAGGCCCTGCACAGCTCTATATAACAGTCTTATAGAACTACCTCTAGTAGAAGCAAACTCCACACAGAGATCCTTTCCCAGCACACTGCGCCACGGGGGGAGCAAAACGGGGGGGGGGGCACATACACACACAGCGCCGGGGGGGCCCGTAACCGACCCCCACCCATCCTTTAAAGGGGTGGGGGGTCTGTTTTAATGGGGGGGGGGGCGAGATCACCTTCACCCCCCACCCCCCCATCCCCACCCCATCCTTTAAAAGGGGGGTGTCCATTTTGGTGTTGGGGGGCAGTGACAATCCGCCCCCCCACCCCATCGTTTAAAGGAGGGGGGGTCCGAGACCACCCCCCCCACCCCATCTTTTAAGGGGGGGGGTCAGGGGCTCATGGGGGGCAGCACATCGTGCACAACATTGGGGGGGGGAAGGCTTTAAAAGGGGGGGGTTACAAAAAGCATAGCTCTCAACTATAGATGGGATTGGGGGGGGCTCAATCGATGGGGGGGGGCCCTTCATGCAGGGGGGGCACAGCGTAAGTCAGCGGCTTTGAGGGGGGGTGTTGGGGCTGTTTGGCCTTTGGGGGGGTTATTGTGTGCCCCACCCCCACCACCCCCACACACAATGGGGTGTTAATGTGGGGGGGGGGGGCTTAGATTAGTTGCGTTCCCTATAGCACTGCCCCCCCCCGTCATTAACCCCCCCGCTTTATCCTTACGGCTGAGCCCCCCCCCGACAGCGCCCCATTCATCTTGATGGGGGGGGGGGTTTGTCACACGACCCCGGCGCGGCTTATGGCACATCGTCGACCCCCCCCCCCCCCCCATAACCCCACCCGGGGGGGGAGGGGGTGATGTGGTGAGTGGGGGGGGGGTTCCAGAGGTGGGGGTGAGCAAAGCGCAATATGGGGGGGGGGGTCCTATAACTGGAGGGCAGCGGCTGCACAAAGAGCCCGCGGGGGTCGGAGAGCAGCACTTTGGCTGGGGTGGGTCCACGGTGTCCGGGGGTAATGCTGCCCCACCCCCTCCCCCACCCCCCACTGCCGACCCCCCCCCCGCGTTGCCCCCCCGCCCCAACGTCAGCTCCTGCGGCAGCTCCTCGTCGCTCTCCTCCTCCTCTTCCTCGTCTGGGGGGTCAATATGTGGGGGGGGGGGTCCCATCGGGCAGCGGCAGCTCCGCTGGCTCCGATTGGCTGAGCCGCAGTGCGCGGGAGCGGCTGTTGTGTGCCGGTCGGTGGAGGGGAGGCTCTTCATGGAGCTGCCCCGCAGCCAACAACAGCCTGAATGAGATTCTGGAGTCCCAGACGCTGGAGGATGAGCTGGGAAAGAGCAGAGGCTCCCCACAGAAGGGCAAATCACGTCTGATAACGTGAGTGTGGAGCACAGCCAGCCCCTTCCTCACATGTGTGGGGCTTCCATGTTCCTCTGTGCCCATTGCAATGTGCCACCCCAATCCTGCTGCCCAGCCAGGAGTGGATGGGATGAGCAGGTTGGGATGCACAGAGCAGTGCTCAGACATTGCTGGGACATTTGTGCACTGCTGTTGAGCTTCCCTTTGTGCAGCAGGGGAGAGGATGGAGGTTTACAGGTGGATGGTTGTTATTTCTATGGCATTGCACAGGTGGTAGAACCATGTCCATTCCCAAACTTATTCCAGGGCATGCGGGAATTTGTGCAGTTGTAGTTCCTGAATTGTGCTATTTAAAACCCTCCTGTAAATGGGGATGTTTTGTAATGCCTGCTGGGGCTGCAGGCAGCATTGCCTTCCTCCTTAGGGGGCAGGTTTAATCACAAGCCTCCCTATTTCCTATCACAAACGTCCTACAAACCATGTCTGGGCATTGCTGTCTCGGCCTGGATCTCAGCTCCTGAGACTGTCAGATGTGAAGCAGCAGCAGCTGGGACAGGGCTGGCTCTGTGTGCCCTCTCTGGGTCTGTGGGCACAGAGTGGGGCAGAGGGATGACTGTGAGAGGGAGGAATTGCCCAGCCACAAGAAAGAGGAAATCAGCTGAAAAGGGGAGATTTGAGAAGCACTGAGGCTGTGGCTGCTTTGACAGTAAGAAGAAACCAAGCTGTCACTGTGCAGATGGGAACTCCAGTAGGAGAGCTGTGGTGGCTTTACAGATGGCAGACAGCAGCTGGAGTGTAGAGCCAAGGGTAGGGGGGGGATCTTCCTCTTAGCAATGCCATGCAAAGAATGATGCAGACTCCTGCAGGGTCGGCTTTGCTGTGTGACCCTGGGTGGAAGCAGCTGGAAGGTCTCAGCCCTTCTGCATTATCCCAGGAGCTGGGGCAGTGCTCGGTCTCATCCCACCTCTGCTAATAGCAAATGCAGAATCCCTTATCTGAGTGCCCTTTTCTCTCATGTAGAGTCACCAACCCTGGGAAGTTCACAAAAAGTTTGGGTGTTGTGTTGAGGGATGTGATTTAGCTGGGAAGTATTGGTGATGGTTGGACTGGATGATCATAAGATCATCCAGATCATAAGATCTGAGATCATAAGATCATAAGATCATCCAGGTCTTTTCCAACCTTGAAAATTCTATGGAGTTGTAGCAGATTGTGGGGGTGTAGGTGTGGTATATATATGTACACAGATGGGAATATCCGTATGGAAAAGATAGATCCATGTGTGTTCTGGGCTGCACTGAAAAAGGGGTGGCCAGCAGGAGAGGGAGGTGATTGTCCACTCCTGCTCAGCTCTTGTGAGGCCATATTTGCAGCACTGTGTCCAGGCCTGGGAAGGATGTGGAGCTGTTGGGGGGGGTCCAGAGGAGGGCCACTGTGATGATCAGAGGGCTGGAGCAGCTCTCCTATGAGGAAAGGTGGAGGGATCTGGGCTTGTTTAGCCTGGAGAATGGAAGGCTGTGGGGAGACCTCATTGTGGCCTTTCAGTACTTGAAGGGAGCGTATAAACAGGAGGGGGAATGGCTGTTTATGAGGGTGGATAATGATAGGACAAGGGGGAATGGTTTAAAACTGAGACTGGGGAGGTATAGGTTGGATCTTAGGTAGATGTTTTTTGCTCAGAGGGTGGTGACACACTGGAACAGGTTGCCCAAGGAGGCTGTGGATGCCCCATTCAAGGCCTGCAGGCATTCAAGGCCAGGTTGGATGGGCTCTGTCCATGAGCATTGACTGCAGACACTTGGAACTGATCATCACCCTCTGCAGACAGATTTACAGCCCCTGCACAGCTCTATATAACAGTCTTATAGAACTACCTCTAGTAGAAGCAATCTCCACACAGAGATCTTTTCCCAGCGCCCCTTTGTGACATCATAATGCCCCTTTGTGACATCATAACACCCTTTGTGACATCATAATGCACCTTTCTGATGCCATAATGCCCCTTTCTGACGTCATAATGACTCATTGTGATGTCTTAATGCCCCTTTGTGACGTCATAATGCCCTTTGTGATGTCATAATGCCATTTGAGACATCATAAGGCTCCTTTGTTTTCATAATGCCTCTTTGTGACGTGATAATGCCTCTTTGTGACGTCATAATGCCCTTTGTGACGTCTTAATTCCCCTTTGTGATGTCTTAATGCTCTTTTGTGATGTCACAATACCCCTTTGTGATGTCATAACACCCCTTTGTGACATCACAATGCCCCTTTCAGACGTCATAATGACCCTTTTTGACGTCATAATTCCCCTTTGTGATGTCATAATGCTTCTTTGTGGTGTCATAATGCTTCTTTGTGATGTCATAATGCTACTTTGTGACGTCATAACACCCTTTGTGACGTCATAATGCCCTTTGAGACGTCATAATGCTCCTTTGTGATGTCATAATGCTCCTTTGTGATTCATAATGCCCTTTGTGATGTCATAATGCCCTTTCTGACGTCATAATGCCCCTTTGTGGTGTCATAATGCTTCTTTGTGAGGTTTCTGTGGTGCCATTGATAATGAAGTGTGATGAACTGGAAGGCTTTCAGTAGAATTGCAGCCCTAACATAAACAATGACTTGAACTCTGGAATTCTGTGTAAAATCATTAGCTAGCTTGTGGTCCGGGTCTTCAAACCAAAGGCTGTGAGGTGCTGCTCTTGTTGACGCAGGCTGTGAAAGATGACTTGAGCTCTAAGAGTAATTTCCCTTCTGCTCTTTATATGAACGTCAAATCCACAATTAGAATATTAAGAAGATAATATAAAATTTTGTGCTGCTGGACTGAGGACTTCCATTAGCTGTTAGCCATAGTTTGGAACTTGCAAAGCAATCATATTGGAGCCTTGCTGGGCAACCTGCTCCAGTGTCTCACCACACCCACAGTAAAGCATTTCTTCCTAATATCCAATCCTAATCTACCTTCTTCCCATGTAAAGCCATTTCCCCTCATTCTGTTGCTACCTGCCCTTATGAAAAGTCCCTCCCCAGCCTTCCCTGTAGGCCCTCTTCAGATACTGGAAGGCCACTCTAAGGTCTCCTAGAAGTCTTCTCCAGGCTGAAGAGCCCCATCTCTCTCAGCCTGTGCACATAGTAGAGGTGCTTTCAGCCCTCTCTGATCACCTTCATGGCCCTCCTCTGGACCTGCCTGAACATCTCCAAGTCCTTCTTGTGTTGAGGGCTCCAGAACTGCGTGCAGTGCTCCAGATGGGGTTTCAATCAGAGGAGTGTGGAGGGGCAGCACCACCTCCCTCGACCTGCTGGTCATGCTTCTGTGCTTTAAGCTTATGCTTTAAGGTCCTATATGCTTTAAGGTTTAGATAGTGCAGTCGCCTCACCTCTTCAGGTTTATCTGTGAAGGTCCCTTCCAAGTGAACCGTGCTGATCCAGACAGTTCGGATTGCTCATTAAAGTGTTTTAGTAAGTTGGGCTGGTCCTACGAAGCAGTATGACTGCAGTAAGCAGTGTACATGGTGCGCTGTGAGTACTGCACACATTCCTCTTGGCAGCTTGTGGAACAGAAACTGTGCATTGTTTGGATTGTGTAAGTATTCCTGTTGGTCTCTTGTGATGCTTACCTTCTTAGAGCACCTTTCCTCGTTTGGCTCTACATATTTTGGTACCTTACTTGTTCTGTTTGGCTTAGCAGGGAAGGTCTTCTTCTGAAGCATCCTCAGTCTTGGTCTGGGCAGCATACTTAGAAATGACATGGACGTTACATGAGTGGGTGGTCAAAGGGGGGAAGAACTCACCTTTCTGATCTGTTTCCTTTTAGAACACAGTCCTGGAGAGGATTTGCTTTCCTTGTTTCCTGGAGACTTGGATTCTTAGATGGTTTTGACTGCAGCTATTTCTGATGTTAATTCCTTTTTCTGTACTTTAGTAGCCAAGTGCAAGTGGAGTGCTTTGGGAATTGTCTGAAGTTGCCAGGTTGCGTGTGATCACATATGTAACGTGGAGTTATGTGTGGTGCCAGTGATAATTAAGTGTGATGAACTTGAAGGCTTTCAGTACAATTTCAGCCCTAATGTAAACAGTGACTTGAACTCCGGAATTCTGTGTAAAATCATTAGCTAGCTTGTGGTCCAGGTCTTGAAACCAAAGGCTATGAGGTGCTGCTCTTGTTGACGCAGGCTGTGAAAGATGACTTGAGCTCTAAGAGTAATTTCCCTTCTGCTCTTTATATGAACGTCATATCAACAATTAGAATATTAAGAACATAATATAAAAGTTGTTGCTGCTGGCCTGTGGACTTCCATTAGCTGTTAGCCATAGTTTGGAACTTGCAAACCAATCTTATTTAGACTTTAGTGGTGAAATCTTCTGATGAAATCTTCCTTCTAATTCTGCAAAAGAATCTCAGTGGAACATTTCTGTCTGAAAAGGCTCTGGCATATGAAGATGTGCCAGACTGCAGCCATGTGCCAGATGCGTTTGGATCCATGGAATTTTCTGATGTAGCTTCAGTGTTTGAAGAATCTCCACTCGATCTAAATACTCAGAAAACAAAGCAGGTGTGTGAAGATGTACAGCTAGTTTCTTACAGAAAAAATACAGCTCTTAATCTAGAAATCTGCTTCTCATTGTATCTAGTGCTTACTCCATATTTAAGTATCTAGTGGACCTTGACCAAAGGAAGATAAAGATAGAGCAAAGAAGTATGTTAAGCATAAATTTTGTTGCCTTCTACCTGTAGGCCATGGTTGGTTTGACGTGATCCCTAACTCCAGTGTTTGGTTTGCACAGAAACAGCAAGCAAGGGAACAAGTAAAGGAGTCAGTGAGGATTTTAAAACACAATGGGAAGCGATAAGGCACAGTTAATAAGATTCTGGAGTTAGGCTGGAGGTAGGCAGAGGTTGAAAGGTACCGAAAGAAATTCAATCTTACTGTGTTGGACAACAAAATCCACTGTGATATTATTCAAATTTTTAACTAAACCAAGTGATAATTCATATTTATGTTTAGATAAGCTGGTGAGGGTTAATCCTCAATGGAGAATTGAGATGAACAAATAAAAAAATGGTGTTTGACAGTCTATAAGAAACGAACTTATTCTAGGAGAGAATCAGAGTTTTCAACTGTTTTGTTCAATAGCCAAATAATGTATGATATTTTTATAAGCATTGTGTCTGACCTTCTCAGCTGTTAGAATTTCTTTGACAGTAACTTCTCCGGCTGTGATCAGAAAACCTTTTGTTCCGTCTCTGGCACCATTCGAGGCATGATACTCAACTGGGTGATATGGAATTCACACTGTCAACTCCAGTGACAAGAAAAGTGGCATCTAAGAAGCGTGCAAACACAGAGAATGTTGATGCAGAGTCAGTGTTAAGAAATGAGCTGCCCTTTGCATTTCCTGCTCCAAAGGCCTTCTTTTCGAAGAGCCAGACAGAGAAGCAAGTAGAAGGCATATCTTTTTAGGCGCCTACTTCCAAAGGTATGTTGTACCTAACAAATGGAAACCTAGAACATGTGTAGCTTAGGAATTTTTTACTTTTAATATGAATGCAGTACTTGTAGGTCCTAAAATTCTGAAAGGTTTCAGTGTGGGGTTTATTTGGTCACAGCACATACAGCTGCCATCCTGTACATCTGACAGTGCACTGCAAGCGGTTTAACCATATATCAGGGCATGGTACACGTCTGTTAATGATAGAAGTTCTCACAGTTTCACAAGGAGCATGCCTTGAGATGCATTCAGATAATGAGATAAGTGCTGTGTTCCTAAAACTAGCATGTGCCTCCACTCTCCATCGAGATTTAGTAGATAATTTCTTTAACAATTATGATGAGAGTTTTGTTTTGTTTTTATTTTTTTCTGGGCTATTATTTTGAGTGAAAGAAAAGGGTATGCTTTTATTTAAGCGAGCTTTTGATTGCATCATGCTTCTAAATTAAATGTAACCTACTGAATTCCTCATGATAGCATACGAGTACTTGCGTGTATCTGTTCTCCCTAATAGAGGGAGAAGAGACTCGGTGAACCTGGACAGTGTTACCCAGGGTTGTGAGAACAGCTAAA
Source organism: Coturnix japonica (assembly GCF_054131305.1). NCBI lineage: Eukaryota > Metazoa > Chordata > Aves > Galliformes > Phasianidae > Coturnix > Coturnix japonica. The sequence continues at coordinate 1,755,955 of NC_140697.1, read as the reverse complement.
TGATTGTTGAGAACTGGTCAACTCGTGAGCCTGAGACCTGGGATCCTCCATCCTAGGGTGGAACTTTACTGGAGCACGTGGGTGCCACAGCAACAAAAGGACTGTGTACAATAGACTGAGAGTTTGCTGAGTTTCTTGGTTTACAGAAAGCACAACTAACTCAGCAGCAAGTGACGTATTTGGGATAGGAGATGACAGCTGGACTTTGAGCCTTAAGGACTGCCAAGAAAGAAGCCATCTGCTCAACCCCTGAGCTGCAAACTGCCAAGGAACTCCATACGTTGCCAGGAATGACAGGAGGGTGCCGACCATGGATACACAGCTACGGACTGATGGTAAACTTGAAACAGCTTGAAGTGAGTAAGGGATATCCAGGGTGCACTGGTGCTCAAGATTCAAGAAGCCCATCAATCTACACTGGGCCAAAGGATACCAGTTTTAATATCTCATGCAGTGTTTACTGTATTGGAGGCATAAGGGGGACATTGGCTTTCACCCCACAGAATCACAGAATCACAGAATTACCCGGGTTGGAAGGGACCTCAAGGATCATGTAGTTCCAACCCCCCTGCCTAGCAGGGCCACCAAACATACGCCTTTACTAGATCAGGTTGCCCAGGGCCCCGTCCAACCTGGTCTTGAACACCTCCAAGGACGGGGCATCCACAACCTCACTGGGCAGCCTGTTCCAGGACCTAACCACCCTTCTAGTAAAGAACTTTCCCCTAACATCCAACCTAAATCTTCCCTCCTTCAACTTAAAACCATTTCCCCTAGTCCTGCTATTATCAGCCCTTTCGAAGAGTTTACTCCCCTCCTGGGAGTAAGTTCCCTTCAGGTACTGAAAGGCTGCAATGAGGTCACCCCGCAACCTTCTCTTCTCCAGGCTGAACAAACCCAACTCCCTCAGCCTGTCCTCATAGGGGAGGTGCTCCAGCCCCCTGATCATCTTCCTGTCCCTCCTCTGGACCCTTTCCAAAATCTCCATATCTTTTTTGTACTGAGGGCTCCGCACCTGGACACAGTACTCCAGATGGGGCCTCACAAGAGCAGAGTAGAGAGGGACGATCACCTCCCTATCCCTGCTGACCACCCCTCTCCTGATGGAGCCCAGGATCCCATTTGCTTTCCGGGCTGCCAGAGCGCACTGCTGGCTCATGTTAAGTTTCTCATCTATCAGGACCCCTAGGTCTTTTTCAGCCGAGCTGCTCTCAAGGACAACTCCTCCCAGCCTGTACAGGTGCCTGGGGTTCTTCCGGCCCAAGTGCAAAACCTTGCACTTTGCTGTGTTGAACCTCATTAGGTTCACCCGAGCCCAGCTTTCCAGCCTGTCAAGGTCCCTCTGAATGGCATCTCTTCACCCCAAAGATTCCCGAAATACCAGGCCATCCTGGTAGAGCAGGGTGATATAGAAATAATTGTAACTACTATTGCCAACCCAGTATCTTTCCTTAGCGGAACTCCCCTGGTGGAGAACCAGGATGACATCACTGCTTTGAAACAACTGATGCTGCACATTACATCCAGTCGGTCGGAGCTGAAGGACGAACCCTTAGAAGATGCAGAAGACGCCTGGTTTACCAGCAGCTGCAGTTTTGTGAGACAAGGAGGCTGTAAGGCAGGACATGCAGTAACTGCTACTGAGCAGGGAATGGAAGCACAACCATCAGCCGTGGGGACTACCCCTCAGAAGGCTGAAATAACTGCCTTGACGAGAGCCTTAATGATATGGACAGATGCTAACTATGTGTTTGGGGTGTCACACGCTCATAGTACCATCTGAAAAGAGCAAGGATTGCTCACACACAAGGAAAAGAGCATGATGTAAATGTACCTATGTTGTAGGGCACAGTTCTCTATCCAGGCCCAAGTCTGTGTGGGTGTCTCCTCTATCCACAAAGCTGCTCACACTGCAGGAGGCACAGGCTGAGAGGAGAGGCCAGAGCAGCTCTCCCACTGTGACACGGAGCAGCAGGATACAAGTAAAGGAAGGCCCCGCAGCGGTACTGGGAAGGTTCCACACAGTCATCAATTTTTCATCTGAAAGGTAAAGAGGAATTCCCTTTTCTGCCCCTATCATCATTGGTCGGGTGAGTAGCAATGATGCCTGGTGTGCTTCCATCAATGGAGCAGAACAGGCGGAAGGCTGGGGTGCAGGCTTTCCTCTGCTGAGGTGAGTGGGGGCTCAGGGTGTTGCTCAGTGGTAGATTTGTTCACACTGAGTTCTAACAGGAAACTTGCTCAACATCGAAGGCCTTGCAAAAGTCTGGCTGAGTGATGTCAGTTGCTTTTCCTTTCCCTACTGATGCTGTCACTCCACTGTAGAAGGCCACCAAAGCGACCAGGCTGCATGTCTCCGTTTCCGCTGTTTCTCCATTTCCTTCTTGTTGCTCCCTGTAACCAGCAGGTTCAGCCATGCTGCTTTCCTGCCTCCTCTGCTGTGTTTCGTGTGGTCGGGATGGAGCTCAGAGCTCCAGCTCTGAGAAAGGTTTTCTGAGAAAGTTACCATCTCTTTTCCATTCCTTTACCCCTAAAAACAGTTTTCCAGTGTCTCTCATGCAAGAATTCTTTGAACAGCCTGCAGCTGACTCTCCTGAAGCTCAGGGTCCTGACTTTGCTTTTTGCCAGGCACACATTCCTTGAGATGAGGAACTCTAGGAGGGCATGGTCACTACAGCCCTGACCACCTCCAGTCTTAACCCCTGCTGTTCAGCATGTCCAGTAATGCTTCCCTTCTGCTTGGTGTGCTTAATGCTTGGCCCACAAAGTTATTGTCAGTGCACTCCAGCAGGCTCTCAGACAGTTTGCAGCAACTGGGATTGGTGCTGGGTGGTTGCTGGGAGGTGTCTCAGCAGAAAAGCTGGGCTGGGGTGGGCGTGCTGTGTCAGTCCTCATCGCAGCTGGCAGAGAGAGTTAGAGGAGGGTGATGGGTGCTGCCTGCTCTCAATGCTGCTGCACTGAATTTGGGGCACAGCAGCACAGTGGTGAGTGAGCTGGGAGGGAGACGGACTGCTGCTGTGCATGGCTAGGCCAGAGCTGGAGGATTGTCAAACACGTGAGTCATGCTGGTGCAGCCATTGCAGCTGCAGCAGGAGTAGAAGACAAAGAGGTTTTGTAGAGGACAGAGGGTGGTGACTCATGGTTTGATGTCCAGGTGGAGGCCGATAACAAGTGGTGTCATCCAGGAGTCTGTCTTGGGACCAGTGCTTTTTTACATGGTTATCAGAGACACCAATGATGCAATGGAGTGCACCCTCTGCTGTTTGCTGAGTGGTGCGGCTGACGCAGTGGAAGGAAGGGATGCCATTCAGAGGGAGCTCAACCGAGAGGTTGGCCTACGTGAATTTAATGAGGTTCAACACAGCAAAGTGCAAGGTTTTGCACTTGGGCTGGAGGAATCCCAGGCATTTCTACAGACTGGGAGGAGCAGTCCTTAAGAGAAGCCCCGCAGAGAAGGACCTGGGGGTCCTGGTGGATGAAAAACAGAACGTGAGCCATCAGCGTGCTCTTGCAGCTCAGAGAGCAAATGGTCCCCTGGGCTCCATCAGAAGAGGGGATGGCCAGCAGGGACAGGGAGGTGATTGATCTTCATGATCCTAGAGGTCCCTTCCAACCCGGGCCATTCTATGATTCTGTGATTACACTCGCTGTCAGAAATAACGGCAGCTGTACAGAAGCTGGATATATTTTGGGACAGTTCTTGTAACCAGCTGATTTTAAGACCTTGCCCGAGTCAAGAGTCTAAATTGAGTGTCAGAAGAAAGCTGGTAAAGTGGCTATTGCTCATTCTTTTTCATTTGCTGATTCTTTCATTCGGGTTCCTTTTCCAAAGGAGATTCTGGTGATGGAAGCAATTGAAGAAAGAACCAAAGCAGCTCTTGCCAAGAGTGCTTGAAGTCCCTGTGGAGAGAAGAAAAGAACTTGGGCTTCCTCTGGGATGCTCCCCACCATGTCTCAGGAAGGAGACAACTGCTGTTCCACTTTCTGCTTTGTGTGTGGAAAGGTACATCTGGGTTTTCTTCTACTTGTTTTTCTTTCTTTTTCTGGCTTTGAAGGAGAAGGGGTGGAGCAAGGGGAGACCCACTGGTCATTTGTTAACTCAAGAGCAGGATGGATTCTGCATTGACTGTGAAAAACCTGGGCTAGTAGCATGGGCATATTTCAGGCTGGACTCTTCTTTTGCTGCTTGGTTTCCTTTTGGCTACAGGGAGACAGCTGTCTAAAGGTGTGTTTTCAAACCCACTCTCCAAAACCATGTTTCATTGTTGCAGGTGGTTCAGTGTGCTCTTGCAGGGTAGATGTGTTTGCTGTAGAATCTGAATGGTTTCTGTTCCTAGGGGAGGACTGGGAGGAGGTAGTGAGAAGAGAATTCAATGCCTGAGGTGTATCTTAGTGAGAAATGTTGGCATGAGGTGCTGAAAGTCTTGAGTTGTCAAAGGCCAGTGAGGCTCAGACTCCTTAACCTGCTGGAGCAGGGTGGAAGCAAGGAGTGGGCACTGCCGTCCCACAAGCTGCACTTGGTTCTGGTCTGCCAGGTCTGTGCTGGCCTGGATTTCTTCTGAGAAGTTTGTTGGAGCTGCTTGGAGTAGTGAAGGGTGGGGAAGAAGTGCTGCTCCAGAGCTATGAGACGTGCAGCTCCTTCTGAAGTGCTCCTGAGAAGGACGGAGCGCATTTGCTGCAGCTTTCTCTGCAGATGTGCTCCTCACCTTGAAATCCTCGTGGTTTGTCCTCAGCTCCTGACCACGGCCTGTTCTCTGTTTTGCAGGCTGATAACATGCAGAAGCCGCAGCTGGTGCATGCTATGTCATCTTTAAACGTACCAGCATTTGCGGCAGCCCATGTTATTAAGAGCCACGTCGCCCAGGGGCCAGATGAGCTCTCTCTGGAGGTAAGCAGTTCCAGGCGTTCCGTGTTGTCGTGCATAGAAGAGGGCAGTCCTTTCTGCTTTGTTTTCCTACCAGATTTGCTGAATCTGGGATTGATGTTTCAATCTCTTTCAGGTCGGAGATCTGGTGAGCATTGTTGATATGAGGACATATCAACAGGCTGAGCCCCTGGTGGAGAGGCAAGCGTGGCTTTGAGGTAGGCACACGTTTTTGACTAGAGAGCACAACTTCAGTAGAGTTGGGAATCTCAGCTTGGAGCTGCTCTGCCTGCACAGGATGGCTGCTGGATGCAAACAGTTGCCCTGTGTCACTGTCAGTGGACCTTCCCTTTGGCTCTGGGCTCGGGCTAATGCTCACCTGTCTTTTTGATCTAATTACAGGTTGGGCTTTTCCCTGGTGAGTGCATGGAACTCATCAGCGGAAAAGTTCCCGATTCCCTCCTCAATTCATTGCCAAAGCCAGGTGCGTAATTTACATTTGACAATGCGAGTTAGTCAAATAGGGTCAGAACGTTACTTTCAGGGGGTTTGTTTATGCCCAAGTTCAGCAAGCTTAGAAAGAGAACTACAGTAATCTCCTTGGGCACCTCCAGGGATGGGGAAAATCCATTCTTGCGTGTCCTTGTTGGGAATGTTCTTCCCGTTGTTACATGCTCTGTCAAATGCATTGCGCTCAGCTTCGTCCAACCGAGCCAGGCCTGAAATGAACTGGTTTCTTTGTTTTGTTGCGCAGAGCCAAAGAAATGGGGCAAGCTCATCAACGGCCTTTGTTCCCTGGTGAAGGTCAGCCCTGGGAGAGCAAAGCAGCCTGAGCCTCCGACATTCTCCGGATCCATGTCCTTGCTTGACATCGTTGAGAGGTATTTAGCCTTCAGGACTTGAGGGCTGAGCTGTAGGAATGGAAGCATCCTCTGCTGTTTGAAACAGAGGGCGTTTCTAAGCTGTGTTTCAGCAGAAAGCAGGCAGTGCCCAGAACAGGCAACTTTTGGCCAGGGCTCGGTGCAGCTCTTCCATCACCCTGCACCACGTCTGACAGCATGCTCTGTTTTCTCTGCAGAATGAGTTCTCCCAGGAAGAGGGCAGAGTCAGCAGCTGGCAGTTGGTGTTCCTGCTTCTGCCTGGGAAAACCATCCCCTGTGGCCAAACACCAACTGCAGAGCAGTGCCAGGGAGCCCTCTGAAGCAGAAGTCTTGGTCCTGGCAGGTAAGGGTGCAAGTCCAGCTTACAAAACACTGCTTGTCAGCAACACAGGTAGAATTCATGCTTTCAGTGGGCTTGTACCTCCTTCTGGCGTTCAAGCCCGTGCCTGACATCTTCAGTTGATCCCTGTCTTTCCCAAATGAGTCTCTTGTCAACACAAGAGCTGGACCTGCACGTGGATCACTTTCAAGACAGTGACACTGTTGCTAGAAGCCTATTTGCTTCTGCCCACCACCACTACATAGCCAAATGTCAAGAATCTCCATGGTTCATCTTGCGAACGTTCGACACTAACTGCTGTACATCTGCTCCTTCCTAGGTGACCCGAGCCCTTGTATATCCCCAAGACGCAGGGCATGTTACGATGACGCATCTTCCATCAATGAAGAGTTGTTACTAAGCACAGAATGCTGCAGTTCAGATGAAAGCCTTCCGTATAACATCAGCTATCAAGAGAAGAAGGTCATCATCGTTGAAGCCTTCATTCATCCCATCCCTACTGAAGCTGCTGACCTGAGCCCACCAGACACCTCAGGCACCAGCCTGGACTCAATGTCTCTGCAGTGCAGCCCAGCCCAAGCACAGCCTGAGTGCCCCGACAGCAGCACCACCATGCAGGCTCAGGTCAGCATCACCGAGGAGAAGCTGAGCATCTCGCAGGGGGGCACAGAATCAGGACACGAGTCCCAGGCTCCGGGCAACAGCACGGTCTCTGAGCAGCTCTCATGATTACAAGAGAGGATGAGTCCCATCTTTCCTCCAGACCTCACACCCCCTCCTTTCTCCTATTGAATAAAGGCACGCTCGTGCTCAATCAATGCCTTGACTGAATTCCGAGTTTTCATTCGCAGAGATTGGGATGAGTGCAAGAAACTGCAAGGCAGCTCAGCTTACAACACTCTGGCTGTGGGGTTTGTGCGGCCGAGCTCTGGGTGTGTTCCCATTTTGCCTGACTTTGGGATGCCTGCAGCGAGAGCTCTGCTGCCGTTGTGTATGGCAGCAAATAGTCTCTAGCATCCTGGATGCTGCTCATGAAAACCCCAAGCTTCCTGGCTGTGGCTGTGATGCTTTTCAGGGCCTTTTGATGCTCTTTGATGCCGTGGCTGCTCCCTAACACCTCTGTCCTCCCGCCGTGTCCATTCCTGGCTCCCACCTGTGAGCTGTCCCTGCAGATCATCTCTAGCCCTGCCATCATCGCGCTGCAGCAGGAGGAGCTCGCCCTGACCAACATCAGGCAGTGCTGCCTGCCTCTCTCACTCTCTAGACCAAGTGTAACTACGCTGTCATGGAGACAAATGCTTTCTGTCACATCCTCCATCCCTGCAGACATTTACCGGTAGGTGGCTCTTGCAGAAGAAGATTCAAGCAGCAGAACCTTTTGCTCAGCTACAGCACACAAATGCTACAAAAGCAGGAATAACCCGCAAGCTCTGGGTCTGTTTGTCTTGCACAGGCATGCACTAACTGCGTTTGATGGTACCCCCCATCCTTGATTTCCTTCCCTGCTTCTTGTCTGATGACGCTGCTGAGCCAGGAACAAGCTGCCCAGTGTGGCAGAGCATGGTGCAGGGCTGTGCTGGGACCTCCTCCCCTTCATCTGCTGCAGATCAGTGCCACGCACGTGCCATCGAGATGCTCTGGCACGGGATGTGCCTCCAACCCAAAGCTCCTTCCCACCTCCCAAGGAAAAGCAAAGCAACCCAAGCATCTCCAGCAAAGCTGCCCAGCAGACAGCAGGGAATGCAAACAGCTTCTGGCTGCTCCCCTGCACTCCTGTCCTAAGTAATAGACCCCATGAGGACTGGCTGGGAAATCAGTGCATGACACATGTGAGTGTGCACAGGATTGTGCAAAGCAGTGGGGTTCCATGAGTTTGTGTGTGTGTGTATCTCGGCTGTTATGAAAGCATGGGAAGACTGCCTTACTGAGTCCCAGATAATTACTTATCCTCAAATGATTTTTCCTGGCCAAATTTAAAGCCTCTTACAGGTAATCGAGACCAACAGGCTGTTGTTGCACAATCAACAGGCACAAACTAGATGAATAGCTGAGGAAAATAAAGCATCATGCCAAGGGTACTAGATAAGTGAGCAGCTTGAGATCTGCACATTTATGTGATACTCATGGTCTTAGACAATATTTGCTTAGTGAGGTCACATAGAATGAAAGTAAAATAGAAGAAGTGCAATTGGTCTCAGTTCACACAGCTGGCTGGTTTGTCTCAGGCTAATCCTGAACTGCCTCAAGCGACTGCTTTGGTGCTCTACAGAACAGCAACTTCAGAGATCTCTTTCTATTACTAAGTTTTTGAAAGAGCAATTTGCTCTGTTAATTATCCATCATTTTTGTGCAGTCTGTTTTGTCAGACTTGTCTTTAGCTTCCAAGTTGTATGTGAAGAATTGTTTCCGTTGTAATGCACAATGTACTAAAAATTGAGAGATGAAAATGTGAAGAGTTTTTCCAGCTTTGATTTCATGTCTGGAATTTTGGAACCCACTACTTGCAGTTGTTAATCTGTCCAAACTGGTCAGGTTTGGAATGCCCTCATCCTTCTTGAATCGCTGTTAAAGGCGGAGCAATTCCTACAAGTGCCATGGCCCCACTGTTGTTCTAATTCTTGTTTCTTTGTTTTCCACACGCTGCTTTTCAAGCCTCCTTTTTCTTTACAGTCAAAGTGAGAACTGCACTGTGAGGTGTCTGAACCTTGTTGTGCCTGTACATAAATAGAACAGCAGCAAAGCCAGACAGGTGACTGTGCTGACAGCTCTCGTAGCCAGTAACACGTAACTGTGCTAAATCCCTTGTGACGGCTTTGATTTCATTTTTGCCAGTGAAATCCTTGTAAAAGTAAGTGCAGCAGTGTGATGAGCTAAGGTGAAGATGCTGGTTTTAGTAGTGCTCTAAGCTGAGTGAAAGGGCAATTGAATGAGGGTTATATGCTTTCTCTGGGACGATAAGGCTCTTTTTCCTGAGGGAAAGAGCCAGCTTTTCATGGGCTATATGTGGGCTTTGGCAAGGGCAGACAATCCAGTCTGTCAGGAAGCCATTTGAGGTGCTTCAGGTTTGTAAGCTTGTCTTTTTGTTTTTCAGGCGGATATTTGGAGCATGGGTGTAGTGCTGTATGCTCTGCTGTGTGGGTTTTCCCTTTGGATGATGACAATATGATGGCACTCTACAGGAGGATACCAGTGGGTATCAGTGGTGCTAGAATACACTGAGAAGGGAAATAGCTGAGCTTGACAAGAGGCCTTGCTTTTCGGATGGCAGAACATGCTGAGCTGTGAGTAGAAAGGCCTGTCTGCTGAATATTGTCCCTGTTTTTGCTGCTTTGTCTACCAGTATTTAGTGGAATTGGTTCTACGCTTGGTTGGCCTATGTGGCACTGTAGCCTAATTCTGTACCATGATAGCATACAGAATTTAAGGAGAAGTATTTTCTTGCCAATGGTCTGGATTTTTTGTATCTGGTTCTTCAACTGGCTGCTCCCTATACTATCTGTAGTAAAAATACAGACACATCATTTGATTTCCCTGAAATGAATGTTCCTAAATGCCAGCTCTTCTCATGTCTACAAAGATCAAAGTTCTGCATTTGCTATTAGAATTTCCTCTTCCAGAATCAGGAGGTAATGTAGGACCCCACAGATTGCCTTCAGAATCCAGCAGTTAGTTCTGTTTCCTTTCGGAGTGCATAACAACCTGAGCAAATGAATTGAATGACGTGGCTTATTAGTCTGGTACAAACTCTGCTGTACACTTAAACTTGGTCCATTTGTAAGCAGGACTTTTTCCATCTCTGCAGGACAGCAGAAAACCCTTTGTGCTAATCATGATGCCAAGAAGCAGAATGCGGCAGATGATCCAACTGCTTCAGGTGTTCATTTCCTTAAAACTGAATAGTTTTGGACTGAGAGTTTGTAAGCAGAACGGAGCTCTTAAAGCTGTCAGAGACTATTTCTGCACTGTTCAATTCTATCTGCACAACATACACAGGATCTCAGAACTGCGTTGCTTGAATTGGTGGAACTTGTTGAAGTGAACTGGGATGAGCAAGTTTTAGAACTTAGTCAGAATGCAGTAAAAAATGGATAATCTCATGAGTATTAAGGTACAGGATTGCTATTTCTGCACTGAATTTGTTTTTATTTTACATGGCTGTGATCTGAAAGTTGCTTGAAACGCAGGCACCTAGGCACTGTTGTGTAACTGAATTTCACACGATAGGTCCTGAAATATCCTGGAATCAAAAACTCTGACTTGTTTTAAGTCTGCTGCTTGAGTCTAATCAGGGTCATAGTGTCTGTGTGCAGTGTTTCTTTCCCTGTAATGCTCCACATCATTTCATTTTGGGAATATTGAAGGAAATGGACTATGTGCCATAACTGTTGTTAGAACAAAGTATGTCTGGTGTGATCTTATGCATAGGTTCTGTAACTGCTCTTCACAGCTCAGGTGTTTGACCTTCCTTTTGGTGAAGTGATGAAATACTGCTGGTTTCTATTTGTGCTTCTAGGCACCTTGAAGCTCTTAGGAATAGAACAATTGTCTCCAGTTCTTTTCAATGATATCAGTAACAGCTCGAGTGTTGCTGCCCACTAGGTAGACCCAAAGAAGCAGATTACAGTGAAACAACACACGAGCTGGACCTGAATGAGGATCACTTTCAAGACAGTGGCTATGCTGCTTCAAGCCTACTTGCTTCTTCCTGCCGCCACTCTATTACCAAGTATCAACAACCTTTCATGATTCAACTTGCAAATGTTTGAAACTAACCCTTGTGTTTCTATGCCTTCCTAGGTGATTCGAGCCCTTGTCAACCCCAAAGATCCAAACCAAGCAGTGTCTTTCCATCAATGGAGAGTTCTTATTAAGCATGAATCGCTGCAATTCGGATGACAGCCTTCCACATGGTAACAGTGATGGACACAAGGGGCTCATCCACGTTCATGCTCTCATATCTCCTGGCTCTGCTGAAGCTCCTGACCTGAGCCTGCCAGACACAGCAGTCACCTGCCTGGATTGTGACCCAGCGCCTTTGCAGTGCTGCCCATCCCAAGCACAGCCCGAGTGTCCCAGCAGCAGCACCACCATGCAGGAGCAGGGCAGCATCAGTGAGGTGAAGCTGAGCATCTTAGATGGGGACTTAGAGTCAGGCTGCCAGTCCCAGGCACCAGGCAGCAGCACCAGCTCTGAGCCACTCTCATCTTGACAAGAGGAGTCCCATCTTCACCCTTGACCTCTCAAGCCCTCCTGTCTTTTATTGAATAAAGTCACTCTCATGCTCAGTCATCACCTCGACTGCATTCTGAGTCTTCAATCACAGGGATTGGGATGAATGCAACAAACAGCAAGGCAGCTCAGCTTGCAATGCTATGGCTGTGGGGTTCGTGCAGGCAGAGCTCTGGGTTCCCATTTTGCCTGGCTTTGGGATGTCTGCAGCAAGATCTCTACCATTTTGTATGGGAGCAAATAATCTCTAGCATCCAGGTTGCTGCTCATGATATATCCCAGTCTTCCTGGCTGTCACTTTGTGATACTTTTCAAAGCCTTCTGATACTCTTTGATGCCTTGGCTGCTCCCTAACACCTCTGTCCTCCTGCCATGTTGACTCACGTCTCCCACTTTTAAGCTGGCTTTGCAGATCATCTCCAGCCCTGTCATCATCACGCTGCAGCAGGAGGTGCTCACCTGGCCCAATGTCTGGCAGTACTGCTTGTTCTGCAGATGAGCAGCTGCCTCCTCATCTCTTCAGCTACAGTAGTTTTTCTCAGGGCAGTTAGATGCAGTCATGCTCCTCTGGATTTGGTGTGTTAAATCCATGCTGCATGGCAGCACTCAGTGCAATACAAAGGTGTTCTGTGTGCCATAGCATTTCTCCAGGGGCTGCCAAAGGTAGAAGCACAACACAGCACCATCCTTCTGACAGTAATGTCTGTGAGTGTTAGACATGTGAGCACTGCATCATCCCCAGCGTGTCAGTGCTTTTCCACACCAACCTGACTCTCACACTCTGCACTAAATGTAACTCTGCTCTTGTGGAGACAAATGCTTTCTGTCACATCCTCCATCCCTGCAACCATTTGCTGGTAGGCAGCTCTTGCAGAAGAATCAAGCAGCAGAACCTTGTGCTCACCCTACAGCATGCAAATGCTATGAAAGCAGAAATAACCTGGCACGCTCTGGGTCTGCAAGGCTGCACAGATGGGAGAGGTAGATTGTGTTTTTGCAGTGGAAGTTTCCAGTATTTTCAGTACATAGTGTAGGCCCTAACTGAATGTATAACCCTCTTGTAAAACAGCTGTATAAGTAGTTTTTCCACCAAGAAAGTTGCTGAAAAGAATTAAGTTCAGACTGGGGGCATTCTGACATGGGGAGAATTGAGACAAGCACAAGATAAATACAGGGTGGGTAGAGCCCAGCACAGGACAGAATGAATGTACTGACTTTTGGAAACATTGCCCTTCTCTGTCCGCAGAAAAGTACAAGGCAGACCTAAAAACAAGAGGTTGGTAATTGACCTTCTATGGAAATGAATCCTAGCCACAGTCTCGAGGAGTCTGTGAGCCTGAGATGCTCAACCAATGAGAGCCATGAGAGCATCACCTGCAGTGGGTTTAGGGCACAGAACAGAATTGATTTCACTGACTGGTGTGCAGTTTCTCCCTTGCCAATAGGGGATGTGCGCGCAGTATTGCAATAATGAATAAGCACTGCTGCTATCGCTGCCATCTTTGCCTAACTAGAAATCTTTGACTTTGAGAGTTTCTCACACAAGGGGAGAGGGTAAGAAAGTAAAGAGGCACAGAAAACTAAGGGAAACTGCTCTTCTTTATCTTATCTATAAAAATTGATACGATGCTGTTGTGCATTTTTTTTTAATTTTATTTTTAATTTTTTGCTAATGTCAGTTAGATTGTTTTAAAATATCCACACACCAAAATCTGACTACCAAGCAAATGTAATGAAAATGAAATGAAGGTGAGTTAGTGGAAAGCACAAGGCCATATTATATTAGGCTCCAGCAAATTTACAGGCAGTCACTGCACGAAGAGGTAGATCTGAGTTGCACATTATATGATTCCCACAAAGATTAAGGAAATCTGAAGCTTTCAATATATTTTTTTAATTCTTTTTTCATTTCATTTTTAAACACCTGACCCAGACCCCAACCCTCACAGGAGCTGTAAAGATAACAGCATTAACCAGCAATGTAACTCTAATCCTAACCCTTACCCTGATTCTAAAATCGTCCCTAACTCCAAATGCAACAACAAAAATGATGCTAGAAGTTTGTAGCAAAAGGAACCTTAACCCTGATCATAATCCAAAAAAAAAATCATTATGGTAACAATAATCTTTACCTTAAGAGTAATATTAATCAGAGCCCAGATGATGCCTGCATCCAATCAGAAGCATGCTTTGCATTATTTAAGAGTTGTATTTTTTCCAATGAACTCTCTCTATTATCACGTTTATAAAGTAACAGAGTCTGTTCTTTTTCTCCTGACACTGTGCCTTACTCCTGACATCCCCTGGAAATGACCCAGATAGGGCACCATCAAAGTAATGCTAATAGTAATGTCAATCCTAAGGGTATCTCTAGCCTCAGTGTTAATGGGACGCTAACAACAATCCCAACAGCCTTAAACATTCTGGTGGTGTGAAAGAGGTGCTGCCTTGCACATGCTGGGCAGTCCCATTGCCTGTTAAATGCAGGCGGCAGCGTAGAAACATGATGCCCGTGGTCAGAATGCCCTGTGGCAGATCCTGGCACCGGAGAACTGACCGGAGAACCATGAGAGAACTGACAACAAATCACGCGACATCAGAACCGACCCAGTGGTTATTTACAAGCCTTGGGAGACCCAGACAGGATCTCAGAGTGGTGAATGTAGGTACAGAAGTTGTTACTACTCTGTTTTCTTCTAAAAGAAGTGTTTTTTTTTCATCTCAGAAGTTGGGGGGGGGGGGGGGGGGCGGGAAAGGGATATCAATTTAATTACTCATTAATTTATTGACAGACATTCACGTTTGCTACGTTTGGAGAAGTTTTTATTTGTTTGCTGTGGTTTGATTTTTTTTTTCTTTTTTTTTTTCCCCCTTCCCTCCTCTTCCATCTTTGTGTTCTTCCCCTATAATTAAAAGAACGGATCCCCAGGGTTTGTCCCGCAGACGTTCTTTCCGTGGTCTCTGCTGCCACCTGCTGGCCAATAAGCGGAACTGCCACTGTTGGGCGTTTGGTGCCGCAGGAAGCACAACGCAGATCTGAGTTCTGACCGGTCTACGCAGCAAATCCGCCAATCTTTATTGCGATAAGCCCTCCAGACAAGAGCATAAAGTCTTTGCCTGAGGGCAGGGTTAGTAGTAATGGATGTCAGTTTTGAAATTTCCAGTCCATTCACCATAGCACTTTCTGCCTCCATGTCCCATAACCAGAGCAGCTATGCTGGCATGCTCTCTTGGTTTCTGTCTAAACCACTGTACTATATCCATCAGTTCAGCTGCTGTATTATGGGCAGCAGGGTTTGGGGGGTGGACACTGGTCAGGGCACTCCCACCAGCCTATCCTGCATTTTTTTTTTTTTTTCATTTTTGGGTTACAATCAGTCAGATCTCAAATAGATCTAGTCCAAATGGAACCTCAAAATCTGACCTTTTAGTGCCTTCATTTACAGAGTCCATTTTATACAGATTCCCTTGTACAGGGCCCCCATGGTCCTCCAGACAGTTGTTACTGATCTTCCATAGGAGAATGATTGAATTAGGTTTTTTCCCATCAAAACTGCCACCTGTCTTTCCAATTTTTCAACACTATCATTCAATAGCTGATTTGCATCAGCCTGAGCCTCTTCAGTTATGTTCAGACAGTTCAAGGCCATTAAAAGTGGCCATGCCACCATGAACACAGCTAACTGTCATTCTCAAGTTGTAAGTATGTCTTTGCTAAGACCATGGAAATACTCAGTCAGGTGGGCCAGGGACTCATGGACCCTCCCTCCGTCCCACACAGGGCCCCATTTTTCAGTGACAGAAGCAGTGCTGCATTTTGAGGATCCTAGGAATCCCAGGACATGCCCTGACAAAAGGTCATTCAAAGGGGTAGTCTTTCCCCATCCAAACAACTCCATGATATTCACAGAATCACAGAATTGTAGGGGTTGGAAGGGACCTCCAGAGACCACTGAGTCCAGTCCCCCTGCCAAAGCAGGTTCCCTACACCACAAAAGAGGTACGAAGAGGTAGATCTGAGTTGCACATTATATGATTCCCACAAAGATTAAGGAAATCTGAAGCTTTCAATATATTTTTTTAATTCTTTTTTCATTTCATTTTTTTAAACACCTGACCCAGACCCCAACCCTCACAGGAGCTGTAAAGATAACAGCATTAACCTGCAATGTAACTCTAATCCTAACCCTTACCCTGATTCTACAGGGGACTGTCTGAAACGGACATCAATTCAATTACTCATTTATTTATTGATAGACATTCAAGTATGCTTCGTTTGGAGAAGTTTTTATTTGTTTGCTGTGGTTTGGTTTTTTCTTTTTTTCTTTTTTTTTTCCCCCTTCCCTCCTCTTCCATCTTTGTGTTCTTCCCCTATAATCAAAAGAGAACGGATCCCCAGGGTCTGGTCCGCAGACGTTCTTTCCGTGGTCTCTGCTGCCACCTGCTGGCCAATAAGCGGAACTGCCACTGTTGGGCGTTTGGTGCCACAGGAAGCACAATGCAGATCTGAGTTCTGACCGGTCTACGCAGCAAATCCGCCAATCTTTATTGTGATAAGCCCTCCACATGGCATTGCGCATGCACTCGAACACGCAACAGGCATAGATTTCTCTTAACTCCTTGAGGAGCAGGCAAGCAGAACAACTGAGCGCACCACTGCTTGTGATTGGGCCACCCCCATCATAGAGATGTGTGTTAGATCTTTTACCCACCCCTGGACTGGCCTTGTTGTTTAACGATAACCTCTGAAATCTGAGCTACTGGTTCTACCACCTGTAGTGTAGAATAGGTAGCCAATAAATGCTTTTCAACTGTGATGTATCTTTATTCTGCTCCATGCCAAACCTGTGGCCAAAACCTCATAGGGGTTCACAAAGAACTCTGGCTCTGCCAGAGCCCCCATCCAGACCCTTCTTGAGTTACATTCACATCTAGTTTGGCTGAAAAGGTTGGACTATAAATACTCAGTGCTTGGGCCTGTTTAACAGATATTTTTTCCTGATTATGCTGTCCATCGATCTTTTTAAACTGAACTCCTGCTCTAATCTGGTCTTTAAACATTTGTTGTCTCAAGACCCTAATGGGTCCAGACTGGATTACCTTAGGGGCTGGACGCCTAAGTCATGGCAGCAGATGGTTCTCTGCCTTTCTCAGACCTTTCCACCACCATTCAGCGCCTGCATCTGGCCGTAGGCACTCTTGTCTCCCCATCAATTGGGCAGCCTGTTGTATTACAGCACCTGAGGGCCACTGGGGGGTTCAGTATGGATAACATAGACCCATACTGATGTAAAGGTGATGGCTGTAGGATGAGATCCCTCGTTCCTGATAAAAAATTTATTGACTGGGCTCTCAAAATCATCTTCATAGATTGCCTCTTTCATGCCTAATTCTCTAATATAATTTTGTTAGTCCTCCATAGAGGACCACAGGCTGATATTTAATGGTATGTCATTCTTATTTGGCCATGTTATATGACACACAGCCATAAATCATTCACTGATCAAATGGCTATCCTCATTATGTTGGACAGAGCATACAGTCTTTGCCTGAGGGCAGGGTGAGTAGTAATGGATGTCAGTTTTGAAATTTCCAGTCCATTCACCACAGCGCTTTCTGCCTCCATGTCCCATAACCAGAGCAGCTATGCTGGCATGCTCTCTTGGTTTCTGTCTAAACCACTGTACTATATCCATCAGTTCAGCTGCTGTATTATGGGCAGCAGGGTTTGAGGGGTTGGATACTGGTCAGGGCACTCCCACCAGCCTATCCTGCATTTTTTTTTTTTTTTTTTTTCATTTTTGGGTTACAATCAGTCAGATCTCAAATAGATCTAGTCCAAATGGAACCTCAAAATCTGACCTTTTAGTGCCTTCATTTACAGAGTCCATTTTATACAGATTCCCTTGTACAGGGTCCCCATGGTCTTCCAGAGAGATGTTCCTGATCTTCCATAGGAGAATGATTGAATTAGGTTTTTTCCCCATCAAAACTGCCACCTGTCTTTCCAGTTTTTCAACACTATCATTCAATAGCTGATTTGCATCAGCCTGAGCCTCTTCAGTTATGTTCAGACAGTTCAAGGCCATTAAAAGTGGCCATGCCACCATGAACACAGCTAACTGTCATTCTCAAGTTGTAAGTATGTCTTTGCTAAGACCATGGAAATACTCAGTCAGGTGGGCCAGGGACTCATGGACCCTCCCTCCGTCCCACACAGGGCCCCATTTTTCAGTGACAGAAGCAGTGCTGCATTTTGAGGATCCTAGGAATCCCAGGACATGCCCTGACAAAAGGTCATTCAAAGGGGTAGTCTTTCCCCATCCAAACAACTCCATGATATTCACAGAATCACAGAATTGTAGGGGTTGGAAGGGACCTCCAGAGACCACTGAGTCCAGCCCCCTGCCAAAGCAGGTTCCCTACACCACGTTGCACAGCTCAGCATCCAGGCAGGTCTTGAATATCTCCAGAGAAGGAGATTCCACAACCACCCTAGGCAGCCTGTTCCAGTGCTCTGTCACTCTCACCGTAAAGAAGTTATTGCACACATTAGTGCAGAACTTCCTATGGTGCAGTTTCTGTCTGTTTCCCCTTGTCCCGTCTCCACACACTGCTGAAAAGAGTCTGGCCTCAACACTTTGCCCCCCACACCTCAAATATTTATAGAACCTGGATCCTGTCCCCTCTCAGCCTTCTTTTCTCAAGGCTAAACAGACCCAGTTCCCTCAGTCTCTCCTCATTGGGGAGATGCTCCAGGCCCTTCACCATCTTAGTGGCCCTCTGCTGGACTCTTTCTAAGAGATCCCTGTCTTTTTTTTACTGGGGAGCCCAGAACTGGACACAATATTCCAGATGAGGCCTCACCAGGGCAGAGTAGAGGGGGAGGATCACCTCCTTCGACCTGCTGGACACGCTCTTTTTAATGCACCCCAGGATGCCATTGGCTTTTTTGGCTACAAGGGCACACTGCTGGCTCATGGTTAATCTGTCGTCCACCAGGACGCCCAGGTCCCTCTCAGCAGAGCTCCTCCCCAGCAGCTCTTCCCCCAGCCTGTACCGGTGCATGCAATTATTTCTCCCTAGGTGCAAGACTCTACACTTGCTTTTGTTAAACCTCATCCGGTTTCTTACTGCCCGGCTCTCCAGCCTGTCCAGGTCTCGCTGAATGGCAGCACAGCCTTCAGGTGTGTCAGCCAATCCTCCCAACTTCGTGTCATCAGCAAACTTGCTGAGGGTGGTCATTGATGAAGATGTTGAACAAGACCGGACTGAGCACAGACCCCTGGGGGATGCCGCTCGTTACAGGCCCTCAGCCAGACACTGCACCGCCAACGACAACACTCTGCACTCTGCCAGTCAGCCAATTCTCGACCCACTTCACTGTCCAATCACCTATCCCATACTTCCTCAGCTTTGTTATAAGGATGTCATGGGAGACTGTATCAGTTATAGAGGTTATAGAGTTCAATTCCTGTAGTCAATTTGGCGGCCCAGGTGGGACCAGCTCTGTTCGCTGCAGGACCAGCTGAGAGGGAGACACTTTTGGCGCACCCTGAGATTTCTCTGAAGGACTCCCTTCCTCACCTGATCACTGCAGGGACAGACAAGGACCACCCATAGGTGGACCAGGTATGTGTATGGTAAGTGGAGCCCATATGTCTTGAGGAGACATCCTACACAGTTTACAGCCATACGTGCTGCTCCCAGGGAGGTGAGCTCATGGCTTTGGTTGCCAGCTGGGGTAGGAAGACTCCTTGGGTGAGTTCCTATGAAAGGGAACTGTATGTCATATGAATGGAAACAAGAACAAGTACTCTCTCCCAGGTGGGTGACAATAGGAGGGACCTAGGTTGGTCTCTCCTACGGGTATGGGATATAGTGGATAGCCTGTCAAATGGTAGCCTGGGTTCTCCAAGTTGTAATCACGGGGGTTATAGGTTGTATGTTCAATATTATCATCTGCTTTAAGTGTTTGGTACCGTGTGTCAAGCCGACTCTGGGAAAAACATTAACGTTTGCAACTGGTCGACCAGAGTATGAGTGTTATTAAGATTCCAGCTAGAAAACGTTGTCAGCATTGTGTAGTATGAATAAACCATGGTTTTTGATCTAAATGTCAGAGTGAGTGTGGTGTGAGTGAGACACAGAACAGCTGCAGGGTGAGTGCCGAGTCCCGATCCATGTTTCCTTCCTCCTGTGAGGGAAATGGCCAGACACGGACAAAGTGAAAGACTGTGTTGTGTGTCCACTCATAAGTACTTTCTGCTTGTATGTAAGAAGACAGGAGTTTGTACTCTGTAGATTAGTAAGATTGTCCTGAGGAGAGGTGTACATTCCACCCGACCAATGAGTGTCAACCCATTTATGTAATACTATGTACTGCTTGCGAGGAAGTGTCATGCCAGCTGACAGGAAGCTGGCAAATGTTGTCTCATTGTAAGGAAGAGCAAGAAAGATGACATGGGCAATTATGGACCTGTCAGTCCAGAGCCTGGTAAAATTATGGAGAAAATGATGGTGGGAGTTATGGAAAAACAGCTGAAGGACAATTCTGTCATTGGTCGCAGCCAACACAAGTTTGTGAGGCAAAGGTCCTGTTTAATTTAAGCTCATTTTGTGACACAGTTATCCGTTTAGTTGACCAAGGGAAGCCAGTTGATGTAATCCTTGAGGATTTCAGTGGAGATTTTGATACTGTTTCTCACAACAACCTTCTGGACAGAATGTTCTGCATATGGCTAGACAGAAACACAATGTGGTGGGTGAGCAGTTGGCCAGTAGGTCAGTCCCAAAGGATTATAGTCAGTTTTTTCCATCAGGCTGGTAGATGGTCACTGTCGGGGTCCCCAGGGTTCCATTTTGGGGCCACTTTCCTTTCATGTTTATGCAGATGACTTGAATGCAGGACTAGAAGACGTTCTGAGCAAGTTTGCTGATGAGACCAGATGAGGAGGTGCTGTTGCCTCCACTGAGGGTGGAGAGGACTTGCAGAGAGATGTGGACAAGTCAGAGAAGTGGGTACCAGTTGGTACTAAGCACCAAGTGCATAAAGTATAACAAGAACAAGTGCCTGATTGTGCACCTGGGTAGGGGCAATGCTGGACATACACACTGACTGGATATGGGACACTGGAGAGGATTCTGACTGGAAAGGGTTGGGGTGCTGGTCAGCATCACACTGAATGTGAGTCAGCAGTGTGCCAAGGCAGCCAGGAAAGACAACAGTCCCCTGGAGTGCATGAAGCAACTTATTGCTAGCTGGGTGAGGGAAAGGGTTGTCCCTCTGCTCTGCATTGCTACTGCCTCACTATGTTCTGGGCACCACAGAACATAAAGGACTTCAAACTCTGGGAGAATGTGCAAAGGAGGGCACTGAAACCGAGAGATCTGAAGTTCAGAGTTTCACAGGGATTGGCTGCTTGTTCAGACTGGGCCCTTCTCACATCCCTTCTCACATCCTGCAATGAAACATAGGTCTCATATGGGACATGAACCTCACAGCGTCCTTGCACCACATGTAGAGCCTGGGATCTTCTGTCCCCATGTCTTTCATTTAACATCATACAAAATTCCAACACATTGGCCAAGGAAATGCCCAGAGCCAACATGACATACAGGACCTCTCTACCACTGGTCTTGCAATCAGGGCTTGACCTGTCTGCTTTGTAAGGCAAAGGAGAGGTTTCTTAGCATGCCAGTGCCTTTGCCTGCCTGTAGTCATGGCTTCCAGTTATCTTCTCTAACAAGTCCCTTGGGAAGCTTACTTGGTAATGTTCCTCAGCGGGCCCATTAATACTCCAAGAAACTTCACTGTTACTTCTGACTTTGTCTTGTTGAGCACTTTGTGCAAACTTCTCTCTGCACTAGAGGCTGATGAACTCAGCATCAAATGCACCCTGGGACCATTATAACCTAAAGAATCTCCTGTGCCTTATGCCATCTTGTTATCTTCTTCAGGTTATCAGAACTTGTTCAGCAAAAAGGAGGGATATCTGGAGAGAGCTTAAAGAATCCAGTATAAATTTATTGTCTATTTATTTATAGTTGGGTTTAAAGAAGACATTAAAGCAGCACTGTGCAACTGATACCAATCCAGGATGTCCCAATGAGTTCTGTACTGTTACTGTGTTGACAAAGGTCCTTCTCAACCTCCCCACCCAATTTCTGCTCACAATGGACCTATGGGACTTGCATCACTTTTCTTCACATCACTCTTCTCCTCTGCATTCATCCGCTCAGTGTTAAAACTGCTTTGCACCAACTCCCACTGGCTTTCCTCAGAGAACCAGCTACACATGGAAAAGGAAAGATTTCTCTTTTTTATCTGGCCAGCAAATGGAAAGAAAGGTGATGCAATTGAATGAACAGTAAAACACAGTGATCAACTGCATGCCATGTTCAAGCTGCATCTATTGAAGTTTGTCTTTCATATGGAATACTTTTAAAAGAAATGATTTATTCTGAGGTAGGATAGGATAGATTGAATCACAGTGAAGTAGTTGACAACAGAGGCCATCAGACTCTGGTAGATAGAGCAAATTCCAGTAATCTCCCTGGGATAGATCAGCCAGGTAGTTGAGAGGTATCAACTTAAAATTGATCAGGACTTGTGAGTATTTCACACATTGAGACGGGTTAACACATTCTCACTGATTCTCAGACTTTGGGGAGATGGAACAAATTCCAGTAATCCCCCTGAAAGTCAGAAATCAGACAGATAATTGGGAGGTATCTGACTGAACAAAGAGCAAGGGATGGAGAAATCTGGAGGGCAGTGGGAGTAGTTTGTGCCCAAATGGCCTGCTGAAAACATGCCCTTAACCATGGCCATTTATTTAGGAGAGCTGAAAAAACTTGGAGGATGAGACACATCAAATAGGCAGCAGGGAAGAGCAGTGCTGGGCACCAGGCTATAGTCACAGGGCATTGGCACTGGCACCACTGTCTGTGTCTCTGAATCTGAAGACATTTGTGTCCAGCGAACACAGTTCTGGAAAACATTGTAGTTTCAGTAAAAGAAAAAAAAAGACATCAAATCACCTCAAAGATTCATATTTACAACTTAAAATGGAACAAGACTCATGAGAATTTTTCATGTTGAGAAGGGTTAACACAATTTCAATGATTTCCATCTTTGTCTTCAATTATTTGTTTCAGTTTTATTGACATTTATGATCAACTATTAAGCTTACAGCCTCAAAATAAATAAAAAGAGATACATTTGCATCTTGCACGTGGCCTGATGCCCCTTTCACCTTCGCAGTTCCCACAAGTCCTTCCATGCCGGAGAGTATGAGATCCAGCAGAGCACCTCTCCTCTTTGGTTCCTCCACTGCTTGGTCAAGAAGCTGCCATCTGTGCTCTCCAGGGATCTGCTGGATGCCACATGCCCTGCTGTGCTGTCCCTGCTGCAGATAATGGAGTGACAAAGGCCACCAAATGGGACAAGGGACAGACAACATCAGATTCCCATCTGTCTGCAGAGGGCACCTTCCATTTACTCTCCCTGATCAGGAAGACAGGAAAAGACACTGATGGTCTCCTCTGTTTGCCATTTCCATTAGCTCTGACCTGTCTGCTCTTCCATCCCCAGGCAGAGCTCAGTGCACTCTCACAGAGGGCATTCACCCTTCTTTATCTCCTCGCCCATCCATCCTAAAGACTCGGTATCCCCCTTGTGCTACAGTGCAGTTGTGGAAGCCATTAAACTGTGTCCCCATGGTCCAAACAGGAGCTCAGGCCTGCAGCTCTATCAAGATTTCTAGCTTCTTGTGTGTTGGTGTTTGCATTAGTGCAAAACCACAGAAGTAAACATCCTAATTGGAAAGCATCACTGGACATAGCCTGACTGGATAGCTAATCTATGGTATCAGTGTGCAGAAGGTGGCACACAAACATTAGACTGATCGTGGGCCTTGGAGTTGACACAGCAACATGGTCACACCATGGGCATGGCTTTCCTGAAGGCCCTGTGCTGCTCTTGCAGCTGTGAGTGAATTCACCAGACAGCCGGTGCTATCCCCTCTCTGGCCCTCGGCTGATGCCCAGGAAGGAGCTGTCTATCTCAGGGATTTCCCACATGGTTTACAAGCACTGGCACACATCAGGAGCAGCCCAGGCACCTTGGGCATCACCCAGTGTCTGTGTGTGAGCAGCTGCCTCCCAGCTGAAGGTCCGAGGACTCAGAGCAGGAGCTCACATGCAGGCAACTCCTTGTGCTCTTCTGAACTGAACCAGAGGAATCCCAGCTCCTGTGGGTGTGTAGGGAGCTGAATCCCATTTCAGCTCCAGGATTTCTGTCAAGGGATGAGACTCCTGCACTGCCTCAGCTGGATCACTGCCCTGCACAGGGAAAGTCCAAACCTTGCCTTCCTTGTCTGGTTGCCCTTATTGTTTCATCAAACGATCTCTGGGAGCACTCCCTATATGTCTCCAATCAGTCACTGACCACTGGACATGTGGTGGTTAATTGAGCGAATTTCAAAGCACAGTCATGATGCTGTTGTCTTTCAGGAGCTGTTGGCCATGAGGACCCAGGGACATGTCAGGGGAGACAAGTCGGAAAGATAAAAATGACATAATCTGCTGCTTGCCTGTCCAGGCTCCTGGGACACAGGGAGCTCATAAAAGTGTGCAGGGCTGCAGAGAGACAGCTGTGCCCAGGAGCAGCTCTTGTGCACAGCACAGCCTGCAGGTGACAGAAGGAGAGGAGAGAAACTGAAGAGAGCTTGCAGGATGTGTGTGGTGTGAGTGGGCTGTGAGCTCACTGCAGGAGCATTGCTCACAGACCATGACAGGGTAAGTCTCACTGCAGACCATGAGCTGCTTTTCATAGAGGGTCAACTTAATTTGGGACATCCCATAGGAGATCTGGATGCAGGCACTGCATGTTTCTTTACTGTGGAAAAAGCCTTCTGCTCCAGCTGAGGGCTTCCATACTGCAGTATGAAATCACAGCCCTGAGGGCTGCATGTCCCAGCACGGCTGCAGGCTGTGCAGCCGGGGCTGCAGGCGGGTGCCCAGGGCTGTCCTGCAGAGCAGGGTCCCTGCTGTGCCCCAGGGGCTGTGTGCCGGGTATGGGACTCTGCCGCCTGCCAGGCTCAGCACTCAGCCTGCCCGGGGAGCTGCCCAGGGTGCTGCAGGGAGACGGGTGGGGGGAAGGAGCCCCCCGGCAGGGCTTGTGCTGCCACAGCTGCTGCCTGGGGCAGGGGATCACAACTCCACTGCACAACGGAATGTTTCTGAGGGCACTTTGCAAGAGGAGAGCCAAGGCAGGGGGTTTCCATTTCCTGTTCTGAGGCAAAGAGGTTTGGAGTCAGAAATCTAAAAGGGGCAATAAGAGTTCTGAGAATTTTTCATCAATCAATTGCTTGTTTTGTGAACACTCACACATGATGTGCTTTCAGTCTCCCCTTTCTCGAAGGATGGAATTATCATCATTTTCTGTAGGCATGAATAATTCACTTATCCTACAAACAGGCAGCATTTTCTAACTGAAACTGAATGCCACAGAAGCTCGGGTAGGGGGCTCTAAGAGCTCTTGGGGTAAAGATATGAGACATGAAACAGATGAAAATATCCAGGGAGAAGGCATAAGAAAATAAAAGGAAGGTTAGAGCTCCATATGCTGCTTCTGCTTAAGGAATGCTGAAATACATGAAATTAAATGCAAGTAATGGTGCTAAATGTACACTGTTGTAAGAGAATAAAAACATTTCATATTATAGCAGGAGGAGTGTGTCTGAGAATGGTCTGGACTTGTCATTATCTTCTGCACTCTGAGCAGGACTCCAAGCCCAACAACAGCAGATGTCCAACAGCAGCTCCATCAGCGAGTTCCTCCTGCTGCCGTTGGCAGACACGCGGCAGCTGCAGCTCCTGCACTTCTGGCTCTTCCTGGGCATCTACCTGGCTGCCCTCCTGGGCAATGGCCTCATCAGCACAGCCGTAGCCTGCGACCGCCGCCTGCACACCCCCATGTACTTCTTCCTCCTCAACCTGGCCCTCCTCGACCTGGGCTGCATCTCCACCACTCTCCCCAAAGCCATGGCCAACGCCCTCTGGGACAACAGGGCCATCTCCTACACAGGATGTGCTGCACAGCTCTTTTTCTTTACCTTCTTCATGTCAGCAGAGTATTCCCTTCTCACCATCATGTCCTATGACCGCTATGTTGCTATCTGCAAGCCCTTGCACTACGGGACCTTGATGGACAGCAGAGCTTGTGCCACCATGGCAGCAGCTGCCTGGGGCACTGGGGTTCTCTATTCCCTGCTGCACACTGCCTGTACGTTTTCACTGCCTCTCTGCCAAGGCAATGTTGTCAACCAGTTTTTCTGTGAAATCCCACAGATCCTCAAGCTCTCCTGCTCTGGCTCCTACCTCATGGAATTTGTATTTCTCTTTTTTGGTGTCAGTTTAGGCTTTGGTTGCTTTGTTTTCATAGTTGTGTCCTATGTGCACATCTTCATGGCTGTGCTGAGGATGCCCTCTGAGCAGGGACGGCACAAAGCCTTCTCCATGTGCCTCCCTCACCTGGCTGTGGTCTCCCTGTTTCTCAGCACTGGTGCTTTTGCCTACCTGAAGCCCCCGTCCATTTCCTCCCCACTCCTGGATCTGACAGTGGCACTTCTGTATGCAGTGGTTCCTCCAACACTAAACCCTATTATCTACAGCATGAGGAACAGGGAGATCAAGCACGCTTTCAGGAAGGTGTTGCAATAAGCACTATTCCAGCTACAATAAAATGCACAACTTCCTCAATAGGATTCCCAGTGGTGGTTCTTTATGTTTTTTGCATCTTTGTCTGTTTGATTATGTGAGATATAGGAATGTGCAAAAAAAAAATGTTATTGAACTTATAAATAAAAATGTATTTAAATTCTTTCCTACCTAATTTCCATTTTCTCACTCCAAGAACTCATGTAAACATGGAACCAGATTCCCTGAATATGTTATAAGATACCTAAAAAGCTTTCAAAATAGACTTACTTAGATTTTCTTTCTTCCTACTTTGCCTGGATTTGGGGAGGTACAGCCACAGACAGCAGCTCAACGTGCTCTTTTCATTCATGTGCTCTTACCAGTGCTGCAGTGCTCTTGAGTCCTCTCATTTGTGCAGTCCTGAAGGTCTTGTGTGTCTCACAACAGTCCTGTTGCCTCTACAGCAGCAATCCAGGGCTGCAGTCAGTAGCCGGCAATATGAACAGGTCTGTCAGAGCTGGTCTCCTTGCTGGCACTGCCATAACAAGAGGGCCCCTTTAGAGCAGGACCAGAGAACTGGAGGGAGGCCTCTTCCAAAGCTGGTGTAAGGAATATACCTCAGGAGCTGCTCCCTGAGAAAACCTTGAGATCTTCAGGTGCTCTTCACTGTGTGACCAGATCAGATTGAATAGTCCCAAGGAGATCCGTAAGCATCTCAAGGCAGTGCTGTGGTTTAAGGTTTATGGGTTGAGACAAAGAGAAAAAGAAAAGGATAATAATTATGACAAATGTATTTATACATATATAATATATTTAGTGTATTTTCACACATATACAACATATGCAGTTGCAAACATATATGAACTAATCCCTATGCGCATCTGTCTGCAAGTCCAGGATTAGTTGCAGGGGTTTTAACAGCCACAGGGTTCACTGTAGGAGCTGAAGTGGCTGTTGGGCTGTTGCAGGAGTTGAAGTGACCTCAGAGTTCATTGCCAGAGCTGGAACCACCACAGGACCTGTGACTATGTTGGAGCAGCCACTGGGCTCATTGGAGGGGTTGGAGCCACCGCAGGGCTGTACTTCCTCCCTTGGGAGGAATTTGTACCATTTTCTTATTACCATACTTGGAACAGCTACAGGACCCGTAGCAGGAGTAACTGCAGAGCTCATTATGAGGGGTGGAGTGACAGAGGGATCTGCCCAGAGCTTGGAGCAACTGCAGGACGTGTAGCAAAACCTTGGAGCTGCTGCATGGTCTGTGCCAGGAGTTGCAGAGGCTGCAGCACTGTCAGCAGATCCAGCTCTCTGGATCTGGCACACTGCAGTCATTTGTGCCTCTTGGGGGTTACCAGTGCCACAGCAGACCTGCCCCCAATATTCTACCAGTTTATCAGGATCCTGCAGTTGCTCGGAGATGAAGTTCCAAAGCCCTGGGGGTGCCCACCACTCCAGGCAGCTGCCCAGACCGTCCCACACCCTCTGCCATGCAGAGCCTTCTCACCTTGGGGCAGATCTCTCACTGATATTCCTGAATAATTGTTTAACCTCAATCATAGATTCATAGAATCACCAAGGTTGGAAAAGGCCTAAAAGATCATCCAGTCCAACCGTTCACCTATTTCCTATAGCTCCCACTAAACCATGTCCCTCAACACAATATCCAGTACACCCCCGGACTCACAGAGGCGACAATGTAAATTGTGTAATTCCTAATCATATGGACAATATTACTTCCAAAACCCAAAGATGACCGCAGAGCTGAATGTGCACAAAACTTCACTTTGTCAGCTGCCAATTTTATCGTGGTACAAACTGAGGTCAAACAGCATAGCAAAATAAATACCCTAATGCAGCATCCAAGCACCAAGTAAGGAGCTGTGCAGTGAAGCTTCATGAGAAGACTCAACAAGCTCCACACATAGGGAGCACATCCACACATATCAGCACCATGGCCTGCACTTCTCCAGCTCCCACAAAGCCCTGTCCGCTCTGGACAGATGTGCTGCTATCTCAACCCTTGGAGCCTCACATCAGGCACCAAAATGACAGTGGTTGTTGAACCCAACATGTGGCTCAGCAGCACACAGTGCTTTGTGCACTGCCCAATTCCCAGTGGGATGGGGATGAGAACTGGGAAAAAGAGTACAACTTCTGGGTTGTAACAAAGCAGTTTACTAAGAGAGATAAAAGAAGTGGAGTAATAGTTATCACTATATATCCGTTGATATGGAATTGTATGTAACAACTGATGCACAAGCACTTGCTCAGCACCACCAGACTGATGCTCAGCTGGACCCTGGGCAGTGAAGAGACTGAGATGAACTCCCACCCCTTTCAATACAATTTCTGCTTGCTGTCAGCTGATAGAGAACGTCCCTTTGGCCACTATCAGTCAGCTGTCCTCACTCTGTTCCCTCCCAGCTCCATGTGCCCTCCACTGACCATGGCCTTGGCTCTGTACAACACTGCTTAGCAGCAGCTGTAAACATCAGAGTGTTATCAATGGTTTTCTCCTAGAACCAAAACACTGCACCACAGCAGACAGTCTGAAGAAAACAATTCCATCCCAGCTGTAACTCAGATTCCTGCCTGTCCCCTCTTCTTGTTCTTCCTGATCAGGAAGCAAGGAACAGAATCTGCCGCTCTCCTCTCTGAGCCCTTTCCATCAGTTCTCAGCTGGCTCCTCTGCCATCCCCAGGCAGAGCTCAGTGCCCTCTCATGGATGGCAGCAGCCTTTTCTCTTCTTCCTTGCCCATCCGTCATGCAGAATCTGTACCCCATTTGCTACAGTACAGAGCTGAGAATCAACCCACCATGTCTCTGTGAACCAAACAAGACCCTAGGCCTGCAAAGGCACAGAGATTTGGAGTTCGCTGAGTGAATGTTTGTGGTCCTCTCATTAGTGTAACGACTCTTCAGAAAGGATCCCCTTCCAGAAGCATGTTTTGATTTTGCCTGGCTGGGCCTTGCATCTACACCGTGCTACTGGTGTTCAGAAGATGGCACACAGGTACGAGACCCATTGTGGGGCTCACAGTTGTCCAGTGAACATTGTCACTACCCAGGGCATGTCTTTCCTAAAGGTCCTCAGTGGCATTTGCCAGCTGGCTGGGGGTGTGCTGGAGACCCCAGGGAACTGCCATTCTGTTGTAATACAAGAAGAATTTTACAGAGCAGCAGCCATGGATCAAGATAAGCACTTTACAGAGCAGCAGCTGCAGAGCAGGATAAACAGCATGAGAACCAAGGACACCTCTAGCAAAAGAGTGAAAGGCTCGTGGCTTTGAAGCGGGGTTTTAGGGTTCTTATTGCAGAAGCTTTCTTCCAATTAGTACGTGTGATTTTTGAACACCCTTGTTTGTTTGCTATAAAAGTACGGCTCTTCAGGCAATAGATGGACACAGCTATATTTAACTATATTGGTGTGTGGTTGTTTGTCCTAGAACGCTGACTTTTGCCTTCAGGTTCGCCAACACATGGGGGCCCGCAATGTCATGGGATTTAACTCTTGAACACCTGTGGGATCCCGAGAAACTAAGCCAGTATTTGAGTCAGGGATGGCGCAGCCTAGATAGATCTAAGGGGGTATGACTTATTTGGGGCTTGGCTTGTGCTTACCGTGCTCTATATAACACTGTTCCGAAAAGAGAGAATTTCCGAGCTGAGGTTCTAGCCAAAAAGGGAAATCCCCAAGTCAACTTTGATCAGTCACAGGAGGCACCAGTAACAATATCAGTTGCCCTTGTGGAAGGCAAGAAATGGAAATGGGTGTCCTCACGTCTAGAACGGAAAAAAGAAGTGGAGGAGGAGGCAACAGAAGATCCAGGTGACAGGTCTGGATAAGTACCGAGAAAGGAAAAAGGAAAAGTGTCATGAAGAAGAGAGTGATGAGGAGGAAATCTCTGTTACTGTTTGTCGATCCCTGAAGATGACTGAAATCGAAGGCGTAAGAAAGGAGTTCACACGGCACCAGAATGAATCTCTTGTTACCTGGTTGCTTCGCTGTTGGGACAGCTGGGACGGTAGCTTGTTGTGATGTGACAGGCCCTTCCCCATATTCTGGAAGAATCTTAGTGTAATACAGTGGGTGTAGACAAAAAGGCGTAGGTTATATAAGGATGTGTCTGTTTCAATAAATCGCCATTTTGCCACTTCATCTCCTTGGCGTCACTTGGTAATTGGCCTAGCTGCTGCTTCAGTTGAAGGCGAGAGATCGTAAAGAAATTAACGACCATAAAGCCTTCATGTGTATCATTAAAATTCTCAGCTATTAGACACAAGCGCTTTCCAGATTGAGCAAGGAACAACAGTAAATTGCACTGTGTGTTTCCTTGTGGTGTTACCTACGTGACCACAGAGAAGACACGAGGAAGTGGCATGACCAGCCTACTCCTGTACTATGAGCACGGGTGAGGGAACTACAAAACAGTCCAACCACCAGTACGGCTGCTCCAGTTATCACAGGTAACCAATAGAGGGGCCCTGCCCTCATTCAAGGGAGTGGAAGGGATAATAGAGTTTATTGGACTGTGTGGATTTGATGGCCTAGCACATCAGAACCACAGAAATATAAGGCACTGGTGGATACTGGTGCACAGTGCACCCTAATGCCCTCCAGTCATGAAGGGACAGAATCAATCCATATTTCTGGATATCTCTCAAGAATTGACTGTGTTGGAGGCTGAAATAAGCCTCACTGGTAAAGACTGGAAAAAACATCCTATGTGAGTGGTCCAGGGTTTCCGTTCATACTTGGTATTGAGGATACCTCAGAAGAGGGCATTTCAAGGATACTAAGGGGTATCACTGGGCCTTTGGAATCGCTGCTGTAGATATGGACAACATTAAGCAGCTGTCTGTTTTGCCTGGCCTGTCAGAGGACCCGTCTGTTGTGAGGCTGCTACGAGTAAAAATAAAAGAGCAGCAGGTACCGATTGCTACAAAGACAGTGCACAGACGGCAGTATCGCACCAACAGGGATTCCTTGCTCCCCATTCATGATTTGATTCGCCAGTTGGAGAATCAGGGAGTGATCAGTAAAACTCACTCACCTTTTAACAGCTCCATATGGCCAGTGCGTAAAGCCAGTGGAGAATGGAGGCTGACAGTAGACTACCGTGGCCTGAATGAGGTCACACCCCCACTGAGTGCTGCTGTGCTGGAGAGCAAATAATTCAAATTCTTCTATGAGCCAGTTTTGCTATTAAGTGAAGCAAAGTAAAAGGGCCTGCCCAGGAAATTCAGTTCTTAGGTATAAAGTGGCAGGATGGATGTCATCACATCCCAACAGTGATTGACAAAATCACTGCCATGTCTCCACCAACTAGCAAGAAAGAGACACAATCTTTCCTGGGTGCAGTGGGCTTTTGGAGGATGCACATTCCAAACTACAGCCTCATTGTAAGCCCCCTTTATCAGGTGATGCAGAAGAAGAATGATTTTGCATAGGGCCCAGAGCAGCAGCAGGCTTTTGAACAGATTAAACAGGAGATAGCCTGTGCCATGGACCTGGGGCCAGTACGGACTGGACAGGATGTAAAGAACATCCTCTATACTGCTGCTGGAGAGAAAGGTCCCACTTGGAGTTTGTGGCAAAGAGCCTCAGGAGGGACCCAAGGCCGACCCCTGGGATTCTGGAGCTGAGCGTACAAGGGGTCTGAAGAGTGCTACACTCCAACTGAGAAGGAGATCTTAGCCGCGTATGAGGGGGCTCGGGCTGCTTCCGAAGTAGCTGGTACTGAAATGCAGCTCTTTCTGGCACCTCGACTGTCAATGATGAACCGGATGTTGAAAGGGGAGGTTCTCTCCACCCATCATGCTACCGATGCCACCTGGAGCAAGTGGATTGCACTGATTAGACAACAAGCGCGGATGGGGAACCTCAATCGTCCAGGAATTTTAGAAGTGATCATGAACTGGACTGAAGATAAAAAGTTTGGAACATCACCAGGAGAAGAGGTGTCATGTGCTAAAGCGGCCCCACCATACATCGAACTACCAGAAAATGAAAAGAAATATGCTCTTTTCACTGATGGATCATTTCATATTGTAGGGAAGCATCGGAGATGGAAAGCTGCTGTTTGGAGCCCCACACGACAGGTCGCAGAGGCCACTGAAGGTAAAGGAGAATCAAGTCAGTTTGCAGAGGTAAAAGCTGTCCAGCTGACCTTAGATGTGGCTGAACGGGAGAGGTGGCCAATGCTTTATCTTTATACTGACTCATGGATGGTGGCAAATGCCTTATGGGGGTTGTTACAGCAGTGGGAACAAAATAACTGGCAACGGAGGTGTAAACCTATTTGGGCTGCTGAACTGTAGAAAAACATAACTGCTCAAAAAAAAGATATGATTGTAAAGGTGTGTCACGTGGATGCACACTTGCCCAAGAGTCGGGCTATTGCAGAACAACAAAACAACCATCAGGTAGGTCGAGCTGCCAGAATTGAGGTGGCTCAAATAGACTTGGACTGGCAGAACAAGAGTGAATTATTTCAAGCTTGATGGTTCCATGAGACCTCAGGCCATCAAGGAATGGACATAACATATAATTGGGCTAGAGACTGAGGGGTGGACTTAACTATGGATGCTATTGCACTGGTTATTCATGACTGTGAATCATGTGCCATAATTAAACAAGCCAAGAATATGAAGCCTCTCTGGGGGCATGGCCAAGGCAAAAGTATAAATATGGGGAGGAGTGACAGGTGAATGATGTCACCTTGCCAGGATCTCATAATGATAAGCGTTTTGTGCTTACCATGGTGGAAGCAACCACTGAGTGGCTTGAAACATACGCAGTACCCCATGCTACTGCCAGAAACACAATATTGGGTTGTTAGAAACAAGTCCTATAGAGACATGACACCTCAGAAAGAACTGAGTCTCATAATGGGACACATTTCAAAAATTCCCTTAATAAATACTTGGGCCAAAGTTCATGGCATTGAGTGGATTTATCATATCCCCTACCATGCACCAGCTTCTGGTAAAATTAAAAGATACAATGGGGTGTTGAAAACTATGTTGAAAGCAATGGGTGGTGGAACACTGAAGCACTGGGAAAAGCATTTGCATGTGGTGCAAGGATGCTGTTAAAGTTCATATCCCACATGTGCCCTGTGTCTCATCACAGGATGTGGGGTGTGAGAAGGGCCCAGTCTGAACAAGCAGTCAATCCCAGTGAAACTCTGAACTTCAGATCTCTCAGTTCCAGTGCCCTCCTGTGCACACTCTCCCATAGTTTGATGTTCTTTATGTTCTGCATTGCCCAGAAGTGCACCCAGTGCTCCAGGTGAGGCAGTAGCAATGCAGAGCAAAGAGGGACAAACCTTTCTCCCACCCAGCTGGCAATAAATTGCTTGATGCACTTTAGGGGACTGTTGGCCTTCTTGGCTGGCTGGGCACACTGCTGACTCACTTAAAATTTTATGTTGAGCAGGACCCCCAATCCTTTTCAGTCAGACGTCTCTCATGTGTCCAATATACAGACAGTGTTTATGTCCAGGGTTGCCCATACCCAGGTGCACAATCAGGCACTTGTTCTTGTTATACTTTATGCACTTGGTGCTTAGTACCAACTGGTACCCACTTCTCTGACTTGTCCACATCTCTCTGCAAGTCCTCTCCACCCTCAGTGGAGGCAACAACACCTCCTCATCTGGTCTCATCAGCAAACTTGCTCAGAACATCTTCTAGTCCTGCATGCAAGTCATCTGCATAAACATGAAAGGAAAGTGGCCCTAAAATGGAACCCTGGGGAGCTCTGACAGTGACCATCTACCAGCCCAATGGAACCCACTGACTATAATCCTTTGGGACAGAACTACTGGCCAACTGCTCACCCACCACTGCTGGTGAACCTGAAAGGCAAAATGTCAGCGTGCTGGGTCAAACAGAGAAACACCAATATAGTTACATATAGCTGCATCAATTTATTGCCCGAAAGCCAGACTTTTATAGGAGACAGACAAGGGTGTCCAAAAATCACACACGCTAATTGGAGGAAAGCTACTGCAATAACAACCCTATAACCCCCCTTCAAAGCCACGAGCCATTCATTCTTTTCCTAGAGATGTCCTTTGTTCTCATGCTGTTTATCCTGCTCCGCAGCTGCTGCTCTGTGAACTCCTTATCTCAATCCATGGCTGCTGCTCTGTAAAATTCTTCTTGTATTACAACACACCACGTTCTGTTTCTGTCTAGCTGTATGCAGGAATTTCTGTCCAGAAGGGTGCTGGAGAAATAGTATCAAAAGCTCTACTGAAATCCTCAAGGATTACATCAACTGCCTTCCCTTGTTCAGCTCAATGGATAAAGGTGTCATAAAAAGACCTGAAATTAAATAGGACCTTCCCCTCTGTATCTTGTGTTGTCTGTGACCTGTCCTTCAGTTGTTTTTCCATAACTCCCACCATCATTTTCTCCATAATTTTACCAAGCACTGTAGTGAGACTGACAGGTCCATAGTTGCCCGTGTCATCTTTCTTGCTCTTCCTTACAATGAGACAACATTTGCCAGCTTCCTGTCAACAGGTATGACCCTAGATTTATTAGATGCCATTGAAATGCGAGCCCAGAGCATGCTAAAGTGTCATCAGTGCAAGAACGTAGATGTGCCATAGCTTTGCAATGCCTTGAAATCCAGACTATGCCACAGATGGAGCAGAGAGGAAGATCTGCCTCTTCTGTTCTGAGCTCATCCTTTTGATAAGCTGAATATCACTACATACTCCATGGGGTCAGGTGCAAAAGACACAATGGGTGCCCTAAGCACGTGGCTGAGGTGGTATTTAGGATGGCCAAGAATACCTCCCTTCTGGCCCTCAGCTGATGCTCCAGAAGGAGGTGTCTATCTCATAGATTTTCCGTCACAGTTTACAAGCACTAGCACAAAACTAGGATCACCCAAGGCATCTTGGGCATCACTGAGAGACTGTGTATGAGTAGTGCAGTCCCTGTGGAATAAAAACCAAGGATTCAGATGAGGGACTCACACACAGACACCTCACTGTGCACATCTGAACTCAGCTAGGTGAACTTGTAGCTCCTGTGGTTCTTTGAAAAACTGATCCCAATTCAGCCCCAGGGTTTCCATCTGAGGATGAGATGCCTAACGCTAGAATAAGGATGGGATGGTCTGTTGATAACAGGACAAATGGAAACGGATTTAAATTAAAAAGGGGAGACATAGGTTAGATGTGAGGAACCTATATTTTTACACAGCAACACTGGAAAAAGTTGCCCTCAGAGGCTGTGCATGCCCAATGGATGGGATCCTGGGTTTACTCTGGGTTTACCCTCACGTCAGTCCATGTTTCTACTCATACTTTTGTCTAGGTGAACTCTCACTTTACTCAAGGTTTTACTCACAGTTTACCATCAGGGAGTGTGATCGGGAGATGGGCTGGTGGAGTGACTTGCTGGCATCCCCGAGGGAAGGCTGCCAGGCAGATACCCCCAGAAAAGTGGTTGACTCCCTGCCCTGTCACAGTCAGACAGACCTGACTGATGAGAAGGGTTGGAAGAGAGTCCCAACTCAACATCACAGGAGCCCCCCCATGCCTGCCTAGCCCTCGACCCCTGATCCATCTAAGCAACAGGTTTGACACTCTGAAATCTGAGGGAGATAAGAATGGGGAGGCAATGGAGGATCTGCCTAGGAGGAAACCTAATGCAAGGCAGTCACTACCAAGCCTTGTGACTTCCTCTGCCATGAAAGAAAGAAGGGTGGCCGTGGTGGGTGACTCCCTTCTCAGAGGAATAGAGGGCCCCATTTGCAGACTGGACCCCAGTTGTCAGTAAGTCTGCTGCCTTCTTGGTTTCAGGTCAGGGACATAATGAGGAAACTCCCAATGCTGGTTAGGTCCACTGATTATTTTCCACTACTCATAGTTTAGGTGGGCAGTGATGAAATTTCTTAGATAAGACTACAAACTATAAAAAGAGATTTCAGGAATTTAGGCCATTTAGTTCACAAAGTGGGAGATCAAGTGATTTTTTGTTCTATACCTTCAGTGGCAGTGAGGGACACAGAGCAGGCTTGGAAAGCAAAGCAATGAACAATTGTCTCAGAGGTTGGTACTGAGCCAGAAACTTTGAGTTCTTTGATCACAGGACAGTTTACTTGGCCCATGGTCTGTTATCCATGAATGGAACCCAACTGTCTCAAAGGGGGAAGTGAATCCTAGCATAGACGGTAGTGGGGCTTATCGAAAGAGCTTTAAACTAGCTACGATGGGGGAGTGGACAAAACAGGGCTTACCAGAGATAAGCCTAGGGAAATGCTGTTTGAGCTGGGAGAGAGGCAGATGCCTCAGCTGAAGTGCGTCTACACCAACGCACGCAGCTTGGTCAACAAGCAAGAGGAGCTGGAAGCAACTGTGCATCTGACAAACCATGACCTAGTTGCTATTACCGACCCATGGTGGGACCACTGCCATGACTGGAGTGCTGTGATGGATGGTTACAAGCTCTTCAGAAGGGAC
Organism: Coturnix japonica; assembly: GCF_054131305.1. NCBI lineage: Eukaryota > Metazoa > Chordata > Aves > Galliformes > Phasianidae > Coturnix > Coturnix japonica. The sequence goes on along the minus strand of NC_140697.1, from coordinate 1,719,448 downwards.
AGAGGAGGAAGGAAGGGTGGTGGTGTGGCCCTTTATATTAAAGAGAGTTTTGATGTTGAAGAGCTTGGGCTTCAGAATGAAGTGCATGTTTGTAAGGATCGGGGGAAAGGCCTGTAAGTGTGACATCTTGCTAAAGGTTTCTTATAGACCGCCTAATTGATGGGTGAGGCATTCTATGAGCAGCTTACTGAAGTCGCAAGATTGCCAGCACTCATTTTCTTGGGAGACTACAACTTCTCTGATATATGCTGGGAATATAATAAATAGCAGAGGAATCAGTCCAAGAGGTTTATAGATTGCATGCAAGACAGCTTCCTTACACAGCTGGTATGAAGTCCTACCAGGGGTGGTTCCTTGCTAGACCTGCTCTTCACTAACAGTGAAGGACTGGTAGGAGTTGAGAAGGTTGGGGACTGTCTTGGGCAGAGTGGCCATGAAATGGTAGAATTCTCTATTCTTGGAGATGTCAGAAGGGTGACTAGCAAAACTACTATCCTGAACTTCTAGAGGGCGGACTTTGACCTGTTCAGGACACTTGTAGCACAGGTCCCTTGGGAGTCGCTCCTTATGGGTAAAGGGGTCCAGGAAGCCTGGACACTCCTCAAGATGGAAATCTTAAAGGCACGAGATCAGGCTGTCCCTGAATGCCATAAGGTGAGCCATAGGGGAAGAAGACCAGTGCAGATGAACTGGGGAAAACTATTGAGACTCAGGAAGAAAAAGAGAATCTCCGTCCTCTGGAAGAAGGGGCTGGGTACTTGGGGAGATTACAAGGAAGTTGCTAAGGCATGCAGGGAGGAAGTTAGGAAGGCACATTAATTCCCTGTCCCTTAATCCATGCCCAGAGCTTCTCAGCCATGTCACTGCCAACTGTAAGCTCCATGCAGAGTTCAAGTGGGACACAGAGGGCACAGCCTTCTGCTGGGTGGATGCAAGTGTTGGTGGAACCAGATGGGACAAAGCCCTCCCACCATGCCCTCCTGGGAAAATGGCCACCCCAAGAATGGCAGTCTGCCTCCTCCATGACCCCATCTGAAATGCTCCTGCACTGATTGATTATAGGGCTTTAAACCAGGTCCAAATGGGGAAGGGTGGGGAATTGGATGTGACAGAGAAGGGCTGAGGGATATTGTTGCTGTTGGAGATTGAATGGAAAGCCTCTGAGTTGTTCTATAGGATTGTGTGAGGATTCCTCAGAGAAAGTCTTGTTGCCAATACCCCGTCCTAAATCTTACTGTGTACCCTCTGGGGGTAACCCCAACCTACTGCTGCCCTAAAGTGCCTGTAGACCAGTGCGGGTAGCATGGGAAATAAACGGGACAAATCAAGAGAAAACCACAGAGCTTTTCCTTTCATGCAGGCTGCTGATTCTGAGCAAGGCCCTGAACATCAGTACCACAGTGTAGATGCAAGACCCAGACAGGCTAAATCAAAGCATGCTTCTGGAAGGGGATGCTTTCTGAAGAATCCTTACACTAATGAGAGGACCACAAACATTCACTCAGCGAACTCCAAATCTCTGTGCCTTTGCAGGCCTAGGGTCTTGTTTGGTTCACAGAGACACGGTGGGTTGATTCTCAGCTCTGTACTGTAGCAAATGGGGTACAGATTCTGCATGACGGATGGGCAAGGAAGAAGAGAAAAGGCTGCTGCCATCCATGAGAGGGCACTGAGCTCTGCCTGGGGATGGCAGAGGAGCCAGCTGAGAACTGATGGAAAGGGCTCAGAGAGGAGAGCGGCAGATTCTGTTCCTTGCTTCCTGATCAGGAAGAACAAGAAGAGGGGACAGGCAGGAATCTGAGTTACAGCTGGGATGGAATTGTTTTCTTCAGACTGTCTGCTGTGGTGCAGTGTTTTGGTTCTAGGAGAAAACCATTGATAACACTCTGATGTTTACAGCTGCTGCTAAGCAGTGTTGTACAGAGCCAAGGCCATGGTCAGTGGAGGGCACATGGAGCTGGGAGGGAACAGAGTGAGGACAGCTGACTGATAGTGGCCAAAGGGACGTTCTCTATCAGCTGACAGCAAGCAGAAATTGTATTGAAAGGGGTGGGAGTTCATCTCAGTCTCTTCACTGCTCAGGGCCCAGCTGAGCATCAGTCTGGTGGTGCTGAGCAAGTGCTTGTGCATCAGTTGTTACATACGATTCTATATCAACGGATATATAGTGATTACTATTACTCCTCTCCTTTTATCTCTCTTAGTAAACTGCTTTGTTACAACCCAGAAGTCGTACTCTTTTTCCCAGTTCTCATCCCCATCCCACTGGGAATGGGGCAGTGCACAAAGCACTGTGAGCTGCTGAGCCACATGTTGGGTTCAACAACCACAGTCATTTTGGTGCCTGATGTGAGGCTCCAAGGGTTGTGGTAACAGCACATCTGTCCAGAGTGGACAGGGCTTTGTGGGAGTTGGAGATGTGCAGGCCATGGTGCTGATAGTTTCCCTATTTGTGAAGCTTGCTGAGTCTTCTCATGAAGCTGCATTTCACAGCTCCTTGCTTGCTGCTTGTTTTCCCTGCTGCATCATTTGTCAACTCTGGATGCTGGATTAGGGTATTTATTTTGCTATGCTGTTTGACCTTGGTTTGTACCACGATAAAATTGGCAAAGTGAAGTTTTGTGCACATTCAGCTCTTTGGACATCTTTGGGTTTTGGAAGTAATATTGTTGGTATGATTAGGAATTACACATTTTACACTGTCGTCTCTGGGAGACCAGGGGTATTCAAGGAGAGACTGGATATTGTGTTGAGGGACATGGTTAAGTGGGAGCTATTGGTAATAGGTGAACGGTTGGATTGGATGATCTTTCAGGCCTTTTCCAGCCTTGGTGATTCTATGATTCTAGGATTGAGGTTAAACAATTATTCAGGAATATCAGTGAGAGATCTGCCCCAAGGTGAGAAGGCTCTGCATGGCAGGGGGTGTGGGACAGTCTGGGCAGCTGCCTGGAGTGGTGGGCACCCCCAGGGCTTTGGAACTTCATCTCCGAGCAACTGCAGGATCCTGAGAAACTGGTAGAATATTGGAGACAGGTCTGCTGTGGCACTGGTAATCCTAAAAAGGCCCAAATGACTGCAGTGTGCCAGGGCCTGGCCCACACCTACTGAGCTGTGTTCAACACTATTCAGCATCTTCAAGGGGAAGAGAGCTGGATCTGCTGACATTGCTGCAGCCTCTGCAACTCCTGGCACAGTCCCTGCAATAGCTCCAAGTTTTTGCTACACATCCTGCAGTTGCTCCAAGCTCTGGACAGATCCCACTGTCACTCCACCCCTCATAAGGAGCTCTGCGGTCACTTATGCTACAGGTCCTGTAGCTGTTCCAAGTATTGAGATAAGAAAATTAAGCAAACCACTGAGTGCTGCTGTAGAGACGACGGGACTGCTGTGAGACACACAAGACCTTCAGGCCTGTAGAAATGAGAGGACTCGAATCCTCTGTGCACTGTATCAGTGTAAAGAGAGGAGGAATGAAAAGAACTAGTTGTGCTTCTATCTGTGGCTGTACCTTCCCCAAATCCAGACAAAGTTGGATAAGAGAAGAGCTAAGGAAAAGCGTATTTTGAATGCTATTTATTTATCTCTTAACCTATTCGGGGAATCTGGTTCCATGTTTACATGAGCTCTTGGAGTGAGAAAATGGATAGTAGGTGTGAAAGAAGTGAAACAAATTTTTATTTATAAGTTCAATAACATTTTTTTGCACGTTGCTATATCTCACATAATCAATCAATCAAAGATGCATAAAAGATGAAGAACCATCACTGGGAATCATGCGATGAAGATGTGCACTTTATTGAAGCGGGAATAGTGAGTATTGCAACACCTTCCTGAGAGCGTGCTTGATCTCCCTGTTCCTCATGCTGTAGATAATAGGGTTCAGTGTTGGAGGAACCACTGAGTACAGAAGTGCCACTGTCAGATCCAGGAGTGGGGAGGGAATGGAGGGGGGCTTCAGGTAGGCAAAAGCACCAGTGCTGAGAAACAGGGAGACCACGGCCAGGTGAGGGGGGCACGTGGAGAAGGCTTTGCGCCGTCCCTGCTCAGAGGGCATCCTCAGCACAGCCACGAAGATCTGCACATAGGACACAACTATGAAAACATAGCAGCCTACGTCTAAACTGATATTAAAAATGAGAAACACAACTTCCCTGAGATTTGATTCTGAGCAGGAGAGCTTGAGGATCTGGGGAATTTCACAGAAAAACTGGTTGACAACATTGCCTTGGCAGAGAGGCAGTGAAAACGTACTGGCAGTGTGCAGCAGGGAATTGAGAACCCCAGTGCCCCAGGCAGCTGCTGCCATGGTGGCACAAGCTCTGCTGTCCATCAAGGTCCCATAGTGCAAGGGCTTGCAGATAGCAACATAGCGGTCATAGGACATGATGGTGAGAAGGGAATACTCTGCTGACATGAAGAAGGTAAAGAAAAAGAGCTGTGCAGCACATCCTGTGTAGGAGATGGCCCTGTTGTCCCAGAGGGCGTTGGGCATGGCTTTGGGGAGAGTGGTGGAGATGCTGCCCAGGTCGAGGAGGGCCAGGTTGAGGAGGAAGAAGTACATGGGGGTGTGCAGGCGGCGGTCGCAGGCTACGGCTGTGCTGATGAGGCCGTTGCCCAGGAGGGCAGCCAGGTAGATGCCCAGGAAGAGCCAGAAGTGCAGGAGCTGCAGCTGCCGCGTGTCTGCCAACGGCAGCAGGAGGAACTCACTGATGGAGCTGCTGTTGGGCATCTGCTGTTGTTGGGCTTGGAGTCCTGCTCAGAGTGCAGAAGATAATGACAAGTCCAGACCATTCTCAGAGGCACTACTCCTGCTATACTATGAAATGTTTTAATTCTCCTACAACAGTGAACATTTAGCACCATTACTTGCATTTAATTTCATGTATTTCAGCATTCCTTAAGCAGAAGCAGCATATGGAGCTCTAACCTTCCTCTTATTTTCTTATCCCTTCTCCCTGGATATTTTCATCTGTTTCATGTCTCATATCTTTACCCCAAGTGCTCTTAGAGCCCCCTACCCGAGCTTCTGTGGCATTCAGTTTCAGTTAGAAAATGCTGCCTGTTTGTAGGATAAGTGAATTATTCATGCCTACAGAAAATGAAGATAATTCCATCCTTCGAGAAAGGGGAGACTGAAAGCACATCATGTGTGAGTGTTCACAAAACAAGCAATTGATTGATGAAAAATTCTCAGAACTCTTATTGCCCCTTTTAGATTTCTGACTCCAAACCTCTTTGCCTCAGAACAGGAAATGGAAACCCCCTGCCTTGGCTCTCCTCTTGCAAAGTGCCCTCAAAAACATTCAGTTGTGCAGTGGAGCTGTGATCCCCTGCCCCAGGCAGCAGCTGTGGCAGCACAAACCCTGCCGGGGGCTCCTTACCCCACACATCTCCCCGCAGCGCCCTGGGCAGCTCCCCGGGCAGGCTGAGTGCTGAGCCTGGCAGGCGGCAGAGTCCCATACCCGGCACACAGCCCCTGGGGCACAGCAGGGACCCTGCTCTGCAGGACAGCCCTGGGCACCCGTCTCAGCTGGAGCAGAAAGCTTTTTCCACAGTAAAGAAACATGCAGTGCCTGCAGTCAGATCTCCTATGGGATGTCCCAGTTATAGTTACCCCTTAATTAAAAGCAGCTCATGGTCAGCTGTGAGACTTACCTTGTCATGGTCTGTGAGCAATGCTCCTGCAGTGAGTTCACAGCCCGCTCACACCACACACATCCTGCAAGCTCTCTCCAATTTCTCTCCTCTCCTTCTGTCACCTGCAGGCTGTGCTGTGCACAAGAGCTGCTCCTGGGCACAGCTGTCTCTCTGCAGCTCTGCCCACTTTTATGAGCTCCCTGTGTCCCAGGAACCTGGACAAGCAAGCAGCAGATTATGTCATTTTTATCCTTCCCACTCATTTCCCCTGACATGTCCCTGGGTCCTCATGGCCAACAGCTCCTGAAAGACAACAGCATCATGACTGTGCTTTGAAATCCACTCAATTAACCACCACATGTCCAGTGGTCAGTGACTGATTGGAGACATATGGGGAGTGCTCCCAGAGATCGTTTGATGAAACAATAAGGGCAACCAGACAAGGAAGGCGAGGTTTGCACTTTCCCTGTGCAGGGCAGTGATCCAGCTGAGGCAGCGCAGGAGTCTCATCCCTTGACAGAAATCCTGGAGCTGAAATGGGATTCGGCTCCCCACAGAACCACAGGAGCTGGGATTTCTCTGGTTCAGTTCAGAAGTGCACAAGGAGTTGCCTGCATGTGAGCTCCTGCTCTGAGTCCTCGGTCCTTCAGCTGGGAGGCAGCAGCTCACACACAGACACTGGGTGATGCCCAAGGTGCCTGGGCTGCTCCTGATGTTTGCAAGTGCTTGTAAACCGTGTGGGAAATCCCTGAGATAGACACCTCCTTCCTGGGCATCAGCTGAGGGCCAGAGAGGGGATAGCACCGGCTGTCCGGTGAATTCACTCACAGCTACAAGAGCAGCACAGGGCCTTCAGGAAAGCCATGCCCATGGTGTGTCCGTGCTGCTACGTCACCTCCAAGACCCACGATCGGTCTAATGTTTGTGTGCCACCTTCTGCACACTGATTCTATAGATGAGCTATCCAGTCAGGCAATGTCCAGTGATGCTTTTCAATTAGGATATTTACTTCTGTGCTTTTGCACTAATGCAAACACCAACACACAAGAAGCTTGAAATCTTGGTAGAGCTGCAGGCCTGAGCTCCTGTTTGGACCATGGGGACACAGTTTAATGGTTTCCACAACTGCACTGTAGCACAAGGGGGATACCGAGTCTTTAGGATGGATGGGCGAGGAGACAAAGAAGGGCGACTGCCCTCTGTGAGAGTGCACTGAGCTCTGCCTGGGGATGGAAGAGCAGACAGGTCAGAGCTAATGGAAATGGCAAACAGAGGAGACCATCAGTGTCTTTTCCTGTCTTCCTGATCAGGGAGAGTAAATGGAAGGTGCCCTCTGCAGACAGATGGGAATCTGATGTTGTCTGTCCCTTGTCCCATTTGGTGGCCTTTGTCACTCCATTATCTGCGGCAGGGACAGCACAGCAGGGCATGTGGCATCCAGCAGATCCCTGGAGAGCACAGATGGCAGCTTCTTGACCAAGCAGTGGAGGAACCAAAGAGGAGAGGTGCTCTGCTGGATCTCATACTCTCCGGCATGGAAGGACTTGTGGGAACTGTGAAGGTGAAAGGGGCATCAGGCCATGTGCAAGATGCAAATGTATCTCTTTTAATTTATTTATTTATTTTGAGGCTGTAAGCTTAATAGTTGATCATAAATGTCAATAAAACTGAAACAAATAATTGAAGACAAAGATGGAAATCAATGAAAATGTGTTAACCCTTCTCAACATGAAAAATTCTCATGAGTCTTGTTCCATTTTAAGTTGTAAATATGAATCTTTGAGGTGATTTGATGTCTTTTTTTTTCTTTTACTGAAACTACAATGTTTTCCAGAACTGTGTTCGCTGGACACAAATGCCTTCAGGTTCAGAGACACAGACAGCGGTGCCAGTGCCAATGCCCTGTGACTGTAGCCTGGTGCCCAGCACTACTCTTCCCTGCTGCCTATTTGATGTGCCTCATCCTCCAAGTTTTTTCAGCTCTCCTAAAGAAATGGCCATGGTTAAGGGCATGTTTTCAGCAGGCCATTTGGGCACACACTACTCCCACTGCCCTCCAGATTTCTCCATCCCTTGCTCTTTGTTCAGTCAGATACCTCCCAATTATCTGTCTGATTTCTGACTTTCAGGGGGATTACTGGAATTTGTTCCATCTCCCCAAAGTCTGATGGAATGTGTTGTCAACTCCTTCACTGTGATTTGATCTATCCCTTCCTATCTATTCTTTTTCTTTTTCTTCTTATACTTTTTCTTTTTCTCAATCTCTGTCTCTTTTTTATTAAGGCACGAAGTCTGAAAGATGTTCATTAATGTCAGTAAAAGTGAAAAACAGAGTTGGAGACAAAGATATAAATCAATGAGAATGTGTTAACCCATCTCAATGTGTGAAATACTCACAAGTCCTGATCAGTTTTAAGTTGATACCTCTCAACTACCTGGCTGATCTATCCCAGGAAGATTACTGGAATTTGCTCCATCTCTCAGAGTCTGATGGCCTCTGTTGTCAACTACTTCACTGTGATTCAATCTATCCTATCCTACCTCAGAATAAATCATTTCTTTTAAAAGTATTCCATATGAAAGACAAACTTCAATAGATGCAGCTTGAACATGGCATGCAGTTGATCACTGTGTTTTACTGTTCATTCAATTGCATCACCTTTCTTTCCATTTGCTGGCCAGATAAAAAAGAGAAATCTTTCCTTTTCCATGTGTAGCTGGTTCTCTGAGGAAAGCCAGTGGGAGTTGGTGCAAAGCAGTTTTAACACTGAGCGGATGAATGCAGAGGAGAAGAGTGATGTGAAGAAAAGTGATGCAAGTCCCATAGGTCCATTGTGAGCAGAAATTGGGTGGGGAGGTTGAGAAGGACCTTTGTCAACACAGTAACAGTACAGAACTCATTGGGACATCCTGGATTGGTATCAGTTGCACAGTGCTGCTTTAATGTCTTCTTTAAACCCAACTATAAATAAATAGACAATAAATTTATACTGGATTCTTTAAGCTCTCTCCAGATATCCCTCCTTTTTGCTGAACAAGTTCTGATAACCTGAAGAAGATAACAAGATGGCATAAGGCACAGGAGATTCTTTAGGTTATAATGGGCCCCAGGGTGCATTTGATGCTGAGTTCATCAGCCTCTAGTGCAGAGAGAAGTTTGCACAAAGTGCTCAACAAGACAAAGTCGGAAGTAACAGTGAAGTTTCTTGGAGTATTAATGGGCCCACTGAGGAACATTACCAAGTAAGCTTCCCAAGGGACTTGTTAGAGAAGATAACTGGAAGCCATGACTACAGGCAGGCAAAGGCACTGGCATGCTAAGAAACCTCTCCTTTGCCTTACGAAGCAGACAGGTCAAGCCCTGATTGCAAGACCAGTGGTAGAGAGATCCTGTCTCTCATGTTGGCTCCTGGCATTTCCTGGGGCAATGGGTTGGAGGTCCGTATGATGTTAAATGAAAGACATGGGGACAGAAGATCCCAGGCTCTACATGTGGTGCAAGGACGCTGTGAGGTTCATGTCCCATATGAGACCTATGTTTCATTGCAGGATGTGAGAAGGGATGTGAGAAGGGCCCAGTCTGAACAAGCAGTCAATCCCTGTGAAACTCTGAACTTCAGATCTCTCAGTTCCAGTGCCCTCGTTTGCACATTCTCCCAGAGTTTGAAGTCCTTTATGTTCTGCGGTGCACAATCAGGCACTTGTTCTTGTTATACGTTATGCACTTGGTGCTTAGTACCAACTGGTACCCACTTCTCTGACTTGTCCACATATCTCTGCAAGTCCTCTCCACCCTCAGTGGAGGCAACAGCACCTCCTCATCTGGTCTCATCAGCAAACTTGCTCAGAACGTCTTCTAGTCCTGCATTCAAGTCATCTGCATAAACATGAAAGGAAAGTGGCCCCAAAATGGAACCCTGGGGACCCCGACAGTGACCATCTACCAGCCTGATGGAAAAAACTGACTATAATCCTTTGGGACTGACCTACTGGCCAACTGCTCACCCACCACATTGTGTTTCTGTCTAGCCATATGCAGAACATTCTGTCCAGAAGGTTGTTGTGAGAAACAGTATCAAAATCTCCACTGAAATCCTCAAGGATTACATCAACTGGCTTCCCTTGGTCAACTAAACGGATAACTGTGTCACAGAATGAGCTTAAATTAAACAGGACCTTCGCCTCACAAACTTGTGTTGGCTGCAACCAATGACAGAATTGTCCTTCAGCTGTTTTTCCATAACTCCCACCATCATTTTCTCCATAATTTTACCAGGCTCTGGACTGACAGGTCCATAATTGCCCATGTCATCTTTCTTGCTCTTCCTTACAATGAGACAACATTTGCCAGCTTCCTGTCAGCTGGCATGACCCTAGACTTCTTTAGATGCAATTGAAATGACAGCCCAGAGCATACTAAGGCGTCATCATTGAAAGAAAGTAGATGTGCCATAGCTTTGCAATGTCTTGAACTCCAGAGTATGCCACAAATGGAGCAGAGGGGAAGATTTGCCTCTTCTGTAGTGAACTCATTCATTTGGTAAGCAGAATAACACTACCTGATACATGAGGACTGTGTCTCTGCTCTGCTCTGCTCAGCTCACAGGGCAGAGGTTCAGGGTGTTGCTCTCATGTCAGTGCAGGTAAACTCACTTTAACCTTTTTTCTTCTGTAAATGCTTCTTCTGTTTGTATGCTCAGATACACTTCCACATTCCCTCAAGTACACTTCCATATATCATTAACAATTACACTTTCTTATACCATCAAAACTGTTTGTCAAACAGTACAGTTCTTCAGTTCACATAAACTCCCTTAATACAGTCTGTATTCTTCAGTTATAAACACTGTGCCACAGAACCAGCACTGATTGAACCACCTCCCTCACACACTTCCTCGCAAGCAGTACATAGTATTACATAAATGGGTTGACATTCATTGGTCGGGTGGAATGTACACCTCTCCTCAGGACAATCTTACTAATCTACAGAGTACAAACTCCCGTCTTCTTACATACAAGCAGAAAGTCCATATGAGTGGACAGACAACACAGTCTTTCACTTTGTCCGTGTCTGGCCATTTCCCTCACAGGAGGAAGGAAACATGGATCGGGACTCGGCACTCACCCTGCAGCTGTTCTGTGTCTCACTCACACCACACTCACTCTGACATTTAGATCAAAAACCATGGTTTATTCATACTACACAATGCTGACAACGTTTTCTAGCTGGAATCTTAATAACACTCATACTCTGGTCGACCAGTTGCAAACGTTAATGTTTTTCCCAGAGTCGGCTTGACACACGGTACCAAACACTTAAAGCAGATGATAATATTGAACATACAACCTATAACCCCCGTGATTACAACTTGGAGAACCCAGGCTACCATTTGACAGGCTATCCACTATATCCCATACCCGTAGGAGAGACCAACCTAGGTCCCTCCTATTGTCAACTACCTGGGAGAGAGTATTTGTTCTTGTTTCCATTCATATGACATACAGTTCCCTTTCATAGGAACTCACCCAAGGAGTCTTCCTACCCAGCTGGCAACCAAAGCCATGAGCTCACCTCCCTGGGAGCAGCACGTATGGCTGTAAACTGTGTAGGATGTCTCCTCAAGACATATGGGCTCCACTTACCATACACATACCTGGTCCACCTATGGGTGGTCCTTGTCTGTCCCTGCAGTGATCAGGTGAGGAAGGGAGTCCTTCAGAGAAATCTCAGGGTGCGCCAAAAGTGTCTCCCTCTCAGCTGGTCCTGCAGCGAACAGAGCTGGTCCCACCTGGGCTGCCAAATTGACTACAGGAATTGAACTCTATAACCTCTATAACTGATACAGTCTCCCATGACATACTTATACCAAAGCTGAGGAAGTATGGGATAGGTGATTGGACAGTGAAGTGGGTCGAGAACTGGCTGACTGGCAGAGTGCAGAGGGTTGTCGTTGGCGGTGCAGTGTCTGGCTGCAGGGCTGTAACTAGCGGCGTCCCCCAGGGGTCTGTGCTCAGTCCGGTCTTGTTCAACATCTTCATCAACGACCTTGATGAGGGGATAGTGACCACCCTCAGCAAGTTTGCTGATGACACGAAGTTGGGAGGATTGGCTGACACGCCTGAAGGCTGTGCTGCCATTCAGCGAGACCTGGACAGGCTGGAGAGCTGGGCAGTAAGACACCGGATGAGGTTTAACAAAAGCAAGTGTAGAGTCTTGCACCTGGGTAGAAATAATTGCATGCACCAGTACAGGCTGGGGGAAGAGCTGCTGGAGAGGAGCTCTGCTGAGAGGGATCTGGGCGTCCTGGTGGACGACAGATTGACCATGAGCCAGCAGTGTGCCCTTGTAGCCAAAAAAGCCAATGGCATCCTGGGGTGCATTAAAAAGAGCGTGTCCAGCAGGTCGAAGGAGGTGATCCTCCCCCTCTACTCTGCCCTGGTGAAGCCTCATCTGGAATATTGTGTCCAGTTCTGGGCTCCCCAGTACAAAAAAGACAGGGATCTCTTGGAAAGAGTCCAGCAGAGGGCCACAAAGATGGTGAAGGGCCTGGAGCATCTCCCCTATGAGGAGAGACTGAGGGAACTGGGTCTGTTTAGCCTTGAGAAAAGAAGGCTGAGAGGGGACAGGATCCAGGTTCTATAAATATTTGAGGTGTGGGGGGCAAAGTGTTGAGGCCAGACTCTTTTCAGCAGTGTGTGGAGACGGGACAAGGGGAAACAGACAGAAACTGCACCATAGGAAGTTCTGCACTAATGTGTGCAATAACTTCTTTACGGTGAGAGTGACAGAGCACTGGAACAGGCTGCCTAGGGTGGTTGTGGAATCTCCTTCTCTGGAGATATTCAAGACCTGCCTGGATGCTGAGCTGTGCAACGTGGTGTAGGGAACCTGCTTTGGCAGGGGGCTGGACTCAGTGGTCTCTGGAGGTCCCTTCCAACCCCTACAATTCTGTGATTCTGTGAATATCATGGAGTTGTTTGGATGGGGAAAGACTACCCCTTTGAATGACCTTTTGTCAGGGCATGTCCTGGGATTCCTAGGATCCTCAAAATGCAGCACTGCTTCTGTCACTGAAAAATGGGGCCCTGTGTGGGACGGAGGGAGGGTCCATGAGTCCCTGGCCCACCTGACTGAGTATTTCCATGGTCTTAGCAAAGACATACTTACAACTTGAGAATGACAGTTAGCTGTGTTCATGGTGGCATGGCCACTTTTAATGGCCTTGAACTGTCTGAACATAACTGAAGAGGCTCAGGCTGATGCAAATCAGCTAATGAATGATAGTGTTGAAAAACTGGAAAGACAGGTGGCAGTTTTGATGGGGAAAAAACCTAATTCAATCATTCTCCTATGGAAGATCAGGAACATCTCTCTGGAAGACCATGGGGACCCTGTACAAGGGAATCTGTATAAAATGGACTCTGTAAATGAAGGCACTAAAAGGTCAGATTTTGAGGTTCCATTTGGACTAGATCTATTTGAGATCTGACTGATTGTAACCCAAAAATGAAAAAAAAAAAAAAAAAAAATGCAGGATAGGCTGGTGGGAGTGCCCTGACCAGTATCCAACCCCCCAAACCCTGCTGCCCATAATACAGCAGCTGAACTGATGGATATAGTACAGTGGTTTAGACAGAAACCAAGAGAGCATGCCAGCATAGCTGCTCTGGTTATGGGACATGGAGGCAGAAAGCGCTGTGGTGAATGGACTGGAAATTTCAAAACTGACATCCATTACTACTCACCCTGCCCTCAGGCAAAGACTGTATGCTCTGTCCAACATAATGAGGATAGCCATTTGATCAGTGAATGATTTATGGCTGTGTGTCATATAACATGGCCAAATAAGAATGACATACCATTAAATATCAGCCTGTGGTCCTCTATGGAGGACTAACAAAATTATATTAGAGAATTAGGCATGAAAGAGGCAATCTATGAAGATGATTTTGAGAGCCCAGTCAATAAATTTTTCATCAGGAACGAGGGATCTCATCCTACAGCCATCACCTTTACATCAGTATGGGTCTATGTTATCCATACTGAACCCCCCAGTGGCCCTCAGGTGCTGTAATACAACAGGCTGCCCAATTGATGGGGAGACAAGAGTGCCTACGGCCAGATGCAGGCTCTGAATGGTGGTGGAAAGGTCTGAGAAAGGCAGAGAACCATCTGCTGCCATGACTTAGGCGTCCAGCCCCTAAGGTAATCCAGTCTGGACCCATTAGGGTCTTGAGACAACAAATGTTTAAAGACCAGATTAGAGCAGGAGTTCAGTTTAAAAAGATCGATGGACAGCATAATCAGGAAAAAATATCTGTTAAACAGGCCCAAGCACTGAGTATTTATAGTCCAACCTTTTCAGCCAAACTAGATGTGAATGTAACTCAAGAAGGGTCTGGATGGGGGCTCTGGCAGAGCCAGAGTTCTTTGTGAACCCCTATGAGGTTTTGGCCACAGGCTTGGCATGGAGCAGAATAAAGATACATCACAGTTGAAAAGCATTTATTGGCTACCTATTCTACACTACAGGTGGTAGAACCAGTAGCTCAGATTTCAGAGGTTATCGTTAAACAACAAGGCCAGTCCAGGGGTGGGTAAAAGATCTAACACACATCTCTATGATGGGGGTGGCCCAATCACAAGCAGTGGTGCGCTCAGTTGTTCTGCTTGCCTGCTCCTCAAGGAGTTAAGAGAAATCTATGCCTGTTGCGTGTTCGAGTGCATGCGCAATGCCATGTGGAGGGCTTATCACAATAAAGATTGGCGGATTTGCTGCGTAGACCGGTCAGAACTCAGATCTGCGTTGTGCTTCCTGTGGCACCAAACGCCCAACAGTGGCAGTTCCGTGTATTGGCCAGCAGGTGGCAGCAGAGACCACGGAAAGAACGTCTGCGGGACAGACCCTGGAAATCCGTTCTCTTTTGATTATAGGGGAAGAACACAAAGATGGAAGAGGAGGGAAGGGGGAAAAAAAAAAGAAAAAAAGAAAAAACCAAACCACAGCAAACAAATAAAAACTTCTCCAAACGAAGCAAACTTGAATGTCTGTCAATAAATAAATGAGTAATTGAATTGATGTCCGTTTCAGACAGTCCCCTGTAGAATCAGGGTAAGGGTTAGGATTAGAGTTACATTGCAGGTTAATGCTGTTATCTTTACAGCTCCTGTGAGGGTTGGGGTCTGGGTCAGGTGTTTAAAAAATGAAATGAAAAAAGAATTAAAAAAATATATTGAAAGCTTCAGATTTCCTTAATCTTTGTGGGAATCATATAATGTGCAACTCAGATCTACCTCTTCGTACCTCTTTTGTGGTGTAGGGAACCTGCTTTGGCAGGGGGACTGGACTCAGTGGTCTCTGGAGGTCCCTTCCAACCCCTACAATTCTGTGATTCTGTGAATATCATGGAGTTGTTTGGATAGGGAAAGACTACCCCTTTGAATGACCTTTTGTCAGGGCATGTCCTGGGATTCCTAGGATCCTCAAAATGCAGCACTGCTTCTGTCACTGAAAAATGGGGCCCTGTGTGGGACGGAGGGAGGGTCCATGAGTCCCTGGCCCACCTGACTGAGTATTTCCATGGTCTTAGCAAAGACATACTTACAACTTGAGAATGACAGTTAGCTGTGTTCATGGTGGCATGGCCACTTTTAATGGCCTTGAACTGTCTGAACATAACTGAAGAGGCTCAGGCTGATGCAAATCAGCTATTGAATGATAGTGTTGAAAAATTGGAAAGACAGGTGGCAGTTTTGATGGGAAAAAACCTAATTCAATCATTCTCCTATGGAAGATCAGTAACAACTGTCTGGAGGACCATGGGGGCCCTGTACAAGGGAATCTGTATAAAATGGACTCTGTAAATGAAGGCACTAAAAGGTCAGATTTTGAGGTTCCATTTGGACTAGATCTATTTGAGATCTGACTGATTGTAACCCAAAAATGAAAAAAAAAAAAAAAAAAAAATGCACGATAGGCTGGTGGGAGTGCCCTGACCAGTGTCCACCCCCCAAACCCTGCTGCCCATAATACAGCAGCTGAACTGATGGATATAGTACAGTGGTTTAGACAGAAACCAAGAGAGCATGCCAGCATAGCTGCTCTGGTTATGGGACATGGAGGCAGAAAGTGCTATGGTGAATGGACTGGAAATTTCAAAACTGACATCCATTACTACTAACCCTGCCCTCAGGCAAAGACTTTATGCTCTTGTCTGGAGGGCTTATTGCAATAAAGATTGGCGGATTTGCTGCGTAGACCGGTCAGAACTCAGATCTGCGTTGTGCTTCCTGCGGCACCAAACGCCCAACAATGGCAGTTCCGCTTATTGGCCAGCAGGTGGCAGCAGAGACCACGGAAAGAACGTCTGCGGGACAAACCCTGGGGATCCGTTCTTTTGATTATAGGGGAAGAACACAAAGATGGAAGAGGAGGGAAGGGGGAAAAAAAAAAGAAAAAAAAAAAATCAAACCACAGCAAACAAATAAAAACTTCTCCAAACGTAGCAAACGTGAATGTCTGTCAATAAATTAATGAGTAATTAAATTGATATCCCTTTCCCGCCCCCCCCCCCCTCCCCCCCCCAACTTCTGAGATGAAAAAAAACCACTTCTTTTAGAAGAAAACAGAGTAGTAACAACTTCTGTACCTACATTCACCACTCTGAGATCCTGTCTGGGTCTCCCAAGGCTTGTAAATAACCACTGGGTCGGTTCTGATGTCGCGTGATTTGTTGTCAGTTCTCTCATGGTTCTCCGGTCAGTTCTCCGGTGCCAGGATCTGCCACAGGGCATTCTGACCACGGGCATCATGTTTCTACGCTGCCGCCTGCATTTAACAGGCAATGGGACTGCCCAGCATGTGCAAGGCAGCACCTCTTTCACACCACCAGAATGTTTAAGGCTGTTGGGATTGTTGTTAGCGTCCCATTAACACTGAGGCTAGAGATACCCTTAGGATTGACATTACTATTAGCATTACTTTGATGGTGCCCTATCTGGGTCATTTCCAGGGGATGTCAGGAGTAAGGCACAGTGTCAGGAGAAAAAGAACAGACTCTGTTACTTTATAAACGTGATAATTGAGAGAGTTCATTGGAAAAAATACAACTCTTAAATAATGCAAAGCATGCTTCTGATTGGATGCAGGCATCATCTGGGCTCTGATTAATATTACTCTTAAGGTAAAGATTATTGTTACCATAATGATTTTTTTTTTGGATTATGATCAGGGTTAAGGTTCCTTTTGCTACAAACTTCTAGCATCATTTTTGTTGTTGCATTTGGAGTTAGGGACGATTTTAGAATCAGGGTAAGGGTTAGGATTAGAGTTACATTGCTGGTTAATGCTGTTATCTTTACAGCTCCTGTGAGGGTTGGGGTCTGGGTCAGGTGTTTAAAAATGAAATGAAAAAAGAATTAAAAAAATATATTGAAAGCTTCAGATTTCCTTAATCTTTGTGGGAATCATATAATGTGCAACTCAGATCTACCTCTTCGTGCAGTGACTGCCTGTAAATTTGCTGGAGCCTAATATAATATGGCCTTGTGCTTTCCACTAACTCACCTTCATTTCATTTTCATTACATTTGCTTGGTAGTCAGATTTTGGTGTGTGGATATTTTAAAACAATCTAACTGACATTAGCAAAAAATTAAAAATAAAATTAAAAAAAATGCACAACAGCATCGTATCAATTTTTATAGATAAGATAAAGAAGAGCAGTTTCCCTTAGTTTTCTGTGCCTCTTTACTTTCTTACCCTCTCCCCTTGTGTGAGAAACTCTCAAAGTCAAAGATTTCTAGTTAGGCAAAGATGGCAGCGATAGCAGCAGTGCTTATTCATTATTGCAATACTGCACGCACATCCCCTATTGGCAAGGGAGAAACTGCACACCAGTCAGTGAAATCAATTCTGTTCTGTGCCCTAAACCCACTGCAGGTGATGCTCTCATGGCTCTCATTGGTTGAGCATCTCAGGCTCACAGACTCCTCGAGACTGTGGCTAGGATTCATTTCCATAGAAGGTCAATTACCAACCTCTTGTTTTTAGGTCTGCCTTGTACTTTTCTACGGACAGAGAAGGGCAATGTTTCCAAAAGTCAGTACATTCATTCTGTCCTGTGCTGGGCTCTACCCACCCTGTATTTATCTTGTGCTTGTCTCAATTCTCCCCATGTCAGAATGCCCCCAGTCTGAACTTAATTCTTTTCAGCAACTTTCTTGGTGGAAAAACTACTTATACAGCTGTTTTACAAGAGGGTTATACATTCAGTTAGGGCCTACACTATGTACTGAAAATACTGGAAACTTCCACTGCAAAAACACAATCTACCTCTCCCATCTGTGCAGCCTTGCAGACCCAGAGCATGCCAGGTTATTTCTGCTTTCATAGCATTTGCATGCTGTAGGGTGAGCACAAGGTTCTGCTGCTTGATTCTTCTGCAAGAGCTGCCTACCGGCAAATGGTTGCAGGGATGGAGGATGTGACAGAAAGCATTTGTCTCCACAAGAGCAGAGTTACATTCAGTGCAGAGTGTGAGAGTCAGGTTGGTGTGGAAAAGCACTGACACGCTGGGGATGATGCAGTGCTCACATGTCTAACACTCACAGACATTACTGTCAGAAGGATGGTGCTGTGTTGTGCTTCTACCTTTGGCAGCCCCTGGAGAAATGCTATGGCACACAGAACACCTTTGTATTGCACTGACTGCTGCCATGCAGCATGGATTTAACACACCAAATCCAGAGGAGCATGTCTGCATCTAACTGCCCTGAGAAAAACTACTGTAGCTGAAGAGATGAGGAGGCAGCTGCTCATCTGCAGAACAAGCAGTACTGCCAGACATTGGGCCAGGTGAGCACCTCCTGCTGCAGCGTGATGATGACAGGGCTGGAGATGATCTGCAAAGCCAGCTTAAAAGTGGGAGACGTGAGTCAACATGGCAGGAGGACAGAGGTGTTAGGGAGCAGCCAAGGCATCAAAGAGTATCAGAAGGCTTTGAAAAGTATCACAAAGTGACAGCCAGGAAGACTGGGATATATCATGAGCAGCAACCTGGATGCTAGAGATTATTTGCTCCCATACAAAATGGTAGAGATCTTGCTGCAGACATCCCAAAGCCAGGCAAAATGGGAACCCAGAGCTCTGCCTGCACGAACCCCACAGCCATAGCATTGCAAGCTGAGCTGCCTTGCTGTTTGTTGCATTCATCCCAATCCCTGTGATTGAAGACTCAGAATGCAGTCGAGGCGATGACTGAGCATGAGAGTGACTTTATTCAATAAAAGACAGGAGGGCTTGAGAGGTCAAGGGTGAAGATGGGACTCCTCTTGTCAAGATGAGAGTGGCTCAGAGCTGGTGCTGCTGCCTGGTGCCTGGGACTGGCAGCCTGACTCTAAGTCCCCATCTAAGATGCTCAGCTTCACCTCACTGATGCTGCCCTGCTCCTGCATGGTGGTGCTGCTGCTGGGACACTCGGGCTGTGCTTGGGATGGGCAGCACTGCAAAGGCGCTGGGTCACAATCCAGGCAGGTGACTGCTGTGTCTGGCAGGCTCAGGTCAGGAGCTTCAGCAGAGCCAGGAGATATGAGAGCATGAACGTGGATGAGCCCCTTGTGTCCATCACTGTTACCATGTGGAAGGCTGTCATCCGAATTGCAGCGATTCATGCTTAATAAGAACTCTCCATTGATGGAAAGACACTGCTTGGTTTGGATCTTTGGGGTTGACAAGGGCTCGAATCACCTAGGAAGGCATAGAAACACAAGGGTTAGTTTCAAACATTTGCAAGTTGAATCATGAAAGGTTGTTGATACTTGGTAATAGAGTGGCGGCAGGAAGAAGCAAGTAGGCTTGAAGCAGCATAGCCACTGTCTTGAAAGTGATCCTCATTCAGGTCCAGCTCGTGTGTTGTTTCACTGTAATCTGCTTCTTTGGGTCTACCTAGTGGGCAGCAACACTCGAGCTGTTACTGATATCATTGAAAAGAACTGGAGACAATTGTTCTATTCCTAAGAGCTTCAAGGTGCCTAGAAGCACAAATAGAAACCAGCAGTATTTCATCACTTCACCAAAAGGAAGGTCAAACACCTGAGCTGTGAAGAGCAGTTACAGAACCTATGCATAAGATCACACCAGACATACTTTGTTCTAACAACAGTTATGGCACATAGTCCATTTCCTTCAATATTCCCAAAATGAAATGATGTGGAGCATTACAGGGAAAGAAACACTGCACACAGACACTATGACCCTGATTAGACTCAAGCAGCAGACTTAAAACAAGTCAGAGTTTTTGATTCCAGGATATTTCAGGACCTATTGTGTGAAATTCAGTTACACAACAGTGCCTAGGTGCCTGCGTTTCAAGCAACTTTCAGATCACAGCCATGTAAAATAAAAACAAATTCAGTGCAGAAATAGCAAGCCTGTACCTTAATACTCATGAGATTATCCATTTTTTACTGCATTCTGACTAAGTTCTAAAACTTGCTCATCCCAGTTCACTTCAACAAGTTCCACCAGTTCAAGCAATGCAGTTCTGAGATCCGGTGTATGTTGTGCAGATAGAATTGAACAGTGCAGAAATAATCTCTGACAGCTTTAAGAGCTCCGTTCTGCTTACAAACTCTCAGTCCAAAAGTATTCACAGTTTTAAGGAAATGAACACCTGAAGCAGTTGGATCATCTGCCATTTGCCGCATTCTGCTTCTTGGCATCATGATTAGCACAAAGGGTTTTCTGCTGTCCTGCAGAGATGGACAAAGTCCTGCTTACAAATGGACCAGGTTTCAGTGTACAGCAGAGTTTGTACCAGACTAACAAGCCACGTCATTCAATTCATGTGCTCAGGTTGTTATGCACTCCGAAAGGAAACAGAACTAACTGTTGGATTCTGAAGGCAATCTGTGGGGTCCTACATTACCTCCTGATTCTGGAAGAGGAAATTCTAATAGCAAATGCAGAACTTTGATCTTTGTAGACATGAGAAGAGCTGGCATTTAGGAACATTCATTTCAGGGAAATCAAATGATGTGTCTATATTTTTACTACAGATAGTATAGGGAGCAGCCAGTTGAAGAACCAGATACAAAAAAATCCAGCCCATTGGCAGGAAAATACTTCTCCTTAAATTCTGTATGCTATCATGGTACAGAATTAGGCTACAGTGCCACATAGGCCAACCAAGCGTAGAACCAAATCCACAAAATACTGGTAGACAAAGCAGCAAAAACAGGGACAATATTCAGCAGACTGTGCTGTGGCCTTTCTACCCACAGCTCAGCATGTTCTGCCATCCGAAAAGCAAGGCCTCTTGTCAAGCTCAGCTATTTCCCTTCTCAGTGTATTCTAGCACCACTGATACCCACTGGTATCCTCCTGTAGAGTGCCATCATATTGTCATCATCCAAAGGGAAAACCCACACAGCAGAGCATACAGTACTACACCCATGCTCCAAATATCCGCCTGAAAAACAAAAAGACAAGCTTACAAACCTGAAGCACCTCAAATGGCTTCCTGACAGACTGGATTGTCTGCCCTTGCCAAAGCCCACATATAGCCCATGAAAAGCTGGCTCTTTCCCTCAGGAAAAAGAGCCTTATCGTCCCAGAGAAAGCATATAACCCTCATTCAATTGCCCTTTCACTCAGCTTAGAGCACTACTAAAACCAGCATCTTCACCTTAGCTCATCACACTGCTGCAGTTCCTTTTACAAGGATTTCACTGGCAAAAATGAAATCAAAGCCGTCACAAGGGATTTAGCACAGTTACGTGTTACTGGCTACGAGAGCTGTCAGCACAGTCACCTGTCTGGCTTTGCTGCTGTTCTATTTATGTAGAGGCACAACAAGGTTCAGACACCTCACAGTGCAGTTCTCACTTTGACTGTAAAGAAAAAGGAGGCTTGAAAAGCAGCGTGTGGAAAACAAAGAAACAAGAATTAGAACAACAGTGGGGCCATGGCACTTGTAGGAATTGCTCCGCCTTTAACAGCGATTCAAGAAGTACGAGGGCATCCCAAACCAGACCAGTTTGGACAGATTAACAACTGCAAGTAGTGGGTTCCAAAATTCCAGACATGAAATCAAAGCTGGAAAAACTCTTCACATTTTCATCTCTCAATTTTTAGTTCATTGTGCATTACAACGGAAACAATTCTTCACATACAACTTGGAAGCTAAAGACAAGTCTGACAAAACAGACTGCACAGAAATGATGGATAATTAACAGAGCAAATTGCTCTTTCAAACACTTAGTAATAGAAAGAGATCTCTGAAGTTGCTGTTCTGTAGAGCCCCAAAGCAGTCGCTTGAGGCAGTTCAGGATTAGCCTGAGACAAACCAGCCAGCTGTGTGAACTGAGACCAATTGCACTTTTCTAGTCTGTGGCCACTGACAGCTTCTGAGAGCTACCAAGCGATGCAACCTAGCAGAATTCAGAAGGGAAACCAAGAGAGCCTACCTGAGCTCCACTGCCTTTAAATGCTCTGTGGAGAGGGAAGGGAAAGAGGGGAAAACAAACACCGCTCTACATCCCTCTGAGCCAATAGACACTTTGCCCTGGATTAGCTCTGGTGCTGCATAAGCTGGGCTTCCACAGCATGTGTTCAGGCGGTAATCAAGGCCTGCCTGGAATAACACAAAAAATAGAGAGAAACGTTTGCTTTAACAGAGTTTATGTCTTCTGGTCATAACACTTGAGAAGCCTCAGAGGCTTCTTCTCCTGTGCATATTTTCATTCATCTTAGAGTTTGCTTTCATTCAATGTGACCTCTCTAGGCAAATATTGTCTAAGACCATGAGCATCACATAAATGTGCAGATCTCAAGCTGCTCACTTATCTAGTACCCTTCGCATGATGCTTTATTTTCCTCAGCTGATCATCTAGATTGTGTCTGTTGATTGTGCAACAACAGCCTGTTGATCTCGATTACCTGTGAGAGGCTCTAACTTTGGCCAGGAAAAATCATTTGAGGATAAGTAATTATCTGGGACTCAGTAAGTCTTCCCATGCTTTCATAACAGCAGAGATACACACACACACAAACTCATGGAACCCCACTGCTTTGCACAATCCTGTGCACACTCACGTGTGTCATGCACTGATTTCCCAGCCAGTCCTCATAGGGTCTCTTACTTAGGACGGGAGTGTAGGGGAGCAGCCAGAAGCTGTTTGCATTCCCTGCTGTCTGCTGGGCAGCTTTGCTGGAGATGCTTCGGTTGCTTTGTTTTTCCTTGGGAGGTGGGAAGGAGCTTTGGGTTGGAGGCACATCCCGTGCCAGAGCATCCCAATGGCACGTGTGGGGCACTGATCTGCAGCAGATGAAGGGGAGGAGGTCCCAGCACAGCTCTGCACCATGCTCTGCCACACTGGGCAGCTTGTTCCTGGCTCAGCAGCGTCATCAGACAAGAAGCAGGGAAGGAAATCAAGGATGGGGGGTACCATCAAACGCAGTTAGTGCATGCCTGTGCAAGACAAACAGACCCAGAGCTTGCAGGTTGTTCCTGCTTTTGTAGCATTTGTGTGCTGTAGCTGAGCAAAAGGTTCTGCTGCTTGAATCTTCTTCTGCAAGAGCCACCTACCGGTAAATGTCTGCGGGGATGTAGTCGGTGTGCACGTCTGAAGCCATTTGAGAACCTAGTCGTTCTTGCTGCAGGACCCCTGTCTTCTGTTAAAAGCTGAACGGTCCCCAGAGCACCTGTTTCCATCAGCTACCACCATCCAAAGCAGCCAGCCTTCTTACAGTCACCTGGCCCAAACATCCCTTTTGCTCTACACTTGATTCCTGCAAGAGATGGGAGCTCGGCACGCACACCATCCTTCCAACACCCCATCCCTGCAGCAAGGGATCACAGCGCTGGCACAGCTGAAACAAAAAGGGTGCGCGAGTTTCCTGTTAGCACTCAGTGTGAACCAATCTACCACTGAGCAACACCGTGAGTCCCCACTCACCTCAGCACAGGTCAACCTGTAACCCCAACCTTCCCCTATCCATGTGCACACGCACACCCATTCACCACCCTGCCTGCTTTGCACACCCCCATGCACACTCTGCATCGTGTGCCCTCCTTTGCATTCACAGACGTGTGCAAACCATCCCTGGGAACACCTACGTGCCTACACCTTCCACAAACACCCCTTTGTGTGCACCTGTGTGCAACCCAACTCCTCAGCACACGCACGCGTTTGTGCCACCCTGTCCATGCACTCACCACGTGCCCTCCAGCAACCAAGGATTGCAGAGATGCTCCAGACTGTGCCAGAGATGGAATCTCAGAGTGCTGGGACATTATTGATCACTAAGGAAAACACTTGGAAGCATATTCAATCTGCAGAAGCTGTAATTACTGGGCACAGTTAGCTTTCCTATGGCTCAGCTGGAGGAGGCGGGTGCTCTCATACATCTGAGACACTCGCACAATGTTGGGATCATTCTGATGGAAACTATGTCTTCAGATATCATGGTTAAAACCATCCAAGATGATCATGCAGAGCCTTAGCTCTTGAGCAACACTTCCTCCCCACCCTTCACTACTCCAAGCAGCTCCAACAAACTTCTCAGAAGAAATCCAGGCCAGCACAGACCTGGCAGACCAGAACCAAGTGCAGCTTGTGGGACGGCAGTGCCCACTCCTTGCTTCCACCCTGCTCCAGCAGGTTAAGGAGTCTGAGCCTCACTGGCCTTTGACAACTCAAGACTTTCAGCACCTCATGCCAACATTTCTCACTAAGATACACCTAAGGCATTGAATTCTCTTCTCACTACCTCCTCCCAGTCCTCCCCTAGGAACAGAAACAATTCAGATTCTACAGCAAACTACAGCATCTGCACTGCAAGAGCACACTGAACCACCTGCAACAATGAAACATGGTTTTGGAGAGTGGGTATGAAAACACACCTTTAGACAGCTGTCTCTCTGTAGCCAAAAGGAAACCAAGAAGGAAAAGTCCAGCCTGAAACATGCCCATGCTACTAGCCCAGGTTTTTCACAGTCAATGCAGAATCCATCCTGTTCTTGAGGTAACAAACGACCAGTGAGTCTCCCGTTGCTCCACCCCTTCTCCTTCAAAGCCTGAAAAAGAAAGAATAAACAAGCAGAAGAAACCCAGACGTACCTTTCCACACACAGAGCAGAAAGTGGAACAGCAGTTGTCTCCTTCCTGAGACATGGTGGGGAGCATCCCAGAGGAAGCCCAAGTTCTTTGCTTCTCTCCACAGGGACTTCAAGCACTCTTGGCAAGAGCTGCTTTGGTTCTTTCTTCAATTGCTTCCATCACCAGAATCTCCTTTGGAAAAGGAACCCGAATGAAAGAATCAGCAAATGAAAAAGAATGAGCAATAGCCACTTTACCAGCTTTCTTCTGACACTCAATTTAGACTCTTGACTCGGGCAAGGTCTTAAAATCAACTGGTTACAAGAACTGTCCCAAAATATATCCAGCTTCCGTACAGCTGCCATTCTTTCTGACAGCGAGTGTAATCACAGAATCATAGAATGGCCCGGGTTGGAAGGGACCTCAAGGATCATGAAGATCAATCACCTCCCTGTCCCTGCTGGCCATCCCCTCTTCTGATGGAGCCCAGGGGACCATTTGCTCTCTGAGCTGCAAGAGCACGCTGATGGCTCACGTTCTGTTTTTCATCCACCAGGACCCCCAGGTCCTTCTCTGCGGGGCTTCTCTTAAGGACTGCTCCTCCCAGTCTGTAGAAATGCCTGGGATTCCTCCAGCCCAAGTGCAAAACCTTGCACTTTGCTGTGTTCAACCTCATTAGATTCACGTAGGCCAACCTCTCGGTTGAGCTCCCTCTGAATGGCATCCCTTCCTTCCACTGCGTCAGCCGCACCACTCAGCAAACAGCAGAAGGTGCACTCCATTGCATCATTGGTGTCTCTGATAACCATGTAAAAAAGCACTGGTCCCAAGACAGACTCCTGGATGACACCACTTGTTATCGGCCTCCACCTGGACATAGAACCATGAATCACCACCCTCTGTCTGTGGCCTTTCAACCAATCCCTTATCCACCAGGTGGTCCACCTGTCAAATCCACATCCCTCCAGTTTAGAGATAAGGATGTGGTGGAGGGCAATGTCAAAGATCTTGCTCAAGTCCAGGTCAATGACATCTGTTACCTTCCTTTTGTCCACAAATGCCGTCACTCCATCATAGAAGGCCACCAGACTGGTTAGGCATGGCCTTCCCCTGCTAAAGCCACGCTGCCTGTCTTGGATCACATGCTCATTTCTTATGTGATCAAGCATGTCTTTGAGGCAGATCTGTTCTTCACCATCTACATCAGTTACACATTTGAATCAAATAATTGGTGTTCCTGTCA
Organism: Coturnix japonica; assembly: GCF_054131305.1. Lineage (NCBI taxonomy): Eukaryota > Metazoa > Chordata > Aves > Galliformes > Phasianidae > Coturnix > Coturnix japonica. The sequence goes on along the minus strand of NC_140697.1, from coordinate 1,693,464 downwards.
CCAAGAAAACCTCTTTGTCTTCTACTCCTGCTGCACTTCTGTGCTTTCATCAGAAGCAAAGGAAGAGACCACCTCCTAGATCCAAATTTTAAGAAACCAACACCCAATAGGTGTCATCTGAAGTAAAATAGCAGAGAAATTAAGATGACTCTTCTGCATCCAGCTTGGATCACTCCCTCACTCAGGCACACCACCATCAGATCAAGGAGATGCTGCCTTCAGCTTAGAGACTGTATGGGAAATCACAGCTTGAACCTCTGATTAATCAGCTGAGGCAAGTATTGGGTCAGCTGCGGGAGCACAGGTGAGAGTAATCTAGCTGTGCTCCCAGAAGGGGTGGACCTCGACTCAACCTCCTCTGAGACCTCATTTAAAGGCTGACCACCACTGAGACAGCATGTCTTAGAGATTGCTCCCTAGTTGAGGCTGCCTCAGCTTTCTAGTCAAGGTATCGATATTGGTGAGTTTCCCTTTGCTAATAACCTTAGGCTATTTACCACCATCTTGGTTAATATCTTTTTATTAACCACCCTTACAGAGACCATAAGGGTTTGGGCTTCCAAACTCTCAGCAAGCATTTGGATCAGCCAGCTTCCTGCCGAGGAGCCCCCTGCATCACTGCTGCCTATTCTGGTACCAGACCCGCAGATGCTTCAGAGCTCATTAGCATGGACTTCCTTCCTCCCCTCAGCAGCTGCTCCTGCACTCACCTTCATTCCTACTCAGATACCGGCCGCTTCCAGCACCAGCTGACCTGCAAGACACAGAAAGGAAAGGTGGGAGTCATGCAAACGCACAAGCCCAAGGCTGTGTCACCACCACACATGGCAGCCTCGGGAAGTCAGCTGAAACTACAGCCTTTGTCAGAATGGAAACAGGCACCGTCAATTAAGTGTGACCTCTGAACTCATTGCCACCATCAGAAATAGGCACTGAAATCGCTCACTTCACTGCAGCTGGTTAACTCCAAATTCTTTTGCTTTTGGGAAAATGCGGACACGGAATTGAAGGACACCAGAAAAACGACATCTACTTCATTGTAGGTGGTTAAGCTTGGAAGCAGGACTTGAGCAAGAAATGCTTCTCAGCTCCTTGAAAGGCACTAATCCTGACCTCTGCCACAGGTGGCTGAGTGACACAAAAGTTGAGCTGCCCATTCAGAAGCACATGGAGCAGGCCATGGAGCGGTTACATACCAACACATGAACAGGCACTTTCCCATTGGAAGGGAAATCCCTTCTCCCTGCCATGCCATGCCCACACCGCTCCTCAGGGCTGCACTGACAGCACAGACAGAATTGAAACATCTTTTGTCATCATTGTGGTTTTTCACAGACCCAGACAATGAGATACTGGGTTGCTGTGTGGGTTCCCAGGCGGCACTGCCATTTCCAAGCCATTGCTTCCTAGGGGCACAGAAAGGAAAACGCCTGAACAAAATTTCACCCAGAGATTGCTATTTTACCATTCTTCCATGCAAAACAGGAGGACAGTACAGCGGATTTGTGCAGCTGCATCAACACCCTGGGTGCTAAAGGAATGCAAAGACAGAAATATCAAAACTACAAGGAGGGAAGCTATGTTTAGTAATATCTTTTCTCATTTACAACAGGCAGTTGGCACTACTAAAGGAAAATCCCAGGCCTCAGGTTCTGACAGTGCGACAATCTGGCACGGACTCAGATGTGAGTGATCCAAATGGTTTATTCCAGGTTCTAATACCACTTCTGTGAATTCACACGTTTTCTCTCTTAACTTTCCCACAGCCTTCACATGTCCACAGAACATCCCACAAACTCTCCTTTACGGCGCACGTAGGCACTCATCCCACCAGAGCCATCAGTCATTCCTAGCCATGTGCTTCTACTCCAGTCACGGACGGTATCACACGGCCATCATGCATCTTAAATGACTTAGTTTTTCTGTTCTTTCTGGAGGTGTCCTTGGTTCCTAGCCTTACCTTCTCATGCCGTTCATCTTCCTCTGCAGCTCCTGCTCTGAAGAGTCTTCTTATGTTCCCACATGACAGGAAGAAAATGAAGACACAACCCCTGCCACCAAGGTCAGCTCTGCAGCACACGTTACCTGAGGAGCACTTGGCTACTCATGCAAACTGCACAGTGCCAGGAAGATTGTTACATGTTGCACTTCTTCTTCTCCTGGCTCAGAAATTAAATTTTCTACCTAGAAAATGGAAAACAAACAAACAAGCAAACAAAAAACAACAACAACAAAAAACACCTCACCTGACATAAAGGAGACATGATTGTTACTATGGAATTCCGGAGGGCAAGGTATTTGCCCACTCTATGAAGAAGCTGACTGCAAAGGACTAAGAACAGCCACGATCACGTTGAGAACTTGCGGGTAAAATTCGGGACTGAACCAATAATGGGCTTCTGGAGGTGAGGGTCTGCTCCAGGCCGCCTGGTCAAGGGAGCCTGTTGATGGGCCCTGCTTACTGCAGCTACCAGAAGCACCGCGCTCACTGACTCTCAACTTGATGGGGGATTCCAGTCAGGCTGGGAAATCAGCATGGCTGGCTGCAAGCTGTCTGAGAGACTGCTGGACTGCACTGGGAATAACTTTGTGGGCCAAGCATTAAGCACACCAAGCAGAAGGGAAGGTATTGGACAGACCGACCAGAGGTCAAGCGTTGCTGGACCTGCTGCTCACCAACGCTGAGGAGATCATCAAAGGCGTCAAGGTTGGAGGCTGCCTGGGCTCCAGCGATCATGCCCTGGTTGAGTTTGTGATCTCAAGCGATGTGGGCCTGGCAAAGAGCAGGACCAGGATGCTCAACTTTAGAAGAGCAGACTTCAAGCTACTCAATGGAATGCTGGCCAAGATCCCCTGGCGCGCTGCCCTCAAAGATAAGGACGTTGAGGAGAGCTGGCTACTGTTCAAGGATGCCCTCCTGGCAGCACAAGAGGTCTCCATTCCCCTGATTAAGAAAGTGGGCAGGAGAGGTAGAAAACCGGCATGGCTCAGCAAGGACCTGCTAAGAGAACTGAGGGTGAAGAAAGGGGTGTACAAGCTCTGGAAACAAGGCTGTGTCACCCAGGAAGAATACAGGGATGCCGTCCGAACTTGCAGATGTGGGATCAGGAAAGCCAAGGCTCAGGCAGAACTGAACTTGGCGAGGGATGTGAAAAGCAACAAGAAAACCTTCTACAGGTACATTGGCCAGAAGAGACAGGCCAAAATGGGCGTGCCTACTCTGGTAAATTTAAAAGGAGAAATGGCTTCAACAGATGAAGAGAAAGCTGAGGTGCTGAATGAGTTCTTCACCTCGGTCTTCACTGGTGGCCAGGATTCTAGTCTTTTTCACATCCCTAAGTCTTGCACCCCCATACCTCCATGTGGGGACCAAGGAGGTAAATCCCTCCCCACTGTAAGGGTAGAGCAAGTCCGAGAGTGCCTCCTTAGACTGAATGAGTATAAGTCTATGGGGCCAGATGGCGTGCATCCCAGGGTCCTGAAGGAGCTGGCTGAGGTGGTTGCTGAGCCGCTCTCCATCATATTTGAGAAGTCGTGGCTGTCAGGTGAGGTCCCGGATGATTGGAGGAAGGGTCACGTCACTCCCATTTACAAGAAGGGGAGCAGGGACGACCCGGGTAACTACAGGCCGGTGAGTCTCACCTCTGTGCCTGGGAAGATTATGGAACAGATCCTCCTGGACAACATGCTTGATCGCATAAAGAACAAGCATGTGATCCGAGACAGCCAGCATGGCTTCACCAGGGGAAGGTCATGCTTAACTAATCTTGTGGCCTTCTATGATGGAGTGACGGCGTTGGTGGATGAAGGGAAGGCGACCGATGTCATTTACCTGGACCTGAGCAAGGCCTTTGACATGGTCCCCCATCACATCCTCATCTCCAAATTGGAGGGAGGTGGATTTGATGGGTGGACAACTAGATGGATAAGCAATTGGTTGAAAGGCCGCAGACAGAGGGTGGTGGTCAATGGCTCTATGTCCAGGTGGAGGCCGGTAACGAGCGGCGTCCCTCAAGGGTCTGTCTTGGGACCGGTGCTCTTTAACATCTTTATTAATGACATCGATGAGGGAATGGAGTGCACCCTCAGCAAGTTTGCTGATGACACCAAGCTGAGTGGTGCAGTCGATACGGTGGAGGGAACAGATGCCATTCAGAGGGACCTTGACAGGCTGGAAAGCTGGGCTCGGGTGAACCTAATGAGGTTCAACACGGCAAAGTGCAAGGTTTTGCACTTGGGCCGGAAGAACCCCAGGCACCTGTACAGGCTGGGAGGAGTTGTCCTTGAGAGCAGCTCGGCTGAAAAAGACCTAGGGGTCCTGATAGATGAGAAACTTAACATGAGCCAGCAGTGCGCTCTGGCAGCCCGGAAAGCAAATGGGATCCTGGGCTCCATCAGGAGAGGGGTGGTCAGCAGGGATAGGGAGGTGATCGTCCCTCTCTACTCTGCTCTTGTGAGGCCCCATCTGGAGTACTGTGTCGAGGTGTGGAGCCCTCAGTACAAAAAAGATATGGAAATTTTGGAAAGGGTCCAGAGGAGGGACAGGAAGATGATCAGGGGGCTGGAGCACCTCCCCTATGAGGACAGGCTGAGGGAGTTGGGTTTGTTCAGCCTGGAGAAGAGAAGGTTGCGAGGTGACCTCATTGCAGCCTTTCAATACCTGAAGGGAACTTACTCCCAGGAGGGGAGTAAACTCTTCGAAAGGGCTGATAATAGCAGGACTAGGGGAAATGGTTTTAAGTTGAAGGAGGGAAGATTTAGGTTGGATGTTAGGGGAAAGTTCTTTACTAGAAGGGTGGTTAGGTCCTGGAACAGGCTGCCCAGTGAGGTTGTGGATGCCCCGTCCTTGGAGGTGTTCAAGACCAGGTTGGACAGGGCCCTGGGCAACCTGATCTAGTAAATGTGTATGTTTGGTGGCCCTGCTAGGCAGGGGGGTTGGAACTACATGATCCTTGAGGTCCCTTCCAACCCGGGTAATTCTGTGATTCTGTGAAGGGAAGCATTACTGGACATGCTGCACAGCAGGGGTTAAGACTGGAGGTGGTCAGGGCTGTAGTGACCATGCCCTCCTAGAGTTCCTCATCTCAAGGAATGCGGGCCTGGCAAAAAGCAAAGTCAGGACCCTGAGCTTCAGGAGAGTCAGCTGCAGGCTGTTCAAAGAATTCTTGGACGAGAGACACTGGAAAACTGTTCTTAGGGGCAAAGGGTTCAAACATCCCTTTGTGTGCACCTGTGTGCAGCCCAACTCCTCAGCACAGCCCTGTGCAAGCACACATTTGTGCCACCGCATCCACGCACTATGTGCTCACACACACTCACACAACCACCTCCCTTAGTGCAGCCCTGTGCGCACACACACTCACACATGTGTAACCCCTTCCTTTCACTCCCAAAGTGCACGCACACACCGGTACCACAATGTCCTTGTGCAGCTCCAACACTCTGCACACCCCTGTGCACGTACATATATGTGCATGCTCGTCCTTGCACACATAACCCACAGACCTACACACACCTGAGCAACACCACTGGTTTGTACACTCATGGACACAAATGTGTGTACAACACCATCCATGCACAAATACACACACACACGGATCCCCACTGCTTTGCACAATGCTGTGCACACTCACGTGTGTCATGCACTGATTTCCCATCCAGTCCTCGAGGGGTCACTTACTTAGGACAGGAGTGCAGGGGAGCAGCCAGAAGCTGTTTGCATTCCCTGCTGTCTGCTGGGCAGCTTTGCTGGAGATGCTTGAGTTGCTTTGCTTTTCCTTGGGAGGTGGGAAGGAGCTTTGAATTTGAGGCACATCCCGTGCCAGAGCATCCCGATGGCACAAGGGGGATCAGGGCCCCTCTATTGGTTACCTCGGTGGCTTGCAGCAACTGGAACTTTTTGCCTATTGAGAAAGCTAAAAAGTGTGAGTTCCTCCTGACCCATATCAACAAAAATCTCAACCATAAAAAAGAGACGTCTTCGTATTCAAGCAAATGACAACAGTAAGACCATGCATGTTGTTTTGTTGTATTTCCTCTGTAATCATGGGGAGGATATGAAGAAGTGGTATAATTCATCCACTTCTGCACTTCAGGCACAAGTTCCTTAGAATTGGAAGAGACCCTTAAAGGCCATCTAGCCCAGCTCCCCTGCAATAAAAAGGGACATTCACAGCTAGATCAGGTTGCTCACAGCCTGGTCATTAGTCATCCCAGAGGCAAAACACACACTGAATGATCTCTCCTTCAGTCATAAATCCTTGGAGACAACAGCATTGACACTGCATGTTACTGAAGCAGTAAAAGAAATTGCTCCTGTAACTCTCCTTGTGTTAAGTAAAATGATGATAAAAAGCAATGGAATGCTTTGGCAGGACACCAAAACCATCCTCCTTCCTTGATATCTGCTGCAATGGAACCTTCCACTGGAAGAAAGCCTCTGATGACTTGTCACCCCAGAGAGGTCAGCTTTAGAAGCAGGACTGCTGCACAATAGAATGAACTGGAGCTCCTTAGCATCTCTTACATCCAGGAGGGGTGTGATCAGACCCACCTATCACCTTCAGGTGCGCTTTCTGACACCTTGTCTGACTTCACTGTCACTGTGCCAGCATCCTCAGGCTTAACCTGCTTCATTGTCAGTGTGCAGCAATTGCCAACGTTCTTGATGTCATTGTAATTGTTGGTGTAAAGGAGGTTGCCATTCAGGAACCATTCCACGTCCTCGTCATTATGGGACAGCTCGCAGGAGAAGACAGCAGAGCTCTCTTCTTCAATTTCTACATCCTGCAGGTGCTTCGTTACTTCTACATTGCGGGCTGTGGGGAAACAAGGTGAACTGTTACCACTGTTACTATAAATCATACTGGGATGTGGTAGAATGGTTGGACTAGATGATCTTTGTGTAATCATCTATGTGAAGATAATACATGTATAAAGTTAGCAGGAGAGAACGGCAGAAGTCAACCTCAAGAAGAGAAATCTGAGGTGAAATAGGACATGGAAGAGGCCACCCTCCCTGCTCATACCTTCAGCTGTCAGCGTGGCCTCAGTCTCTGCAATTCCTGCCTTGCACTTGTACACACCAGCATCATCGGGCTTCAGCTTCAGAATTCTGAGCTCTACTGAATGCTTATCCCTCTTGATCTTGTACTTCTCAGAGGGCTCGATGGGTGTGCGGCCCTTGAACCATTTCACAACCTTTGGAGAAGGCCTGAAGTCACAGGACAGGATGACAGAATGACGTTCCAAAGCTGTCTTGTCCTCCAACTTCCTGGTGATTTCTATATGGTAATCTGCAAAGCAGGGGTGGAAGAGAAGAAAGGATGAGGACAATTGGAAGAAGAGGAAAGTCTCTTGCGTGTATTCCATTCCAATTAATGTCAAGTTCACAATGGTTCTTTGAACGACTCTAAAGATAAAACAAACGATTGTCTATAGGGAATGCCATTGACTACATTTCTATGAAGTAATACTGTACAGTATCTACCAAATGCAAGGTCCAGCTCTTGTTCTGTGCTTATTAAATTGCTCCCAATTGTTGAGGCTTTTATTCAAATAAGAGTGAGTTGAAAATATAACAAGTACTTTAGGATGTGAATGGATAATCTTACGCTGGGGACAACAGCAGATAAAAAGCCTGCAAGTTTCTTTCAGATGAAATCAATGACAAACCGCACCAAATTTAGGTGCTACCAAACTTAAACTTGTCTAGTTCAGAAATACAATTAATTTCACCTGATTTGACTTCTTTGCTATAGCCAAGGACAAAACCTCAGCTCTGTAAATCTGAATAGTAAGCACATCACAGCTATTCAAACACATCTTTTACTGAGATGCAGCTGTCTCATTTAGTGTCCAACGACTTTGAACTGGAAATGGAGCAGACCAAAGCAGAATCTAAACATGGCTTCTACAAGGACTGATCAAATGCGGCCACCATCAAATTCAAAGTATCTGATACAGAAGGATCACACTCACAGTCAGACAAAACCTCTTTGGAGAGGTGAACTGACTGCCCTGTTCACCCCCACTTTGGAAATAACTGCACTCATTTCCTACCTGCTCCCAGCAGTGTGGGATGGTGGGATAGCATCACACTTCCCACACTAAGCATCCCACCATGTCACTTGTTCCACCTAAACCTCAGTCCCAAAACAAAAGGGGAACTCGCTTCTGAACCCTCTTCATTTCATATGTCTTATATGCTTGATCTCCAACCCACCCCCCACTCAGGAGAAAGACCCCCCGCTTACACCCTACCATCTTGTTGCATTCTGATGTTGTCATCAGCCTTCAGCTTGTTGTCCTCTTTGTACCACTGGGTCTGAACCTCATCGTGTGAAATCTCACAGACAAAAGATGCACTCCCATATTCATTCACTTCCACATCTTCCAGTGCTTTAACAATCTTGGTATCTCCAGCTGTGAAACAGTAGAGATATATTTGTCAGGGTATTTCCAGAACTGAGTGCAGCATCTTTTCCTTACACATATTTGCATAGAAAATAAGTAGGATTATGTTTTATTCTAAACCATCATCCATTCCTGAGTCATTTCTCTCTTCAACACAGTCAATGCATTATTGCCCTTGAACTTAAAGACAGACCTACTAGCTACAATGGAGCTCCCTGCAAACAGTTTTCATGGAAACCAGAATCTCATTCTAAAACCTTTCAAGCAAAATTAAGGGTAGAAAAACAATAGAACTGACTGAATCTTTAAGGTCATTTAGTTCCAGTCCCCCTGCTATAGGCAGGGACACCTCCCTCCACACCAACTCTTCTCCTCAGGGTCAAGGCTTCTCTCAAATCATTCTCCTCTAAGCCTGTGCCTGTGCTTGGGATTGCCCTGACCCAGGTGCAGGGCCTTGTACTTGGCCACACTCAAGTTCATGAGGCTGCCAAGGGCCCACCTCTCCAGCCTGTCCAGGTCCCTCTGAGTAGCATCCCTTCCCTCTAGCACATCAACAGCACCGCTCAGCTTGGTGTCATCTGCAAACTTGCTGAGGCTGCATTTGATTCCACTCTCCATGTTGCCTACAAAAATGTTAAATAACACTGGTCCCAACACCACCCTCCACCTGGACACTGAGCTATTGACTGCAGCTCTCTGAGTGTGACCATCCAGACAGTTCCCTATCCTGCAACTGGTCCATCCATCAAAACCATTTTTCTCCAGTTTGGTGACCAGGATGTCATGCAGGACGGGATCAAATGCTCTGCACAAGTCCAAGTAGATGATGTCAGTTGCTCTCCCATTATCCACTGATGCTGTTACTCCATCATGAAAGGCCACCAAGTTTGTCAGACATGGCTTGACCTTGATGAAGCCATATTGGTTACCACCAATTACCTCATCTTTATTTTCCAAACTATGCCAAGGAGAACTAGACAGAACTCTACAGTGTTGTGTCACTACAAACCTGTCTGAACCATTGGCTTCTCTGCATGCTCATCACTAGTCTCTCCTTAGCTTGTGTGCCTACAAACAATGTATGGGGAATGTCAGCCACAAATCTTACCTAGGGGACATCTTTGCTTCAAAATCCTTTGAACATCACACAATCCCTTTTAACTCTCCAGGTCTGCATTTAGTTATGTCAGAATCAGGCCATATTTCTGTGCTGCTATATCCCTTTCCTTCTGAAGGGCCTGGATACAACTTGGATTAACCTCAGGAGAAGAGTTCCTGCATAGAATCATAGATTTACCCAGGTTGGAAAAGACATTGAAGATCATCAAGTCCAACCGCAGCCTAACCAGTACCCTAACTCTAAAAACCCTACACTAAATCATATCCCTGAGTACCACATCCAAAAGGCTCTTAAACACAACCAGGGATGGTGATTCAACCACCTTTCTGGGGAGCCTATTCCAGTACCTAAAATCTCTAGTATCTAAATCTCTCTAAAAGAGCACAGGTATTAATCTGACCAGAAAGGTTCCTGTTTGTTCATAAAATGAGCCTTTTCCGCTCCATCTTGCATAGGCCACTGGGCACAGGGTAGCTGGGAGACCACAGAAAAAGTGGTTCTGTGAGCAATAGGGAAACTACTGCCTAATCCAACTCCTCCAATCTCTGCGCTCTGCCAGCATGTCTAAATAGGGTGGCAGATACACACAGGAGATAAATATTTCCACTTCCCTCAGCCAACACTGCTCTGAATTTCTATGGGACACACAGTTAGATGAAAAGGCATTTGACAAAGAAGGAAATGAAAGAGTTTAATCTGCTGTGTCATTCTCTCGGTAGCCAGAATAACTAACCCTCGCCAGTGTTAGTTCAAAGAATAGGCAGATTTTATCTCCTGACATGAGCAGTAATTCAAAGAAGCTGGTATATGATCCAGTATCCTGCATATTCACTGCAGGCAGGAAAAGACATTATGAGATAAGGGAGATCTACACATCACTTGTTATGAACACCTCATAAAGATAAAACCACACACAAGAGGAGAGTTTAGGAAGAGGACTACTCTTGGACTACTTTCCAAGAGGCATCAATTAGTAACTCTCTTCGCTCATTTTTCACACTACTCCACAGTGTCCTCCTGAGCCCCCTTACTCCTGTTGCCAACTGCTGATGCAGGGAATCCTGAGGAACCAAGGATTCATAGTTGTTCCATCAGTAGTCCTTGGTCAGCTCTCCCTCCCTGCCCCTTCTGTTTTGATCCCACTAACCAAATTTTAGTTAGTCTGAAAAGAGGATGGAAACCTCCGCAGCAATTAGTTTCTAAATATCTTGCAATGGGCAGCTTGTAGGAGCCCCATCTCAATGCCCACAGCACAGGAGGCAGGACTGCTTAGCCCATGCACTAGTGCATTTACCAGCACAGATGTAAGCCCAGATCTATGCACACCAAATCCAGGCTCTCAGTTTGCACAAGGAGGCATCCATGGAGCTGAAGTATTAGGCAGATATTGTGGTGGGGCAGCAGTTATTGAGACGCCAGACAGAAAGGACACAGATAACGTGGCAACTCAGCTTTACCATTATGACTGATGATGGAACATCTAATTTCACTGCTCAAAAGAGAACTTCCATATAACTGGAAAGAATGAAATTCACAGGGGAAACCACACACAGACACACACAAAAGCAATACAAAGGAGATGAAGGATGGTTCACATACTAGTGATTCACTCTGAGACGCAAGCAAATGAAAGAGTATCCCCAACCATTTGCCTCCTGAAATGCTAAGTATATAAACTCATTGCTGTGATAACTCTGCCAGACGTGAGTCATACACTGTAAAACCTTATGGGGTCAATCAGTTTAACTTCATAAATTCATTACACCAACAAAAACAGACCATCGTGTCCAGGCTGGTTCATTTCAGCTCTTCAAAGCTGTTGGTAAAACTGCCTGAGAGCTGAAATGCTTACCAGCAAAAGCTAAAAACTGTAAATCAAATGTAATAGGCTGGCTTTGTCTACTGTATAGAAATGATGCCTGAAAAAAAGAAAATAAAAAAGAACGTAAACCAGAACAAATGGAATGGCTACATAAAACAGCCAGTACTGAAACAGCAACCCAACCTGGTTGCAGAATGAGAGAGAAAATGAGAGTTCACCAAAGTCATGGGACAGGACACATGTTCATGTTCATGCTAACACTGAACCCAAGTGGCCACATGAGGACAGCATCTAGTAGGAAATCAGAAAAAAGCATCCTTTCATACGTCCCTTGGGAAGGTGGCATCTACCAGGGCACAGCAGACCCATGTGTTCAGTAACAAGTCTGATGCTTCAGAGCCCAATGATGAGCTACAAACTGGGGTTTAACCAATGCAACACATGGAGGGAAAATCTGTCTTGAGCATAAAGAAGAAAGAGAAAGGTATCCAAAAGGACTAACCAAGAAATGCCCAAACTGCCCATGAAGCATTTCTTCCCGTGGTGCAAAATACCACAAGAGGATTTATTTGCTCTTTCAGTTAAACATAAAATGAACCTTTAGGGTAGCTGATGTCTTGTCTTAGGCTGCTCAGCATGTGGATGTTCCCTGATCTTCATATTCACACTTGTGAATAATGAGACTTCTCTTATTTCCCTGGGAAGTAATGCCCACTTTTTTACTTTGACAGAGCTCCTTCCCATCCTAGAAAGGGAAAATATCAAGTCAGATCTCCATTAGTCCTTCCATCTCTGCACTGAGCAAAGGGAGCCTTCAGATCTATGCTTAATTCACCCACTCCCCTAGAATTAATGGAACTGTGCTTACTGGAACATATGCTGAAGCTTAAGCACAGTGCAGTGTTTTCAACATGAAGGAATGGCTATAGAACATGCATAAATTCTGGCTGACCTATGACAGCTTAAAGCACTGCGGAGGACTGTTAACAAGCCTGTTTGGACATCACCTTGAATAAATGACGTTATCCCCAAGTAAGGGAAGGAACAGCTGAGCACCAGGGAGGTACACAAAGTGCCAGAGCAAATTCTCACACTGTCAGGTGCAAAGAAAACTGAGATTTCACCCCAAAAACCCAGTTCACAACAAGGCTACAAAATCCCGGCTGAGAATTTCTGTGTTAGACTTGAAGCTCAAGACTGTACTGTAGTTCAACCAACAATATTTTGTGCAGCATGACCTAAAAAGTTCACAATAAAACCAAAACAAACTTCAATTTCAACTTGATAAATGAACTCAGGACATAATAACAAAGAGTGCTGATCTGGGCAAATAAAAGAGCATAAAGAAAAGAGAGCAGTGAAAAAGCTATCAAGGAAAAGCTCAGACTCGCATCCCTTGGAAGTGAAATTAAAGGCTCTCATTCATTTCCAGAGAAGTCAGAAAGGAAAATACCATTACATGCCATACCTTGAACCACTTGACGTCCATGTTGGGCCTGGACAGCTCACACTCAAATGTGACCTTGTCCTTCTCAATGACGCTACTGTCTGCCAATGGTTTGCTGATTTTCACAGGCAATTCTGAGAAGGAGAAAGAAGAATGTGGATTTAGTTGGGAACTTAGTTTTGTTCATAACCAGGTCCATGGGTGCTGTTAAATGGATCCTTCCAGATGGAAAAAACATTTCAGGTGGCCTCCTAGATTTTACCCCTTTTTGTGTTGCACGCAAGACTGAAAAAAAAAATTACTTCTGCAAAGTTCTTCTTGTCATAAGGAAACAAATATTTGGGGAATGGCAGAACCAGGTAAAATTTTCCTTCACGTCAAGAAAGTATAAATTTCACTCTCATGCTCTTGGTGTGGTTTCTGCTATGATTATTTGGACTAATTAAGCTTCTCCCTGATGAAAGCCTAGAAGTATATCACAAGAAGGACCAACTTACCCGTGACCTTTTATTTGTCTTACTCAAGCATCTCCTCCTGACCAAAACTGACAATAAAAGATTCAGCCAGACTACAGGTTTGAGCAGCTGAGTTGTTTCTAGGATCTCCTGCAATCTCAAGCTTGGAACACACACTTGTCTTTTGACTAAGTGTCTCTTATAGTGCAGTAAAACAACAGGTTTTCACACGGCGATTCCTCATTTACCTTGATCTGAAATCATTCTCAAACCATGTGGGATCAGTCCAGGGAGAAGGGGAGGAGAGGGGAAGGGAAAGGGGAAGTCCACAGTCCTCTAAAATCAGGCTTCTTAGCCTAAAGCTCAACAGCAAATAGCAGTCCACTTCCCCACATTGCTAGACTCCGAGCATTTAAAGAACATCAGCTGACCTCATTATGAGCTCTAACATAGCCAAAGGAATTCATATATTCAAATATTCTCTTGAGTGATGAGAAATATGGAGCATAACTTCAGACTTCTGCTGTTAAACTCTCACTTCTATCATAAACCAGAGTAAGAGTTCAATGCTGTTTTAGATGGAGGACTCATATTTTAAATAACTCATCTCATTAAGGCTTGGATTCCCTACTACAATTAGTTAAATTCCAGTTTGGATCATGCTTCACCTTGGATCACTTAGGGCTTCAGCCACTTATTGGAACTAACTCAATTTGTCTACAGAGAAGCTGTTTTCTATAGCAACAATAAGCTGTGATTGCAACTGGATGTCGGGAGAGCACAAATCCCGCAGTTATCCTGTACCAACATCCTCTCCTTCCATCAGAACAGCAAGTTTTTAAACCAGACTCATGCAAGCTTGCATGACACACCTTGTGTAAAACTGTTGGCAGCCATCAGGACAGCCAGTTGCTTCCTGTATAGACACTGTTCCATCAGTTTTGGTTTTTTGTCTCGCTAGAACAACAGCCAGTGTCTGAAAACTCCCACAACTGAAGCAACCACGCTGATATACCGCAGTCACTGGAGATGCTCAAGAGCCACGGGTATGTGGCACTGGGGACGTGGTTAGTAAGTCCAGTGAGGGTGGGCTGGGTTGGACTCAGCTATCTCAGTGGTCTTTTCCAGCCTTGGGTGCAACTTGTAAGAGGGAATGAAGCAGCAAACTGCCCAGCACTGAGCTGCATTCTTCTGACACATGGTATCAGTGAACTGCTGTATTTCCCAATCTTCTCTGGAGCTATTGATCTAACCTAACTGAAAAAGTAAGCCTGAACCTAGATATAAATCAGGATCATAGTCACCCATGGTTGCTTATATATTCAGAAAGACACTCCAGAGGGTAATTCAGCGCATCTAGAAATTAAAGTAGAAGTTCCTTAGTCAAAAATATTCCACAGCCAGATTTTCACCTCGCTACCACTACATTTAAAAGGAGAATCCAACTTGTGGTGTGGGTCATTGATGTTGTTCCGGGGGGAATTGTGGCTGTTCCATGCCCACAGGGTAGAAGACAGCCAGTCTTCCTCTAAGCCACATAAAAAGCTGCTTAGTGCTCCCAAAGCGAATGCTCACCAGTTGTTTCCAACTTGAAGGTCATCTTCTGGCCAGCAGCCTCGCAGATGTATTCTCCAGCATCTTTCTTCTCCAGCTGCTCCACAACCAGACGCCGTGTTTTGCCCACAGATTCCATTCTGAACTTTCTGGAGGAGGCAAGCAGTCTTCCATCCTTGTACCATTTTACTTCGGTTGGATCCTGTGCTACTTCACAGCTGAGGGAGGCACTTGCTGCCAGGGCAGCACTCACCTCTTTCTGCACCTGCTCCTGGTTTATAAACACAGGTTTTGGCTCTGAGGGAAGAAAAGAAAAAGTATTGACTGAGGGACCGAAATGAGACCAACTTGCAGGTTTGTATGTACAGGTTGGAACAGGTTTAGGTTACCACTTGTGCCCAAACTAATAGCCTTCACTAGAGAATATCAGCTCTTCTGTTGAAACAAAGTGTCAAATCTAGGCAAGAAAGAACCTAGGAACTGAAGGAACCAAGAGGGTCCTTAAACACCAGTCCCATGGTTGCAAGTCACTATGCAAACATATTGAACCCAAAAGAACATCTGTCCTGCAGGCAACCAAAACCTGAGTTCCTTTTACTTAAGACCCACTGTGAAACATCAAAACACATAAACATGTGATAGTCAAACCACTGGCTGCCTTTTCATGACCCAGAACAGTACTCCTGGCTTCCTGAACAGACTCCTCATGGCCTCTACCATTGCCACAACTGTGACTGTCAAAGGCACAAAGGAAATATGCTCACCAACGCAGTCCTTTGTTCTTTGTGTGTGATTTGCAGATATCTATCTTACTTTGAGCTCTGGCAATAGTCAGCTCTACCAGGTCTCTTACTGTGAGTAGCAGACTCACCTATCCAGATGCAGCCTCCAACATAAAGGCATAGTAAAAAGGCAGTGTACTACTAGGAGAATTTCCTGCTTCTCCTGCCATGAAAGGCTGCACGTAGAACATGCACTCCAGCCTCACTGCACATACTTATCTTAGTCAAATGTTTAGGTGAACAAGAATTACAGTTTGGGATCTCAGGCACAGGAGAGATTTGAATAATATCTTGAATATTGCTTCCACTGTACATATATTACTAATTATTGCTCTACAGACAGACCTAAACAGGTCTTTGTGTCATACTGAAACCAAATACTTTCTACAAACCCAGGCAATCAAGTCTAGGGAAAAAACCTCAGCACAGACTACAGTGATCCAGGTGCAGTATAATAGAAACTAGATTTTACTTTACTGTTCTCTGCTGTATTTCATACAACACCTGTCTTACCTGTGACATGAATCTTGAAGGTGAGTTTCTGGCCAGCAGCCTCGCAGCTGTACTCCCCTGCATCTTTCTTCTCCACCTGGCTCACCACCAGCCGACGCTGTTTGCCCTCTGACTCTACCTTGAACTTCTTGCTCGAGGTGATCAGTTTCCCCTCCTTTTATCACTTGACCTCTGTGATAAAATGTTTGCTCATTAAGACCGGGATGTGGTAGCATTGTGGTGGAGTGCTTGTTCATTAGGACCGGGATATAATGGTGGAATATGGAGGCCACAAAGGTTGCAGAACACTCTAATTTTATGGGTAGATTGTGTACTCTGCGTAGTTACAGGCAAAGCGCGCCCCGATGGATACAAAGTTCCACGGAAGGACCAACCAAGGAACGACACACCAAGTCGCACGATCACAACCGACCAATTAAAGGACAATACGCTCGGGATGGACAATACAAAAGAAGTTGCAAGGGACGGGACGGCGCGGCAGTTGGAGGAACAATAATCCCCCTGTCGCCCAGCGCTGAATTGCCTTTTAGTTTTACCCGCTACAATTAATAAAAGTTTATAATTGGAACATTATTGGCTCATTGCTTATAAATTGATGACAACCTCCATCTTCTCCTGGGCCACCTCGCAGCTCAGCGTGGCATTTTTCTGTTGTTGCAGCCTTCACCACCTTCTGTACCTTCTCCTTGTTTGTAAATACAAATTCTGGCTCTGAAAAGAGAGAGATACATTAGTTTGGCCTCTTGAAAGAAGAGCAGGTTTTGGGGAAGGAGTCAGAAAAATGAATCAGTTCTCCCAGTCTGATGCCCCAAGAGAATGATGTGGAGAGAAGTTGTGCAATTTATGGATGCCCCATCCCTGAAAACATTCAAGTCTAGGCTGGATGGGTGTTAGAGCAACCTAGTCTCAAAGAATGTGTTCCTTTCCAGGACAGAGATTGGAACTGGATGATCCTCCAGGTCCCTTCCAACAAAAGGCATTCTGTGATGCTTCTTGTATGACTCTCATGACTCTTTCGTCCCCTAGCTGCCATTTACTTATGTCTTCAAAACATCAACTTATACAAAACATTCCTGTAGTATTCTCTCCCATGCTAAATGAGCCCTTCCAAGACAAAAACATGTTACATAGAGCACACCCCCTAGTGCTTGACACAAAGCCCCTGTTCTGAAACTTCCTGAGACGCAGCTGCATTGCAGAGTTGTTCTAGTGGTACAGGCACGTGGGAATGGAGAAGTGCAATCAGAACTTTCTTGTCTATGGCCTCATTCCCACAGCAAAAGGAAATTCCTGAAGATTTTAAAAGATGGAGCTGCCTCACAACTGTATTTAGAATAATTTGTTCAATTTCCTCATCAGAAATTAACCACCCCAAAGTTCAGCTCCAAAAATTTTAAGCATAGCAGGGAAAACTTACAAACTAATGACCGTTTTCTAAAACATTCTAGAATGAAAGGCCAAAATGTGTTCTCTCTCACCTGTGACATGAATCTTGAAGGTGAGTTTCTGGCCAGCAGCCTCGCAGCTGTACTCCCCTGCATCTTTCTTCTCTACCTGGATCACCACCAGCCGACACTGTTTGCCCTCTGACTCCACCTTGAACTTCTTGCTCGAGGTGATCAGTTTCCCCTCCTTGTACCACTTCACCTCCATCTTCTCCTGGGCCACCTCGCAGCTCAGCGTGGCATTTTGAGTCAGTGCAGCCTTCACCTCCTTTTGTACCTTGTCCTTGTTTGTAAACACGTCTTCTTTCTCTGCAGGGACATCACAACAGTCACACCATTTTGCTGTAGTCTGCTGCAGAGCTTACTCCAGGTCCCCATTTTCATTATACTTGCCCTTCACAGGGACCATCATGATGCCTCATTAAGACAGGAAAATACTTTCCCCTCTATTTTGCCTTGGGAAATGAATAGGCATATCATTTCATATCATATCATAAATCTAAACATTTCGCAGTCTGATAGCAGATTTGGACATGAGATTTAGAACACCTGCATGCACTGCTGAACCTCCTCCCTTCTCTTTGTTTCTTCTGATGTCTCTCTACATTTCCAGTAAATCAGAAGGGAATGGCCCTCTAGAACAGGTTGCCCAAGGAGACTGTGGATGCTCCATCCCTGCAGGCATTCAAGGCCAGGCTGGATGTGGTTCTGGGCAGCCTGGGCTGCTGGTTGGCAACCCTGCACATAGGAAGAAGGGGGTTGGAACTGGATGAGCACTGTGGGCCTTTGCAACCCAGGCCATTTATGAGTCTGATTAGTGGCATTTTCCACCTCATTGTGTCATTCAAATTTTGTAACCAGATCTCATCAAACACCTCCCCTTTTCTCACTCCTTGCATGCCTGGTGTGCTCTTGCACTGTAACCCTGCAGACACCAGCTGACTACAAGAGCTGCACAAGTTACCCTCCTTGCCTATTGTTTGTTGCAGTAATTCATTCCTGGATGGAAAAGCACATGTAGAAAAGTGTTGCTATGACACTAGATGACAAAGAAAGTCCTATAGCCAAAATGTTTTGCACCAGAGAGGCTGTAAGTTGATCCTCCAAATGCAAGACACACAAAATGAAGTGTTCCTTTATCTCTGGGATTCCAAGCATTTTCTCACCTCTGACTTTCACTTGGAATGTTGCTTTGTCATCTTTTGTTTCACAGCTGTAGCTCCCTTGGTCTTTCAGGGTCACATTTTTGACCATGAGCTTGCGGTGCGTCCCCTGGGAGATGATGGTTGTCCTCTGGTCCTGCTTCACCTCTATTTGATCTTTCTTCTATACGACAGCTCCGCTTGCAGCTGACACCTCACACACCAGCTCCAGGTTATCAGAAGGACTGACTGATATTTCTGGAGTCGTTTTGGACTTGCTGACAAAATTAATGGCTTCATCTGAAGAAAAAAAGAGAAAGTGGTTTACATCCTGACTCAGGCTTATTCAGCACAGCATTAAGATACAGTTAGAACTGATTGTAATGTCTCTGCTCATTACATCTGGGGGATCAAGTTTCACCTCTGGAGGTACTCACATACAAACGTGTGCTTGATTCTCCTGTGTAAGGAAAGAGTAAGTTCTATGCAGACAGTTCTTATTTCTTCTAATCAATTCTGTATTCTGCACATGTTCTTCTGAAGCTAAAATGAAGGCAGCTAAGTAACCTGTTTGCAATACATGAACAAACCAATTCAACACCTTGTCTCTAAGCTAACAAGCAGCGTTTGATGAGCACATCAGTATTTCATGCCCTTCATTCCATCCAGACTGTACTGGCAATAACTATGCTGGTATTAACAAGGATAGCAATTACAAGCAAAATGGTAGAAATACAGAAGATATAAGGAAAAGGGAACTCACCAGAGCTGAGGCGATCCTCCCTGGTGAGCAATCTCCAAGAGATGCTGCCTCAGTGAGGGTCAGCCCTTAAATGAGGTCTCAGAGGAGGTGGAGTCGAACTCCACCCCTCCAGGGAGCACAGCTACATAACTTTCACCTGTGCTCCCACAGCTGACCCCACACTTGCCTCAGCTGATCAATCAGTGGTTCACATTGTGATCTCCCATACACTCCACCCCTTCACAACGTGAACCAATGATTAGGTGAGTTCCCCTTATTACAGAGACCCAATCACGACGCTGATACAATCTCCCGTCGCATTAGATGTTGATATTATTCAAATGATGATGATTGGATGGGTGTTTATGATCTTCCATGGGCCAGTGCTTGATAGATGTTACCGGAGACAAATCATCTTGAAGTGCAGGTCCGTCTGCGTTTCATCAGTCCAGAGTAATGGTCCTAGAGGCTTAGAATCAATCTTAAGGGGAGTAATATAGATGTTTCAAGGGTACTAGGAGGGGAAGATCCGCCCTCCAGGGCAAGATACAGGCCGTATTCTTATCTTGGGTCAATACTTCTGCTTGTACTGGATTATGTCCCGGCCTCCGATACCCTCTGGCCAGATATCTGTGGCTGTATAACTATATCTGGCACCAGAGGAGGAGTCTTGATCTGCCATAGGGACATAATAGGTGTTCCTTTAGCAAAAAAGGCCGGAGTATTGACCACGATGTCAGTAGGCCATGTACCTAACACCGAGGGGGTGACTGAACCTCCCACCTCCAATAATCTCCCCCAAGGTGCAAGTAGGCCACACCATTTGGGTCCTACCTGCACCTTCCAAGGCCAATTTATCTTATGGATTCCCGGTTCTAAATTCTCAGGGGCAGGGAGCAGAAGATTATTTTCAGTACCAACCTGCGGTTTTACCTTATTATCGGTGCCTGTAATTTGGATCCTAAGAGGGGAGGCCCATATAGTTTGTAACATTTTCAGGGCACTGGGTCTGCCATCCCGAGGTCTTTCATTCAGGTCCCGCACGGTTTCATATAATCTTTTTGTCCACCCCTGCAGGGACTGAGAGTCTGTTTTCAGGGCAGCCTTAAGGATACCATTATAACGTTCAATAAGGCCTGCCCCTGTTGGGTTATATGGCAGGTGGAATCGCCATTCAATGTTGTTTTCTTCTGCCCAGCGCTGTATCATCGCTCCAGTGAAGTGAGTCCCTTGGTCACTCTCGATAACTTGAGGTGTCCCATATGCAGACATCAGTTTAGTAAGTGCCTTAATTGTGTATGCTTGATTTGCCTTTGGTACAGGATAGGCTTGCAGCAGTCCACTTACAGTGTCAACGCAGGTCAGGGCATATCTCGCCCCCTCAGACCGAGGGAGGGGCCCAATGTAGTCGACCTGCCATCTCTGAAGAGGACTATATCCTCTAGCAATGTGGGATGTTGTTTCAGGCAACGGTCTCGGTCTCATCTTTGAGCAAGCATCGCAATCCTGACATGCTTGAACGATATCAGATAGTTGTACAGGCAGCCCCCATGCTTTAGCAGCTGCCCACATTATCTTCTGTCCAGCATGCCGTAGCTTCTGATGTAACCAACAGGCAATATTTTCAGATTGTGAATTCTCAATCCATCGGATTCGGGCCAGTGTGTCAGCTTCATCATTTCCTGGTGACTGCAAGGGTTGATGACCAGAGACATGGTAGACACATACTGTCCTGTGTTTGACCGTATTCCAAATGTCTACCCACATGTCTTTACCCCAAATCGGTCGGGCGTGGATAGTCCATTCCTGGGTAGCCCATTGCGTAATCCACAGAGTGAGCCCCCGGTACACAGCCCAACTATCTGTACAGATGTTCAGGACGCCGTCACCAGGTTCTTTAGTTATAACCATCCACACGGCTCGCAATTCTGCCCATTGGCTGCTTTGACCATCCCCCTCATCAAACCAGATGGTCTCAGTAGAGGGATGGTATGCTATTGCTCGCCACTTGCTCGGGTTGCCTCTGCTGGACCCATCCGTATACCAGGCATCTTCAGGAATAGGATATCTTCCTTCCTGAACGGGACTCTTCTCTGGTGGAGCAACCATCGGTTCTTTTGATGTATCACTGTGATACGTCACTGGGCCTAGGATCTTCTGTAGTTCTTCTTTAAGTGGAGATGAAGACAGACTGCTTCTCTGGCTTAGATAGGCGACCCATCGTGCCACCGTTTGTGCTTGGGCCACCCCCGTCTTAGGAAGGTGAGTCAAATCTCTCACCCACCCCTGGATTGGTAATGAAGTCTTAACTATGACCTCTGCTGTTTGCGTTATCGGCTCTACTGCTTGTAATGCCGAATAGGCAGCCAATAACTGTTTCTCAATCATGCTATATCGTTCTTCTGCTCCGTGCCAAACCTGAGACCAGAATCCAATGGGGGTTCGAACAGAACTCTGGCGTTGCCACAGGCCCCAGCCAAAACCATCTTGAGTAACATGAACATCTAGTTCAGCTGGGAGGGTCGGATCAAATATACCCAACGCCTGAGCTTGTTTAACTGCCAGTTTTGCCTGTTGGAAAGCATCCTGTTCTATCTTTCCCCAATTCCATGATTGACCCTTCTTTGTAAGCTTGTATAATGGCCTTAATAGCTGAGCTAAATGAGGTATAAAGGAGCGCCAATACCCCAATATACCCAAACATTCTTGCAATTGTTTTGATGTTGTAGGGACTGGAAACGCTTGGACTTTATCTACTACCGCACTGGGTAGTACTTTGGTTTTCCCGGACCAAATTACTCCCAGGAATTTTACAGATAGCCCCGGACCTTGCACCTTCTGTGGGTTTATAGCCCACCCTCTTTTCTGCAGGTAAGCTATCAACAAATCTGCTGCTTGTCTCACCGCCTCTAACGAATCGGATGTTAACAGGAGGTCATCAATATAATGATATAAATTGACATTATTTGGCTTTTCCCACTTAGCCAGATCACGTGCCACTAAATTATGACAAAAAGTGGGTGAATGTACGTACCCCTGGGGTAGGACCTGGAAAGTCCATTGCCTCCCTTCCCATGTAAATGCAAACTGATCTTGCGATTCTTCACTGATTGGAATACTGAAGAATGCATTCGCCAAATCCAAGACACAGTGATATGTTTTGATTTCCCTGCTTAGTGTGTCCATTAGGGAGGCAATATTGGGTACAGCCGCATGAACAGGTGGCGTGACCTTATTTAATTCCCTATAGTCTACTGTCATCCTCCATGTTCCATCCGGTTTTCGCACTGGCCATATTGGGGAGTTATATGGGCTATGTGCAGGCCTTATAATACCCACTCTTTCTAATTCCTGCACCGTCTTTGTTATTTCATCCTGCCCACCCGGGAGTCTGTACTGTTTCACATTAGTAATCCGGCGTGGCT
The DNA here is from genome assembly GCF_054131305.1 of Coturnix japonica. Taxonomy (NCBI): domain Eukaryota; kingdom Metazoa; phylum Chordata; class Aves; order Galliformes; family Phasianidae; genus Coturnix; species Coturnix japonica. Next base: position 1,670,602 of record NC_140697.1, on the reverse strand, counting down.
TCGGCAAACAAATAGGCTCATGTTTTGCATGGCCTCTCAATATTGTCTGGATTGCCCGGATACTAATGCATCTCTGCCGCAATCGGAACTCTCCCACTGTTGTATGGAGAGCCAGACCCCACAGGATATCAATTCCTAATATATACTCTGGAATTGGGGCAATGGATACCTTGTACTCCCGTGGTGGAAGACGCCCGACCCCCAGTTTTACCCAGGTTTGGGTGATCGGAATGGTTTGTCCCCCAAAACCTCCAATCATCACTCTATTACCTTTAAATTTAGTTGGGTCTCCATATATTATAGATGTCTCTGCCCCGGTATCAACTAGGGCCATAACCTTCTGTATATTCTTTCGGGACCAGTATATCGTCAGTTCCACATAGGGCCTCCGGTCCCGTCTAGAGGCCCTAGGAGGACTGACATCCCTCGTCAAGCCATGAACTGAGCCAGATTCAAGTCTTTTACCTCCGATACCTCCGGTGTCGTAACCCGAGGCACCTGAGGTGGCTTCTTTTTCCTATTTGGAACTATAAAATCTTCTAAATTCCATGTTGTTGTTGGTCGCCGCTCTATAAATCTTATCCCTGGCCTTTTGGGTTTATTCTAAAATTTTTGTTCATCCTTCAGTTGCTTCCACAACTGAAGGAGAACCTGATTGGGCTGCCCATCAATTTTTGAAAACTGAACGCCTGCCCGGAGCAGATCATTAAACATTTGTTTCCGGGATACCCTAACAGGTCCTGCCCGAGAAGTTCGCGGGGCCGATCTTCTGGCTCGCACTATTGGAAAAGCCTCGGCATCCTCAATCACCCTGATATTGCGCTTAGCTCGTAAACGCTCAGTTTCTCCGAGGTCTGCTACCAATTGGGCGGCTTGTTGGACTACTGCCTCTGCGGATACTACTGGATTAAGTATGGAAACCAAGGTTCCATACATATGAGAGGGTGCTTGCTGTAAAATTAGGTCCCTCATTCCCGCAGAAAATTTAACCATATCAGGGCTATCGAATGTGTCTTCGTAGATAGCCTCTCTCATACCTAATTCGCGTATATAATTTTGAAGGTCTTCCATAGAAGACCACATCCCTGTGTTTACTGGCATGTCAGTTTTATTTGTCCACACCATGCGGCAAGCAGCCATTATCCATTCTACAATTGAATGGTTTTCTTCAGGGAACTGAGTCCCAGCATACAGTCTCTGCCGAAGGGCAGGATGTACTGTTATTGTGGCCAACTTAGATACTTCGGGGCCACTAACCAGTACACTATCTGCCCCTGAATCCCATAACCGTAATAACCAAGCCGGAACACTTTCCCTTGGCCTTTGCCTAAATCGTTGCACTAGGTCCATGAGTTCAGTAGGTGTATATGGATGGGCTGTTACATGTAAAACAGATTCGGCAGGGGGCCATTGATCAGGAGGCACTCCTGCTGGTCGATCTTGAATTTTCTTTGTTTTTTGAGTTATTACTGGACGGACTTCTAGTGAGTCCGTCTCAGATGGTTTTTCTAGATCAGATTTAGTGATCTTATTTTGATTCATTTCTTCAGGATCTTGATCGTCATTAAATGAAATGTATCTAATTTGAGGGTTGGAGGAAGAAAATGACGGTTTTTTTCCTGTCAATAGATTGATCTCACCCTCCAATTTTTCAATACGGGCCTTTAACAATTCATTTTCATGTGCAATGTTGTTTGATTTTATCTCTGCCCGATTTAAAGCATTTAATAATGGCCAGGCTGCCATAGATGCAGCCATTCGCTTTTCTTTTGTAATTAAGATATCTTTTTGTAGTCCTAGAAAGTAATCAGTTAGACAATAGGCGTCCATGTTATTTGGTACTCTTAAAGGGCCCCATTGTTCAATAATTGTTGCTAATTGGTAATATGGGGACGCCTCAAAACCTGGAATTTGTCCAGGAAGGCATGTCCCTAAGGGGGTGGTCTTCTCCCCCTTGTACCAATTAAAGATTTTCCACACAAAGGACATTTTTTTTTTTTCCTTATATTTCTAGATGCCAAGTCAGTGGCTCCTGCCTGGCTTGCCAAATGTATTGGCAATAACTATGCTGGTATTAACAAGGATAGCAATTACAAGTAAAATGGTAGAAATACAGAAGATATAAGGAAAAGGGAACTCACCAGAGCTGAGGTGATCCTCCCTGGTGAGCAATCTCCAAGAGATGCTGCCTCAGTGAGGGTCAGCCCTTAAATGAGGTCTCAGAGGAGGTGGAGTCGAACTCCACCCCTCCAGGGAGCACAGCTACATAACTTTCACCTGTGCTCCCACAGCTGACCCCACACTTGCCTCAGCTGATCAATCAGTGGTTCACATTGTGATCTCCCATACACAGACAGAACCTGCCTGAGGAGCAAGCTGATGGCTGTCAGCTACAGGCAGACCTAGCTTTGTACTGCATTTCTTAGAGCAACAACTGTTGCTTTCAGTCACTGAATATACCAAGGCCAATTACTATGCCAGGAACATTTATGGCATCAGTGAACAAAAAATGCGTTAAAAATTGTAATAGACAGGAGCCATTTATTCTTTTATAACTAGGTGACCAAAGAACAACAGTCCTTCTAGAGTCAAGCTGTTAAGAACTAATAGCATCAATCAATATCACATAGATAGATTACTTCCCTGCCCTAAGACCATCTTGCGACCATTTGGTGCTCCTAATTAAGCCCTCTTGATGGCATTTTGTCTGAGCCATGCGACATTTTGTGATAGGAGTTACTGCTAGTGTTCCCTTAACCCTACACCAAAGTAGGAGGTATCCATTCTCAGGGAATCATGCAGGCTTCCTCTGTATTTGATGCTCAGAGACAGCCCCAGAACTTTTTAAATCTTAGCTTAGCTCTCATCCAATAATGTTCATCAAACAGTGCAACTTGTCCTTTGGGGATGCCTTTGTTCTGCATCAACCAGTTCCAACGGAGTCTTCTTGGCTTGTTTTAGATCAGTTTTTCAACAGATAAAGCCAGGGTCTTTGAATTACAAAGTGAAATTGCAGAATGCATGATTCTCAACCAAACAGAACAGCAGGTGGGATGCAGGGTGAATACCTGAACCAACACCACCTGCAAGCAATCCTTCAATATCTTAGGAATCTCTAGCCACCCCAAATCCAGTGTTGTGCTTGATCTATCATCTCTGCTGAGTTTTTAGCTAAGCTGATGGTGAGCATCACGGTGGTGATGGGTGAGCAGTCGGACTAGAGGGTCTTAATCAACCGTAAGGATCCTGTGATCAGAGGAACGTGAATGTGCTGTTAAAGGTCACAAGCGCTGCACTGCAGCATGAGCATACACAGCGAAAGGCTTTCAGTAGAGCTTCAGTTCATAAATGAGGACTGGGTTATGGAAAATAGGCTCAAGATATAAAACAGAAAACAGATCTTAACGCCAGGTTCTGTGAATGCAACCAGCTGAATTTCACAGATATTGAATTTCAATGACAATTTCTTGTGTTATTTTACCCTCCAGCTCCACCCTGAACAGGAACATGTCAGTGACAAGCATTACTCCTCCAGGCTTGACCTAACAGTGCTTTACTTGCACTATGAGCTAATGGCTGTGCTTACAGCACCTCAGGGAGACACCTCAGAGATCACAATGTCCTTCGGGTACAGCAGGAGACACTCAACTCTCCAAATGTGGAGTTTAATTTGTCCAAAGAGGAGACAGGATTCCCATGCTAATAACTTAGGACCATTTCAGTCATAGGTTTAAAGATGATGTAAGTGCTGAGGCAATACATGAACTAGATGAATGAAGCCCAGATGTCAGGGCTCAAGTCGTGACTCCAGCCCCAGCTGGAGCTAAGGCTGTCTTGAATTCATCACAACACAGTTACATTATTTGCTCATACTGTGGATTTGCATAGGGACAACAGGAAGGTCAGAATTGCTTCAATAGAGCTATGCAATCTTTGTCCTAAATACTGGAAACCCACAGCATTGGACAAATAAAATGAATTAAGTCTGAAGTGCTTTACATGGATTGTGATCCTATGTTTGCCTCACAAACTTACCTGAGACTTTCCAATCAAAAATCAGAGTGTCATCTCCAATTGTGTAGATGTATGTTCCCTCGTCTTCTTTCGTTACAGCTGAAGCCACAAGCTTATGCAGTTTCCCTTTATCTTCCATTGTGAATTTCTTACTGGTCTTGATTTCTTTGCCATTTTTGTACCACTTCACCATGACATTGGCTTCAGAGGTCTCAGAAACAAATTCAGCTTGTTTTCCAGCAACGGCCCTGATTACTCCTCCACTTGTCTCTTTGATTACGAAGTTTGCCAGTGCTGAAACAAAATATGAAGACACAAAATACATATGATGGTAAAGAACTGCAGGGACATTGGTGACCATGAGGCATTCATTTATCATAAGATCAAACGTGCACGTTTAATCCTAGTTCTAATTGCTAGATTCTAATTCAGAAGCTGGCAAATTGGCAGCTTTTATAAACCACGTGCCAGATTACCTTATCTCCACAAGTTGAAGGACATACACTGGACAGGGGACAGAGCCAAAGGAAGAAGCCCAAGGCTTCAAGAAAATGTCTAAAATAGGAAAACTGAGGAAAGAATTGGAACAAGCAAACTAGAAGGAAATCAATGGAGGGGGTATCTATTACTGCACTGTAACCCCCTGGCAAACAAATCGAGCCTAAAAGATAGAGATATCACTTAGGACTGAAAAGAAAAACAGAATTCCTTTATGGAAATTAATTGGAGTGCAAAAGTTAGATGATAAAACTGGCCCCTATTAACACACAGTGGAATAATTGACTTCAAAGATTCAAAATCTCACCACTGTCTTAGCCAAAAGTTTAAGCCTAAGGCCATGGTCCTATTTTACTGAGGGTAATTGAGCTTGTTTTCCAACTTCTTGTTAACATATCATTTTAAAACAGCACACACAACTGAGTTGGGTCTGTTGAGACAGCGCAGTCAGAGCTGCTAAAATCAAAGTCTGGATTATGCATGCATTTGTTCTGCAGTTCCAAGAACACGCATGTATAATACAAATTCAACAACGTTCTACAGAATGCCTGTATTTAGGAGCTCGAGAGCCAGCTGATGGACACTGGGATGACTGAGATCCTGTCAATACATTTAACTCCATCCTATCATGGATGTTAATTTCATTCATTTTTTCAGGAACTGTCTCTTATCATTGTAGTCCCATCACCACTGCTGGATGTGAGCCCAACCACACAAAAGCAGCTGCTGGTTTTCACTGCAGATACTGCAGTAAGGAGAAACAGCCTCCAGACTGGACCAGCTGAGCGTGGCCCTACCAGGATTTGCTCCAAAGGTCTTATTACCAGTAGTGCTTCCCGTTGAAATACATGGGGGTCCTCCTTTGATTCCAACCCCAACCCACCCCACCATGCCCCCTGATAACATCCATCAGGGCCACATCTCAACAGCTCCTGAACACCTCCAGGGATCCCACCACCTACCTGGGCAGCCTGTGCCAGTTAATTCTATGGGCAGACCTGCCAGTATGAAATATTATGCTAACATGACAAAGAGAGAGAAGAAAAGCAAAATTAAGACTAGCTGACAAGCCTTGGCAGGAAGTTCTGCTCTCCATCAATTTAGTCCCTGTGACTCTTCACAGGTGTTTTCTACATTTGGGATCACTGCTACAAAAAGAGATGTTGACATCATCTCTTGTGGCCACCCTGACAGAAGAGCAGGAAGGCTGGGATGCGCTTTTTCCTGTCTTTCCCTTGATTTCCTCTATATCTTAGGGACGAATCACAGGACAGAACACAGAAATCAAATGGCTCTACAAAGCAGATTGGCCAGTTCAAGTCAAAACAGCCACTGAAAACACCCCAGATGCTGTCTGACAACAGCTGGACTGTCGGGGAGTCAGGTGAATGCAGTCTGCTGGCTCTGGGCAGGAAGAGGACAGCCCAGACTGTCACATACCTTTCACTGAAAGCTGATAGAGCATTTTATCCCCCTCACAGATGCACTGATAACTTGCAGCATCATCCATTGAGTCGTTGTGAATTTTCAGGGTGTGTTTCTTCCCCACAATTTGCAGTTCATAATTTTCACTGGCCTTGAGCTCCTTCCCATCCTTCATCCACTCCACAGTAGCGCCTGTGTCTGAAAGCTCAGCCTGCAGTTTGGCTTCCTCACGCAGCCAAGCGCAGATCTTTTCTACATCTTTGCTCTTCTTGGTAAATCTCACTGCAGCACCTGTCAGGAGCAAAGGCCTCGTTATTTCAATTTATATCAGGCTAACGTGGTCAATGTTTGCTGCAACATCTCTGAAAAAGTATCACCTTCTGTTCCTGCACTCATCATTGTGTCAGTGCTGAGCAATTCACGATATTTCATTTGGTCTTCTTGCTGGATTTACTAAGTAAAAATCAACCAAACATCTCCTTCTACTGATTAATAATGCTCTAAACATGCTTCTGCAGAGGTTTCCACCTAATGACAAACAGGTCCTCCCATCATGAATGTTTATTTGTTCTACTTTGTCATGCAAAGCTGATTGATAGAGATATTATTGGAATTATTGCTCCCCTACTTCTAAACTATTCCAGTGCAATCAGAAAGGCTGTCTGAACCTGCAGCTGAAAGTACTGCTCTATGGTCATGCAGTGGTAAACCTGGTGACTGAATGCACTGGCCAATAGCTGTGAACTGCAGACATTCATCAGCTGGCATGCTTGCACGTTGTTGTAAGGTCAATAGTAAACATGGCATCCCCTCCAGGTACAGCTTCACCAGTTGTTAGGGGGGATTTCACAGCCAGGACTGGGTCTGAGGAAGAACATGTATGTCTTAATGCTCTTTAGATGCAAGTCTGGTATCTCATTTAGAGATGGAAGATTAAATCATAGGTACATTTCTACTTCTCCCTTTGCATGAGTGCTAGAAGAAGCACTTCTGTGCTTAAGATCTGTTACAGAAAGTTCTGCCTCTTGCACATGTGAGATATCAAAAGATAAGGATATTCATGTCTCTGTCACAGAAACAACTCGTATCACTTTAGTGGTAGCTGGAGGTTGATAGGAGATAGGAGAACTAGGAATAAAGGAAAGCCTTTGGTGTGTTAATGCACTGCTAACCTTAAAGTCAAAGGAAGCATCTTTAGGGAACCAACACAGCTGCTCAGCACACACTGACCCATTTCCATTGGGGTTTTTGTGCTTACCAAGGTGCACGCTCCCTGGGAATTCCAGAGACGGGCTCTGTCCAGGCGCATTGACTGCAGACACTCGGAACTGATCATCAGCCTCTTCAGACAGATTGCTCACCGTGAACTCTGGGACGGGGACATGAGACTCGTGGCACCTCACCCAGGTGAAGCCAGTTAGTTTCTTGCATTCCACAATGTAGCCATCGACTGGAATGGGGCGGTGCATCTTCGGAGGAGACCATGCCAGCGTCACTGAGGTTTCTGTTTTATTTTTCACCACGGGGTCAGTTGGGGGCTGGGTGGGAGGTTTTCTGGGAGCTGAACAGAAATAAATTTCAGAAATATTAGCATAAGGTCATGTAGGATGGAAAAGACCTTCAAAAGACCTTCAAAATCAGCAGACTCAACTTTCAGCATGACCTACTGAGTCCCACCATTAACTACTGTGGTACCTGAGGACATACATGACAAGCTTATTCCTGCAGGTATTTACATAGTGAATATATTCACCCTCTGGTTGCTTTGGAACATTTTAGAGGTTAAAATCCCATCAGACTTTTTCACTGTGTGCAGCCACTGATACAGGCAGGAGGCTGGGAATTACCTGATGGGCTCTAGTTACAGACTACTGACACAGTAAAGGATTGATTTCATTTAATTTTGGCCATCAGAAAGTTTGGTGTCTGGTTTCAGTCACCCATCTGGACTCCAATTATAATCATATGGAGAACAGCACATTCAGGAGAACTCATCTCAATAAACCTGAATGAAATCACAGAATCATAGGATCATGGGAGGGCTTGGGTTGGAAGAAACCTTCAAGTTCATTAAGTGCTAGATGCCAAAGGTCCCACTAACACAGTATTAAGCCAAAAGCTAGATGCTGGAATCAGATCTCCTGACCTTACCATCAGAAACTGAGATGTCAGATTTTGCTCAGAGGTGCCTGCTTGTAGGAGGGACAGCTTCCGAGCTTTTTCTGCTCCAGGAACCAGCTCGAGCTTCAGGATTTAAACAGCAGTCAGAAATTAAACTGAGCTTTGTCACCTCCATCAAATAGAAGGAGTGGTTGGGTGGTACAGCTTTCCAAATCGCTTAGAAACTGTCACAACAATCAGATGCCTACCTTTTCTTTTTTAACTTGTTAATACATAGAGCTTAATAGCATCAGAATGCCCCAAGCACTTCAGACAACAGGACAGCTGTAAACCCTTCTTTAAGGATTCCTTTGTTTAACCACTGAGTAACTGTAATTCAGTGGTGCTGGTAGGAGAAGGGAAGTCCTAATCTTCCCAGATGGTGAACAGAGTTGATGTTCACATGCAGACTGGTGCTGCAGCAGAGCCAGAAACCACTCATTTGGGAAACACAGCACCAAGAAAATAATGGGAATAGCTTCATAAAATCAGGAGCTTCACTCAAATTTCATGTCAGATCTATAATTCTTCCTATTTTCAGGAAGAAATGATTTCCCTTTTTCTTGTAGTTTTATTTTCTTTTCCTTTCCAGCAAGCAGCTTTGTAGCTTACAAATTGTTTTCTAATCACCTCCTGGTGTGGACAAATCACACAGGCCTGACTCCATGTTTTACATAGTTAGCATATTATATTTGTTCCACTATGGAACTGTACAGTCATAGAATGGCCTGGGTTGAAAAGGATCCCAAAAATCATCCAGTTCCAACCCCCTGCTATGTGCAGGGACGCCATCCACCAGACCAGGCTGCCCAGAGCCACATCCAGCCTGGCCTTGAATGCCTGCAGGGATGGGGCATCCACAGCCTCCTTGGGCAACCTGTTCCAGTGCGTCACCACCCTCTGAGTGAAAAACATCTTCCTAAGATCCAACCTGATCCACAACCCCTACACACCCTCAGAGCCCCCTAGAGCCCCTAGTCCTCCTATTGCCCACCACAGCCCCATATGCCCACTAGAGTCCCCCTCAACTCTCTTTACAGGCCCTGCACAGCTCTATATAACAGTCTTATAGAACTACCTCTAGTAGAAGCAAACTCCACACAGAGATCCTTTCCCAGCACACTGCGCCACGGGGGGAGCAAAACGGGGGGGGGGCACATACACACACAGCGCCGGGGGGGCCCGTAACCGACCCCCACCCATCCTTTAAAGGGGTGGGGGGTCCGTTTTAATGGGGGGGGGGGCGAGATCACCTTCACCCCCCACCCCCCCATCCCCACCCCATCCTTTAAAAGGGGGGTGTCCATTTTGGTGTTGGGGGGCAGTGACAATCCGCCCCCCCACCCCATCGTTTAAAGGAGGGGGGGTCCGAGACCACCCCCCCCACCCCATCTTTTAAGGGGGGGGGTCAGGGGCTCATGGGGGGCAGCACATCGTGCACAACATTGTGGGTGGGGGGGGCTTTAAAAGGGGGGGGTTACAAAAAGCATAGCTCTCAACTATAGATGGGATTGGGGGGGGCTCAATCGATGGGGGGGGGCCCTTCATGCAGGGGGGGCACAGCGTAAGTCAGCGGCTTTGAGGGGGGGTGTTGGGGCTGTTTGGCCTTTGGGGGGGTTATTGTGTGCCCCACCCCCACCACCCCCACACACAATGGGGTGTTAATGTGGGGGGGGGGGGCTTAGATTAGTTGCGTTCTCTATAGCACTGCCCCCCCCCGTCATTAACCCCCCCGCTTTATCCTTACGGCTGAGCCCCCCCCCGACAGCGCCCCATTCATCTTGATGGGGGGGGGGGTTTGTCACACGACCCCGGCGCGGCTTACGGCACATCGTCGACCCCACCCCACCCCCCATAACCCCACCCGGGGGGGGAGGGGGCGATGTGGTGAGTGGGGGGGGGGTTCCGGAGGTGGGGGTGAGCAAAGCGCAATATGGGGGGGGGGGTCCTATAACTGGAGGGCAGCGGCTGCACAAAGAGCCCGCGGGGGTCGGAGAGCAGCGCTTTGGCTGGGGGGGGTCCACGGGGTCCGGGGGTAATGCTGCCCCACCCCCTCCCCCACCCCCCACTGCCGACCCCCCCCCCCGCGTTGCCCCCCCGCCCCAACGTCAGCTCCTGCGGCAGCTCCTCGTCGCTCTCCTCCTCCTCTTCCTCGTCTGGGGGGTCAATATGTGGGGGGGGGGGGTCCCATCGGGCAGCGGCAGCTCCGCCGGCTCCGATTGGCTGAGCCGCAGTGCGCGGGAGCGGCTGTTGTGTGCCGGTCGGTGGAGGGGAGGCTCTTCATGGAGCTGCCCCGCAGCCAACAACAGCCTGAATGAGATCCTGGAGTCCCAGACGCTGGAGGATGAGCTGGGAAAGAGCAGAGGCTCCCCACAGAAGGGCAAATCACGTCTGATAACGTGAGTGTGGAGCACAGCCAGCCCCTTCCTCACATGTGTGGGGCTTCCATGTTCCTCTGTCCCCTTTGCAATGTGCCACCCCAATCCTGCTGCCCAGCCAGGAGTGGATGGGATGAGCAGGTTGGGATGCACAGAGCAGTGCTCAGACATTGCTGGGACATTTGTGCACTGCTGTTGAGCTTCCCTTTGTGCAGCAGGGGAGAGGATGGAGGTTTACAGGTGGATGGTTGTTATTTCTATGGCATTGCACAGGTGGTAGAACCATGTCCATTCCCAAACTTATTCCAGGGCATGCGGGAATTTGTGCAGTTGTAGTTCCTGAATTGTGCTATTTAAAACCCTCCTGTAAATGGGGATGTTTTGTAATGCCTGCTGGGGCTGCAGGCAGCATTGCCTTCCTCCTTAGGGGGCAGGTTTAATCACAAGCCTCCCTATTTCCTATCACAAACGTCCTACAAACCATGTCTGGGCATTGCTGTCTCGGCCTGGATCTCAGCTCCTGAGACTGTCAGATGTGAAGCAGCAGCAGCTGGGACAGGGCTGGCTCTGTGTGCCCTCTCTGGGTCTGTGGGCACAGAGTGGGGCAGAGGGATGACTGTGAGAGGGAGGAATTGCCCAGCCACAAGAAAGAGGAAATCAGCTGAAAAGGGGAGATTTGAGAAGCACTGAGGCTGTGGCTGCTTTGACAGTAAGAAGAAACCAAGCTGTCACTGTGCAGATGGGAACTCCAGTAGGAGAGCTGTGGTGGCTTTACAGATGGCAGACAGCAGCTGGAGTGTAGAGCCAAGGGTAGGGGGGGGATCTTCCTCTTAGCAATGCCATGCAAAGAATGATGCAGACTCCTGCAGGGTCGGCTTTGCTGTGTGACCCTGGGTGGAAGCAGCTGGAAGGTCTCAGCCCTTCTGCATTATCCCAGGAGCTGGGGCAGTGCTCGGTCTCATCCCACCTCTGCTAATAGCAAATGCAGAATCCCTTATCTGAGTGCCCTTTTCTCTCATGTAGAGTCACCAACCCTGGGAAGTTCACAAAAAGTTTGGGTGTTGTGTTGAGGGATGTGATTTAGCTGGGAAGTATTGGTGATGGTTGGAGTGGATGATCATAAGATCATCCAGATCATAAGATCTGAGATCATAAGATCATAAGATCATCCAGGTCTTTTCCAACCTTGAAAATTCTATGGAGTTGTAGCAGATTGTGGGGGTGTAGGTGTGGTATATATATGTACACAGATGGGAATATCCGTATGGAAAAGATAGATCCATGTGTGTTCTGGGCTGCACTGAAAAAGGGGTGGCCAGCAGGAGAGGGAGGTGATTGTCCACTCCTGCTCAGCTCTTGTGAGGCCATATTTGCAGCACTGTGTCCAGGCCTGGGAAGGATGTGGAGCTGTTGGGGGGGGTCCAGAGGAGGGCCACTGTGATGATCAGAGGGCTGGAGCAGCTCTCCTATGAGGAAAGGTGGAGGGATCTGGGCTTGTTTAGCCTGGAGAATGGAAGGCTGTGGGGAGACCTCATTGTGGCCTTTGAGTACTTGAAGGGAGCGTATAAACAGGAGGGGGAATGGCTGTTTATGAGGGTGGATAATGATAGGACAAGGGGGAATGGTTTAAAACTGAGACTGGGGAGGTATAGGTTGGATCTTAGGTAGATGTTTTTTGCTCAGAGGGTGGTGACACACTGGAACAGGTTGCCCAAGGAGGCTGTGGATGCCCCATTCAAGGCCTGCAGGCATTCAAGGCCAGGTTGGATGGGCTCTGTCCATGAGCATTGACTGCAGACACTTGGAACTGATCATCACCCTCTGCAGACAGATTTACAGCCCCTGCACAGCTCTATATAACAGTCTTATAGAACTACCTCTAGTAGAAGCAATCTCCACACAGAGATCTTTTCCCAGCGCCCCTTTGTGACATCATAATGCCCCTTTGTGACATCATAACACCCTTTGTGACATCATAATGCACCTTTCTGATGCCATAATGCCCCTTTCTGACGTCATAATGACCCATTGTGATGTCTTAATGCCCCTTTGTGACGTCATAATGCCCTTTGTGATGTCATAATGCCATTTGAGACGTCATAAGGCTCCTTTGTTTTCATAATGCCTCTTTGTGACGTGATAATGCCTCTTTGTGACGTCATAATGCCCTTTGTGACGTCTTAATTCCCCTTTGTGATGTCTTAATGCTCTTTTGTGATGTCACAATACCCCTTTGTGATGTCATAACACCCCTTTGTGACATCACAATGCCCCTTTCAGACGTCATAATGACCCTTTTTGACGTCATAATTCCCCTTTGTGATGTCATAATGCTTCTTTGTGGTGTCATAATGCTTCTTTGTGATGTCATAATGCTACTTTGTGACGTCATAACGCCCTTTGTGACGTCATAATGCCCTTTGAGACGTCATAATGCTCCTTTGTGATGTCATAATGCTCCTTTGTGATTCATAATGCCCTTTGTGATGTCATAATGCCCTTTCTGACGTCATAATGCCCCTTTGTGGTGTCATAATGCTTCTTTGTGAGGTTTCTGTGGTGCCATTGATAATGAAGTGTGATGAACTGGAAGGCTTTCAGTAGAATTGCAGCCCTAACATAAACAATGACTTGAACTCTGGAATTCTGTGTAAAATCATTAGCTAGCTTGTGGTCCGGGTCTTCAAACCAAAGGCTGTGAGGTGCTGCTCTTGTTGACGCAGGCTGTGAAAGATGACTTGAGCTCTAAGAGTAATTTCCCTTCTGCTCTTTATATGAACGTCATATCAACAATTAGAATATTAAGAACATAATATAAAAGTTGTTGCTGCTGGCCTGTGGACTTCCATTAGCTGTTAGCCATAGTTTGGAACTTGCAAACCAATCTTATTTAGACTTTAGTGGTGAAATCTTCTGATGAAATCTTCCTTCTAATTCTGCAAAAGAATCTCGGTGGAACATTTCTGTCTGAAAAGGCTCTGGCATATGAAGATGTGCCAGACTGCAGCCATGTGCCAGATGCGTTTGGATCCATGGAATTTTCTGATGTAGCTTCAGTGTTTGAAGAATCTCCACTCGATCTAAATACTCAGAAAACAAAGCAGGTGTGTGAAGATGTACAGCTATTTTCTTACAGAAAAAATACAGCTCTTAATCTAGAAATCTGCTTCTCATTGTATCTAGTGCTTACTCCATATTTAAGTATCTAGTGGACCTTGACCAAAGGAAGATAAAGATAGAGCAAAGAAGTATGTTAAGCATAAATTTTGTTGCCTTCTACCTGTAGGCCATGGTTGGTTTGACGTGATCCCTAACTCCAGTGTTTGGTTTGCACAGAAACAGCAAGCAAGGGAACAAGTAAAGGAGTCAGTGAGGATTTTAAAACACAATGGGAAGCGATAAGGCACAGTTAATAAGATTCTGGAGTTAGGCTGGAGGTAGGCAGAGGTTGAAAGGTACCGAAAGAAATTCAATCTTACTGTGTTGGACAACAAAATCCACTGTGATATTATTCAAATTTTTAACTAAACCAAGTGATAATTCATATTTATGTTTAGATAAGCTGGTGAAGGTTAATCCTCAATGGAGAATTGAGATGAACAAATAAAAAAATGGTGTTTGACAGTCTATAAGAAACGAACTTATTCTAGGAGAGAATCAGAGTTTTCAACTGTTTTGTTCAATAGCCAAATAATGTATGATATTTTTATAAGCATTGTGTCTGACCTTCTCAGCTGTTAGAATTTCTTTGACAGTAACTTCTCCGGCTGTGATCAGAAAACCTTTTGTTCCGTCTCTGGCACCATTCGAGGCATGATACTCAACTGGGTGATATGGAATTCACACTGTCAACTCCAGTGACAAGAAAAGTGGCATCTAAGAAGCGTGCAAACACAGAGAATGTTGATGCAGAGTCAGTGTTAAGAAATGAGCTGCCCTTTGCATTTCCTGCTCCAAAGGCCTTCTTTTCGAAGAGCCAGACAGAGAAGCAAGTAGAAGGCATATCTTTTTAGGCGCCTACTTCCAAAGGTATGTTGTACCTAACAAATGGAAACCTAGAACATGTGTAGCTTAGGAATTTTTTACTTTTAATATGAATGCAGTACTTGTAGGTCCTAAAATTCTGAAAGGTTTCAGTGTGGGGTTTATTTGGTCACAGCACATACAGCTGCCATCCTGTACATCTGACAGTGCACTGCAAGCGGTTTAACCATATATCAGGGCATGGTACACGTCTGTTAATGATAGAAGTTCTCACAGTTTCACAAGGAGCATGCCTTGAGATGCATTCAGATAATGAGATAAGTGCTGTGTTCCTAAAACTAGCATGTGTCTCCACTCTCCATCGAGATTTAGTAGATAATTTCTTTAACAATTATGATGAGAGTTTTGTTTTGTTTTTATTTTTTTCTGGGCTATTATTTTGAGTGAAAGAAAAGGGTATGCTTTTATTTAAGTGAGCTTTTGATTGCATCATGCTTCTAAATTAAATGTAACCTACTGAATTCCTCATGATAGCATACGAGTACTTGCGTGTATCTGTTCTCCCTAATAGAGGGAGAAGAGACTCAGTGAACCTGGACAGTGTTACCCAGGGTTGTGAGAACAGCTAAATGATTGTTGAGAACTGGTCAACTCGTGAGCCTGAGACCTGGGATCCTCCATCCTAGGGTGGAACTTTACTGGAGCACGTGGGTGCCACAGCAACAAAAGGACTGTGTACAATAGACTGAGAGTTTGCTGAGTTTCTTGGTTTACAGAAAGCACAACTAACTCAGCAGCAAGTGACGTATTTGGGATAGGAGATGACAGCTGGACTTTGAACCTTAAGGACTGCCAAGAAAGAAGCCATCTGCTCAACCCCTGAGCTGCAAACTGCCAAGGAACTCCATACGTTGCCAGGAATGACAGGAGGGTGCCGACCATGGATACACAGCTACGGACTGATGGTAAACTTGAAACAGCTTGAAGTGAGTAAGGGATATCCAGGGTGCACTGGTGCTCAATATTCAAGAAGCCCATCAATCTACACTGGGCCAAAGGATACCAGTTTTAATATCTCATGCAGTGTTTACTGTATTGGAGGCAAAAGGGGGACATTGGCTTTCACCCCACAGAATCACAGAATCACAGAATTACTCGGGTTGGAAGGGACCTCAAGGATCATGTAGTTCCAACCCCCCTGCCTAGCAGGGCCACCAAACATACGCCTTTACTAGATCAGGTTGCCCAGGGCCCCGTCCAACCTGGTCTTGAACACCTCCAAGGACGGGGCATCCACAACCTCACTGGGCAGCCTGTTCCAGGACCTAACCACCCTTCTAGTAAAGAACTTTCCCCTAACATCCAACCTAAATCTTCCCTCCTTCAACTTAAAACCATTTCCCCTAGTCCTGCTATTATCAGCCCTTTCGAAGAGTTTACTCCCCTCCTGGGAGTAAGTTCCCTTCAGGTACTGAAAGGCTGCAATGAGGTCACCCCGCAACCTTCTCTTCTCCAGGCTGAACAAACCCAACTCCCTCAACCTGTCCTCATAGGGGAGGTGCTCCAGCCCCCTGATCATCTTCCTGTCCCTCCTCTGGACCCTTTCCAAAATCTCCATATCTTTTTTGTACTGAGGGCTCCGCACCTGGACACAGTACTCCAGATGGGGCCTCACAAGAGCAGAGTAGAGAGGGACGATCACCTCCCTATCCCTGCTGACCACCCCTCTCCTGATGGAGCCCAGGATCCCATTTGCTTTCCGGGCTGCCAGAGCGCACTGCTGGCTCATGTTAAGTTTCTCATCTATCAGGACCCCTAGGTCTTTTTCAGCCAAGCTGCTCTCAAGGACAACTCCTCCCAGCCTGTACAGGTGCCTGGGGTTCTTCCGGCCCAAGTGCAAAACCTTGCACTTTGCTGTGTTGAACCTCATTAGGTTCACCCGAGCCCAGCTTTCCAGCCTGTCAAGGTCCCTCTGAATGGCATCTGTTCACCCCAAAGATTCCCGAAATACCAGGCCATCCTGGTAGAGCAGGGTGATATAGAAATAATTGTAACTACTATTGCCAACCCAGTATCTTTCCTTAGCGGAACTCCCCTGGTGGAGAACTAGGATGACATCACTGCTTTGAAACAACTGATGCTGCACATTACATCCAGTCGGTTGGAGCTGAAGGACGAACCCTTAGAAGATGCAGAAGACGCCTGATTTACCAGCAGCTGCAGTTTTGTGAGACAAGGAGGCTTTAAGGCAGGACATGCAGTAACTGCTACTGAGCAGGGAATGGAAGCACAACCATCAGCCATGGGGACTACCCCTCAGAAGGCTGAAATAACTGCCTTGACGAGAGCCTTAATGATATGGACAGATGCTAAATATGTGTTTGGGGTGTCACACGCTCATAGTACCATCTGAAAAGAGCAAGGATTGCTCACACACAAGGAAAAGAAAGTGATGTAAATGTACCTATGTTGTAGGGCACAGTTCTCTATCCAGGCCCAAGTCTGTGTGGGTGTCTCCTCTATCCACAAAGCTGCTCAAACTGCAGGAGGCACAGGCTGAGAGGAGAGGCCAGAGCAGCTCTCCCACTGTGACACGGAGCAGCAGGATACAAGTAAAGGAAGGCCCCGCAGTGGTACTGGGAAGGTTCCACACAGTCATCAATTTTTCATCTGAAAGGTAAAGAGGAATTCCCTTTTCTGCCCCTATCATCATTGGTCGGGTGAGTAGCAATGATGCCCGGTGTGCTTCCATCAATGGAGCAGAATAGGCGGAAGGCTGGGGTGCAGGCTTTCCTCTGCTGAGGTGAGTGGGGGCTCAGGGTGTTGCTCAGTGGTAGATTTGTTCACACTGAGTTCTAACAGGAAACTTGCTCAACATCGAAGGCCTTGCAAAATTCTGGCTGAGTGATGTCAGTTGCTTTTCCTTTCCCTACTGATGCTGTCACTCCACTGTAGAAGGCCACCAAAGCGACCAGGCTGCATGTCTCCGTTTCCGCTGTTTCTCCATTTCCTTCTTGTTGCTCCCTGTAACCAGCAGGTTCAGCCATGCTGCTTTCCTGCCTCCTCTGCTGTGTTTCGTGTGGTCGGGATGGAGCTCAGAGCTCCAGCTCTGAGAAAGGTTTTCTGAGAAAGTTACCATCTCTTTTCCATTCCTTTACCCCTAAAAACAGTTTTCCAGTGTCTCTCATGCAAGAATTCTTTGAACAGCCTGCAGCTGACTCTCCTGAAGCTCAGGGTCCTGACTTTGCTTTTTGCCAGGCACACATTCCTTGAGATGAGGAACTCTAGGAGGGCATGGTCACTACAGCCCTGACCACCTCCAGTCTTAACCCCTGCTGTTCAGCATGTCCAGTAATGCTTCCCTTCTGCTTGGTGTGCTTAATGCTTGGCCCACAAAGTTATTGTCAGTGCACTCCAGCAGGCTCTCAGACAGTTTGCAGCAACTGGGATTGGTGCTGGGTGGTTGCTGGGAGGTGTCTCAGCAGAAAAGCTGGGCTGGGGTGGGCGTGCTGTGTCAGTCCTCATCGCAGCTGGCAGAGAGAGTTAGAGGAGGGTGATGGGTGCTGCCTGCTCTCAATGCTGCTGCACTGAATTTGGGGCACAGCAGCACACTGGTGAGTGAGCTGGGAGGGAGACGGACTGCTGCTGTGCATGGCTAGGCCAGAGCTGGAGGATTGTCAAACACGTGAGTCATGCTGGTGCAGCCATTGCAGCTGCAGCAGGAGTAGAAGACAAAGAGGTTTTGTAGAGGACAGAGGGTGGTGACTCATGGTTTGATGTCCAGGTGGAGGCCGATAACAAGTGGTGTCATCCAGGAGTCTGTCTTGGGACCAGTGCTTTTTTACATGGTTATCAGAGACACCAATGATGCAATGGAGTGCACCCTCTGCTGTTTGCTGAGTGGTGCGGCTGACGCAGTGGAAGGAAGGGATGCCATTCAGAGGGAGCTCAACCGAGAGGTTGGCCTACGTGAATTTAATGAGGTTCAACACAGCAAAGTGCAAGGTTTTGCACTTGGGCTGGAGGAATCCCAGGCATTTCTACAGACTGGGAGGAGCAGTCCTTAAGAGAAGCCCCGCAGAGAAGGACCTGGGGGTCCTGGTGGATGAAAAACAGAACGTGAGCCATCAGCGTGCTCTTGCAGCTCAGAGAGCAAATGGTCCCCTGGGCTCCATCAGAAGAGGGGATGGCCAGCAGGGACAGGGAGGTGATTGATCTTCATGATCCTTGAGGTCCCTTCCAACCCGGGCCATTCTATGATTCTGTGATTACACTCGCTGTCAGAAATAACGGCAGCTGTACAGATGTTGGATATATTTTGGGACAGTTCTTGTAACCAGCTGATTTTAAGACCTTGCCCGAGTCAAGAGTCTAAATTGAGTGTCAGAAGAAAGCTGGTAAAGTGGCTATTGCTCATTCTTTTTCATTTGCTGATTCTTTCATTCGGGTTCCTTTTCCAAAGGAGATTCTGGTGATGGAAGCAATTGAAGAAAGAACCAAAGCAGCTCTTGCCAAGAGTGCTTGAAGTCCCTGTGGAGAGAAGCAAAGAACTTGGGCTTCCTCTGGGATGCGCCCCACCATGTCTCAGGAAGGAGACAACTGCTGTTCCACTTTCTGCTTTGTGTGTGGAAAGGTACGTCTGGGTTTTCTTCTACTTGTTTTTCTTTCTTTTTCTGGCTTTGAAGGAGAAGGGGTGGAGCAAGGGGAGACCCACTGGTCATTTGTTAACTCAAGAGCAGGATGGATTCTGCATTGACTGTGAAAAACCTGGGCTAGTAGCATGGGCATATTTCAGGCTGGACTCTTCTTTTGCTGCTTGGTTTCCTTTTGGCTACAGGGAGACAGCTGTCTAAAGGTGTGTTTTCAAACCCACTCTCCAAAACCATGTTTCATTGTTGCAGGTGGTTCAGTGTGCTCTTGCAGGGTAGATGTGTTTGCTGTAGAATCTGAATGGTTTCTGTTCCTAGGGGAGGACTGGGAGGAGGTAGTGAGAAGAGAATTCAATGCCTGAGGTGTATCTTAGTGAGAAATGTTGGCATGAGGTGCTGAAAGTCTTGAGTTGTCAAAGGCCAGTGAGGCTCAGACTCCTTAACCTGCTGGAGCAGGGTGGAAGCAAGGAGTGGGCACTGCCGTCACACAAGCTGCACTTGGTTCTGGTCTGCCAGGTCTGTGCTGGCCTGGATTTCTTCTGAGAAGTTTGTTGGAGCTGCTTGGAGTAGTGAAGGGTGGGGAAGAAGTGCTGCTCCAGAGCTATGAGACGTGCAGCTCCTTCTGAAGTGCTCCTGAGAAGGACGGAGCGCATTTGCTGCAGCTTTCTCTGCAGATGTGCTCCTCACCTTGAAATCCTCGTGGTTTGTCCTCAGCTCCTGACCACGGCCTGTTCTCTGTTTTGCAGGCTGATAACATGCAGAAGCCGCAGCTGGTGCGTGCTATGTCATCTTTAAACGTACCAGCATTTGCGGCAGCCCATGTTATTAAGAGCCACGTCGCCCAGGGGCCAGATGAGCTCTCTCTGGAGGTAAGCAGTTCCAGGCGTTCCGTGTTGTCGTGCATAGAAGAGGGCAGTCCTTTCTGCTTTGTTTTCCTACCAGATTTGCTGAATCTGGGATTGATGTTTCAATCTCTTTCAGGTCGGAGATCTGGTGAGCATTGTTGATATGAGGACATATCAACAGGCTGAGCCCCTGGTGGAGAGGCAAGCGTGGCTTTGAGGTAGGCACACGTTTTTGACTAGAGAGCACAACTTCAGTAGAGTTGGGAATCTCAGCTTGGAGCTGCTCTGCCTGCACAGGATGGCTGCTGGATGCAAACAGTTGCCCTGTGTCACTGTCAGTGGACCTTCCCTTTGGCTCTGGGCTCGGGCTAATGCTCACCTGTCTTTTTGTTCTAATTACAGGTTGGGCTTTTCCCTGGTGAGTGCATGGAACTCATCAGCGGAAAAGTTCCCGATTCCCTCCTCAATTCATTGCCAAAGCCAGGTGCGTAATTTACATTTGACAATGCGAGTTAGTCAAATAGGGTCAGAACGTTACTTTCAGGGGGTTTGTTTATGCCCAAGTTCAGCAAGCTTGGAAAGAGAACTACAGTAATCTCCTTGGGCACCTCCAGGGATGGGGAAAATCCATTCTTGCGTGTCCTTGTTGGGAATGTTCTTCCCGTTGTTACATGCTCTGTCGAATGCATTGCGCTCAGCTTCGTCCAACCGAGCCAGGCCTGAAATGAACTGGTTTCTTTGTTTTGTTGCGCAGAGCCAAAGAAATGGGGCAAGCTCATCAACGGCCTTTGTTCCCTGGTGAAGGTCAGCCCTGGGAGAGCAAAGCAGCCTGAGCCTCCGACATTCTCCGGATCCATGTCCTTGCTTGACATCGTTGAGAGGTATTTAGCCTTCAGGACTTGAGGGCTGAGCTGTAGGAATGGAAGCATCCTCTGCTGTTTGAAACAGAGGGCGTTTCTAAGCTGTGTTTCAGCAGAAAGCAGGCAGTGCCCAGAACAGGCAACTTTTGGCCAGGGCTCGGTGCAGCTCTTCCATCACCCTGCACCACGTCTGACAGCATGCTCTGTTTTCTCTGCAGAATGAGTTCTCCCAGGAAGAGGGCAGAGTCAGCAGCTGGCAGTTGGTGTTCCTGCTTCTGCCTGGGCAAACCATCCCCTGTGGCCAAACACCAACTGCAGAGCAGTGCCAGGGAGCCCTCTGAAGCAGAAGTCTTGGTCCTGGCAGGTAAGGGTGCAAGTCCAGCTTACAAAACACTGCTTGTCAGCAACACAGGTAGAATTCATGCTTTCAGTGGGCTTGTACCTCCTTCTGGCGTTCAAGCCCGTGCCTGACATCTTCAGTTGATCCCTGTCTTTCCCAAATGAGTCTCTTGTCAACACAAGAGCTGGACCTGCACGTGGATCACTTTCAAGACAGTGACACTGTTGCTAGAAGCCTATTTGCTTCTGCCCACCACCACTACATAGCCAAATGTCAAGAATCTCCATGGTTCATCTTGCGAACGTTCGACACTAACTGCTGTACATCTGCTCCTTCCTAGGTGACCCGAGCCCTTGTATATCCCCAAGACGCAGGGCATGTTACGATGACGCATCTTCCATCAATGAAGAGTTGTTACTAAGCACAGAATGCTGCAGTTCAGATGAAAGCCTTCCGTATAACATCAGCTATCAAGAGAAGAAGGTCATCATCGTTGAAGCCTTCATTCATCCCATCCCTACTGAAGCTGCTGACCTGAGCCCACCAGACACCTCAGGCACCAGCCTGGACTCAATGTCTCTGCAGTGCAGCCCAGCCCAAGCACAGCCTGAGTGCCCCAACAGCAGCACCACCATGCAGGCTCAGGTCAGCATCACCGAGGAGAAGCTGAGCATCTCGCAGGGGGGCACAGAATCAGGACACGAGTCCCAGGCTCCGGGCAACAGCACGGTCTCTGAGCAGCTCTCATGATTACAAGAGAGGATGAGTCCCATCTTTCCTCCAGACCTCACACCCCCTCCTTTCTCCTATTGAATAAAGGCACGCTCGTGCTCAATCAATGCCTTGACTGAATTCCGAGTTTTCATTCGCAGAGATTGGGATGAGTGCAAGAAACTGCAAGGCAGCTCAGCTTACAACACTCTGGCTGTGGGGTTTGTGCGGCCGAGCTCTGGGTGTGTTCCCATTTTGCCTGACTTTGGGATGCCTGCAGCGAGAGCTCTGCTGCCGTTGTGTATGGCAGCAAATAGTCTCTAGCATCCTGGATGCTGCTCATGAAAACCCCAAGCTTCCTGGCTGTGGCTGTGATGCTTTTCAGGGCCTTTTGATGCTCTTTGATGCCGTGGCTGCTCCCTAACACCTCTGTCCTCCCGCCGTGTCCATTCCTGGCTCCCACCTGTGAGCTGTCCCTGCAGATCATCTCTAGCCCTGCCATCATCGCGCTGCAGCAGGAGGAGCTCGCCCTGACCAACATCAGGCAGTGCTGCCTGCCTCTCTCACTCTCTAGACCAAGTGTAACTACGCTGTCATGGAGACAAATGCTTTCTGTCACATCCTCCATCCCTGCAGACATTTACCGGTAGGTGGCTCTTGCAGAAGAAGATTCAAGCAGCAGAACCTTTTGCTCAGCTACAGCACACAAATGCTACAAAAGCAGGAATAACCCGCAAGCTCTGGGTCTGTTTGTCTTGCACAGGCATGCACTAACTGCGTTTGATGGTACCCCCCATCCTTGATTTCCTTCCCTGCTTCTTGTCTGATGACGCTGCTGAGCCAGGAACAAGCTGCCCAGTGTGGCAGAGCATGGTGCAGGGCTGTGCTGGGACCTCCTCCCCTTCATCTGCTGCAGATCAGTGCCACACACGTGCCATCGAGATGCTCTGGCACGGGATGTGCCTCCAACCCAAAGCTCCTTCCCACCTCCCAAGGAAAAGCAAAGCAACCCAAGCATCTCCAGCAAAGCTGCCCAGCAGACAGCAGGGAATGCAAACAGCTTCTGGCTGCTCCCCTGCACTCCTGTCCTAAGTAATAGACCCCATGAGGACTGGCTGGGAAATCAGTGCATGACACATGTGAGTGTGCACAGGATTGTGCAAAGCAGTGGGGTTCCATGAGTTTGTGTGTGTGTGTATCTCGGCTGTTATGAAAGCATGGGAAGACTGCCTTACTGAGTCCCAGATAATTACTTATCCTCAAATGATTTTTCCTGGCCAAATTTAAAGCCTCTTAGAGGTAATCGAGACCAACAGGCTGTTGTTGCACAATCAACAGGCACAAACTAGATGAATAGCTGAGGAAAATAAAGCATCATGCCAAGGGTACTAGATAAGTGAGCAGCTTGAGATCTGCACATTTATGTGATACTCATGGTCTTAGACAATATTTGCTTAGTGAGGTCACATAGAATGAAAGTAAAATAGAAGAAGTGCAATTGGTCTCAGTTCACACAGCTGGCTGGTTTGTCTCAGGCTAATCCTGAACTGCCTCAAGCGACTGCTTTGGTGCTCTACAGAACAGCAACTTCAGAGATCTCTTTCTATTACTAAGTTTTTGAAAGAGCAATTTGCTCTGTTAATTATCCATCATTTTTGTGCAGTCTGTTTTGTCAGACTTGTCTTTAGCTTCCAAGTTGTATGTGAAGAATTGTTTCCGTTGTAATGCACAATGTACTAAAAATTGAGAGATGAAAATGTGAAGAGTTTTTCCAGCTTTGATTTCATGTCTGGAATTTTGGAACCCACTACTTGCAGTTGTTAATCTGTCCAAACTGGTCTGGTTTGGGATGCCCTCGTACTTCTTGAATCGCTGTTAAAGGCGGAGCAATTCCTACAAGTGCCATGGCCCCACTGTTGTTCTAATTCTTGTTTCTTTGTTTTCCACACGCTGCTTTTCAAGCCTCCTTTTTCTTTACAGTCAAAGTGAGAACTGCACTGTGAGGTGTCTGAACCTTGTTGTGCCTCTACATAAATAGAACAGCAGCAAAGCCAGACAGGTGACTGTGCTGACAGCTCTCGTAGCCAGTAACACGTAACTGTGCTAAATCCCTTGTGACGGCTTTGATTTCATTTTTGCCAGTGAAATCCTTGTAAAAGGAACTGCAGCAGTGTGATGAGCTAAGGTGAAGATGCTGGTTTTAGTAGTGCTCTAAGCTGAGTGAAAGGGCAATTGAATGAGGGTTATATGCTTTCTCTGGGACGATAAGGCTCTTTTTCCTGAGGGAAAGAGCCAGCTTTTCATGGGCTATATGTGGGCTTTGGCAAGGGCAGACAATCCAGTCTGTCAGGAAGCCATTTGAGGTGCTTCAGGTTTGTAAGCTTGTCTTTTTGTTTTTCAGGCGGATATTTGGAGCATGGGTGTAGTACTGTATGCTCTGCTGTGTGGGTTTTCCCTTTGGATGATGACAATATGATGGCACTCTACAGGAGGATACCAGTGGGTATCAGTGGTGCTAGAATACACTGAGAAGGGAAATAGCTGAGCTTGACAAGAGGCCTTGCTTTTCGGATGGCAGAACATGCTGAGCTGTGAGTAGAAAGGCCTGTCTGCTGAATATTGTCCCTGTTTTTGCTGCTTTGTCTACCAGTATTTAGTGGAATTGGTTCTACGCTTGGTTGGCCTATGTGGCACTGTAGCCTAATTCTGTACCATGATAGCATACAGAATTTAAGGAGAAGTATTTTCTTGCCAATGGTCTGGATTTTTTGTATCTGGTTCTTCAACTGGCTGCTCCCTATACTGTCTGTAGTAAAAATACAGACACATCATTTGATTTCCCTGAAATGAATGTTCCTAAATGCCAGCTCTTCTCATGTCTACAAAGATCAAAGTTCTGCATTTGCTATTAGAATTTCCTCTTCCAGAATCAGGAGGTAATGTAGGACCCCACAGATTGCCTTCAGAATCCAGCAGTTAGTTCTGTTTCCTTTCGGAGTGCATAACAACCTGAGCAAATGAATTGAATGACGTGGCTTATTAGTCTGGTACAAACTCTGCTGTACACTGAAACTTGGTCCATTTGTAAGCAGGACTTTTTCCATCTCTGCAGGACAGCAGAAAACCCTTTGTGCTAATCATGATGCCAAGAAGCAGAATGCGGCAGATGATCCAACTGCTTCAGGTGTTCATTTCCTTAAAACTGAATAGTTTTGGACTGAGAGTTTGTAAGCAGAACGGAGCTCTTAAAGCTGTCAGAGACTATTTCTGCACTGTTCAATTCTATCTGCACAACATACACAGGATCTCAGAACTGCGTTGCTTGAATTGGTGGAACTTGTTGAAGTGAACTGGGATGAGCAAGTTTTAGAACTTAGTCAGAATGCAGTAAAAAATGGATAATCTCATGAGTATTAAGGTACAGGCTTGCTATTTCTGCACTGAATTTGTTTTTATTTTACATGGCTGTGATCTGAAAGTTGCTTGAAACGCAGGCACCTAGGCACTGTTGTGTAACTGAATTTCACACGATAGGTCCTGAAATATCCTGGAATCAAAAACTCTGACTTGTTTTAAGTCTGCTGCTTGAGTCTAATCAGGGTCATAGTGTCTGTGTGCAGTGTTTCTTTCCCTGTAATGCTCCACATCATTTCATTTTGGGAATATTGAAGGAAATGGACTATGTGCCATAACTGTTGTTAGAACAAAGTATGTCTGGTGTGATCTTATGCATAGGTTCTGTAACTGCTCTTCACAGCTCAGGTGTTTGACCTTCCTTTTGGTGAAGTGATGAAATACTGCTGGTTTCTATTTGTGCTTCTAGGCACCTTGAAGCTCTTAGGAATAGAACAATTGTCTCCAGTTCTTTTCAATGATATCAGTAACAGCTCGAGTGTTGCTGCCCACTAGGTAGACCCAAAGAAGCAGATTACAGTGAAACAACACACGAGCTGGACCTGAATGAGGATCACTTTCAAGACAGTGGCTATGCTGCTTCAAGCCTACTTGCTTCTTCCTGCCGCCACTCTATTACCAAGTATCAACAACCTTTCATGATTCAACTTGCAAATGTTTGAAACTAACCCTTGTGTTTCTATGCCTTCCTAGGTGATTCGAGCCCTTGTCAACCCCAAAGATCCAAACCAAGCAGTGTCTTTCCATCAATGGAGAGTTCTTATTAAGCATGAATCGCTGCAATTCGGATGACAGCCTTCCACATGGTAACAGTGATGGACACAAGGGGCTCATCCACGTTCATGCTCTCATATCTCCTGGCTCTGCTGAAGCTCCTGACCTGAGCCTGCCAGACACAGCAGTCACCTGCCTGGATTGTGACCCAGCGCCTTTGCAGTGCTGCCCATCCCAAGCACAGCCCGAGTGTCCCAGCAGCAGCACCACCATGCAGGAGCAGGGCAGCATCAGTGAGGTGAAGCTGAGCATCTTAGATGGGGACTTAGAGTCAGGCTGCCAGTCCCAGGCACCAGGCAGCAGCACCAGCTCTGAGCCACTCTCATCTTGACAAGAGGAGTCCCATCTTCACCCTTGACCTCTCAAGCCCTCCTGTCTTTTATTGAATAAAGTCACTCTCATGCTCAGTCATCGCCTCGACTGCATTCTGAGTCTTCAATCACAGGGATTGGGATGAATGCAACAAACAGCAAGGCAGCTCAGCTTGCAATGCTATGGCTGTGGGGTTCGTGCAGGCAGAGCTCTGGGTTCCCATTTTGCCTGGCTTTGGGATGTCTGCAGCAAGATCTCTACCATTTTGTATGGGAGCAAATAATCTCTAGCATCCAGGTTGCTGCTCATGATATATCCCAGTCTTCCTGGCTGTCACTTTGTGATACTTTTCAAAGCCTTCTGATACTCTTTGATGCCTTGGCTGCTCCCTAACACCTCTGTCCTCCTGCCATGTTGACTCACGTCTCCCACTTTTAAGCTGGCTTTGCAGATCATCTCCAGCCCTGTCATCATCACGCTGCAGCAGGAGGTGCTCACCTGGCCCAATGTCTGGCAGTACTGCTTGTTCTGCAGATGAGCAGCTGCCTCCTCATCTCTTCAGCTACAGTAGTTTTTCTCAGGGCAGTTAGATGCAGTCATGCTCCTCTGGATTTGGTGTGTTAAATCCATGCTGCATGGCAGCAGTCAGTGCAATACAAAGGTGTTCTGTGTGCCATAGCATTTCTCCAGGGGCTGCCAAAGGTAGAAGCACAACACAGCACCATCCTTCTGACAGTAATGTCTGTGAGTGTTAGACATGTGAGCACTGCATCATCCCCAGCGTGTCAGTGCTTTTCCACACCAACCTGACTCTCACACTCTGCACTGAATGTAACTCTGCTCTTGTGGAGACAAATGCTTTCTGTCACATCCTCCATCCCTGCAACCATTTGCCGGTAGGCAGCTCTTGCAGAAGAATCAAGCAGCAGAACCTTGTGCTCACCCTACAGCATGCAAATGCTATGAAAGCAGAAATAACCTGGCATGCTCTGGGTCTGCAAGGCTGCACAGATGGGAGAGGTAGATTGTGTTTTTGCAGTGGAAGTTTCCAGTATTTTCAGTACATAGTGTAGGCCCTAACTGAATGTATAACCCTCTTGTAAAACAGCTGTATAAGTAGTTTTTCCACCAAGAAAGTTGCTGAACAGAATTAAGTTCAGACTGGGGGCATTCTGACATGGGGAGAATTGAGACAAGCACAAGATAAATACAGGGTGGGTAGAGCCCAGCACAGGACAGAATGAATGTACTGACTTTTGGAAACATTGCCCTTCTCTGTCCGCAGAAAAGTACAAGGCAGACCTAAAAACAAGAGGTTGGTAATTGACCTTCTATGGAAATGAATCCTAGCCACAGTCTCGAGGAGTCTGTGAGCCTGAGATGCTCAACCAATGAGAGCCATGAGAGCATCACCTGCAGTGGGTTTAGGGCACAGAACAGAATTGATTTCACTGACTGGTGTGCAGTTTCTCCCTTGCCAATAGGGGATGTGCGCGCAGTATTGCAATAATGAATAAGCACTGCTGCTATCGCTGCCATCTTTGCCTAACTAGAAATCTTTGACTTTGAGAGTTTCTCACACAAGGGGAGAGGGTAAGAAAGTAAAGAGGCACAGAAAACTAAGGGAAACTGCTCTTCTTTATCTTATCTATAAAAATTGATACGATGCTGTTGTGCATTTTTTTTTAATTTTATTTTTAATTTTTTTGCTAATGTCAGTTAGATTGTTTTAAAATATCCACACACCAAAATCTGACTACCAAGCAAATGTAATGAAAATGAAATGAAGGTGAGTTAGTGGAAAGCACAAGGCCATATTATATTAGGCTCCAGCAAATTTACAGGCAGTCACTGCACGAAGAGGTAGATCTGAGTTGCACATTATATGATTCCCACAAAGATTAAGGAAATCTGAAGCTTTCAATATATTTTTTTAATTCTTTTTTCATTTCATTTTTAAACACCTGACCCAGACCCCAACCCTCACAGGAGCTGTAAAGATAACAGCATTAACCAGCAATGTAACTCTAATCCTAACCCTTACCCTGATTCTAAAATCGTCCCTAACTCCAAATGCAACAACAAAAATGATGCTAGAAGTTTGTAGCAAAAGGAACCTTAACCCTGATCATAATCCAAAAAAAAAATCATTATGGTAACAATAATCTTTACCTTAAGAGTAATATTAATCAGAGCCCAGATGATGCCTGCATCCAATCAGAAGCATGCTTTGCATTATTTAAGAGTTGTATTTTTTCCAATGAACTCTCTCTATTATCACGTTTATAAAGTAACAGAGTCTGTTCTTTTTCTCCTGACACTGTGCCTTACTCCTGACATCCCCTGGAAATGACCCAGATAGGGCACCATCAAAGTAATGCTAATAGTAATGTCAATCCTAAGGGTATCTCTAGCCTCAGTGTTAATGGGACGCTAACAACAATCCCAACAGCCTTAAACATTCTGGTGGTGTGAAAGAGGTGCTGCCTTGCACATGCTGGGCAGTCCCATTGCCTGTTAAATGCAGGCGGCAGCGTAGAAACATGATGCCCGTGGTCAGAATGCCCTGTGGCAGATCCTGGCACCGGAGAACTGACCGGAGAACCATGAGAGAACTGACAACAAATCACGCGACATCAGAACCGACCCAGTGGTTATTTACAAGCCTTGGGAGACCCAGACAGGATCTCAGAGTGGTGAATGTAGGTACAGAAGTTGTTACTACTCTGTTTTCTTCTAAAAGAAGTGTTTTTTTTTCATCTCAGAAGTTGGGGGGGGGGGGGGGGGGGGGGGGCGGGAAAGGGATATCAATTTAATTACTCATTAATTTATTGACAGACATTCACGTTTGCTATGTTTGGAGAAGTTTTTATTTGTTTGCTGTGGTTTGATTTTTTTTTTTTCTTTTTTTTTTCCCCCTTCCCTCCTCTTCCATCTTTGTGTTCTTCCCCTATAATCAAAAGAACGGATCCCCAGGGTCTGTCCCACAGACGTTCTTTCCGTGGTCTCTGCTGCCACCTGCTGGCCAATAAGCGGAACTGCCACTGTTGGGCGTTTGGTGCCGCAGGAAGCACAACGCAGATCTGAGTTCTGACCGGTCTACGCAGCAAATCCGCCAATCTTTATTGCGATAAGCCCTCCAGACAAGAGCATAAAGTCTTTGCCTGAGGGCAGGGTTAGTAGTAATGGATGTCAGTTTTGAAATTTCCAGTCCATTCACCATAGCACTTTCTGCCTCCATGTCCCATAACCAGAGCAGCTATGCTGGCATGCTCTCTTGGTTTCTGTCTAAACCACTGTACTATATCCATCAGTTCAGCTGCTGTATTATGGGCAGCAGGGTTTGGGGGGTGGACACTGGTCAGGGCACTACCACCAGCTTATCCTGCATTTTTTTTTTTTTTTTTTTTTTCATTTTTGGGTTACAATCAGTCAGATCTCAAATAGATCTAGTCCAAATGGAACCTCAAAATCTGACCCTTTAGTGCCTTCATTTACAGAGTCCATTTTATACAGATTCCCTTGTACAGGGCCCCCATGGTCCTCCAGACAGTTGTTACTGATCTTCCATAGGAGAATGATTGAATTAGGTTTTTTCCCATCAAAACTGCCACCTGTCTTTCCAATTTTTCAACACTATCATTCAATAGCTGATTTGCATCAGCCTGAGCCTCTTCAGTTATGTTCAGACAGTTCAAGGCCATTAAAAGTGGCCATGCCACCATGAACACAGCTAACTGTCATTCTCAAGTTGTAAGTATGTCTTTGCTAAGACCATGGAAATACTCAGTCAGGTGGGCCAGGGACTCATGGACCCTCCCTCCGTCCCACACAGGGCCCCATTTTTCAGTGACAGAAGCAGTGCTGCATTTTGAGGATCCTAGGAATCCCAGGACATGCCCTGACAAAAGGTCATTCAAAGGGGTAGTCTTTCCCCATCCAAACAACTCCATGATATTCACAGAATCACAGAATTGTAGGGGTTGGAAGGGACCTCCAGAGACCACTGAGTCCAGTCCCCCTGCCAAAGCAGGTTCCCTACACCACAAAAGAGGTACGAAGAGGTAGATCTGAGTTGCACATTATATGATTCCCACAAAGATTAAGGAAATCTGAAGCTTTCAATATATTTTTTTAATTCTTTTTTCATTTCATTTTTTAAACACCTGACCCAGACCCCAACCCTCACAGGAGCTGTAAAGATAACAGCATTAACCTGCAATGTAACTCTAATCCTAACCCTTACCCTGATTCTACAGGGGACTGTCTGAAACGGACATCAATTCAATTACTCATTTATTTATTGACAGACATTCAAGTTTGCTTCGTTTGGAGAAGTTTTTATTTGTTTGCTGTGGTTTGGTTTTTTCTTTTTTTCTTTTTTTTTTCCCCCTTCCCTCCTCTTCCATCTTTGTGTTCTTCCCCTATAATCAAAAGAGAACGGATCCCCAGGGTCTGTCCCGCAGACGTTCTTTCCGTGGTCTCTGCTGCCACCTGCTGGCCAATACACGGAACTGCCACTGTTGGGCGTTTGGTGCCACAGGAAGCACAACGCAGATCTGAGTTCTGACCGGTCTACGCAGCAAATCCGCCAATCTTTATTGTGATAAGCCCTCCACATGGCATTGCGCATGCACTCGAACACGCAACAGGCATAGATTTCTCTTAACTCCTTGAGGAGCAGGCAAGCAGAACAACTGAGCGCACCACTGCTTGTGATTGGGCCACCCCCATCATAGAGATGTGTGTTAGATCTTTTACCCACCCCTGGACTGGCCTTGTTGTTTAACGATAACCTCTGAAATCTGAGCTACTGGTTCTACCACCTGTAGTGTAGAATAGGTAGCCAATAAATGCTTTTCAACTGTGATGTATCTTTATTCTGCTCCATGCCAAACCTGTGGCCAAAACCTCATAGGGGTTCACAAAGAACTCTGGCTCTGCCAGAGCCCCCATCCAGACCCTTCTTGAGTTACATTCACATCTAGTTTGGCTGAAAAGGTTGGACTATAAATACTCAGTGCTTGGGCCTGTTTAACAGATATTTTTTCCTGATTATGCTGTCCATCGATCTTTTTAAACTGAACTCCTGCTCTAATCTGGTCTTTAAACATTTGTTGTCTCAAGACCCTAATGGGTCCAGACTGGATTACCTTAGGGGCTGGACGCCTAAGTCATGGCAGCAGATGGTTCTCTGCCTTTCTCAGACCTTTCCACCACCATTCAGAGCCTGCATCTGGCCGTAGGCACTCTTGTCTCCCCATCAATTGGGCAGCCTGTTGTATTACAGCACCTGAGGGCCACTGGGGGGTTCAGTATGGATAACATAGACCCATACTGATGTAAAGGTGATGGCTGTAGGATGAGATCCCTCGTTCCTGATGAAAAATTTATTGACTGGGCTCTCAAAATCATCTTCATAGATTGCCTCTTTCATGCCTAATTCTCTAATATAATTTTGTTAGTCCTCCATAGAGGACCACAGGCTGATATTTAATGGTATGTCATTCTTATTTGGCCATGTTATATGACACACAGCCATAAATCATTCACTGATCAAATGGCTATCCTCATTATGTTGGACAGAGCATACAGTCTTTGCCTGAGGGCAGGGTGAGTAGTAATGGATGTCAGTTTTGAAATTTCCAGTCCATTCACCACAGCGCTTTCTGCCTCCATGTCCCATAACCAGAGCAGCTATGCTGGCATGCTCTCTTGGTTTCTGTCTAAACCACTGTACTATATCCATCAGTTCAGCTGCTGTATTATGGGCAGCAGGGTTTGGGGGGTGGACACTGGTCAGGGCACTCCCACCAGCCTATCCTGCATTTTTTTTTTTTTTTTTTTTTCATTTTTGGGTTACAATCAGTCAGATCTCAAATAGATCTAGTCCAAATGGAACCTCAAAATCTGACCTTTTAGTGCCTTCATTTACAGAGTCCATTTTATACAGATTCCCTTGTACAGGGCCCCCATGGTCCTCCAGACAGTTGTTACTGATCTTCCATAGGAGAATGATTGAATTAGGTTTTTTCCCATCAAAACTGCCACCTGTCTTTCCAATTTTTCAACACTATCATTCAATAGCTGATTTGCATCAGCCTGAGCCTCTTCAGTTATGTTCAGACAGTTCAAGGCCATTAAAAGTGGCCATGCCACCATGAACACAGCTAACTGTCATTCTCAAGTTGTAAGTATGTCTTTGCTAAGACCATGGAAATACTCAGTCAGGTGGGCCAGGGACTCATGGACCCTCCCTCCGTCCCACACAGGGCCCCATTTTTCAGTGACAGAAGCAGTGCTGCATTTTGAGGATCCTAGGAATCCCAGGACATGCCCTGACAAAAGGTCATTCAAAGGGGTAGTCTTTCCCCATCCAAACAACTCCATGATATTCACAGAATCACAGAATTGTAGGGGTTGGAAGGGACCTCCAGAGACCACTGAGTCCAGTCCCCCTGCCAAAGCAGGTTCCCTACACCACAAAAGAGGTACGAAGAGGTAGATCTGAGTTGCACATTATATGATTCCCACAAAGATTAAGGAAATCTGAAGCTTTCAATATATTTTTTTAATTCTTTTTTCATTTCATTTTTTAAACACCTGACCCAGACCCCAACCCTCACAGGAGCTGTAAAGATAACAGCATTAACCTGCAATGTAACTCTAATCCTAACCCTTACCCTGATTCTTCAGGGGACTGTCTGAAACGGACATCAATTCAATTACTCATTTATTTATTGACAGACATTCAAGTTTGCTTCGTTTGGAGAAGTTTTTATTTGTTTGCTGTGGTTTGTTTTTTTCTTTTTTTCTTTTTTTTTTCCCCCTTCCCTCCTCTTCCATCTTTGTGTTCTTCCCCTATAATCAAAAGAGAACGGATCCCCAGGGTCTGTCCCGCAGACGTTCTTTCCGTGGTCTCTGCTGCCACCTGCTGGCCAATACACGGAACTGCCACTGTTGGGCGTTTGGTGCCACAGGAAGCACAACGCAGATCTGAGTTCTGACCGGTCTACGCAGCAAATCCGCCAATCTTTATTGTGATAAGCCCTCCACATGGCATTGCGCATGCACTCGAACACGCAACAGGCATAGATTTCTCTTAACTCCTTGAGGAGCAGGCAAGCAGAACAACTGAGCGCACCACTGCTTGTGATTGGGCCACCCCCATCATAGAGATGTGTGTTAGATCTTTTACCCACCCCTGGACTGGCCTTGTTGTTTAACGATAACCTCTGAAATCTGAGCTACTGGTTCTACCACCTGTAGTGTAGAATAGGTAGCCAATAAATGCTTTTCAACTGTGATGTATCTTTATTCTGCTCCATGCCAAGCCTGTGGCCAAAACCTCATAGGGGTTCACAAAGAACTCTGGCTCTGCCAGAGCCCCCATCCAGACCCTTCTTGAGTTACATTCACATCTAGTTTGGCTGAAAAGGTTGGACTATAAATACTCAGTGCTTGGGCCTGTTTAACAGATATTTTTTCCTGATTATGCTGTCCATCGATCTTTTTAAACTGAACTCCTGCTCTAATCTGGTCTTTAAACATTTGT
Organism: Coturnix japonica; assembly: GCF_054131305.1. Lineage (NCBI taxonomy): Eukaryota > Metazoa > Chordata > Aves > Galliformes > Phasianidae > Coturnix > Coturnix japonica. The sequence goes on along the minus strand of NC_140697.1, from coordinate 1,636,683 downwards.
TGTCTCAAGACCCTAATGGGTCCAGACTGGATTACCTTAGGGGCTGGACGCCTAAGTCATGGCAGCAGATGGTTCTCTGCCTTTCTCAGACCTTTCCACCACCATTCAGAGCCTGCATCTGGCCGTAGGCACTCTTGTCTCCCCATCAATTGGGCAGCCTGTTGTATTACAGCACCTGAGGGCCACTGGGGGGTTCAGTATGGATAACATAGACCCATACTGATGTAAAGGTGATGGCTGTAGGATGAGATCCCTCGTTCCTGATGAAAAATTTATTGACTGGGCTCTCAAAATCATCTTCATAGATTGCCTCTTTCATGCCTAATTCTCTAATATAATTTTGTTAGTCCTCCATAGAGGACCACAGGCTGATATTTAATGGTATGTCATTCTTATTTGGCCATGTTATATGACACACAGCCATAAATCATTCACTGATCAAATGGCTATCCTCATTATGTTGGACAGAGCATACAGTCTTTGCCTGAGGGCAGGGTGAGTAGTAATGGATGTCAGTTTTGAAATTTCCAGTCCATTCACCACAGCGCTTTCTGCCTCCATGTCCCATAACCAGAGCAGCTATGCTGGCATGCTCTCTTGGTTTCTGTCTAAACCACTGTACTATATCCATCAGTTCAGCTGCTGTATTATGGGCAGCAGGGTTTGGGGGGTGGACACTGGTCAGGGCACTCCCACCAGCCTATCCTGCATTTTTTTTTTTTTTTTTTTTTCATTTTTGGGTTACAATCAGTCAGATCTCAAATAGATCTAGTCCAAATGGAACCTCAAAATCTGACCTTTTAGTGCCTTCATTTACAGAGTCCATTTTATACAGATTCCCTTGTACAGGGCCCCCATGGTCCTCCAGACAGTTGTTACTGATCTTCCATAGGAGAATGATTGAATTAGGTTTTTTCCCATCAAAACTGCCACCTGTCTTTCCAATTTTTCAACACTATCATTCAATAGCTGATTTGCATCAGCCTGAGCCTCTTCAGTTATGTTCAGACAGTTCAAGGCCATTAAAAGTGGCCATGCCACCATGAACACAGCTAACTGTCATTCTCAAGTTGTAAGTATGTCTTTGCTAAGACCATGGAAATACTCAGTCAGGTGGGCCAGGGACTCATGGACCCTCCCTCCGTCCCACACAGGGCCCCATTTTTCAGTGACAGAAGCAGTGCTGCATTTTGAGGATCCTAGGAATCCCAGGACATGCCCTGACAAAAGGTCATTCAAAGGGGTAGTCTTTCCCCATCCAAACAACTCCATGATATTCACAGAATCACAGAATTGTAGGGGTTGGAAGGGACCTCCAGAGACCACTGAGTCCAGCCCCCTGCCAAAGCAGGTTCCCTACACCACGTTGCACAGCTCAGCATCCAGGCAGGTCTTGAATATCTCCAGAGAAGGAGATTCCACAACCACCCTAGGCAGCCTGTTCCAGTGCTCTGTCACTCTCACCGTAAAGAAGTTATTGCACACATTAGTGCAGAACTTCCTATGGTGCAGTTTCTGTCTGTTTCCCCTTGTCCCGTCTCCACACACTGCTGAAAGAGTCTGGCCTCAACACTTTGCCCCCCACACCTCAAATATTTATAGAACCTGGATCCTGTCCCCTCTCAGCCTTCTTTTCTCAAGGCTAAACAGACCCAGTTCCCTCAGTCTCTCCTCATAGGGGAGATGCTCCAGGCCCTTCACCATCTTAGTGGCCCTCTGCTGGACTCTTTCTAAGAGATCCCTGTCTTTTTTTTACTGGGGAGCCCAGAACTGGACACAATATTCCAGATGAGGCCTCACCAGGGCAGAGTAGAGGGGGAGGATCACCTCCTTCGACCTGCTGGACACGCTCTTTTTAATGCACCCCAGGATGCCATTGGCTTTTTTGGCTACAAGGGCACACTGCTGGCTCATGGTCAATCTGTCGTCCACCAGGACGCCCAGGTCCCTCTCAGCAGAGCTCCTCCCCAGCAGCTCTTCCCCCAGCCTGTACCGGTGCATGCAATTATTTCTCCCTAGGTGCAAGACTCTACACTTGCTTTTGTTAAACCTCATCCGGTTTCTTACTGCCCGGCTCTCCAGCCTGTCCAGGTCTCGCTGAATGGCAGCACAGCCTTCAGGTGTGTCAGCCAATCCTCCCAACTTCGTGTCATCAGCAAACTTGCTGAGGGTGGTCATTGATGAAGATGTTGAACAAGACCGGACTGAGCACAGACCCCTGGGGGATACCGCTCGTTACAGGCCCTCAGCCAGACACTGCACCGCCAACGACAACACTCTGCACTCTGCCAGTCAGCCAATTCTCGACCCACTTCACTGTCCAATCACCTATCCCATACTTCCTCAGCTTTGTTATAAGGATGTCATGGGAGACTGTATCAGTTATAGAGGTTATAGAGTTCAATTCCTGTAGTCAATTTGGCGGCCCAGGTGGGACCAGCTCTGTTCGCTGCAGGACCAGCTGAGAGGGAGACACTTTTGGCGCACCCTGAGATTTCTCTGAAGGACTCCCTTCCTCACCTGATCACTGCAGGGACAGACAAGGACCACCCATAGGTGGACCAGGTATGTGTATGGTAAGTGGAGCCCATATGTCTTGAGGAGACATCCTACACAGTTTACAGCCATACGTGCTGCTCCCAGGGAGGTGAGCTCATGGCTTTGGTTGCCAGCTGGGTTAGGAAGACTCCTTGGGTGAGTTCCTATGAAAGGGAACTGTATGTCATATGAATGGAAACAAGAACAAGTACTCTCTCCCAGGTGGGTGACAATAGGAGGGACCTAGGTTGGTCTCTCCTACGGGTATGGGATATAGTGGATAGCCTGTCAAATGGTAGCCTGGGTTCTCCAAGTTGTAATCACGGGGGTTATAGGTTGTATGTTCAATATTATCATCTGCTTTAAGTGTTTGGTACCGTGTGTCAAGCCGACTCTGGGAAAAACATTAACGTTTGCAACTGGTCGACCAGAGTATGAGTGTTATTAAGATTCCAGCTAGAAAACGTTGTCAGCATTGTGTAGTATGAATAAACCATGGTTTTTGATCTAAATGTCAGAGTGAGTGTGGTGTGAGTGAGACACAGAACAGCTGCAGGGTGAGTGCCGAGTCCCGATCCATGTTTCCTTCCTCCTGTGAGGGAAATGGCCAGACACGGACAAAGTGAAAGACTGTGTTGTGTGTCCACTCATAAGTACTTTCTGCTTGTATGTAAGAAGACAGGAGTTTGTACTCTGTAGATTAGTAAGATTGTCCTGAGGAGAGGTGTACATTCCACCCGACCAATGAGTGTCAACCCATTTATGTAATACTATGTACTGCTTGCGAGGAAGTGTGTGAGGGAGGTGGTTCAATCAGTGCTGGTTCTGTGGCACAGTGTTTATAACTGAAGAATACAGACTGTATTAAGGGAGTTTATGTGAACTGAAGAACTGTACGTTTTGACAAACTGTTTTGATGGTATAAGAAAGTGTAATTGTTAATGATATATCAAAGTGTAGTTGAGGGAATGTGGAAGTGTATCTGAGCATAGAAATAGAGGAAGCATTTACAGAGGAAAAAGGATTAAAGTGAGTTTACCTGCATTGACATGAGAGCAACACCCTGCCAGACCGCTGCCCTGTGAGCTGAGCAGAGCAGAGCAGAGACACAGTCCCCATGTATCAGGTAGTGTTATTCTGCTTACCAAAAGAATGAGTTCACTACAGAAGAGGCAAATCTTCCCCTCTGCTCCATCTGTGGCATACTCTGGAGTTCAAGGCATTGCAAAGCTATGGCACATCTACTTTCTTTCAATGATGAAAACTTAGTGTGCTCTGGGCTCTCATTTCAATTGCATCTAAAGAAGTCTAGGGTCATGCCAGCTGACAGGAAGCTGGCAAATGTTGTCTCATTGTAAGGAAGAGCAAGAAAGATGACATGGGCAATTATGGACCTGTCAGTCCAGAGCCTGGTAAAATTATGGAGAAAATGATGGTGGGAGTTATGGAAAAACAGCTGAAGGACAATTCTGTCATTGGTCGCAGCCAACACAAGTTTGTGAGGCGAAGGTCCTGTTTAATTTAAGCTCATTCTGTGACACAGTTATCCGTTTAGTTGACCAAGGGAAGCCAGTTGATGTAATCCTTGAGGATTTCAGTGGAGATTTTGATACTGTTTCTCACAACAACCTTCTGGACAGAATGTTCTGCATATGGCTAGACAGAAACACAATGTGGTGGGTGAGCAGTTGGCCAGTAGGTCAGTCCCAAAGGATTATAGTCAGTTTTTTCCATCAGGCTGGTAGATGGTCACTGTCGGGGTCCCCAGGGTTCCATTTTGGGGCCACTTTCCTTTCATGTTTATGCAGATGACTTGAATGCAGGACTAGAAGACGTTCTGAGCAAGTTTGCTGATGAGACCAGATGAGGAGGTGCTGTTGCCTCCACTGAGGGTGGAGAGGACTTGCAGAGAGATGTGGACAAGTCAGAGAAGTGGGTACCAGTTGGTACTAAGCACCAAGTGCATAAAGTATAACAAGAACAAGTGCCTGATTGTGCACCTGGGTAGGGGCAATGCTGGACATACACACTGACTGGATATGGGACACTGGAGAGGATTCTGACTGGAAAGGGTTGGGGTGCTGGTCAGCATCACACTGAATGTGAGTCAGCAGTGTGCCAAGGCAGCCAGGAAAGACAACAGTCCCCTGGAGTGCATGAAGCAACTTATTGCCAGCTGGGTGAGGGAAAGGGTTGTCCCTCTGCTCTGCATTGCTACTGCCTCACTATGTTCTGGGCACCACAGAACATAAAGGACTTCAAACTCTGGGAGAATGTGCAAAGGAGGGCACTGAAACCGAGAGATCTGAAGTTCAGAGTTTCACAGGGATTGGCTGCTTGTTCAGACTGGGCCCTTCTCACATCCCTGCTCACATCCTGCAATGAAACATAGGTCTCATATGGGACATGAACCTCACAGCGTCCTTGCACCACATGTAGAGCCTGGGATCTTCTGTCCCCATGTCTTTCATTTAACATCATACAAAATTCCAACACATTGCCCCAGGAAATGCCCAGAGCCAACATGACATACAGGACCTCTCTACCACTGGTCTTGCAATCAGGGCTTGACCTGTCTGCTTTGTAAGGCAAAGGAGAGGTTTCTTAGCATGCCAGTGCCTTTGCCTGCCTGTAGTCATGGCTTCCAGTTATCTTCTCTAACAAGTCCCTTGGGAAGCTTACTTGGTAATGTTCCTCAGCGGGCCCATTAATACTCCAAGAAACTTCACTGTTACTTCTGACTTTGTCTTGTTGAGCACTTTGTGCAAACTTCTCTCTGCACTAGAGGCTGATGAACTCAGCATCAAATGCACCCTGGGACCATTATAACCTAAAGAATCTCCTGTGCCTTATGCCATCTTGTTATCTTCTTCAGGTTATCAGAACTTGTTCAGCAAAAAGGAGGGATATCTGGAGAGAGCTTAAAGAATCCAGTATAAATTTATTGTCTATTTATTTATAGTTGGGTTTAAAGAAGACATTAAAGCAGCACTGTGCAACTGATACCAATCCAGGATGTCCCAATGAGTTCTGTACTGTTACTGTGTTGACAAAGGTCCTTCTCAACCTCCCCACCCAATTTCTGCTCACAATGGACCTATGGGACTTGCATCACTTTTCTTCACATCACTCTTCTCCTCTGCATTCATCCGCTCAGTGTTAAAACTGCTTTGCACCAACTCCCACTGGCTTTCCTCAGAGAACCAGCTACACATGGAAAAGGAAAGATTTCTCTTTTTTATCTGGCCAGCAAATGGAAAGAAAGGTGATGCAATTGAATGAACAGTAAAACACAGTGATCAACTGCATGCCATGTTCAAGCTGCATCTATTGAAGTTTGTCTTTCATATGGAATACTTTTAAAAGAAATGATTTATTCTGAGGTAGGATAGGATAGATTGAATCACAGTGAAGTAGTTGACAACAGAGGCCATCAGACTCTGGTAGATAGAGCAAATTCCAGTAATCTCCCTGGGATAGATCAGCCAGGTAGTTGAGAGGTATCAACTTAAAAGTGACCAGGACTTGTGAGTATTTCACACATTGAGACGGGTTAACACATTCTCACTGATTCTCAGACTTTGGGGAGATGGAACAAATTCCAGTAATCCCCCTGAAAGTCAGAAATCAGACAGATAATTGGGAGGTATCTGACTGAACAAAGAGCAAGGGATGGAGAAATCTGGAGGGCAGTGGGAGTAGTGTGTGCCCAAATGGCCTGCTGAAAACATGCCCTTAACCATGGCCATTTATTTAGGAGAGCTGAAAAAACTTGGAGGATGAGACACATCAAATAGGCAGCAGGGAAGAGTAGTGCTGGGCACCGGGCTATAGTCACAGGGCATTGGCACTGGCACCACTGTCTGTGTCTCTGAATCTGAAGACATTTGTGTCCAGCGAACACAGTTCTGGAAAACATTGTAGTTTCAGTAAAAGAAAAAAAAAGACATCAAATCACCTCAAAGATTCATATTTACAACTTAAAATGGAACAAGACTCATGAGAATTTTTCATGTTGAGAAGGGTTAACACAATTTCAATGATTTCCATCTTTGTCTTCAATTATTTGTTTCAGTTTTATTGACATTTATGATCAACTATTAAGCTTACAGCCTCAAAATAAATAAAAAGAGATACATTTGCATCTTGCACGTGGCCTGATGCCCCTTTCACCTTCGCAGTTCCCACAAGTCCTTCCATGCCGGAGAGTATGAGATCCAGCAGAGCACCTCTCCTCTTTGGTTCCTCCACTGCTTGGTCAAGAAGCTGCCATCTGTGCTCTCCAGGGATCTGCTGGATGCCACATGCCCTGCTGTGCTGTCCCTGCTGCAGATAATGGAGTGACAAAGGCCACCAAATGGGACAAGGGACAGACAACATCAGATTCCCATCTGTCTGCAGAGGGCACCTTCCATTTACTCTCCCTGATCAGGAAGACAGGAAAAGACACTGATGGTCTCCTCTGTTTGCCATTTCCATTAGCTCTGACCTGTCTGCTCTTCCATCCCTAGGCAGAGCTCAGTGCACTCTCACAGAGGGCATTCACCCTTCTTTATCTCCTCGCCCATCCATCCTAAAGACTCGGTATCCCCCTTGTGCTACAGTGCAGTTGTGGAAGCCATTAAACTGTGTCCCCATGGTCCAAACAGGAGCTCAGGCCTGCAGCTCTATCAAGATTTCTAGCTTCTTGTGTGTTGGTGTTTGCATTAGTGCAAAACCACAGAAGTAAACATCCTAATTGGAAAGCATCACTGGACATAGCCTGACTGGATAGCTAATCTATGGTATCAGTGTGCAGAAGGTGGCACACAAACATTAGACTGATCGTGGGCCTTGGAGTTGACACAGCAACATGGTCACACCATGGGCATGGCTTTCCTGAAGGCCCTGTGCTGCTCTTGCAGCTGTGAGTGAATTCACCAGACAGCCAGTGCTATCCCCTCTCTGGCCCTCGGCTGATGCCCAGGAAGGAGCTGTCTATCTCAGGGATTTCCCACATGGTTTACAAGCACTGGCACACATCAGGAGCAGCCCAGGCACCTTGGGCATCACCCAGTGTCTGTGTGTGAGCAGCTGCCTCCCAGCTGAAGGTCCGAGGACTCAGAGCAGGAGCTCACATGCAGGCAACTCCTTGTGCTCTTCTGAACTGAACCAGAGGAATCCCAGCTCCTGTGGGTGTGTAGGGAGCTGAATCCCATTTCAGCTCCAGGATTTCTGTCAAGGGATGAGACTCCTGCACTGCCTCAGCTGGATCACTGCCCTGCACAGGGAAAGTCCAAACCTTGCCTTCCTTGTCTGGTTGCCCTTATTGTTTCATCAAACGATCTCTGGGAGCACTCCCCATATGTCTCCAATCAGTCACTGACCACTGGACATGTGGTGGTTAATTGAGCGAATTTCAAAGCACAGTCATGATGCTGTTGTCTTTCAGGAGCTGTTGGCCATGAGGACCCAGGGACATGTCAGGGGAGACAAGTCGGAAAGATAAAAATGACATAATCTGCTGCTTGCCTGTCCAGGCTCCTGGGACACAGGGAGCTCATAAAAGTGTGCAGGGCTGCAGAGAGACAGCTGTGCCCAGGAGCAGCTCTTGTGCACAGCACAGCCTGCAGGTGACAGAAGGAGAGGAGAGGAACTGAAGAGAGCTTGCAGGATGTGTGTGGTGTGAGCGGGCTGTGAGCTCACTGCAGGAGCATTGCTCACAGACCATGACAGGGTAAGTCTCACTGCAGACCATGAGCTGCTTTTCATAGAGGGTCAACTTAATTTGGGACATCCCATAGGAGATCTGGATGCAGGCACTGCATGTTTCTTTACTGTGGAAAAAGCCTTCTGCTCCAGCTGAGGGCTTCCATACTGCAGTATGAAATCACAGCCCTGAGGGCTGCATGTCCCAGCACGGCTGCAGGCTGTGCAGCCGGGGCTGCAGGCGGGTGCCCAGGGCTGTCCTGCAGAGCAGGGTCCCTGCTGTGCCCCAGGGGCTGTGTGCCGGGTATGGGACTCTGCCGCCTGCCAGGCTCAGCACTCAGCCTGCCCGGGGAGCTGCCCAGGGTGCTGCAGGGAGACGGGTGGGGGGAAGGAGCCCCCCGGCAGGGCTTGTGCTGCCACAGCTGCTGCCTGGGGCAGGGGATCACAGCTCCACTGCACAACGGAATGTTTCTGAGGGCACTTTGCAAGAGGAGAGCCAAGGCAGGGGGTTTCCATTTCCTGTTCTGAGGCAAAGAGGTTTGGAGTCAGAAATCTAAAAGGGGCAATAAGAGTTCTGAGAATTTTTCATCAATCAATTGCTTGTTTTGTGAACACTCACACATGATGTGCTTTCAGTCTCCCCTTTCTCGAAGGATGGAATTATCATCATTTTCTGTAGGCATGAATAATTCACTTATCCTACAAACAGGCAGCATTTTCTAACTGAAACTGAATGCCACAGAAGCTCGGGTAGGGGGCTCTAAGAGCACTTGGGGTAAAGATATGAGACATGAAACAGATGAAAATATCCAGGGAGAAGGCATAAGAAAATAAAAGGAAGGTTAGAGCTCCATATGCTGCTTCTGCTTAAGGAATGCTGAAATACATGAAATTAAATGCAAGTAATGGTGCTAAATGTACACTGTTGTAAGAGAATAAAAACATTTCATATTATAGCAGGAGGAGTGTGTCTGAGAATGGTCTGGACTTGTCATTATCTTCTGCACTCTGAGCAGGACTCCAAGCCCAACAACAGCAGATGTCCAACAGCAGCTCCATCAGCGAGTTCCTCCTGCTGCCGTTGGCAGACATGCGGCAGCTGCAGCTCCTGCACTTCTGGCTCTTCCTGGGCATCTACCTGGCTGCCCTCCTGGGCAACGGCCTCATCAGCACAGCCGTATCCTGCGACCGCCGCCTGCACACCCCCATGTACTTCTTCCTCCTCAACCTGGCCCTCCTCGACCTGGGCAGCATCTCCACCACTCTCCCCAAAGCCATGGCCAACGCCCTCTGGGACACCAGGGCCATCTCCTACACAGGATGTGCTGCACAGCTCTTTTTCTTTTCCTTCTTCCTCTCAGCAGAGTATTCCCTTCTCACCATCATGTCCTATGACCGCTATGTTGCTATCTGCAAGCCCCTGCACTACGGGACCTTGATGGACAGCAGAGCTTGTGCCAGCATGGCAGCAGCTGCCTGGGGCACTGGGGTTCTCAATTCCCTGCTGCACACTGCCAGTACGTTTTCACTGCCTCTCTGCCAAGGCAATGTTGTCAACCAGTTTTTCTGTGAAATCCCACAGATCCTCAAGCTCTCCTGCTCTGGCTCCTACCTCATGGAATTTGTATTTCTCTTTTTTGGTGTCAGTTTAGGCTTTGGTTGCTTTGTTTTCATAGTTGTGTCCTATGTGCACATCTTCATGGCTGTGCTGAGGATGCCCTCTGAGCAGGGACGGCACAAAGCCTTCTCCATGTGCCTCCCTCACCTGGCTGTGGTCTCCCTGTTTCTCAGCACTGGTGCTTTTGCCTACCTGAAGCCCCCGTCCATTTCCTCCCCACTCCTGGATCTGACAGTGGCACTTCTGTATGCAGTGGTTCCTCCAACACTAAACCCTATTATCTACAGCATGAGGAACAGGGAGATCAAGCACGCTTTCAGGAAGGTGTTGCAATAAGCACTATTCCAGCTACAATAAAATGCACAACTTCCTCAATAGGATTCCCAGTGGTGGTTCTTTATGTTTTTTGCATCTTTGTCTGTTTGATTATGTGAGATATAGGAATGTGCAAAAAAAAAATGTTATTGAACTTATAAATAAAAATGTATTTAAATTCTTTCCTACCTAATTTCCATTTTCTCACTCCAAGAACTCATGTAAACATGGAACCAGATTCCCTGAATATGTTATAAGATACCTAAAAAGCTTTCAAAATAGACTTACTTAGATTTTCTTTCTTCCTACTTTGCCTGGATTTGGGGAGGTACAGCCACAGACAGCAGCTCAACGTGCTCTTTTCATTCATGTGCTCTTACCAGTGCTGCAGTGCTCTTGAGTCCTCTCATTTGTGCAGTCCTGAAGGTCTTGTGTGTCTCACAACAGTCCTGTTGCCTCTACAGCAGCAATCCAGGGCTGCAGTCAGTAGCCGGCAATATGAACAGGTCTGTCAGAGCTGGTCTCCTTGCTGGCACTGCCATAACAAGAGGGCCCCTTTAGAGCAGGACCAGAGAACTGGAGGGAGGCCTCTTCCAAAGCTGGTGTAAGGAATATACCTCAGGAGCTGCTCCCTGAGAAAACCTTGAGATCTTCAGGTGCTCTTCACTGTGTGACCAGATCAGATTGAATAGTCCCAAGGAGATCCGTAAGCATCTCAAGGCAGTGCTGTGGTTTAAGGTTTATGGGTTGAGACAAAGAGAAAAAGAAAAGGATAATAATTATGACAAATGTATTTATACATATATAATATATTTAGTGTATTTTCACACATATACAACATATGCAGTTGCAAACATATATGAACTAATCCCTATGCGCATCTGTCTGCAAGTCCAGGATTAGTTGCAGGGGTTTTAACAGCCACAGGGTTCACTGTAGGAGCTGAAGTGGCTGTTGGGCTGTTGCAGGAGTTGAAGTGACCTCAGAGTTCATTGCCAGAGCTGGAACCACCACAGGACCTGTGACTATGTTGGAGCAGCCACTGGGCTCATTGGAGGGGTTGGAGCCACCGCAGGGCTGTACTTCCTCCCTTGGGAGGAATTTGTACCATTTTCTTATTACCATACTTGGAACAGCTACAGGACCCGTAGCAGGAGTAACTGCAGAGCTCATTATGAGGGGTGGAGTGACAGAGGGATCTGCCCAGAGCTTGGAGCAACTGCAGGACGTGTAGCAAAACCTTGGAGCTGCTGCATGGTCTGTGCCAGGAGTTGCAGAGGCTGCAGCACTGTCAGCAGATCCAGCTCTCTGGATCTGGCACACTGCAGTCATTTGTGCCTCTTGGGGGTTACCAGTGCCACAGCAGACCTGCCCCCAATATTCTACCAGTTTATCAGGATCCTGCAGTTGCTCGGAGATGAAGTTCCAAAGCCCTGGGGGTGCCCACCACTCCAGGCAGCTGCCCAGACCGTCCCACACCCTCTGCCATGCAGAGCCTTCTCACCTTGGGGCAGATCTCTCACTGATATTCCTGAATAATTGTTTAACCTCAATCATAGATTCATAGAATCACCAAGGTTGGAAAAGGCCTAAAAGATCATCCAGTCCAACCGTTCACCTATTACCTATAGCTCCCACTAAACCATGTCCCTCAACACAATATCCAGTACACCCCCGGACTCACAGAGGCGACAATGTAAATTGTGTAATTCCTAATCATATGGACAATATTACTTCCAAAACCCAAAGATGACCGCAGAGCTGAATGTGCACAAAACTTCACTTTGTCAGCTGCCAATTTTATCGTGGTACAAACTGAGGTCAAACAGCATAGCAAAATAAATACCCTAATGCAGCATCCAAGCACCAAGTAAGGAGCTGTGCAGTGAAGCTTCATGAGAAGACTCAACAAGCTCCACACATAGGGAGCACATCCACACATATCAGCACCATGGCCTGCACTTCTCCAGCTCCCACAAAGCCCTGTCCGCTCTGGACAGATGTGCTGCTATCTCAACCCTTGGAGCCTCACATCAGGCACCAAAATGACAGTGGTTGTTGAACCCAACATGTGGCTCAGCAGCACACAGTGCTTTGTGCACTGCCCAATTCCCAGTGGGATGGGGATGAGAACTATGAAAAAGAGTACAACTTCTGGGTTGTAACAAAGCAGTTTACTAAGAGAGATAAACGAAGTGGAGTAATAGTTATCACTATATATCCGTTGATATGGAATTGTATGTAACAACTGATGCACAAGCACTTGCTCAGCACCACCAGACTGATGCTCAGCTGGACCCTGGGCAGTGAAGAGACTGAGATGAACTCCCACCCCTTTCAATACAATTTCTGCTTGCTGTCAGCTGATAGAGAACGTCCCTTTGGCCACTATCAGTCAGCTGTCCTCACTCTGTTCCCTCCCAGCTCCATGTGCCCTCCACTGACCATGGCCTTGGCTCTGTACAACACTGCTTAGCAGCAGCTGTAAACATCAGAGTGTTATCAATGGTTTTCTCCTAGAACCAAAACACTGCACCACAGCAGACAGTCTGAAGAAAACAATTCCATCCCAGCTGTAACTCAGATTCCTGCCTGTCCCCTCTTCTTGTTCTTCCTGATCAGGAAGCAAGGAACAGAATCTGCCGCTCTCCTCTCTGAGCCCTTTCCATCAGTTCCCAGCTGGCTCCTCTGCCATCCCCAGGCAGAGCTCAGTGCCCTCTCATGGATGGCAGCAGCCTTTTCTCTTCTTCCTTGCCCATCCGTCATGCAGAATCTGTACCCCATTTGCTACAGTACAGAGCTGAGAATCAACCCACCATGTCTCTGTGAACCAAACAAGACCCTAGGCCTGCAAAGGCACAGAGATTTGGAGTTCGCTGAGTGAATGTTTGTGGTCCTCTCATTAGTGTAACGACTCTTCAGAAAGGATCCCCTTCCAGAAGCATGTTTTGATTTTGCCTGGCTGGGCCTTGCATCTACACCGTGCTACTGGTGTTCAGAAGATGGCACACAGGTACGAGACCCATTGTGGGGCTCACAGTTGTCCAGTGAACATTGTCACTACCCAGGGCATGTCTTTCCTAAAGGTCCTCAGTGGCATTTGCCAGCTGGCTGGGGGTGTGCTGGAGACCCCAGGGAACTGCCATTCTGTTGTAATACAAGAAGAATTTTACAGAGCAGCAGCCATGGATCAAGATAAGCACTTTACAGAGCAGCAGCTGCAGAGCAGGATAAACAGCATGAGAACCAAGGACACCTCTAGCAAAAGAGTGAAAGGCTCGTGGCTTTGAAGCGGGGTTTTAGGGTTCTTATTGCAGAAGCTTTCTTCCAATTAGTACGTGTGATTTTTGAACACCCTTGTTTGTTTGCTATAAAAGTACGGCTCTTCAGGCAATAGATGGACACAGCTATATTTAACTATATTGGTGTGTGGTTGTTTGTCCTAGAACGCTGGCTTTTGCCTTCAGGTTCGCCAACACATGGGGGCCCGCAATGTCATGGGATTTAACTCTTGAACACCTGTGGGATCCCGAGAAACTAAGCCAGTATTTGAGTCAGGGATGGCGCAGCCTAGATAGATCTAAGGGGGTATGACTTATTTGGGGCTTGGCTTGTGCTTACCGTGCTCTATATAACACTGTTCCGAAAAGAGAGAATTTCCGAGCTGAGGTTCTAGCCAAAAAGGGAAATCCCCAAGTCAATTTTGATCAGTCACAGGAGGCACCAGTAACAATATCAGTTGCCCTTGTGGAAGGCAAGAAATGGAAATGGGTGTCCTCACGTCTAGAACGGAAAAAAGAAGTGGAGGAGGAGGCAACAGAAGATCCAGGTGACAGGTCTGGATAAGTACCGAGAAAGGAAAAAGGAAAAGTGTCATGAAGAAGAGAGTGATGAGGAGGAAATCTCTGTTACTGTTTGTCGATCCCTGAAGATGACTGAAATCGAAGGCGTAAGAAAGGAGTTCACACGGCACCAGAATGAATCTCTTGTTACCTGGTTGCTTCGCTGTTGGGACAGCTGGGACGGTAGCTTGTTGTGATGTGACAGGCCCTTCCCCATATTCTGGAAGAATCTTAGTGTAATACAGTGGGTGTAGACAAAAAGGCGTAGGTTATATAAGGATGTGTCTGTTTCAATAAATCGCCATTTTGCCACTTCATCTCCTTGGTGTCACTTGGTAATTGGCCTAGCTGCTGCTTCAGTTGAAGGCGAGAGATCGTAAAGAAATTAACGACCATAAAGCCTTCATGTGTATCATTAAAATTCTCAGCTATTAGACACAAGCGCTTTCCAGATTGAGCAAGGAACAACAGTAAATTGCACTGTGTGTTTCCTTGTGGTGTTACCTACGTGACCACAGAGAAGACACGAGGAAGTGGCATGACCAGCCTACTCCTGTACTATGAGCACGGGTGAGGGAACTACAAAACAGTCCAACCACCAGTACGGCTGCTCCAGTTATCACAGGTAACCAATAGAGGGGCCCTGCCCTCATTCAAGGGAGTGGAAGGGATAATAGAGTTTATTGGACTGTGTGGATTTGATGGCCTAGCACATCAGAACCACAGAAATATAAGGCACTGGTGGATACTGGTGCACAGTGCACCCTAATGCCCTCCAGTCATGAAGGGACAGAATCAATCCATATTTCTGGATATCTCTCAAGAATTGACTGTGTTGGAGGCTGAAATAAGCCTCACTGGTAAAGACTGGAAAAAACATCCTATGTGAGTGGTCCAGGGTTTCCGTTCATACTTGGTATTGAGGATACCTCAGAAGAGGGCATTTCAAGGATACTAAGGGGTATCACTGGGCCTTTGGAATCGCTGCTGTAGATATGGACAACATTAAGCAGCTGTCTGTTTTGCCTGGCCTGTCAGAGGACCCGTCTGTTGTGAGGCTGCTACGAGTAAAAATAAAAGAGCAGCAGGTACCGATTGCTACAAAGACAGTGCACAGACGGCAGTATCGCACCAACAGGGATTCCTTGCTCCCCATTCATGATTTGATTCGCCAGTTGGAGAATCAGGGAGTGATCAGTAAAACTCACTCACCTTTTAACAGCTCCATATGGCCAGTGCGTAAAGCCAGTGGAGAATGGAGGCTGACAGTAGACTACCGTGGCCTGAATGAGGTCACACCCCCACTGAGTGCTGCTGTGCTGGAGAGCAAATAATTCAAATTCTTCTATGAGCCAGTTTTGCTATTAAGTGAAGCAAAGTAAAAGGGCCTGCCCAGGAAATTCAGTTCTTAGGTATAAAGTGGCAGGATGGATGTCATCACATCCCAACAGTGATTGACAAAATCACTGCCATGTCTCCACCAACTAGCAAGAAAGAGACACAATCTTTCCTGGGTGCAGTGGGCTTTTGGAGGATGCACATTCCAAACTACAGCCTCATTGTAAGCCCCCTTTATCAGGTGATGCAGAAGAAGAATGATTTTGCATAGGGCCCAGAGCAGCAGCAGGCTTTTGAACAGATTAAACAGGAGACAGCCTGTGCCATGGACCTGGGGCCAGTACGGACTGGACAGGATGTAAAGAACATCCTCTATACTGCTGCTGGAGAGAAAGGTCCCACTTGGAGTTTGTGGCAAAGAGCCTCAGGAGGGACCCAAGGCCGACCCCTGGGATTCTGGAGCTGAGCGTACAAGGGGTCTGAAGAGTGCTACACTCCAACTGAGAAGGAGATCTTAGCCGCGTATGAGGGGGCTCGGGCTGCTTCCGAAGTAGCTGGTACTGAAATGCAGCTCTTTCTGGCACCTCGACTGTCAATGATGAACCGGATGTTGAAAGGGGAGGTTCTCTCCACCCATCATGCTACCGATGCCACCTGGAGCAAGTGGATTGCACTGATTAGACAACAAGCGCGGATGGGGAACCTCAATCGTCCAGGAATTTTAGAAGTGATCATGAACTGGACTGAAGATAAAAAGTTTGGAACATCACCAGGAGAAGAGGTGTCATGTGCTAAAGCGGCCCCACCATACATCGAACTACCAGAAAATGAAAAGAAATATGCTCTTTTCACTGATGGATCATTTCATATTGTAGGAAAGCATCGGAGATGGAAAGCTGCTGTTTGGAGCCCCACACGACAGGTCGCAGAGGCCACTGAAGGTAAAGGAGAATCAAGTCAGTTTGCAGAGGTAAAAGCTGTCCAGCTGACCTTAGATGTGGCTGAACGGGAGAGGTGGCCAATGCTTTATCTTTATACTGACTCATGGATGGTGGCAAATGCCTTATGGGGGTTGTTACAGCAGTGGGAACAAAATAACTGGCAACGGAGGTGTAAACCTATTTGGGCTGCTGAACTGTAGAAAAACATAACTGCTCAAAAAAAAGATATGATTGTAAAGGTGTGTCACGTGGATGCACACTTGCCCAAGAGTCGGGCTATTGCAGAACAACAAAACAACCATCAGGTAGGTCGAGCTGCCAGAATTGAGGTGGCTCAAATAGACTTGGACTGGCAGAACAAGAGTGAATTATTTCAAGCTTGATGGTTCCATGAGACCTCAGGCCATCAAGGAATGGACATAACATATAATTGGGCTAGAGACTGAGGGGTGGACTTAACTATGGATGCTATTGCACTGGTTATTCATGACTGTGAATCATGTGCCATAATTAAACAAGCCAAGAATATGAAGCCTCTCTGGGGGGAAGGCCAAGGCAAAAGTATAAATATGGGGAGGAGTGACAGGTGAATGATGTCACCTTGCCAGGATCTCATAATGATAAGCGTTTTGTGCTTACCATGGTGGAAGCAACCACTGGGTGGCTTGAAACATACGCAGTACCCCATGCTACTGCCAGAAACACAATATTGGGTTGTTAGAAACAAGTCCTATAGAGACATGACACCTCAGAAAGAACTGAGTCTCATAATGGGACACATTTCAAAAATTCCCTTAATAAATACTTGGGCCAAAGTTCATGGCATTGAGTGGATTTATCATATCCCCTACCATGCACCAGCTTCTGGTAAAATTAAAAGATACAATGGGGTGTTGAAAACTATGTTGAAAGCAATGGGTGGTGGAACACTGAAGCACTGGGAAAAGCATTTGCATGTGGTGCAAGGATGCTGTTAAAGTTCATATCCCACATGTGCCCTGTGTCTCATCACAGGATGTGGGGTGTGAGAAGGGCCCAGTCTGAACAAGCAGTCAATCCCAGTGAAACTCTGAACTTCAGATCTCTCAGTTCCAGTGCCCTCCTGTGCACACTCTCCCATAGTTTGATGTTCTTTATGTTCTGCATTGCCCAGAAGTGCACCCAGTGCTCCAGGTGAGGCAGTAGCAATGCAGAGCAAAGAGGGACAAACCTTTCTCCCACCCAGCTGGCAATAAATTGCTTGATGCACTTTAGGGGACTGTTGGCCTTCTTGGCTGGCTGGGCACACTGCTGACTCACTTAAAATTTTATGTTGAGCAGGACCCCCAATCCTTTTCAGTCAGACGTCTCTCATGTGTCCAATATACAGACAGTGTTTATGTCCAGGGTTGCCCATACCCAGGTGCACAATCAGGCACTTGTTCTTGTTATACTTTATGCACTTGGTGCTTAGTACCAACTGGTACCCACTTCTCTGACTTGTCCACATCTCTCTGCAAGTCCTCTCCACCCTAAGTGGAGGCAACAACACCTCCTCATCTGGTCTCATCAGCAAACTTGCTCAGAACATCTTCTAGTCCTGCATGCAAGTCATCTGCATAAACATGAAAGGAAAGTGGCCCTAAAATGGAACCCTGGGGAGCTCTGACAGTGACCATCTACCAGCCCAATGGAACCCACTGACTATAATCCTTTGGGACAGAACTACTGGCCAACTGCTCACCCACCACTGCTGGTGAACCTGAAAGGCAAAATGTCAGCGTGCTGGGTCAAACAGAGAAACACCAATATAGTTACATATAGCTGCATCAATTTATTGCCCGAAAGCCAGACTTTTATAGGAGACAGACAAGGGTGTCCAAAAATCACACACGCTAATTGGAGGAAAGCTACTGCAATAACAACCCTATAACCCCCCTTCAAAGCCACGAGCCATTCATTCTTTTCCTAGAGATGTCCTTTGTTCTCATGCTGTTTATCCTGCTCCGCAGCTGCTGCTCTGTGAACTCCTTATCTCAATCCATGGCTGCTGCTCTGTAAAATTCTTCTTGTATTACAACACACCACGTTCTGTTTCTGTCTAGCTGTATGCAGGAATTTCTGTCCAGAAGGGTGCTGGAGAAATAGTATCAAAAGCTCTACTGAAATCCTCAAGGATTACATCAACTGCCTTCCCTTGTTCAGCTCAATGGATAAAGGTGTCATAAAAAGACCTGAAATTAAATAGGACCTTCCCCTCTGTATCTTGTGTTGTCTGTGACCTGTCCTTCAGTTGTTTTTCCATAACTCCCACCATCATTTTCTCCATAATTTTACCAAGCACTGTAGTGAGACTGACAGGTCCATAGTTGCCCGTGTCATCTTTCTTGCTCTTCCTTACAATGAGACAACATTTGCCAGCTTCCTGTCAACAGGTATGACCCTAGATTTATTAGATGCCATTGAAATGCGAGCCCAGAGCATGCTAAAGTGTCATCAGTGCAAGAACGTAGATGTGCCATAGCTTTGCAATGCCTTGAAATCCAGACTATGCCACAGATGGAGCAGAGAGGAAGATCTGCCTCTTCTGTTCTGAGCTCATCCTTTTGATAAGCTGAATATCACTACATACTCCATGGGGTCAGGTGCAAAAGACACAATGGGTGCCCTAAGCACGTGGCTGAGGTGGTATTTAGGATGGCCAAGAATACCTCCCTTCTGGCCCTCAGCTGATGCTCCAGAAGGAGGTGTCTATCTCATAGATTTTCCGTCACAGTTTACAAGCACTAGCACAAAACTAGGATCACCCAAGGCACCTTGGGCATCACTGAGAGACTGTGTATGAGTAGTGCAGTCCCTGTGGAATAAAAACCAAGGATTCAGATGAGGGACTCACACACAGACACCTCACTGTGCACATCTGAACTCAGCTAGGTGAACTTGTAGCTCCTGTGGTTCTTTGAAAAACTGATCCCAATTCAGCCCCAGGGTTTCCATCTGAGGATGAGATGCCTAACGCTAGAATAAGGATGGGATGGTCTGTTGATAACAGGACAAATGGAAACGGATTTAAATTAAAAAGGGGAGACATAGGTTAGATGTGAGGAACCTATATTTTTACACAGCAACACTGGAAAAAGTTGCCCTCAGAGGCTGTGCATGCCCAATGGATGGGATCCTGGGTTTACTCTGGGTTTACCCTCACGTCAGTCCATGTTTCTACTCATACTTTTGTCTAGGTGAACTCTCACTTTACTCAAGGTTTTACTCACAGTTTACCATCAGGGAGTGTGATTGGGAGATGGGCTGGTGGAGTGACTTGCTGGCATCCCCGAGGGAAGGCTGCCAGGCAGATACCCCCAGAAAAGTGGTTGACTCCCTGCCCTGTCACAGTCAGACAGACCTGACTGATGAGAAGGGTTGGAAGAGAGTCCCAACTCAACATCACAGGAGCCCCCCCATGCCTGCCTAGCCCTCGACCCCTGATCCATCTAAGCAACAGGTTTGACACTCTGAAATCTGAAGGAGATAAGAATGGGGAGGCAATGGAGGATCTGCCTAGGAGGAAACCTAATGCAAGGCAGTCACTACCAAGCCTTGTGACTTCCTCTGCCATGAAAGAAAGAAGGGTGGCCGTGGTGGGTGACTCCCTTCTCAGAGGAATAGAGGGCCCCATTTGCAGACTGGACCCCAGTTGTCAGTAAGTCTGCTGCCTTCTTGGTTTCAGGTCAGGGACATAATGAGGAAACTCCCAATGCTGGTTAGGTCCACTGATTATTTTCCACTACTCATAGTTTAGGTGGGCAGTGATGAAATTTCTTAGATAAGACTACAAACTATAAAAAGAGATTTCAGGAATTTAGGCCATTTAGTTCACAAAGTGGGAGATCAAGTGATTTTTTGTTCTATACCTTCAGTGGCAGTGAGGGACACAGAGCAGGCTTGGAAAGCAAAGCAATGAACAATTGTCTCAGAGGTTGGTACTGAGCCAGAAACTTTGAGTTCTTTGATCACAGGACAGTTTACTTGGCCCATGGTCTGTTATCCATGAATGGAACCCAACTGTCTCAAAGGGGGAAGTGAATCCTAGCATAGACGGTAGCGGGGCTTATCGAAACAGCTTTAAACTAGCTACGATGGGGGAGTGGACAAAACAGGGCTTACCAGAGATAAGCCTAGGGAAATGCTGTTTGAGCTGGGAGAGAGGCAGATGCCTCAGCTGAAGTGCGTCTACACCAACGCACGCAGCTTGGTCAACAAGCAAGAGGAGCTGGAAGCAACTGTGCATCTGACAAACCATGACCTAGTTGCTATTACCGACCCATGGTGGGACCACTGCCATGACTGGAGTGCTGTGATGGATGGTTACAAGCTCTTCAGAAGGGATAGAGGAGGAAGGAAGGGTGGTGGTGTGGCCCTTTATATTAAAGAGAGTTTTGATGTTGAAGAGCTTGGGCTTCAGAATGAAGTGCATGTTTGTAAGGATCGGGGGAAAGGCCTGTAAGTGTGACATCTTGCTAAAGGTTTCTTATAGACCGCCTAATTGATGGGTGAGGCATTCTATGAGCAGCTTACTGAAGTCGCAAGATTGCCAGCACTCATTTTCTTGGGAGACTACAACTTCTCTGATATATGCTGGGAATATAATAAATAGCAGAGGAATCAGTCCAAGAGGTTTATAGATTGCATGCAAGACAGCTTCCTTACACAGCTGGTATGAAGTCCTACCAGGGGTGGTTCCTTGCTAGACCTGCTCTTCACTAACAGTGAAGGACTGGTAGGAGTTGAGAAGGTTGGGGACTGTCTTGGGCAGAGTGGCCATGAAATGGTAGAATTCTCTATTCTTGGAGATGTCAGAAGGGTGACTAGCAAAACTACTATCCTGAACTTCTAGAGGGCGGACTTTGACCTGTTCAGGACACTTGTAGCACAGGTCCCTTGGGAGTCGCTCCTTATGGGTAAAGGGGTCCAGGAAGCCTGGACACTCCTCAAGATGGAAATCTTAAAGGCACGAGATCAGGCTGTCCCTGAATGCCATAAGGTGAGCCATAGGGGAAGAAGACCAGTGCAGATGAACTGGGGAAAACTATTGAGACTCAGGAAGAAAAAGAGAATCTCCGTCCTCTGGAAGAAGGGGCTGGGTACTTGGGGAGATTACAAGGAAGTTGCTAAGGCATGCAGGGAGGAAGTTAGGAAGGCACATTAATTCCCTGTCCCTTAATCCATGCCCAGAGCTTCTCAGCCATGTCACTGCCAACTGTAAGCTCCATGCAGAGTTCAAGTGGGACACAGAGGGCACAGCCTTCTGCTGGGTGGATGCAAGTGTTGGTGGAACCAGATGGGACAAAGCCCTCCCACCATGCCCTCCTGGGAAAATGGCCACCCCAAGAATGGCAGTCTGCCTCCTCCATGACCCCATCTGAAATGCTCCTGCACTGATTGATTATAGGGCTTTAAACCAGGTCCAAATGGGGAAGGGTGGGGAATTGGATGTGACAGAGAAGGGCTGAGGGATATTGTTGCTGTTGGAGATTGAATGGAAAGCCTCTGAGTTGTTCTATAGGATTGTGTGAGGATTCCTCAGAGAAAGTCTTGTTGCCAATACCCCGTCCTAAATCTTACTGTGTACCCTCTGGGGGTAACCCCAACCTACTGCTGCCCTAAAGTGCCTGTAGACCAGTGCGGGTAGCATGGGAAATAAACGGGACAAATCAAGAGAAAACCACAGAGCTTTTCCTTTCATGCAGGCTGCTGATTCTGAGCAAGGCCCTGAACATCAGTACCACAGTGTAGATGCAAGACCCAGACAGGCTAAATCAAAGCATGCTTCTGGAAGGGGATGCTTTCTGAAGAATCCTTACACTAATGAGAGGACCACAAACATTCACTCAGCGAACTCCAAATCTCTGTGCCTTTGCAGGCCTAGGGTCTTGTTTGGTTCACAGAGACACGGTGGGTTGATTCTCAGCTCTGTACTGTAGCAAATGGGGTACAGATTCTGCATGACGGATGGGCAAGGAAGAAGAGAAAAGGCTGCTGCCATCCATGAGAGGGCACTGAGCTCTGCCTGGGGATGGCAGAGGAGCCAGCTGAGAACTGATGGAAAGGGCTCAGAGAGGAGAGCGGCAGATTCTGTTCCTTGCTTCCTGATCAGGAAGAACAAGAAGAGGGGACAGGCAGGAATCTGAGTTACAGCTGGGATGGAATTGTTTTCTTCAGACTGTCTGCTGTGGTGCAGTGTTTTGGTTCTAGGAGAAAACCATTGATAACACTCTGATGTTTACAGCTGCTGCTAAGCAGTGTTGTACAGAGCCAAGGCCATGGTCAGTGGAGGGCACATGGAGCTGGGAGGGAACAGAGTGAGGACAGCTGACTGATAGTGGCCAAAGGGACGTTCTCTATCAGCTGACAGCAAGCAGAAATTGTATTGAAAGGGGTGGGAGTTCATCTCAGTCTCTTCACTGCTCAGGGCCCAGCTGAGCATCAGTCTGGTGGTGCTGAGCAAGTGCTTGTGCATCAGTTGTTACATACGATTCTATATCAACGGATATATAGTGATTACTATTACTCCTCTCCTTTTATCTCTCTTAGTAAACTGCTTTGTTACAACCCAGAAGTTGTACTCTTTTTCCCAGTTCTCATCCCCATCCCACTGGGAATGGGGCAGTGCACAAAGCACTGTGAGCTGCTGAGCCACATGTTGGGTTCAACAACCACAGTCATTTTGGTGCCTGATGTGAGGCTCCAAGGGTTGTGGTAACAGCACATCTGTCCAGAGTGGACAGGGCTTTGTGGGAGTTGGAGATGTGCAGGCCATGGTGCTGATAGTTTCCCTATTTGTGAAGCTTGCTGAGTCTTCTCATGAAGCTGCATTTCACAGCTCCTTGCTTGCTGCTTGTTTTCCCTGCTGCATCATTTGTCAACTCTGGATGCTGGATTAGGGTATTTATTTTGCTATGCTGTTTGACCTTGGTTTGTACCACGATAAAATTGGCAAAGTGAAGTTTTGTGCACATTCAGCTCTTTGGACATCTTTGGGTTTTGGAAGTAATATTGTTGGTATGATTAGGAATTACACATTTTACACTGTCGTCTCTGGGAGACCAGGGGTATTCAAGGAGAGACTGGATATTGTGTTGAGGGACATGGTTAAGTGGGAGCTATTGGTAATAGGTGAACGGTTGGATTGGATGATCTTTCAGGCCTTTTCCAGCCTTGGTGATTCTATGATTCTAGGATTGAGGTTAAACAATTATTCAGGAATATCAGTGAGAGATCTGCCCCAAGGTGAGAAGGCTCTGCATGGCAGGGGGTGTGGGACAGTCTGGGCAGCTGCCTGGAGTGGTGGGCACCCCCAGGGCTTTGGAACTTCATCTCCGAGCAACTGCAGGATCCTGAGAAACTGGTAGAATATTGGAGACAGGTCTGCTGTGGCACTGGTAATCCTAAAAAGGCCCAAATGACTGCAGTGTGCCAGGGCCTGGCCCACACCTACTGAGCTGTGTTCAACACTATTCAGCATCTTCAAGGGGAAGAGAGCTGGATCTGCTGACATTGCTGCAGCCTCTGCAACTCCTGGCACAGTCCCTGCAATAGCTCCAAGTTTTTGCTACACATCCTGCAGTTGCTCCAAGCTCTGGACAGATCCCACTGTCACTCCACCCCTCATAAGGAGCTCTGCGGTCACTTATGCTACAGGTCCTGTAGCTGTTCCAAGTATTGAGATAAGAAAATTAAGCATACCACTGAGTGCTGCTGTAGAGACGACGGGACTGCTGTGAGACACACAAGACCTTCAGGCCTGTAGAAATGAGAGGACTCGAATCCTCTGTGCACTGTATCAGTGTAAAGAGAGGAGGAATGAAAAGAACTAGTTGTGCTTCTATCTGTGGCTGTACCTTCCCCAAATCCAGACAAAGTTGGATAAGAGAAGAGCTAAGGAAAAGCGTATTTTGAATGCTATTTATTTATCTCTTAACCTATTCGGGGAATCTGGTTCCATGTTTACATGAGCTCTTGGAGTGAGAAAATGGATAGTAGGTGTGAAAGAAGTGAAACAAATTTTTATTTATAAGTTCAACAACATTTTTTTGCACGTTGCTATATCTCACATAATCAATCAATCAAAGATGCATAAAAGATGAAGAACCATCACTGGGAATCATGCGATGAAGATGTGCACTTTATTGAAGCGGGAATAGTGAGTATTGCAACACCTTCCTGAGAGCGTGCTTGATCTCCCTGTTCCTCATGCTGTAGATAATAGGGTTCAGTGTTGGAGGAACCACTGAGTACAGAAGTGCCACTGTCAGATCCAGGAGTGGGGAGGGAATGGAGGGGGGCTTCAGGTAGGCAAAAGCACCAGTGCTGAGAAACAGGGAGACCACGGCCAGGTGAGGGAGGCACGTGGAGAAGGCTTTGCGTCGTCCCTGCTCAGAGGGCATCCTCAGCACAGCCACGAAGATCTGCACATAGGACACAACTATGAAAACATAGCAGCCTACGTCTAAACTGATAGTAAAAATGCGAAACACAACTTCCCTGAGATTTGATTCTGAGCAGGAGAGCTTGAGGATCTGGGGAATTTCACAGAAAAACTGGTTGACAACATTGCCTTGGCAGAGAGGCAGTGAAAACGTACTGGCAGTGTGCAGCAGGGAATTGAGAACCCCAGTGCCCCAGGCAGCTGCTGCCATGGTGGCACAAGCTCTGCTGTCCATCAAGGTCCCGTAGTGCAGGGGCTTGCAGATGGCAACATAGCGGTCATAGGACATGATGGTGAGAAGGGAATACTCTGCTGACATGAAGAAGGTAAAGAAAAAGAGCTGTGCAGCACATCCTGTGTAGGAGATGGCCCTGGTGTCCCAGAGGGCGTTGGCCATGGCTTTGGGGAGTGGTGGAGATGCTGCCCAGGTCGAGGAGGGCCAGGTTGAGGAGGAAGAAGTACATGGGGGTGTGCAGGCGGCGGTCGCAGGCTACGGCTGTGCTGATGAGGCCGTTGCCCAGGAGGGCAGCCAGGTAGATGCCCAGGAAGAGCCAGAAGTGCAGGAGCTGCAGCTGCCGCGTGTCTGCCAACGGCAGCAGGAGGAACTCACTGATGGAGCTGCTGTTGGGCATCTGCTGTTGTTGGGCTTGGAGTCCTGCTCAGAGTGCAGAAGATAATGACAAGTCCAGACCATTCTCAGAGGCACTACTCCTGCTATACTATGAAATGTTTTAATTCTCCTACAACAGTGTACATTTAGCACCATTACTTGCATTTAATTTCATGTATTTCAGCATTCCTTAAGCAGAAGCAGCATATGGAGCTCTAACCTTCCTCTTATTTTCTTATCCCTTCTCCCTGGATATTTTCATCTGTTTCATGTCTCATATCTTTACCCCAAGTGCTCTTAGAGCCCCCTACCCGAGCTTCTGTGGCATTCAGTTTCAGTTAGAAAATGCTGTCTGTTTGTAGGATAAGTGAATTATTCATGCCTACAGAAAATGAAGATAATTCCATCCTTCGAGAAAGGGGAGACTGAAAGCACATCATGTGTGAGTGTTCACAAAACAAGCAATTGATTGATGAAAAATTCTCAGAACTCTTATTGCCCCTTTTAGATTTCTGACTCCAAACCTCTTTGCCTCAGAACAGGAAATGGAAACCCCCTGCCTTGGCTCTCCTCTTGCAAAGTGCCCTCAGAAACATTCCGTTGTGCAG
The DNA here is from genome assembly GCF_054131305.1 of Coturnix japonica. Lineage (NCBI taxonomy): Eukaryota > Metazoa > Chordata > Aves > Galliformes > Phasianidae > Coturnix > Coturnix japonica. The sequence goes on along the minus strand of NC_140697.1, from coordinate 1,610,721 downwards.
TGGAGCTGTGATCCCCTGCCCCAGGCAGCAGCTGTGGCAGCACAAACCCTGCCGGGGGCTCCTTACCCCACTGGGCAGCTCCCCGGGCAGGCTGAGTGCTGAGCCTGGCAGGCGGCAGAGTCCCATACCCGGCACACAGCCCCTGGGGCACAGCAGGGACCCTGCTCTGCAGGACAGCCTTGGGCACCCGTCTCAGCTGGAGCAGAAAGCTTTTTCCACAGTAAAGAAACATGCAGTGCCTGCAGTCAGATCTCCTATGGGATGTCCCAGTTATAGTTACCCCTTAATTAAAAGCAGCTCATGGTCAGCTGTGAGACTTACCTTGTCATGGTCTGTGAGCAATGCTCCTGCAGTGAGTTCACAGCCCGCTCACACCACACACATCCTGCAAGCTCTCTCCAATTTCTCTCCTCTCCTTCTGTCACCTGCAGGCTGTGCTGTGCACGAGATCTGCTCCTGGGCACAGCTGTCTCTCTGCAGCTCTGCCCACTTTTATGAGCTCCCTGTGTCCCAGGAACCTGGACAAGCAAGCAGCAGATTATGTCATTTTTATCCTTCCCACTCATTTCCCCTGACATGTCCCTGGGTCCTCATGGCCAACAGCTCCTGAAAGACAACAGCATCATGACTGTGCTTTGAAATCCACTCAATTAACCACCACATGTCCAGTGGTCAGTGACTGATTGGAGACATATGGGGAGTGCTCCCAGAGATCGTTTGATGAAACAATAAGGGCAACCAGACAAGGAAGGCGAGGTTTGGACTTTCCCTGTGCAGGGCAGTGATCCAGCTGAGGCAGCGCAGGAGTCTCATCCCTTGACAGAAATCCTGGAGCTGAAATGGGATTCGGCTCCCCACAGAACCACAGGAGCTGGGATTTCTCTGGTTCAGTTCAGAAGAGCACAAGGAGTTGCCTGCATGTGAGCTCCTGCTCTGAGTCCTCGGTCCTTCAGCTGGGAGGCAGCAGCTCACACACAGACACTGGGTGATGCCCAAGGTGCCTGGGCTGCTCCTGATGTTTGCAAGTGCTTGTAAACCGTGTGGGAAATCCCTGAGATAGACACCTCCTTCCTGGGCATCAGCTGAGGGCTAGAGAGGGGATAGCACCGGCTGTCCTGTGAATTCACTCACAGCTACAAGAGCAGCACAGGGCCTTCAGGAAAGCCATGCCCATGGTGTGTCCGTGCTGCTACGTCACCTCCAAGACCCACGATCGGTCTAATGTTTGTGTGCCACCTTCTGCACACTGATTCTATAGATGAGCTATCCAGTCAGGCAATGTCCAGTGATGCTTTTCAATTAGGATATTTACTTCTGTGCTTTTGCACTAATGCAAACACCAACACACAAGAAGCTAGAAATCTTGGTAGAGCTGCAGGCCTGAGCTCCTGTTTGGACCATGGGGACACAGTTTAATGGTTTCCACAACTGCACTGTAGCACAAGGGGGATACCGAGTCTTTAGGATGGATGGGCGAGGAGACAAAGAAGGGCGACTGCCCTCTGTGAGAGTGCACTGAGCTCTGCCTGGGGATGGAAGAGCAGACAGGTCAGAGCTAATGGAAATGGCAAACAGAGGAGACCATCAGTGTCTTTTCCTGTCTTCCTGATCAGGGAGAGTAAATGGAAGGTGCCCTCTGCAGACAGATGGGAATCTGATGTTGTCTGTCCCTTGTCCCATTTGGTGGCCTTTGTCACTCCATTATCTGCGGCAGGGACAGCACAGCAGGGCATGTGGCATCCAGCAGATCCATGGAGAGCACAGATGGCAGCTTCTTGACCAAGCAGTGGAGGAACCAAAGAGGAGAGGTGCTCTGCTGGATCTCATACTCTCCGGCATGGAAGGACTTGTGGGAACTGTGAAGGTGAAAGGGGCATCAGGCCATGTGCAAGATGCAAATGTATCTCTTTTAATTTATTTATTTATTTTGAGGCTGTAAGCTTAATAGTTGATCATAAATGTCAATAAAACTGAAACAAATAATTGAAGACAAAGATGGAAATCAATGAAAATGTGTTAACCCTTCTCAACATGAAAAATTCTCATGAGTCTTGTTCCATTTTAAGTTGTAAATATGAATCTTTGAGGTGATTTGATGTCTTTTTTTTTCTTTTACTGAAACTACAATGTTTTCCAGAACTGTGTTCGCTGGACACAAATGCCTTCAGGTTCAGAGACACAGACAGTGGTGCCAGTGCCAATGCCCTGTGACTGTAGCCTGGTGCCCAGCACTACTCTTCCCTGCTGCCTATTTGATGTGCCTCATCCTCCAAGTTTTTTCAGCTCTCCTAAAGAAATGGCCATGGTTAAGGGCATGTTTTCAGCAGGCCATTTGGGCACACACTACTCCCACTGCCCTCCAGATTTCTCCATCCCTTGCTCTTTGTTCAGTCAGATACCTCCCAATTATCTGTCTGATTTCTGACTTTCAGGGGGATTACTGGAATTTGTTCCATCTCCCCAAAGTCTGAGAATCAGTGAGAATGTGTTAACCCGTCTCAATGTGTGAAATACTCACAAGTCCTGATCACTTTTAAGTTGATACCTCTCAACTACCTGGCTGATCTATCCCAGGGAGATTACTGGAATTTGCTCTATCTACCAGAGTCTGATGGCCTCTGTTGTCAACTACTTCACTGTGATTCAATCTATCCTATCCTACCTCAGAATAAATCATTTCTTTTAAAAGTATTCCATATGAAAGACAAACTTCAATAGATGCAGCTTGAACATGGCATGCAGTTGATCACTGTGTTTTACTGTTCATTCAATTGCATCACCTTTCTTTCCATTTGCTGGCCAGATAAAAAAGAGAAATCTTTCCTTTTCCATGTGTAGCTGGTTCTCTGAGGAAAGCCAGTGGGAGTTGGTGCAAAGCAGTTTTAACACTGAGCGGATGAATGCAGAGGAGAAGAGTGATGTGAAGAAAAGTGATGCAAGTCCCATAGGTCCATTGTGAGCAGAAATTGGGTGGGGAGGTTGAGAAGGACCTTTGTCAACACAGTAACAGTACAGAACTCATTGGGAAATCCTGGATTGGTATCAGTTGCACAGTGCTGCTTTAATGTCTTCTTTAAACCCAACTATAAATAAATAGACAATAAATTTATACTGGATTCTTTAAGCTCTCTCCAGATATCCCTCCTTTTTGCTGAACAAGATCTGATAACCTGAAGAAGATAACAAGATGGCATAAGGCACAGGAGATTCTTTAGGTTATAATGGGCCCCAGGGTGCATTTGATGCTGAGTTCATCAGCCTCTAGTGCAGAGAGAAGTTTGCACAAAGTGCTCAACAAGACAAAGTCGGAAGTAACAGTGAAGTTTCTTGGAGTATTAATGGGCCCACTGAGGGCCATTACCAAGTAAGCTTCCCAAGGGACTTGTTAGAGAAGATAACTGGAAGCCATGACTACAGGCAGGCAAAGGCACTGGCATGCTAAGAAACCTCTCCTTTGCCTTACAAAGCAGACAGGTCAAGCCCTGATTGCAAGACCAGTGGTAGAGAGATCCTGTCTCTCATGTTGGCTCCTGGCATTTCCTGGGGCAATGGGTTGGAGGTCCGTATGATGTTAAATGAAAGACATGGGGACAGAAGATCCCAGGCTCTACATGTGGTGCAAGGACGCTGTGAGGTTCATGTCCCATATGAGACCTATGTTTCATTGCAGGATGTGAGAAGGGATGTGAGAAGGGCCCAGTCTGAACAAGCAGTCAATCCCTGTGAAACTCTGAACTTCAGATCTCTCAGTTCCAGTGCCCTCGTTTGCACATTCTCCCAGAGTTTGAAGTCCTTTATGTTCTGAGGTGTACAATCAGGCACTTGTTCTTGTTATACGTTATGCACTTGGTGCTTAGTACCAACTGGTACCCACTTCTCTGACTTGTCCACATATCTCTGCAAGTCCTCTCCACCCTCAGTGGAGGCAACAGCACCTCCTCATCTGGTCTCATCAGCAAACTTGCTCAGAACGTCTTCTAGTCCTGCATTCAAGTCATCTGCATAAACATGAAAGGAAAGTGGCCCCAAAATGGAACCCTGGGGACCCCGACAGTGACCATCTACCAGCCTGATGGAAAAAACTGACTATAATCCTTTGGGACTGACCTACTGGCCAACTGCTCACCCACCACATTGTGTTTCTGTCTAGCCATATGCAGAACATTCTGTCCAGAAGGTTGTTGTGAGAAACAGTATCAAAATCTCCACTGAAATCCTCAAGGATTACATCAACTGGCTTCCCTTGGTCAACTAAACGGATAACTGTGTCACAGAATGAGCTTAAATTAAACAGGACCTTCGCCTCACAAACTTGTGTTGGCTGCAACCAATGACAGAATTGTCCTTCAGCTGTTTTTCCATAACTCCCACCATCATTTTCTCCATAATTTTACCAGGCTCTGGACTGACAGGTCCATAATTGCCCATGTCATCTTTCTTGCTCTTCCTTACAATGAGACAACATTTGCCAGCTTCCTGTCAGCTGGCATGACCCTAGACTTCTTTAGATGCAATTGAAATGACAGCCCAGAGCATACTAAGGCGTCATCATTGAAAGAAAGTAGATGTGCCATAGCTTTGCAATGTCTTGAACTCCAGAGTATGCCACAAATGGAGCAGAGGGGAAGATTTGCCTCTTCTGTAGTGAACTCATTCATTTGGTAAGCAGAATAACACTACCTGATACATGAGGACTGTGTCTCTGCTCTGCTCTGCTCAGCTCACAGGGCAGAGGTTCAGGGTGTTGCTCTCATGTCAGTGCAGGTAAACTCACTTTAACCTTTTTTCTTCTGTAAATGCTTCCTCTGTTTGTATGCTCAGATACACTTCCACATTCCCTCAAGTACACTTCCATATATCATTAACAATTAAACTTTCTTATACCATCAAAACTGTTTGTCAAACAGTACAGTTCTTCAGTTCACATAAACTCCCTTAATACAGTCTGTATTCTTCAGTTATAAACACTGTGCCACAGAACCAGCACTGATTGAACCACCTCCCTCACACACTTCCTCGCAAGCAGTACATAGTATTACATAAATGGGTTGACACTCATTGGTCGGGTGGAATGTACACCTCTCCTCAGGACAATCTTACTAATCTACAGAGTACAAACTCCCGTCTTCTTACATACAAGCAGAAAGTACATATGAGTGGACAGACAACACAGTCTTTCACTTTGTCCGTGTCTGGCCATTTCCCTCACAGGAGGAAGGAAACATGGATCGGGACTCGGCACTCACCCTGCAGCTGTTCTGTGTCTCACTCACACCACACTCACTCTGACATTTAGATCAAAAACCATGGTTTATTCATACTACACAATGCTGACAACGTTTTCTAGCTGGAATCTTAATAACACTCATACTCTGGTCGACCAGTTGCAAACGTTAATGTTTTTCCCAGAGTCGGCTTGACACACGGTACCAAACACTTAAAGCAGATGATAATATTGAACATACAACCTATAACCCCCGTGATTACAACTTGGAGAACCCAGGCTACCATTTGACAGGCTATCCACTATATCCCATACCCGTAGGAGAGACCAACCTAGGTCCCTCCTATTGTCAACTACCTGGGAGAGAGTATTTGTTCTTGTTTCCATTCATATGACATACAGTTCCCTTTCATAGGAACTCACCCAAGGAGTCTTCCTACCCAGCTGGCAACCAAAGCCATGAGCTCACCTCCCTGGGAGCAGCACGTATGGCTGTAAACTGTGTAGGATGTCTCCTCAAGACATATGGGCTCCACTTACCATACACATACCTGGTCCACCTATGGGTGGTCCTTGTCTGTCCCTGCAGTGATCAGGTGAGGAAGGGAGTCCTTCAGAGAAATCTCAGGGTGCGCCAAAAGTGTCTCCCTCTCAGCTGGTCCTGCAGCGAACAGAGCTGGTCCCACCTGGGCCGCCAAATTGACTACAGGAATTGAACTCTATAACCTCTATAACTGATACAGTCTCCCATGACATACTTATACCAAAGCTGAGGAAGTATGGGATAGGTGATTGGACAGTGAAGTGGGTCGAGAACTGGCTGACTGGCAGAGTGCAGAGGGTTGTCGTTGGCGGTGCAGTGTCTGGCTGCAGGGCTGTAACTAGCGGCGTCCCCCAGGGGTCTGTGCTGGGTCCGGTCTTGTTCAACATCTTCATCAACGACCTTGATGAGAGGATAGTGACCACCCTCAGCAAGTTTGCTGATGACACGAAGTTGGGAGGATTGGCTGACACGCCTGAAGGCTGTGCTGCCATTCAGCGAGACCTGGACAGGCTGGAGAGCTGGGCAGTAAGACACCGGATGAGGTTTAACAAAAGCAAGTGTAGAGTCTTGCACCTGGGTAGAAATAATTGCATGCACCAGTACAGGCTGGGGGAAGAGCTGCTGGAGAGGAGCTCTGCTGAGAGGGATCTGGGCGTCCTGGTGGACGACAGATTGACCATGAGCCAGCAGTGTGCCCTTGTAGCCAAAAAAGCCAATGGCATCCTGGGGTGCATTAAAAAGAGCGTGTCCAGCAGGTCGAAGGAGGTGATCCTCCCCCTCTACTCTGCCCTGGTGAGGCCTCATCTGGAATATTGTGTCCAGTTCTGGGCTCCCCAGTACAAAAAAGACAGGGATCTCTTGGAAAGAGTCCAGTGGAGGACCACAAAGATGGTGAAGGGCCTGGAGCATCTCCCCTATGAGGAGAGACTTAGGGAACTGGGTCTGTTTAGCCTTGAGAAAAGAAGGCTGAGAGGGGACCTGATCCAGGTCTATAAATATTTGAGGTGTGGGGGGCAAAGAGGTGAGGCCAGACTCTTTTCAGCAGTGTGTGGAGGAGGGACAATGGGAAACAGACAGAAACTGCACCATAGGAAATTCTGCACTAATGTGTGCAATAACTTCTTTATGGTGAGAGTGACAGAGCACTGGAACAGGCTGCCTAGGGTGGTTGTGGAATCTCCTTCTCTGGAGATATTCAAGACCTGCCTGGATGCTGAGCTGTGCAACGTGGTGTAGGGAACCTGCTTTGGCAGGGGGACTGGACTCAGTGGTCTCTGGAGGTCCCTTCCAACCCCTACAATTCTGTGATTCTGTGAATATCATGGAGTTGTTTGGATGGGGAAAGACTACCCCTTTGAATGACCTTTTGTCAGGGCATGTCCTGGGATTCCTAGGATCCTCAAAATGCAGCACTGCTTCTGTCACTGAAAAATGGGGCCCTGTGTGGGACAGAGGGAGGGTCCATGAGTCCCTGGCCCACCTGACTGAGTATTTCCATGGTCTTAGCAAAGACATACTTACAACTTGAGAATGACAGTTAGCTGTGTTCATGGTGGCATGGCCACTTTTAATGGCCTTGAACTGTCTGAACATAACTGAAGAGGCTCAGGCTGATGCAAATCAGCTATTGAATGATAGTGTTGAAAAATTGGAAAGACAGGTGGCAGTTTTGATGGGAAAAAACCTAATTCAATCATTCTCCTATGGAAGATCAGTAACAACTGTCTGGAGGACCATGGGGGCCCTGTACAAGGGAATCTGTATAAAATGGACTCTGTAAATGAAGGCACTAAAAGGTCAGATTTTGAGGTTCCATTTGGACTAGATCTATTTGAGATCTGACTGATTGTAACCCAAAAATGAAAAAAAAAAAAAAAAAATGCAGGATAGGCTGGTGGGAGTGCCCTGACCAGTGTCCACCCCCCAAACCCTGCTGCCCATAATACAGCAGCTGAACTGATGGATATAGTACAGTGGTTTAGACAGAAACCAAGAGAGCATGCCAGCATAGCTGCTCTGGTTATGGGACATGGAGGCAGAAAGTGCTATGGTGAATGGACTGGAAATTTCAAAACTGACATCCATTACTACTCACCCTGCCCTCAGGCAAAGACTTTATGCTCTTGTCTGGAGGGCTTATCGCAATAAAGATTGGCGGATTTGCTGCGTAGACCGGTCAGAACTCAGATCTGCGTTGTGCTTCCTGCGGCACCAAACGCCCAACAGTGGCAGTTCCGCTTATTGGCCAGCAGGTGGCAGCAGAGACCACGGAAAGAATGTCTGCGGGACCAACCCTGGGGATCCGTTCATTTGATTATAGGGGAAGAACACAAAGATGGAAGAGGAGGGAAGGGGGAAAAAAAAAAGAAAAAAAAAAATCAAACCACAGCAAACAAATAAAAACTTCTCCAAACGTAGCAAACATGAATGTCTGTCAATAAATTAATGAGTAATTAAATTGATATCCCTTTCCCGCCCCCCTCCCCCCCCCCCCCCAACTTCTGAGATGAAAAAAAACCACTTCTTTTAGAAGAAAACAGAGTAGTAACAACTTCTGTACCTACATTCACCACTCTGAGATCCTGTCTGGGTCTCCCAAGGCTTGTAAATAACCACTGGGTCGGTTCTGATGTCGCGTGATTTGTTGTCAGTTCTCTCATGGTTCTCCGGTCAGTTCTCCGGTGCCAGGATCTGCCACAGGGCATTCTGACCACGGGCATCATGTTTCTACGCTGCCGCCTGCATTTAACAGGCAATGGGACTGCCCAGCATATGCAAGGCAGCACCTCTTTCACACCACCAGAATGTTTAAGGCTGTTGGGATTGTTGTTAGCGTCCCATTAACACTGAGGCTAGAGATACCCTTAGGATTGACATTACTATTAGCATTACTTTGATGGTGCCCTATCTGGGTCATTTCCAGGGGATGTCAGGAGTAAGGCACAGTGTCAGGAGAAAAAGAACAGACTCTGTTACTTTATAAACGTGATAATAGAGAGAGTTCATTGGAAAAAATACAACTCTTAAATAATGCAAAGCATGCTTCTGATTGGATGCAGGCATCATCTGGGCTCTGATTAATATTACTCTTAAGGTAAAGATTATTGTTACCATAATGATTTTTTTTTTGGATTATGATCAGGGTTAAGGTTCCTTTTGCTACAAACTTCTAGCATCATTTTTGTTGTTGCATTTGGAGTTAGGGACGATTTTAGAATCAGGGTAAGGGTTAGGATTAGAGTTACATTGCTGGTTAATGCTGTTATCTTTACAGCTCCTGTGAGGGTTGGGGTCTGGGTCAGGTGTTTAAAAATGAAATGAAAAAAGAATTAAAAAAATATATTGAAAGCTTCAGATTTCCTTAATCTTTGTGGGAATCATATAATGTGCAACTCAGATCTACCTCTTCGTGCAGTGACTGCCTGTAAATTTGCTGGAGCCTAATATAATATGGCCTTGTGCTTTCCACTAACTCACCTTCATTTCATTTTCATTACATTTGCTTGGTAGTCAGATTTTGGTGTGTGGATATTTTAAAACAATCTAACTGACATTAGCAAAAAATTAAAAATAAAATTAAAAAAAAATGCACAACAGCATCGTATCAATTTTTATAGATAAGATAAAGAAGAGCAGTTTCCCTTAGTTTTCTGTGCCTCTTTACTTTCTTACCCTCTCCCCTTGTGTGAGAAACTCTCAAAGTCAAAGATTTCTAGTTAGGCAAAGATGGCAGCGATAGCAGCAGTGCTTATTCATTATTGCAATACTGCGCGCACATCCCCTATTGGCAAGGGAGAAACTGCACACCAGTCAGTGAAATCAATTCTGTTCTGTGCCCTAAACCCACTGCAGGTGATGCTCTCATGGCTCTCATTGGTTGAGCATCTCAGGCTCACAGACTCCTCGAGACTGTGGCTAGGATTCATTTCCATAGAAGGTCAATTACCAACCTCTTGTTTTTAGGTCTGCCTTGTACTTTTCTGCGGACAGAGAAGGGCAATGTTTCCAAAAGTCAGTACATTCATTCTGTCCTGTGCTGGGCTCTACCCACCCTGTATTTATCTTGTGCTTGTCTCAATTCTCCCCATGTCAGAATGCCCCCAGTCTGAACTTAATTCTGTTCAGCAACTTTCTTGGTGGAAAAACTACTTATACAGCTGTTTTACAAGAGGGTTATACATTCAGTTAGGGCCTACACTATGTACTGAAAATACTGGAAACTTCCACTGCAAAAACACAATCTACCTCTCCCATCTGTGCAGCCTTGCAGACCCAGAGCATGCCAGGTTATTTCTGCTTTCATAGCATTTGCATGCTGTAGGGTGAGCACAAGGTTCTGCTGCTTGATTCTTCTGCAAGAGCTGCCTACCGGCAAATGGTTGCAGGGATGGAGGATGTGACAGAAAGCATTTGTCTCCACAAGAGCAGAGTTACATTCAGTGCAGAGTGTGAGAGTCAGGTTGGTGTGGAAAAGCACTGACACGCTGGGGATGATGCAGTGCTCACATGTCTAACACTCACAGACATTACTGTCAGAAGGATGGTGCTGTGTTGTGCTTCTACCTTTGGCAGCCCCTGGAGAAATGCTATGGCACACAGAACACCTTTGTATTGCACTGACTGCTGCCATGCAGCATGGATTTAACACACCAAATCCAGAGGAGCATGACTGCATCTAACTGCCCTGAGAAAAACTACTGTAGCTGAAGAGATGAGGAGGCAGCTGCTCATCTGCAGAACAAGCAGTACTGCCAGACATTGGGCCAGGTGAGCACCTCCTGCTGCAGCGTGATGATGACAGGGCTGGAGATGATCTGCAAAGCCAGCTTAAAAGTGGGAGACGTGAGTCAACATGGCAGGAGGACAGAGGTGTTAGGGAGCAGCCAAGGCATCAAAGAGTATCAGAAGGCTTTGAAAAGTATCACAAAGTGACAGCCAGGAAGACTGGGATATATCATGAGCAGCAACCTGGATGCTAGAGATTATTTGCTCCCATACAAAATGGTAGAGATCTTGCTGCAGACATCCCAAAGCCAGGCAAAATGGGAACCCAGAGCTCTGCCTGCACGAACCCCACAGCCATAGCATTGCAAGCTGAGCTGCCTTGCTGTTTGTTGCATTCATCCCAATCCCTGTGATTGAAGACTCAGAATGCAGTCGAGGCGATGACTGAGCATGAGAGTGACTTTATTCAATAAAAGACAGGAGGGCTTGAGAGGTCAAGGGTGAAGATGGGACTCCTCTTGTCAAGATGAGAGTGGCTCAGAGCTGGTGCTGCTGCCTGGTGCCTGGGACTGGCAGCCTGACTCTAAGTCCCCATCTAAGATGCTCAGCTTCACCTCACTGATGCTGACCTGCTCCTGCATGGTGGTGCTGCTGCTGGGACACTCGGGCTGTGCTTGGGATGGGCAGCACTGCAAAGGCGCTGGGTCACAATCCAGGCAGGTGACTGCTGTGTCTGGCAGGCTCAGGTCAGGAGCTTCAGCAGAGCCAGGAGATATGAGAGCATGAACGTGGATGAGCCCCTTGTGTCCATCACTGTTACCATGTGGAAGGCTGTCATCCGAATTGCAGCGATTCATGCTTAATAAGAACTCTCCATTGATGGAAAGACACTGCTTGGTTTGGATCTTTGGGGTTGACAAGGGCTCGAATCACCTAGGAAGGCATAGAAACACAAGGGTTAGTTTCAAACATTTGCAAGTTGAATCATGAAAGGTTGTTGATACTTGGTAATAGAGTGGCGGCAGGAAGAAGCAAGTAGGCTTGAAGCAGCATAGCCACTGTCTTGAAAGTGATCCTCATTCAGGTCCAGCTCGTGTGTTGTTTCACTGTAATCTGCTTCTTTGGGTCTACCTAGTGGGCAGCAACACTCGAGCTGTTACTGATATCATTGAAAAGAACTGGAGACAATTGTTCTATTCCTAAGAGCTTCAAGGTGCCTAGAAGCACAAATAGAAACCAGCAGTATTTCATCACTTCACCAAAAGGAAGGTCAAACACCTGAGCTGTGAAGAGCAGTTACAGAACCTATGCATAAGATCACACCAGACATACTTTGTTCTAACAACAGTTATGGCACATAGTCCATTTCCTTCAATATTCCCAAAATGAAATGATGTGGAGCATTACAGGGAAAGAAACACTGCACACAGACACTATGACCCTGATTAGACTCAAGCAGCAGACTTAAAACAAGTCAGAGTTTTTGATTCCAGGATATTTCAGGACCTATCGTGTGAAATTCAGTTACACAACAGTGCCTAGGTGCCTGCGTTTCAAGCAACTTTCAGATCACAGCCATGTAAAATAAAAACAAATTCAGTGCAGAAATAGCAAGCCTGTACCTTAATACTCATGAGATTATCCATTTTTTACTGCATTCTGACTAAGTTCTAAAACTTGCTCATCCCAGTTCACTTCAACAAGTTCCACCAATTCAAGCAACGCAGTTCTGAGATCCTGTGTATGTTGTGCAGATAGAATTGAACAGTGCAGAAATAGTCTCTGACAGCTTTAAGAGCTCCGTTCTGCTTACAAACTCTCAGTCCAAAACTATTCAGTTTTAAGGAAATGAACACCTGAAGCAGTTGGATCATCTGCCGCATTCTGCTTCTTGGCATCATGATTAGCACAAAGGGTTTTCTGCTGTCCTGCAGAGATGGAAAAAGTCCTGCTTACAAATGGACCAAGTTTCAGTGTACAGCAGAGTTTGTACCAGACTAATAAGCCACGTCATTCAATTCATTTGCTCAGGTTGTTATGCACTCCGAAAGGAAACAGAACTAACTGCTGGATTCTGAAGGCAATCTGTGGGGTCCTACATTACCTCCTGATTCTGGAAGAGGAAATTCTAATAGCAAATGCAGAACTTTGATCTTTGTAGACATGAGAAGAGCTGGCATTTAGGAACATTCATTTCAGGGAAATCAAATGATGTGTCTGTATTTTTACTACAGATAGTATAGGGAGCAGCCAGTTGAAGAACCAGATACAAAAAATCCAGACCATTGGCAAGAAAATACTTCTCCTTAAATTCTGTATGCTATCATGGTACAGAATAAGGCTACAGTGCCACATAGGCCAACCAAGCGTAGAACCAATTCCACTAAATACTGGTAGACAAAGCAGCAAAAACAGGGACAATATTCAGCAGATAGGCCTTTCTACTCACAGCTCAGCATGTTCTGCCATCCGAAAAGCAAGGCCTCTTGTCAAGCTCAGCTATTTCCCTTCTCAGTGTATTCTAGCACCACTGATACCCACTGGTATCCTCCTGTAGAGTGCCATCATATTGTCATCATCCAAAGGGAAAACCCACACAGCAGAGCATACAGCACTACACCCATGCTCCAAATATCCGCCTGAAAAACAAAAAGACAAGCTTACAAACCTGAAGCACCTCAAATGGCTTCCTGACAGACTGGATTGTCTGCCCTTGCCAAAGCCCACATATAGCCCATGAAAAGCTGGCTCTTTCCCTCAGGAAAAAGAGCCTTATCGTCCCAGAGAAAGCATATAACCCTCATTCAATTGCCCTTTCACTCAGCTTAGAGCACTACTAAAACCAGCATCTTCACCTTAGCTCATCACACTGCTGCAGTTCCTTTTACAAGGATTTCACTGGCAAAAATGAAATCAAAGCCGTCACAAGGGATTTAGCACAGTTACGTGTTACTGGCTACGAGAGCTGTCAGCACAGTCACCTGTCTGGCTTTGCTGCTGTTCTATTTATGTACAGGCACAAGGTTCAGACACCTCACAGTGCAGTTCTCACTTTGACTGTAAAGAAAAAGGAGGCTTGAAAAGCAGCGTGTGGAAAACAAAGAAACAAGAATTAGAACAACAGTGGGGCCATGGCACTTGTAGGAATTGCTCCGCCTTTAACAGCGATTCAAGAAGGATGAGGGCATTCCAAACCAGACCAGTTTGGACAGATTAACAACTGCAAGTAGTGGGTTCCAAAATTCCAGACATGAAATCAAAGCTGGAAAAACTCTTCACATTTTCATCTCTCAATTTTTAGTACATTGTGCATTACAACGGAAACAATTCTTCACATACAACTTGGAAGCTAAAGACAAGTCTGACAAAACAGACTGCACAAAAATGATGGATAATTAACAGAGCAAATTGCTCTTTCAAAAACTTAGTAATAGAAAGAGATCTCTGAAGTTGCTGTTCTGTAGAGCACCAAAGCAGTCGCTTGAGGCAGTTCAGGATTAGCCTGAGACAAACCAGCCAGCTGTGTGAACTGAGACCAATTGCACTTCTTCTATTTTACTTTCATTCTATGTGACCTCACTAAGCAAATATTGTCTAAGACCATGAGTATCACATAAATGTGCAGATCTCAAGCTGCTCACTTATCTAGTACCCTTGGCATGATGCTTTATTTTCCTCAGCTATTCATCTAGTTTGTGCCTGTTGATTGTGCAACAACAGCCTGTTGGTATCGATTACCTCTAAGAGGCTTTAAATTTGGCCAGGAAAAATCATTTGAGGATAAGTAATTATCTGGGACTCAGTAAGGCAGTCTTCCCATGCTTTCATAACAGCAGAGATACACACACACACAAACTCATGGAACCCCACTGCTTTGCACAATCCTGTGCACACTCACATGTGTCATGCACTGATTTCCCAGCCAGTCCTCATGGGGTCTATTACTTAGGACAGGAGTGCAGGGGAGCAGCCAGAAGCTGTTTGCATTCCCTGCTGTCTGCTGGGCAGCTTTGCTGGAGATGCTTGGGTTGCTTTGCTTTTCCTTGGGACGTGGGAAGGAGCTTTGGGTTGGAGGCACATCCCGTGCCAGAGCATCTCGATGGCACGTGTGTGGCACTGATCTGCAGCAGATGAAGGGGAGGAGGTCCCAGCACAGCCCTGCACCATGCTCTGCCACACTGGGCAGCTTGTTCCTGGCTCAGCAGCGTCATCAGACAAGAAGCAGGGAAGGAAATCAAGGATGGGGGGTACCATCAAACGCAGTTAGTGCATGCCTGTGCAAGACAAACAGACCCAGAGCTTGCGGGTTATTCCTGCTTTTGTAGCATTTGTGTGCTGTAGCTGAGCAAAAGGTTCTGCTGCTTGAATCTTCTTCTGCAAGAGCCACCTACCGGTAAATGTCTGCAGGGATGGAGGATGTGACAGAAAGCATTTGTCTCCATGACAGCGTAGTTACACTTGGTCTAGAGAGTGAGAGAGGCAGGCAGCACTGCCTGATGTTGGTCAGGGCGAGCTCCTCCTGCTGCAGCGCGATGATGGCAGGGCTAGAGATGATCTGCAGGGACAGCTCACAGGTGGGAGCCAGGAATGGACACGGCGGGAGGACAGAGGTGTTAGGGAGCAGCCACGGCATCAAAGAGCATCAAAAGGCCCTGAAAAGCATCACAGCCACAGCCAGGAAGCTTGGGGTTTTCATGAGCAGCATCCAGGATGCTAGAGACTATTTGCTGCCATACACAACGGCAGCAGAGCTCTCGCTGCAGGCATCCCAAAGTCAGGCAAAATGGGAACACACCCAGAGCTCGGCCGCACAAACCCCACAGCCAGAGTGTTGTAAGCTGAGCTGCCTTGCAGTTTCTTGCACTCATCCCAATCTCTGCGAATGAAAACTCGGAATTCAGTCAAGGCATTGATTGAGCACGAGCGTGCCTTTATTCAATAGGAGAAAGGAGGGGGTGTGAGGTCTGGAGGAAAGATGGGACTCATCCTCTCTTGTAATCATGAGAGCTGCTCAGAGACCGTGCTGTTGCCCGGAGCCTGGGACTCGTGTCCTGATTCTGTGCCCCCCTGCGAGATGCTCAGCTTCTCCTCGGTGATGCTGACCTGAGCCTGCATGGTGGTGCTGCTGTTGGGGCACTCAGGCTGTGCTTGGGCTGGGCTGCACTGCAGAGACATTGAGTCCAGGCTGGTGCCTGAGGTGTCTGGTGGGCTCAGGTCAGCAGCTTCAGTAGGGATGGGATGAATGAAGGCTTCAACGATGATGACCTTCTTCTCTTGATAGCTGATGTTATACGGAAGGCTTTCATCTGAACTGCAGCATTCTGTGCTTAGTAACAACTCTTCATTGATGGAAGATGCGTCATCGTAACATGCCCTGCGTCTTGGGGATATACAAGGGCTCGGGTCACCTAGGAAGGAGCAGATGTACAGCAGTTAGTGTCGAACGTTCGCAAGATGAACCATGGAGATTCTTGACATTTGGCTATGTAGTGGTGGTGGGCAGAAGCAAATAGGCTTCTAGCAACAGTGTCACTGTCTTGAAAGTGATCCACGTGCAGGTCCAGCTCTTGTGTTGACAAGAGACTCATTTGGGAAAGACAGGGATCAACTGAAGATGTCAGGCACGGGCTTGAACGCCAGAAGGAGGTACAAGCCCACTGAAAGCATGAATTCTACCTGTGTTGCTGACAAGCAGTGTTTTGTAAGCTGGACTTGCACCCTTACCTGCCAGGACCAAGACTTCTGCTTCAGAGGGCTCCCTGGCACTGCTCTGCAGTTGGTGTTTGGCCACAGGGGATGGTTTGCCCAGGCAGAAGCAGGAACACCAACTGCCAGCTGCTGACTCTGCCCTCTTCCTGGGAGAACTCATTCTGCAGAGAAAACAGAGCATGCTGTCAGACGTGGTGCAGGGTGATGGAAGAGCTGCACCGAGCCCTGGCCAAAAGTTGCCTGTTCTGGGCACTGCCTGCTTTCTGCTGAAACACAGCTTAGAAACGCCCTCTGTTTCAAACAGCAGAGGATGCTTCCATTCCTACAGCTCAGCCCTCAAGTCCTGAAGGCTAAATACCTCTCAACGATGTCAAGCAAGGACATGGATCCGGAGAATGTCGGAGGCTCAGGCTGCTTTGCTCTCCCAGGGCTGACCTTCACCAGGGAACAAAGGCCGTTGATGAGCTTGCCCCATTTCTTTGGCTCTGCGCAACAAAACAAAGAAACCAGTTCATTTCAGGCCTGGCTCGGTTGGACGAAGCTGAGCGCAATGCATTCGACAGAGCATGTAACAACGGGAAGAACATTCCCAACAAGGACACGCAAGAATGGATTTTCCCCATCCCTGGAGGTGCCCAAGGAGATTACTGTAGTTCTCTTTCCAAGCTTGCTGAACTTGGGCATAAACAAACCCCCTGAAAGTAACGTTCTGACCCTATTTGACTAACTCGCATTGTCAAATGTAAATTACGCACCTGGCTTTGGCAATGAATTGAGGAGGGAATCGGGAACTTTTCCGCTGATGAGTTCCATGCACTCACCAGGGAAAAGCCCAACCTGTAATTAGAACAAAAAGACAGGTGAGCATTAGCCCGAGCCCAGAGCCAAAGGGAAGGTCCACTGACAGTGACACAGGGCAACTGTTTGCATCCAGCAGCCATCCTGTGCAGGCAGAGCAGCTCCAAGCTGAGATTCCCAACTCTACTGAAGTTGTGCTCTCTAGTCAAAAACGTGTGCCTACCTCAAAGCCACGCTTGCCTCTCCACCAGGGGCTCAGCCTGTTGATATGTCCTCATATCAACAATGCTCACCAGATCTCCGACCTGAAAGAGATTGAAACATCAATCCCAGATTCAGCAAATCTGGTAGGAAAACAAAGCAGAAAGGACTGCCCTCTTCTATGCACGACAACACGGAACGCCTGGAACTGCTTACCTCCAGAGAGAGCTCATCTGGCCCCTGGGCGACGTGGCTCTTAATAACATGGGCTGCCGCAAATGCTGGTACGTTTAAAGATGACATAGCACGCACCAGCTGCGGCTTCTGCATGTTATCAGCCTGCAAAACAGAGAACAGGCCGTGGTCAGGAGCTGAGGACAAACCACGAGGATTTCAAGGTGAGGAGCACATCTGCAGAGAAAGCTGCAGCAAATGCGCTCCGTCCTTCTCAGGAGCACTTCAGAAGGAGCTGCACGTCTCATAGCTCTGGAGCAGCACTTCTTCCCCACCCTTCACTACTCCAAGCAGCTCCAACAAACTTCTCAGAAGAAATCCAGGCCAGCACAGACCTGGCAGACCAGAACCAAGTGCAGCTTGTGTGACGGCAGTGCCCACTCCTTGCTTCCACCCTGCTCCAGCAGGTTAAGGAGTCTGAGCCTCACTGGCCTTTGACAACTCAAGACTTTCAGCACCTCATGCCAACATTTCTCACTAAGATACACCTCAGGCATTGAATTCTCTTCTCACTACCTCCTCCCAGTCCTCCCCTAGGAACAGAAACCATTCAGATTCTACAGCAAACACATCTACCCTGCAAGAGCACACTGAACCACCTGCAACAATGAAACATGGTTTTGGAGAGTGGGTTTGAAAACACACCTTTAGACAGCTGTCTCCCTGTAGCCAAAAGGAAACCAAGCAGCAAAAGAAGAGTCCAGCCTGAAATATGCCCATGCTACTAGCCCAGGTTTTTCACAGTCAATGCAGAATCCATCCTGCTCTTGAGTTAACAAATGACCAGTGGGTCTCCCCTTGCTCCACCCCTTCTCCTTCAAAGCCAGAAAAAGAAAGAAAAACAAGTAGAAGAAAACCCAGACGTACCTTTCCACACACAAAGCAGAAAGTGGAACAGCAGTTGTCTCCTTCCTGAGACATGGTGGGGCGCATCCCAGAGGAAGCCCAAGTTCTTTGCTTCTCTCCACAGGGACTTCAAGCACTCTTGGCAAGAGCTGCTTTGGTTCTTTCTTCAATTGCTTCCATCACCAGAATCTCCTTTGGAAAAGGAACCCGAATGAAAGAATCAGCAAATGAAAAAGAATGAGCAATAGCCACTTTACCAGCTTTCTTCTGACACTCAATTTAGACTCTTGACTCGGGCAAGGTCTTAAAATCAACTGGTTACAAGAACTGTCCCAAAATATATCCAGCTTCTGTACAGCTGCCATTCTTTCTGACAGCGAGTGTAATCACAGAATCATAGAATGGCCCGGGTTGGAAGGGACCTCAAGGATCATGAAGATCAATCACCTCCCTGTCCCTGCTGGCCATCCCCTCTTCTGATGGAGCCCAGGGGACCATTTGCTCTCTGAGCTGCAAGAGCACGCTGATGGCTCACGTTCTGTTTTTCATCCACCAGGACCCCCAGGTCCTTCTCTGCGGGGCTTCTCTTAAGGACTGCTCCTCCCAGTCTGTAGAAATGCCTGGGATTCCTCCAGCCCAAGTGCAAAACCTTGCACTTTGCTGTGTTGAACCTCATTAAATTCACCTAGGCCAACCTCTCGGTTGAGCTCCCTCTGAATGGCATCCCTTCCTTCCACTGCGTCAGCCGCACCACTCAGCAAACAGCAGAGGGTGCACTCCATTGCATCATTGGTGTCTCTGATAACCATGTAAAAAAGCACTGGTCCCAAGACAGACTCCTGGATGACACCACTTGTTATCGGCCTCCACCTGGACATCAAACCATGAGTCACCACCCTCTGTCCTCTACAAAACCTCTTTGTCTTCTACTCCTGCTGCAGCTGCAATGGCTGCACCAGCATGACTCACGTGTTTGACAATCCTCCAGCTCTGGCCTAGCCATGCACAGCAGCAGTCCGTCTCCCTCCCAGCTCACTCACCAGTGTGCTGCTGTGCCCCAAATTCAGTGCAGCAGCATTGAGAGCAGGCAGCACCCATCACCCTCCTCTAACTCTCTCTGCCAGCTGCGATGAGGACTGACACAGCACGCCCACCCCAGCCCAGCTTTTCTGCTGAGACACCTCCCAGCAACCACCCAGCACCAATCCCAGTTGCTGCAAACTGTCTGAGAGCCTGCTGGAGTGCACTGACAATAACTTTGTGGGCCAAGCATTAAGCACACCAAGCAGAAGGGAAGCATTACTGGACATGCTGAACAGCAGGGGTTAAGACTGGAGGTGGTCAGGGCTGTAGTGACCATGCCCTCCTAGAGTTCCTCATCTCAAGGAATGTGTGCCTGGCAAAAAGCAAAGTCAGGACCCTGAGCTTCAGGAGAGTCAGCTGCAGGCTGTTCAAAGAATTCTTGCATGAGAGACACTGGAAAACTGTTTTTAGGGGTAAAGGAATGGAAAAGAGATGGTAACTTTCTCAGAAAACCTTTCTCAGAGCTGGAGCTCTGAGCTCCATCCCGACCACACGAAACACAGCAGAGGAGGCAGGAAAGCAGCATGGCTGAACCTGCTGGTTACAGGGAGCAACAAGAAGGAAATGGAGAAACAGCGGAAACGGAGACATGCAGCCTGGTCGCTTTGGTGGCCTTCTACAGTGGAGTGACAGCATCAGTAGGGAAAGGAAAAGCAACTGACATCACTCAGCCAGACTTTTGCAAGGCCTTCGATGTTGAGCAAGTTTCCTGTTAGAACTCAGTGTGAACAAATCTACCACTGAGCAACACCCTGAGCCCCCACTCACCTCAGCAGAGGAAAGCCTGCACCCCAGCCTTCCGCCTATTCTGCTCCATTGATGGAAGCACACCGGGCATCATTGCTACTCACCCGACCAATGATGATAGGGGCAGAAAAGGGAATTCCTCTTTACCTTTCAGATGAAAAATTGATGACTGTGTGGAACCTTCCCAGTACCGCTGCGGGGCCTTCCTTTACTTGTATCCTGCTGCTCCGTGTCACAGTGGGAGAGCTGCTCTGGCCTCTCCTCTCAGCCTGTGCCTCCTGCAGTGTGAGCAGCTTTGTGGATAGAGGAGACACCCACACAGACTTGGGCCTGGATAGAGAACTGTGCCCTACAACATAGGTACATTTACATCATGCTCTTTTCCTTGTGTGTGAGCAATCCTTGCTCTTTTCAGATGGTACTATGAGCGTGTGACACCCCAAACACATAGTTAGCATCTGTCCATATCATTAAGGCTCTCGTCAAGGCAGTTATTTCAGCCTTCTGAGGGGTAGTCCCCACGGCTGATGGTTGTGCTTCCATTCCCTGCTCAGTAGCAGTTACTGCATGTCCTGCCTTAAAGCCTCCTTGTCTCACAAAACTGCAGCTGCTGGTAAATCAGGCGTCTTCTGCATCTTCTAAGGGTTCGTCCTTCAGCTCCGACCGACTGGATGTAATGTGCAGCATCAGTTGTTTCAAAGCAGTGATGTCATCCTGGTTCTCCACCAGGGGAGTTCCGCTAAGGAAAGATACTGGGTTGGCAATAGTAGTTACAATTATTTCTATATCACCCTGCTCTACCAGGATGGCCTGGTATTTCGGGAATCTTTGGGGTGAAGAGATGCCATTCAGAGGGACCTTGACAGGCTGGAAAGCTGGGCTCGGGTGAACCTAATGAGGTTCAACACAGCAAAGTGCAAGGTTTTGCACTTGGGCCGGAAGAACCCCAGGCACCTGTACAGGCTGGGAGGAGTTGTCCTTGAGAGCAGCTCGGCTGAAAAAGACCTAGGGGTCCTGATAGATGAGAAACTTAACATGAGCCAGCAGTGCGCTCTGGCAGCCCGGAAAGCAAATGGGATCCTGGGCTCCATCAGGAGAGGGGTGGTCAGCAGGGATAGGGAGGTGATCGTCCCTCTCTACTCTGCTCTTGTGAGGCCCCATCTGGAGTACTGTGTCCAGGTGCGGAGCCCTCAGTACAAAAAAGATATGGAGATTTTGGAAAGGGTCCAGAGGAGGGACAGGAAGATGATCAGGGGGCTGGAGCACCTCCCCTATGAGGACAGGCTGAGGGAGTTGGGTTTGTTCAGCCTGGAGAAGAGAAGGTTGCGGGGTGACCTCATTGCAGCCTTTCAGTACCTGAAGGGAACTTACTCCCAGGAGGGGAGTAAACTCTTCGAAAGGGCTGATAATAGCAGGACTAGGGGAAATGGTTTTAAGTTGAAGGAGGGAAGATTTAGGTTGGATGTTAGGGGAAAGTTCTTTACTAGAAGGGTGGTTAGGTCCTGGAACAGGCTGCCCAGTGAGGTTGTGGATGCCCCGTCCTTGGAGATGTTCAAGACCAGGTTGGACGGGGCCCTGGGCAACCTGATCTAGTAAAGGCGTATGTTTGGTGGCCCTGCTAGGCAGGGGGGTTGGAACTACATGATCCTTGAGGTCCCTTCCAACCCGGGTAATTCTGTGATTCTGTGATTCTGTGGGGTGAAAGCCAATGTCCCCCTTTTGCCTCCAATACAGTAAACACTGCATGAGATATTAAAACTGGTATCCTTTGGCCCAGTGTAGATTGATGGGCTTCTTGAATATTGAGCACCAGTGCACTCTGGATATCCCTTACTCACTTCAAGCTGTTTCAAGTTTACCATCAGTCCGTAGCTGTGTATCCATGGTCGGCACCCTCCTGTCATTCCTGGCAACGTATGGAGTTCCTTGGCAGTTTGCAGCTCAGGGGTTGAGCAGATGGCTTCTTTCTTGGCAGTCCTTAAGGTTCAAAGTCCAGCTGTCATCTCCTATCCCAAATACGTCACTTGCTGCTGAGTTAGTTGTGCTTTCTGTAAACCAAGAAACTCAGCAAACTCTCAGTCTATTGTACACAGTCCTTTTGTTGCTGTGGCACCCACGTGCTCCAGTAAAGTTCCACCCTAGGATGGAGGATCCCAGGTCTCAGGCTCACGAGTTGACCAGTTCTCAACAATCATTTAGCTGTTCTCACAACCCTGGGTAACACTGTCCAGGTTCACTGAGTCTCTTCTCCCTCTATTAGGGAGAACAGATACACGCAAGTACTCGTATGCTATCATGAGGAATTCAGTAGGTTACATTTAATTTAGAAGCATGATGCAATCAAAAGCTCGCTTAAATAAAAGCATACCCTTTTCTTTCACTCAAAATAATAGCCCAGAAAAAAATAAAAACAAAACAAAACTCTCATCATAATTGTTAAAGAAATTATCTACTAAATCTCGATGGAGAGTGGAGACACATGCTAGTTTTAGGAACACAGCACTTATCTCATTATCTGAATGCATCTCAAGGCATGCTCCTTGTGAAACTGTGAGAACTTCTATCATTAACAGACATGTACCATGCCCTGATATATGGTTAAACCGCTTGCAGTGCACTGTCAGATGTACAGGATGGCAGCTGTATGTGCTGTGACCAAATAAACCCCACACTGAAACCTTTCAGAATTTTAGGACCTACAAGTACTGCATTCATATTAAAAGTAAAAAATTCCTAAGCTACACATGTTCTAGGTTTCCATTTGTTAGGTACAACATACCTTTGGAAGTAGGCGCCTAAAAAGATATGCCTTCTACTTGCTTCTCTGTCTGGCTCTTCGAAAAGAAGGCCTTTGGAGCAGGAAATGCAAAGGGCAGCTCATTTCTTAACACTGACTCTGCATCAACATTCTCTGTGTTTGCACGCTTCTTAGATGCCACTTTTCTTGTCACTGGAGTTGACAGTGTGAATTCCATATCACCCAGTTGAGTATCATGCCTCGAATGGTGCCAGAGACGGAACAAAAGGTTTTCTGATCACAGCCGGAGAAGTTACTGTCAAAGAAATTCTAACAGCTGAGAAGGTCAGACACAATGCTTATAAAAATATCATACATTATTTGGCTATTGAACAAAACAGTTGAAAACTCTGATTCTCTCCTAGAATAAGTTCGTTTCTTATAGACTGTCAAACACCATTTTTTTATTTGTTCATCTCAATTCTCCATTGAGGATTAACCTTCACCAGCTTATCTAAACATAAATATGAATTATCACTTGGTTTAGTTAAAAATTTGAATAATATCACAGTGGATTTTGTTGTCCAACACAGTAAGATTGAATTTCTTTCGGTACCTTTCAACCTCTGCCTACCTCCAGCCTAACTCCAGAATCTTATTAACTGTGCCTTATCGCTTCCCATTGTGTTTTAAAATCCTCACTGACTCCTTTACTTGTTCCCTTGCTTGCTGTTTCTGTGCAAACCAAACACTGGAGTTAGGGATCACGTCAAACCAACCATGGCCTACAGGTAGAAGGCAACAAAATTTATGCTTAACATACTTCTTTGCTCTATCTTTATCTTCCTTTGGTCAAGGTCCACTAGATACTTAAATATGGAGTAAGCACTAGATACAATGAGAAGCAGATTTCTAGATTAAGAGCTGTATTTTTTCTGTAAGAAACTAGCTGTACATCTTCACACACCTGCTTTGTTTTCTGAGTATTTAGATCGAGTGGAGATTCTTCAAACACTGAAGCTACATCAGAAAATTCCATGGATCCAAACGCATCTGGCACATGGCTGCAGTCTGGCACATCTTCATATGCCAGAGCCTTTTCAGACAGAAATGTTCCACCGAGATTCTTTTGCAGAATTAGAAGGAAGATTTCATCAGAAGATTTCACCACTAAAGTCTAAATAAGATTGGTTTGCAAGTTCCAAACTATGGCTAACAGCTAATGGAAGTCCACAGGCCAGCAGCAACAACTTTTATATTATGTTCTTAATATTCTAATTGTTGATATGACGTTCATATAAAGAGCAGAAGGGAAATTACTCTTAGAGCTCAAGTCATCTTTCACAGCCTGCGTCAACAAGAGCAGCACCTCATAGCCTTTGGTTTCAAGACCTGAACCACAAGCTAGCTAATGATTTTACACAGAATTCCAGAGTTCAAGTCACTGTTTACATTAGGGCTGAAATTGTACTGAAAGCCTTCAAGTTCATCACACTTAATTATCACTGGCACCACACATAACTCCACGTTACATATGTGATCACACGCAACCTGGCAACTTCAGACAATTCCCAAAGCACTCCACTTGCACTTGGCTACTAAAGTACAGAAAAAGGAATTAACATCAGAAATAGCTGCAGTCAAAACCATCTAAGAATCCAAGTCTCCAGGAAACAAGGAAAGCAAATCCTCTCCAGGACTGTGTTCTAAAAGGAAACAGATCAGAAAGGTGAGTTCTTCCCCCCTTTGACCACCCACTCATGTAACGTCCATGTCATTTCTAAGTATGCTGCCCAGACCAAGACTGAGGATGCTTCAGAAGAAGACCTTCCCTGCTAAGCCAAACAGAACAAGTAAGGTACCAAAATATGTAGAGCCAAACGAGGAAAGGTGCTCTAAGAAGGTAAGCATCACAAGAGACCAACAGGAATACTTACACAATCCAAACAATGCACAGTTTCTGTTCCACAAGCTGCCAAGAGGAATGTGTGCAGTACTCACAGCGCACCATGTACACTGCTTACTGCAGTCATACTGCTTCGTAGGACCAGCCCAACTTACTAAAACACTTTAATGAGCAATCCGAACTGTCTGGATCAGCACGGTTCACTTGGAAGGGACCTTCACAGATAAACCTGAAGAGGTGAGGCGACTGCACTATCTAAACCTTAAAGCATATAGGACCTTAAAGCATAAGCTTAAAGCACAGAAGCATGACCAGCAGGTCGAGGGAGGTGGTGCTGCCCCTCCACACTCCTCTCATTGAAACCCCATCTGGAGCACTGCACGCAGTTCTGGAGCCCTCAACACAAGAAGGACTTGGAGATGTTCAGGCAGGTCCAGAGGAGGGCCATGAAGGTGATCAGAGAGGGCTGAAAGCACCTCTACTATGTGCACAGGCTGAGAGAGATGGGGCTCTTCAGCCTGGAGAAGACTCCAAGGAGACCTTAGAGTGGCCTTCCAGTATCTGAAGAGGGCCTACAGGGAAGGCTGGGGAGGGACTTTTCATAAGGGCAGGTAGCAACAGAATGAGGGGAAATGGCTTTACATGGGAAGAAGGTAGATTAGGATTGGATATTAGGAAGAAATGCTTTACTGTGGGTGTGGTGAGACACTGGAGCAGGTTGCCCAGCAAGGCTCCAATATGATTGCTTTGCAAGTTCCAAACTATGGCTAACAGCTAATGGAAGTCCTCAGTCCAGCAGCACAAAATTTTATATTATCTTCTTAATATTCTAATTGTGGATTTGACGTTCATATAAAGAGCAGAAGGGAAATTACTCTTAGAGCTCAAGTCATCTTTCACAGCCTGCGTCAACAAGAGCAGCACCTCACAGCCTTTGGTTTGAAGACCCGGACCACAAGCTAGCTAATGATTTTACACAGAATTCCAGAGTTCAAGTCATTGTTTATGTTAGGGCTGCAATTCTACTGAAAGCCTTCCAGTTCATCACACTTCATTATCAATGGCACCACAGAAACCTCACAAAGAAGCATTATGACACCACAAAGGGGCATTATGACGTCAGAAAGGGCATTATGACATCACAAAGGGCATTATGAATCACAAAGGAGCATTATGACATCACAAAGGAGCATTATGACGTCTCAAAGGGCATTATGACGTCACAAAGGGCGTTATGACGTCACAAAGTAGCATTATGACATCACAAAGAAGCATTATGACACCACAAAGAAGCATTATGACATCACAAAGGGGAATTATGACGTCAAAAAGGGTCATTATGATGTCTGAAAGGGGCATTGTGATGTCACAAAGGGGTGTTATGACATCACAAAGGGGTATTGTGACATCACAAAAGAGCATTAAGACATCACAAAGGGGAATTAAGACGTCACAAAGGGCATTATGACGTCACAAAGAGGCATTATCACGTCACAAAGAGGCATTATGAAAACAAAGGAGCCTTATGACGTCTCAAATGGCATTATGACATCACAAAGGGCATTATGACGTCACAAAGGGGCATTAAGACATCACAATGGGTCATTATGATGTCAGAAAGGGGCATTATGGCATCAGAAAGGTGCATTATGATGTCACAAAGGGTGTTATGATGTCACAAAGGGGCATTATGATGTCACAAAGGGGCGCTGGGAAAAGATCTCTGTGTGGAGATTGCTTCTACTAGAGGTAGTTCTATAAGACTGTTATATAGAGCTGTGCAGGGGCTGTAAATCTGTCTGCAGAGGGTGATGATCAGTTCCAAGTGTCTGCAGTCAATGCTCATGGACAGAGCCCATCCAACCTGGCCTTGAATGCCTGCAGGCCTTGAATGGGGCATCCACAGCCTCCTTGGGCAACCTGTTCCAGTGTGTCACCACCCTCTGAGCAAAAAACATCTACCTAAGATCCAACCTATACCTCCCCAGTCTCAGTTTTAAACCATTCCCCCTTGTCCTATCATTATCCACCCTCATAAACAGCCATTCCCCCTCCTGTTTATACGCTCCCTTCAAGTACTGAAAGGCCACAATGAGGTCTCCCCACAGCCTTCCATTCTCCAGGCTAAACAAGCCCAGATCCCTCCACCTTTCCTCATAGGAGAGCTGCTCCAGCCCTCTGATCATCACAGTGGCCCTCCTCTGGACCCCCCCCAACAGCTCCACATCCTTCCCAGGCCTGGACACAGTGCTGCAAATATGGCCTCACAAGAGCTGAGCAGGAGTGGACAATCACCTCCCTCTCCTGCTGGCCACCCCTTTTTCAGTGCAGCCCAGAACACACATGGATCTATCTTTTCCATACGGATATTCCCATCTGTGTACATATATATACCACACCTACACCCCCACAATCTGCTACAACTCCATAGAATTTTCAAGGTTGGAAAAGACCTGGATGATCTTATGATCTTATGATCTCAGATCTTATGATCTGGATGATCTTATGATCATCCAGTCCAACCATCACCAATACTTCCCAGCTAAATCACATCCCTCAACACAACACCCAAACTTTTTGTGAACTTCCCAGGGTTGGTGACTCTACATGAGAGAAAAGGGCACTCAGATAAGGGATTCTGCATTTGCTATTAGCAGAGGTGGGATGAGACCGAGCACTGCCCCAGCTCCTGGGATAATGCAGAAGGGCTGAGACCTTCCAGCTGCTTCCACCCAGGGTCACACAGCAAAGCCGACCCTGCAGGAGTCTGCATCATTCTTTGCATGGCATTGCTAAGAGGAAGATCCCCCCCCTACCCTTGGCTCTACACTCCAGCTGCTGTCTGCCATCTGTAAAGCCACCACAGCTCTCCTACTGGAGTTCCCATCTGCACAGTGACAGCTTGGTTTCTTCTTACTGTCAAAGCAGCCACAGCCTCAGTGCTTCTCAAATCTCCCCTTTTCAGCTGATTTCCTCTTTCTTGTGGCTGGGCAATTCCTCCCTCTCACAGTCATCCCTCTGCCCCACTCTGTGCCCACAGACCCAGAGAGGGCACACAGAGCCAGCCCTGTCCCAGCTGCTGCTGCTTCACATCTGACAGTCTCAGGAGCTGAGATCCAGGCCGAGACAGCAATGCCCAGACATGGTTTGTAGGACGTTTGTGATAGGAAATAGGGAGGCTTGTGATTAAACCTGCCCCCTAAGGAGGAAGGCAATGCTGCCTGCAGCCCCAGCAGGCATTACAAAACATCCCCATTTACAGGAGGGTTTTAAATAGCACAATTCAGGAACTACAACTGCACAAATTCCCGCATGCCCTGGAATAAGTTTGGGAATGGACATGGTTCTACCACCTGTGCAATGCCATAGAAATAACAACCATCCACCTGTAAACCTCCATCCTCTCCCCTGCTGCACAAAGGGAAGCTCAACAGCAGTGCACAAATGTCCCAGCAATGTCTGAGCACTGCTCTGTGCATCCCAACCTGCTCATCCCATCCACTCCTGGCTGGGCAGCAGGATTGGGGTGGCACATTGCAATGGGCACAGAGGAACATGGAAGCCCCACACATGTGAGGAAGGGGCTGGCTGTGCTCCACACTCACGTTATCAGACGTGATTTGCCCTTCTGTGGGGAGCCTCTGCTCTTTCCCAGCTCATCCTCCAGCGTCTGGGACTCCAGGATCTCATTCAGGCTGTTGTTGGCTGCAGGGCAGCTCCATGAAGAGCCTCCCCTCCACCGACCGGCACACAACAGCCGCTCCCACGCACTGCGGCTCAGCCAATCGGAGCCGGCGGAGCTGCCGCTGCCCGATGGGACCCCCCCCCCCCCACATATTGACCCCCCAGACGAGGAAGAGGAGGAGGAGAGCGACGAGGAGCTGCCGCAGGAGCTGACGTTGGGGCGGGGGGGCAACGCGGGGGGGGGGGGCCGGCAGTGGGGGGTGGGGGAGGGGGTGGGGCAGCATTACCCCCGGACCCCGTGGACCCCCCCCAGCCAAAGTGCTGCTCTCCGACCCCCGCGGGCTCTTTGTGCAGCCGCTGCCCTCCAGTTATAGGACCCCCCCCCCCATATTGCGCTTTGCTCACCCCCACCTCCGGAACCCCCCCCCCACTCACCACATCGCCCCCTCCCCCCCCGGGTGGGGTTATGGGGGGTGGGGTGGGGTCGACGATGTGCCGTAAGCCGCGCCGGGGTCGTGTGACAAACCCCCCCCCCCATGAAGATGAATGGGGCGCTGTCGGGGGGGGGCTCAGCCGTAAGGATAAAGCGGGGGGGTTAATGACGGGGGGGGGCAGTGCTATAGGGAACGCAACTAATCTAAGCCCCCCCCCCCCACATTAACACCCCATTGTGTGTGGGGGTGGTGGGGGTGGGGCACACAATAACCCCCCCAAAGGCCAAACAGCCCCAACACCCCCCCTCAAAGCCGCTGACTTACGCTGTGCCCCCCCTGCATGAAGGGCCCCCCCCCATCGATTGAGCCCCCCCCAATCCCATCTATAGTTGAGAGCTATGCTTTTTGTAACCCCCCCCTTTTAAAGCCCCCCCCCCCCACAATGTTGTGCACGATGTGCTGCCCCCCATGAGCCCCTGACCCCCCCCCTTAAAAGATGGGGTGGGGGGGGTGGTCTCGGACCCCCCCTCCTTTAAACGATGGGGTGGGGGGGCGGATTGTCACTGCCCCCCAACACCAAAATGGACACCCCCCTTTTAAAGGATGGGGTGGGGATGGGGGGGTGGGGGGTGAAGGTGATCTCGCCCCCCCCCCCATTAAAACGGACCCCCCACCCCTTTAAAGGATGGGTGGGGGTCGGTTACGGGCCCCCCCGGCGCTGTGTGTGTATGTGCCCCCCCCCCGTTTTGCTCCCCCCGTGGCGCAGTGTGCTGGGAAAGGATCTCTGTGTGGAGATTGCTTCTACTAGAGGTAGTTCTATAAGACTGTTATATAGAGCTGTGCAGGGCCTGTAAAGAGAGTTGAGGGGGACTCTAGTGGGCATATGGGGCTGTGGTGGGCAATAGGAGGACTAGGGGCTCTAGGGGGCTCTGAGGGTGTGTAGGGGTTGTGGATCAGGTTGGATCTTAGGAAGATGTTTTTCACTCAGAGGGTGGTGACGCACTGGAACAGGTTGCCCAAGGAGGCTGTGGATGCCCCATCCCTGCAGGCATTCAAGGCCAGGCTGGATGTGGCTCTGGGCAGCCTGGTCTGGTGGATGGCGTCCCTGCACATAGCAGGGGGTTGGAACTGGATGATTTTTGGGATCCTTTTCAACCCAGGCCATTCTATGACTGTACAGTTCCATAGTGGAACAAATATAATATGCTAACTATGTAAAACATGGAGTCAGACCTGTGTGATTTGTCCACACCAGGAGGTGATTAGAAAACAATTTGTAAGCTACAAAGCTGCTTGCTGGAAAGGAAAAGAAAATAAAACTACAAGAAAAAGGGAAATCATTTCTTCCTGAAAATAGGAAGAATTATAGATCTGACATGAAATTTGAGTGAAGCTCCTGATTTTATGAAGCTATTCCCATTATTTTCTTGGTGCTGTGTTTCCCAAATGAGTGGTTTCTGGCTCTGCTGCAGCACCAGTCTGCATGTGAACATCAACTCTGTTCACCATCTGGGAAGATTAGGACTTCCCTTCTCCTACCAGCACCACTGAATTACAGTTACTCAGTGGTTAAACAAAGGAATCCTTATAGAAGGGTTTACAGCTGTCCTGTTGTCTGAAGTGCTTGGGGCATTCTGATGCTATTAAGCTCTATGTATTAACAAGTTAAAAAAGAAAAGGTAGGCATCTGATTGTTGTGACAGTTTCTAAGCGATTTGGAAAGCTGTACCACCCAACCACTCCTTCTATTTGATGGAGGTGACAAAGCTCAGTTTAATTTCTGACTGCTGTTTAAATTCTGAAGCTCGAGCTGGTTCCTGGAGCAGAAAAAGCTCGGAAGCTGTCCCTCCTACAAGCAGGCACCTCTGAGCAAAATATGACATCTCAGTTTCTGATGGTAAGGTCAGGAGATCTGATTCCAGCATCTAGCTTTTGGCTTAATACTGTGTTAGTGGGACCTTTGGCATCTAGCACTTAATGATCTTGAAGGTTTCTTCCAACCCAAACCCTCCCATGATCCTATGATTCTGTGATTTCATTCAGGTTTATTGAGATGAGTTCTCCTGAATGTGCTGTTCTCCATATGATTATAATTGGAGTCCAGATGGGTGACTGAAACCAGACACCAAACTTTCTGATGGCCAAAATTAAATGAAATCAATCCTTTACTGTGTCAGTAGTCTGTAACTAGAGCCCATCAGGTAATTCCCAGCCTCCTGCCTGTATCAGTGGCTGCACACAGTGAAAAAGTCTGATGGGATTTTAACCTCTAAAATGTTCCAAAGCAACCAGAGGGTGAATATATTCACTATGTAAATACCTGCAGGAATAAGCTTGTCATGTATGTCCTCAGGTACCACAGTAGTTAATGGTGGGACTCAGTAGGTCATGCTGAAAGTTGAGTCTGCTGATTTTGAAGGTCTTTTGAAGGTCTTTTCCAGCCTACATGACCTTATGCTAATATTTCTGAAATTTATTTCTGTTCAGCTCCCAGAAAACCTCCCACCCAGCCCCCAACTGACCCCGTGGTGAAAAATAAAACAGAAACCTCAGTGACGCTGGCATGGTCCCCTCCGAAGATGCACCGCCCCATTCCAGTCGATGGCTACACTGTGGAATGCAAGAAACTAACTGGCTTCACCTGGGTGAGGTGCCACGAGTCTCATGTCCCCGTCCCAGAGTTCACGGTGAGCAATCTGTCTGAAGAGGCTGATGATCAGTTCCGAGTGTCTGCAGTCAATGCGCATGGACAGAGCCCGTCTCTGGAATTCCCAGGGAGCGTGCACCTTGGTAAGCACAAAAACCCCAATGGAAATGGGTCAGTGTGTGCTGAGCAGCTGTGTTGGTTCCCTAAAGATGCTTCCTTTGACTTTAAGGTTAGCAGTGCATTAACACACCAAAGGCTTTCCTTTATTCCTAGTTCTCCTATCTCCTATCAACCTCCAGCTACCACTAAAGTGATACGAGTTGTTTCTGTGACAGAGACATGAATTTCCTTATCTTTTGATATCTCACATGTGCAAGAGGCAGAACTTTCTGTAACAGATCTTAAGCACAGAAGTGCTTCTTCTAGCACTCATGCAAAGGGAGAAGTAGAAATGTACCTATGATTTAATCTTCCATCTCTAAATGAGATACCAGACTTGCATCTAAAGAGCATTAAGACATACATGTTCTTCCTCAGACCCAGTCCTGGCTGTGAAATCCCCCCTAACAACTGGTGAAGCTGTACCTGGAGGGGATGCCATGTTTACTATTGACCTTACAACAACGTGCAAGCATGCCAGCTGATGAATGTCTGCAGTTCACAGCTATTGGCCAGTGCATTCAGTCACCAGGTTTACCACTGCATGACCATAGAGCAGTACTTTCAGCTGCAGGTTCAGACAGCCTTTCTGATTGCACTGGAATAGTTTAGAAGTAGGGGAGCAATCATTCCAATAATACCTCTATCAATCAGCTTTGCATGACAAAGTAGAACAAATAAACATTCATGATGGGAGGACCTGTTTGTCATTGGGTGGAAACCTCTGCAGAAGCATGTTTAGAGCATTATTAATCAGTAGAAGGAGATGTTTGGTTGATTTTTACTTAGTAAATCCAGCAAGAAGACCAAATGAAATATCGTGAATTGCTCAGCACTGACACAATGATGAGTGCAGGAACAGAAGGTGATACTTTTTCAGAGATGTTGCAGCAAACATTGACCACGTTAGCCTGATCTAAATTGAAATAACGAGGCCTTTGCTCCTGACAGGTGCTGCAGTGAGATTTACCAAGAAGAGCAAAGATGTAGAAAAGATCTGCGCTTGGCTGCGTGAGGAAGCCAAACTGCAGGCTGAGCTTTCAGACACAGGCGCTACTGTGGAGTGGATGAAGGATGGGAAGGAGCTCAAGGCCAGTGAAAATTATGAACTGCAAATTGTGGGGAAGAAACACACCCTGAAAATTCACAACGACTCAATGGATGATGCTGCAAGTTATCAGTGCATCTGTGAGGGGGATAAAATGCTCTATCAGCTTTCAGTGAAAGGTATGTGACAGTCTGGGCTGTCCTCTTCCTGCCCAGGGCCAGCAGACTGCATTCACCTGACTCCCCGACAGTCCAGCTGTTGTCAGACAGCATCTGGGGTGTTTTCAGTGGCTGTTTTGACTTGAACTGGCCAATCTGCTTTGTAGAGCCATTTGATTTCTGTGTTCTGTCCTGTGATTCGTCCCTAAGATATAGAGGAAATCAAGGGAAAGACAGGAAAAAGAGCATCCCAGCCTTCCTGCTCTTCTGTCAGGGTGGCCACAAGAGATGATGTCAACATCTCTTTTTGTAGCAGTGATCCCAAATGTAGAAAACACCTGTGAAGAGTCACAGGGACTAAATTGATGGAGAGCAGAACTTCCTGCCAAGGCTTGTCAGCTAGTCTTAATTTTGCTTTTCTTCTCTCTCTTTGTCATGTTAGCATAATATTTCATACTGGCAGGTCTGCCCATAGAATTAACTGGCACAGGCTGCCCAGGTAGGTGGTGGGATCCCTGGAGGTGTTCAGGAGCTGTCGAGATGTGGCCCTGATGGATGTTATCAGGGGGCATGGTGGGGTGGGTTGGGGTTGGAATCAAAGGAGGACCCCCATGTATTTCATCGGGAAGCACTACTGGTAATAAGACCTTTGGAGCAAATCCTGGTAGGGCCACGCTCAGCTGGTCCAGTCTGGAGGCTGTTTCTCCTTACTGCAGTATCTGCAGTGAAAACCAGCAGCTGCTTTTGTGTGGTTGGGCTCACATCCAGCAGTGGTGACGGGACTACAATGATAAGAGACAGTTCCTGAAAAAATGAATGAAATTTGACTGTATGATAGGATGGAGTTAAATGTATTGACAGGATCTCAGTCATCCCAGTGTCCATCAGCTGGCTCTCGAGCTCCTAAATACAGGCATTCTGTAGAACGTTGTTGAATTTGTATTATACATGCGTGTTCTTGGAACTGCAGAACAAATGCATGCATAATCCAGACTTTGATTTTAGCAGCTCTGACTGCGCTGTCTCAACAGACCCAACTCAGTTGTGTGCGCTGTTCTGAAATGATATGTTAACAAGAAGTTGGAAAACAAGCTCAATTACCCTCAGTAAAATAGGACCGTGGACTTAGGCTTGAACTTTTGGCTAAGACAGTGGTGAGATTTTGAATCTTTGAAGTCAATTATTCCACTGTGTGTTAATAAGGGCCAGTTTTATCATCTAACTTTTGCACTCCAATTAATTTCCATAAAGGAATTCTTTTTTTTCTTTTTTCTTTTCAGTCCTAAGTGATATCTCTATCTTTTAGGCTTGATTTGTTTGCCAGGGGGTTACAGTGCAGTAATAGATACCCCCTCCATTGATTTCCTTCTAGTTTGCTTGTTCCAATTCTTTCCTCAGTTTTCCTATTTTAGACATTTTCTTGAAGCCTTGGGCTTCTTCCTTTGGCTCTGTCCCCTGTACAGTGTACGTCCTTCAACTTGTGGAGATAAGGTAATCTGGTACGTGGTTTATAAAAGCTGCCAATTTGCCAGCTTCTGAATTAGAATCTAGCAATTAGAACTAGGATTAAACGTGCACGTTTGATCTTATGATAAATGAATGCCTCATGGTCACCAATGTCCCTGCAGTTCTTTACCATCATATGTATTTTGTGTCTTCATATTTTGTTTCCGCACTGGCAAACTTCGTAATCAAAGAGACAAGTGGAGGAGTAATCAGGGCCGTTGCTGGAAAACAAGCTGAATTTGTTTCTGAGACCTCTGAAGCCAATGTCATGGTGAAGTGGTACAAAAATGGCAAAGAAATCAAGACCAGTAAGAAATTCACAATGGAAGATAAAGGGAAACTGCATAAGCTTGTGGCTTCAGCTGTAACGAAAGAAGACGAGGGAACATACATCTACACAATTGGAGATGACACTCTGATTTTTGATTGGAAAGTCTCAGGTAAGTTTGTGAGGCAAACATAGGATCACAATCCATGTAAAGCACTTCAGACTTAATTCATTTTATTTGTCCAACGCTGTGGGTTTCCAGTATTTAGGACAAAGATTGCATAGCTCTATTGAAGCAATTCTGACCTTCCTGTTGTCCCTATGCAAATCCACAGTATGAGCAAATAATGTAACTGTGTTGTGATGAATTCAAGACAGCCTTAGCTCCAGCTGGGGCTGGAGTCACGACTTGAGCCCTGACATCTGGGCTTCATTCATCTAGTTCATGTATTGCCTCAGCACTTACATCATCTTTAAACCTATGACTGAAATGGTCCTAAGTTATTAGCATGGGAATCCTGTCTCCTCTTTGGACAAATTAAACTCCACATTTGGAGAGTTGAGTGTCTCCTGCTGTACCCGAAGGACATTGTGATCTCTGAGGTGTCTCCCTGAGGTGCTGTAAGCACAGCCATTAGCTCATAGTGCAAGTAAAGCACTGTTAGGTCAAGCCTGGAGGAGTAATGCTTGTCACTGACATGTTCCTGTTCAGGGTGGAGCTGGAGGGTAAAATAACACAAGAAATTGTCATTGAAATTCAATATCTGTGAAATTCAGCTGGTTGCATTCACAGAACCTGGCGTTAAGATCTGTTTTCTGTTTTATAT
The DNA here is from genome assembly GCF_054131305.1 of Coturnix japonica. Lineage (NCBI taxonomy): Eukaryota > Metazoa > Chordata > Aves > Galliformes > Phasianidae > Coturnix > Coturnix japonica. Next base: position 1,575,236 of record NC_140697.1, on the reverse strand, counting down.
CTTGAGCCTATTTTCCATAACCCAGTCCTCATTTATGAACTGAAGCTCTACTGAAAGCCTTTCGCTGTGTATGCTCATGCTGCAGTGCAGCGCTTGTGACCTTTAACAGCACATTCACGTTCCTCTGATCACAGGATCCTTACGGTTGATTAAGACCCTCTAGTCCGACTGCTCACCCATCACCACCGTGATGCTCACCATCAGCTTAGCTAAAAACTCAGCAGAGATGATAGATCAAGCACAACACTGGATTTGGGGTGGCTAGAGATTCCTAAGATATTGAAGGATTGCTTGCAGGTGGTGTTGGTTCAGGTATTCACCCTGCATCCCACCTGCTGTTCTGTTTGGTTGAGAATCATGCATTCTGCAATTTCACTTTGTAATTCAAAGACCCTGGCTTTATCTGTTGAAAAACTGATCTAAAACAAGCCAAGAAGACTCCGTTGGAACTGGTTGATGCAGAACAAAGGCATCCCCAAAGGACAAGTTGCACTGTTTGATGAACATTATTGGATGAGAGCTAAGCTAAGATTTAAAAAGTTCTGGGGCTGTCTCTGAGCATCAAATACAGAGGAAGCCTGCATGATTCCCTGAGAATGGATACCTCCTACTTTGGTGTAGGGTTAAGGGAACACTAGCAGTAACTCCTATCACAAAATGTCGCATGGCTCAGACAAAATGCCATCAAGAGGGCTTAATTAGGAGCACCAAATGGTCGCAAGATGGTCTTAGGGCAGGGAAGTAATCTATCTATGTGATATTGATTGATGCTATTAGTTCTTAACAGCTTGACTCTAGAAGGACTGTTGTTCTTTGGTCACCTAGTTATAAAAGAATAAATGGCTCCTGTCTATTACAATTTTTAACGCATTTTTTGTTCACTGATGCCATAAATGTTCCTGGCATAGTAATTGGCCTTGGTATATTCAGTGACTGAAAGCAACAGTTGTTGCTCTAAGAAATGCAGTACAAAGCTAGGTCTGCCTGTAGCTGACAGCCATCAGCTTGCTCCTCAGGCAGGTTCTGTCTGTGTATGGGAGATCACAATGTGAACCACTGATTGATCAGCTGAGGCAAGTGTGGGGTCAGCTGTGGGAGCACAGGTGAAAGTTATGTAGCTGTGCTCCCTGGAGGGGTGGAGTTCGACTCCACCTCCTCTGAGACCTCATTTAAGGGCTGACCCTCACTGAGGCAGCATCTCTTGGAGATTGCTCACCAGGGAGGATCACCTCAGCTCTGGTGAGTTCCCTTTTCCTTATATCTTCTGTATTTCTACCATTTTACTTGTAATTGCTATCCTTGTTAATACCAGCATAGTTATTGCCAATACATTTGGCAAGCCAGGCAGGAGCCACTGACTTGGCATCTAGAAATATAAGGAGAAAAAAAAATGTCCTTTGTGTGGAAAATCTTTAATTGGTACAAGGGGGAGAAGACCACCCCCTTAGGGACATGCCTTCCTGGACAAATTCCAGGTTTTGAGGCGTCCCCATATTACCAATTAGCAACAATTATTGAACAATGGGGCCCTTTAAGAGTACCAAATAACATGGACGCCTATTGTCTAACTGATTACTTTCTAGGACTACAAAAAGATATCTTAATTACAAAAGAAAAGCGAATGGCTGCATCTATGGCAGCCTGGCCATTATTAAATGCTTTAAATCGGGCAGAGATAAAATCAAACAACATTGCACATGAAAATGAATTGTTAAAGGCCCGTATTGAAAAATTAGAGGGTGAGATCAATCTATTGACAGGAAAAAAACCGTCATTTTCTTCCTCCAACCCTCAAATTAGATACATTTCATTTAATGACGATCAAGATCCTGAAGAAATGAATCAAAATAAGATCACTAAATCTGATCTAGAAAAACCATCTGAGACGGACTCACTAGAAGTCCGTCCAGTAATAACTCAAAAAACAAAGAAAATTCAAGATCGACCAGCAGGAGTGCCTCCTGATCAATGGCCCCCTGCCGAATCTGTTTTACATGTAACAGCCCGTCCATATACACCTACTGAACTCATGGACCTAGTGCAACGATTTAGGCAAAGGCCAAGGGAAAGTGTTCCGGCTTGGTTATTACGGTTATGGGATTCAGGGGCAGATAGTGTACTGGTTAGTGGCCCCGAAGTATCTAAGTTGGCCACAATAACAGTACATCCTGCCCTTCGGCAGAGACTGTATGCTGGGACTCAGTTCCCTGAAGAAAACCATTCAATTGTAGAATGGATAATGGCTGCTTGCCGCATGGTGTGGACAAATAAAACTGACATGCCAGTAAACACAGGGATGTGGTCTTCTATGGAAGACCTTCAAAATTATATACGCGAATTAGGTATGAGAGAGGCTATCTACGAAGACACATTCGATAGCCCTGATATGGTTAAATTTTCTGCGGGAATGAGGGACCTAATTTTACAGCAAGCACCCTCTCATATGTATGGAACCTTGGTTTCCATACTTAATCCAGTAGTATCCGCAGAGGCAGTAGTCCAACAAGCCGCCCAATTGGTAGCAGACCTCGGAGAAACTGAGCGTTTACGAGCTAAGCGCAATATCAGGGTGATTGAGGATGCCGAGGCTTTTCCAATAGTGCGAGCCAGAAGATCGGCCCCGCGAACTTCTCGGGCAGGACCTGTTAGGGTATCCCGGAAACAAATGTTTAATGATCTGCTCCGGGCAGGCGTTCAGTTTTCAAAAATTGATGGGCAGCCCAATCAGGTTCTCCTTCAGTTGTGGAAGCAACTGAAGGATGAACAAAAATTTTAGAATAAACCCAAAAGGCCAGGGATAAGATTTATAGAGCGGCGACCAACAACAACATGGAATTTAGAAGATTTTATAGTTCCAAATAGGAAAAAGAAGCCACCTCAGGTGCCTCGGGTTACGACACCGGAGGTATCGGAGGTAAAAGACTTGAATCTGGCTCAGTTCATGGCTTGACGAGGGATGTCAGTCCTCCTAGGGCCTCTAGACGGGACCGGAGGCCCTATGTGGAACTGACGATATACTGGTCCCGAAAGAATATACAGAAGGTTATGGCCCTAGTTGATACCGGGGCAGAGACATCTATAATATATGGAGACCCAACTAAATTTAAAGGTAATAGAGTGATGATTGGAGGTTTTGGGGGACAAACCATTCCGGTCACCCAAACCTGGGTAAAACTGGGGGTCGGGCGTCTTCCACCACGGGAGTACAAGGTATCCATTGCCCCAATTCCAGAGTATATATTAGGAATTGATATCCTGTGGGGTCTGGCTCTCCATACAACAGTGGGAGAGTTCCGATTGCGGCAGAGATGCATTAGTATCCGGGCAATCCAGACAATATTGAGAGGCCATGCAAAACATGAGCCTATTTGTTTGCCGAAGCCACGCCGGATTACTAATGTGAAACAGTACAGACTCCCGGGTGGGCAGGATGAAATAACAAAGACGGTGCAGGAATTAGAAAGAGTGGGTATTATAAGGCCTGCACATAGCCCATATAACTCCCCAATATGGCCAGTGCGAAAACCGGATGGAACATGGAGGATGACATGAGACTACAGGGAATTAAATAAGGTCACGCCACCTGTTCATGCGGCTGTACCCAATATTGCCTCCCTAATGGACACACTAAGCAGGGAAATCAAAACATATCACTGTGTCTTGGATTTGGCGAATGCATTCTTCAGTATTCCAATCAGTGAAGAATCGCAAGATCAGTTTGCATTTACATGGGAAGGGAGGCAATGGACTTTCCAGGTCCTACCCCAGGGGTACGTACATTCGCCCACTTTTTGTCATAATTTAGTGGCACGTGATCTGGCTAAGTGGGAAAAGCCAAATAATGTCAATTTATATCATTATATTGATGACCTCCTGTTAACATCCGATTCGTTAGAGGCGGTGAGACAAGCAGCAGATTTGTTGATAGCTTACCTGCAGAAAAGAGGGTGGGCTATAAACCCACAGAAGGTGCAAGGTCCGGGGCTATCTGTAAAATTCCTGGGAGTAATTTGGTCCGGGAAAACCAAAGTACTACCCAGTGCGGTAGTAGATAAAGTCCAAGCGTTTCCAGTCCCTACAACATCAAAACAATTGCAAGAATGTTTGGGTATATTGGGGTATTGGCGCTCCTTTATACCTCATTTAGCTCAGCTATTAAGGCCATTATACAAGCTTACAAAGAAGGGTCAATCATGGAATTGGGGAAAGATAGAACAGGATGCTTTCCAACAGGCAAAACTGGCAGTTAAACAAGCTCAGGCGTTGGGTATATTTGATCCGACCCTCCCAGCTGAACTAGATGTTCATGTTACTCAAGATGGTTTTGGCTGGGGCCTGTGGCAACGCCAGAGTTCTGTTCGAACCCCCATTGGATTCTGGTCTCAGGTTTGGCACGGAGCAGAAGAACGATATAGCATGATTGAGAAACAGTTATTGGCTGCCTATTCGGCATTACAAGCAGTAGAGCCGATAACGCAAACAGCAGAGGTCATAGTTAAGACTTCATTACCAATCCAGGGGTGGGTGAGAGATTTGACTCACCTTCCTAAGACGGGGGTGGCCCAAGCACAAACGGTGGCACGATGGGTCGCCTATCTAAGCCAGAGAAGCAGTCTGTCTTCATCTCCACTTAAAGAAGAACTACAGAAGATCCTAGGCCCAGTGACGTATCACAGTGATACATCAAAAGAACCGATGGTTGCTCCACCAGAGAAGAGTCCCGTTCAGGAAGGAAGATATCCTATTCCTGAAGATGCCTGGTATACGGATGGGTCCAGCAGAGGCAACCCGAGCAAGTGGCGAGCAATAGCATACCATCCCTCTACTGAGACCATCTGGTTTGATGAGGGGGATGGTCAAAGCAGCCAATGGGCAGAATTGCGAGCCGTGTGGATGGTTATAACTAAAGAACCTGGTGACGGCGTCCTGAACATCTGTACAGATAGTTGGGCTGTGTACCGGGGGCTCACTCTGTGGATTACGCAATGGGCTACCCAGGAATGGACTATCCACGCCCGACCGATTTGGGGTAAAGACATGTGGGTAGACATTTGGAATACGGTCAAACACAGGACAGTATGTGTCTACCATGTCTCTGGTCATCAACCCTTGCAGTCACCAGGAAATGATGAAGCTGACACACTGGCCCGAATCCGATGGATTGAGAATTCACAATCTGAAAATATTGCCCGTTGGTTACATCAGAAGCTACGGCATGCTGGACAGAAGATAATGTGGGCAGCTGCTAAAGCATGGGGGCTGCCTGTACAACTATCTGATATCGTTCAAGCATGTCAGGATTGCGATGCTTGCTCAAAGATGAGGCCGAGACCGTTGCCTGAAACAACATCCCACATTGCTAGAGGATATAGTCCTCTTCAGAGATGGCAGGTCGACTACATTGGGCCCCTCCCTCGGTCTGAGGGGGCGAGATATGCCCTGACCTGCGTTGACACTGTAAGTGGACTGCTGCAAGCCTATCCTGTACCAAAGGCAAATCAAGCATACACAATTAAGGCACTTACTAAACTGATGTCTGCATACGGGACACCTCAAGTTATCGAGAGTGACCAAGGGACTCACTTCACTGGAGCGATGATACAGCGCTGGGCAGAAGAAAACAACATTGAATGGCGATTCCACCTGCCATATAACCCAACAGGGGCAGGCCTTATTGAACGTTATAATGGTATCCTTAAGGCTGCCCTGAAAACAGACTCTCAGTCCCTGCAGGGGTGGACAAAAAGATTATATGAAACCGTGCGGGACCTGAATGAAAGACCTCGGGATGGCAGACCCAGTGCCCTGAAAATGTTACAAACTATATGGGCCTCCCCTCTTAGGATCCAAATTACAGGCACCGATAATAAGGTAAAACCGCAGGTTGGTACTGAAAATAATCTTCTGCTCCCTGCCCCTGAGAATTTAGAACCGGGAATCCATAAGATAAATTGGCCTTGGAAGGTGCAGGTAGGACCCAAATGGTGTGGCCTACTTGCACCTTGGGGGAGATTATTGGAGGTGGGAGGTTCAGTCACCCCCTCGGTGATAGGTACATGGCCTACTGACATCGTGGTCAATACTCCGGCCTTTATTGCTAAAGGAACACCTATTATGTCCCTATGGCAGATCAAGACTCCTACTCTGGTGCCAGATATAGTTATACAGCCACAGATATCTGACCAGAGGGTATGGTATCGGAGGCCGGGACATAATCCAGTACAAGCAGAAGTATTGACCCAAGATAAGAATACGGCCTGTATCTTGCCCTGGAGGGCGGATCTTCCCCTCCTAGTACCCTTGAAACATCTATATTACTCCCCTTAAGATTGATTCTAAGCCTCTAGGACCATTAATCTGGACTGATGAAAAGCAGACGGACCTGCACTTCAAGATGATTTGTCTCCGGTAACATCTATCAAGCACTGGCCCATGGAAGATCATAAACACCCATCCAATCATCATCATTTGAATAATATCAACATCTAATGCGACGGGAGATTGTATCAGCGTCGTGATTGGGTCTCTGTAATAAGGGGAACTCACCTAATCATTGGTTCACGTTGTGAAGGGGTGGAGTGTATGGGAGATCACAATGTGAACCACTGATTGATCAGCTGAGGCAAGTGTGGGGTCAGCTGTGGGAGCACAGGTGAAAGTTATGTAGCTGTGCTCCCTGGAGGGGTGGAGTTCGACTCCACCTCCTCTGAGACCTCATTTAAGGGCTGACCCTCACTGAGGCAGCATCTCTTGGAGATCGCTCACCAGGGAGGATCGCCTCAGCTCTGGTGAGTTCCCTTTTCCTTATATCTTCTGTATTTCTACCATTTTGCTTGTAATTGCTATCCTTGTTAATACCAGCATAGTTATTGCCAATACAGTCTGGATGGAATGAAGGGCATGAAATACTGATGTGCTCATCAAACGCTGCTTGTTAGCTTAGAGACAAGGTGTTGAATTGGTTTGTTCATGTATTGCAAACAGGTTACTTAGCTGCCTTCATTTTAGCTTCAGAAGAACATGTGCAGAATACAGAATTGATTAGAAGAAATAAGAACTGTCTGCATAGAACTTACTCTTTCCTTACACAGGAGAATCAAGCACACGTTTGTATGTGAGTACCTCTAGAGGTGAAACTTGATCCCCCAGATGTAATGAGCAGAGACATTACAATCAGTTCTAACTGTATCTTCATGCTGTGCTGAATAAGCCTGAGTCAGGATGTAAACCACTTTCTCTTTTTTTCTTCAGATGAAGCCATTAATTTTGTCAGCAAGTCCAAAACGACTCCAGAAATATCAGTCCGTCCTTCTGAAGACCTGGAGCTGGTGTGTGAGGTGTCAGCTGCAAGCGGAGCTGTCGTATAGAAGAAAGATCAAATAGAGGTGAAGCAGGACCAGAGGACAACCATCATCTCCCAGGGGACGCACCGCAAGCTCATGGTCAAAAATGTGACCCTGAAAGACCAAGGGAGCTACAGCTGTGAAACAAAAGATGACAAAGCAACATTCCAAGTGAAAGTCAGAGGTGAGAAAATGCTTGGAATCCCAGAGATAAAGGAACACTTCATTTTGTGTGTCTTGCATTTGGAGGATCAACTTACAGCCTCTCTGGTGCAAAACATTTTGGCTATAGGACTTTCTTTGTCATCTAGTGTCATAGCAACACTTTTCTACATGTGCTTTTCCATCCAGGAATGAATTACTGCAACAAACAATAGGCAAGGAGGGTAACTTGTGCAGCTCTTGTAGTCAGCTGGTGTCTGCAGGGTTACAGTGCAAGAGCACACCAGGCATGCAAGGAGTGAGAAAAGGGGAGGTGTTTGATGAGATCTGGTTACAAAATTTGAATGACACAATGAGGTGGAAAATGCCACTAATCAGACTCATAAATGGCCTGGGTTGCAAAGGCCCACAGTGCTCATCCAGTTCCAACCCCCTTCTTCCTATGTGCAGGGTTGCCAAGCAGCAGCCCAGGCTGCCCAGAACCACATCGAGCCTGGCCTTGAATGCCTGCAGGGATGGAGCATCCACAGTCTCCTTGGGCAACCTGTTCTAGAGGGCCATTCCCTTCTGATTTACTGGAAATGTAGAGAGACATCAGAAGAAACAAAGAGAAGGGAGGAGGTTCAGCAGTGCATGCAGGTGTTCTAAATCTCATGTCCAAATCTGCTATCAGACTGCGAAATGTTTAGATTTATGATATGATATGAAATGATATGCCTATTCATTTCCCAAGGCAAAATAGAGGGGAAAGTATTTTCCTGTCTTAATGAGGCATCATGATGGTCCCTGTGAAGGGCAAGTATAATGAAAATGGGGAACTGGAGTAAGCTCTGCAGCAGACTACAGCAAAATGGTGTGACTGTTGTGATGTCCCTGCAGAGAAAGAAGACGTGTTTACAAACATGGACAAGGTACAAAAGGAGGTGAAGGCTGCACTGACTCAAAATGCCACGCTGAGCTGTGAGGTGGCCCAGGAGAAGATGGAGGTGAAGTGGTACAAGGAGGGGAAACTGATCACCTCGAGCAAGAAGTTCAAGGTGGAGTCAGAGGGCAAACAGTGTCGGCTGGTGGTGATCCAGGTAGAGAAGAAAGATGCAGGGGAGTACAGCTGCGAGGCTGCTGGCCAGAAACTCACCTTCAAGATTCATATCACAGGTGAGAGAGAACACATTTTGGCCTTTCATTCTAGAATGTTTTAGAAAACGGTCATTAGTTTGTAAGTTTTCCCTGCTATGCTTAAAATTTTTGGAGCTGAACTTTGGGGTGGTTAATTTCTGATGAGGAAATTGAACAAATTATTCTAAATACAGTTGTGAGGCAGCTCCATCTTTTAAAATCTTCAGGAATTTCCTTTTGCTGTGGGAATGAGGCCATAGACAAGAAAGTTCTGATTGCACTTCTCCATTCCCACGTGCCTGTACCACTAGAACAACTCTGCAATGCAGCTGCGTCTCAGGAAGTTTCAGAACAGGGGCTTTGTGTCAAGCACTAGGGGGTGTGCTCTATGTAACATGTTTTTGTCTTGGAAGGGCTCATTTAGCATGGGAGAGAATACTACAGGAATGTTTTGTATAAGTTGATGTTTTGAAGACATAAGTAAATGGCAGCTAGGGGACGAAAGAGTCATGAGAGTCATACAAGAAGCATCACAGAATGCCTTTTGTTGGAAGGGACCTGGAGGATCATCCAGTTCCAATCTCTGTCCTGGAAAGGAACACATTCTTTGAGACTAGGTTGCTCTAACACCCATCCAGCCTAGACTTGAATGTTTTCAGGGATGGGGCATCCATAAATTGCACAACTTCTCTCCACATCATTCTCTTGGGGCATCAGACTGGGAGAACTGATTCATTTTTCTGACTCCTTCCCCAAAACCTGCTCTTCTTTCAAGAGGCCAAACTAATGTATCTCTCTCTTTTCAGAGCCAGAATTTGTATTTACAAACAAGGAGAAGGTACAGAAGGTGGTGAAGGCTGCAACAACAGAAAATGCCACGCTGAGCTGCGAGGTGGCCCAGGAGAAGATGGAGGTTGTCATCAATTTATAAGCAATGAGCCAATAATGTTCCAATTATAAACTTTTATTAATTGTAGCGGGTAAAACTAAAAGGCAATTCAGCGCTGGGCGACAGGGGGATTATTGTTCCTCCAACTGCCGCGCCGTCCCGTCCCTTGCAACTTCTTTTGTATTGTCCATCCCGAGCGTATTGTCCTTTAATTGGTCGGTTGTGATCGTGCGACTTGGTGTGTCGTTCCTTGGTTGGTCCTTCCGTGGAACTTTGTATCCATCGGGGCGCGCTTTGCCTGTAACTATGCAGAGTACACAATCTACCCATAAAATTAGAGTGTTCTGCAACCCTTGTGGCCTCCATATTCCACCATCATATCCCGGTCCTAATGAACAAGCACTCCACCACAATGCTACCACATCCCGGTCTTAATGAGCAAACATTTTATCACAGAGGTCAAGTGATAAAAGGAGGGGAAACTGATCACCTCGAGCAAGAAGTTCAAGGTAGAGTCAGAGGGCAAACAGCGTCGGCTGGTGGTGAGCCAGGTGGAGAAGAAAGATGCAGGGGAGTACAGCTGCGAGGCTGCTGGCCAGAAACTCACCTTCAAGATTCATGTCACAGGTAAGACAGGTGTTGTATGAAATACAGCAGAGAACAGTAAAGTAAAATCTAGTTTCTATTATACTGCACCTGGATCACTGTAGTCTGTGCTGAGGTTTTTTCCCTAGACTTGATTGCCTGGGTTTGTAGAAAGTATTTGGTTTCAGTATGACACAAAGACCTGTTTCAGTCTGTCTGTAGAGCAATAATTAGTAATATATGTACAGTGGAAGCAATATTCAAGATATTATTCAAATCTCTCCTGTGCCTGAGATCCCAAACTGTAATTCTTGTTCACCTAAACATTTGACTAAGATAAGTATGTGCAGTGAGGCTGGAGTGCATGTTCTACGTGCAGCCTTTCATGGCAGGAGAAGCAGGAACTTCTCCTAGTAGTACACTGCCTTTTTACTATGCCTTTATGTTGGAGGCTGCATCTGGATAGGTGAGTCTGCTACTCACAGTAAGAGACCTGGTAGAGCTGACTATTGCCAGAGCTCAAAGTAAGATAGATATCTGCAAATCACACACAAAGAACAAAGGACTGCGTTGGTGACCATATTTCCTTTGTGCCTTTGACAGTCACAGTTGTGGCAATGGTAGAGGCCATGAGGAGTCTGTTCAGGAAGCCAGGAGTACTGTTCTGGGTCATGAAAAGGCAGCCAGTGGTTTGACTATCACGTGTTTATGTGTTTTGATGTTTCACAGTGGGTCTTAAGTAAAAGGAACTCAGGTTTTGGTTGCCTGCAGGACAGATGTTCTTTTGGGTTCAATATGTTTGCATAGTGACTTGCAACCATGGGACTGGTGTTCAAGGACCCTCTTGGTTCCTTCAGTTCCTAGGTTCTTTCTTGCCTAGATTTGACACTTTGTTTCAACAGAAGAGCTGATATTCTCTAGTGAAGGCTATTAGTTTGGGCACAAGTGGTAACCTAAACCTGTTCCAACCTGTACATACAAACCTGCAAGTTGGTCTCATTTCGGTCCCTCAGTCAATACTTTTTCTTTTCTTCCCTCAGAGCCAAAACCTGTGTTTATAAACCAGGAGCAGGTGCAGAAAGAGGTGAGTGCTGCCCTGGCAGCAAGTGCCTCCCTCAGCTGTGAAGTAGCACAGGATCCAACCGAAGTAAAATGGTACAAGGATGGAAGACTGCTTGCCTCCTCCAGAAAGTTCAGAATGGAATCTGTGGGCAAAACACGGCGTCTGGTTGTGGAGCAGCTGGAGAAGAAAGATGCTGGAGAATACATCTGCGAGGCTGCTGGCCAGAAGATGACCTTCAAGTTGGAAACAACTGGTGAGCATTCGCTTTGGGAGCACTAAGCAGCTTTTTATGTGGCTTAGAGGAAGACTGGCTGTCTTCTACCCTGTGGGCATGGAACAGCCACAATTCCCCCCGGAACAACATCAATGACCCACACCACAAGTTGGATTCTCCTTTTAAATGTAGTGGTAGCGAGGTGAAAATCTGGCTGTGGAATATTTTTGACTAAGGAACTTCTACTTTAATTTCTAGATGCGCTGAATTACCCTCTGGAGTGTCTTTCTGAATATATAAGCAACCATGGGTGACTATGATCCTGATTTATATCTAGGTTCAGGCTTACTTTTTCAGTTAGGTTAGATCAATAGCTCCAGAGAAGATAGGGAAATACAGCAGTTCACTGATACCATGTGTCAGAAGAATGCAGCTCAGTGCTGGGCAGTTTGCTGCTTCATTCCCTCTTACAAGTTGCACCCAAGGCTGGAAAAGACCACTGAGATAGCTGAGTCCAACCCAGCCCACCCTCACTGGACTTACTAACCACGTCCCCAGTGCCACATACCTGTGGCTCTTGAGCACCTCCAGTGACTGCGGTATATCAGCGTGGTTGCTTCAGTTGTGGGAGTTTTCAGACACTGGCTGTTGTTCTAGCGAGACAAAAAAACAAAACTGATGGAACAGTGTCTATACAGGAAGCAACTGGCTGTCCTGATGGCTGCCAACAGTTTTGCACAAGGTGTGTCATGCAAGCTTGCATGAGTCTGGTTTAAAAACTTGCTGTTCTGATGGAAGGAGAGGATGTTGGTACAGGATAACTGCGGGATTTGTGCTCTCCCGACATCCAGTTGCAATCACAGCTTATTGTTGCTATAGAAAACAGCTTCTCTGTAGACAAATTGAGTTAGTTCCAATAAGTGGCTGAAGCCCTAAGTGATCCAAGGTGAAGCATGATCCAAACTGGAATTTAACTAATTGTAGTAGGGAATCCAAGCCTTAATGAGATGAGTTATTTAAAATATGAGTCCTCCATCTAAAACAGCATTGAACTCTTACTCTGGTTTATGATAGAAGTGAGAGTTTAACAGCAGAAGTCTGAAGTTATGCTCCATATTTCTCATCACTCAAGAGAATATTTGAATATATGAATTCCTTTGGCTATGTTAGAGCTCATAATGAGGTCAGCTGATGTTCTTTAAATGCTCGGAGTCTAGCAATGTGGGGAAGTGGACTGCTATTTGCTGTTGAGCTTTAGGCTAAGAAGCCTGATTTTAGAGGACTGTGGACTTCCCCTTTCCCCTCCCCTCTCCTCCCCTTCTCCCTGGACTGATCCCACATGGTTTGAGAATGATTTCAGATCAAGGTAAATGAGGAATCGCTGTGTGAAAACCTGTTGTTTTACTGCACTATAAGAGACACTTAGTCAAAAGACAAGTGTGTGTTCCAAGCTTGAGATTGCAGGAGATCCTAGAAACAACTCAGCTGCTCAAACCTGTAGTCTGGCTGAATCTTTTATTGTCAGTTTTGGTCAGGAGGAGATGCTTGAGTAAGACAAATAAAAGGTCACGGGTAAGTTGGTCCTTCTTGTGATATACTTCTAGGCTTTCATCAGGGAGAAGCTTAATTAGTCCAAATAATCATAGCAGAAACCACACCAAGAGCATGAGAGTGAAATTTATACTTTCTTGACGTGAAGGAAAATTTTACCTGGTTCTGCCATTCCCCAAATATTTGCTTCCTTATGACAAGAAGAACTTTGCAGAAGTAATTTTTTTTTTCAGTCTTGCGTGCAACACAAAAAGGGGTAAAATCTAGGAGGCCACCTGAAATGTTTTTTCCATCTGGAAGGATCCATTTAACAGCACCCATGGACCTGGTTATGAACAAAACTAAGTTCCCAACTAAATCCACATTCTTCTTTCTCCTTCTCAGAATTGCCTGTGAAAATCAGCAAACCATTGGCAGACAGTAGCGTCATTGAGAAGGACAAGGTCACATTTGAGTGTGAGCTGTCCAGGCCCAACATGGACGTCAAGTGGTTCAAGGTATGGCATGTAATGGTATTTTCCTTTCTGACTTCTCTGGAAATGAATGAGAGCCTTTAATTTCACTTCCAAGGGATGCGAGTCTGAGCTTTTCCTTGATAGCTTTTTCACTGCTCTCTTTTCTTTATGCTCTTTTATTTGCCCAGATCAGCACTCTTTGTTATTATGTCCTGAGTTCATTTATCAAGTTGAAATTGAAGTTTGTTTTGGTTTTATTGTGAACTTTTTAGGTCATGCTGCACAAAATATTGTTGGTTGAACTACAGTACAGTCTTGAGCTTCAAGTCTAACACAGAAATTCTCAGCCGGGATTTTGTAGCCTTGTTGTGAACTGGGTTTTTGGGGTGAAATCTCAGTTTTCTTTGCACCTGACAGTGTGAGAATTTGCTCTGGCACTTTGTGTACCTCCCTGGTGCTCAGCTGTTCCTTCCCTTACTTGGGGATAACGTCATTTATTCAAGGTGATGTCCAAACAGGCTTGTTAACAGTCCTCCGCAGTGCTTTAAGCTGTCATAGGTCAGCCAGAATTTATGCATGTTCTATAGCCATTCCTTCATGTTGAAAACACTGCACTGTGCTTAAGCTTCAGCATATGTTCCAGTAAGCACAGTTCCATTAATTCTAGGGGAGTGGGTGAATTAAGCATAGATCTGAAGGCTCCCTTTGCTGAGTGCAGAGATGGAAGGACTCATGGAGATCTGACTTGATATTTTCCCTTCTAGGATGGGAAGGAGCTCTGTCAAAGTAAAAAAGTGGGCATTACTTCCCAGGGAAATAAGAGAAGTCTCATTATTCACAAGTGTGAATATGAAGATCAGGGAACATCCACATGCTGAGCAGCCTAAGACAAGACATCAGCTACCCTAAAGGTTCATTTTATGTTTAACTGAAAGAGCAAATAAATCCTCTTGTGGTATTTTGCACCACGGGAAGAAATGCTTCATGGGCAGTTTGGGCATTTCTTGGTTAGTCCTTTTGGATACCTTTCTCTTTCTTCTTTATGCTCAAGACAGATTTTCCCTCCATGTGTTGCATTGGTTAAACCCCAGTTTGTAGCTCATCATTGGGCTCTGAAGCATCAGACTTGTTACTGAACACACGGGTCTGCTGTGCCCTGGTAGATGCCACCTTCCCAAGGGACGTATGAAAGGATGCTTTTTTCTGATTTCCTACTAGATGCTGTCCTCATGTGGCCACTTGGGTTCAGTGTTAGCATGAACATGAACATGTGTTCTGTCCCATGACTTTGGTGAACTCTCATTTTCTCTCTCATTCTGCAACCAGGTTGGGTTGCTGTTTCAGTACTGGCTGTTTTATGTAGCCATTCCATTTGTTCTGGTTTACGTTCTTTTTTATTTTCTTTTTTTCAGGCATCATTTCTATACAGTAGACAAAGCCAGCCTATTACATTTGATTTACAGTTTTTAGCTTTTGCTGGTAAGCATTTCAGCTCTCAGGCAGTTTTACCAACAGCTTTGAAGAGCTGAAATGAACCAGCCTGGACACGATGGTCTGTTTTTGTTGGTGTAATGAATTTATGAAGTTAAACTGATTGACCCCATAAGGTTTTACAGTGTATGACTCACGTCTGGCAGAGTTATCACAGCAATGAGTTTATATACTTAGCATTTCAGGAGGCAAATGGTTGGGGATACTCTTTCATTTGCTTGCGTCTCAGAGTGAATCACTAGTATGTGAACCATCCTTCATCTCCTTTGTATTGCTTTTGTGTGTGTCTGTGTGTGGTTTCCCCTGTGAATTTCATCCTTTCCAGTTATATGGAAGTTCTCTTTTGAGCAGTGAAATTAGATGTTCCATCAGCAGTCATAATGGTAAAGCTGAGTTGCCACATTATCTGTGTCCTTTCTGTCTGGCGTCTTAATAACTGCTGCCCCACCACAATATCTGTCTAATACTTCAGCTCCATGGATGCCTCCTTGTGCAAACTGAGAGCCTGGATTTGGTGTGCATAGATCTGGGCTTACATCTGTGCTGGTAAATGCACTAGTGCATGGGCTAAGCAGTCCTGCCTCCTGTGCTGTGGGCATTGAGATGGGGCTCCTACAAGCTGCCCATTGCAAGATATTTAGAAACTAATTGCTGCGGAGGTTTCCATCCTCTTTTCAGACTAACTAAAATTTGGTTAGTGGGATCAAAACAGAAGGGGCAGGGAGGGAGAGCTGACCAAGGACTACTGATGGAACAACTATGAATCCTTGGTTCCTCAGGATTCCCTGCATCAGCAGTTGGCAACAGGAGTAAGGGGGCTCAGGAGGACACTGTAGAGTAGTGTGAAAAATGAGCGAAGAGAGTTACTAATTGATGCCTCTTGGAAAGTAGTCCAAGAGTAGTCCTCTTCATAAACTCTCCTCTTGTGTGTGGTTTTATCTTTATGAGGTGTTCATAACAAGTGATGTGTAGATCTCCCTTATCTCATAATGTCTTTGCCTGCCTGCAGTGAATATGCAGGATACTGGATCATATACCAGCTTCTTTGAATTACTGCTCATGTCAGGAGATAAAATCTGCCTATTCTTTGAACTAACACTGGCGAGGGTTAGTTATTCTGGCTACCGAGAGAATGACACAGCAGATTAAACTCTTTCATTTCCTTCTTTGTCAAATGCCTTTTCATCCAACTGTGTGTCCCATAGAAATTCAGAGCAGTGTTGGCTGAGGGAAGTGGAAATATTTATCTCCTGTGTGTATCTGCCACCCTATTTAGACATGCTGGCAGAGCGCAGAGATTGGAGGAGTTGGATTAGGCAGTAGTTTCCCTATTGCTCACAGAACCACTTTTTCTGTGGTCTCCCAGCTACCCTGTGCCCAGTGGCCTATGCAAGATGGAGCAGAAAAGGCTCATTTTATGAACAAACAGGAACCTTTCTGGTCAGATTAATACCTGTGCTCTTTTAGAGAGATTTAGGTACTAGAGATTTTAGGTACTGGAATAGGCTCCCCAGAAAGGTGGTTGAATCACCATCCCTGGTTGTGTTTAAGAGCCTTTTGGATGTGGTACTCAGGGATATGATTTAGTGTAGGGTTTTTAGAGTTAGGGTACTGGTTAGGCTGCGGTTGGACTTGATGATCTTCAATGTCTTTTCCAACCTGGGTAAATCTATGATTCTATGCAGGAACTCTTCTCCTGAGGTTAATCCAAGTTGTATCCAGGCCCTTCAGAAGGAAAGGGATATAGCAGCACAGAAATATGGCCTGATTCTGACATAAATAAATGCAGACCTGGAGAGTTAAAAGGGATTGTGTGATGTTCAAGGGATTTTGAAGCAAAGATGTCCCCTAGGTAAGATTTGTGGCTGACATTCCCCATACATTGTTTGTGGGCACACAAGCTAAGGAGAGACTAGTGATGAGCATGCAGAGAAGCCAATGGTTCAGATAGGTTTGTAGTGACACGACATTGTAGAGTTCTGTCTATTTCTCCTTGGCATAGTTTGGAAAATAAAGATGAGGTAATTGGTGGTAACCAATATGGCTTCCTCAAAGTCAAGCCATGCCTGACAAACTTGGTGGCCTTTCATGATGGAGTAACAGCATCAGTGGATAATGGGAGAGCAACTGACATCATCTACTGGGACTTGTGCAGAGCATTTGATCCCGTCCTGCATGACATCCTGGTCACCAAACTGGAGAAAAATGGTTTTGATGGATGGACCAGTTGCAGGATAGGGAACTGTCTGGATGGTCACACTCAGAGAGTTGCAGTGAGTAGCTGAGTGTCCAGGTGGAGGGTGGTGTTGGGACCAGTGTTATTTAACATTTTTGTAGGCAACATGGAGAGTGGAATCAAATGAACCCTCAGCAAGTTTGCAGATGACACCAAGCTGAGCGGTGCTGTTGATGTGCTAGAGGGAAGGGATGCTACCCAGAGGGACCTGGACAGGCTGGAGAGGTGGGCCCTTGGCAGCCTCATGAACTTGAGTGAGGCCAAGTACAAGGCCCTGCACCTGGGTCAGGGCAATCCCAAGCACAGGCACAGGCTTAGAGGAGAATGATTTGAGAGAAGCCTTGACCCTGAGGAGAAGAGATGGTCTGGAGGGAGGTGTCCCTGCCTATAGCAGGGGGACTGGAACTAAATGACCTTAAAGATTCAGTCAGTTCTATTGTTTTTCTACCCTTAATTTTGCTTGAAAGGTTTTAGAATAAATGAGATTCTGGTTTCCATGAAAACTGTTTGCAGGGAGCTCCATTGTAGCTAGTAAGTCTGTCTTTAAGTTCAAGGGCAATAATGCATTGACTGTGTTGAAGAGAGAAATGACTCAGGAATGGATGATGGTTTAGAATAAAACATAATTCTACTTATTTTCTATGCAAATATGTGTAAGGAAAAGATGCTGCACTCAGTTCTGGAAATACCCTGACAAATATGTCTCTACTGTTTCACAGCTGGAGATATCAAGATTGTTAAACCACTGGAAGATGTGGAAGTGAATGAATATGGGAGTGCATCTTTTGTCTGTGAGATTTCACACGATGAGGTTCAGACCCAGTGGTACAAAGAGGACAACAAGCTGAAGGCTGATGACAACATCAGAATGCAACAAGATGGTAGGGTGTAAGCGGGGGATCTTTCTCCTGAGTGGGGGGTGGGTTGGAGGTCAAGCATATAAGACATCTGAAATGAAGTGAAGAGGGTTCAGAAGTGAGTTCCCCTTTTGTTTTGGGACTGAGGTTTAGGTGGAACAAGTGACGTGGTGGGATGCTTAGTGTGGGAAGTGTGATGCTATCCCACCATCCCACACTGCTGGGAGCAGGTAGGAAATGAGTGCAGTTATTTCCAAAGTGGGGGTGAACAGGGCAGTCAGTTCACCTCTCCAAAGAGGTTTTGTCTGACAGTGAGTGTGATCCTTCTGTATCAGGTACTTTGATGGTGACGACAGCCACATTCGGTCAGTCCTTGTAGAAGCCATGTTTAGATTCTGCTTTGGTCTGCTCCATTTCCAGTTCAAAGTCGTTGGACACTAAATGAGACAGCTGCATCTCAGTAAAAGATGTGTTTGAATAGCTGTGATGTGCTTACTATTCAGATTTACAGAGCTGAGGTTTTGTCCTTGGCTATAGCAAAGAAGTCAAATCAGGTGAAATTAATTGTATTTCTGAACTAGACAAGGTTAAGTTTGGTAGCACCTAAATTTGGTGCGGTTTGTCATTGATTTCATCTGAAAGAAACTTGCAGGCTTTTTATCTGCTGTTGTCCCCAGCGTAAGATTATCCATTCACATCCTAAAGTACTTGTTATAATTTCAACTCACTCTTATTTGAATAAAAGCCTCAACTGGGAGCAATTTAATAAGCACAAAACAAGAGCTGGACCTTGCATTTGGTAGATACTGTACAGTATTACTTCATAGAAATGTAGTCAATGGCATTCCCTATAGACAATCGTTTGTTTTATCTTTAGAGTCGTTCAAAGAACCAATGTGAACATGAAATTAAATGGAATGGAATACACGCAAGGGACTTTCCTCTTCTTCCAATTGTCCTCATCCTTTCTTCTCTTCCACCCCTGCTTTGCAGATTACCATATAGAAATCACCAGGAAGTTGGAGGACAAGACAGCTTTGGAACGTCATTCTGTCATCCTGTCCTGTGACTTCAGGCCTTCTCCAAAGGTTGTGAAATGGTTCAAGGGCCGCACACCCATCGAGCCCTCTGAGAAGTACAAGATCAAGAGGGATAAGCATTCAGTAGAGCTCAGAATTCTGAAGCTGAAGCCCGATGATGCTGGTGTATACAAGTGCAAGGCAGGAATTGCAGAGACTGAGGCCACGCTGACAGCTGAAGGTATGAGCAGGGAGGGTGGCCTCTTCCATGTCCTATTTCACCTCAGATTTCTCTTCTTGAGGTTGACTTCTGCCGTTCTCTCCTGCTAACTTTATAAATGTATTATCTTCACATAGATGATTACACAAAGATCATCTAGTCCAACCATTCTACCACATCCCAGTATCATTTATAGTAACAGTGGTAACAGTTCACCTTGTTTCCCCACAGCCCGCAATGTAGAAGTAACGAAGCACCTGCAGGATGTAGAAATTGAAGAAGAGAGCTCTGCTGTCTTCTCCTGCGAGCTGTCCCATAATGACGAGGACGTGGAATGGTTCCTGAATGGCAACCTCCTTTACACCAACAATTACAATGACATCAAGAACGTTGGCAATTGCTGCACACTGACAATGAAGCAGGTTAAGCCTGAGGATGCTGGCACAGTGACAGTGAAGTCAGACAAGGTGTCAGAAAGCGCACCTGAAGGTGATAGGTGGGTCTGATCACACCCCTCCTGGATGTAAGAGATGCTAAGGAGCCCCAGTTCATTCTATTGTGCAGCAGTCCTGCTTCTAAAGCTGACCTCTCTGGGGTGACAAGTCATCAGAGGCTTTCTTCCAGTGGAAGGTTCCATTGCAGCAGATATCAAGGAAGGAGGATGGTTTTGGTGTCCTGCCAAAGCATTCCATTGCTTTTTATCATCATTTTACTTAACACAAGGAGAGTTACAGGAGCAATTTCTTTTACTGCTTCAGTAACATGCAGTGTCAATGCTGTTGTCTCCAAGGATTTATGACTGAAGGAGAGATCATTCAGTGTGTGTTTTGCCTCTGGGATGACTAATGACCAGGCTGTGAGCAACCTGATCTAGCTGTGAATGTCCCTTTTTATTGCAGGGGAGCTGGGCTAGATGGCCTTTAAGGGTCTCTTCCAATTCTAAGGAACTTGTGCCTGAAGTGCAGAAGTGGATGAATTATACCACTTCTTCATATCCTCCCCATGATTACAGAGGAAATACAACAAAACAACATGCATGGTCTTACTGTTGTCATTTGCTTGAATACGAAGACGTCTCTTTTTTATGGTTGAGATTTTTGTTGATATGGGTCAGGAGGAACTCACACTTTTTAGCTTTCTCAATAGGCAAAAAGTTCCAGTTGCTGCAAGCCTTCGAGGTAACCAATAGAGGGGCCCTGATCCCC
Source organism: Coturnix japonica (assembly GCF_054131305.1). NCBI lineage: Eukaryota > Metazoa > Chordata > Aves > Galliformes > Phasianidae > Coturnix > Coturnix japonica. Next base: position 1,554,830 of record NC_140697.1, on the reverse strand, counting down.
CTTGTGCCATCGGGATGCTCTGGCACGGGATGTGCCTCAAATTCAAAGCTCCTTCCCACCTCCCAAGGAAAAGCAAAGCAACTCAAGCATCTCCAGCAAAGCTGCCCAGCAGACAGCAGGGAATGCAAACAGCTTCTGGCTGCTCCCCTGCACTCCTGTCCTAAGTAAGTGACCCCTCGAGGACTGGATGGGAAATCAGTGCATGACACACGTGAGTGTGCACAGCATTGTGCAAAGCAGTGGGGATCCGTGTGTGTGTGTGTGTATTTGTGCATGGATGGTGTTGCACACACATTTGTGTCCATGAGTGTACAAACCAGTGGTGTTGCTCAGGTGTGTGTAGGTCTGTGGGTATGTGTGCAAGGACGAGCATGCACATATATGTACGTGCACAGGGGTGTGCAGAGTGTTGGAGCTGCACAAGGACATTGTGGTACCGGTGTGTGCGTGCACTTTGGGAGTGAAAGGAAGGGGTTACACATGTGTGAGTGTGTGTGCGCACAGGGCTGCACTAAGGGATGTGGTTGTGTGAGTGTGTGTGAGCACATAGTGCGTGGATGCGGTGGCACAAATGTGTGCTTGCACAGGGCTGTGCTGAGGAGTTGGGCTGCACACAGGTGCACACAAAGGGATGTTTGAACCCTTTGCCCCTAAGAACAGTTTTCCGGTGTCCCTCGTCCAAGAATTCTTTGAACAGCCTGCAGCTGACTCTCCTGAAGCTCAGGGTCCTGACTTTGCTTTTTGCCAGGCCCGCATTCCTTGAGATGAGGAACTCTAGGAGGGCATGGTCACTACAGCCCTGACCACCTCCAGTCTTAACCCCTGCTGTGCAGCATGTCCAGTAATGCTTCCCTTCTGCTTGGTGTGCTTAATGCTTGGCCCACAAAGTTATTCCCAGTGCAGTCCAGCAGTCTCTCAGACAGCTTGCAGCCAGCCATGCTGATTTCCCAGCCTGACTGGAATCCCCCATCAAGTTGAGAGTCAGTGAGCGCGGTGCTTCTGGTAGCTGCAGTAAGCAGGGCCCATCAACAGGCTCCCTTGACCAGGCGGCCTGGAGCAGACCCTCACCTCCAGAAGCCCATTATTGGCTCAGTCCCGAATTTTACCCGCAAGTTCTCAACGTGATCGTGGCTGTTCTTAGTCCTTTGCAGTCAGCTTCTTCATAGAGAGGGCAAATACCTTGCCCTCCGGAATTCCATAGTAACAATCATGTCTCCTTTATGTCAGGTGAGGTGTTTTTTGTTGTTGTTGTTTTTTGTTTGCTTGTTTGTTTGTTTTCCATTTTCTAGGTAGAAAATTTAATTTCTGAGCCAGGAGAAGAAGAAGTGCAACATGTAACAATCTTCCTGGCACTGTGCAGTTTGCATGAGTAGCCAAGTGCTCCTCAGGTAACGTGTGCTGCAGAGCTGACCTTGGTGGCAGGGGTTGTGTCTTCATTTTCTTCCTGTCATGTGGGAACATAAGAAGACTCTTCAGAGCAGGAGCTGCAGAGGAAGATGAACGGCATGAGAAGGTAAGGCTAGGAACCAAGGACACCTCCAGAAAGAACAGAAAAACTAAGTCATTTAAGATGCATGATGGCCGTGTGATACTGTCCGTGACTGGAGGAGAAGCACATGGCTAGGAATGACTGATGGCTCTGGTGGGATGAGTGCCTACGTGCGCCGTAAAGGAGAGTTTGTGGGATGTTCTGTGGACATGTGAAGGCTGTGGGAAAGTTAAGAGAGAAAACGTGTGAATTCACAGAAGTGGTATTAGAACCTGGAATAAACCATTTGGATCACTCACATCTGAGTCCGTGCCAGATTGTCGCACTGTCAGAACCTGAGGCCTGGGATTTTCCTTTAGTAGTGCCAACTGCCTGTTGTAAATGAGAAAAGATATTACTAAACATAGCTTCCCTCCTTGTAGGTTTGATATTTCTGTCTTTGCATTCCTTTAGCACCCAGGGTGTTGATGCAGCTGCACAAATCCGCTGTACTGTCCTCCTGTTTTGCATGGAAGAATGGTAAAATAGCAATCTCTGGGTGAAATTTTGTTCAGGCGTTTTCCTTTCTGTGCTCCTAGGAAGCAATAGCTTGGAAATGGCAGTGCCGCCTGGGAACCCACACAGCAACCCAGTGTCTCATTGTCTGGGTCTGTGAAAAACCACAATGATGACAAAAGATGTTTCAATTCTGTCTGTGCTGTCAGTGCAGCCCTGAGGAGCGGTGTGGGCATGGCATGGCAGGGAGAAGGGATTTCCCTTCCAATGGGAAAGTGCCTGTTCATGTGTTGGTATGTAACCAACCGCTCCATGGCCTGCCCCACGTGCTTCTGAATGGGCAGCTCAACTTTTGTGTCACTCAGGCACCTGTGGCAGAGGTCAGGATTTCTGCAGGTATGGGATATATCCCATCACTTAGTGCCTTACAAGGAGCTGAGAAGCTTTTCTTGCTCAAGTCCTGCTTAACCACCTACAATGAAGTTGATGTCATTTTTCTAGTGTCCTTCAATTCCGTGTCCGCATTTTCCCAAAAGCAAAAGAATTTGGAGGTAACCAGCTGCAGTGAAGTGAGCGATTTCAGTGCCCATTTCTGATGGTGGCAGTGAGTTCAGAGGTCACACTGAATTGACAGTGCCTGTTTCCATTCTGACAAAGGCTGTAGTTTCAGCTGACTTCCCGAGGCTGCCATACGTGGTGGTGACGCAGCCTTGGGCTTGTGCGTTTGCATGACTCCCACCTTTCCTTTCTGTGAATTGCAGGTCAGCTGGTGCTGGAAGCGGCCGGTATCTGAGTAGGAATGAAGGTGAGCGCAGGAGCAGCTGCTGAGGGGAGGAAGGAAGTCCACGCTAATGAGCTCTGAAACATCTGCGGGTCCGGTACCAGAATAGGCAGCAGTGATGCAGGGGGCTCCCCAGCAGGAAGCTGGCTGATCCAAATGCTTGCTGAGAGTTTGGAAGCCCAAACCCTTATTGTCACTGTAAGGGTGGCTAATAAAAAGATGTTAACCAAGATGGTGGTAAATAGTCAAAGGTTATTAGCAAAGGGAAACTCACCAATATCGATACCTTGACCAGAAAGCTGAGGCAGTCTCAACTGGGGAGCAATCTCCAAGAGATGCTGCCTCAGTGGTGGTCAGCCTTTAAATGAGGTCTCAGAGGAGGTTGAGTCGAGGTCCACCCCTTCTGGGAGCACAGCTAGATTACTCTCACCTGTGCTCCCGCAGCTGACCCAATACTTGCCTCAGCTGATTAATCAGAGGTTCAAGCTGTGATTTCCCATACAGTCTCTAAGCTAAAGGCAGCATCTCCTTGATCTGATGGTGGTGTGCCTGAGTGAGGGAGTGATCCAAGCTGGATGCAGAAGAGTCATCTTAATTTCTCTGCTATTTTACTTCAGATGACACCTATTGGGTGTTGGTTTCTTAAAATTTGGATCTAGGAGGTGGCCTCTCCATTTGCTTCTGGTGAAAGCACAGAAGTGCAGCAGGAGTATAAGATAAAGAGGTTTTCTTCGTGACAGGAACACCAATTATTTGATTCAAATGTGTAACTGATGTAGATGGTGAAGAACAGATCCGCCTCAAAGACATGCTTGATCACATAAGGAATGAGCATGTGATCCAAGACAGGCAGCGTGGCTTTAGCAGGGGAAGGCCATGCCTAACCAGTCTGGTGGCCTTCTATGATGGAGTGACGGCATTTGTGGACAAAAGGAAGGTAACAGATGTCATTGACCTGGACTTGAGCAAGATCTTTGACATGGCCCTCCACCACATCCTTATCTCTAAACTGGAGGGATGTGGATTTGACAGGTGGACCACCTGGTGGATAAGGGATTGGTTGAAAGGCCACAGACAGAGGGTGGTGATTCATGGTTCTATGTCCAGGTGGAGGCCGATAACAAGTGGTGTCATCCAAGAATCTGTCTTGGGACCAGTGCTTTTTTACATGGTTATCAGTGACACCAATGATGCAATCGCGTGCACCCTCTGCTGTTTGCTGAGTGTTACGGCTGACGCAGTGGAAGGAAGGGATGCCATTCAGAGGGAGCTCAACCGAGAGGTTGGCCTAGGTGAATCTAATGAGGTTCAACACAGCAAAGTGCAAGGTTTTGCACTTCAGCCGGACAGCCCGGCTGAAGTGCCTTTATACTAATGCACGGAGCCTGAGTAACAAGCAGGAGGAACTGGAAACTGTGATGCACTCTGAAAATTATGACATTGTTGCTATCACAGAAACATGGTGGGATGACTCCCACAATTAGGATACTACCATCGATGGCTATAGGCTCTTTAGGAGAGATAGGCGAGGTAGGAAGGTTGGGGGAGTCGCCCTTTATGTCAGAGATTGGATAAACTGTGAGGAGCTCCCCATGAGAAACAGTCAAGAACAGGTTGAGAGCCTGTGGGTTAGGATTAGAGATGGGACTAATAAAGGACAGCTGGTATTAGGGGTATACTACAGGCCACCTGATCAAGGGGAGGCTGCTGATGAGGCTTTCTTGCTCCAGATGCGTGAGGCGTCTGGCTCACAGACTCTTGTCCTGGTGGGGGACTTCAACCATCCTGACATCTGTTGGGAAAACAGATGCTCGGTCGGAGGCCAGGCACGAACTGCTGGGCTGAGCTGCTGCGCCCGTGTCAAAGCCGGCGTGGCCTATGGGGTCACAATCCGTTGTTGCCTGGTGATGTCTCCAACCATGGCTTGGCCAAGCTGCTGGGCGTCACCTTCGCTTGACCTTCGCTTGGGTACATCACTGCCCGTCTCACAGCAATGCCGCAGTCCACTGCTGGGTCATCACAGTGAGCCGTCCTCACCCGCAGCACGTGCTCCAGCCCCAGCTCAAGTTTATGGGCTTTTCCCAGTGCCGCTGCCCTCTCCCTTCCCCACATCTCCTGTGCTTGGCATGGGTGTTTCCTACCAGAGCGGGGCCTCAGCCATGTGATCCCATGATCCCCCTCAGGTCTCCCTGGCCATTACACACATGCAAAACACGTATGGCGTGTAGTATTCAATAAAAGTTCATGTTTGTCTCTGATAGATGGACGTGATGATCTTAGTGGCGATTTAACACGTCATGTACTTTGAGTGTCCTCTGTTTTCACGCACGTAATGTTCTTGTGTGATCAGTACTTTCTGTCTTTTGTCGCATCCATTTCATTTGTCAAAAGAATTATTAATCCCTCTGAGCAATCTAAATGATGCATGGATATGCTATTTGAAGTTTTAGGGTGTAATCATTATATTCCTTGTAGAAGGACCATGTATTGAAAAATTTAACTTGAAATCCGTTTTTGCAATTACTGTTAATATACACTGTACCAAGTTCTGATTAGATTTAAATGGAACCAATAGTATATGTGGATATTATTTATGAATACTTTAGATATCACATCAATTGACACTGTGAAGTAGAGCTCATGTATTTGTTGCCCAAGGCATGCATTTGCTGGGTAGTGTTAATATCCATCTTGTACTCCTGAAGAGCTCGCTGTTTACAAATGGCACCTGTTCTACTGCTCTTCTGATGGTCTAGAAATGGAATTCAGCTAACTGTAAAGACTGCAAGTACTGCAGTGTTGCAAGGATCGAGTTGCAATGCTTTAATGTAGTAGGTGCCTTCTCTCTGACAGCCTTAAAGTATTTTCTTGTATGTATGTGTCATCTTCTTTCCTGAGAGTTTAAGCTCTAGGGTACAATGTTTTGGAGGTCTTGATGCTCTTTGATACAGATTTGAGAGGGTTTTTGACATTTATTGTTTCTGAAATGGTTTGATCTTGTCTTAGAGAGTCGAATGCCACAAATAGGTAAATACTATCTCCTGTTGCTGAATCAGTGCAACATTTATGGCATCCTGCTGGTTTTTTATTTGTTTTTTAATTTCCTGATTGATCTATACATTATTGCTGCATATGAGCTCGCAGATGAGTTAACAGGTGATGAGAACTCTAATGCCGGGCAGGGCATGATTGCTCTTCATCTTGTGTAACAAAACAGGGGCTGCTACTGTGACCTGATTTTTAAAGGATATGTTGAGTGAATAAAAAGATGCCTGATGTTGAACCCAATAATTGTGAGGAAATAGAATGTATTTTTTTGTTTAATCATCTCTTCCTCTTTTTATGAAGGGTATTGGTTTGCCAGATATTTTCAGATTCATTTCAGATAAATGATTTTGTGCTTCTGTCATTTGGTGGGTTGATCGCACAGTTTGTTTTGGGGCAGTGCCTTTGCTGAGGGATGGTGAGAGAAAGCACCTCTGGTACTATGTGTTCGTGCCACCTGGTGGCTTTGCTGGGCAGCCTGGGCTTCAGATACACAGTTAAAAACACAGGTGTAAAGTGTCTGTAAAATCCTCTACATTCCAGTACTGTAGTTTTTTTCTACTAACCCAGTGAGAGTTAAACTTTTAGTATATGCAGATCGACTTAAGCTGGTTGTTATCTTTGTTAGCAGTTTTTAGCTTGTGGTTCTTTTGATCTGATATCAATGACATAAGTCAGAGCATTTGTAAATACAGATTCTGAGTGGAATGCACAGATGGTTTGTCTCCAGAACAAAACAAGCCTTCAGTAAAAGGATTTTGTAGGTATTTATAGATAACTATTATCCTGTTGCTAATTACATACTGTGAATTTAAAGTGGAAAATATTCTTTCTTGTCTCACTTAGAATACAAAGAGGTGCCTAATGTTGTGCTGTTTCCCAGCTTCATTAATTGACTTTTTTTTTTTTTTTTCCCCAGGCGTCAGTATAGGGGTAGGTCCTGTTTAATATCTTTATTGATGATCTGGATGGGGGGATTGAGTGTATCCCCAGTGAGTTTGCAGATGACTCCTCGCTGGAAGGAAGTGTTGATTTGCCTGAGAGTAGGAAGGCCTTACAGAGGGATCTGAATTGGCTGGATCAGTGAGCTGAAGGCAATTGTATAAGCTTCAACAAAGTCAAGTGCCAGCTACTGCACTTTGATCACAATATCATGCCACTCCATTTTGCAGGCTTGTGGCTAGAATCTAGATTCTGGTGGTGTTCGTTGACAGCCAGATGAATGTGAGCCAGCAGTGTGCCTGGTAGCCTAGAAGGCCTGGCTTGTATCAGAAATAGTGTTGCCAGCAGGACCAGGGAGGTGATAATCTCTCAGTACTTGGCACTGGTGAAGCTGTGACTTGAGTACTGTGTTCATTTTTGGGCCCCCTCACTACAAGAAAGACCCTGGCACATGTTCATAGAATGGTAATGAGGCTGGTGCGGGGTCTGGAGCATAAGTCTTGTGAGGAGCAGCTGAGGAAGCTGGGGGTATTTAGTCCGGCGAAGAGGAGGCTTGGGGGGAGACCTCATTGCTCTCTACAACTTCCTGAAGGGGGGTTGTGGTGAGGTGAGGTTCAACCTCTTTTTGTGTGTAACTAGTGACAGGACAAGAGGGAGTGGCTTAGAGTTGTGCCAGGAGAGGTTCTACTGGATGTTCGGAGAAACAACTTCTCAAAAATAGTCATTAGGTATTGGAAAGGTTTGCCCAGGGTGATGGTGGAATCACCATCCCTGCAGACGTCCAAGAAACGTGTAGATGTGGCTCTGAGGGACATAGTGGGCATGCTGGGAGTGGGTTGATGGTTGAACTAGATGACCTTCAGTGGTCTTTTCCAACCTTAAGTCACAGAATCATAGAACCATAGAGTCATTCGTTCCTCTAAGAACCAGCTACACTCTGAAATGCTATACAGCTTGGTTGGTCCTTCTGATCCTTCTCATTTATGGCTCTGTATTATCTTATCCTCAGTGATCCTGCCGTCCTTCAAGAAAGGTGCTTTAGATATACTTCTGTTATACTTCAGCTTGATTGCTTTAAGTGTATCTCTCAATACCACAGTCCAAGGAAATGTGTGTGTACATTCTTCCAGCTAGATAAATAAATAAAAACACAAAGCATCTCTGAAGCTCGGACTCACTGTGTTTATTAAATGTTTTATTAACTTCATAATGACTCACAAAGAAACATTTTAATTTTGATTGTGTGTTTCTGTCTATGCTCTGATTTCTGTTAAAATCAGCTTTTGGATATGTAGAGGGAGAATTTTTTCGGTGAATAAGTGTGTGTTTAGGGCAGGAATGGATGATCCTTGATTTCACATGGTAGATGTTCTTTACCTGCTCTGTACTCATTTTACAAATCATTTCATGCTGTAACAGTAAACAAATGGTGAATTCTTCATCAGATACGTCTGCTACTGTAAGGTCTTTGTCTGATTTCAAAGTTAAAGTCAGGAGTCAAACTAAAAGAAGAAAAAACTAGTTTGATAAGGACGTATAGAAATTCTGCCTTTCTGTAACACAGCTTTGTTGGAAGTAACCGCGGGAGACAAGTCTCATGCTATCATGGTCAACAAGTCTCGTTTATTAGGTGTTACAGCATCTCATTTATACAATCAGTAATAAGTTCATGCATATTGCAGAAGTAAAGCTCAGGATTGGTGGGTTACACATTACTTCATCTGACCTTTGTGGTTAGTCTTATGGATACTTTTTCTTTGCAGCTCTGTCTACACCTTGCTACACATCTTGCTTTTCCCTCAGGCCGTCCTTGCCTCTAGATACATATTTCGTCTTTAGCTACATACCCTGTCTTTTCACATCCTGATTTCTCCATAGCTGCTTAGCCCGTGATCGGCCCTAGGATAGACCGTCTTTGTCTTTAATCACGTTCATTCTTTTACAATTTAACTAGTGGAATCTCTTCATGTCCTTTCTCATGAAGCCATTCTGCATAAACATTCTCCACATAGATCTGACCCACATCAGACGCACAGCAGCTCCCGCCCCATAGATCTGACCCACATCAGCCCCAAAGAAGCTCCTGCCCCATAGATCAGACCCACATCAGCCAAACAGCAGCTTCTGCCCCATAGATCGGACCCACATCACCCCCACAGCAGCTCCAGCCCCATAGATCTAGCCCCATCAGACCCACAGCAGCTCCAGTCCCATAGATCTGACCCACATCTACACCACAGCAGCTCCTGCCCCATAGATCTGACCAAAATGTGCCCCAGAGCAGCTCCTGTCCAAGAGATCAGCCCCACAGCAGCTCCTGCCACATAGATCTGACCCACATCTGCCCCACAGCAGCTCCTGCCCCATAGATCTGACCAACATGTGCCCCACAGCAGCTCCTACACCATAGATCTGACCCACATTAGCCCCACAGCATCTCCTGCCCCATAGATCTGACACCCATCAGCCCCACAGCATCTTCTGCCCCATCGATCTGACCCACATCTTCCCCACAGAGCCTTCTGTCCTAAAAATCTGACCCACATCTGCCCCACAGCAGCTCCTGTCTCATAGATCAGAACAACATCAGCACCACAGCAGCTCCTGCCCCATAGATCTGACCCACATGTGCCCCACAGCAGCTCCTGCCCCATACACCTGACCCACATGTGCCCCACAGCAGCTCCTGCCCCATACATCTGACCCAAATGCGCCCCACAGAAGCTCCTGCCTTATAGATCAGACCATCATCAGCCTCACAACAGCTCCTGCCCCATGGATCTACCCCACAGCAGCTCCTACCCAATAGATCTGACTCACATCTGCCCCACTGCAGCTCCTGCCCCATAGATCTGACCCACATCTGCCCCATAGCAGCTACTGCCCCATATATCTGACCCATATCAGATCCACAGCAATGCCTGCCCCATAGATCTCAACCACGTGAGCCCCACAGCAGCTCCTGTCCCATAGATATGACCCACATAGGCCCCACAGCAGCTCCTGCCCCATAGATCTGACACACATCTGCCCCACAGCAGCTCCTGCCCCATAGATCTGACCCACATCAGCCACACAGCAGCACCTGTTCCGTAGATCTGACACACACCTGCCCCACAGCAGCTCCTGCCCCATAGATCTGACCCACATCAGCCACACAGCAGCTCCTGCCCCATACATCTGACCCACATGCGCCCCACAACAGCTCCTACCCCAAAGATCTGATACCCATGTGCCCCACAACAACTCCTGCCCCATAGATCTGACCCACATCAGCACCACAGCAGCTCCTGCCCAATAGATCTGACCCTCATCAGCCACACAACAGCTCCTGCCCCATAGATCTGACCCACATCAGCCCCACAGCATCTCCTGCCCCATAGATCCGACCCACATCTGCCCCTTAGGAGCTCCAACCCCATAGATCTGACCAACAGCTGCTCCTGCCACATAGATCTGACCCATATCAGCCCCAAAGAAGCTCCTGCCCCATAGATCAGACCCACATCAGCCACACAGCAGCTCCTGACCCATAGATCTGATCCCAATCAGCCCCACAGCAGCTCCTGCCCCACAGATCTCACCCTCATCAGCACCACAGCAGCTCCTGCCCCATAGATCAGACCCACATCTGCCCCACAGCAGCTCCTGCCCCATAGATCTGACCAACATCTGCCCCATACCAGATCCTGCCCAATTGATCTGACCCACATTATCCCCACAGCAGCTCCTGCCCGATAGATCTGACCCACATCAGCCCCAAAGAAGCTCCTGACCCATAGATCAGACCCACGTCAGCCACACAGCAGCTCCCGCCCCATAGATCTGAACCACATCGGACCCACAACAGCTCCTGCCCCATAGATCAGACCCACATCTACCCCACAGCAGCTCCTGCTTCATAGATCTCAACCACATGAGCCACACAGCAGCTCCTGTCCCACAGATCTTGCCCACATAGGCCCCACAGGAGCTCCTGCCCCATAGATCTAACCAACATCAGCTCCACAGCAGCTCCTTCCCTATAGATCTGACCCACATAAGACCCACAGCAGCACCTGTTCCGTAGATCTGACACACACCATCCCCACAACTGCTCCTGCCCCAAAGATCTGATATACATGTGCCCCACAGGAGCTCCTGCCCCATAGATCTGACCCACATCAGCCCCACAGCAGCTCCAGCCAAGTAGATCTGACCCACAGCAGCTCCTGCCCCATTGATCTGACCCACATCTGCCCCACAGCAGCTCCTGCCCAATAAATCTGACCCACATGCGCCCCACAGCAGCTCCTGCCTTATAGATCAGACCCTCATCAGCCTCACAACAGCTCCTGCCCCATAGATCTACCCCACAGCAGCTCCTGCCCCATAGATCTGACCCTCATCATCCCCACAGCATCTTCTGCCCCATAGATCTGACCCTCAGCAGCAACACAGCAGCACCTGCCCAACAGATATGACCCACATATACCCCACAGCAGCTCCTGCCCCATAGATCTTACCAACATCAGCTCCACAGCAGCACCTACCCCATAGATCTGACCCACATCTGCCCCAAAGACGATCCTGCCCCATAGATCTGACCCTCATCATCGCCACAGAAGCTCCTGCCCCATTGATCTGACTCACATCTGCCCCACTGCAGCTCCTGCCCCATTGATGTGACTCACATCTGCCCCACTGCAGCTCCTGCCCCATAGATCTGACCCACATCTCCATCATAGCAGCTCCTGCCCCATAGATCTGACCCATATCAGATCCACAGCAACGCCTGCTCCATTGATCTCTACCACATGAGCCTCACAGCAGCTCCTGTCCCACAGATCTGACCCACATAGGCCCCACAGCAGCTCCTGCCCCATAGATCTGACCCTCAGCAGCAACACAGCAGCTCCCGCCCCACAGATCTGACCAACACCAGCCCCACAGCAGCTCCTGCCCCATAGATCTGAACCTCATCATCCCCACAGCAGCTCCTGCCCCATTGATCTGACTCACATCTGCCCCACTGCAGCTCCTGACCCATAGATCTGACCCACATCGGACCCATAACAGCTCCTGCCCCATAGATCTGACCCGCATCAGCCCCACAGCAGCTCCTGCCCCATTATTCTGACCCACATGCGCCCCACAGCAGCTCCTGCCTTATATATCAGACCATCATCAGCCTCACAACAGCTCCTGCCCCATTGATCTTCCCCACAGCAGCGCCTGCCCCATAGATCTGACCCTCATCATCCCCACAGCAGCTCCTACCCATAGATCTGACCCACATCTACCCCACAGAAGCTCCAGCCCCATAGATCTGACACTCAGCACCTCGACAGCAGCTCCTGCCCCATAGATCTGACCCACATCAGCCCCACAGCAGTTCCTGCCCCATTGATCTGACCCACATCTGCACTACAGTAGCTCCTGCCGCATACATCTGACTCACATATGCCCCACAGATACTCCTGCCCCATAGATCTGACCAACATCTACCCCACAGCAGCTCCTGCCCCATAGATCTGATCCAAATCAGCCCCACAGAAGCTCCTGCCCCATAGATCTGACCCGCATCAGCCCCACAGCAGCTCCTGCCCCATACATCTGACCCACATGCGCCCCACAGCAGCTCCTGCCTTATATATCAGACCATCATCAGCCTCACAACAGCTCCTGCCCCATAGATCTTCCCCACAGCAGCTCCTGCCCCATAGATCTGACCCTCATCATCCCCACAGCAGCTCCTGCCCCATTGATCTGACTCACATCTGCCCCACTGCAGCTCCTGCCCCATAGATCAGACCCACATCTGCCCCACAGCAGCTCCTTCCCTATCAATCTGACCCACATAAGCCCCACAGCAGCACCTGTTCCGTAGATCTGACAAACATCAGCCCCACAGCAGCTCCTGCCCCATAGATATGACCCACCTCAGCCCCTGCCTCATAGATCTGACCAACATGTGCCCCTTAGCAGCTCCTGCCCCATAGATCTGACCCACAGCAGCTCCTAACTCATAGATCTGACCCTCATATGACCCACAGCAGATCCTGCCCCATAGATCTGACCCACAGCAGCTCCTGCCCTATAGATCAGACCCACATCAGCCCCACTGCAGATCCTGCCCCATAGATCTGACCCACAGCAGCTCCTGCCCCATAGATCAGACCCACATCAGCCCCACCGCAGATTCCTCCCCATAGATCTGACCCTCATCAGCCCCACAGCAGCTCCTGACCCATAGATCAGACCCACAGCAGCTCCTGCCTCATAGATCTGTCCCCCCTGAGCCCCACAGCAGCTCCTGTCCCGTAGATTTGAACCTCATCAGCCACACAGCGGCTCCTGCCCCATTGATCTGACCCACATAAACCCACAGCAGCACCTGTTCCATAGATCTGACACACATCATCCCCACAACTGCTCCTGCCCCAAAGATTTGATATACATGTGCCCCACAGGAGCTCCTGCCCCATAGATCCGACCCACATCTGCCCCACAGCAACTCCTGCCCAGTAGATCTGACCCACAGCAGCTCCTGCCCCATAGATCTGACCAACATGTGCCCCAGAGCAGCTCCTGCCCCATTGATCTGACCCACACCAGCCCCACAGCAGCTCCTGCCCCATAGATCTGACCCGCATCAGCGTCACAACAGCTCCTGCCCCATAGATCTACCCCACAGCAGCTCCTGCCCCATAGATATGACACACACCTGCCCCACAGCAGCTCCTGCCCCATACATCTGACCCACATGTGCACCACAGCAGCTCCTGCCCCATACATCTGACCCACATGTGCCCCACAGCAGCTCCTGCCTTATAGATCAGACCATCATCAGCCTCACAGCAGCTCCTGCCCCATAGATCTGACCCTAATCATCCCCACAGCAGCTCCTGCCCCATTGATCTGACTCACATCTGCCCCACTGCAGCTCCTGCCCCATAGATCAGACCCACATCAGCCCCTCACCAGCTCCGGCCCCATTGATCTGACCCACACCAGCCCCACAGCAGCTCCTGCCCCATAGATCTGACAAACACCTGCCCCACAGCAGCTCCTGCCCCATAGATATGACACACACCTGCCCCACAGCAGCCCCTGCCCCATAGATCTGACACACACCTGCCCCACAGCAGCTCCTGCCCCATAGATCTGACACACATCTGCCCCACAGCAGCTCCTGCCCCATAGATCTGACCCACATCAGCCACACAGCAGCACCTGTTCCGTAGATCTGACACACACCTGCCCCACAGCAGCTCCTGCCCCATAGATCTGACCCACATCAGCCACACAGCAGCTCCTGCCCCATACATCTGACCCACATGCGCCCCACAGCAGCTCCTGCCTTATAGATCTGACCATCATCAGCCTCACAACAGCTCCTGCCCCATAGATCTACCCCACAGCAGCTCCTGCACCATAGATCTGACTCACATCTGCCCCACTGCAGCTCCTGCCCCATAGATCTGACCCACATCTGCCCCAAAGCTGCTCCTGCCCCATATATCTGACCCATATCAGATCCACAGCAACGCCTGCCCCATAAATGTCAACAACATGAGCTCCACAGCAGCTCCTGTCCCACAGATCTGACCCACATAGGCCCCACAGCAGCTCCTGCCCCATAGATCTGACCCTCAGCAGCAAAACAGAAGATTCCGCCCCACAGATCTGACCAACACCAGCCCCACAGCAGTTCCTGCCCCATAGATCCGACCCACATCTGCCCCTTAGGAGCTCCAACCCCATAGATCTGACTGACAGCTGCTCCTGCCACATAGATCTCACCCACATCTGCCCCAGAACAGCTCCCGCCCCATAGATCTGACCCACATCATCCCCAAAGAAGCTCCTGCTCCATAGATCAGACTCACATCAGCCACACAGCAGCTCCCGCCCCATAGATCTGACCCTCATCGGACCCACAACAGCTCCTGCCCCATAGATCAGACCCACATCTACCCCACAGCAGCTCCTGCCCCATATATCTTACCAACATCAGCGCCATAGCATCTCCTGCCCCATAGATCTGACACCCATCACCCCCACAGCAGCTCCTGCCCCATAGATCTAGCCCCCATCAGACCCACAGCAGCTCCAGTCCCATAGATCTGACCCACATCTACCCCACAGAAGCTCCTGCCCCAGAGATCTGACACACAGCACCCCCACAGCAGCTCCTGCCCCATAGATCTGACCCACGTCTTCCCCACAGCAGCTCCTGCCCCATAGATCTCAACCACATGAGCCACACAGCAGCTCCTGTCCCACAGATCTGACCCACAGCACCCCCACAGCTACTCCTGCCCCATAGATCTGACCAACATCTACCCCACAGCTGCTCCTGCCCCATAGATCTCACTCACATGTGCCCCAGAGCAGATCCTGCCCCATAGATCTGACCCACAACTACCCCACAGCAGCTGCTGCCCCATAGATCTGACCCACCTCAGCCCCTGCCTCATAGATCTGACCCACATGTGCCCCTTTGCAGGGGGGCTCCTCTGCCTGGTGGTCATGGTGGGCCCCATCCTCCTTCTCACTCCTAGGGCCCCCAGCTCCATCCTCCCGCCTGAAACAGGGAAACTTCTACCCTAGCACTCTTAGCTGCCGACATGGCTGCTAACTGCCACAGCTGTCAGAGGCGAGTGTGTTGCGCGCGGCAGCGGTGACCAAGGTGACGTGGAGAGGGTTCTAAAATGGCGGCCGCACTGCTGGCACTGGTGTTCCACATAGGATGAGGAGGGGGCTGGTAATAGCAGGACAAGGGGAAACTGATTTAAGTTGAAAGAGGAAAGATTTAGGTTGGATGTTAGAGGGAAAGTTGTTTACTAGGAGAGTGGTTAGGCCCTGGAACAGGCTGCCCAGGGAGGTTGTGGATGCCCCGTCCTTGGAGGTGTTCAGGGCCAGGTTGGACAGGGCCCTGGGCAACCTGATCTAGTAAAGGTGTATGTTTGGTGGCCCTGCCAGGCAGGGGGGTTTGTTCTTCATGATTTATGAGGTCCCTTCCAACCTGGGTCATTCTGTGACTCTGTGATACTGGTGTGTGGCTGCTTGTCCCAGCGCGCTGACCTTTTGTCTTCAGGTTCACCAACAAGACTGTAACTGATTTATGGAGGAGGCAAGTGATGGGTGCTACTGTGTGACAATCAACATCACTTTGTGGACATTTGAAAGCACCTTCCTCCAGAGCTGTTCACCTCCAGAAGAGGGTGCTCAGAAGTGTTTACTGGCAGAAGATCTGGCTCCAGCTTGGTATGGAAAAACTGGGGAATGATACCATCGTGTCCGGTGAAGAACAAGAAGCAGGTGGGCGTCCCTGCTCCCTCTTGTCTGCTGGCAAGGACCAGATGAGATCCCAGAGCCAGAAGCTGCCATTCCAAGGAGAGCTTACTCAACCATTTTGGATTTGAGCTGTCACACCAAGGAGAGCTGACTGAACCACGTTGGACTTATTTGTAAGTTTATACTATCATTGGAAACTGTTGCCGTGGTCACAGTCATCGTCAGCGGAACAACAACTCCTGATGACCCACCACTACTGAAGATCAATGACTGAACTACTAAACACGTCAGATCCATGGTGGTGACTCTCTCTCCCTCTTGCTTCCTATAAAGACTCCTTGATTCTTTTTCCTGTCTTTTCTATTGCCCGCCTTCCCTTCCTAATCACCCTAAATCGTAATAGCGTCCGTCCTCCAACATTTGAACCATGCTCAGGCATACACGTATGGACCTCCTCTCCTTCCTATAAATTGGAGCAGGACAGAGAACCACAAGGATTGTCAGCTCCCAAGTCATGCAAGTATTGCACACAACACAGATAACTTCATCTGTTGGCCCCGCTGTCTCTGCATACCACCAAGCGAGGACCTGCAGTGCCCAGGCGAGACGATGTGCCTGGCAGAGCAAAGCCAGGCCACGTGTGTGCAGATGGCAAGGAGCGTGTGGCAATGTGCACCGACAGCCCTTGCCTGCCCAGGACTGCGTGTGGAGGGCGTTCTCCACTGCAGCCCTGCCCAACAGTCAGTAGGGGTGTGCGGCCATGATGGCAGTAATGAACAAACTGCTGCTTCACAAAGATCTTGGCCCGATTAGAAATCTTTGAGTAGTGCTGTTACAGCAGACAGAATGTGATAAGCGCAAGTAGTCTCCTACACTTCACATCCTTGCTACTTCATTCTGGGTGTTGTCACTGAGCAGCATCTAACACAAGTTCTGCCCTGGTCAGCTGGCTGCCTTAGCTTGAGCCCTGATGGCAACGCTGTGACGTGATGTTAGTATTGCTGTTTTCTCCTCGTCAGAATACTCTGCCTTTTGAAGGAAGCAGCTTCTTGGTTATTTTGTTTTGTTGTTGAACTTTATTGAATTAATTTACAATATCTATATTCCATATAGTTATATGTTGGAAGTAACCGCGGGAGACAAGTCTCATGCTATCATGGTCAACAAGCCTCGTTTATTAGGTGTTACAGCATCTCATTTATACAATCAGTAATAAGTTCATGCATATTGCAAAAGTTAAGCTCAGGATTGGTGAATTAGACATTACTTCATCTGACCTTTGTGGTTAGTCTTATAGATACTTTTTCTTTGCAGCTTTGTCTACACCTTGCTACACATCTTGCTTTTCCCTTAGGCCGTCCTTGCTTCTAGATACATATTTCATCTTTAGCTACATACCCTGTCTTTTCACATACTGATTTCTTCCCAGCTGCCTAGCCCATGATCGGCCCTAGAATAGACCGTCTTTGTCTTTAATCACGTTCATTCTTTTACAATTTAACTAGTGGAATCTCTTCATGTCCTTTCTCATGAAGCCATTCTGCATAAACACTCTCCACATTTCCCCCGTTTTCTTTTAAAATGAAAAGGCTCAGTTCAACGACCGATTAATCATATTTAACAAGCAGTTCAGTTCATTTGTTCAATCAGTTCTCAAGTAGTTTTATCCTGCTCCATAGCTGCTGCTCTGTGAACTCCTTATCTCGATCCATGGCTGCTGCTCCATAAAATTCTTCTTGTATTACAACAATTCCAAGATTCTGCCTATAGAGTAACAACACTACTTAAATTAATAACATAACTATTATAACTCAATCAAGACCTCGATTGGCAATACTCTAAAAGTGAAAAAAGAGACAAGTCAAATACAACACAACAACATTACTGTTAAACCTACTAAAAAGAACAAACATGTTTGTACTGCAACCTAAGTTTCTGCAACCTAAAAATAAATCCGTGAGGGTCCCATTGTGTTAATCTGTAACTGATCAGGAAAAGTCTTCAATTTTTATATACTCTGATATATTGATTTTAATGACCACTAAAATTTGTGCAATAAATGCTTTTAAGATGCTCATAACCATGCTCTACCAACTGAGTTATCCGGGCTAATAATTGATTAATGATTGTGCAATTTTATGAAGTAGCATGTCGAATAAAACCAATTTTAGAGGACAAACGTACTAGAGTATCACTAGGGGCATTATTACTTATTGACCCTTGAGAAACAGCAAGCCATGTTGGTGGTGGATGCGACAGGTAGTGCCAGCAGGGCGTCCCCTGCTTCAAGGTGCACATTTCCTCTCTCACCCATCACAGATTCTCTCCTGCATTCAGGGTCTGAAGGATTTCTTCCAGTTGTACACCATATCCGCATGGCCAGTGCGTGATATAGAGCTCAAGTGGAACACCTGCTTGGAAAACAAACTATCAAATTTAGTTCTATTAGCGTGCACTTTTGTCTAAAATGATGCATGGTTATATTTTCAGATCCCAATTAATTGGATGTAAAATAGGTATCCGTTATATGATACAGGGTCATCTCTTTGACTGGAATTCCTTTCCAGGTTTTGTCTTTGCAAATTAAGAAAAGCTAATTAATAGGCTAATAATATCATAACCAAACAGTACTAAAACATTAAAAGAGCTATTCCTGTAGATTCTAGCATTGATTACATCAAATCCTGTTTAATACACATCTGATCTATTACTAAAATACAAGAACCACACAACATCCTAGCTAATGCTTTAAACTCTAAATCTTGAGACTGCATTGGTAAAACAGAAAATCACACACTATGTCAAACTATTAGTAATATTATCTATAGCACACCAAGTTACAAAGCAATACCACACAATTACAATTACTATAAAGGCTGGATGCTATTTTCTGCCTTCAGATGAGTCCGAAGATATCATGCTGGAACCCACATAGGGCCAGTCCCTGTGGAAATATGAGCATATTCACGACCCCAAGTTGTCAGTGGTAGAGGACAGTCCCAAAGTCCTGTGGCCATATTCCAAACATTAACCATAGGCTGTTCCTTTAGCACTGGGGAAGCCTCAAAATGACGATCCACATAAGCTGTATCTCTATGAACATGATTCAAAAAATTCAGCACAAACAAAACAAGCAAAACCTTACATAATATTTCTTGCAGTGTGTCTCCCATATTCCCCCTTTTTTGTTTATTAATAAGAATGGATTTCAATGTTTGATAAATGTGATCAGTGATAGCTTGTCCAGTGGGAGAATGAGCAATAGCTGTAGTATGTTTAACACACCCTTCTTGGAGGAAAGTTTGAGTGGCCTTAGAGGTATACGCAGGCCCATTATCTGTTTTTGTAGTATGTGGGATTCCCATAGCAGCATAAGCAGATAACCAGTGTTTACGGGTGTCATGACTGAGTTCACCTGTATGTGCTGTAGCAAATATGTAAGAAGAATGAGTATCTATTGTTACATGTGCATATTTTAGACAGCCAAATTCAGGAATGTGAGTGACATTTGTCTGACACAGTTGAAGAGGTGCTGTGCCACATGGATTTGTCCGAGTCTGAGGCAAAGAGCTATCAGTCAAATTATGTAGCTGATATTCAGTCACAAACACGGTGTATTGCATAGGAGAGAGGATCATTCTTAACACAGTTTTCCAATCGTGAGGGGTCATAGCGTAACTGTCACTGTTTGTAACCAAAAGATTGTATGGAAAGGCTGACTGAACTCTGTATGTTCTCACTGACTCCCTTAGCTCCTTCACTGCCTCACAAGGCAGGGATTCCAAATGGGAGACCTGATTAGGAAAGCTTTGCAACGTGTCAGCATCACCCCTTAATATTGTTTCTTCTCTGCAATGCTCTAAGACATCACAGTACGCTGTAGGGAAAATTGTCATTCCTGCTTCCTTCAAAGTATCATCAGGAGGAAATGCGTCCGATTCTCTTTCTGGATCTACTGGACCTGGGTCATAACAATCCCCTGGTTTCAGTCCATCCGTGTCTTTAACCACGTTACACACGGGCTGCAGAGACACAGCCGCGCAGGACGAAGGGGGGGCGGCATGGCGAGGTGCAGAGAACGACGTGGGCGAAGCAGAGGGCGGGGGTGCTGTAGAGACCGACAACGCGACGAGCGACGTGTGCGGGGGGGCAGGCGGCCGCTGGCTGGGAACGGCAGCTTGTATCGGAGCGCGGCCGCTGTTCTTTCGTGCGCTGCTTCTCACGTTTCCCGACTTCCTATAGCATACAGCAGCGTTGTGGGTGTTGGATTGACACTTGCTGCACCAAATCCCAGTGGCTTGGCACTCGTGACGGATGTGGCCAGTTTTTTCACAACGGAAACATTTCATGAGGGAGCTGTTCTGCGAGCGTGGGCTTGTAGCGACTGCAGCTTGGAGGGGTGCAAGGGCTGCTAACACTTGATTCTGAGAAGCCTCAGCCTGTGCCTTTAATCCTGACCCTAGCTCTTTAATAGCCTCAACTATGAAAGCCTGAGCCCCCGTGGGCACGCTCGATAGTCTGTCTAACGCCTCCTCTATTGTCCAGTTACTCCTCAAAGTACTTAGAATGCCACGAGCTGTAGCATTACAATTCTGAAGTGCACAATGTTTTAGCATTATTTCCCTCATGTACTCTGGTACTCCAGCCTTCTCTATGGCTCCAGCTACCTTATCTAGAAACGCTCCAAAATCCTCATTTCTTCCTTGCTGGATTCCCATATAAGACGACAGCCCACCTGGTGCCTTGATCTTATCCATAGCCTGCATGGCCAGATACATTGACTCCCTACATTTAACTGGTCCTAATAAGGCCTGGGCCTCCGTCCGGATGAAAGGACACACCCCTAAAAGTTCTTCAACAGTTACATTATACAAGGGATCTCCGGGCTGCCTAACTATCGCAACTCTCTGTTGGCACATCTCTTCCCAATAAGCATTAAATAGCAGTTGTTCGTGCTGCGAAAAAATCAACCTAGCTATAGCCCCACAATCAGATGGCAACAAAACCTGAGTACTCCAGATATAATCCAGTATCTGTCTCACTGGCTCACTTTTTACTCCAAACTGACTGACCGTAGACCGCAATTGTAACAACAACTTCCAATCTAAAGCACTGATAGCAGCCTGTGTCCCACCTGCAGCATTAGGCGAATACCCCACCGACAGCACCATCTGTTGCACCGCTTCCAACGCCTCACCGTCTCCCGCCTCTAAACAAGCCCGCGCCAGCGCAGCCCAAGCCCCCCCCCGCTCCCGCGCGACGGCCTCCGCCAGGTCACTCTGTGCCCCAGGGAGCGGCTCATTGCAAAGGGGGGTCGAGGGGGCCGGCTGTAGCGCCATGGTCGATGCAGGCGGCTCGTCTGATACAGACGTGCAGGGAGACGGAGACGGGGCACTCGGCTCCGCAGCCACTGGCAATGCAGGCTCGGCGGCCGGCGGCAACTTTACGGTGGACACTGCAGGGGGCCCCGGGCAATCTGACCATTCATTATAATTCTTATTCCTCCCCTGCACAGCACTAGCTTTCTCTACCGCTTCCTTTTCTGCCTGATATTGCAACAAATCATTATAAACCACACGCCACCATTTCCCACATTTTTTAACCATTTTCTCCCCATCTATCATTCCCTGAAAAATTGCATCTCCAAATTTACACCACTCATCAAGATCATGCACTAAATGCAGATTCTGAAATAACCCTTTAGCATACCCATACACTAATAACTTAGGGAGTTCCTTTCCCAAGTCTATCCCCTTAAACTGTCTCCGCTTAAGAAAAGCGGAAAATAAATTATATGCTGCTTGCCTGTCCATTTTTACTCACGTCGGTACCGTTGCAGCCCTCCAGGCTTCGGCAGCACGTGTCGGTCGAGCCCACCTGTGTGGTCACTCGAGACGCGGAGCTCCAATTTTAGCTCTTTCGTCGTCCGTCGGGCTGTGAAATCCGGACCCGAACCCAACGCAGTTCTTCACCCGTGGCGCCCTTTTTTCCTTATCACGTCGGGGTCACCATTTGTTGGAAGTAACCGCGGGAGACAAGTCTCATGCTATCATGGTCAACAAGCCTCGTTTATTAGGTGTTACAGCATCTCATTTATACAATCAGTAATAAGTTCATGCATATTGCAAAAGTTAAGCTCAGGATTGGTGAATTAGACATTACTTCATCTGACCTTTGTGGTTAGTCTTATAGATACTTTTTCTTTGCAGCTTTGTCTACACCTTGCTACACATCTTGCTTTTCCCTTAGGCCGTCCTTGCTTCTAGATACATATTTCATCTTTAGCTACATACCCTGTCTTTTCACATACTGATTTCTTCCCAGCTGCCTAGCCCATGATCGGCCCTAGAATAGACCGTCTTTGTCTTTAATCACGTTCATTCTTTTACAATTTAACTAGTGGAATCTCTTCATGTCCTTTCTCATGAAGCCATTCTGCATAAACACTCTCCACAGTTATAGATGTTTTGAATATGATCATCTGTGGTGCTGAGAATTTTTGTAGAAAAGGTATACTCAGTTCGGAAGGTGTAATAAGGATGTTAAAGAAAGAAGCCCCTGTTGTGTTGACCAGTGATGATGCTCCCACCCCCTGACCAATGGTGGAGAGGAGCATGAAGAGAGAGGTGGTGCTGGGGGGATCTTGGGGCTGCTGGGCCTGTCATACTTTTTCCAGGCAGAGGTTTTACAGGTGTTGCCCCCATGCCGACCCTGTGGGGGGGGGGCCACTCCCACATCCTGAAGGATGGAGGAGAGGAGCGGGAGGGCAGAGTTGGTGCTGTGGGGGGCTGGGAGCTGTGGGGCCTGGTATGCTTTCCCCTGGCTGTGGTTTTCTGGGTGTCGGATGATGCCCTCAAACTGCCACCCTGTGGGGGCATCTCCAACCTCCTGAAGGATGGTGAAGGGAAGTTGGTGACAGTTCCTGGGGGGGACAGGGGGCTGCTGGGCCAGTTGGCTTCCCCCAGGCAATGGTCGTCCGTCTGTTGGATGATGTCCCCAGGTCTATACTCAGCTGGGGTCGCTTCCATCCCCTGATGGATGGTGGAGGGGAGGGTGAGGGCAGAGTTGGTGCTGGAGGCTGACAGGCCTCTCAGGCTTCCCTGAGGCAGTGGCTGCCTGCGGGTGACACTTTGAGGGAGCCACTGCCAACCCTTGAAGGATGGTGGTGGGGGACGGGAGGGTGGTGTTGATGCCATGGTGCTGCTGTTTGGGTGCCAGCCGATGACTGCAAGCTTCCAAACCAGGTGGGTCCCTCCTGTCCCCTGAAAGAGGTGTTGATGCCCAAGGTGGATAGGGGCTGCTGGGCCTGATGTACTTCCCAGGGGCCACGGAGCCTGGGCTGGTGGGCTACGGGGTCTGCACTGGGGGCAGCTGAGCCCGACAACCGTCAGGCCTGGCAGGGGCCGCTCTGGTGATGCTCTGCGGCTGGTGGGCAGATTGTCACTGCACAGGCACCGGTTGTTTGTGCCACGTCTTTTCTGTGCGGCGCACTGAGGCGAGCAAGCTGTTTGTCCAAGCGTGAGGTTGCTGCGGGCAATATGCTGGACTGCAGCATCTTCAGCAAGGCGCCTGCAGGGAGAGAAACGTGCTGAGGGCACAGGAGAACCCCCTGCTCTCCTTCCTCACAGTGCATGATAGAGTCACTCTCAGCTCCGGGCCTGTCTCAGGCCCAGCAGTGTTGCCTTGTGTAAGGTAACCTAAAGAACTAGGTCCATCATTGAGAATGTGCATCTGACGGCCCCATGACCAAGTTACACGCTGATCACACCAATATGGTGAGCTGTAAAATGGCGTTTAATGAACCGTGTGAGACCCTTATATAGGGCTCCAATTTCAGCCTCATACATATACATTACAGAGCAAGGGGAGGCCTATCGCGTTACATCCCGTGAGTTCGTGCCGCCTAATACATCATTTCCCCCTCTCCATGCTCGATAAAGTATGCCCCGTTACATCCCGAACGCTAATCCTTAATCCTAATATAAAAATGTTAGTCTCTATAATTTAAACTTAATAAGTTATCTAAAAAGTGAGGTAGACAAGCTACAGAGGTAGGTAGTGCAATATCTAATAACATCAGTAGTTTTCTAATGATTATATCCAAGGCATCTTGGGTTTATACAGTTCCTTCTTCTTCTCAAAGTTTATCATATACCCGTTGGTACTCCATTTTTTCGTTAAACATTCTTTCTATCATACGCTGTAAACAACCCTGGACACACTGAAACAAACAAGGTAAGCAAATCATTAAAGCTAAAAAGAATAAAATACCTATGATTAATACTTTGAGAAACTGCTTAAGCCATGGGCCCAGATTACCAAACAGTCCCTCCAACCAGCTTCCGAATGCATCATCTATTGCGATCTTCTTCGTGTGTTCTTGCATCCATTCCAACTTCCTATGTATCGAATCGCTGTGGTCGCTCAGATTGAAACAACACATCCCTTCAAAGTCCTTGCACCCGTGCCCTTGAGCAAGCAGCAGAAAGTCAATTGCAGCTCTATTTTGAAGAACAGCGTGTCTGATGTTGTTAACGTCCATCAGGAGTTCCGACAGGACTGCTGTGGTGACATTAGCTTGCTTCACGGACCAGCATGCCAATCTCTCAATTTCTCTTAGGGCCTGGGCTGAAGCTACTCCCGGAGCTAAGACGGATGCAAAGATTCTAGCTGTGGGACCCCACAGCTGAACCTCATCACTACAATCCTGGTCCAATGTTTTATTGACCTTTTCTGGCGTCGAGCTCGATCAATCTTTTTCATAACACTTATCATTGCAGTGTGATTGGGAGCCAACAATGTCAGCTTTCCCAAATAACACGGCCCCCCAACTGGATTCTTTGGTATCCCTTGCCAAGCTCTATCCCCACATATCAAAAATATGTCCTTAGGAAGGGCCTTGGCTGTACCATTGCAGTTTATTCCTTCCCCAGCTAAAGGTTCCTTTCGAGAACAACAACCAGAACATGCCAGATCGTCAGGGCCCCAGTAGCATGAGAGATTATAGGTGGACCCGTTAGGATGACGTACCACATACTTCTGATTGTAAGAGAGCCACCTCCCACCCTGCTTTATGCATTGGTCTGCAAATCTATTCTTGGAGCCATCCCCGGAGCAGGGACGGGAGAATCCCTCCACCCTTTCAGCTGAGAAACCACAATATGCCCCTGACAAGCTATATGTGTCAAATTGAATGGGGTTAAGTAAAGTAAAGGGTTCCGACCCAGTTGTTCCCGAGAATGGTGCCCCATTCCCGAGTAGGCCTTCCCATACCCTGCGATTGGACAGTTGACCCGGTGTCCTAAAACCCGAAAGATACAAACATCTAACCGGGCGTTCCCACTTTTGAGAGTTCTTATTCCATGTTACGTTACCAACCGATTGGGATCCAAGAAGCTGCAACTCTGGTGGATCCCAGGGCAAGGAGGTGTTCAAGGATCTAATAAAACATGCAGACATTCTGGCCCAGTCAGTGAATTTAGACTCAAATGCTTTCATAAAGAAAACTTTGTCCACTGCATCTCTC
Source organism: Coturnix japonica (assembly GCF_054131305.1). NCBI lineage: Eukaryota > Metazoa > Chordata > Aves > Galliformes > Phasianidae > Coturnix > Coturnix japonica. Next base: position 1,529,270 of record NC_140697.1, on the reverse strand, counting down.
TTGCAGTTGTTCTTATGCACATATCCGTTGAACTCCTTTGGGTCCCACCTGGGTACACCTATAAGGCATGTTCTAAACGGTGATGTGGCTGACTGCAGGCTAAGGCAGAAATCTTTCTGCCCAGTTCGATTAGACCATGTAACCCAAATATTTTCTGGTTGTGATGTTAAGTGAGTACCCTCTCCCCCGGTAATGAATGCAATTACACAAAGACACACAGCAAGTGATACAACAGATGTCCTTCTCGTTGGTACTAGCAGCAGTTCTTTATCTGTTCTTTTTCCTTTTTCTGAAGAGTCACTTCGCGGTTGCGGCTGGCGGGTTCCCATCAACAGTAAAACCCGCCGTGGTGAGAGCTTCAACCACCCGCCTTTCCAAGTCGTGTAATCCTTTATAACAGAAGTCAGCGCTTCCTTAGGCAGTTCCGATCCTTCTACTGCCCGTATCAATCGATTGGCAAACTCAGAGAATGACTCTGAGGGACCCTGCATAATCTCTGACCATGGGGCTACAGGCTCTGCTTTTCTTATAAAGTGTATAAAAGCAGAGGTAGCCACCCCCGTGGTGGCAAGCAGCTCTCCTGGGCGGAGGTCCCTAAGCTGCCTCTCTGCAGATCCAGCCAAATCCACAGATGAACCTGAAAGCCTCATTAAATCAGTTTTTGGATCTCCCTCCTTCCCATTTGCTGGATGCTGTGGATCGCGCGCAGCCTGTGCTAAAACAGCTTTGAGTTGTATTATCCACTCCTCCTTCCACACAGTAAACTGTACTGGTTCGAGGGCTACTCTCATAAGGCTTTCAATATCATATGGGAGTAGGGGACCTGGGGCTACGAGAGCCTCAAAGGCACTCATTGTCATCGGGGATCTCAATCCCTTTTTGTCAATCGCCTCTATAAACCGAGCAACTGCTTTTGCTTCCAAAGGTACCCAAACCGGTCCCTCCTGTTTGACTACAATTGGGAACACCGCCCAGTCCCGCTCCTTGAGCCCCACCTCTCGCATTGTATCGCAAATGTCAGTCCAATCAGTGGGCTTACGCGATATCTCTCGCTCCTCCCACTTCTCCCCCCTCCTCCGGGGAACCACGACCGACTGGGTGGGGACAGGCAATTCCTTCCGTTCCTCCCCTTTCTCCTCCCCCTTTGCGGGAGACGAAACCGACGGGGTGAAGGCAGACAGTACCTTTTGTTCCTCCCCTTTCCCCTCCCCCTCCTCGGGAGGCGAAACCAAAGGGGTAGGGGCAGGCAGTACCTTTCGTTCCTCCCCTTTCGCGGGATGAGGTCCCTCCTCCGGGGGCGGGTCTAGGGGTGGCTTAACGCCTCCACGGCGCGCCTCCCCCCATGACTCTCCCTCCCTCGGACAGGACCCACCCCCCTCAGGTGAACGAAAGCTCTGCAAACAGGGGTATAGGCGGGGATAATATGGCGGCGCCTCCCCAGATGAGGCAACTTCCGCCATCCCTTCCGGAGTTGTTTCGGGCGCCGCCATGGCCATTGTGAAAACGGCCGGCGTGGTCGGCGCCATCTTGGGTACGGAGTCGCCGCAAGGGAGCGGTTCCTCCGCACCCTCTGGGACCCCGGACGTCCCGGAACCCACCCCAAAAACCCCATTCGCGACTGCCTGGATCTTTTTCTCCTCCTTAGCCACTTTAAGCGCTCCCAGGACCAAAACCCAGGTTTTTAACTCCTCCGCCTTATAATCGTTTGTTGCTCTTAGGAGCAGGGCAGCGGTGAAAGATTCCCACCGCTCCGAATCGAGCAAATTACAAGGGGAGGGTGAAAGCTCCGCTTCCTGCAAAAAAGTAATAACGGCAACAATCTCCTTCTTAGAAGGAGCATTCCTACCGCAGTGGGTTTTACAAACCCGTAATAGTACCTTTGTGACGGAATCCATGTTTTTTCTGGTGCTCGACACCGTACGTCCTCGCACCCTTTGTATATATACCCGGGCCCAAAGTCCCACGGTCTTCCACGGTCTTACCGCAGGATAATCAGTAGCTGCAGCCAATATATCGCCCCTCCGGTGCTTCCACGGGATCTAACCGTAGGATTCGCGTCCGTCTCGCGGTTAGCCGTCGCACACTCACTCTCAGGACTGCCTCACACGGGGCACCAATTGTTGCCTTGTGTAAGGTAACCTAAAGAACTACGTCCATCATTGAGAATGTGCATCTGACGGCCCCATGACCAAGTTACACGCTGATCACACCAATATGGTGAGCTGTAAAATGGCGTTTAATGAACCGTGTGAGACCCTTATATAGGGCTCCAATTTCAGCCTCATACATATACATTACAGAGCACGGGGAGGCCTATCGCGTTACATCCCGTGAGTTCGTGCCGCCTAATACATCACAGCAGTAAGAACATGCAGCAGGAATGGCGAGGCCAGTTAAATGTCTGACAGTGTCAATCTCAGACAGTGTTAGGCAACAACTAACTGGCTTCTCTATGCTGCTTTAACTAGAAATGCCTCCTTGCTCATAGGATCCCTATAGTAAAGAGAGGGGGCAGGATGGGGTTGGGGGTGAACAAGAACTCACTGGTTTATCTGCCTCCGTTGTCGGACAAGACGATAGCACGAAAACATTGCCATCAGCATGGTAACGAAGATAGCTGCACCGAATCCCAGGCAGTACTTCTCGATAAAATTATTGTCTGCGGCATTTGCGTGTTCCTCACCATCCGCACCTGGAAAAACAATGTGGATCTGTTTCACCAGCTGCTGCTTTGAGTGACATGGACAAGAACAACCACAGGAAGGATCCCGCTCTGGGCTGCTGTTGTGCCTGGTGGCTCAGGGGAAGCACAGCAAGCTCTGGAATGCAGGGTCTGTGCACAGGAGGTACTATGGAGGGTCCTGTTTCCTCTCCTTATCTGCTGAATGTGGTTCTGGTGGCCTAGTTCCCAAAAGGACAAAGTTCCTAAGTCCCTGGGAACTGGCTGCAGTGGGAGGGGAGCAACCTCTAACCACGGCCACGGAGCTCTATGAGTGGCCCTTACCTGGAGCGACAGTTGTTGTGTGCATGGCCTCTATTACTCTCAGGGGGACAGTCAGTGTGCGAACTCGGCCGTTCCAAAATGCAAGCCAGCGCATAGGTGCTCCACCTGTCTCTTTAGAAAGGAGGTAAGGGAGTGGGACTGTAAGTAACTGCTTCTCATCAGGAAGATGGTGCAGTTTCTCCACATGTATTTCTAGAAATTCAGTTTCACAAGCATTTCAGGGAACAGACGGAAATACACCTACTTCGTGCTTTGTCCTTCATGATTTTCATTAGCAGAGGGGGCAGTGTCTGCAGATATTTTCCTGTTTCCAGGGCCTCTTTCTGTTTCTCAGGACCTAAACAGAAAGCATTAAGATAACTTTCAGACAAACAAGGTATTAAACTGAACGGTCTTTTCAGTGAAGTCAGTAACGACAACAGCCACCCCTGGGATGCCTGTGGGGTTCCAGCACAACTAAGGATTTAGCACGGCCTTCCCTGGAGGCACTTCTGCAACCAAAGAATGAGAACTTTTCACCACACACTGCAGCTTACCTAAACGCATAACGGCATCACTGAATGGGACCAGGGCATTGTGCGAGGGCAGGGCACACACACACAGGTGTGCATTCTCACTCACACCTGCAGACGCGCCTGGCTGACATTAGGACTGTGAGCTGGCATCTCTCAAAGGAAGTAAAATCTCATGACATGGTATGCTGTAATTTCTCTCTTCCTTAGGGACCTGCAGTGACTGGAAGGGGCTCAGGTGATGACATGGCACTCAGACCTGGGTCAAAAGTTGCAAAGCTGCAGAGAAGCCAGGTGGGCAGTTGGCTGGCACTCAGCAGCTTTCCAGATACTCTCTCCAGGCCATGTAAAACAATCTTCAGAGAAGGCATAGAAGAACATTTGGCCCCTCAAGGTTTTTTTAGTGGGGAGATCTCTGATGTATGGAGACAAAGTCAACGGGATGCTGGGAGCATGCAGCACCCAAGAAACAGTGACTACCCAAGCTTCTCATGGAGAAGAAATCACCAGGCAGTGAAAAGATGAACCCCTCCTGAACTTCCACAACCAAATATGAGCAAAGATCATGAGATGAAGACTGGTGACTTACGTCTGGCATCCACCCCAGGCTCAGGGATGCGACTTTGCTTTCGAAATGCACCAAAGGGGCCTGCAGGCACAAGAGTGATCAGACACAGGTGAGGAGAGCTTCCGCTGTGCACTGGGGTCTGCCTTGTTTTTTTTCCTGCAGTGACCTGTGAGGACTGGCTGCAGGTCAGGGAATGACATGGCCCAAACAGCAAAGGAATAGGAGCAAAGACTGGCAAGGGCCGCCTTCCCACTGAAATGTGACAATTCTCCAAGTAAAGAAATGCTAATGACTGATCTGTGTACGACCTTCAAAGCACAAAGAGACTTGAAAGACCTTTGGAGAGCCTTACGTACCCAAATAAGCTATTATAGCACTAATTTTTCGACTTCCAAGGAAACAGACACTCACAACTTACCTCGGAGTTTCCCCTGAGGCACAAAAGCAGTCTCCTTCCAGTCATCTGAGGAAGGAGTACCAATGTCATCATCTAGAAGAAAGAACAGAAGAGGGATGTTCCCATTGCATGCTGTGATCTTCCTCTCCCTTAGTGACAGGGAAGGGGCCAGGGAAGGGACAGGTAACAGGATGGGAGACTCAGGCCTTGATCGCCAAAGCTATAGAGGGGCCAGGGTGACCTGGAGCCTAGCACTCGGCAGCTTTACAAAGCTCCCTCCTGGCCACATGCAGCACCCCTCCGGGACCGCGTGGAAGAGCATACAAAGAAAAGGTGTCTGAAACACACTGGGCTACAGCTGGGGGTCTCTGTTGGGAACCAGGATTTTTCTATGGGGAGCATCAGGCAGCTGGAGCAGAAATGCTCATGCTTTTCCCAGCACACACCTTCCACGTTCTCCCCTGGGACACCCCCAGGATGAAGAGCATGCTCCAGCCATCCAGCGGCAGAGCCGTGGGAGCGCAGGGCTTCCTCATGCCCTTGCCCAGCTCCTGTGGTGCTGCCTGTCCTTCTTTTCCAATACCCCCCCGCCCCCATCGAAGGCAGCCTTAGGGCTATAAGGCACAGAGCCACTGGAACCAGAACCTGGGCTTCTCACTCTCATTTCCGCTTATTTTTTACCCCATCTCTGCCCACCCACCTGCTCCTGCTGCTCGCCCTGGAGCAGCACAAGTCTCCTGACAACACATGGCTATCAGTAGGAGGACGGCAAGGCAGGTGGGGGCCGTGGCCCCCAGTACTCGTGCCATGCTGCTACCACCACTGCTACAGCCACAACGAGTGCTGCTATTGGGGCACAGAACACCTAGAGCACGCAGCTGGGCATTGTGATCTTGTGGCACAAGGCAGCAATGTGGCAGGGCATAGTGACCTCACATCCCCAGGCTGCAGGCTGGGCCTCCCCACGGGCTGCTCCTCCTGTGCAGCAGGGCTGCATAGAGTGGGTGCTTGTGGCACCCCTTAGTGGGTGAGTGCCAGGCTGCTGGGGAAGAATTACTGGGAGCGTGTCCCACTGGGTAGATCTGTTCCACCGCAAGGACCAGGCTCCCCCTGGGCTTGTTATGGACGCTGAGGATTCCCAGTCATCTAGAGCAGCAGGAGACCATGGCAGATATTTTCACATTTACATTGTGGAAATATATTATTGTGGAATGGTTTGGGTGGGAAGGGACATTAAAGACCCAGAGACTCTGTCAAAGGATAAAGAAAATCGCTCCAGTGTTGTTTTTACTGCTTTGTGCAAATCAAAAGATTGCATTTTGTCTTTTAATGGCCAAAAAAGCCATTTCTTCAGGGACATTGTATTTGTTGTCACAGACTCTAACAAAAATGCAAACTGAGCTTTATCTGTAGCATCAATACTTTAGTATTTCGTATCTTGTATTTGACAGTTCCCTCCCAGCCAGTTGCCCGTGCCTTTCTCTCAGCCCATGAGAGCACCACTTACTGCCTCTGGGAACTTGGAAACTGGCAGCATGATGGCCAGCACACACACAAGGTGCTCGTGACGCAGCTCCAGGCGGCTCTCCTGAGGCCCAGCTTCATTTCACGGCCACTCACGCTCTGCTGCTGGACATTCTGCAACGGAAAAGCCACCGGATGCAAATCCCATCCCTCACAGATGGTATCAGACCCCTGCTCTCATGGCAGTCACCACCGCCCGGCATTGGGCAGCGCTTCCACTGCCCTTGCTCCTGCCACAAGACACCAACGTCTGCTTCTAGTTCGGCTCCACCATGGGATCCTGTTTGCAACAGAAAAACACACGGAGGCTGCCAGCCACTGCAACACGCGCTGTGAAACCCCTGGCACTGCTGAGTCCCATGAGCAGAGGAGAGAAGCGTCTGCCTGCCATGGACGGGCTGCGACGGGATTGAATCCTGCCTTCCAGTCGGGAGAGCCTCCCTGGGGACCCAAAGACTTACGGCAGCGCCAACACAGCAGGCAGAAACGCGACGTGCTCCTGACTGCCCGCACTGTTCAAAGCTCCCTGACTTGCGGAATCAAACTCTATAATCCAGAGATGGGTTATAAAGCAGGTATGTTTTATTCCAGCGCTGGGTGCAAGGGGGATAGCTCCTCCAAACTTGCACACCAACTTGTAAAACCGTGATACAGATATAGGTACACCTCATGCATAGTCAATGATTTCCCGTAATTCTAACATGCATCCCTTAATTCTAATACACATTCTTTATCATGCAGACCCCCTCTTGTTATTGCCCATCTTGTCAGGGAGATGCAAATATCAAAAGAGGAGTTGCAACACCTAATCCCCTTCTCGCCAGGTGTCTCAGGGAGTTCTCACTCCTTAATCTTCATCCTTCCTGCTCTTCCAGACGCACTGTCTCCATTCCTTGTTATTCTAACTAAATCATTTTCTGTAAACTACCTTTAACTATCCCCCTTTTAGCCCCCCTTTATTCTGAATTCCAGCAGAGCATCTGTTTTCTGCTTCCCTGTTCATCCCTCCCTCTCCCTCTCCCTCCCTCCGCCCTATGACGGCAGCCCTTCAAAGCAACCAACACAACCACACCAAACCGCAGCCCGGACTCGTCCCGCTCACTGCAATCCAGACCCACTCCATCCGTACAAACCTTCATCCACGCCGTTTCTTAACCGGGCCTCGGCGCCACCCGGATCTTACAGCCAGCGAGCGGCCGGCAAACGAACGGCCGTCTTCCTCTTGGTGCCGCACAGCCCAGCACGGCCGGAGCCGCACCACACGATCCGGGCCGGGGCCGGCTCAGGCTCTGCCTCCAGGCTTTTGGGGCCGGCCAGGTGACTCCGCAGCACAGCGAGACCGTGGAGCCGCCCGGGAGCCGCCTCTGGGTGCCGGCAGCGCCGCGAGCTCCTCCCCCGACAGCCCCTCTGTGCCCCCGCACCGAGGCCCGACCCCGTTCGCAGCACAGAGCCCGCTCCTCCCGGCCCCGCTCAGGGCCGCCATGGCCCGGAAGTGCTCTCCGCCGCCTGCAGGAAGCACTTCCTGTCACTGTCACGTGGCTCAGGCCGGGCTGGGGCCTGTTGGGGGGGGGCAGCTGCCAGATCTTCTGCCAGTAAACACTTCTGAGCACCCTCTTCTGGAGGTGAACAGCTCTGGAGGAAGGTGCTTTCAAATGTCCACAAAGTGATGTTGATTGTCACACAGTAGCACCCATCACTTGCCTCCTCCATAAATCAGTTACAGTCTTGTTGGTGAACCTGAAGACAAAAGGTCAGCGCGCTGGGACAAACAGCCACATACCAGTATCACAGAGTCACAGAATGACCCAGGTTGAAAGGGACCTCATGGATCATGAAGAACAAACCCCCCTGCCTGGCAGGGCCACCAAACATACACCTTTACTAGATCAGGTTGCCCAGGGCCCTGTCCAACCTGGCCCTGAACACCCCCAAGGACGGGGCATCCACAACCTCACTGGGCAGCCCGTTCCAGGGCCTAACCACTCTCCTAGTAAACAACTTTCCCCCTAACATCCAACCTAAATCTTCCCTCTTTCAACTTAAATCAGTTTCCCCTAGTCCTGCTATTATCAGCCCTTTCCAAGAGTTTACTCCCCTCCTGGCAGTAAGTTCCCTTCAGGTACTGAAAGGCTGCAATGAGGTCACCCCGCAACCTTCTCTTCTCCAGGCTGAACAAACCCAACTCCCTCAGCCTGTCCTCATAGGGGAGGTGCTCCAGCTCCCTGATCATCTTCGTGACCCTCCTCTGGGCCCCTTCCAACAGCTCCATGTCTTTTTTGTACTGAGGGCTCCACACCTGGACACGGTACAACAGATGGGGCCTCACAAGAGCAGAGTAGAGAGGGACGATCACCTCCCTATCCCTGCTGACCACCCCTCTCCTGATGGAGCCCAGGATCCCATTTGCTTTCCGGGCTGCCAGAGTGCACTGCTGGCTCGTGTTAAGTTTCTCATCCATCAGGACCCCCAGGTCCTTCTCTGCCGAGCTGCTCTCAAGGACCACTCCTCCCAGCCTGTACAGGTGCCTGGGGTTCTTCCAACCTAAGTGCAAAACCTTGCACTTTGCCGTGTTGAACCTCATTAGGTTCACTCAGGCCCACCTTTCAAGCCTGTCAAGGTCCCTCTGAATGGCATTCCTTCAACTGCACCACTCAGCTTAGTGTCATCATGCACACACACCCATGTGGACAAATTCTGTATCATCATCTCCTCACTCTGGTGATAAAATCTCCCCGAAGAAGGATCCTGCAGCTCCACCATGGCACCTTCTAACTGAGGAAGAGGACCTTTGGTGAAGAAAAGAGCACTTGGGCAGTATGAGTCTCCAAGCACATGTGCTTCGCGTCTCCAGGCTGCTGCTGAGAACCAAAGGTGCTGTAAATCCATATAACTACCTTCACTTTTGCAGTATGACTGAATTAGGCACAGAAATATGGATAAAAGAGGCATTAAAATCAGAGCAGTTGGCCTTCAAGGCACACAGCTTTCAAAATGTCTTGGAGAGCAGAGCAAACTCTTTGCAAGTAACTATTACCACACAGTTCCATTTGGCTAAGTCAAAACATGTGCATTCTATTCGAGTATGATGATCTTTACATGCAGTTTATAACTGTAAAAAGGTATGTTTCAACTTGGGGAGAGGGGAGCTGTGGTGAGAGCCATGGTTTGGAATCCTTCAGGGCCAGCATGCTTATCTGTGAGTCTGAGGGAGACGCCTCCAGGCCAAAGCAGGTGCTACAGAGAGAAAGGTTTGACACAAATGGTTTTATTTGACTGCTAGAGACAAATGAGTAGGAAGAAGCTATGATTTCTTTGCTGACTGCTGGTAAATCAGAACTGCAGACTGTAGGAGAGCTTAAAGGAGCAGTAGTAGGAGTGTGAATGAATGCTCTCTGTTCTGCACTAGGATGGATGTGTGACCAGCATGACATACCAATCTTCCACTCCCAAATCATGCTTTCCTGGAGGGCCTTCAAAACACTCTCACTTAGCCAAAAAAGACACTTTCTGGGCAGGGAAGGTCCCCAGAATGCCCATAGCCCCACCTGAGCACCTGACACTGGCACTCTGTGCCTGCCTCACTGAGCCTCTTTGTATTTTCACCTCTGCCCAGCATCATGTAGAAGGGCTGCCAAGGGCTGTGTGCCTGCGTGCTCCCCTTGTGACAGCATTGTGTTGTAGGTGCCAACAAAGGGAAAGCACGGACAGTGCAAAGTAGCTGATAATTGCATTAAATGGGACTGTTTTGGCAGCACTTTGATTGTGTGCTGAACATACTTACACGGATCTTCATTAATTTAGGGGCTGAAGAGAGGCTGCAGCTCATTGCACAACATTCAGAGGTTCCCTCCCACATGCAAACGCATCTTTTGAAAAGCCAAGCCTTGATCTCGTTTGAGGTACCTTAGAAAATGTAACTGCAGTGGATCTGCTGAAGCTGAATTACTTGTGGAGAGAACATATTACATGTCTTCCCTTAGATCTAGTCACTAGTTATCTCACATGTGCTGTTGTATTAGACAGAAAAAGCACAAAATGGTGTACTTCCTCTTGTTCCAAAGGAAGTGACAGTCGTTATTCTTTCCAGCAAATGTAATTGCATCAATTGTTTCTCACACAATACTCACAATTAAGGTTTCCAAAAGAACAGCTAAACTATAAAGCAGAGGGGAGCTGTTATTCACAGGTGTTGGATTAGATCTAATTTATGAGTGTAGCAGAAGCTACTTAGATGCGGGTGCTTAAAGCACATTCCTTCCTCCTATATTCTGAAAGAATACTTAGACCACTCAAGGATATTTCAATACCCTGAGCTTTTCCTGGAAATGCTTGAATATGGCGTAGGCAAACGAGAGATAAAGGAGAATCTTATAGCACAGGCAGATGACTAATGATGGTGCAAGCCATAAAAAAACACAGGACTACTAACAAGGGAATGGAGATCAGCTGAGTAACCAAAAGAACAGGGTTTCAAATATTCATTTTTTACACAAATGCAATTGTGATAGAGTAGGTGCATTATTCCGAGGGAAGGCAGAAAGTGAGATAGAGTAAAAGCTCTGCACTGTGCTGGTCACAGCACATTCAGCATTTTGCAAGCAGCTCCCAGCTGCATAGAATTGAGCAACACACCCATGAGCAGCCCACAGCACTGGAGGTGCTGCTGCCCTGCTGTCACCTACAGGTTGTGCTTAACAGTACTACTATATGTGAATACTTATGCTGCAGCTCTCTCCAGCTCCTCCAGATCTGAGCAAGACTGGATCAAAGAAGGGTAAGGTGCCCTGTTTTTTGAGGCAGCAAGGTTTTTTATTCACAGGGGAAAAGAGGTGTAGTCCAACATGAACATGTGCCTCTAAAATCTTTGTCAGTCTTCAAGGGAGGGAGCTGGAATTTCATCTGATTAATTTTTCCCCACTCTCAGTTCTCAGGAGGGTCACCGGCTGAGGAACTGGCAAAACTCTTTTCCCATTTTGTTTTCAACCTTTACCTTTTGTCAGCTCACTCTGCATCTTCTAGATCCCAGCCACCCCCAGTTTCCAAACACACCACCTTCTCACCCATCCTCTGCTCATACATGAGGTACCGCCAGCTGATGTTTATTCAGCTCAGAGAACAGCAGCGTATCTAACGGTCTTTAGTTATTAACACAAAAATCTTACCATGTGCTCACACCAAGACAATCTGGTACCATCACCCTTTCAGGTCATGCAGCAAAGCACTTGTTTGACTGCTTTTGAAAGATTCTTTTTCTTGCACTATCCCCTCAATACTCTTCATGTTATCTAGATGAGAACAAGCCACATCTGCTTACATCTCCTTCCAGATGTAACAGCCCTGGCAATCGTAAGGCATACTTCCTGACTGCACTGCTGCAACCAGCATTACACATACAGTATTGCATAATGTAGCCAAGTGTGGGAACAACCACACAGCCACAGGCAAGCTGTCACCTCAAAAGGAAAGTTCGTTCATGTTTTTCATGGCGCTGGGACTGCAGAGTGCATAAGTGAATTCAACATTCTCTGTATTATTACCAGAATTCAACAGGGATGGAACCTTTACAGCACAAAAAATTTTGTTTGAGCACAGGCTTTGAAGACTATAAACTATTTGACCATTGCAAGAGTTAGAAAATAAATTCTAAGTCTTGAAATATTCTCTACATACTTAGGAGTAAAATGCCCTACATTTTGAGCAGTTCTGTTGGCAACACTGTGAGGTTGCTACCTCTGGCTTTGCACGGGCTCTTGAACCAGGAGGAGGATCTGTGCTCTTGTCCACTTAGAGAGCATTTGTGCTTTTTCTCATGAGTTTCCATTCTTTCCATGCTAAAGAGGGAAGGAGATGTGCCTGTAAACATGTTGTAGTTTAAACCTTCTGGTGCTGCACGCAGGTGCTGTGGGAGGGATTACCTTGTTTGTGGCAGTCTGGGCTGGGGGTGTATTTGTGTGAAGATCTGCAAGGTGATATTTGCTCCTCCCAGACTTCTTATGGGACATGCACGCATGCAAGCAAATATGTAAAAGAAAACCCACTTCAGGTGTGTTGCATTGCTCCAAAGGAGTGTAAGAAAGGAAAACACCAGTTACATAATAGAAGTATTCTCAAGAAGGAATTGTTTAATCACAAACACCTTTCAGTCTTAATAAAACTAAATTAGATCTTCTCTAACAGATCAGCATTTTATCCACAGTTGTTATACACACAAAAAAAGAGAAAAAAGTAGATTATCGTTTTAAAATGTAGCATTGCTATTATAAAAGAAAGGCTGGATGTTCTGCTGGTACAGCTTCTCCCTCACAGTTTAGCATTAAACTGTGTCAGCATCTTCTCTAGCTTCAATGCTAGTGCCATGTTACCTTTAATCCTTAATTTTCCTGACATGAAGGCCATGGTTGGCTTTAGTTTACCTAAAAAGAAGACACAGAATCATCAGGAAAAGGAAAGGAACTGGAGATTGCGATATCATATAGTAGTTACTTTGCTACCAAGTTCTACTGTAAAAGCATCAGAAAAGAGGTTCAACAGATTGACTGGATGCTTTCTGAAGCTACGCTCTGAAAAGTTCAATAGCTACTGAACAAAGCAGTAGATATTTTTATTATAAAATCATGGACTCACAGAGTGACTTACGTTGGAAGGGAATTTAAAGGCCATGCACTTCCAGCTACAGCTCATCCAATTCCAAGACCACAAAGAGAGGTGAGCCTGTCAGCTCATCCATCAGCAAGATGTTTCCTGCCACCAGTAGCTGCCTCAGTTCTGCCAAACCCGTTTGTTACTCACCAGTGAACATCTTCACAAAGTCGCCACTCGACATGCTCATAACAACATCAGCTGCTGCAGGAGGCTTCCCAAACCCAGCACTCCCACTGCTGGTTTTCAGGACAAGGTACCAAGTGCCTCCTTCATCACCTGAGTGGAACAGGGAGAACCTGTGGCAGCACCACAAGGACTGATGTGCCCTGCCCTTCGCTACCCCCGCCTGCTTTTCTCTCCCATCTTCGTGCTAGACGTGCTGGAGGTGCTGTGCCAGAAGCTGCCCCGCGCTCTCTGTGCAGACAAGGTCAGCCCCAGCAGATGCCCCACAGTGCCACAGTGTCAGGGGACAAGGCAGTGGCTGCTGGTGGAGCTGGAGGCAGCAGGGGTTTGGAACAGAACTACCATGCTGACCCTGTGCAGCACGGCCAGCAGGGTGACACAGCAGAAATGAAACACCAGGAAAACACACCACAGTCCCCAAAAGAGCAGCACATGCTGCTGATGCAGAAAGCATCTCCCTGTGACAACAGCAGCAGGGTAAATCCCACATGTGCTGAAGTTGGCTCTGAAAGGCAGCATCTTATAGACCACACCCAAAGATGTCCCTGTTCCTAGACCAGTTATAAAAGACAAGTATTTACATGTGAAAATACAGACTGACTCTTGCTAGAAAAGTGAGCATTTGAGAATTTTACAAGTGATGGTCTTACCTGACAATTCAAACTGAAAGACGCCCTGCGTGGATTTCACTATTTCTTTATTGAGTTCTCCCTGAATAACTCTGAATGTTTCTGCAACAGGCCCCGCTGAAGCTGATTCTTTATTAAGCTTGGCTCCACCTGATGCCTGTGAAGCACCTAAAAGAAACAGATGGATTCTCTGTAAAATGCTGGAACGCTCTATCTCACTTATCTTTCTAAGAATATATATGTTTTCAGCAGTTCTTCTGCAAAAGCTTCTAAGGTGTGAATCAATTCACTACTTTAATCAGCAACTTTCTACACTGCAGTGAATGTGCTCATTTAACATTAAGAAAGAGCATTTGCAATTTATAAGGCATGTAATGCTTAGCAGCCCCTAAAAGCCATGCAGAAGGTCAGTGTATCAGGAAATAATTATTCTACTCAGTGAATTGCTACTGTGTTGGAGATCTGGGCTGTTGGCAGTATCAGTTCCTGGCTGAAAAGTCTAAGTGCGCACTCACAAATAGTATTTTCAAGGGAACTGGGCTCTTTTCAAACTTAGCCTCTTTCTTTCCTACATTTGTTTTGGCACTCCTATAAAACATATTCAGTATTCCTATTTGCCCTCCAATAGAAACATCACTATTCTGAAAAAGTGAACCTGATGCTTTTGTAAAAAAACAACTTCTCTATTTCATCTTGTAGACATTCACATCATGTACGACTGTGAGAACTTCATGTAGGAATAGAAGCTTCTCAAGTTCTCACACTGCAAGAAAGATGTAACACTCCTGCAAAATATGCTGATTGCTTGTGATTTTTTTACAGCAATATTTACTCATAATCTTCATGCCACTTAACTCTGGTGGTAAAAAGCAAAAAGGTTGTTCAAAACAAGGTGCTGATTATGAACTGTGAAAGTTGCAGACACTAAAGTCACTTCCATAAATCAAACAGCCCAAATACAAGAGATTTTGCCACATAGCTTGAATGTAGTCCAAAAGTAACTTGAAATAGAGGAGGCATTCATTATCATCACAAATAATCGACATGTACATGCAGAGGTTGCCCTTCCACGGCCTTCTGATTATGTGGCTGTCATGTCAGTTTCAGCATCCAAGAAGAAGTCAGGCATTAGGGGGTGACCTAAAGGGGAGTTGAACAATAACAGTAAGCCCAAGTAAGGGTGAACAGCACAAACAGGAATCCATTCTGAAGGCAACAGCACCTCAATTTACCAGTAAATGAACTACAGGTTGAAAGAAGACGAGGTGACATGTTTAGGTTCTGGTACATTTAAAATCAGACCCAGAAGCCTCTTACAAATTCAGTCAGAAACATCTGAAGATGAAGAAACACTATCTCACTATTTGGTAAATAGTAATACATGCGCTTGTGGTGCAGGTGTATTTTCTTTTTGCTAATGGGTTTAAAATATATATATATATTTTATTATATAAATATATAATAAAATATATATATATATTTTATTATATAAATATATATATATATATATATATTTATATTTATATAGGCATTGATTATTAGAGCCTCAGTGGACTATTATGTGCTTTCCCAGAATCCACATTCTCAAACGTGAGGCAAAGCATCTTTTGACTGAGTCAAAGGAATATATCCATATTCCCCATATGGCCTTCCTTCCTTCGCAAGCTTCTCATTTTAAAGATCTCTTTTACCTGGTGCAATTGCATAGACATCAAAATCCTTAACGCCTTCTTCTCTCAGTAGAACTTCATCAATAATGAAGTTTCCAGTGAAAGTTTTCAGCTTTGTTAAAATGCAATATGCAGCATCTGCAATTATGTCAGTTTTTCTGCACTGCTTCTCTATTCCGGATCCTCCCAGCATATCCATAGCAGCTGTATGTATGGCTGGAAAATTCAGAGGACAGGAAATTACAAGTTTAACACTAATGACATCACATACTCATCTCTTTGGCAAATGCATAAACTTTATTCTCCTCTCACATGAAAGTAAATCATGAGAAGACTAAACTGTGAAATACCATCAACCAGCGAAGAATGGTCAACCAGCAAACAATCCTCAAAGTGTAAAGATTCCCTTACTTGAAAAGTATTAAAGGAACCAAAAGAGGAATAAAGGGAAGAACTCCTTGTAATATTCATATTATTCAATGCTTCTATCAATATTTTCCACACAAAGACTTCCTCTGGCTTTATTCAGAGGAACTAACTCAAAAACTAACAGGACAACTATCTTTCTCAAAATGAATGTGCATCAGCAATTAACATTTTCTGCAGCCATTACCATACTGAAAATCTCAATTTTAGCCCCACAATAACTTGTGAGATAACAAAGTGACTCTAAGTTAAAGATGAGAAACCCAATAGCACAAACTCAAACTTTTCCTGGCTTATGCTCCTCTACTTTCACATTACAGCCAATTATTATTGTTCTAAATATAGCAAAACTATGGGCAAAGACTGATATGAAAAACCATCTACTGTACTGCAATCTGCACATCCTTCCATCTATTTCATACAAAGTGCTGCTGGTTTTCCATTAATTCATACATACAGCATCTTCCACTTTGACCCTGCAGTACCTCTACTACTCATTCACACTCTTACATCCTTTTGGCAGGCTACCTCTTTCACTTTTAGTTAAATCGAGAGCTCATAACATCTCACTATCAGCATATTTTCTTGTTTCAAGGAGCTGGATGAACCAATAGAACCATACTAGCACAGTGTCAATCTCCAGCATTGAAGCTGATCACATATATATGATGTTCTTTAAATTAAAAACTTTGTAATTGTAATGTAGATACTACAGAAGTCACCTCTCTCACTCTCTAAAGTAGTTAACTTTTGTTTTGGCAGATAAACCTTTCAAAACAACATTTTTCTTCCTAGACTGAACATTACAAACTTTTATACTTCAGAACATGAACAGTTTTCATCAAGGAAACACTGATACATACAAATTTTGAAAGCTCACTTGCTGCTTCTAATGCTTTCAAGACACTGGTCTCTTTGTTCAGCAGCTACCAAACCTTCAACAGCAGCCCTGGTCCTCACTGACCCATGGACAATAAACTGGAGCTAGTATAAGATGGGCACACCAAGTTATTTTTCTGCTATGCGGCCCTTCAGTGTGCTGTGACTTGCAAGAAGTGTTGGATGGTTGTGTGAAAAAGCAATTGATTTCCCACTCAGCCAAAACTTTTTTTTTTTTTTACATCTACAGAGGTACATATCTTGTCAGCTTCATCTATTTCCTGGCAATCTAACTAGCTGGGGATTCTAAATATTGACGTAAATGTCCAATACTACTCAGGGATGGTGTGCAAACCAAAGTTTGAGTCATGTTGAAAGGAGCAGTGACAAGACAGGAGAAAAAGCAGAATGTGCTCAGGCTGAAGGTAAGTTTAAGTGAAAACAGGAAGGCAACAGTGAGAACTAGGAAAGAAAGCCAATACCCACACAACATCTTTGATCACAAAAAAATACACAGAAGTGCTCGGTGTTCTGAATCAGTCCTAAATAAGACCACCTGTATAGGACAAAACACAACAATTCAAAATAATCACCTGTTTTAGGCCATAAAGCATTGACAGCAACTTCTCCTTTAAATTCTTCTGCCATTCCCAAGACACACATGGACATGCCATATTTACAAATTGTGTAGGCTACAAAAAGCACACAAAAATCCCATATTTAGTAGGATACATATTTAGTCTACACATAGAATTTTACTTTAGAAGGATGTAAGTCACGGAAAAATCAACTTTCTGGGGTCAGAGCATCATCTTCCTAGAGTACAGAAACTCTCCCAGCTCCTACCACCCCCTTCAGATACAAACTGACCCTTTTACATGAGTATTGAATTGGGGAGGGAAAAAAAAAAGGAAAAAAGCACGTTGTAAATCCTTTTTGTATACTCTGAGAAGGGGATGTTGCAGAGAAGGAACATGGACCTGCAAGAGGAGTTTAACCATGTTCCAAGTGTTGAAGTTTAAAAGATAATCCACAGGTTTAAGATGAGCAACATATGTTCTAGCCCAAAGACGCAACTGGGGCCTCCTTCACTCCTCAAAGATAATTTCTATTTAAAAAGACAGCAATGAGCTTTATCGCTATCAAATCAAATGTGGAAGCATAGAGAAAAAAAGATTTTGCCTTCCTATCTCTATTGGGAATAGAAAACATGGTGTAGTATTAAGAAATCCTATGAAAAACTCTTAACTCTTACCTGCAGAACCTTCTTGGAAATATAAGCCTTTCACCACCACTGAAGACTTTTTGTACAATAATCCAAGGCTGCCCACAACAGAACTGCTGCATTCTCCAAAAGCAGAAAAGGAGTGACTTCTAAAAACAACAAAACCAACCAATTCTAACGTTTTGATACTCAGTGCAGCTCTCTGTAATTTAATTCTTTTGGCCCTCTGAACACAGAGGACCAGTAGCTCAACACGCTGTAAAGGCAAAGTCCAGGATCACAATCCCAATGCAGGGTGCCAAAGACAAGCGCCAAAAATCAGATTTTCAAAAATGACCATGATTTTCCTTAAGGCTTTCACAGTAAAACTCAGTTTGCAAGTAACTGCATTTAACCCAATAAATCCCCACAAGTCTGTCCAACCAACCAGCAGGCTGACACAGCTGTGCAAACGACTTGTGACTGAGCCCCTGTGTACAAAGGTGTCACACAGAGTGGAAGCACCAGTGAGATAAAAAGGAACTGGGAATATTGCATGAGCATTTCAGCACAGTGTGAGGAGAACCAAAGTTCACCTGCAGCTGAGACTTGCAAGGGAAGCCAGTGGCAACTTGTTTATCTGCTATAATGTGGGTAGGAAGAGCATGAACAAGGGAAAGGCGTTGCTGAGTGGCATGGGTGATTCAGTGAGAGCAGACACTGGTAGTGCCTTGCTTAGGAACATGGTTTACCAGGACATGAGAAACTAGCCATAGATGAGAGGTAATCTTAGAACTTGGAAGGTTGGAAAAGACAATATAGTCCAACCTTCAACCCATCCCCACTATGGCCACTAAACCATGTCCTTCAGTGCCACATCTAAACCCTTCCTGAACGTCACCAGGGATGGTGACTTCACCACTTCCCTGGGCAGCATGTTCCAATGCATCATCAATCTCAGTAGGTAAAATCAAGCCTGGTGAACCTGATTGACTTCTGTGATAGAATGAAAGGATTTGAGGCCAAAGTGATAACAGCTGACACCATTCACATTAGCAAGGCTTTCATTACCATCTCTCAAAATACTTTTGTATCCAAGTAAATACATAATAGTCTGGATGGTTGAACAGCCTAAGGGGTAAGAGAAATGTTAACTGGACAGGTTCAGGGAGTTAGAATCATGCAGGTGGGCTCCTTTTGCAGCAGGCACGGCCGCAACCAGGGCAGCCCACAGGCTGCACCGTGGGCGCTTTCTGCACTCGTACAGGATCTCATGACTACTGCTTGCAACACACGGGAACGAATAAGGTCAACATATGTCCCCGTTCATTAGCAGCGCAGAAATAACGCCGCAGCAGTCACTCAATTCAGATTCCACAGCACACCCACAGCCGCACTTTGCCCTCCGGACGTGCACACAGCTCGGCCCGTGAGCAAACAGCACCGAGCGGGACTCCGGGTCCGACCCAGCCACTCCGGGGCCACCATGCCTGGCCGCGGCCTCCACCCCGCGTCCCATCGCCCTCAAGGGGCTGCGGAGCACGCGTCTGTCCCTCTGCCCGGCCCCGGCCCCGGCCCCGGCCCCAGCTCTGCCCCAGCAGCTCCTGTGGCTCAGACCTCGCGGCCCCGCCGAAGGAAGGAGGAAAGCCCAGGTCGCCTTACCCAGTGTTGGGCAGCATGGCGGCATGGCTATGGGGCGGCTGTCGGCTCGGCACGGGACGCGCTCCCCGCTCACACCGCCCTCCGTGCAGCCACGGCCCGGGGAGCCGGGCGGAGCCAGGGCCGAGCGGGGCGGGATGAGGGGCGGGTGATGGAAGTATCGGGATGAGTTCCCTGCGGGAGTACACCTCGTTCAACCAAGCCAAAGCCTTGCACGTTTTCACTGGCAAAAATAAAATCGCATCTGAGATCTCGCCCTCAAGGAAAGGAGTGAATGACCAAACTGAAGTGACAACTGAAACGATTTATTATTGAAACAACCTGTCCTTATAACTATCGGTCTATCCACTACCACCTCGGGTCACTATGCGGGTGCCGACATGACCCCACTGCAGGGCGCTCACTCATCATCTTCATCACTGTCATCTTCATCGGTGCGCAGCCAGCAGCCTTCCTCTACCCAGACAGAGCTGGTGAAAGGTGGGCGCTGCGGGTCCTCCCAAGGCTCCCACTCCTCTGGCATCACCGTGACTTCATGCTGTATGTTCACCGTGAGCGATAAGGAGTGGAAAAGCAGGCCGGCCTCAGGAGCACGCTGCTCTTGCTCTCTTGGGCGCCAGGGAAGTTCCTGCAGTGCTGGGTTGCGTGGCAAGCTGTCTCCCATGTAAGATGAAGCGGTGAACGACAAGGAAGTAGAAATATCTCCAGGGCTCCAGCCACTGTTTGGTGGCAGCAGGGACAGGTCCAGAGGCTGGTTCATTCCCCAAGCTGCTGCAGCACGCATTGGCCGGCTGTGAGAGGCTCGAGCTCGGCGTCGGCTGCGGTTTCTCCTTCGGCGCTTGGGAGGCCGGGGTCCCCTGGCTGCAGCCGCCTGGGTGCCGGCTGCCGGACCCGCTGCCTGCAGGCAGCCCCTGCGGGAGCAGGAGCAGCAGCAGCAGCAGGAGCAGCAGCAGGGGCCCGTCTCGGCTCTCCTTCTCCGGGCAGATCTCGGCCTGCGCTGCTCGAGGAGCCGAGAGCTCTCTCCTCCGAAGTCTTGGTTCCAGTTGACGAGAGGCTGCAAAAGGCAAAGGAGAAGAGTCAGTTGTTATCACCTTGCGCTTGAAAGACAGCAAGGTACAGGAGATTTTCAATTGCTAAAGACGGACATGGGAGTGAGCAGCATCACGAGCCGATCCTTGACCACCTCTTGCAGGGTGGGAGCGTCTTTGCTCAGTCCAATTGAAATTTGTCCTTGCAGACATTTCTGCGACAAAGCGGTTTTCGCTGTGCCACTCGGCAAGTGAAATCCTTCTGAACACCCTGGGGGTTCTGATGGTGTGTCATTGTGATGGCACGTGTTTGTGATGGGGGCTTCGGCCACTCCCAACATGGAGTCACAATGATCACCCCAAGGTGATGCCCAGCCCTTTTCACCAGAGCTGTGCTCTGTCCTTTCATCCCCATCTTGTCTCAATGCAGTGCTGCTTATAAATCAGATTATAAATCAGATATAATTCCATGGGCTTTTCTGAACTCTCATGATCTGCAAACAAGAAGAGAGCAAGAGTTTCTACTGCTTTGTCCAGTATTTAATGAAATGTTCATCTCTGATCTGTGGTTTCATCTCAGTTTAAAGCTGGTTCTTTTTTTGCCTGTTTAAATGTACAAAGTATTTGTTGAGCGAGGGTCAAATCGCAGCTTTTACAATGTTGAGTTCTGGCCATGTTTTGGATCTGTGATATCCACATTTACTGCCATTCAAATCATTCCTCAGTTCCCTTCAGCAAAACTTTGGAACAGAGCAATTAAACATGAGGCAAAGTGACAAAAAGCAAAACATAAAACACATACATAAAAATGTTATTCAACAAGTAAAGTAACTGTTATGGGTTAGCCCTCAGCTGTACCTTCAGAAATGGCCTGGAAAAGCACATTCTTTTTCAGTCAGTCAGCCTCCTTGATGATGATTCTCTTTCTTCTTATTTAGAGACTTAAAGCCATCCCTGTCTTTCCTCACATGGCTTCCTAACATTGCATCTGTGTTAGGAAAGCTGGGATTTAAATGTGATGCAGTATTTGAAATGAGGCTGGAAAAGGTGCTGCCTTCAAACCTTGGGAGGGAAGCATTACTAACAGAATATTGGCCTCTCATACCACGCATCTACAAAATGCCCGTCCTCATTTTGACTTGACATGGTGTAAGCATGAATAAGATGTGGATCTCTAAGAGAAGACGTAACTAAATCCTGCTGCAATGCCCAGCAAGGAGAACATTTTTTCTGTAATGACTGTGTATAATGACTCAAAGAGAAGACATATAACAGTATTTCTTTATGTTTTGTGAATAATACTTCTTTTGGTTTTCACCTTTTCTGCAGATAGCAAACTGCCCTCTGTTACTGTGAGATGTATGCCACCTAACTGAACGTGATTTTGCTGGAAATGCATCCAGAGCAGAACAAAGCTGTCTCTGGCTGCCCCCTGTGTTTTCCCCTCTCCATTAAAGCAGTAGTTCATCCTGTGGGATGAAAGCTTACTGTGCTGCCCTGGGGGATAGTGATTGTGAATGGCAACTGTGTCAGGGCTGTGTCTGGCTGCTTGTGTGGTTGTACACATGTTTAGAGGGGAGAGAGGACAGGACTGTCATATCCATATATAAGCCATTATGGATTCGAGCCCAATGGAACAAGAAATTCAGTAGCAATAGACAAGGAAAAACAGAAAGATGGAATCTTTGTTTTCTGATGATGTGTTTTTGCTATACTGCTTATCCAGGGATGAGCATGTGTCCTAGAGGCAGCATCATGGGAACATAGACAGGTATCCCACCACCTTCCACTCAGGTCCTCAGTGCTGTGCTGTGGGATATTGTGGGAGCTGATGGTGCTGACTATGAGGTGTACTTGATCCTTGCATTACAAACTTTCATGTGGTGCCATTCTTGGACTTTATGCTCTAAACAGACAAGGCTGAACAATGTGCCAGTCTGCTCTGCACTGGAAGGACAAACCCCACAGTGGGTGCTAAAATTCTTCTGGACATTTGCATTCCACAGGATTTTTACATGAGTGTAGAAATGCTCTGCTTATAAATCCGTTCCTCAGGTCACAGCTTTTGTAAAAAAGAAGTGACTAAACAAACTTGTTGCCCTGTTATCAGAAACTGAAGAAAAACTTCAGATTCTTTTACTGGCCGTTCCAGTTAATAAGTGAAAGAAAACCAGCTCTAAGGCCTGTGTAAAATACAGGCGCTATCTGCATGGTGCTGAAGGTAATGAACGACGCTGATCGCTAACTGTACCAAGAAGAAAAGGTAAGCTCAGCCTTCAAGTCCCCACGGGCTCTGTTTCGATGACCTCTTTCATTTCATCAGCTCCACTGGCACGTTTTTTTCCCAGCCTGAGTAGGGAAAAATCCAGCTATGTGTGTGTGCCAGCAGAGGGAGCGCTCAGCACACGAGATTGAATCACGGAATATCCCGATTTGGAAGGGGCTCTCAAGGATCATAGAACCACAGAATAGTTGGGTTGGAAGGGACCTCAGGGCCCACCCAACCCCTGCCATGGGAGCGCTGCTACCCAGCAGGTCAGGTTAGAACAGGGCCATCCAACCTGGCTGACCCCTTTACTTTAACCCTTTGAGGCTGATCTGTCAGCCCATGGTTCACCCATATTTTGCCTGGATTTTATTTATTGTGGTGGTGGCCCAAATGTGGTTTGACTCCCCACCCCCAGTTTCTTTTTAGGCTAGGGCCCCTACTTGTTCTTAGGCTTGTGGCTGGATTCTCTGACACACACTGAGAGAGCTTGACATGCATTTACTACATATTTCCTACATTTAAAGTCAACGATTGACGGGATTAACAGACTACAAGCTGTGAAAGCTGAAAGGAATGAGGGTTTATTTAAAGCAATCAGTAGATAAAGCTTATCTTTGTTATAGGTAACATTCCTTTTTCATCAGTAACTCAGTGGTGCAAATGTAAGCTGAAAAGTAGAGAAACAAAATCTGTCCCTCTCAAAGAACTAGCATAGATTTCTCACAACTTATAAGCCAATATGATAAACTGAAAAGGCTAGATTTTTTATTTCTCTACTCATTGGTGTTTCTGCACATCTCATTATTTAAAGGGACTCTTCCTTGCTCAAGTATGATGGTCTTCTGAGTTCCCAACCTGAAGTCATGGCTGTGTGGTACCCTCCTGCACCAGCTCTGCTTTGGGGTCTGGCAGTTCCTTCTGTAACTGCCTCCTGCCATTCCCACCTGGAGATTATGCTAAAGAATGGAGAGGGAACTTTGCAAATGAGTGAGGACAGTAGCACAGCACCTCCTGAGAAAGGCTTACTTCCACAGACTTTTATTGATGGGCTGCACACATCAGCTTGATGTTACCTTAAGGAAATGAGAAAGTGAAGAGAAGGGACAACTGCACAGTAGACAGCCAAGAAACAAAGCCATGTAGTCCCCAGAGGATTTTCTTCTCCAGTGTCAGCAAGTAGTAAGGATGAGGAAGGTGACAATAACTCTTCTTGTCAGACTTTTCCCTCTGTTAGCAAGGGAAAATGAGGAAGAAAAGTGTATGCATTTCCTCCATAGCAGAATAAAGCTTAAGCAAGGCAACCTCTGTGCAGGAAAACAAAAAAAATCTTCTCTTGTATTTCCTTAATGTGAACAGTACCTTCTAGCTTTCCCCCTTACTTTCTCCCACTGATAGGAACCACATGGCATGAGCACTAGGTTGTGGAACACACCTTTTTCATCAATGGATGAAGTTTTATCAGGGTGGAGGATAACTGCCACATCATTATTTCCAGTTGTAATCTTTGTCCTAAGGGTGTGTTAGCATGTGTGGGATATGGTACTGGGAGACTACAGAGCACAAAGTTCTGGATCTTTTTTCCCTATAAATATGAACTGTACTCCATAAAAACGCTTTGTCCAGAAGGTTGTTGTCAGCTATTTCTTCATAAGCTGAGAGCTTGCTTTTTTATTATTATTAATTTTTGTTTTTATTTATTTATTTATTTATTTATTTATTTATTGGGAGGGGGGAGGGGGAAAGAAAGCATTAATGTGATATGGGGGAATGCAGAGATTCAGACTTTGGAGTAAAAGGAGAATACTGAAGGCCACATCTATTCACCAAAAACCACATCTCTCAGAACTCCAAGTTTACCAGGCCCAAAATGGAGGGAATAAAAGATTAATGCTGTTGCCTCATTCAAAACTGGGAAGAGACAAGCCCAGATGGCTCGTTTTCTTATTTTCTTTGCCTGAAGAATAAGTGTTACACTGCTGTTGACTGTTAAACACATCCTAACTAAGCAATGTCCTATGTTTGTGTTTATCATTTTGATTGCTGTCATTTTCCTTTCTTTGTAGAAAGGGAGAGACCCAAACAGAGTGAGGTTTTCTCCATAGGAAATGAACCCTGCTCCAAGAATTCTGCAGCCTGAACAGATGTGACGCACAAGACAAGTTTGTCAGCCTATTACAAATGGGCAGTTGCCTGAAGGACTGCAAATGGCCCTGGGATTTCTGTGACAGAACTGAAAATCAGCCCCTCAGCAGCCCAGCTTTGTCACCACAGACTTTCAGCCCTTCCCTCTGCCCTTCTGTGGGTGCAGCAACTGGCTAAGCCTGAGCTCTCTAAAGCATCTTATAGAACAGTACATCTGCGCTCACAGGTCAGCAGTAGGAGGGCAGAAGTGGAAGGACTGTGGGTCTGCCATAGCATCTGTGCATCACTCATTGATAGCTAATCCAATTCTGAACAGAGGATCTCACACTTAGCAACGCAAGAGGGCTAAGAGAATGATCCAGTTCCACATTCTTAGTGTTGTGAAGCACACTAGGGAATAACTTGGGGAGACAGCCTGGAGACCCAAGTGTCAGGGTCTCTTAAACATAGAAAACAGCCTATTGTACTTATCTGACACATAAAAATTACACATTGCACATTCTTACTGACGTCAGCCAAATATCCATTCTATAATTAGCATATATTCACACTGCCAGATCCCCTGCTTTCTTTCAAGTGGTTTTCTTGTTGAGCTGTTATTACACAGTTTTTAATCATATTCATTGTACAGGCTCTCGTTTAATTTACCCTGCATTACCTGTGTATGTCTGCCTTGTGACAGCTGACACATACCTGCTGTGACCACAGATATTTCATGTCCCACCAAAACCCAGGGGTCTCTCCCATCATTATTTACCTTCCCAGCACAAAGAGGGAGCTGCCATCAAACTAAGAAGGGAATGATCAACCATACTCCTGCCCTTGTTACCCATTCCTGTAGGGTAATAAAGAAGATGGTTACCCTAAGGAAACTCTGCCATACTCTTCATGTGCAGCTCATCAGGAACTTTTCTGACTCCTATTTCATATTTTCCAGATTAGTATTTTTTGCCTGTAAGACATTCATGTTATTCATCTAAAGCAGAAGTCATTTTCAGTCCTGAAAGGGGCTCGTTCTTCACACTTTAGAACATTTTTCTATGAGCTTTGTCTTCCAGACAAATACTGAAGAAATCAGAAATATTTTCTGCATAGCAGCAGTTTATATTCTGACTTATGGTGCACTGTCAATCTCCTTTGTCCTTCCACAAGAGAAAGCAACTGGAACAGGTTACTTTGTGTGGTAAAAGCGTAAGGAGAGCTGAAAATGAAACTTCTTGGACTTTAAGGAGCCACAAGAAGAGCCTAGAAAGTGAATGACACTCATGTCTCTGAACATTTAGGTGGACACCAGGGGAGCAAAATCCTTCCTACTGTAAGAGACGAGCAAGTCCAAGACCTCCTCATAAGACTGGATATGTCCAAGTCCATGGGGCAGGATGACGTGCTTCCCAGAGTCATGAGGGAGCTGGTTGATACGCTCACCCAGCCATTCTCCACCGTATTTGAAAAGTCATGGCTGTCAGAAGAAGGCAGGAGAAGTCCCTGGGGTCTGGAAAAGGGAAACATCACTCCCAGTTTTTAGAAAGGCAGGAAGGAAATCACATGGGAAACTACAGGCCAGTGAGCCTTACCTCTGTGCCTGGGAAGATCATGGAGCTGTTCCTCATGGAAGAAATGCGGAGAACGATTTGGAGGTTCTGGTGGACGAAAAGATGGACATGAACCAGCAGTGTGTGCTTGCAGACTGGAAGACCAACTGTATCCACAGAGAAGTGGCAGCATGGAGAAGTAGGCTCTTGCTCCCCTCCACTCTGCCTTCATGAGTCCCCATCTGCAGTACTGTGTCCAGATCTGGAGCCCACAGCACAAGAAAAGTGCAGAGCTTCTGGATTAGCTCCAGAGGAAGGTCAGAATGATAATTAGAGGTCTAGAGCACATCTCCTGTGAATAAAGAGAGGAGAATTAGGCTACATGTTAGGTTAGATACTAGGGGGAAACTTTTTCAGACAGAGGGTGGTGAGGCAATGGCACAGGCTGCCCAGAGAGGCTGTAGATGTGAGTTACCAACAGTGGAGTCTGGGAAGGACAAGAATCTTCCATTAATCGGTGACTGCTGGAAGGCGACAAAAATAGTGCTCTGCATTACAGTAGTTGAATTCCTGTTCCTCAAATTGTCCCACACTGCCTTCTATTTAGGAAACAAGCTCAGGGCACTCCTTGCCTCATTGCTCCTTTTAATTCAGACCTGCTGCTTCCTACAGGACCAGAAAGACGTCTGCTTAAACACTTGCGTAAGCCTGCCCTGCCCCAGTCAGGCAGAGTAGTATTTGCAACGCCAAACCACAGCAACCTTAATGCAGATGGCTGCACCCTCAAGCTTCTCTGCCTGAATCTGGCTTCTTGTGGTCTTGTGTCCTCCATTGCTGTTCCAGCAGGGAAGACGCCCCAGACCCTTGTGAATCCCTTATACTTTCTGTGCCTTGGTTTCTGGCCTGTGTAGGAGGGATGTAGGACAGAGTGTTGAGCAGGAGACAACCAGATGCTGCGGCGATCGACTGGCAGAGAAGGACCAAAGTACTTCAAAGGTGGGTAGATGTGGATCAGATCTATGGGGCAGGAGGTGCTGTGGTGCTGAGGGGGGTCAGATCTATGGTGCTGGAGCTGCTGTGGGGCTGATGGGGGATAGATCAATTGGGCAGGATCTGCTGTGGGGCAGATGTCGGTCTGATCTATGGGGCAGGATCTGTTGTGGGTCAGATCTATGGGGCAGGAGCTGCTGTGGGGCACATGTGGGTCAGATCTATGGGGCCAGAGTTGCTGTGGGGTAGATGTGGGTCAGATCTATGGGGCAGGAAATGCTGTGGGGCTGATTGCGGTAAGATCTATAGGGCAGGAGCTGCTGTGGGGCAGATGTGGGTCAGATCTATGGGGCATGAGCTGCTGTGGGGCACATGTGGATCAGATCTATGGGGCAGGAGTTGCTGTGGAGCTGCTATGGGTAAGATATGAGGGGTAGGAGCTGCTGTAGGGCTGATTGGGGTCAGATCTATTGTGCAGGACCAGCTCTGGGGTATCTGTGTGTCAGATCTATGGGGCAGGAGCTGCTGTGGGGCACATGTGGGTCAGATCTATGGGGCCAGAGTTGCTGTGGGGTAGATGTGGGTCAGATCTATGGGGCAGGAAATGCTGTGGGGCTGATTGCGGTAAGATCTATAGGGCAGGAGCTGCTGTGAGGCAGATGTGGGTCAGATCTATTGGGAAGGATCTGCTGTGGGGTAGAGGTGGGACTGATCTGTTGGGCAGGAGCTGCTGTGGGGCTGATGAGGGTCAGATCTATGGAGCAGGAGCAGCTGTGGGGCACATGTGGGTCAGGTCTATGGGACAGGTTCTGCTGTGGGGCTAATTGGGGTAGGATCTATTGAGGCAGGAGCTGCTGTGGGTCAGATCTACGGGGCAGGAGCTGCTGTGGGGTTGCTGTGGGTCAGATCTATGGGGCAGGAGCTGCTATGGGGCACATGTGTATCAGATCTATGGGGCAGGAGCTGTTGTGGGTCACATGTGGGTCAGATCGATGGGGCAGGAGCTGCTGTGGTGCACATGTGGGTCAGATCTATGGGGCAGGAGCTGCTGTGGGGCAGATATGGTTCATATCTATGGGGCGGGAGCTGCTGTGGCTCAGATCTATGTGGCAGGAGCTGCTGTGGGGCTGATGTGGATCAGATCTGTGGGGCAGGAGCTGCTGTGGGGCAGATCTATGGGACAGGAGATGCTCTGGGGCACATGTGGGTCAGATTAATGGGGAGACGCTGCTGTGGGGATGATGTTGCTCAGATCTATGGGGCAGGAGCTGCTCTGGGTCAGATGTGGGTCAGATATATGGGGCAGGAGCTGCTGTGGGGCTCATGTATGGGACAGGAGCTGCTCTGGGGCACATGTGGGTCAGATCTGTAGGGCAGGAGCTGCTGTGAAGCAGATGTGGGTCTGATCTATAGGGCAGGAGCTGCAGTTGGGCAGATGTGGTTCAGATCTATGGGGCAGGAGCTGCTGTAGGGCTGATTGGGGTCAGATCTATTGGGCAGAAGGTGCTCTGGGGATGATGTGGTTCAGATCTATGGGGCAGGATCTGCTATGGGGCAGATGTTGGTCATATATATGGGGCAGGAGATGCTGTGTGTCTGATGAGGGTCATATCAATGGGGCAGGAGATGCTGTGAGTTAGATCTTTGGGTCAGGATCAGCTGTAAGGCTGTGGGGGGTCAGATCTATGGGGCAGTAGCTTCTCTGGGGCTGATGTGGGTCAGATGTAAGAGGCAAATCAGCTGTGGGGCAGGCGTGAGTCAGATCTATGGGGCAGGAGCTTCTTTGGGGCTCTTGTGGGTCAGATCTATGGGGCAGGAGTTGCTGTGGGGCAGATGTGGGTCTGATCTATGGGGCAGGAGCTGCTGTGGGTCAGATCTATGGGGCAGGAGTTGCTGTGGGGCACATGTAGGTCAGATCTATGGGGCATAACCTGCTGAGGTGTATATGTGGGTCATATCTATTGGGCTGGAGCAGCTGTGGGTCTGATGACGGTCATATCAATGGGGAAGGAGATGCTGTGGGTTAGATCTATGGGGCAGAAGCTGCTGTCGGGCATATGTGAGTCAGATCTATGGGGCAGGAGCTGCTGTTGGTCAGATGTGGTTCAGATCTATGGGGCAGGAGCTGCTGTGGGGCTGATGTTGGTCAGATCTATGGGGCAGGAGCTGCTGTGAGGCTGATGAGGGTCACATCTATGGGCCAGGTATTGCTATACATCTGACTCACATATGCCCGAAAGGAGCTTCTGCCCCATAGATCTAACCCACAGCAACAGCTACCCCATTGATATGACCCACATCTGCCCCACAGCAGCTCCTTCCCAATAAATATGAACCACATGTGCCCCACAGCAGCTCCTGCCCCATAGATCTGACCCACAGCTTCTCCTGCCCCATATATCTGACACACAGCAGCTCCTGCCCCATAGATCAGACCCACATCTGCCCCACAGCAGCTCCTGCCACATAGATCTGACCCACATCAGCCCGACAGCAGCTCCTGCCCCATAGATCTGACCCACATCAGCTCCTGACACATAGATCTGACCCACATCAGCTCCAGCCTTAGAGGTCTGACCCTCATCAGTCCCACAAGAGCTCCTGCCCCATAGATCTGACCTACATCTGCCCCACAGCAGCTACTGCCCCATAGATCTGACCCACATCTACCCCACAGCAGCTCCTGCCCCATAGATCTTACCCAGATGTGCCCCAGAGCAGAGCCTGTCCAAAAGATCTGCCCCAGAGAAGCTACTGCCCCATAGATCTGACCCAAATCAGCCCCACACCAGCTCCTGCCCCATAGATCTGACCCACATCAGCCCCACACCAGCTCCTGCCCCATTGATCTGAACGATATCAGCCACACAGCAGCTCCTACCCCATAGATCTGACACAAATGTGCCCCACATTATCTCCTGCCCCATAGATCTGACCCCAATCAGCCCTACAGCAGCTCCTGCGCCATAGATCTGACCCACAGCAGCTCGTGCCCCATAGATCTGACCCACCTCTGCCTCACAGCAGCTCCTGCCCCATAGTTCTGACCGACAGCAGCTCCTGCTCAATTGATCTAAACCCCATCAGTCCCACAGCTGCTCCCTCCCCATAGATCTGACCCACATGTGCCACAGAGAAGCTCCTGACAAATAGATCTGACCCACATCAGTCCCACAGCAGCTCCTGCCCCATAGATCTTACAACAATGAGAGCAACAGCACCACCTGCCCCATCGATCTGACCCACATCAGCCCCAAAGCAGCACCTTTCCCAAAAAACTGACCCAAATCAGCCCCAGAGCAGCTTCTGCCCCATAGATCTGACCCACAACATCTCCTGCCCCATATATCTGACCCACATCTACCCCACAGCAGATCCTTCTCAATAGATCTGACCCACTACTGCCCCACTGCATCTCCTGCCCCATATATCTGACCCACAGCAGCACCTACCGAAATGATCTAACCCCCATAAGCCCCAAAGCGGCTCCTGCCCCATAGATCTGAATCACATCTACCCCACAGCAGCTCCTGCCCCATAGATATGACCCACATCAGCCACACAGCAGCTCCTGTCCCATAGATCTGCCCCACAGCAGCTCCTGCCCCATAGATCTGACTCATATTTGCCTGACAGCAGCATCTGCCCCATAGATCTTACCCACATAATCTCCACAGCAGCTCCTGCCCCATTGTTCTGACCCACATCTGCCCCACATCAGCTTCTGCCTTATACATCTGACCCACGTCAGCCCCACAGCAGCTCCTGCCCCATAGATCTGAATCACATCTGCCCCACAGCAGCTCCTGCCCCATAGATCTTACCCACATCAGCCCCACAGCAGCTCCTGCCCCATAGATCTGAACCACAGCATCTCCTGCCCCAAATATCTGACCCACATCTGCCCCACAGCAGCTCCTGCCCCATAGAACTGACCCACATCAGTTCCACAGCAGCTCCTGCCCTATATATCTGACCCACATCATCTCCACAGCATCTCCTGCCCGATAGATTTGAACCACAGCATCTCCTGCCCCAAATATCTGACCCACATCTGCCCCACAGCAGCTCCTGCCCCATAGATCTGACCCACATCATCTCCACAGCATCTCGTGCCCCATAGTTCTGACCCACATCTGACCCACAGCAGCTCCTGCCCCATAGATCTGACCCTCATCAGTCACACAGCAGCTCCTGCCCCATAGATCTGACCCACATCATCCCCACAGCAGATCCTTCCCCATTGATCAGACCCACATCTTACCCACAGCAACTCCTGCCCCAGAGATCTGACTCACATGTGCCCCACACAACAGCTCCTGCCCATAGATCTGACCCACATTGTCTCACATAATCTCCTACCACATAGTTATGACCCACATCATATCCACAGTAGCTCCTGCCCCATAGATCTGACCCACAGCAGCTACTGCCCCATAGATCAGACCCACATCTGCCCCACATCAGCTCCTGCCCCATAGACCTGAACCACATCAGCCACACAGCAGCTCCTGCTCCATAGATCGGATCCACATGAGCCGCACTGCATCTCTTGCCCCATAGATCTGAGCCACAGCAGCTCCTGCCCCATAGATCTGATGCCAATCAGCCCCACAGCAGCTCCTGCCCCATAGATTTTACCCACATCAACTTCACAGCACCTCCTGACCCATAGATCTGACCCACATGTGCCCCACAACAGCTTCTGCCCCATAGATCTGATACATATGTGCCCCATAGCAGCACATGGCCCATAGATCCGACCCACATCAGCCCCACAGCAGCACCTGCCCCATAGACCCGACCCACATGTGCCTCACAGCAGCTCCTGCCCAATAGATCAGTCCCACCTCTGCCCCACCTCAGCTCCTGCCCCAAAGATGTGACCCACATCTGACCCACAGCAGCTCCTGCCCGATACGTCTGGCTCACATATGCCCGACAGCAGCTTCTGCCCCATAGACCTACACCCACAGCATCTCCTGCCCCATTGATAAGACCAACATCAGCCCCATAGCAGCTCCTGCCCCTTAGATCTGACACACATATGCCCCACAACAGCTCCTGCCCCATAATTCTGACCCTCATCTGCCCCACAGCTACTCCTGCCCCATAGATCAGACCCACATCTTTCCCAAAGCAGCTCCTGCCTCATAGATCTGACCCACATCAGCCCCACAGCAGCTCGTCCCCCATAGATCTGACCCACATGTGCCCCACAGCAGCTCCTGCCCCATAGATCTGAACAACATGAGACACACTGCAGTTCCTGCCCCATAGATCTGAACAACATGAGACCCACTGCAGCTCCTGCCCAATAGATCTGCCCCATGGCAGCTCCTGCCCCATATATCTGACCCATATCAGACACACAGCAGCGCCTGCCCCATAGATCTGATCCACATCTACCCCACTGCATATCCTGCCCCATAGATCTGACACACAGCAGCTCCTGCCCTAAAGATACGACCCACATCAGCCCCACAGCAGCTCCTGCCGCATAGATCTGACACACATCAGCCCCACAGCTGCTCCTGCCCCATAGATCTGACCCACATCTGCCCCACAGCAGCTCCTGCCCCATAGAACTGACCCACATCAGTTCCACAGCAGCTCCTGCCCTATATATCTGACCCACATGTGCCCCACAGCAGCTCCTGACCAATAGATCTGACCCACATATGCCCCACAGAAGTTCCTGCCCCATAGATCTGTCCCTCATCAGCCCCACAGCAACTCCTGCCCCATAGATCTGACCCAAATCAGCCCCACAGCAGCTCCTGCCCCATAGATCTGACCCACATCAGCCCCACAGCAGCTCCTGCCCCATTGATCTGACACATATCAGCCCCACAGCAGCACCTGACCCATAGATCTGACCCACATCATCTCCACAGTAGCTCCTGTCCCATAGATGTGACCCACATGAGCCCCACAGCAGCTCATGCCCAATTGATCTAACCCCCATCAGCCCCACTGCAGATTCTACCCAGTAGATCTGACCAAAATCTGCGCACAGCATCTCCTGCCCCATAGATCTGACCCACATCAGCCCCACAGCAGCTCCTGTCCCATAGATCTGACCCACATCAGCCCCACAGCACCTCCTGCCCTATACATCGTACCCACATGTGCCCCACAGCAGCTCCTGCCTCATAGATCTGACCCACAGCATCACCTGCCCCATAGATCTGACCCACATCTGCCCCACAGCAGCTACTGCCCCATAGATCTGACCCACATCTGCACCACAGCAGCTCCTGGCCCATCAAGATGACCCATAGATACCCCACAGCAGCTCCCGCCCCATAGATCTGACCAACATCAGCCGCACAGCAGCTACTGCCCCATAGATCTGACCCAAATCATCAGCCACACAGTAGCTCCTGCCCCATAGATCTGACCCTCATCAGCAACACAGCAGCTCCTGCCCCATAGAACTGACCCACATCAGCCCCACAGCAACTTCTGCCCCATAGATCAGACCCACATCTGCCCCACAGCAGCTCCTGCCCCATATATCTGACCCACATCTGCCCCATAGCAGCTCCTGCACCATAGATCTTACCCAAATCATCACCACAGCAGCTCCTGCCCCATATATCTGAACCACATGTGATCCAGAGCAGCTCCTGCCCCATAGATCAGACCCACATCTGCCCCACAGCAGCTACTGCCCATAGATCTGACCCACATCTGCCCCACAGCAGCTACTGCCCCATATATCTGACCCACATCTGCCCCACAGCAGCTCCTGCACCATAGATCTGACCCACATCTGCCCAACAGCAGCTCCTGCCCCATAGATCTGACGCACATGTGACCCATAGCATCTCCTGCCCCATAGAAATGTCCCACATAAGCCCCATAGAAGCTCCTGCCCCATAGATCTGACCCACATGTGCCCCACAGCAGCTCCTGCTCCATAGATCTGACGCACATGTGACCCACAGCATATCCTGCCCCATAGAAATGTCCCACATCAGCCCCATAGAAGCTCCTGCCCAATAGATCAGATCCACATCTCCCCCACAGCAGTTCCTGCCCCATAGATCTGACCCATATCTACCCGACAGCAGATCCTGCCCCATAGATCTGGCCCACATCAGCCCCATAGAAGCTCCTGCCCCATAGATCTGATCCACATGTGCCCCACAGCAGTTCCTGCCCCATAGATCTGACCCATATCTACCCGACAGCAGATCCTGCCCCATAGATCTGGCCCACATCAGCCCCATAGAAG
This sequence comes from Coturnix japonica, assembly GCF_054131305.1. Lineage (NCBI taxonomy): Eukaryota > Metazoa > Chordata > Aves > Galliformes > Phasianidae > Coturnix > Coturnix japonica. The sequence continues at coordinate 1,494,769 of NC_140697.1, read as the reverse complement.
CTCCTGCCCCATAGATCTGATCCACATGTGCCCCACAGCAGCTCCTGCCCCATAGATCTGACCCACAGCATCACCTGCCCCATAGATCTGACCCACAGCATCTCCAGCCCCATAGATCTGACCCACATCTGCCCCACATCAGCTACTGCCCCATAGATCTGACCCACATCTGTACCACAGCAGCTCCTGGCCCATCAAGATGACCCATATCTGCCCCACAGCAGCTCCTGCCCTATAGATCTTACCAACATCAGCCACACAGCAGCTCCTGCCCCATAGATCTGACCCTCATCAGCCACACAGCAGCTCCTGCCCAATAGAACTGACCCATATCAGCCCCACAGCAACTCTTGCCCCATAGATCAGACCCACATCTGACCCATAGCAGCTCCTGCCCCATAGATCTGACCCAAATCATCCCCACAGCAGCTCCTGCCCCATATATCTGACCCACATGTGATCCAGAGCAACTCCTGCCCCATAGATCAGACCCACATCTGCCCCACAGCAGCTACTGCCCATAGATCTGACCCACATCTGCCCCACTTCAGCTCCTGCCCTATTGATCTGACCCACATCTGCCCCACAGCAGCTCCTGCCCCATAGATCTGACCCACATCAGCCCAACAGCAGCTCCTGCCCCATTGATCTGACACATATCAGCCCCACAGCAGCACCTGACCCATAGATCTGACCCACATCATCTCCACAGTAGCTCCTGTCCCATAGATGTGACCCACATGAGCCCCACAGCAGCTCATGCCCAATTGATCTAACCCCCATCAGCCCCACTGCAGATTCTACCCAGTAGATCTGACCAAAATCTGCGCACAGCATCTCCTGCCCCATAGATCTGACCCACATCAGCCCCACAGCAGCTCCTGTCCCATAGATCTGACCCACATCAGCCCCACAGCAGCTCCTGTCCCATAGATCTGACCCACATCAGCCCCACAGCACCTCCTGCCCTATACATCGTACCCACATGTGCCCCACAGCAGCTCCTGCCTCATAGATCTGACCCACAGCATCACCTGCCCCATAGATCTGACCCACATCTGCCCCACAGCAGCTACTGCCCCATAGATCTGACCCACATCTGCACCACAGCAGCTCCTGGCCCATCAAGATGACCCATAGATACCCCACAGCAGCTCCCGCCCCATAGATCTGACCAACATCAGCCGCACAGCAGCTACTGCCCCATAGATCTGACCCAAATCATCAGCCACACAGCAGCTCCTGCCCCATAGATCTGACCCTCATCAGCAACACAGCAGCTCCTGCCCCATAGAACTGACCCACATCAGCCCCACAGCAACTTCTGCCCCATAGATCAGACCCACATCTGCCCCACAGCAGCTCCTGCCCCATATATCTGACCCACATCTGCCCCATAGCAGCTCCTGCACCATAGATCTTACCCAAATCATCACCACAGCAGCTCCTGCCCCATATATCTGAACCACATGTGATCCAGAGCAGCTCCTGCCCCATAGATCAGACCCACATCTGCCCCACAGCAGCTACTGCCCATAGATCTGACCCACATCTGCCCCACAGCAGCTACTGCCCCATATATCTGACCCACATCTGCCCCACAGCAGCTCCTGCACCATAGATCTGACCCACATCTGCCCAACAGCAGCTCCTGCCCCATAGATCTGACGCACATGTGACCCATAGCATCTCCTGCCCCATAGAAATGTCCCACATAAGCCCCATAGAAGCTCCTGCCCCATAGATCTGACCCACATGTGCCCCACAGCAGCTCCTGCCCCATAGATCTGACGCACATGTGACCCACAGCATATCCTGCCCCATAGAAATGTCCCACATCAGCCCCATAGAAGCTCCTGCCCAATAGATCAGATCCACATCTCCCCCACAGCAGTTCCTGCCCCATAGATCTGACCCATATCTACCCGACAGCAGATCCTGCCCCATAGATCTGGCCCACATCAGCCCCATAGAAGCTCCTGCCCCATAGATCTGATCCACATGTGCCCCACAGCAGTTCCTGCCCCATAGATCTGACCCATATCTACCCGACAGCAGATCCTGCCCCATAGATCTGGCCCACATCAGCCCCATAGAAGCTCCTGCCCCATAGATCTGATCCACATGTGCCCCACAGCAGCTCCTGCCCCATAGATCTGACCCACAGCATCACCTGCCCCATAGATCTGACCCACAGCATCTCCAGCCCCATAGATCTGACCCACATCTGCCCCACATCAGCTACTGCCCCATAGATCTGACCCACATCTGTACCACAGCAGCTCCTGGCCCATCAAGATGACCCATATCTGCCCCACAGCAGCTCCTGCCCTATAGATCTTACCAACATCAGCCCCACAGCAGCTACTGCCCCATAGATCTGACCCAAATCATCAGCCACACAGCAGCTCCTGCCCCATAGATCTGACCCTCATCAGCCACACAGCAGCTCCTGCCCAATAGAACTGACCCATATCAGCCCCACAGCAACTCTTGCCCCATAGATCAGACCCACATCTGACCCATAGCAGCTCCTGCCCCATAGATCTGACCCAAATCATCCCCACAGCAGCTCCTGCCCCATATATCTGACCCACATGTGATCCAGAGCAACTCCTGCCCCATAGATCAGACCCACATCTGCCCCACAGCAGCTACTGCCCATAGATCTGACCCACATCTGCCCCACTTCAGCTCCTGCCCTATTGATCTGACCCACATCTGCCCCACAGCAGCTCCTGCCCCATAGATCTGACACACATGTGACCCACAGCATCTCCTGCCCCATAGAAATGTCCCACATCAGCCCCATAGAAGCTCCTGCCCCATAGATCTGACCCACATCAGCCCCACAGAAGCTCCTGCCCCATAGGTCTGATCCACATGTGCCCCACAGCAGCTCCTGCCTCATAGATCTGACCCACATCAGCCCCACAGCAGCTCCTGCCCAATAGATCAGATCCACATCTCCCCCACAGCAGTTCCTGCCCCATAGATCTGACCCATATCTACCCGACAGCAGATCCTGCCCCATAGATCTGGCCCACATCAGCCCTATGGAAGCTCCTGCCCCATAGATCTGATCCACATGTGCCCCACAGCAGCTCCTGCCTCATATATCTGAACCCCAGCAGGCAAACATCAGCTCCTGCCCCATAGATCTAGCCCACATTGTCCCACCGCATCTCCTACCATATAGTTCTGATCCACATCATCTCCACAGTAGCTCCTGCCCCATAGATCTGACCCACAGCAGCTCCTGCCACATAGATCTTACCCACATGTGCCCCACACAGCTCCTGCCACATAGATCTGACGCACATGTGACCCACAGCATCTCCTGCCCCATACATCTGAACCACATCTTCATCAGAGCATCTCCTGCCCCATAGATCTGACCCCCTTGTGCCCCACAACAGCTCCTACCCCATATATCTGATACACATGTGCCCCATAGCAGCTCCTGCCTCATATATCTGAACCTCAGCAGGCAAACATCAGCTCCTGCCCCATATACCTGAGCCAAATCTGCCCCACAGCAGCTCCTGCCCCATAGATCTGACCCATATCAGTCCCACAGCAGCTATTGCCACATAGATCTGACCCACAGCAACTCCTGTCCCAAAGATATGACCCACATCTACCCCACAGAAGCTCCTGCCCCATAGATCTGACCCACATATGCCCCAGAGCAGCTCCTGCCCAATAGAAGTTACCCCCATCAGACCCACAGCATCTTCTGCCCCATAGATCTGACCACCATCTTCACCACAGCAGCCTTCTGCCCCATAGATCTGACCCACATGTGCCCCACAGCAGCTCCTGCCCCATTGACCTGACACACATGTGCCCCATAGCAGCACCTGCACCATAGATCTGACCCACCTCTACCCCACAGCAGCTCCTGCCCCATGGATCTGACCCACAGCAGATCCTGTCCCAGAGATCTGCCCCACAGAATTTCCTGCCCCTAAGATCTGACCCACATCTGACCCACAGAATTTCCTGCCCCTATGATTTGACCCACAAGTGCCCCACAGCAGTTCCACCCCCATAGATCTGACACACATACGCCCCACAGCAGCTCCTGCCCAACAGATCAGAAGCACATCAGCCCCACAGCACCTCCTGCCCCATAGATCTGACCCCCATCAGCCCCACAGCACCTCGTGCCTCATAGATCTGACCCACATCTGCCCCACAGCAGCTACTCCCCATAGATCTGACCCACATCACCCCAACAGCTACTCCTGCCCGTTAAATCTGACCCACTTCTGCCCCATAGCAGCGCCTGCCCCATAGATCTGAGCCCCATCTACCCCACAGCAGCTTCTGCCCCATAGATCTGACCCATCTCTACCCCACAGCAGATCCTTCCCAACAGATCTGACCCACATCTGCCTCACAGCAGCTCCTGCCCTATAGAACTTACCGCAATCAGCCCCACAGCAGCTCCTGCCCCATATACCTGACCCAAATCTGCCCCATAGCAGCTCCTACCCCATAGATCTGAGCCACATCCTCCCCACAGCAGCTCCTGCCCCATAGATCTGACCCACATCTACCCCACAGCAGCGCCTCCCCCTTGGATCTGACCCACATGTGCCCCACAGCAACTCCTGCCCCATAGATCTGATACTAATGTGCCCCACATCATCTCCTGCCCCATAGATCTGACCCCAATCAGCCCTACAGCAGCTCCTGCCCCATAGATCTGACCCACATCAGCTCCACAGCAGCTCCTGCCCCATAGATCTGAACCACATGTGCCCCACAGCAGCTCCTGCCCCATAGATGTGACCCTTAGCAGCCACACAGCAGTTCCTGCCCCATAGATCTTACCCACATTGTCCCACATCATCTCCTACCACATAGTTCTGACCCACATCATCTCCACAGCAGCTCCTGCCCCATAGATCTGACCCACAGCAGCTCCTGCCTCATAGATCTGACCCAAATCAGCCCCACAGCAGCTCCTGCCCCATAGATCTGATCCACATCCGCCCCACTACATCTCCTGCCCCATAGATATGAACCATACCTGCCCCACAGCAGCTCCTGCCCCATAGATCTGACCCACATATACCGCAGAGCAGCTCCTGCCCCATCGATCTGACCCACATGTGCACCACAGCAGCTCCTGTCCCATAGATCTGATGCCAATCAGCCCCACAGCAGATCCTGCCCCATAGATCTGACCCACAGCTCCACAGCAGCTCCTGACCCATTGATCTGACCTACATCTGCCCCACAGCAGCTCCAGGCCCATAGATCTTACCCACATGTGCCCCACAACAGCTACTGCCCCATAGATCTGATACACATGTGCCCCATAGCAGCTTCTACCCCATAGATCTGACCCACATCAGCCCCGCAGCAGCTCCTGCCCCATATATCTGACCCACATCAGCTCCTGCCCCATAGATCTTACCCCAATTAGCCCCACAGCAGCACCTGCTTTATAGATAAGAACCCCCTCTGCCCCACATAGGTCCTGCCCCATTGATCTGACCCACCTCTACCCCACAGCAGCTCCTGCCCTATAGATCTTACCGCAATCATTCCCAGATCAGATCCTGCCCCATATATCTCACCCACATCTGCCCCATAGCAGCTCCTGCCCCATATATCTTAGCCACATCATCCCCAAAGCTGCTTCTGTACCATAGATCTGACCCACATCTACCCCACAGCAGCTCCTGCCCCATAGATCTGACCCACAGCAGCTTCTGCCCCATAGATCAGACCCACATCTGCCCACAGCAGCTCGTGCCTCATTGATGTGACCCACCTCTACCCCACAGCAGATCCTTCCCACTAGATCTGACCCACATCTGCCTCACAGCAGCTCCTGCCCTATAGATCTTACCGCAATCATCCCCACTGCAGCTCCTGCCCCATAGATCTGACCCACATCTGCCCCATAGCAGCTCCTGCCCCATAGATCTGAGCCACATCATCCACACAGCAATTCCTGCCCCATAGATCTGACCCACATATACCCCACAGCAGCGCATGCCACATAGATCTGACCCATATCAGCCACACAGCAGCTCCTGCCCCATAGATCTGACCCACATGTGCACCAAAGAAGCTCCTGTCCATAGATCTGACGCCAAGCAGCACCACAGCAGTTCCTGACCCATAGTTCTGACCCACATCATCTCCACAGTTTCTCCTGCCCCATAGATCTGATACACATGTGCCCCATAGCAGCTCCTGCCCCATAGATCTGACCCACATCTTCCCCACAGCAGCACCTGCCCCACAGACCTGAACCACATGTGCCCCAGAGCAGCTCCTGCTCCGTAGATCTGACCCACATCAGCCCCACAGCAGCTCCTGCCCAATAGATCAGACCCACCTCTGCCCCACAGCAGCTTCTGCCCCATTGATCTGACCCACCTCTACCCCACAGCAGATCCTTCCCAATAAATCTGACCCACATCTGCCTCACAGCAGCTCCTGCCCTATTCATCTTAGCGCAATCATCCCCGTAACAGCTCCTGCCCCATATATCTCACCCATATATGCCCCATAGCAGCTCCTGCCCCATAGATCTGAGCCACAACATCCCCACAGCAGCACCTGCCCCATAGATCTGACCCACATCTACCCCACAGCAACTCCTGCCCCGTATATCTGACCCACATGTGCCCCACAGCAGCTCCTGCCCCATAGATCTGACACACATATGCCCCAGAGCACCTCCTGCCCAATAGATCTGACCACAATCAGCCCTACAGCAGCTGCTGCCCCATAGATCGGAGCCGCATCAGCTCCACAGCAGCTCCTGCCACATAGATCTGACCCACATTGTCTCACATCATCTCCTACCACATAGTTCTGACCCACATCATCTCCACAGTTGCTCCTGCCCCATAGATCTGACCCACAGCAGCTACTGCCCCATAGATATGACTCTCATCTGCACCAAAGCTGCTCCTGCTCCGTAGATCTGACCCATATCAGCCCCACATGAGCTTCTGCCCCATAGATCTGACCCACATGTGCACCACAACAGCTCCTGCCCCATAAATCTGACACACATGTGCCCCACAGCAGCTCCTGCCCCATAGATCTGACCAACATCAGCCCCAAAGCAGCTCCTCCTCCGTAGATCTGACCCACAAGAGCCCCTGCCCCATAGATCTTACCCCAATTAGCCCCACAGATGCAACTGCCCCATAGATCTGACCCACATTGTCCCACATCATCTCCTACCACATAGTTCTGACCCTCATCATCTCCACAGCTGCTCCTGCTCCATAGATCTGACCCATATCATCCCCACAGCATCTCCTGCTCCATAGATCTGATGCACATCTGCCCCACAGTAGCTCCTGCCCCATAGATCTGACAGGTCTCCCTGGCCATTACACACATGCAAAACACGTATGGCGTGTAGTATTCAATAAAAGTTCATGTTTGTCTCTGATAGATGGACGTGATGATCTTAGTGGCGATTTAACACGTCATGGACTTTGAGTGTCCTCTGTTTTCACGCACGTCAAGTTCTTTTGTGATTAGTAATTTCTGTCTTTTGTCGCATCCATTTCATTTGTCAAAAGAGTTATTAATCCCATCGGTTCTTCCAGTGGTTATCTTTGATGTCTATGGCGCTCCTTGTGTCATTAGCCCCGTTCTCTCATGAAATTCTTTCATTCCTACGAGCCAACTTCTAATGTTTTGCATGCCATCTGACACTCCAGTTCTTCAGGCATTGTTGCCTGTAAGTAATATGAGAAGTAGTGGTTGATGGTTGTTGAATTGTTTCATTTTTGAATGAATTCTGATGGCAAACAAGCAGCGTTCCCTTTGATGAGACTGTACACCAGGCAGTGACAGCTTGTGTTGTGATGTGAGGTGGAATTAGATGGAAGAACATTAGCAGGGGGAAGATTGAGTGAGGGACTGAGTGAGTGAGTGTTGGAGCTCAGTATGCTTCATAGGGAGCATGGGAATGACGGTGGAGTTCTTTATTCCGTAGTGAGGCTGGAGAACTTTCTGTTCACCAGATGTGCAGTAAACCAAGGGTACGTACTACCGTGTTTAAGAACCAGCTGTGTTGTCTTAGGAACGTGGTGTGGATAGGCACGGAAAGATTTTTGTCTGGTTTTGTCTTCTGTAGAGACATTTCAAATGCCTGCAAAGAAGGAAGTGTATAGGTCCCTACTTAAGAGCGGTTGTACAGGGATGGGCTGCGGATCTGGAGTGGTAGAAGCGAATGGTCCACTCGTAATGGGAAGAAGTGTGTTGTTATCCCCTGTGCTGGGTAGCCCAGCTGCAGTCCCAGCGCTCCAGCTGTGACCTCCTCAGGGCTGAGCAGAGGGCGGGATAACCGCCCTTCACCCACGGGTGGCACCTGGCCTCACGCAGCCCAGGACAGCGTTCGGCAAGGCAGCCCGGGTGGGTTCCTTGCAGGTTCAGCCTGGTGTCCAGCAGGACTGGTGGTTCTGCTCCAGCTGGCTGACCCCAGCTGTAGCACGGCCTGTGGATGTTGGTCCCCAGGAGCAGAGATTTGCCATTGCCCTCTCTGAAGCCCGTGGGGTTCGTGTCTGGAATGCAACAGTGGCAGCAGTTGCACGGCAGTAGGAAAAAGGGGAGAGAGCGTCAAGGATGGGGAAGCGTCAACAGCTGTGCTGTTATCAATACCAACACTCAATACCAACACTTTGTTTTTCAGTTTTTTTCAATGTTAATTTATTGTTTGCAGTCTTTCTGTTTTTTATTTGAGGTTGAATTGGACGGTGATGACAAGGGTCCGTTGGGGCCAGTGTGTGTCCCAGGTGCTGCCTGGCCCCAGCCTCCTCAGCTGCCCCATGGGCTCTTCTATTGCTGCCGGCGGGGTGGCCTCTTCTTTGATGGTGCTGAGGCCTGTGAGTCGCCAGCCTTCCTCTTCGGGGCTCGCCGGGTCCCCTCAGGTGGGCTGGTGCCGGAGGGCCCTGCCACAGGCTCTCCTGGCTCCTCCTGAGGCGCTGCCTGCTCTGTGGTGACAGTTGCAGGGTTGCCGTGTGGGCGGCTGGGATGCCCACGAACCTCTTGTGTTGCCCTGCCCAGCATTTCGTCCCTGTTGGAGCTGGCAGGGCTGCTGGAGGGTGCTGAGCCAGGGACAGGTGGCTCCTCTGGTGTGGCAGCTCTGGGCTCTGCTGCTGTGGCCTCCTGTGCCCCAGGAGCAGGGGGGATGTTGAGGCCCAGGAAGCGGCCTGCCACCCGGCTGCACCTCCGCACCGCAAAGGCGATGAAGTGCCTCACAAAGGTCACCGTGTGGCCGTGCAGGTCAGGATCCAGCATTTCTATCAGGATCCCCTCTGCCAAGCCTACAAGGAGCAGGGCCCAGATGACACTGTCAACCAGGATATTTGCCTGTGGCCCCTCGGTGCCCAGGATGCGGTGCAGGTTCTGGCGCAGCCAGGACCGCAGGGGCCGCAGCAGGGCCGGCTGCTCCCTGAAGAGGGAAGCCCAGGTGGCAGGGGAGAGGCCGCCCAGAGGATGCGTGGGCACTGCAGGCCATGGCCGGGCTGCGTGGTGGAGTGCGGGTCTCCGTGTAGCAACGGATGCCTGTGCAGCTGGTCTGACCTCCACCTCCTTGTAGTTGTCGTCCGCTTGCACGGAGTGAATGATGGTCTTCACATCCCGTTTGCACAGCGGACACTAGGGCCTGGTGCTTGTCCACCGCTGGATGAAGCGGAAGCAGAACTGGTGGCAGCAAGGCATGGCGTATGCTGCGCTGTCCCAGTTCTCCAGGCACACGGGGCAGCGGGTCTCAAACTCTGCCTCCATCCTTCCACCAGTTGCGGTGGGCCAGTGGGAGCGGGAGATGGTAACGTGCTCCCCAGCACTAACGCTGCAGCAGCAGCAGCAGGTGACACGCTGGAGAGGACAAGAGACATTAGTCAGACTCCGGCCTGGGAAGGGTCCCTCAAGTTGTGCCCCCCCGCTGCCAGTCTCTGTGCCGCCTACCTGTGCTGCTGCACACGCTTTTTTCTCTAGGATGTCCCGTCTGCCTGCTCCCGGCAGGCTCGGGGAAAGAACAAATGGCTCTGAGAAGGCCGCTGGGAGCTGTGCTAACAGCACCCAGAGCACTTTCCAGCACCAAAGCTCGCCCTGTCCACACTCCAGTCCTCGCACACACGCTCGGTCGGAGGCCAGGCACGAACTGCTGGGCTGAGCTGCTGCGCCCGCGTCAAAGCCGGCGTGGCCTATGGGGTCACAATCCGTTGTTGCCTGGTGATGTCTCCAACCATGGCTTGGCCAAGCTGCTGGGCGTCACCTTCGCTTGACCTTCGCTTGGGTACATCACTGCCCGTCTCACAGCGATGCCGCAGTCCACTGCTGGGTCATCACAGTGAGCCGTCCTCACCCGCAGCACGTGCTCCAGCCCCAGCTCAAGTTTCTGGGCTTTTCCCAGTGCCGCTGCCCTCTCCCTTCCCCACATCTCCTGTGCTTGGCATGGGTGTTTCCTACCAGAGCGGGGCCTCAGCCATGTGATCCCATGATCCCCCTCAGGTCTCCCTGGCCATTACACACATGCAAAACACGTATGGTGTGTAGTATTCAATAAAAGTTCATGTTTGTCTCTGATAGATGGACGTGATGATCTTAGTGGCGATTTAACACGTCATGGACTTTGAGTGTCCTCTGTTTTCACGCACGTAATGTTCTTGTGTGATCAGTACTTTCTGTCTTTTGTCGCATCCATTTCATTTGTCAAAAGAATTATTAATCCCTCTGAGCAATCTAAGTGTTGCATGGATATGCTATTTGAATTTTTTGGGTGCAATCATTATATTCCTTGTAGAAGGACCATGTATTGAAAAATTTAACTTGAAATCCGTTTTTGCAATTACTGTTAATATACACTGTACCAAGTTCTGATTAGATTTAAATGGAACCAATAGTATATGTGGATATTATTTATGAATACTTTAGATATCACATCAATTGACGCTGTGAAGTAGAGCTCATGTATTTGTTGCCCAAGGCATGCATTTGCTGGGTAGTGTTAATATCCATCTTGTACTCCTGAAGAGCTCACTGTTTACAAATGGCACCTGTTCTACTGCTCTTCTGATGGTCTAGAAATGGAATTCAGCTAACTGTAAAGACTGCAAGTACTGCAGTGTTGCAAGGATCGAGTTGCAATGCTTTAATGTAGTAGGTGCCTTCTCTCTGACAGCCTTAAAGTATTTTCTTGTATGTATGTGTCATCTTCTTTCCTGAGAGTTTAAGCTCTAGGGTACAATGTTTTGGAGGTCTTGATGCTCTTTGATACAGATTTGAGAGGGTTTTTGACATTTATTGTTTCTGAAATGGTTTGATCTTGTCTTAGAGAGTCGAATGCCACAAATAGTTAAATACTATCTCCTGTTGCTGAATCATTACAACATTTATGGCATCCTGCTGGTTTTTTATTTGTTTTTTAATTTCCTGATTGATCTATACATTATTGCTGCATATGAGCTCACAGATGAGTTAACAGGTGATGAGAACTCTAATGCCGGGCAGGGCATGACTGCTCTTCATCTTGTGTAACAAAACAGGGGCTGCTACTGTGACCTGATATTTAAAGGATATGTTGAGTGAATAAAAAGATGCCTGAAGTTGAACCCAATAATTGTGAGGAAATAGAATGTATTTTTTTGTTAATCATCTCTTCCTCTTTTTATGAAGGGTATTGGTTTGCCAGATATTTTCAGATTCATTTCAGATAAATGATTTTGTGCTTCTGTCATTTGGTAGGTTGATCGCACAGTTTGTTTTGGGGCAGTGCCTTTGCTGAGGGATGGTGAGAGAAAGCACCTCTGGTACTATGTGTTCGTGCCACCTGGTGGCTTTGCTGGGCAGCCTGGGCTTCAGATACACAGTTAAAAACACAGGTGTAAAGTGTCTGTAAAATCCTCTACATTCCAGTACTGTAGTTTTTTTCTACTAACCCAGTGAGAGTTAAACTTTTAGTATATGCAGATCGACTTAAGCTGGTTGTTATCTTTGTTAGCAGTTTTTAGCTTGTGGTTCTTTTGATCTGATATCAATGACATAAGTCAGAGCATTTGTAAATACAGATTCTGAGTGGAATGCACAGATGGTTTGTCTCCAGAACAAAACAAGCCTTCAGTAAAAGGATTTTGTAGGTATTTATAGATAACTATTATCCTGTTGCTAATTACATACTGTGAATTTAAAGTGGAAAATATTCTTTCTTGTCTCACTTAGAATACAAAGAGGTGCCTAATGTTGTGCTGTTTCCCAGCTTCATTAATTGACTATTTTTTTTTTTTTTTTTTCCCCAGGCGTCAGTATAGGGGTAGGTCCTGTTTAATATCTTTATTGATGATCTGGATGGGGGGATTGAGTGTATCCTCAGTGAGTTTGCAGATGACTCCTCACTGGAAGGAAGTGTTGATTTGCCTGAGAGTAGGAAGGCCTTACAGAGGGATCTGAATTGGCTGGATCAATGAGCTGAAGGCAATTGTATAAGCTTCAACAAAGTCAAGTGCCAGCTACTGCACTTTGATCACAATATCATGCCACTCCATTTTGCAGGCTTGTGGCTAGAATCTAGATTCTGGTGGTGTTCGTTGACAGCCAGATGAATGTGAGCCAGCAGTGTGCCTGGTAGCCTAGAAGGCCTGGCTTGTATCAGAAATAGTGTTGCCAGCAGGACCAGGGAGGTGATAATCTCTCAGTACTTGGCACTGGTGAAGCTGTGACTTGAGCACTGTGTTCATTTTTGGGCCCCCTCACTACAAGAAAGACCCTGGCACATGTTCATAGAATGGTAATGAGGCTGGTGTGGGGTCTGGAGCATAAGTCTTGTGAGGAGCAGCTGAGGAAGCTGGGGGTATTTAGTCCGGCGAAGAGGAGGCTTGGGGGGAGACCTCATTGCTCTCTACAACTTCCTGAAGGGGGGTTGTGGTGAGGTGAGGTTCAACCTCTTTTTGTGTGTAACTAGTGACAGGACAAGAGGGAGTGGCTTAGAGTTGTGCCAGGAGAGGTTCTACTGGATGTTCGGAGAAACAACTTCTCAAAAATAGTCATTAGGTATTGGAAAGGTTTGCCCAGGGTGATGGTGGAATCACCATCCCCGCAGACGTCCAAGAAACGTGTAGATGTGGCTCTGAGGGACATAGTGGGCATGCTGGGAGTGGGTTGATGGTTGAACTAGATGACCTTCAGTGGTCTTTTCCAACCTTAAGTCACAGAATCATAGAACCATAGAGTCATTCGTTCTTCTAAGAACCAGCTACACTCTGAAATGCTATACAGGTTGGTTGGTCCTTCTGATCCTTCTCATTTATGGCTCTGTATTATCTTATCCTCAGTGATCCTGCCGTCATTCAAGAAAGGTGCTTTAGATATACTTCTGTTATACTTCAGCTTGATTGCTTCAAGTGTATCTCTCAATACCACAGTCCAAGGAAATGTGTGTGTACATTCTTCCGGCTAGATAAATAAATAAAAACACAAAGCATCTCTGAAGCTCGGACTCACTGTGTTTATTAAATGTTTTATTAACTTCATAATGACTCACAAAGAAACATTTTAATTTTGATTGTGTGTTTCTGTCTATGCTCTGATTTCTGTTAAAATCAGCTTTTGGATATGTAGAGGGAGAATTTTTTCGGTGAATAAGTGTGTGTTTAGGGCAGGAATGGATGATCCTTGATTTCACATGGTAGATGTTCTTTACCTGCTCTGTACTCATTTTACAAATCATTTCATGCTGTAACAGTAAACAAATGGTGAATTCTTCATCAGATACGTCTGCTACTGTAAGGTCTTTGTCTGATTTCAAAGTTAAAGTCAGGAGTCAAACTAAAAGAAGAAAAAACTAGTTTGATAAGGATGTATAGAAATTCTGCCTTTCTGTAACACAGCTTTGTTGGAAGTAACCGCGGGAGACAAGTCTCATGCTATCATGGTCAACAAGTCTCGTTTATTAGGTGTTACAGCATCTCATTTATACAATCAGTAATAAGTTCATGCATATTGCAAAAGTTAAGCTCAGGATTGGTGGGTTACACATTACTTCATCTGACCTTTGTGGTTAGTCTTATGGATACTTTTTCTTTGCAGCTCTGTCTACACCTTGCTACACATCTTGCTTTTCCCTCAGGCCGTCCTTGCCTCTAGATACATATTTCGTCTTTAGCTACATACCCTGTCTTTTCACATCCTGATTTCTCCACAGCTGCTTAGCCCGTGATTGGCCCTAGGATAGACCGTCTTTGTCTTTAATCACGTTCATTCTTTTACAATTTAACTAGTGGAATCTCTTCATGTCCTTTCTCATGAAGCCATTCTGCATAAATATTCTCCACATAGATCTGACCCACATCAGACGCACAGCAGCTCCGGCCCCAAAGATCTGACCCACATCAGCCCCAAAGAAGCTCCTGCCCCATAGATCAGACCCACATTAGCCAAACAGCAGCTCCTGCCCCATAGATCGGACCGACATCACCCCCACAGCAGCTCCAGCCCCATAGATCTAGCCCCATCAGACCCACAGCAGCTCCAGTCCCATAGATCTGACCCACATCTACACCACAGCAGCTCCTGCCCCATAGATCTGACCAAAATGTGCCCCAGAGCAGCTCCTGTCCAAGAGATCTGCCCCACAGCAGCTCCTGCCACATAGATCTGACCCACATCTGCCCCACAGAAGCTCCTGCCCCATAGATCTGACCCACATCTGCCCACAGCTACTCCTGCCCCACAGATCTTACCCCAATCAGCCCCACAGCAGCTCCTGCTTCATAGATCTGACCAACATGTGCCCCACAGCAGCTCCTACACCATAGACCTGACCCACATTAGCCCCACAGCATCTTCTGCCCCATAGATCTGACGCCCATCAGCCCCACAGCATCTTCTGCCCCATCGATCTGACGCACATCTGCCCCACAGAGCCTTCTGCCCTAAAAATCTGACCCACATCTGCCCCACAGCAGCTCCTGTCTCATAGATCAGAAGAACATCAGCACCACAGCAGCTCCTGCCCCATAGATCTGACCCACATCAGCCACACAGCAGCTCCTGCCCCATACATCTGACCCACATGTGCCCACAGCAGCTCCTGCCCCATACATCTGACCCAAATGCGCCCCACAGAAGCTCCTGCCTTATAGATCAGACCATCATCAGCCTCACAAAAGCTCCTGCCCCATAGATCTGACCCTCATCATTCCCACAGCAGCTCCTGCCTCATAGATCTGACCCACATCAGCCCAACAGCAGGTCCTGCCCCATAGATCTGACCCTCATCAGCCCCACAGCAGCTCCTGCCCCATAGATCAGACCAACATCTGCCCCACAGCAGCTCCTGCCCCATAGATCTGACCCACTTCAGCCCCACAGCAGCTCCTGCCCGATAGATCTTACCCACATCTGCCCCACAGCATCTCCTGCCCCATCGATCTGACCCACATGCGCCCTACAGCAGCTCCTGCCCAATAAATCTGACACACATATGCCCCACTGCAGCTCCTGCCTTACAGATCAGACCCTCATCAGCCTCACAACAGCTCCTGCCCCATAGATCTACCCCACAGCAGCTCCTGCTCCATAGATGTGACCCTCATCATCCCCACAGCATCTTCTGCCCCATAGATCTGACCCTCAGCAGCGACACAGCAGCACCTGCCCAACAGATATGACCCACATATACCCCACAGCAGCTCCTGCCCCAAAGATCTGACCCACATCTGCCCCAAAGCAGCTCCTGCCCAAAGATCTGACCCACATCTGCCCCACAGCAGCTCCTGCCCATAGATCAGACCCACATCAGCCCCACCGCAGATCCTGCCCCATAGATCTGACCCTCATCTGCCCCACAGCAGCTCCTGACCCATAGATCAGACCCACAGCAGCTCCTGCCTCATAGATCTGTCCCCCCTGAGCCCCACAGCAGCTCCTGTCCCGTAGATTTGAACCTCATCAGCCACACAGCAGCTCCTGCCCCATTGATCTGACCCACATAAACCCACAGCAGCACCTTTTCCGTAGATCTGAAAAACATCATCCCCACAACTGCTCCTGCCCCAAAGATTTGATATACATGTGCCCCACAGGAGCTCCTGCCCCATAGATCTTACCCACATCTGCCCCACAGCAGCTCCTGCCCCATAGATCTGACCCACATCTGCCCCACAGCAGCTCCTGCCCAGTAGATCTGACCCACAGCAGGTCCTGCCCCATAGATCTGACCAACATGTGCCCCAGAGCAGCTCCTGCCCCATAGACCTTACCCAAACCAGCCCCACAGCAGCTCCTGCCCCATAGATCTGACCCACATCTGCCCCAAAGCAGCTCCTGCCCATACATCTGACCCACATCTGCCCCACAGCAGCTCCTGCCCCATAGATCTCACATGTGCCCCATAGCAGCTTCTGCCCCATAAATCTGACCCACAACTACCCCACAGCAGCTCCTGCCCCATAGATCTGATCCAAATCAGCCCCACACCAGCTCCTGCCCCATAGATCTGACCCACATCAGCCCCACACCAGCTCCTGCCCCATTGATCTGACCCACAACAGCCTCACAGCAGCTCCTGCCCCATAGATCTGACACACACCTGCCCCACAGCAGCTCCTGCCCCATAGATATGACACACACCTGCCCCACAGCAGCTCCTTCCCTATCGATCTGACCCACATAAGCCCCACAGCAGCACCTGTTCCGTAGATCTGACATACATCAGCCCCACAGCAGCTCCTGCCCCACAGATATGACCCACCTCAGCCCCTGCCTCATAGATCTGACCCACATGTGCCCCTTAGCAGCTCCTGCCCCATAGATCTGACCCACAGCAGCTCCTAACTCATAGATCTGACCCTCATATGACCCACAGCAGATCCTGCCCCATAGATCTGACCCACAGCAGCTCCTGCCCCATAGATCAGACCCACATCAGCCCCACCGCAGATCCTGCCCCATAGATCTGACCCTCATCAGCCCCACAGCAGCTCCTGACCCATAGATCAGACCCACAGCAGCTCCTGCCTCATAGATCTGTCCCCCCTGAGCCCCACAGCAGCTCCTGTCCCGTAGATTTGAACCTCATCAGCCACACAGCAGCTCCTGCCCCATTGATCTGACCCACATAAACCCACAGCAGCACCTGTTCCGTAGATCTGACACACATCATCCCCACAACTGCTCCTGCCCCAAAGATTTGATATACATGTGCCCCACAGGAGATCCTGCCCCATAGATCTGACCCAAATCTGCCCCACAGCAGCTCCTGCCCAGTAGATCTGACCCACAGCAGCTCCTGCCCCATAGATCTGACCA
Source organism: Coturnix japonica (assembly GCF_054131305.1). Classification (NCBI taxonomy): domain Eukaryota; kingdom Metazoa; phylum Chordata; class Aves; order Galliformes; family Phasianidae; genus Coturnix; species Coturnix japonica. The sequence goes on along the minus strand of NC_140697.1, from coordinate 1,477,468 downwards.
ATATGTGCCCCAGAGCAGCTCCTGCCCCATTGATCTGACCCACACCAGCCCCACAGCAGCTCCTGCCACATAGATCTGACCCACATCAGCCCCACAGCAGCTCCTGCCCCATACATCTGACCCACATGCGCCCCACAGCAGCTCCTGCCTTATAGATCAGACCCTCATCATCCCCACAGCAGCTCCTGCCCCATTGATCTGACTCACATCTGCCCCACTGCAGCTCCTGCCCCATAGATCAGACCCACATCTGCCCCACAGCAGCTTCTGCCCCATATATCTGACCCACATCAGCACCACAGCAGTTACTGCCCCATATATCTGACCCACATCAGCACCACAGCAACGCCTGCCCCATAGATCTCAACCACATGAGCCTCACAGCAGCTCCTGTCCCACAGATCTGACCCACATAGCCCCCACAGCATCTCCTGCCCCATAGATCTGACCAAAACCAGCCCCACAGCAGCTCCTGCCCCATAGATCTGACCAACATCAGCTCCACAGCAGCACCTACCCCATAGATCTGACCCACATCTGCCCCACAGCAGCTCCTGCCACATAGATCTACCGACATGTGCCCCACAACAGCTCCTGCCCCAAAGATCTGATACCCGTGTGCCCCACAAAAGCTCCTGCCCAATAGATCTGACCCACATCTGCCCCACAGCAGCTCCTGTCTCATAGATCTTAAACACATCAGCACCACAGCAGCTCCTGCCCAATAGATCTGACCCTCATTAGCCACACAACAGCTCCTGCCAGATAGATCTGACCCACATCAGCCCCACAGCATCTCCTGCCCCATAGATCCGACCCACATCAGCCACACAGCAGCTCCTGCCCCATAGATCTGATCCCAATCAGCCCCACAGCAGCTCCTGCCCCATAGATCTGACCTACATCAGCCCCACAGCAGCTCCTGCCCCATAGATCTGACCCACTTCAGCCCCACAGCAGCTCCTGCCCGATAGATCTTACCCACATCTGCCCCACAGCATCTCCTGCCCCATAGATCTGACCCACATGCGCCCTACAGCAGCTCCTGCCCAATAAATCTGACACACATATGCCCCACTGCAGCTCCTGCCTTACAGATCAGACCCTCATCAGCCTCACAACAGCTCCTGCCCCATAGATCTACCCCACAGCAGCTCCTGCTCCATAGATGTGACCCTCATCATCCCCACAGCATCTTCTGCCCCATAGATCTGACCCTCAGCAGCAACACAGCAGCACCTGCCCAACAGATATGACCCACATATACCCCACAGCAGCTCCTGCCCCAAAGATCTGACCCACATCTGCCCAAAGCAGCTCCTGCCCAAAGATCTGACCCACATCTGCCCCACAGCAGCTCCTGCCCATAGATCAGACCCACATCAGCCCCACCGCAGATCCTGCCCCATAGATCTGACCCTCATCTGCCCCACAGCAGCTCCTGACCCATAGATCAGACCCACAGCAGCTCCTGCCTCATAGATCTGTCCCCCCTGAGCCCCACAGCAGCTCCTGTCCCGTAGATTTGAACCTCATCAGCCACACAGCAGCTCCTGCCCCATTGATCTGACCCACATAAACCCACAGCAGCACCTGTTCCGTAGATCTGAAAAACATCATCCCCACAACTGCTCCTGCCCCAAAGATTTGATATACATGTGCCCCACAGGAGCTCCTGCCCCATAGATCTTACCCACATCTGCCCCACAGCAGCTCCTGCCCCATAGATCTGACCCACATCTGCCCCACAGCAGCTCCTGCCCAGTAGATCTGACCCACAGCAGGTCCTGCCCCATAGATCTGACCAACATGTGCCCCAGAGCAGCTCCTGCCCCATAGACCTTACCCAAACCAGCCCCACAGCAGCTCCTGCCCCATAGATCTGACCCACATCTGCCCCAAAGCAGCTCCTGCCCATAGATCTGACCCACATCTGCCCCACAGCAGCTCCTGCCCCATAGATCTCACATGTGCCCCATAGCAGCTTCTGCCCCATAAATCTGACCCACAACTACCCCACAGCAGCTCCTGCCCCATAGATCTGATCCAAATCAGCCCCACACCAGCTCCTGCCCCATAGATCTGACCCACATCAGCCCCACACCAGCTCCTGCCCCATTGATCTGACCCACAACAGCCTCACAGCAGCTCCTGCCCCATAGATCTGACACACACCTGCCCCACAGCAGCTCCTGCCCCATAGATATGACACACACCTGCCCCACAGCAGCTCCTTCCCTATCGATCTGACCCACATAAGCCCCACAGCAGCACCTGTTCCGTAGATCTGACATACATCAGCCCCACAGCAGCTCCTGCCCCACAGATATGACCCACCTCAGCCCCTGCCTCATAGATCTGACCCACATGTGCCCCTTAGCAGCTCCTGCCCCATAGATCTGACCCACAGCAGCTCCTAACTCATAGATCTGACCCTCATATGACCCACAGCAGATCCTGCCCCATAGATCTGACCCACAGCAGCTCCTGCCCCATAGATCAGACCCACATCAGCCCCACCGCAGATCCTGCCCCATAGATCTGACCCTCATCAGCCCCACAGCAGCTCCTGACCCATAGATCAGACCCACAGCAGCTCCTGCCTCATAGATCTGTCCCCCCTGAGCCCCACAGCAGCTCCTGTCCCGTAGATTTGAACCTCATCAGCCACACAGCAGCTCCTGCCCCATTGATCTGACCCACATAAACCCACAGCAGCACCTGTTCCGTAGATCTGACACACATCATCCCCACAACTGCTCCTGCCCCAAAGATTTGATATACATGTGCCCCACAGGAGATCCTGCCCCATAGATCTGACCCAAATCTGCCCCACAGCAGCTCCTGCCCAGTAGATCTGACCCACAGCAGCTCCTGCCCCATAGATCTGACCAATATGTGCCCCAGAGCAGCTCCTGCCCCATTGATCTGACCCACACCAGCCCCACAGCAGCTCCTGCCACATAGATCTGACCCACATCAGCCCCACAGCAGCTCCTGCCCCATACATCTGACCCACATGCGCCCCACAGCAGCTCCTGCCTTATAGATCAGACCCTCATCATCCCCACAGCAGCTCCTGCCCCATTGATCTGACTCACATCTGCCCCACTGCAGCTCCTGCCCCATAGATCAGACCCACATCTGCCCCACAGCAGCTTCTGCCCCATATATCTGACCCACATCAGCACCACAGCAGTTACTGCCCCATATATCTGACCCACATCAGCACCACAGCAACGCCTGCCCCATAGATCTCAACCACATGAGCCTCACAGCAGCTCCTGTCCCACAGATCTGACCCACATAGCCCCCACAGCATCTCCTGCCCCATAGATCTGACCAACACCAGCCCCACAGCAGCTCCTGCCCCATAGATCTGACCAACATCAGCTCCACAGCAGCACCTACCCCATAGATCTGACCCACATCTGCCCCACAGCAGCTCCTGCCACATAGATCTACCAACATGTGCCCCACAACAGCTCCTGCCCCAAAGATCTGATACCCGTGTGCCCCACAAAAGCTCCTGCCCAATAGATCTGACCCACATCTGCCCCACAGCAGCTCCTGTCTCATAGATCTTAAACACATCAGCACCACAGCAGCTCCTGCCCAATAGATCTGACCCTCATTAGCCACACAACAGCTCCTGCCCTACAGATCTGACCCACATCAGCCCCACAGCATCTCCTGCCCCATAGATCCGACCCACATCAGCCACACAGCAGCTCCTGCCCCATAGATCTGATCCCAATCAGCCCCACAGCAGCTCCTGCCCCATAGATCTGACCTACATCAGCCCCACAGCAGCTCCTGCCCCATAGATCTTACCAACATCAGCTCCACAGCAGCACCTACCCCATAGATCTGACCCACATCTGCCCCAAAACAGCTCCTGCCCCATAGATCTGACCCACATGTGCCCCACAGCAGCTCCTGCCCCATAGATCTGACCCACATCAGCCACACAGCAGCTCCTGCCCCATACATCTTACCAACATCAGCGCCATAGCATCTCCTGCCCCATAGATCTGACCCACATCGCCCCCACATCAGCTCCTGCCCCATCGATCTGACCCACGTCTTCCCCACAGGAGCTCCTGCCCCATAGATCTAGCCCCCATCACACCCACAGCAGCTCCAGTCCCATAGATCTGACCCACATCTACCCCACAGAAGCACCTGCCCCATAGATCTGACACACAGCACCCCCACAGCAGCTCCTGCCCCATTGATCTGACCCACGTCTTCCCCACAGCAGCTCCTGCCCCATAGATCTCAACCACATGAGCCACACAGCAGCTCCCGTCCCACAGATCTGACCCACATAGGCCCCACAGGAGCTCCTGCCCCATTGATCTGACCCACATCAGCCCCACAGCAGTTCCTGCCCCATAGATATGACACACACCTGCCCCACAGCAGCTCCTTCCCTATAGATCTGACCCACATAAGCCCCACAGCAGCACCTGTTCCATAGATGTGACACACATCAGCCCCACAGCAGCTCCTGCCCCATAGATGTGACCCACCTCAGCCCCTGCCTCATAGATCTGACCCACATGTGCCCCTTTGCAGGGGGGCTCCTCTGCCTGGTGGTCATGGCGGGCCCCCTCCTCCTTCTCACTCCTAGGGCCCCCAGCTCCATCCTCCCGCCTGAAACAGGGAAAACTTCTACCCTAGCCCTCTTAGCTGCCGACACGGCTGCTAACTGCCACAGCTGTCAGAGGCGAGTGCGTTGCGCGCAGCAGCAGTGACCAAGGTGACGTGGAGAGGGTTCTAAAATGGCGGCCGCACTGCTGGCACTGGTGTTCCACATAGGATGAGGAGGGGGCTGGTAATAGCAGGACAAGGGGAAACTGATTTAAGTTGAAAGAGGGAAGATTTAGGTTGGATGTTAGGGGGAAAGTTGTTTACTAGGAGAGTGGTTAGGCCCTGGAACGGGCTGCCCAGGGAGGTTGTGGATGCCCCGTCCTTGGGGGTGTTCAGGGCCAGGTTGGACAGGGCCCTGGGCAACCTGATCTAGTAAAGGTGTATGTTTGGTGGCCCTGCCAGGCAGGGGGGTTTGTTCTTCATGATCCATGAGGTCCCTTCCAACCTGGGTCATTCTGTGACTCTGTGATACTGGTGTGTGGCTGTTTGTCCCAGCGCGCTGACCTTTTGTCTTCAGGTTCACCAACAAGATTTATTCACCAACAAGGTTCAACAACTGATTTATGGAGGAGGCAAGTGATGGGTGCTACTGTGTGACAATCAACATCACTTTGTGGACATTTGAAAGCACCTTCCTCCAGAGCTGTTCACCTCCAGAAGAGGGTGCTCAGAAATGTTTACTGGCAGAAGATCTGGCTCCAGCTTGGTATGGGAAAACTGGGGAATGATACCATCGTGTCCTGTGAAGAACAAGAAGCAGGTGGGCGTCCCTGCTCCCTCTTGTCTGCTGGCAAGGTCCAGATGAGATCCCAGAGCCAGAAGCTGCCATTCCAAGGAGAGCTGACTCAACCATTTTGGATTTGAGCTGTCACACCAAGGAGAGCTGACTGAACCACGTTGGACTTATTTGTAAGTTTATACTATCATTGGAAACTGTTGCCGTGGTCACAGTCATCGTCAGCGGAACAACAACTCCTGATGACCCACCACTACTGAAGATCAATGACTGAACTACTAAACACGTCAGATCCATTGTGGTGACTCTCTCTCCCTCTTGCTTCCTATAAAGACTCCTTGATTCTTTTTCCTGTCTTTTCTATTGCCCGCCTTCCCTTCCTAATCACCCTAAATCGTAATAGCGTCCGTCCTCCAACATTTGAACCATGCTCAGGCATACACGTATGGACCTCCTCTCCTTCCTATAAATTGGAGCAGGACAGAGAACCACAAGGATTGTCAGCTCCCAAGTCATGCAAGTATTGCACACAACACAGATAACTTCATCTGCTAGCCCCGCTGTCTCTGCATACCACCAAGCGAGGACCTGCAGTGCCCAGGCGAGACGATGTGCCTGGCAGTGCAAAGCCAGCCCACGTGTGTGCAGATGGCAAGGAGCGTGTGGCACTGTGCACCGACAGCCCTTGCCTGCCCAGGACTGCGTGTGGAGGGCGTTCTCCACTGCAGCCCTGCCCAACAGTCAGTAGGGGTGTGCGGCCATGATGGCAGTAATGAACAAACTGCTGCTTCACAAAGATCTTGGCCCAATTAGAAATCTTTGAGTAGTGCTGTTACAGCAGACAGAATGTGATAAGCGCAAGTAGACTCCTACACTTCACATCCTTGCTACTTCATTCTGGGTGTTGTCACTGAGCAGCATCTAACACAAGTTCTGCCCTGGTCAGCTGGCTGCCTTAGCTTGAGCCCTGATGGCAACGCTGTGACGTGATGTTAGTATTGCTGTTTTCTCCTCGTCAGAATACTCTGCCTTTTGAAGGAAGCAGCTTCTTGGTTATTTTGTTTTGTTGTTGAACTTTATTGAATTAATTTACAATATCTATATTCCATATAGTTATAGATGTTTTGAATATGATCATCTGTGGTGCTGAGAATTTTTGTAGAAAAGGTATACTCAGTTCGGAAGGTGTAATAAGGATGTTAAAGAAAGAACCCCCGGTTGTGTTGACCAGTGATGATGCTCCCACCACCTGACCAATGGTGGAGAGGAGCATGAAGAGAGAGGTGGTGCTGGGGGGATCTTGGGGCTGCTGGGCCTGTCATACTTTTTCCAGGCAGAGGTTTTACAGGTGTTGCCCCCATGCCGACCCTGTGGGGGGGGGCCACTCCCACATCCTGAAGGATGGAGGAGAGGAGCGGGAGGGCAGAGTTGGTGCTGTGGGGGGCTGGGAGCTGTGGGGCCTGGTATGCTTTCCCCTGGCTGTGGTTTTCTGGGTGTCGGATGATGCCCTCAAACTGCCACCCTGTGGGGGCTGCTCCAACCTCCTGAAGGATGGTGAAGGAAAGTTGGTGACAGTTCCTGGGGGGGACAGGGGGCTGCTGGGCCAGTTGGCTTCCCCCAGGCAATGGTCGTCCGTCTGTTGGATGATGTCCCCAGGTCTATACTCTGCTGGGGTCGCTTCCATCACCTGATGGATGGTGGAGGGGAGGGTGAGGGCAGAGATGGTGCTGGAGGCTGACAGGCCTCTCAGGCTTCCCTGAGGCAGTGGCTGCCTGCGGGTGACACTTTGAGGGAGCCACTGCCAACCCCTGAAGGATGGTGGTAGGGGACGGGAGGGTGGTGTTGATGCCAGGGTGCTGCTGTTTGGGTGCTAGCCGATGACTGCAAGCTTCCAAACCAGGTGGGTCCCTCCTGTCCCCTGAAAGAGGTGTTGATGCCCAAGGTGGATAGGGGCCACTGGGCCTGATGTAATTCCCAGGGGCCATGGAGCCTGGGCTGGTGGGCTACGGGGGCTGCACTGGGGGCAGCTGAGCCCGACAGCTGTCAGGCCTGGCAGGGGCCGCTCTGGTGGTGCTCTGCGGCTGGTGGGCAGATTGTCACTGCACAGGCACCGGTTATTTGTGCCACGTCTTTTCTGTGCGGCACACTGAGGCGAGCAAGCTGTTTGTCCAAGCGTGAGGTTGCTGCGGGCAATATGCTGGACTGCAGCATCTTCAGCAAGGCTCCTGCAGGGAGAGAAACGTGCTGAGGGCACAGGAGAACCCCCTGCTCTCCTTCCTCACAGTGCATGATAGAGTTACTCTCAGCTCCGGGCCTGTCTCAGGCCCAGCAGTAAGAACATGCAGCAGGAATGGCGAGGCCAGTTAAATGTCTGACAGTGTCAATCTCAGACAGTGTTAGGCAACAACTAACTGGCTTCTCTATGCTGCTTTAAGTAGAAATGCCTCCTTGCTCACAGGATCCCTATAGTAAGAGAGGGGGCAGGATGGGGTTGGGGGTGAACAAGAACTCACTGGTTTATCTGCCTCCGTTGTCGGACAAGACGATAGCACGAAAACATTGCCATCAGCATGGTAACGAAGATAGCCACACCAAATCCCAGGCAGTACTTCTTGATAAAATTATTGTCTGCGGCATTTGCGTGTTCCTCACCATCCGCACCTGGAAAAACAATGTGGATCTGTTTCACCAGCTGCTGCTTTGAGTGACATGGACAAGAACAACCACAGGAAGGATCCCGCTCTGGGCTGCTGTTGTGCCTGGTGGCTCAGGGGAAGCACAGCAAGCTCTGGAATGCAGGGTCTGTGCACAGGAGGTACTATGGAGGGTCCTGTTTCCTCTCCTTATCTGCTGAATGTGGTTCTGGTGGCCTAGTTCCCAAAAGGACAAAGTTCCTAAGTCCCTGGGAACTGGCTGCAGTGGGAGGGGAGCAACCTCTAACCACGGCCACGGAGCTCTATGAGCGGCCCTTACCTGGAGTGACAGTTGTTGTGTGCATGGCCTCTATTGCTCTCAGGGGGACAGTCAGTGTGCGAACTCTGCCGTTCAAAAATGCAAGCCAGCGCATAGGTGCTCCACCTGTCTCTTTAGAACGGAGGTAAGGGAGTGGGACTGTAAGTAACTGCTTCTCATCAGGAAGATGGTGCAGTTTCTCCACATGTATTTCTAGAAATTCAGTTTCACAAGCCTTTCAGGGAACAGACGGAAATACACCTACCACGTGCTTTGTCCTTCATGATTTTCATTAGCAGAGGGGGCAGTGTCTGCAGATATTTTCCTGTTTCCAGGGCCTCTTTCTGTTTCTCAGGACCTAAACAGCATTAAGATAACTTTCAGACAAACAAGGTATTAAACTGAACGGTCTTTTCAGTGAAGTCAGTAACGACAACAGCCACCCCTGGGATGCCTGTGGGGTTCCAGCACAACTAAGGATTTAGCACGGCCTTCCCTGGAGGCACTTTTGCAACCAAAGAATGAGAACTTTTCACCACACACTGCAGCTTACCTAAACGCATAACGGCATCACTGAATGGGACCAGGGCATTGTGCGAGGGCAGGGCACACACACACAGGTGTGCATTCTCACTCACACCTGCAGACGCGCCTGGCTGACATTAGGACTGTGAGCTGGCATCTCTCAAAGGAAGTAAAATCTCATGACATGGTATGCTGTAATTTCTCTCTTCCTTAGGGACCTGCAGTGACTGGAAGGGGCTCAGGTGATGACATGGCACTCAGACCTGGGTCAAAAGTTGCAAAGCTGCAGAGAAGCCAGGTGGGCAGTTGGCTGGCACTCAGCAGCTTTCCAGATACTCTCTCCAGGCCATGTAAAACAATCTTCAGAGAAGGCATAGAAGAACATTTGGCCCCTCAAGGTTTTTTTAGTGGGGAGATCTCTGATGTATGGAGACAAAGTCAACGGGATGCTGGGAGCATGCAGCACCCAAGAAACAGTGACTACCCAAGCTTCTCATGGAGAAGAAATCACCAGGCAGTGAAAAGACGAACCCCTCCTGAACTTCCACAACCAAATATGAGCAAAGATCATGAGATGAAGACTGGTGACTTACCTCTGGCATCCACCCCAGGCTCAGGGACGCGACTTTGCTTTCGAAATGCACCAAAGGGGCCTGCAGGCACAAGAGTGATCAGACACAGGTGAGGAGAGCTTCCGCTGTGCACTGGGGTCTGCCTTGTTTTTTTTCCTGCAGTGACCTGTGAGGACTGGCTGCAGGTCAGGGAATGACATGGCCCAAACAGCAAAGGAATAGGAGCAAAGACTGGCAAGGGCCACCTTCCCACTGAAATGTGACAATTCTCCAAGTAAAGAAATACTAATGACTGATCTGTGTACGACCTTCAAAGCACAAAGAGCTTTGAAAGACCTTTGGAGAGCCTTACGTACCCAAATAAGCTATTATAGCACTAATTTTTCGACTTCCAATGAAACAGACACTCACAACTTACCTCGGAGTTTCCCCTGAGGCACAAAAGCAGTCTCCTTCCAGTCATCTGAGGAAGGAGTACCAATGTCATCATCTAGAAGAAAGAACAGAAGAGGGATGTTCCCATTGCATGCTGTGATCTTCCTCTCCCTTAGTGACAGGGAAGGGGCCAGGGAAGGGGACAGGTAACAGAATGGGAGACTCAGGCCTTGATCGCCAAAGCTATAGAGGGGCCAGGGTGACCTGGAGCCTAGCACTCGGCAGCTTTACAAATGCTCCCTCCTGGCCACATGCAGCACCCCTCCGGGACCGCGTGGAAGAGCATACAAAGAAAAGATGCCTGAAACACACTGGGCTACAGCTGGGGGTCTCTGTTAGGAACCAGGATTTTTCTATGGGGAGCATCAGGCAGCTGGAGCAGAAATGCTCATGCTTTTCCCAGCACACACCTTCCACGTTCTCCCCTGGGACACCCCCAGGATGAAGAGCATGCTCCACCCAGCCAGCGGCAGAGCCGTGGGAGCACAGGGCTTCCTCATGCCCTTGCCCAGCTCCTGTGGTGCTGCCTGTCCCCCTTTTCCAAAACCCCCCGGCCCCATTGAAGGCAGCCTTAGGGCTATAAGGCACAGAGCCACTGGAACCAGAACCTGGGCTTCTCACTCTCATTTCTGCTTATTTTTTACCCCATCTCTGACCACCCACCTGCTCCTGCTGCTCGCCCTGGAGCAGCACAAGTCTCCTGACAACACATGGCTATCAGTAGGAGGACGGCAAGGCAGGTGGGGGCCGTGGCCCCCAGTACTCGTGCCATGCTGCTACCACCACTGCTACAGCCACAACGAGTGCTGCTATTGGGGCACAGAACACCTAGAGCACGCAGCTGGGCATTGTGATCTTGTGGCACAAGGCAGCAATGTGGCAGGGCATAGTGACCTCACATCCCCAGGCTGCTGGCTGGGCCTCCCCACGGGCTGCTCCTCCTGTGCAGCAGGGCTGCATAGAGTGGGTGCTTGTGGCACCCCTTAGTGGGTGAGTGCCAGGCTGCTCGGGAAGAATTACTGGGAGCGTGTCCCACTGGGTAGATCTGTTCCACCGCAAGGACCAGGCTCCCCCTGGGCTTGTTATGGACGCTGAGGATTCCCAGTCACCTAGAGCAGCAGGAGACCATGGCAGATATTTTCACATTTACATTGTGGAAATATATTATTGTGGAATGGTTTGGGTGGGAAGGGACATTAAAGACCCAGAGACTCTGTCAAAGGATAAAGAAAATCGCTCCGGTGTTGTTTTTACTGCTTTGTGCAAATCAAAAGATTGCATTTTGTCTTTTAATGGCCAAAAAAGCCATTTCTTCAGGGACATTGTATTTGTTGTCACAGACTCTAACAAAAATGCAAACTGAGCTTTATCTGTAGCATCAATACTTTAGTATTTCGTATCTTGTATTTGACAGTTCCCTCCCAGCCAGTTGCCCGTGCCTTTCTCTCAGCCCATGAGAGCACCACTTACTGCCTCTGGGAACCAGGAAACTGGCAGCATGATGGCCAGCACACACACAAGGTGCTCGTGACACAGCTCCAGGCGGCTCTCCTGAGGCCCAGCTTCATTTCACGGCCACTCACGCTCTGCTGCTGGACATTCTGCAACGGAAAAGCCATGGATGAAAATCCCATCCCTCACAGATGGTATCAGACCCCTGCTCTCATGGCAGTCACCACCGCCCGGCATTGGACAGCGCTTCCACTGCCCTTGCTCCTGCCACAAGACACCAACGTCTGCTTCTAGTTCGGCTCCACCATGGGATCCTGTTTGCAACAGAAAAACACACGGAGGCTGCCAGCCACTGCAACACACGCTGTGAAACCCCTGGCACTGCTGAGTCCCATGAGCAGAGGAGAGAAGCGTCTGCCTGCCATTGACGGGCTGCGGCGGGATTGAATCCTGCCTTCCAATCGGGACACCCCCAGGGAGAGCCTCCCTGGGGACCCAAAGACTTACGGCAGCGCCAACACAGCAGGCAGAAACGCGACGTGCTCCTGACTGCCCGCACTGTTCAAAGCTCCCTGACTTGCGGAATCAAACTCTATAATCCAGAGATGGGTTATAAAGCAGGTATGTTTTATTCCAGCGCTGGGTGCAAGGGGGATAGCTCCTCCAAACTTGCACACCAACTTGTAAAACCGTGATACAGATATAGGTACACCTCATGCATAGTCAATGATTTCCCGTAATTCTAACATGCATCCCTTAATTCTAATACACATTCTTTATCATGCAGACCCCCTCTTGTTATCGCCCATCTTGTCAGGGAGATGCAAATATCAAAAGAGGAGTTGCAACACCTAATCCCCTTCTCGCCAGGTGTCTCAGGGAGATCTCACTCCTTAATCTTCATCCTTCCTGCTCTTCCAGACCCACTGTCTCCATTCCTTGTTATTCTAACTAAATTATTTTCTGTAAACTACCTTTAACTATCCCCCTTTTAGCCCCCCTTTATTCTGAATTCCAGCAGAGCATCTGTTTTCTGCTTCCCTGTTCATCCCTCCCTCTCCCTCTCCCTCCCTCCGCCCTATGACGGCAGCCCTTCAAAGCAACCAACACAACCACGCCAAACCGCAGCCCGGACTCGTCCCGCTCACTGCAATCCAGACCCACTCCATCCGTACAAACCTTCATCCACGCCGTTTCTTAACCGGGCCTCAGCGCCACCCGAATCTTACAGCCAGCGAGCGGCCGGCAAATGAACGGCCGTCTTCCTCTTGGTGCCGCACAGCCCAGCACGGCCGGAGCCGCACCACACGATCCGGGCCGGGGCCGGCTCAGGCTCTGCCTCCAGGCTTTTGGGGCCGGCCGGGTGACTCTGCAGCACAGCGAGACCGTGGAGCCGCCCGGGAGCCGCCTCTGGGTGCCGGCAGCGCCGCGAGCTCCTCCCCCGACAGCCCCTCCGTGCCCCCGCACCAAGGCCCGACCCCGTTCGCAGCACAGAGCCCGCTCCTCCCGGCCCCGCGAACTTCCTGTCACTGGCACGTGGCTCAGGCCGGGCTGGGGCCTGTTGGGGGGGGGGGGAAGCTGCCAGATCTTCTGCCAGTAAACACTTCTGAGCACCCTCTTCTGGTGGTGAACAGCTCTGGAGGAAGGTGCTTTCAAATGTCCACAAAGTGATGCTGATTGTCACACAGTAGCACCCATCACTTGCCTCCTCCATAAATCAGTTACAGTCTTGTTGGTGAACCTGAAGACAAAAGGTCAGCGCGCTGGGACAAATAGCCACACACCAGTATCACAGAGTCACAGAATGACCCAGGTTGGAAGGGACCTCATGGATCATGAAGAACAAACCCCCCTGCCTGGCAGGGCCACCAAACATACACCTTTACTAGATCAGGTTGCCCAGGGCCCTGTCCAACCTGGCCCTGAACACCCCCAAGGACGGGGCATCCACAACCTCCCTGGGCAGCCCGTTCCAGGGCCTAACCACTCTCCTAGTAAACAACTTTCCCCCTAACATCCAACCTAAATCTTCCCTCTTTCAACTTAAATCAGTTTCCCCTTGTCCTGCTATTACCAGCCCCCTCCTCATCCTATGTGGAACACCAGTGCCAGCAGTGCGGCCGCCATTTTAGAACCCTCTCCACGTCACCTTGGTCACCGCTGCTGCGCGCAACGCACTCGCCTCTGACAGCTGTGGCAGTTAGCAGCCATGTCGGCAGCTAAGAGGGCTAGGGTAGAAGTTTTCCCTGTTTCAGGCGGGAGGATGGAGCTGGGGGCCCTAGGAGTGAGAAGGAGGAGGGGGCCCGCCATGACCACCAGGCAGAGGATGGGTAAGAGAGCCATATTCCATCATGCCTGGACCAGCCCCGTGACCACCACCCATGTGGAGCCTATGGAGGTGGATCCACCTCCAGATGAGCGAATGGAGGTGGATCCACCTGCAGAGGAGCCCATGGAGGTGGATCCACCTGCAGAGGAGCCCATGGAGGTGGATCCGCCCGCGGCATAGCTGGCCTGGCACCACACCACCGTGCCAGGCCCCGCGCTGGCATGGTCACAGCTCCACCGTGGCTGGTCCAGGCGCTGAGCTCCTTACCCGCTGCACGGCCCCCGCCCCCTGCATTAGCTGGGTGGCATTTTTGTAACATCTGTTCCTCCTTTGGGCCTATTCTGCAGCCACATTCTGTGGGCCCCCAGTCCCATCTTTACCCTGTTTGTTCCAGTCCCTGTTTCTATAGTTGGTTTTTGGGTTTAGTTTAGTTTTAGAGTTAGGTGTAGGTTGTTGTTAGTGTTTTTGAGTTAGGCATAGGTTATTGTTTGTGTTTTTGAGTTAGGCATTGCTTATTGTTCATTTTTTTAGTGTTAGGAGTAGGTTAGGAGTAGGTTTAGTGTTAGTAGTTGGTGTTTTCCTGTTAGGAGTTTGTTCCTCTTCATTCTTTAGTGTTAGGAGTAGATTGTTGTTCCCATAGTAGAGTTAGGCATAGGTTACTGTTGGTACTGTAGGGTTGGGCGTGGGTTCCCACCAGCAGCTGGCAGCAAACAGCGCTTGCTCGGTAAGCACACGTCTGCTTTCTCCCCCGGAGCCGTGAGTGCGACTGCCATGAGAGCAGAGGTCTGATACCATGTGCGAGGGATGGGATTTGCATCCGGTGGCTTTTCCGTTGCAGAATGTCCAGCAGCAGAGCGTGAGAGGCCGTGAAATGAAGCTGGGCCTCAGGAGAGCAGTCTGGAGCTGCGTCACGAGCTTCCTGCATGGCCAGCGCAAGGTAGGTGTGCCTTACTTTAAGCGTGCGCTGAAGCAGTGTTGGTTAAGCACGGCTCACTCCTCTGTCTGCAACAGATGGGCTTTCTGCGCGCTTTATTGCTGTGGCCGGCGTTGAACAGCACAGCAGCAGCGAGGCCTCGAACATGTCCACAACCAGGTACGTGAATGTGAGTAAATTTAGCTGTGTGAATGATGTTATTGTTCATATTAGTAAGGCAGTATTCACATGTGTGTGATGGAGCTCAGGGATAGGTTTATTCTTGCCTGGTAAATATCCCCTTCTTTGACACCCACCCGTCCTCTTGCTTCTCTTCCCCTCACCTGTAAGTGCAGCAATACTGAAGGCTGAGGGCTCTTCACCCGGGCCCCGGTGTTGCAATGCAGCATTCCTACCACCTGCGCCACGGGGACACACAAAAAGATGCCTCTTTTTCCCCCCTCACAGCAGGCAGCCTCCGTGAGAGCAGTAGAGCAGCAGGCTGTCTGTGCTATGGCTGCTGAACTGCATTTCTGGCCACCTGAGATCCCTGAGCCCATGCTAATGAAGAACATGCTGCGCCACAGACTCTTCTACGGAGCCGTTTTGCAGCTTCTCTGTGCTGGCCATCATGCTGCCAGTTTCCAAGTTCCCAAAGGCAGTAAGTGGTGCTCTCATGGGATAGGAGAAAGGCACGGGCAACTGGGTGGGAGGGAACCATCTGTAACTGTTGCCAGCAGCCTGGAGGTGCCAGCTCAGTCTTATCCTGTGGCTACTGCTGCTCCCTATGAGCTGCCAGGCAGAGGGTCCTCCCGCCCGTGCAGGGACCGCCTTGCAGGAAAGGGCTTTAGGCTCTGGTTTGTGTGGGATTTGGGGAACGAGACAGGGGTGGAGTTTCTTGTGTGCCCGACTGTCAGGAAGGCGGTTCCCAGTTCTGGCAGCCCAACGTGCCCAGCAGGGTGACTTGAGCTCCCAAAGCGAGCCGCCAACCAGTTGTCAGCTGAGAAGGTTCCCTGAGCGTTTCCGAATTGATTCTTGTAGGACTCGGAGAGTTTGGGGACTGAGACTTGGGAGAGAGTGAAGAAAGCTGAGGCAAGGCAAGCGCTGCTCAGCTGAGGAAGACAGCCGAGAAGGAAAGCAGAAAGCAACGATGATGGCCTGAGCAAGAAGCTACAAAGGACAGCAGAACCACCTGCAGCGCTTCCTCGGAGGTGGCACCAAAAGCTGCTGACTCAACGGTCCAGTTTACCGGCACAGCCGTGCTTTCCCTGTCATGGACGGTGGAGATGATGGAAGTGAACTGGACAGGAAGGACTTGTGCTGCGTTAGAAGCAAAGAGGGCTTCACCTGTGCAGGACTTGGTGTACGGCAAGAGCTGGAGACGCTGCGTTCCTTCAGGGTGTGTCTCTTGAGGTCCAGGCCTAGTGTAGGGTTAGGTTGAAATAGGGCTGGCTGGGACTGGAGAGGGAGGAGGTGACGTAGCCCGGGGGTTTGGCTTCTCCTTGGGTCTGACTGGAGGCTGAGTGACTGATTGCTAAGCGGAAATCCTGGGCACTGGGGCTTCATTTTGGGGTGTGGGCGGGGTAATAAATAGAAGCCGAGTCCTTTTGTACGCAATAAAATTGAAGCGAACTTTCTAAACCTGGTGCTGCCTCTTTCAGTAGCTGGTCAGAACGTCCCTCGCTCGGGCTGGCAATCACAGGGTGATGAAGCGGTCGGCTTCACGTCTCTCCCTTGACATGGTGCAGGTTTTCCCCCGTTTCCTTGTTGGTCTTCCCAACCTGTGGCCTTTCAGCCAACCCGTAAGTGCTGGTGACAGGCTGTGAGCATCTCCTTGCTCTCTGAGGACTGACAGAAAGAAACCAGAGGAGGGGAAGCAGCCTGGCAGGAAGAAGGGTGTCCCGTGCTCAGCCCGTTGAGTTGGCCTCTCTTCCCTGAGGGTTCTTTCAGCTTCTGATGCACCGTGTGCTGCTGTTTGCCCTGGGAAGCCCAGCTGCACGCTGGCAGCCGTGGCCTGTGCATCATCCTCCCCTTGAGGCCCAAGGAGTTGTTTGTTTTTATGTATTCAGCATTGGTGTGGCATTTTGTTGTTTTGTTCAGCTTTGAGATCAAGGGGTAATTTAACACCGTTGGAAGTAATTGGGGTTCAGGAGTAGCACATGCAGAATTTTGATCACGCAGCAAGTTGTGATTTCTACTGTGTTAAAGAACTGGCACACACATATACGCCTGCAGCCGGAGCTTGATTGACTCTCGTCAATACGGCCTTCCAAAGCCCGGCCCTGGGGAGCTGTCCAAAAATTTTCCAACATTTTGTATTACCTAAGTTTATTTTAAACAGCCAAGGAGGAGTAATCTCTTAAAGGCTTTTTTAAAGGCATTGGACTAGGTTTTGATTATCACGTCTCAGGAAGCTTCTGCATTCCACCTAGTGCTAATGGGATAAATCAAGAGCAGATTACACAAGAGATTCAGGCCTTGCTGCCAGTCTTTTATGAATCAGAACTTTGTTTCGTGTTGCCAGATATTCTGGTTTCCTTTTCAGGTGATTCCTTCGCTGTATATTAAGAAGGCCAAGGGCATCCTGGCCTGCATCAGAAACAGTGTTGCCAGCAGGAGCAGAGAGGTGATTGTCCCCCTGTTGTCAGCACTGATGAGGCCGCAGCTCGAGTGCTGTGTTCAGTTTTGGGCCCCTCAGTGCAAGGAAGACATGGAGGCCCCGGAACGCGTTCAGAGGAGGGCAACAAAGCTGGTGAGGGGTCTGGAGCACAGGCCATATGAGTTGAGGCTGAGGGAGCTGGGATTGTTCAGCCTGGAGAAGAGGAGGCTCAGGGGAGACCTCATTGCTCTCTCTAACTTCCTGAAGGGAGGCTGTAGTGAGATCCGGATGTAGTGTGTAGGTCAGATCTAAGAGGCAGGAGCTGCTGTGGGGCAGATGTGGGTCAGATCTATGGGGCAGGAGCTGTTGTGGGGATGATGAGGGTCAGATCTATGAGGCAGGAGCTGCTGTGGGACAGATCTAATGGGCAGGAGCTGCTGTGGGGCACATGTGGGTCAGATCTATAAGGCAGGAGCTGCTGTGGGGCACATGTGGGTCAGATCTATGAGGCAGGAGTTGCTGTGGGGCAGATGTGGGTCTGATCTATGGGGCAGGAGCTGCTGAGGGTCAGATCTATGGGGCAGGAGTGGCTGTGGGGCACATATGGGTCAGATCTATGGGACATAAGCTGCTGTGGAGCTGCTGTGGGTCATATCTATGGGGCAGGAGCTGCTGTGGGGAAGATGTGGCTCAGATCTATGAGGCAGGAGCTGCTATGGGGCAGATGTGGGTGAGACATATTGAACAGGAGCTGCTGTGGGGCTTATGTGGATCAGATCTATAGGGCAGGAGCTCCTGTGGGGCAGATGTGGGTCAGATCGATGAAGCAGCAGCTGCTGTGGGGCACATGTATGTCAGATCTATGGGGCAGGAGCTGCTGTGGAGATGATTTGTGTGAGATCTCTGGGGCAGGAGTTGCAGAGGGGCTTATGTGGGTCAGATCTATGGGGCAGGAGCTGCTGTGAGGCTGATGAGGGTCACATCTATGGGCCAGGAATTGCTGTGGGGTAGATATGGCTCATATCAATGGAGCAGGAGATGCTATGGGGCAGATCTATGGGGCAGAAGCTGCTGTTGGGTATATTTGAGTCAGATGTATGGGGCAGGAGCTGCTATGGGGAGATGTGAATCTGATCTATGGGGCAGGAGCTGCTGTGGGACAGATCTATGGGACAGGAGCTGATGTGGGGCTGATATGGGTCAGATCTATGGGGAAGGAGCTGCTGTGGGGCAGATGTGGGTCACATCTATGGGGAAGGAGCAGCTGTGCGTCAGATCTATAGGACAGGAGCTGCTGTGGGGCTGATGTGCGTCAGATCTATAAGACAGGAGCTGCTGTGGGGCTGCTGTGGGTCAGATCTATGGGGCAGGAGCTGCTGTGGGGCAGATCTATGAGACTGGAGCTGCTGTGGGGCACAAGTGAGTCAGATCAATGGGGCAGGAGCTGCTGTGGGGCTCATGTGGGACAGATCTATGGGGCAGGAGCTGCTGTGGGGCTGAAGTGGGTCAGATCTATGAGGCAGAAGCTACTGTGGGGTAGATGTGGGTCTTCTCTATGGGGCAGGAGCTGCTGTGTTGCTGATGTGGGTCAGATCTATGGGGCAGGAGCTGCTGTGGCGCTGATGTGGGTCAGATCTATGGGTCAGGAGCTGCTGTGGGGAAGATGTGGGTCAGATCTATGGGTCAGGAGCTGCTGTGGGGCAGATGTGGTTCAGATCTATGGGGCAGGAGCTGCTGTGGAGATGATTTGGTTCACAACTATGGGTCAGGAACTGCTATGAGACAGATGTGGGTGAGAGATTTTGAACAGGAGCTGCTGTGGGGCTTCAGTGGGTCAGATCTGTAGGGCAGGAGCTCATGTGGGGCAGATGTGGGTCAGATCTATGGAAAGGAGCTACTGTGGTGCTGATGTGGTTAAGATCTATGAGACAGGAGCTGCTGGGGGCAGATGTGGGTCAGATCTATTGGGCAGGAGCTGTTGTGGGGCACATGCCTATCAGATCTTTGGGGCAGGAGCTGTTGTGGGGCACATGTCGGTAGATCTATGTGGCAGGAGCTGCTGTGGGGCAGATGTGGGTCAGATCTATGTTGTAGGTGCTGCTGTGGAGCTCATGTTGGTCAGATCTATGGGGCAGGAGCTGCTGTGGGTCAGATCTATGGGGCAGGAGCTGCTAAGGGGCACATGTGGGTCAGATCTCTGAGGCAGGGGCTGAGGTGGGTCATATCTATGGGGCAGGAGCTGCTGTGGGGCTGATGTGGGTCAGATCTACGGAACAGGTGCTGCTGTGGGGCTTATGTGGGTCAGATCTATAGGGAAGGAGCTGCTGTGGGGCAGGTGTGTGTCATATCTATGGGGCAGGAGCTGCTGTGGGGCTGGTGTGGGTCAGATCAATGGGGCAGGTGCTGGTGTGGGGCTGATGTGGGTCAGATCTATGGGGCAGGAGCTGGTGTGGTCTGATTTGTGTCAGATCTATGGGGCAGGAGCTGCTGTGGGGTAGTTGTGGGTCAGATCTATGGGGCAGGATCTGCTCTGGGGCACATGTGAGTGAGATCTATTGGGCAGGAGCTGCTGTGGGGTAGATGTTGGTCAGATCTATGGGGCAGGAGTAGCTGTGGGGCATATGTGAGTCAGATGTATGGGGCAGGAGCTGCTGTAGTGCAGATGTGGGTCAGATCTATGGGGCAGGAGCTGCTGTGGGGTAGTTGTGGGTCAGATCTATCGGGCAGTATCTGCTCTGGGGCACATGTGAATGAGATCTATGAGGCAGGAGCTGCTGTAGTGCAGATGTTGGTCAGATCTGTGGGGCAGGAGCTGCTGTGGGGCAGATCTATGGGACAGGAGGTGCTGTGGTGCACATGTGGGTCAGATCTATAGACCAGGAGCTGCTGTGCGGCTGATGTGGGTAAGGTCTATGGGGCAGGAGCTGCTCTGGTGCACATGTTGGTCAGATCTATGGGACAGGAGCTGCTGTGGGTCAGATCTATGGGGCAGGAGCTCCTGTGGGGCACATGTATATCAGATCTTTGGGGCAGGAGCAGTTGTGGGGATGATGTGTGTCAGATCTACGGAACAGTTGCTGCTGTGGGTTTATGTGGGTCAGACCAATAGGGAAGGAGCTGCTGTGGAGCTGATGTTGGTCAGATCTGTGGGACAGGAGCTGCTGTGTGGCTCATGTGGTTGAGATCTATGGGGCAGGAGCTGCTGTGGGGGTGATGTGTGTCAGATCTATGGGGCTGGAGCTATTGTGGTGTAGATGTGGGTCAGATCTATGGGTCTGGAGCTGCTGTGGGTCTGATGTGGGCTAGATAAATGGGGCAGGAGCTGCTGTGGGGTAGATGTGGGTCTGATCTATGAGGCAGGAGCTGTTGTGGGTCCGATGTGGGTCAGATCTATGGGGCGGGAGCTGTTCTGGGGCAGGTGTGGGTCAGATCTATGTGGCAGGAGCAGCTGTCGGTCAGATCTATGGGGTTGGAGCTCCTAAGGGGCAGATGTGGGTCGGATCTATGGGGCAGGAGATGCTGTGGGGCTGATGTGGGTCAGATCTATGGGGCAGGAGCTGTTGTGTGGCTGATGAGGGTCAGATCTATTGGGCAGGAGCTGCTGTGGTGCTGATGTGGTTAAGATCTATGAGACAGGAGCTGCTGTGGGGCAGATGTGGGTCAGATCTATGGGGCAGTTGCTGCTGTGGGGCAGTCGTTGGTCAGATCTATGGGAGAGGTGCTGCTGTCGTGCTGATGTGGGTCAGATCAATTTGGCAGGAGCTGCTGTGTGTCAGATGTGGGTCAGATCTATGGGGCAGGAACAGCTGTGGTGCTGATATGGGTCAGATCTATGGGGCTGGAGCTGCTGTGGGGCAGATCTGTGGGACAGGAGCTGCTCTGGGGTAGATGTGGGTCGGATCTATGGGGCTGGAGTTGCTGTGGTGCTGATATGGGTCAGATCTATGGGGCTGGAGCTGCTGTGTGGCTGATGGGGATTAGATCACAGAATCACAGAATCGCAGAATCACAGAATGACCCAGGTTGGAAGGGACCTAATGGATCATGAAGAACAAACCCCCCTGCCTGGCAGGGCCACCAAACATACACCTTTACTAGATCAGGTTGCCCAGGGCCCTGTCCAACCTGGCCCTGAACACCCCCAAGGACGGGGCATCCACAACCTCCCTGGGCAGCCCGTTCCAGGGCCTAACCACTCTCCTAGTAAACAACTTTCCCCCTAACATCCAACCTAAATCTTCCCTCTTTCAACTTAAATCAGTTTCCCCTTGTCCTGCTATTATCAGCCCTTTCCAAGAGTTTACTCCCCTCCTGGCAGTAAGTTCCCTTCAGGTACTGAAAGGCTGCAATGAGGTCACCCCGCAACCTTCTCTTCTCCAGGCTGAACAAACCCAACTCTCTCAGCCTGTCCTCATAGGGGAGGTGCTCCAGCCCCCTGATCATCTTCGTGACCCTCCTCTGGGCCCCTTCCAACAGCTCCATGTCTTTTTTGTACTGAGGGCTCCACACCTGGACACGGTACAACAGATGGGGCCTCACAAGAGCAGAGTAGAGAGGGACGATCACCTCCCTATCCCTGCTGACCACCCCTCTCCTGATGGAGCCCAGGATCCCATTTGCTTTCCGGGCTGCCAGAGCGCACTGCTGGCTCATGTTAAGTTTCTCATCCATCAGGACCCCCAGGTCCTTCTCTGCCGAGCTGCTCTCAAGGACCACTCCTCCCAGCCTGTACAGGTGCCTGGGATTCTTCCAACCTAAGTGCAAAACCTTGCACTTTGCCGTGTTGAACCTCATTAGGTTCACTCAGGCCCACCTTTCAAGCCTGTCAAGGTCCCTCTGAATGGCATTCCTTCAACTGCACCACTCAGCTTAGTGTCATCATGCACACACACCCATGTGGACAAATTCTGTATCATCATCTCCTCACTCTGGTGATAAAATCTCCCCGAAGAAGGATCCTGCAGCTCCACCATGGCACCTTCTAACCGAGGAAGAGGACCTTTGGTGAAGAAAAGAGCACTTGGGCAGTATGAGTCTCCAAGCACATGTGCTTCGTGTCTCCAGGCTGCTGCTGAGACCCAAAGGTGCTGTAAATCCATATAACTACCTTCACTTTTGCAGTATGACTGAATTAGGCACAGAAATATGGATAAAAGAGGCATTAAAATCAGAGCAGTTGGCCTTCAAGGCACACAGCTTTCAAAATGTCTTGGAGAGCAGAGCAAACTCTTTGCAAGTAACTATTACCACACAGTTCCATTTGGCTAAGTCAAAACATGTGCATTCTATTTGAGTATGATGATCTTTACATGCTGTTTATAACTGTAAAAAGGTAAGTTTCAACTTGGGGAGAGGGGAGCTGTGGTGAGAGCCATGGTTTGGAATCCTTCAGGGCCAGCATGCTTATCTGTGAGTCTGAGGGAGACGCCTCCAGGCCAAAGCAGGTGCTACAGAGAGAAAGGTTTGACACAAATGGTTTTATTTGACTGCTAGAGACAAATGAGTAGGAAGAAGCTATGATTTCTTTGCTGACTGCTGGTAAATCAGAACTGCAGACTGTAGGAGAGCTTAAAGGAGCAGTAGTAGGAGTGTGAATGAATGCTCTCTGTTCTGCACTAGGATGGATGTGTGACCAGCATGACATACCAATCTTCCACTCCCAAATCATGCTTTCCTGGAGGGCCTTCAAAACACTCTCACTGAGCCAAAAAAGACACTTTCTGGGCAGGGAAGGTCCCCAGAATGCCCATAGCCCCACCTGAGCACCTGACACTGGCACTCTGTGCCTGCCTCACTGAGCCTCTTTGTATTTTCACCTCTGCCCAGCATCATGTAGAAGGGCTGCCAAGGGCTGTGTGCCTGCGTGCTCCCCTTGTGACAGCATTGTGTTGTAGGTGCCAACAAAGGGAAAGCACGGACAGTGCAAAGTAGCTGATAATTGCATTAAATGGGACTGTTTTGGCAGCACTTTGATTGTGTGCTGAACATACTTACACGGATCTTCATTAATTTAGGGGCTGAAGAGAGGCTGCAGCTCATTGCACAACATTCAGAGGTTCCCTCCCACATGCAAACGCATCTTTTGAAAAGCCAAGCCTTGATCTCGTTTGAGGTACCTTAGAAAATGTAACTGCAGTGGATCTGCTGAAGCTGAATTACTTGTGGAGAGAACATATTACATGTCTTCCCTTAGATCTAGTCACTAGTTATCTCACATGTGCTGTTGTATTAGACAGAAAAAGCACAAAATGGTGCACTTCCTCTTGTTCCAAAGGAAGTGACAGTCGTTATTCTTTCCAGCAAATGTAATTGCATCAATTGTTTCTCACACAATACTCACAATTAAGGTTTCCAAAAGAACAGCTAAACTATAAAGCAGAGGGGAGCTGTTATTCACAGGTGTTGGATTAGATCTAATTTATGAGTGTAGCAGAAGCTACTTAGATGCGGGTGCTTAAAGCACATTCCTTCCTCCTATATTCTGAAAGAATACTTAGACCACTCAAGGATATTTCAATACCCTGAGCTTTTCCTGGAAATGCTTGAATATGGCGTAGGCAAACGAGAGATAAAGGAGAATCTTATAGCACAGGCAGATGACTAATGATGGTGCAAGCCATAAAAAAACACAGGACTACTAACAAGGGAATGGAGATCAGCTGAGTAACCAAAAGAACAGGGTTTCAAATATTCATTTTTACACAAATGCAATTGTGATAGAGTAGGTGCATTATTCCGAGGGAAGGCAGAAAGTGAGATAGAGTAAAAGCTCTGCACTGTGCTGGTCACAGCACATTCAGCATTTTGCAAGCAGCTCCCAGCTGCATAGAATTGAGCAACACACCCATGAGCAGCCCACAGCACTGGAGGTGCTGCTGCCCTGCTGTCACCTACAGGTTGTGCTTAACAGTACTACTATATGTGAATACTTATGCTGCAGCTCTCTCCAGCTCCTCCAGATCTGAGCAAGACTGGATCAAAGAAGGGTAAGGTGCCCTGTTTTTTGAGGCAGCAAGGTTTTTTATTCACAGGGGAAAAGAGGTGTAGTCCAACATGAACATGTGCCTCTAAAATCTTTGTCAGTCTTCAAGGGAGGGAGCTGGAATTTCATCTGATTAATTTTTCCCCACTCTCAGTTCTCAGGAGGGTCACCGGCTGAGGAACTGGCAAAACTCTTTTCCCATTTTGTTTTCAACCTTTACCTTTTGTCAGCTCACTCTGCATCTTCTAGATCCCAGCCACCCCCAGTTTCCAAACACACCACCTTCTCACCCATCCTCTGCTCATACATGAGGTACCGCCAGCTGATGTTTATTCAGCTCAGAGAACAGCAGCGTATCTAACGGTCTTTAGTTATTAACACAAAAATCTTACCATGTGCTCACACCAAGACAATCTGGTACCATCACCCTTTCAGGTCATGCAGCAAAGCACTTGTTTGACTGCTTTTGAAAGATTCTTTTTCTTGCACTATCCCCTCAATACTCTTCATGTTATCTAGATGAGAACAAGCCACATCTGCTTACATCTCCTTCCAGATGTAACAGCCCTGGCAATCCTAAGGCATACTTCCTGATTGCACTGCTGCAACCAGCATTACACATACAGTATTGCATAATGTAGCCAAGTGTGGGAACAACCACACAGCCACAGGCAAGCTGTCACCTCAAAAGGAAAGTTTGTTCATGTTTTTCATGGCGCTGGGACTGCAGAGTGCATAAGTGAATTCAACATTCTCTGTATTATTACCAGAATTCAACAGGGATGGAACCTTTACAGCACAAAAAATTTTGTTTGAGCACAGGCTTTGAAGACTATAAACTATTTGACCATTGCAAGAGTTAGAAAATAAATTCTAAGTCTTGAAATATTCTCTACATACTTAGGAGTAAAATGCCCTACATTTTGAGCAGTTCTGTTGGCAACACTGTGAGGTTGCTACCTCTGGCTTTGCACGTGCTCTTGAACCAGGAGGAGGATCTGTGCTCTTGTCCACTTAGAGAGCATTTGTGCTTTTTCTCATGAGTTTCCATTCTTTCCATGCTAAAGAGGGAAGGTGATGTGCCTGTAAACATGTTGTAATTTAAACCTTCTGGTGCTGCACGCAGGTGCTGTGGGAGGGATTACCTTGTTTGTGGCAGTCTGGGCTGGGGGTGTGTTTGTGTGAAGATCTGCAAGGTGATATTTGATCCTCCCAGACTTCTTATGGGACATGCACGCATGCAAGCAAATATGTAAAAGAAAACCCACTTCAGGTGTGTTGCATTGCTCCAAAGGAGTGTAAGAAAGGAAAACACCAGTTACATAATAGAAGTATTCTCAAGAAGGAATTGTTTAATCACAAACACCTTTCAGTCTTAATAAAACTAAATTAGATCTTCTCTAACAGATCAGCATTTTATCCACAGTTGTTATACACACAAAAAAAGAGAAAAAAGTAGATTATCGTTTTAAAATGTAGCATTGCTATTATAAAAGAAAGGCTGGATGTTCTGCTGGTACAGCTTCTCCCTCACAGTTTAGCATTAAACTGTGTCAGCATCTTCTCTAGCTTCAATGCTAGTGCCATGTTACCTTTAATCCTTAATTTTCCTGACATGAAGGCCATGGTTGGCTTTAGTTTACCTAAAAAGAAGACACAGAATCATCAGGAAAAGGAAAGGAACTGGAGATTGCGATATCATATAGTAGTTACTTTGCTACCAAGTTCTACTGTAAAAGCATCAGAAAAGAGGTTCAACAGATTGACTGGATGCTTTCTGAAGCTACGCTCTGAAAAGTTCAATAGCTACTGAACAAAGCAGTAGATATTTTTATTATAAAATCATGGACTCACAGAGTGACTTACGTTGGAAGGGAATTTAAAGGCCATGCACTTCCAGCTACAGCTCATCCAATTCCAAGACCACAAAGAGAGGTGAGCCTGTCAGCTCATCCATCAGCAAGATGTTTCCTGCCACCAGTAGCTGCCTCAGTTCTGCCAAACCCGTTTGTTACTCACCAGTGAACATCTTCACAAAGTCGCCACTCGACATGCTCATCACAACATCAGCTGCTGCAGGAGGCTTCCCAAACCCAGCACTCCCACTGCTGGTTTTCAGGTCAAGGTACCAAGTGCCTCCTTCATCACCTGAGTGGAACAGGGAGAACCTGTGGCAGCACCACAAGGACTGATGTGCCCTGCCCTTTGCTACCCCCGCCTGCTTTTCTCTCCCATCTTCGTGCTAGACGTGCTGGAGGTGCTGTGCCAGAAGCTGCCCCACGCTCTCTGTGCAGACAAGGTCAGCCCCAGCAGATGCCCCACAGTGCCACAGTGTCAGGGGACAAGGCAGTGGCTGCTGGTGGAGCTGGAGGCAGCAGGGGTTTGGAACAGAACTACCATGCTAGCAAACAGAACTACGGCCAGCAGGGTGACACAGCAGAAATGAAACACCAGGAAAACACACCACAGTCCCCAAAAGAGCAGCACATGCTGCTGATGCAGAAAGCATCTCCCTGTGACAACAGCAGCAGGGTAAATCCCACATGTGCTGAAGTTGGCTCTGAAAGGCAACATCTTATAGAGCACACCCAAAGATGTCCCTGTTCCTAGACCAGTTATAAAAGACAAGTATTTACATGTGAAAATACAGACTGACTCTTGCTAGAAAAGTGAGCATTTGAGAATTTTACAAGTGATGGTCTTACCTGACAATTCAAACTGAAAGACGCCCTGCATGGATTTCACTATTTCTTTATTGAGTTCTCCCTGAATAACTCTGAATGTTTCTGCAACAGGCCCCGCTGAAGCTGATTCTTTATTAAGCTTGGCTCCACCTGATGCCTGTGAAGCACCTAAAAGAAACAGATGGATTCTCTGTAAAATGCTGGAACGCTCTATCTCACTTATCTTTCTAAGAATATATATGTTTTCAGCAGTTCTTCTGCAAAAGCTTCTAAGGTGTGAATCAATTCACTACTTTAATCAGCAACTTTCTACACTGCAGTGAATGTGCTCATTTAACATTAAGAAAGAGCATTTGCAATTTATAAGGCATGTAATGCTTAGCAGCCCCTAAAAGCCATGCAGAAGGTCAGTGTATCAGGAAATAATTATTCTACTCAGTGAATTGCTACTGTGTTGGAGATCTGGGCAGTTGGCAGTATCAGTTCCTGGCAGAAAAGTCTAAGTGCGCACTCACAAATAGTATTTTCAAGGGAACTGGGCTCTTTTCAAACTTAGCCTCTTTCTTTCCTATATTTGTTTTGGCACTCCTATAAAACATATTCAGTATTCCTATTTGCCCTCCAATAGAAACATCACTATTCTGAAGAAGTGAACCTGATGCTTTTGTAAAAAAACAACTTCTCTATTTCATCTTGTAGACATTCACATCATGTACGACTGTGAGAACTTCATGTAGGAATAGAAGCTTCTCAAGTTCTCACACTGCAAGAAAGATGTAACACTCCTGCAAAATATGCTGATTGCTTGTGATTTTTTTACAGCAATATTTACTCATAATCTTCATACCACTTAACTCTGGTGGTAAAAAGCAAAAAGGTTGTTCAAAACAAGGTGCTGATTATGAACTGTGAAAGTTGCAGACACTAAAGTCACTTCCATAAATCAAACAGCCCAAATACAAGAGATTTTGCCACATAGATTGAATGTAGTCCAAAAGTAACTTGAAATAGAGGAGGCATTCATTATCATCACAAATAATCGACATGTACATGCAGAGGTTGCCCTTCTACGGCCTTCTGATTATGTGGCTGTCATGTCAGTTTCAGCATCCAAGAAGAAGTCAGGCATCAGGGGGTGACCTAAAGGGGAGTTGAACAATAACAGTAAGCCCAAGTAAGGGTGAACAGCACAAACAGGAATCCATTCTGAAGGCAACAGCACCTCAATTTACCAGTAAATGAACTACAGGTTGAAAGAAGACGAGGTGACATGTTTAGGTTCTGGTACATTTAAAATCAGACCCAGAAGCCTCTTACAAATCCAGTCAGAAACATCTGAAGATGAAGAAACACTATCTCACTATTCGGTAAATAGTAATACATGCGCTTGTGGTGCAGGTCTATTTTCTTTTTGCTAATGGGTTTAAAATGTATATATATATATATATATTTATATAGGCATTGATTATTAGAGCCTCAGTGGACTATTATGTGCTTTCCCAGAATCCACATTCTCAAACGTGAGGCAAAGCATCTTTTGACTGAGTCAAAGGAATATATCCATATTCCCCTATGGCCTTCCTTCCTTCCTTCGCAAACTTCTCATTTTAAAGATCTCTTTTACCTGGTGCAATTGCATAGACATCAAAATCCTTAACGCCTTCTTCTCTCAGTAGAACTTCATCAATAATGAAGTTTCCAGTGAAAGTTTTCGGCTTTGTTAAAATGCAATATGCAGCATCTGCAATTATGTCAGTTTTTCTGCACTGCTTCTCTATTCCGGATCCTCCCAGCATATCCATAGCAGCTGTATGTATGGCTGGAAAATTCAGAGGACAGGAAATTACAAGTTTAACACTAATGACATCACATACTCATCTCTTTGGCAAATGCATAAACTTTATTCTCCTCTCACATGAAAGTAAATCATGAGAAGACTAAACTGTGAAATACCATCAACCAGCGAAGAATGGTCAACCAGCAAACAATCCTCAAAGTGTAAAGATTCCCTTACTTGAAAAGTATTAAAGGAACCAAAAGAGGAATAAAGGGAAGAACTCCTTGTAATATTCATATTATTCAATGCTTCTATCAATACTTTCCACACAAAGACTTCCTCTGGCTTTATTCAGGACATGAAAAACTAACAGGACAACTATCTTTCTCAAAGTGAATGTGCATCAGCAATTAACATTTTCTGCAGCCATTACCATACTGAAAATCTCAATTTTAGCCCCACAATAACTTGTGAGATAACAAAGTGACTCTAAGTTAAAGATGAGAAACCCAATAGCACAAACTCAAACTTTTCCTGGCTTATGCTCCTCTACTTTCACATTACAGCCAATATTATTGTTCTAAATATAGCAAAACTATGGGCAAAGACTGATATGAAAAACCATCTACTGTCCTGCAATCTGCACATCCTTCCATCTATTTCATACAAAGTGCTGCTGGTTTTCCATTAATTCATACATACAGCATCTTCCACTTTGACCCTGCAGTACCTCTACTACTCATTCACACTCTTACATCCTTTTGGCAGGCTACCTCTTTCACTTTTAGTTAAATTGAGAGCTCGTAACATCTCACTATCAGCATATTTTCTTGTTTCAAGGAGCTGGATGAACCAATAGAACCATACTAGCACAGTGTTAATCTCCAGCATTGAAGCTGATCACATATATATGATGTTCTTTAAATTAAAAACTTTGTAATTGTAATGTAGATACTACAGAAGTCACCTCTCTCACTCTCTAAAGTAGTTAACTTTTGTTTTGGCAGATAAACCTTTCAAAACAACATTTTTCTTCCTAGACTG
This sequence comes from Coturnix japonica, assembly GCF_054131305.1. Classification (NCBI taxonomy): domain Eukaryota; kingdom Metazoa; phylum Chordata; class Aves; order Galliformes; family Phasianidae; genus Coturnix; species Coturnix japonica. The sequence goes on along the minus strand of NC_140697.1, from coordinate 1,447,812 downwards.
AACATTACAAACTTTTATACTTCAGAACATGAACAGTTTTCATCAAGGAAACACTGATACATACAAATTTTGAAAGCTCACTTGCTGCTTCTAATGCTTTCAAGACACTGGTCTCTTTGTTCAGCAGCTACCAAACCTTCAACAGCAGCCCTGGTCCTCACTGACCCATGGACAATAAACTGGAGCTAGTATAAGATGGGCACACCAAGTTATTTTTCTGCTATGCGGCCCTTCAGTGTGCTGTGACTTGCAAGAAGTGTTGGATGGTTGTGTGAAAAAGCAATTGATTTCCCACTCAGCCAAAACTTTTTTTTTTTTTTACATCTACAGAGGTACATATCTTGTCAGCTTCATCTATTTCCTGGCAATCTAACTAGCTGGGGATTCTAAATATTGACATAAATGTCCAATACTACTCAGGGATGGTGTGCAAACCAAAGTTTGAGTCATGTTGAAAGGAGCAGTGACAAGACAGGAGAAAAAGCAGAATGTGCTCAGGCTGAAGGCAAGTTTAAGTGAAAACAGGAAGGCAACAGTGAGAACTAGGAAAGAAAGCCAATACCCACACAACATCTTTGATCACAAAAAAATACACAGAAGTGCTCGGTGTTCTGAATCAGTCCTAAATAAGACCACCTGTATAGGACAAAACACAACAATTCAAAATAATCACCTGTTTTAGGCCATAAAGCATTGACAGCAACTTCTCCTTTAAATTCTTCTGCCATTCCCAAGACACACATGGACATGCCATATTTAGAAATTGTGTAGGCTACAAAAAGCACACAAAAATCCCATATTTAGTAGGATACATATTTAGTCTACACATAGAATTTTACTTTTGAAGGATGTAAGTCACGGAAAAATCAACTTTCTGGGGTCAAAGCATCATCTTCCTAGAGTACAGAAACTCTCCCAGCTCCTACCACCCCCTTCAGATACAAACTGACCCTTTTACATGAGTATTGAATTGGGGAGGGAAAAAAAAAGGAAAAAAGCACGTTGTAAATCCTTTTTGTATACTCTGAGAAGGGGATGTTGCAGAGAAGGAACATGGACCTGCAAGAGGAGTTTAACCATGTTCCAAGTGTTGAAGTTTAAAAGATAATCCACAGGTTTAAGATGAGCAACATATGTTCTAGCCCAAAGACGCAACTGGGGCCTCCTTCACTCCTCAAAGATAATTTCTATTTAAAAAGACAGCAATGAGCTTTATCGCTATCAAATCAAATGTGGAAGCATAGAGAAAAAAAGATTTTGCCTTCCTATCTCTATTGGGAATAGAAAACATGGTGTAGTATTAAGAAATCCTATGAAAAACTCTTAACTCTTACCTGCAGAACCTTCTTGGAAATATAAGCCTTTCACCACCACTGAAGACTTTTTGTACAATAATCCAAGGCTGCCCACAACAGAACTGCTGCATTCTCCAAAAGCAGAAAAGGAGTGACTTCTACAAACAACAAAACCAACCAATTCTAACGTTTTGATACTCAGTGCAGCTCTCTGTAATTTAATTCTTTTGGCCCTCTGAACACAGAGGACCAGTAGCTCAACACGCTGTAAAGGCAAAGTCCAGGATCACAATCCCAATGCAGGGTGCCAAAGACAAGCGCCAAAAATCAGATTTTCAAAAATGACCATGATTTTCCTTAAGGCTTTCACAGTAAAACTCAGTTTGCAAGTAACTGCATTTAACCCAATAAATCCACACAAGTCTGTCCAACCAACCAGCAGGCTGACACAGCTGTGCAAACGACTTGTGACTGAGCCCCTGTGTACAAAGGTGTCACACAGAGTGGAAGCACCAGTGAGATAAAAAGGAACTGGGAATATTGCATGAGCATATCAGCACAGTGTGAGGAGAACCAAAGTTCACCTGCAGCTGAGACTTGCAAGGGAAGCCAGTGGCAACTTGTTTATCTGCTATAATGTGGGTAGGAAGAGCATGAACAAGGGAAAGGCGTTGCTGAGTGGCATGGGTGATTCAGTGAGAGCAGACACTGGTAGTGCCTTGCTTAGGAACATGGTTTACCAGGACATGAGAAACTAGCCATAGATGAGAGGTAATCTTAGAACTTGGAAGGTTGGAAAAGACAATATAGTCCAACCTTCAACCCATCCCCACTATGGCCACTAAACCATGTCCTTCAGTGCCACATCTAAACCCTTCCTGAACGTCACCAGGGATGGTGACTTCACCACTTCCCTGGGCAGCATGTTCCAATGCATCATCAATCTCAGTAGGTAAAATCAAGCCTGGTGAACCTGATTGACTTCTGTGATAGAATGAAAGGATTTGAGGCCAAAGTGATAACAGCTGACACCATTCACATTAGCAAGGCTTTCATTACCATCTCTCAAAATACTTTTGTATCCAAGTAGATACATAATAGTCTGGATGGTTGAACAGCCTAAGGGGTAAGAGAAATGTTAACTGGACAGGTTCAGGGAGTTAGAATCATGCAGGTGGGCTCCTTTTGCAGCAGGCACGGCCGCAACCAGGGCAGCCCACAGGCTGCACCGTGGGCGCTTTCTGCACTCGTACAGGATCTCATGACTACTGCTTGCAACACACGGGAACGAATAAGGTCAACGTATGTCCCCGTTCATTAGCAGCGCAGAAATAACGCCGCAGCAGTCACTCAATTCAGATTCCACAGCACACCCACAGCCGCACTTTGCCCTCCGGACGTGCACACAGCTCGGCCCGTGAGCAAACAGCACCGAGCGGGACTCCGGGTCCAACCCAGCCGCTCCGGGGCCACCGTGCCCGGCCGCGGCCTCCACCCCGCGTCCCATCGCCCTCAAGGGGCTGCGGAGCACGCGTCTGTCCCTCCGCCCGGCCCCGGCCCCGGCCCCGGCCCCGGCCCCGGCCCCGGCCCCGGCTCTGCCCTGGCAGCTCCTGTGGCTCGGAGCTCGCGGCCCCACCGAAGGAAGGAGGAAAGCCCAGGTCGCCTTACCCAGTGTTGGGCAGCATGGCGGCACGGCCATGGGGCGGCTGTCGGCTCGGCACGGGACGCGCTCCCCGCTCACACCGCCCTCCGTGCAGCCGCGGCCCGGGGAGCCGGGCGGAGCCAGGGCCGAGCGGGGCGGGATGAGGGGCGGGTGATGGAAGTATCGGGATGAGTTCCCTGCGGGAGTACACCTCGTTCAACCAAGCCAAAGCCTTGCACGTTTTCACTGACAAAATTAAAATCGCATCTGAGATCTCGCCCTCAAGGAAAGGACTGAATGACCAAACTGAAGTGACAACTGAAACGATTTATTATTGAAACAACCTGTCCTTATAACTATCGGTCTATCCACTACCACCTCGGGCCACTATGCGGGCGCCGACATGACCCCACTGCAGGGTGCTCACTCGTCATCTTCATCACTGTCATCTTCATCGGTGCGCAGTCAGCAGCCTTCCTCTACCCAGACAGAGCTGGTGAAAGGTGGGCGCTGCGGGTCCTCCCAAGGCTCCCACTCCTCTGGCATCACCGTGACTTCATGCTGTATGTTCACCGTGAGCGATAAGGAGTGGAAAAGCAGGCCAGCCTCAGGAGCACGCTGCTCTTGCTCTCTTGGGCGCCAGGGAAGTTCCTGCAGTGCTGGGTTGCGTGGCAAGCTGTCTCCCATGTAAGATGAAGCGGTGAACGACAAGGAAGTAGAAATGTCTCCAGGGCTCCAGCCGCTGTTTGGTGGCAGCAGGGACGGGTCCAGAGGCTGGTTCATTCCCCAAGCTGCTGCAGCACGCATTGGCTGGCTGTGAGAGGCTCGAGCTCGGCGTCGGCTGCGGTTTCTCCTTCGGCGCTTGGGAGGCCGGGGTCCCCTGGCTGCAGCCGCCTGGGTGCCGGCTGCCGGACCCGCTGCCTGCAGGCAGCCCCTGCGGGAGCAGGAGCAGCAGCAGCAGCAGGAGCAGCAGCAGGGGCCTGTCTCGGCTCTCCTTCTCCGGGCAGATCTCGGCCTGCGCTGCTCGAGGAGCCGAGAGCTCTCTCCTCCGAAGTCTGGGTTCCAGTTGACGAGAGGCTGCAAAAGGCAAAGGAGAAGAGTCAGTTGTTATCACCTTGCGCTTGAAAGACAGCAAGGTACAGGAGATTTTCAATTGCTAAAGACGGACATGGGAGTGAGCAGCATCACGAGCCGATCCTTGACCACCTCTTGCAGGGTGGGAGCGTCTTTGCTCAGTCCAATTGAAGTTTGTCCTTGCAGACATTTCTGCGACAAAGCGGTTTTTGCTGTGCCACTCGGCAAGTGAAATCCTTCTGAACACCCTGGGGGTTCTGATGGGGTGTCATTGTGATGGCACGAGTTTGTGATGGGGGCTTCAGCCACTCCCAACATGGAGTCACAATGATCACCCCAAGGTGATGCCCAGCCCTTTTCACCAGAGCTGTGCTCTGTCCTTTCATCCCCATCTTGTCTCAATGCAGTGCTGCTTATAAATCAGATTATAAATCAGATATAATTCCATGGGCTTTTCTGAACTCTCATGATCTGCAAACAAGAAGAGAGCAAGAGTTTCTACTGCTTTGTCCAGTATTTAATGAAATGTTCATCTCTGATCTGTGGTTTCATCTCAGTTTAAAGCTGGTTCTTTTTTTGCCTGTTTAAATGTACAAAGTATTTGTTGAGCGAGGGTCAAATCGCAGCTTTTACAATGTTGAGTTCTGGCCATGTTTTGGATCTGTGATATCCACATTTACTGCCATTCAAATCATTCCTCAGTTCCCTTCAGCAAAACTTTGGAACAGAGCAATTAAACATGAGGCAAAGTGACAAAAAGCAAAACATAAAACACATACATAAAAATGTTATTCAACAAGTAAAGTAACTGTTATGGGTTAGCCCTCAGCTGTACCTTCAGAAATGGCCTGGAAAAGCACATTCTTTTTCAGTCAGTCAGCCTCCTTGATGATGATTCTCTTTCTTCTTATTTAGAGACTTAAAGCCATCCCTGTCTTTCCTCACATGGCTTCCAAACATTGCATCTGTGTTAGGAAAGCTGGGATTTAAATGTGATGCAGTATTTGAAATGAGGCTGGAAAAGGTGCTGCCTTCAAACCTTGGGAGGAAAGCATTACTAAGAGAATATTGGCCTCTCATACCACGCATCTACAAAATGCCCGTCCTCATTTTGACTTGACATGGTGTAAGCATGAATAAGATGTGGATCTCTAAGAGAAGACGTAACTAAATCCTGCTGCAGTGCCCAGCAAGGAGAACATTTTTTCTGTAATGACTGTGTATAATGACTCAAAGAGAAGACATATAACAGTATTTCTTTATGTTTTGTGAATAATACTTCTTTTGGTTTTCACCTTTTCTGCAGATAGCAAACTGCCCTCTGTTACTGTGAGATGTATGCCACCTAACTGAACGTGATTTTGCTGGAGATGCATCCAGAGCAGAACAAAGCTGTCTCTGGCTGCCCCCTGTGTTTTCCCCTCTCCATTAAAGCAGTAGTTCATCCTGTGGGATGAAAGCTTACTGTGCTGCCCTGGGGGATAGTGATTGTGAATGGCAACTGTGTCAGGGCTGTGTCTGGCTGCTTGTGTGGTTGTACACATGTTTAGAGGGGAGAGAGGACAGGACTGTCATATCCATATATAAGCCATTATGGATTCGAGCCCAATGGAACAAGAAATTCAGTAGCAATAGACAAGGAAAAACAGAAAGATGGAATCTTTGTTTTCTGATGATGTGTTTTTGCTATACTGCTTATCCAGGGATGAGCATGTGTCCTAGAGGCAGCATCATGAGAACATAGACAGGTATCCCACCACCTTCCACTCAGGTCCTCAGTGCTGTGCTGTGGGATATTGTGGGAGCTGATGGTGCTGACTATGAGGGGTACTTGATCCTTGCATTACAAACTTTCATGTGGTGCCATTCTTGGACTTTATGCTCTAAACAGACAAGGCTGAACAATGTGCCAGTCTGCTCTGCACTGTAAGGACAAACCCCACAGTGGGTGCTAAAATTCTTCTGGACATTTGCATTCCACAGGATTTTTACATGAGTGTAGAAATGCTCTGCTTATAAATCCGTTCCTCAGGTCACAGCTTTTGTAAAAAAGAAGTGACTAAACAAACTTGTTGCCCTGTTATCAGAAACTGAAGAAAAACTTCAGATTCTTTTACTGGCTGCTCCAGTTAATAAGAAAACCAGCTCTAAGGCCTGTGTAAAATACAGGCGCTATCTGCATGGTGCTGAAGGTAATGAACGACGCTGATCGCTAACTGTACCAAGAAGAAAAGGTAAGCTCAGCCTTCAAGTCCCCACGGGCTCTGTTTCGATGACCTCTTTCATTTCATCAACTCCACTGGCACGTTTTTTTCCCAGCCTGAGTAGGGAAAAATCCAGCTATGTGTGTGTGCCAGCAGAGGGAGCGCTCAGCACACGAGATTGAATCACGGAATATCCCGATTTGGAAGGGGCTCTCAAGGATCATAGAACCACAGAATAGTTGGGTTGGAAGGGACCTCAGGGCCCACCCAACCCCTGCCATGGGAGCGCTGCTACCCAGCAGGTCAGGTTAGAACAGGGCCATCCAACCTGGCTGACCCCTTTACTTTAACCCTTTGAGGCTGATCTGTCAGCCCATGGTTCACCTATATTTTGCCTGGATTTTATTTATTGTGGTGGTGGTCCAAATGTGGTTTGACTCCCCACCCCCAGTTTCTTTTAAGGCTAGGGCCCCTACTTGTTCTTAGGCTTGTGGCTGGATTCTCTGACACACACTGAGAGAGCTTGACATGCATTTACTACATATTTCCTACATTTAAAGTCAATGATTGACGGGATTAACAGACTACAAGCTGTGAAAGCTGAAAGGAATGAGGGTTTATTTAAAGCAATCAGTAGATAAAGCTTATCTTTGTTATAGGTAACATTCCTTTTTCATCAGTAACTCAGTGGTGCAAATGTAAGCTGAAAAGTAGAGAAACAAAATCTGTCCCTCTCAAAGAACTAGCATAGATTTCTCACAACTTATAAGCCAATATGATAAACTGAAAAGGCTAGATTTTTTATTTCTCTACTCATTGGTGTTTCTGCACATCTCATTATTTAAAGGGACTCTTCCTTGCTCAAGTATGATGGTCTTCTGAGTTCCCAACCTGAAGTCATGGCTGTGTGGTACCCTCCTGCACCAGCTCTGCTTTGGGGTCTGGCAGTTCCTTCTGTAACTGCCTCCTGCCATTCCCACCTGGAGATTATGCTAAAGAATGGAGAGGGAACTTTGCAAATGAGTGAGGACAGTAGCACAGCACCTCCTGAGAAAGGCTTACTTCCACAGACTTTTATTGGTGGGCTGCACACATCAGCTTGATGTAACCTTAAGGAAATGAGAAAGTGAAGAGAAGGGACAACTGCACAGTAGACAGCCAAGAAACAAAGCCATGTAGTCCCCAGAGGATTTTCTTCTCCAGTGTCAGCAAGTAGTAAGGATGAGGAAGGTGACAATAACTCTTCTTGTCAGACTTTTCCCTCTGTTAGCAAGGGAAAATGAGGAAGAAAAGTGTATGCATTTCCTCCATAGTAGAATAAAGCTTAAGCAAGGCAACCTCTGTGCAGGAAAACAAAAAAAATCTTCTCTTGTATTTCCTTAATGTGAACAGTACCTTCTAGCTTTCCCCCTTACTTTCTCCCACTGATAGGAACCACATGGCATGAGCACTAGGTTGTGGAACACACCTTTTTCATCAATGGATGAAGTTTTATCAGGGTGGAGGATAACTGCCACATCATTATTTCCAGTTGTAATCTTTGTCCTAAGGGTGTGTTAGCATGTGTGGGATATGGTACTGGGAGACTACAGAGCACAAAGTTCTGGATCTTTTTTCCCTATAAATATGAACTGTACTCCATAAAAACGCTTTGTCCAGAAGGTTGTTGTCAGCTATTTCTTCATAAGCTGAGAGCTTGCTTTTTTATTATTATTAATTTTTGTTTTTATTTATTTATTTATTTATTTATTTATTTATTGGGAGGGGGGAGGGGGAAAGAAAGCATTAATGTGATATGGGGGAATGCAGAGATTCAGACTTTGGAGTAAAAGGAGAATACTGAAGGCCACATCTATTCACCAAAAACCACATCTCTCAGAACTCCAAGTTTACCAGGCCCAAAATGGAGGGAATAAAAGATTAATGCTGTTGCCTCATTCAAAACTGGGAAGAGACAAGCCCAGATGGCTCGTTTTCTTATTTTCTTTGCCTGAGGAATAAGTGTTACACTGCTGTTGACTGTTAAACACATCCTAACTAAGCAATGTCCTATGTTTGTGTTTCTCATTTTGATTGCTGTCATTTTCCTTTCTTTGTAGAAAGGGAGAGACCCAAACAGAGTGAGGTTTTCTCCATAGGAAATGAACCCTGCTCCAAGAATTCTGCAGCCTGAACAGATGTGACGCACAAGACAAGTTTGTCAGCCTATTACAAATGGGCAGTTGCCTGAAGGACTGCAAATGGCCCTGGGATTTCTGTGACAGAACTGAAAATCAGCCCCTCAGCAGCCCAGCTTTGTCACCACAGACTTTCAGCCCTTCCCTCTGCCTTTCTGTGGGTGCAGCAACTGGCTAAGCCTGAGCTCTCTAAAGCATCTTATAGAACAGTACATCTGCGCTCACAGGTCAGCAGTAGGAGGGCAGAAGTGGAAGGACTGTGGGTCTGCCATAGCATCTGTGCATCACTCATTGATAGCTAATCCAATTCTGAACAGAGGATCTCACACTTAGCAACGCAAGAGGGCTAAGAGAATGATCCAGTTCCACATTCTTAGTGTTGTGAAGCACACTAGGGAATAACTTGGGGAGACAGCCTGGAGACCCAAGTGTCAGGGTTTCTTAAACATAGAAAACAGCCTATTGTACTTATCTGACACATAAAAATTACACATTGCACATTCTTACTAACGTCAGCCAAATATCCATTCTATAATTAGCATATATTCACACTGCCAGATCCCCTGCTTTCTTTCAAGTGGTTTTCTTGTTGAGCTGTTATTACACAGTTTTTAATCATATTCATTGTACAGGCTCTCGTTTAATTTACCCTGCATTACCTGTGTATGTCTGCCTTGTGACAGCTGACACATACCTGCTGTGACCACAGATATTTCATGTCCCACCAAAACCCAGGGGTCTCTCCCATCATTATTTACCTTCCCAGCACAAAGAGGGAGCTGCCATCAAACTAAGAAGGGAATGATGAACCATACTCCTGCCCTTGTTACCCATTCCTGTAGGGTAATAAAGAAGATGGTTACCCTAAGGAAACTCTGCCATACTCTTCATGTGCAGCTCATCAGAAACTTTTCTGACTCCTATTTCATATTTTCCAGATTAGTATTTTTTGCCTGTAAGACATCCATGTTATTCATCTAAAGCAGAAGTCATTTTCAGTCCTGAAAGGGGCTCGTTCTTCACACTTTAGAACATTTTACTATGAGCTTTGTCTTCCAGACAAATACTGAAGAAATCAGAAATATTTTCTGTATAGCAGCAGTTTATATTCTGACTTATGGTGCACTGTCAATCTCCTTTGTCCTTCCACAAGAGAAAGCAACTGGAACAGGTTACTTTGTGTGGTAAAAGCGTAAGGAGAGCTGAAAATGAGACTTCTTGGACTTTAAGGAGCCACAAGAAGAGCCTAGAAAGTGAATGACACTCATGTCTCTGAACATTTAGGTGGACACCAGGGGAGCAAAATCCTTCCTACTGTAAGAGACGAGCAAGTCCAAGACCTCCTCATAAGACTGGATATGTCCAAGTCCATGGGGCAGGATGACGTGCTTCCCAGAGTCATGAGGGAGCTGGTTGATACGCTCACCCAGCCATTCTCCACCGTATTTGAAAAGTCATGGCTGTCAGAAGAAGGCAGGAGAAGTCCCTGGGGTCTGGAAAAGAGAAACATCACTCCCAGTTTTTAGAAAGGCAGGAAGGAAATCACATGGGAAACTACAGGCCAGTGAGCCTTACCTCTGTGCCTGGGAAGATCATGGAGCTGTTCCTCATGGAAGAAATGTGGAGAACGATTTGGAGGTTCTGGTGGACGAAAAGATGGACATGAACCAGCAGTGTGTGCTTGCAGACTGGAAGACCAACTGTATCCACAGAGAAGTGGCAGCATGGAGAAGTAGGCTCTTGCTCCCCTCCACTCTGCCTTCATGAGTCCCCATCTGCAGTACTGTGTCCAGATCTGGAGCCCACAGCACAAGAAAAGTGCAGAGCTTCTGGATTAGCTCCAGAGGAAGGTCAGAATGATAATTAGAGGTCTAGAGCACATCTCCTGTGAATAAAGAGAGGAGAATTAGGCTACATGTTAGGTTTGATACTAGGGGGAAACTTTTTCAGACAGAGGGTGGTGAGGCAATGGCACAGGCTGCCCAGAGAGGCTGTAGATGTGAGTTACCAACAGTGGAGTCTGGGAAGGACAAGAATCTTCCATTAATCGGTGACTGCTGGAAGGCGACAAAAATAGTGCTCTGCATTACAGTAGTTGAATTCCTGTTCCTCCAATTGTCCCACACTGCCTTCTATTTAGGAAACAAGCTCAGGGCACTCCTTGCCTCATTGCTCCTTTTAATTCAGACCTACTGCTTCCTACAGGACCAGAAAGACGTCTGCTTAAACACTTGCGTAAGCCTGCCCTGCCCCAGTCAGGCAGAGTAGTATTTGCAACGCCAAACAATAGCAACCTTAATGCAGATGGCTGCACCCTCAAGCTTCTCTGCCTGAATCTGGCTTCTTGTGGTCTTGTGTCCTCCATTGCTGTTCCAGCAGGGAAGACGCCCCAGACCCTTGTGGATCCCTTATACTTTCTGTGCCTTGGTTTCTGGCCTGTGTAGGAGGGATGTAGGACAGAGTGTTGAGCAGGAGACAACCAGATGCTGCGGCGATCGACTGGCAGAGAAGGACCAAAGTACTTCAAAGGTGGGTAGATGTGGATCAGATCTATGGGGCAGGAGGTGCTGTGGTGCTGAGGGGGGTCAGATCTATGGGGCAGGAGCTGCTGTGGGGCTGATGGGGGATAGATCAATTGGGCAGGATCTGCTGTGGGGCAGATGTCGGTCTGATCTATGGGGCAGGATCTGTTGTGGGTCAGATGTATGGGGCAGGAGATGCAGTGGGGCACATGTGGATCAGATCTTTGGGGCAGGAGCTGCTCTGGTGCACATGTGAGTCAGATCTATGGGGCAGGAGCTTCTGTGGGGCAGATGTGGGTCTGATCTATGGGGCATGAGCAGCTGTGGGGCAGATGTGGGTCAGATCTATGGGGCATGAGCTGCTGTGGGGCACATGTGGATCAGATCTATGGGGAAGGAGCTTCTGTGGAGCTGCTGTGGGTAAGATATATGGGGTAGGAGCTGCTGTAGGGCTGATTGGGGTCAGATCTATTGTGCAGGACCAGCTCTGGGGTATATGTGTGTCAGATCTATGGGGCAGGAGCAGCTGTGGGGCAGGTGTGTGTCAGATCTATGGGGCCAGAGTTGCTGTGGGGTAGATGTGGGTCAGATCTATGGGGCAGGAAATGCTGTGGGGCTGATTGCGGTAAGATCTATAGGGCAGGAGCTGCTGTGAGGCAGATGTGGGTCAGATCTATTGGGAAGGATCTGCTGTGGGGTAGAGGTGGGACTGATCTATTGGGCAGGAGCTGCTGTGGGGCTGATGAGGGTCAGATCTATGGAGCAGGAGCAGCTGTGGGGCACATGTGGGCCAGGTCTATGGGACAGGTTCTGCTGTGGGGCTAATTGGGGTATGATCTATTGAGGCAGGAGCTGCTGTGGGTCAGATCTACGGGGCAGGAGCTGCTGTGGGGTTGCTGTGGGTCAGATCTATGGGGCAGGAGCTGCTATGGGGCACATGTGAATCAGATCTATGGGGCAGGAGCTGTTGTGGGGCACATGTGGGTCAGATCGATGGGGCAGGAGCTGCTGTGGTGAACGTGTGGGTCAGATCTATGGGGCAGGAGCTGCTGTGGGGCAGATATGGTTCATATCTATGGGGCGGGAGCTGCTGTGGCTCAGATCTATGTGGCAGGAGCTGCTGTGGGGCTGATGTGGATCAGATCTGTGGGGCAGGAGCTGCTGTGGGGCAGATCTATGGGACAGGAGATGCTCTGGGGCACATGTGGGTCAGATTAATGGGGAGACGCTGCTGTGGGGATGATGTTGCTCAGATCTATGGGGCAGGAGCTGCTCTGGGTCAGATGTGGGTCAGATATATGGGGCAGGAGCTGCTGTGGGGCTCATGTATGGGACAGGAGCTGCTCTGGGGCACATGTGGGTCAGATCTGTAGGGCAGGAGCTGCTGTGAAGCAGATGTGGGTCTGATCTATAGGGCAGGAGCTGCAGTTGGGCAGATGTGGTTCAGATCTATGGGGCAGGAGCTGCTGTAGGGCTGATTGGGGTCAGATCTATTGGGCAGAAGGTGCTCTGTGGATGATGTGGTTCAGATCTATGGGGCAGGATCTGCTATGGGGCAGATGTAGGTCATATATATGGGGCAGGAAATGCTGTGTGTCTGATGAGGGTCATATCAATGGGGCAGGAGATGCTGTGGGTTAGATCTTTGGGTCAGGATCAGCTGTAAGGCTGTGGGGGGTCAGATCTATGGGGCAGTAGCTTCTCTGGGGCTGATGTGGGTCAGATGTAAGAGGCAAATCAGCTGTGGGGCAGGCGTGAGTCAGATCTATGGGGCAGGAGCTTCTTTGGGGCTCTTGTGGGTCAGTTCTATGGGGCAGGAGTTGCTGTGGGGCAGATGTGGGTCTGATCTATGGGGCAGGAGCTGCTGTGGGTCAGATCTATGGGGCAGGAGTTGCTGTGGGGCACATGTGGGTCAGATCTATGGGGCATAACCTGCTGAGGGGTATATGTGGGTCATATCTATTGGGCTGGAGCAGCTGTGGGTCTGATGAGGGTCATATCAATGGGGAAGGAGATGCTGTGGGTTAGATCTATGGGGCAGAAGCTGCTGTCGGGCATATGTGAGTCAGATCTATGGGGCAGGAGCTGCTGTTGGTCAGATGTGGTTCAGATCTATGGGGCAGGAGCTGCTGTGGGGCTGATGTTGGTCAGATCTAAGAGGCAGGAGCTGCTGTGAGGCTGATGAGGGTCACATCTATGGGCCAGGTATTGCTATACATCTGACTCACATATGCCCGAAAGGAGCTTCTGCCCCATAGATCTAACCCACAGCAACAGCTGCCCCATTGATATGACCCACATCTGCCCCACAGCAGCTCCTTCCCAATAGATATGAACCACATGTGCCCACAGCAGCTCCTGCCCCATAGATCTGACCCACAGCTTCTCCTGCCCCATATATCTGACACACAGCAGCTCCTGCCCCATAGATCAGACCCACATCTGCCCCACAGCAGCTCCTGCCCCATAGATCTGACCCACATCAGCCGGACAGCAGCACCTGCCCCATAGATCTTACCAACGTCTACCCCACAGCAGCTCCTGCCCTACAGATCTGACCCACATCAGCCCCACAGCAGCTCCTGCCACATAGATCTGACCCTCATCTGCAACACAACAGCTTCTGCCCCATAGATCTGACCCACATCAGCTCCTGACACATAGATCTGACCCAGATCAGCTCCAGCCTTAGAGGTCTGACCCTCATCAGTCCCACAAGAGCTCCTGCCCCATAGATCTGACCCACATCTGCACCACAGCAGCTCCTGGCCCATCAAGATGACCCATATCTGCCCACAGCAGCTCCTGCCCCATAGATCTTACCAACGTCAGCCCCACAACAGCTACTACCCCATAGATCTGACCCAAATCATCAGCCACACAGCAGCTCCTGCCCCATAGATCTGACCCTCATCAGCCACACAGCAGCTTCTGCCCCATAGAACTGACCCACATCAGCCCCACAGCAACTCCTGCCCCATAGATCAGACCCACATCTGCCCCATAGCAGCTCCTGCCCCATAGATCTGACCCAAATCATCCCCACAGCAGCTCCTGCCCCATATATCTGACCCACATGTGATCCAGAGCAGCTCCTGCCCCATAGATCAGACCCACATGGGCCCTACAGCAGCTACTGCCCATAGATCGGACCCACATCTGCCCCACAGCAGCTACTGCCCATAGATCTGACCAACATCTGCCCCACAGCAGCTCCTGCACCATAGATCTGACCCACATCTGCCCCACAACAGCTCCTGCACCATAGATCTGACCCACATCTGCCCCACAGCATCTCCTGCCCCATAGAAATGTCCCACATCAACCCCATAGAAGCTCCTGCCCCATAGATCTGACCCACATCAGCCCCACAGAAGCTCCTGCCACATAGGTCTGATCCATATGTGCCCCGCAACAGCTCCTGCCTCATAGATCTGACCCACAGCAGCCCCACAGCAGCTCCTGCCCAATAGATCAGATCCACATCTCCCCCACAGCAGTTCCTGCCCCATAGATCTGACCCATATCTACCCGACAGCAGATCGTGCCCCGTAGATTGGGCCCACATCAGCCCCATAGAAGCTCCTGCCCCATAGATCTGATCCACATGTGCCCCACAGCAGCTCCTGCCTCATATATCTGAACCCCAGCAGGCAAACATCAGCTCCTGCCCCATAGATCTAGCCCACATTGTCCCACCGCATCTCCTACCATATAGTTCTGATCCACATCATCTCCACAGTAGCTCCTGCCCCATAGATCTGCCCCACAGCAGCTCCTGCCACATAGATCTGACGCCAATCAACCTCACAGCAGCTCCAGCCCAATTGATCTGAACCACATCAGCCCCACAGCAGCTCCTGCCCCATAGATCTGACCCACATATGCCCCAGAGCAGCTCCTGCCCCATAGATCTAACCCACATGTGCCCCACACAGCTCCTGCCACATAGCTCTGACGCCAATCAGCCTCACAGCAGCTCCTGCCCCATAGATCTGACCCACATATGCCCCAGAGCAGCTCCTGCCCAATAGAAGTTACCCCCATCAGCCCCACAGCATCTTCTGCCCCATAGATCTGACCACCATCTTCACCACAGCAGCCTTCTGCCCCATAGATCTGACCCACATGTGCCCCACAGCAGCTCCTGCCCCACTGACCTGACACACATGTGCCCCATAGCAGCACCTGCACCATAGATCTGACCCACCTCTACCCCACAGCAGCTCCTGCCCCATGGATCTGACCCACAGCAGATCCTGTCCCAGAGATCTGCCCCACAGAATTTCCTGCCCCTAAGATCTGACCCACATCTGACCCACAGAATTTCCTGCCCCTAAGATTTGACCCACAAGTGCCCCACAGCAGTTCCACCCCCATAGATCTGACACACATATGCCCCACAGCAGCTCCTGCCCAACAGATCAGAAGCACATCAGCCCCACAGCACCTCCTGCCCCATAGATCTGACCCCCATCAGCCCCACAGCACCTCGTGCCTCATAGATCTGACCCACATCTGCCCCACAGCAGCTACTCCCCATAGATCTGACCCACATCACCCCAACAGCTACTCCTGCCCGTTAAATCTGACCCACTTCTGCCCCACAGCAGCGCCTGCCCAATAGATCTGACCCACATCTACCCCACAGCAGCTTCTGCCCCATAGATCTGACCCATCTCTACCCCACAGCAGATCCTTCCCAATAGATCTGACCCACATCTGCCTCACAGCAGCTCCTGCCCCATAGATCTGACACAAATGTGCCCCACATCATCTCCTGCCCCATAGATCTGACCCCAATCAGCCCTACAGTTGCTCCTGCCCCATAGATCTGACCCACATCAGCTCCACAGCAGCTCCTGCCCCATAGATCTGAACCACATGTGCCCCACAGCAGCTCCTGCTCCATAGATGTGACCCTTAGCAGCCACACAGCTCCTGCCCCATAGATCTGACCCACATTGTCCCACATCATCTCCTACCACATAGTTCTGAACCACATCATCTCCACAGCAGCTCCTGCCCCATAGATCTGACCCACAACAGCTCCTGCCCCATAGATCTGACCAAAATCAGCCCCACAGCAGCTCCTGCCCCATAGATCTGATCCACATTCGCCCCACTACATCTCCTGCCCCATAGATATGAACCATACCTGCCCCACAGCAGCTCCTGCCCCATAGATCTGACCCACATATACCACAGAGCAGCTCCTGCCCCATAGATCTGACCCACATGTGCACCACAGCAGCTCCTGTCCCATAGATCTGATGCCAATCAGCCCCACAGCAGATCCTGCCCCATAGATCTGACCCACATCACCTCCACAGCTGCTCCTGACCCATTGATCTGACCTACATCTGCCCCACAGCAGCTCCAGGCCCCTAGATCTTACCCACATGTGCCCCACAACACCTACTGCCCCATAGATCTCATACACATGTGCCCCATAGCAGCTTCTACCCCATAGATCTGACCCACATCAGCCCCGCAGCAGCTCCTGCCCCATAGATCAGACCCACATCAGCTCCTGCCCCATAGATCTTACCCCAATTAGCCCCACAGCAGAACCTGCCTTTTAGACCTGACCCACATGTTCCCCACAGCAGCTTCTGCCCAATAGATAAGAACCCCCTCTGCCCCACATAGGTCCTGCCCCATTGATCTGACCCACCTCTACCCCACAGCAGCTCCTGCCCTATAGATCTTACCGCAATCATTCCCAGATCAGATCCTGCCCCATATATCTCACCCACATCTGCCCCATAGCAGCTCCTGCCCCATATATCTTAGCCACATCATCCCCAAAGCTGCTTCTGTACCATAGATCTGACCCACATCTACCCCACAGCAGCTCCTGACCCATAGATCTGACCCACATCTGCCCCACAGCAGCTACTGCCCCATAGATCTGACCCACAGCAGCTTCTGCCCCATAGATCAGACCCACCTCTGCCCCACAGCAACTTCTGCCCCATTGATCTGACCCACCTCTACCCCACAGCAGATCCTCCCCAATAAATCTGACCCACATCTGCCTCACAGCAGCTCCTGCCCTATTGATCTTAGCGCAATCATCCCCGTAGCAGCTCCTGCCCCATATATCTCACCCATATATGCCCCACAGCAGCTCCTGCCCCATAGATCTGAGCCACAACATCCCCACAGCAGCACCTGCCCCATAGATCTGACCCACATCTACCCCACAGCAACTCCTGCCCCGTATATCTGACCCACATGTGCCCCACAGCAGCTCCTGCCCCATAGATCTGACACACATATGCCCCAGAGCACCTCCTGCCCAATACATCTGACCACAATCAGCCCTACAGCAGCTGCTGCCCCATAGATCGGACCCGCATCAGCTCCCCAGCAGCTCCTGCCACATAGATCTGACCCACATTGTCTCACATCATCTCCTACCACATAGTTCTGACCCACATCATCTCCACAGTTTCTCCTGCCCCATAGATCTGACCCACAGCAGCTACTGCCCCATAGATCTGACTCTCATCTGCACCAAAGCTGCTCCTGCTCCGTAGATCTGACCCATATCAGCCCCACTACATCTCCTGCCCCATAGATCTGAACCACATCAGCCACACAGCAGCTCCTGCCCCATAGATCTGATGCACATCTGCCCCACTGCATCTTCTGCCCCATAGATCTGTGCCACAGCAGCTCCTTGCCCATAGATATGAACCATATCTGCCCCACAGCAGCTCCTGCCCCATAGATCTTACCCCAATTAGCCCCACAGCAGAACCTGCCTTTTAGACCTGACCCACATGTTCCCCACAGCAGCTTCTGCCCAATAGATAAGAACCCCCTCTGCCCCACATAGGTCCTGCCCCATTGATCTGACCCACCTCTACCCCACAGCAGCTCCTGCCCTATAGATCTTACCGCAATCATTCCCAGATCAGATCCTGCCCCATATATCTCACCCACATCTGCCCCATAGCAGCTCCTGCCCCATATATCTTAGCCACATCATCCCCAAAGCTGCTTCTGTACCATAGATCTGACCCACATCTACCCCACAGCAGCTCCTGACCCATAGATCTGACCCACATCTGCCCCACAGCAGCTACTGCCCCATAGATCTGACCCACAGCAGCTTCTGCCCCATAGATCAGACCCACCTCTGCCCCACAGCAACTTCTGCCCCATTGATCTGACCCACCTCTACCCCACAGCAGATCCTCCCCAATAAATCTGACCCACATCTGCCTCACAGCAGCTCCTGCCCTATTGATCTTAGCGCAATCATCCCCGTAGCAGCTCCTGCCCCATATATCTCACCCATATATGCCCCACAGCAGCTCCTGCCCCATAGATCTGAGCCACAACATCCCCACAGCAGCACCTGCCCCATAGATCTGACCCACATCTACCCCACAGCAACTCCTGCCCCGTATATCTGACCCACATGTGCCCCACAGCAGCTCCTGCCCCATAGATCTGACACACATATGCCCCAGAGCACCTCCTGCCCAATACATCTGACCACAATCAGCCCTACAGCAGCTGCTGCCCCATAGATCGGACCCGCATCAGCTCCCCAGCAGCTCCTGCCACATAGATCTGACCCACATTGTCTCACATCATCTCCTACCACATAGTTCTGACCCACATCATCTCCACAGTTTCTCCTGCCCCATAGATCTGACCCACAGCAGCTACTGCCCCATAGATCTGACTCTCATCTGCACCAAAGCTGCTCCTGCTCCGTAGATCTGACCCATATCAGCCCCACTACATCTCCTGCCCCATAGATCTGAACCACATCAGCCACACAGCAGCTCCTGCCCCATAGATCTGATGCACATCTGCCCCACTGCATCTTCTGCCCCATAGATCTGTGCCACAGCAGCTCCTTGCCCATAGATATGAACCATATCTGCCCCACAGCAGCTCCTGCCCCATAGATCTAACACACATATGCCGCAGAGCAGCTCCTGCCCCATAGATCTGACGCCAATCAGCCCCACAGCAGCTCCTGACCCATAGATCTGACCTACATCTGCCCCACTGCAGCTCCTGCCCCATAGATCTGACCCACATGTGCACCACAACAGCTCCCGCCCCATAAATCTGATACACATGTGCCCCACAGCAGCTCCTGCCCCATAGATCTGACCAACATCAGCCCCAAAGCAGCTCCTCCTCCGTATATCTGACCCACAAGAGCTCCTGCCCCATAGATCTTACCCCAATTAGCCCCACAGCAGCAACTGCCCCATAGATCTGACCAACATTGTCCCACATCATCTCCTACCACATAGTTCTGACCCTCATCATCTCCACAGCTGCTCCTTCTCCATAGATCTGACCCATATCGTCCCCACAGCATCTCCTTCCCCATAGATCTGATGCACATCTGCCCCACAGTAGCTCCTGCCCCATAGATCTGACAGGTCTCCCTGGCCATTACACACATGCAAAACACGTATGGCGTGTAGTATTCAATAAAAGTTCATGTTTGTCTCTGATAGATGGACGTGATGATCTTAGTGGCGATTTAACACGTCATGGACTTTGAGTGTCCTCTGTTTTCACGCACGTCAAGTTCTTTTGTGATTAGTAATTTCTGTCTTTTGTCGCATCCATTTCATTTGTCAAAAGAATTATTAATCCCTCTGAGTAATCTAAATGATGCATGGATATGCTATTTGAAGTTTTAGGGTGTAATCATTATATTCCTTGTAGAAGGACCATGTATTGAAAAATTTAACTTGAAATCCGTTTTTGCAATTACTGTTAATATACACTGTACCAAGTTCTGATTAGATTTAAATGGAACCAATAATATATGTGGATATTATTTATGAATACTTTAGATATCACATCAATTGACACTGTGAAGTAGAGCTCATGTATTTGTTGCCCAAGGCATGCATTTGCTGGGTAGTGTTAATATCCATCTTGTACTCCTGAAGAGCTCACTGTTTACAAATGGCACCTGTTCTACTGCTCTTCTGATGGTCTAGAAATGGAATTCAGCTAACTGTAAAGACTGCAAGTACTGCAGTGTTGCAAGGATCGAGTTGCAATGCTTTAATGTAGTAGGTGCCTTCTCTCTGACAGCCTTAAGGTATTTTCTTGTATGTATGTGTCATCTTCTTTCTTGAGAGTTTAAGCTCTCAAGAAATGTTTTGGAGGTCTTGATGCTCTTTGATACAGATTTGAGAGGGTTTTTGACATTTATTGTTTCTGAAATGGTTTGATCTTGTCTTAGAGAGACGAATGCCACAAATAGTTAAATACTATCTCCTGTTGCTGAATCAGTGCAACATTTATGGCATCCTGCTGGTTTTTTATTTGTTTTTTAATTTCCTGATTGATCTATACATTATTGCTGCACATGAGCTCGCAGATGAGTTAACAGGTGATGAGAACTCTAATGCCGGGCAGGGCATGACTGCTCTTCATCTTGTGTAACAAAACAGGGGCTGCTACTGTGACCTGATTTTTAAAGGATATGTTGAGTGAATAAAAAGATGCCTGAAGTTGAACCCAATAATTGTGAGGAAATAGAATGTATTTTTTTGTTAATCATCTCTTCCTCTTTTTATGAAGGGTATTGGTTTGCCAGATATTTTCAGATTCATTTCAGATAAATGATTTTGTGCTTCTGTCATTTGGTAGGTTGATCGCACAGTTTGTTTTGGGGCAGTGCCTTTGCTGAGGGATGGTGAGAGAAAGCACCTCTGGTACTATGTGTTCGTGCCACCTGGTGGCTTTGCTGGGCAGCCTGGGCTTCAGATACACAGTTAAAAACACAGGTGTAAAGTGTCTGTAAAATCCTCTACATTCCAGTACTGTAGTTTTTTTCTACTAACCCAGTGAGAGTTAAACTTTTAGTATATGCAGATCGACTTAAGCTGGTTCTTATCTTTGTTAGCAGTTTTTAGCTTGTGGTTCTTTTGATCTGATATCAATGACATAAGTCAGAGCATTTGTAAATACAGATTCTGAGTGGAATGCACAGATGGTTTGTCTCCAGAACAAAACAAGCCTTCAGTAAAAGGATTTTGTAGGTATTTATAGATAACTATTATCCTGTTGCTAATTACATACTGTGAATTTAAAGTGGAAAATATTCTTTCTTGTCTCACTTAGAATACAAAGAGGTGCCTAATGTTGTGCTGTTTCCCAGCTTCATTAATTGACTTTTTTTTTTTTTTTTTTCCCCAGGCATCAGTATAGGGGTAGGTCCTGTTTAATATCTTTATTGATGATCTGGATGGGGGGATTGAGTGTATCCTCAGTGAGTTTGCAGATGACTCCTCGCTGGAAGGAAGTGTTGATTTGCCTGAGAGTAGGAAGGCCTTACAGACGCCCATCAACCCCACAGCATCTTCTGCCCCATCGATCTGACCCACATCTGCCCCACAGAGCCTTCTGCCCTAAAAATCTGACCCACATCAGCCACAGAACAGCTCCTGCCCCATAGATCTGATCCCAATCAGCACCACAGCAGCTCCTGCCCCATAGATCTGACCCTCATCAGCCCCACAGCAGCTCCTGCCCCATAGATCAGACCCACATCTGCCCCACAGCAGCTCCTGCCCCATAGATCTGACCCACTTCAGCCCCACAGGAGCTCCTGCCCCATAGATCTTACCCACATCTGCCCCACAGCATCTCCTGCCCCATAGATCTGACCCACATGGGCCCTACAGCAGCTCCTGCCCAATAAATCTGACACACATATGCCCCACTGCAGCTCCTGCCCCATAGATCTGACCCGCATCAGCAACACAGCAGCTCCTGCCCCATACATCTGACGCACTTGCGCCCCACAGCAGCTCCTGCCTTATAGATCAGACCATCATCAGCCTCACAACAGCTCCTGCCCCATAGATCTGACCCTCATCATCCCCACAGCAGCTCCTGCCCCATTGCTCTGACTCACATCTGCCCCACTGCAGCTCCTGCCCCATAGATCAGACCCACATCTGCCCAACAGCAGCTCCTGCCCCATATATCTGACCCATATCAGATCCACAGCAACGCCTGCCCCATAGATCTCAACCACATGAGCCCCACAGCAGCTCCTGTCCCACAGATCTGACCCACATAGGCCCCACAGCAGCTCCTGTCTCATAGATCTTACTCACATCAGCACCACAGCAGCTCCTGCCCAATAGATCTGACCCTCATCAGCCACACAACAGCTCCTGCCCCATAGATCTGACCCACATCAGCCCCACAGCATCTCCTGCCCCATAGATCCAACCCACATCTGCCCCTTAGCAGCTCCAACCCTATAGATCTGACCAACAGCTGCTCCTGCCACATAGATCTGACCCACATGGGCCCTACAGCTGCTCCTGCCCAATAAATCTGTCACACATATGCCCCACTGCAGCTCCTGCCCCATAGATCTGACCCGCATCAGCAACACAGCAGCTCCTGCCCCATACATCTGACCCACTTGCGCCACACAGCAGCTCCTGCCTTATAGATCAGACCATCATCAGCCTCACAACAGCTCCTGCCCCATAGATCTACCCCACAACAGCTCCTGCCCCATAGATCTGACCCTCATCATCCCCACAGCAGCTCCTGCCCCATTGCTCTGACTCACATCTGCCCCACTGCAGCTCCTGCCCCATAGATCTGACCCACATCAGCCCCACAGCAGCTCCTGCCCCATATATCTGACGCATATCAGATCCACAGCAACGCCTGCCCCATAGATCTCAACCACATGAGCCCCACAGCAGCTACTGTCTCACATATCTGACCCACATAGGCCCCACAGCAGCTCCTGCCCCATAGATCTAACCAACATCAGCTCCACAGCAGCTCCTTCCCTATAGATCTGACCCACATAAACCCACAGCAGCACCTATACCGTAGATCTGACACACATCATCCCCACAACTGCTCCTGCCCCAAAGATCTGATATACATGTGCCCCACAGGAGCTCCTGCCCCATAGATCTGACTCACATCTGCCCCACTGCAGCTCCTGCCCCATAAATCTGACCCACATCTGCCCCATAGCAGCTCCTGCCCCATATATCTGACCCATATCAGATCGACAGCAACGCCTGCCCCATAGATCTCAACCACATGAGCCCCACAGCAGCTCCTGCCCCAAAGATCTGACCCTCAGCAGCAACAAAGCAGCTCCCGCCCCACAGATCTGACCAACACCAGCCCCACAGCAGCTCCTGCCCCATAGATCCGACCCACATCTGCCCCTTAGGAGCTCCTACCCCATAGATCTGACCGACAGCTGCTCCTGCCACATAGATCTGACCCTCATCTGCCCCAGAACAGCTCCAGCCCCATAGATCTGACCCACATCAGCCCCAAAGAAGCTCCTGCCCCATGGATCAGACCCACATCAGCCACACAGCAGCTCCTGACCCATAGATCTGATCCCAATCAGCCCCACAGCAGCTCCTGCCCCATAGATCTAACCCTCATCAGCCCCACAGCATCTCCTGCCCCATAGATCAGACCCACATCTGCCCCACAGCAGCTCCTGCCCCATTGATCTGACCCACATCTGCCCCATACCAGATCCGGCCCAATCGATCTGACCCACATTATCCCCACAGCAGCTCCTGCCCCATAGATCTGACCCACATCTGCCCCAAAGAAGCTCCTGCCCCATTGATCAGACCCACGTCAGACACACAGCAGCTCCCGCCCAATAGATCTGACCCACATCGGACCCACAACAGCTCCTGCCCCATAGATCAGACCCACATCTACCCCACAGCAGCTCCTGCCCCATATATCTTACCAACATCAGCGCCATAGCATCTCCTGCCCCATAGATCTGACACACATCACCCCCACAGCAGCTCCTGCCCCATAGATCTGACCAACGTCTACCCCACAGCAGCTTCTGCCCCATAGATCTCAACCACATGAGCCACACAGCAGTTCCTGTCCCACAGATCTGACCCACATAGGCCCCACAGCAGCTCCTGTCCCATAGATCTAACCAACATCAGCTCCACAGCAGCTCCTTCCCTATAGATCTGACCCACATAAACCCACAGCAGCACCAGTTCCGTAGATCTGACACACATCATCCCCACAACTGCTCCTGCCCCAAAGATCTGATATACATGTGCACCACAGCAGCTCCTGCCCCATAGATCTGACCCTCATCATCCCCACAGCAGCTACTGCCCCATAGATCTGACCCACATCTGCCCAATAGCAGCTCCTGCCCCATATATCTGACCCATATCAGCCACACAGCAGCTCCTGACCCATAGATCTGACTCACATCGGACCCACAACAGCTCCCGCCCCATAGATCTGACCCACATCTGACCCACTACAGCTCCTGCCCCATAGATCAGACCCGCATCTACCCCACTGCAGCTCCAGTCCCATATATCTTACCAACATTAGCGCCATAGCATCTCCTGCCCCATAGATCTGACACACATCACCCCCACAGCAGCTCCTGCCCCATAGATCTAGCCCCCATCAGACCCACAGCAGCTCCAGTCCCATAGATCTGACCCACATCTACCCCACAGCAGCTCCTGCCCCATAGATCTGACACACAGCACCTCCACAGCATCTCCTGCCCCATAGATCTCAACCACATAGGCCCCACAGCAGCTCCTGCCCCATAGATCTAACCAACATCAGCTCCACAGCAGCTCCTTCCCTATAGATCTGACCCACATAAACCCACAGCAGCTCCTGCCCAGTAGATCTGACCCACAGCAGCTCCTGCCCCATAGATCTGACCAACATGTGCCCCAGAGCAGCTCCTGCCCCATAGACCTTACCCACATCATCTCCACAGCATCTCGTGCCCCATAGTTCTGACCCACATCTGACCCACAGCAGCTCCTGCCCCATAGATCTGAACCACATGTGCACCGCAGCACCTCCTGTCCCATAGATCTGACCCACATCTGCACTACAGCAGCTCCTGCCCCATAGGTCCCACTCACATGTGCCCCAGAGCAGATACTGCCCCATAGATCTGACCCACAACTACCCCACAGCAGCTCCTGTCCCATAGATGTGACCCACATCTGCACTACAGTAGCTCCTGCTGCATACATCTGACTCACATATGCCCCACAGCTACTCCTGCCCCATAGATCTGACCAACATCTACCCCACAGAAGCTCCTGCCCCATAGATCTCACATGTGCCCCATAGCAGATCCTGCCCCATAGATCTGACCCACAACTACCCCACAGCAGCTCCTGCCCCATAGATCTGATCCAAATCAGCCCCACACCAGCTCCTGCCCCATAGATCTGACCAACATCTGCCCCATACCAGATCCTGCCCAATCGATCTCACACACACCTGCCCCACAGCAGCTCCTTCCCTATCGATCTGACCCACATAAGCCCCACAGCAGCACCTGTTCCGTAGATCTGACACACATCAGCCCCACAGCAGCTCCAGCCCCATAGATATGACCCACCTCAGCCCCTGCCCCATAGATCTGACCCACATGTGCCCCTTAGCAGCTCATGCCCCATAGATCTGACCCACAGCAGCTCCTAACTCAAAGATCTGACTCTCATATGACCCACAGCAGCTCCTGCCCCATTGATCTGACCCACATAAACCCACAGCAGCACCTGTTCCGTAGATCTGACACACATCATCCCCACAACTGCTCCTGCCCCAATGATTTGATATACATGTGCCCCACAGGAGCTCCTGCCCCATAGATCTGACCCAAATCTGCCCCACAGCAGCTCCTGCCCAGTAGATCTGACCCACAGCAGCTCCTGCCCCATAGATCTGACCAACATTTGCCCCAGAGCAGCTCCTGCCCCATAGATCTGACCCACACCAGCCCCACAGCAGCTCCCGCCCCATACATCTGACCCACATCTGCCCCACAGCAGCTCCTGCCCCATAGATCTGACCCGCATCAGCCACACAGCAGCTCCTGCCCCATACATCTGACCCACATGTGCCCCAAAGCAGCTCCTGCCTTATAGATCAGACCATCATCAGCCTCACAACAGCTCCTGCCCCATAGATTTACCCCACAGCAGTTCCTGCCCCATAGATCTGACCCTCATCATCCCCGCAGCAGCTCCTGCCCCATTGATCTGACTCACATCTGCCCCACTGCAGCTCCTGCCCCATAGATCAGACCCACATATGCCCCACAGCAGCTTCTGCCCCATATATCTGACCCATATCAGCACCACAGCAACGCCTTCCCCATAGATCTCAACCACATGAGCCCCACAGCAGCTCCTGTCCCACAGATCTGACCCACATAGCCCCCACAGCAGCTTCTGCCCCATAGATCTGACCAACACCAGCCCCACAGCAGCACCTGCCCCATAGATCTGACCAACATCAGCTCCACAGCAGCACCTACCCCATAGATCTGACCCACATCTGCCCCACAGCAGCTCCTGCCACATAGATCTACCGACATGTGCCCCACAACAGCTCCTGCCCCAAAGATCTGATACCCATGTGCCCCACAACAGCTCCTGCCCCATAGATTTGACCTACATGTGCCCCACAGCAGCTCCTGTCTCATAGATCTTAAACACATCAGCACCACAGCAGCTCCTGCCCAATAGATCTGACCCTCATCAGCCACACAACAGCTCGTGCCCCATAGATCTGACCCACATCAGCCCCACAGCATCTCCTGCCCCATAGATCCGACCAACATCTGCCCCTTAGGAGCTCCAACCCTATAGATCTGACCAACAGTTGCTCCTGCCACATAGATCTGACCCACATCTGCCCCAGAACAGCTCCCGCCCCATAGATCTGACCCACATCTGCACCAAAGAAGCTCCTGCCCCATAGATCAGACCCACATCAGCCACACAGCAGCTCCTGACCCATAGATTTGATCCCAATCAGCCCCACAGCAGCTCCTGCCCCATAGATCTGACCCTCATCAGCCCCACAGCAGCTCCTGCCCCATAGATCAGACCCACATCCGCCCCACAGCAGCTCCTGCCCCATAGATCTGACCCACATCAGCCCCAAAGAAGCTCCTGCCCCATAGATCAGACCCACGTCAGCCACACAGCAGCTCCCGCCCCATAGATCTGACCCACATCGGACCCACAACAGCTCCTGCCCCATAGATCAGACCCACATCTACCCCACTGCAGCACCTGCCCCATAGATCTGACACACATCAGCGCCATAGCATCTCCTGCCCCATAGATCTCACACACATCACCCCCACAGCAGCTCCTGCCCCATAGATCTGACCCACGTCTTACCCACAGCAGCTCCTGCCCCATAGATCTCAACCACATGAGCCACACAGTAGCTCCTGTCCCACAGATCTGACCCACATATACCCCACAGCAGCTCCTGCCCCACAGATCTGACCAACATCTGCTCCACAGCAGCTCCTTCCCTATAGATCTGACCCACATAAGACCCACAGCAGCACCTGTTCCGTAGATCTGACACACATCATCCCCACAACTGCTCCTGCCCCAAAGATCTGATATACATGTGCCCCACAGCAGCTCCAGCCCAGTAGATCTGACCCACAGCAGCTCCTTCCCCATAGATCTGACCCAGATCAGCCCCACAGCAGCTCCAGCCCAGTAGATCTGACCCAGAGCAGCTCCTGCCCCATACATCTGACCCACATGCGCCCCACAGCAGCTCCTGCCTTATAGATCAGACCATCATCAGCCTCACAACAGCTCCTGCCCCATAGATCTACCCCACAGCAGCTCCTGCCCCATAGATCTGACCCTCATCATCCCCACAGCATCTTCTGCCCCATAGATCTGACCCTCAGCAGCAACAGAGCAGCACCTGCCCCACAGATATGACCCACATATACCACACAGCAGCTCCTGCCCCATAGATCTGACCCACATCAGCCACAACGCAGCTCCTGCCCCATACATCTGACGCACATGTGCCCCACAGCAGCTCCTGCCTTATAGATCAGACCATCATCAGCCTCACAGCAGCTCCTGCCCCATACATCTGACCCACAGCAGCTCCTGCCCCATAGATCTGACCCTCATCATCCCCACAGCAGCTCCTGCCCCATTGATCTGACTCACATCTGCCAAACTGCAGCTCCTGCCCCAAAGATCTGACCCACATCTGCCCCATAGCAGCTCCTGCCCCATATATCTGACCCATATCAGTCACACAGCAGCTCCTGACCCATAGATCTGACCCACATTGGACCCACAACAGCTCCCGCCCCATAGATCTGACCCACATCGGACCCACAACAGCTCCTGCCCCATTGATCAGACCCACATCTACCCCACTGCAGCTCCTGCCCCATATATCTTACCAACATCAGCGCCATAGCATCTCCTGCCCCATAGATCTGACACACATTACCTCCACAGCAGCTCCTGCCCCATAGATCTAGCCGCCATCAGCCCCACAGCAGCTCCAGTCCCATAGATCTGACCCACATCTACCCCACAGCAGCTCCTGCCCCATAGATCTGACACACAGCACCTCCACAGCAGCTCTTGCCCCATAGATCTCAACCACATAGGCCCCACAGCAGTTCCTTCCCTATAGATCTGACCCACATAAGACCCACAGCAGCACCTGTTCCGTAGATCTGACACACATCATCCCCACAACTGCTCCTGCCCAAAGATCTGATATACATGTGCCCCACAGGAGCTCCTGCCCCATAGATCTGACCCACATCAGCCCCACAGCAGCTCCAGCCCAGTAGATCTGACCCACAGCAGCTCCTGCCCCATTGATCTGACCCACATCTGCCCCACAGCAGCTCCTGCCCAGTAGATCTGACCCACAGCAGCTCCTGCCCCATAGATCAGACCAACATGTGCCCCAGAGCAGCTCCTGCCCCATAGACCTTACCCACATCTGCCGCACAGCAGCTCCTGGTCTATAGATCTGACCCACATGTGTACCACAGCACCTCCTGTCCCATAGATCTGCCCCACAGCAGCTCCTGTCCCATAGATCTGACCCACATCTGCACTACAGCAGCTCCTGCCCCATAGATCCCACTCACATGTGCCCCACAGCAGCTCCTGCCCCATAGATCTGACCCACAACTACCCCACAGCAGCTCCTGCCCCATAGATTTGACACACATCTGCACTACAGTAGCTCCTGCCGCATACATCTGACTCACATATGCCCCACAGCTACTCCTCCCCATAGATCTGACCAACATCTACCCCACAGCAGCTCCTGCCCCATAGATCTCACTCACATGTGCCCCAGAGAAGATCCTGCCCCATAGATCTGACCCACAACTACCCCACAGCAGCTCCTGCCCCATAGATCTGATCCAAATCAGCCCCACACCAGCTCCTGCCCCATAGATCTGACCCACATCAGCCCCACAGCAGCTCCTGCCCCATTGATCTGACCCACACCAGCCCCACAGCAGCTCCTGCCCAATAGATCTGACCAACACCAACCCCACAGCAGCTCCTGACCCATAGATCTGACCAACATCAGCTCCACAGCAGCACCTACCCCATAGATCTGACCCACATCAGCCCCACTGCAGCTCCTGCCACATAGATCTACCGACATGTGCCCCACAACAGCTCCTGCCCCAAAGATCTGATACCCATGTGCCCCACAACAGCTCCTGTCCAATAGATCTGACCCACATCTGCCCCACAGCAGCTCCTGCCCAATAGATCTGACCCTCATCAGCCACACAACAGCTCCTGCCAGATAGATCAGACCCACATCAGCCCCACAGCATCTCCTGCCCCATAGATCTGACCCACATCAGCCACACAGCAGCTCCTGACCCATAGATCTGATCCCAATCAGCCCCACAGCAGCTCCTGCCCCATAGATCTCACCCTCATAAGCCCCACAGCAGCTCTTGCCCCATAGATCAGACCGACATCTGCCCCACAGCAGCTCCTGCCCCATAGATCTGACCAACATCTGCCCCATACCAGATCCTGCCCAATCGATCTGACCCACATATACACCACAGCAGCTCCTGCCCCATAGATCTTACCGACATCAGCTCCACAGCAGCACCTACCCCATAGATCTGACCCACATCTGCCCCAAAGCAGCTCCTGCCCCATAGATGTTACCCTCAGCAGCTCCTGCCCCATTGATCTGACTCACATCTGCCCCACTGCAGATCCTGCCACAATGATCTGACCCACATCAGCCCCAAAGAAGCTCCTGCCCCATAGATCTGACCCACATCGGACCCACAACAGCTCCTGCCCCATAGATCAGACCCACATCTACCCCACAGCAGCTCCTGCCCCATATATCTTACCAACATCAGCGCCATAGCATCTCCTGCCCCATAGATCTGACACACATCACCCCCACAGCAGCTCCTGCCCCATAGATCTAGCCCCCATCAGACCCACAGCAGCTCCAGTCCCATAGATCTGACCCACAATTACCCCACAGCAGCTCCTGCCCCATAGATCTGACACACAGCACCCCCACAGCAGCTCCTGCCCCATAGATCTGACCCACGTCTTCCCCACAGCAGCTCCTGCCCCATAGATCTCATCCACATGAGCCACACAGCAGCTCCTGCCCCACAGATATGACCCACATATACCACACAGCAGCTCCTGCCCCATAGATCTAACCAACATCAGCTCCACAGCAGCTCCTTCCCTATAGATCTGACCCACATCTACCCCACAGCAGCTCCAGCCCCATATATCTTACCAACATCAGTGCCATAGCATCTCCTGTTGCATAGATCTCACACACATCACCCCCACAGCTGCTCCTGCCCCATAGATCTGACACACATCAGCCCCACAGCAGCTCCTGCCCCATAGATCTGACACACATCAGCCCCACAGCAGCTCCTGCCCCATAGATCTCAACCACATGAGCCACACAGCAGCTCCTGTCCCACAGATGTGACCCAAATAGGCCCCACAGCAGCTCCTGCCCCATAGATCTAACCAACATCAGCTCCACAGCAGCTCCTTCACTATAGATCTGACCCACATAAGACCCACAGCAGCACCTGTTCCGTAGATCTGACACACATCATCCCCACAACTGCTCCTGCCCCAAAGATCTGATATACATGTGCCCCATTGCAGCTCCTGCCCCATAGATCTGACCCACATCAGCCCCACAGCAGCTCCTGCCCAGTAGATCTGACCCACAGCAGCTCCTGCCCCATAGATCTGACCAACATGTGCCCCAGAGCAGCTCCTGCCCCATAGACCTTACCCACATCAGCCGCACAGCAGCTCCTGGTCTATAGATCTGACCCACATGTACACCACAGCACCTCCTGTCCCATAGATCTGCCCCACAGCAGCTCCTGCCCCATAGATCTGACCCACATCTGCACTACAGCAGCTCATGCCCCATAGATCTCACTCACATGTGCCCCAGAGCAGATCCTGCCCCATAGATCTGACCCACAACTACCCCACAGCAGCTCCTGCCCCATAGATCTGATCCAAATCAGCCCTACAGCAGCTCCTGCCCCATAGATCTGACCCACATCAGCCCCACAGCAGCTCCTGCCCCATTGATCTGACCCACACCAGCCCCACAGCAGCTCCTGCCCCATAGATATGACACACAACTTCCCCACAGCAGCTCCTTCCCTATAGATCTGACCCACATAAGCCCCACAGCAGCACCTGTTCCGTAGATGTGACACACATCAGCCCCACAGCAGCTCCTGCCCCATAGGTATGACCCACCTCAGCCCCTGCCTCATAGATCTGACCTGCATGTGCCCTTTTGCAGGGGGGCTCCTCTGCCTGGTGGTCATGGCGGGCCCCCTCCTCCTTCTCACTCCTAGGGCCCCCAGCTCCATCCTCCCGCCTGAAACAGTGAAAACTTCTACCCTAGCCCTCTTAGCTGCCGACATGGCTGCTAACTGCCACAGCTGTCAGAGGCGAGTGCGTTGCGCGCGGCAGCGGTGACCAAGGTGACGTGGAGAGGGTTCTAAAATGGTGGCCGCACTGCTGGCACTGGTGTTCCACATAGGATGAGGAGGGGGCTGGTAATAGCAGGACAAGGGGAAACTGATTTAAGTTGAAAGAGGGAAGATTTAGGTTGGATGTTAGGGGGAAAGTTGTTTACTAGCAGAGTGGTTAGGCCCTGGAACGGGCTGCCCAGGGAGGTTGTGGATGCCCCGTCCTTGGGGGTGTTCAGGGCCAGGTTGGACAGGGCCCTGGGCAACCTGATCTAGTAAAGGTGTATGTTTGGTGGCCCTGCCAGGCAGGGGGGTTTGTTCTTCATGATCCATGAGGTCCCTTCCAACCTGGGTCATTCTGTGACTCTGTGATACTGGTGTGTGGCTGTTTGTCCCAGCGCGCTGACCTTTTGTCTTCAGGTTCACCAACAAGACTGTAACTGATTTATGGAGGAGGCAAGTGATGGGTGCTACTGTGTGACAATCAACATCACTTTGTGGACATTTGAAAGCACCTTCCTCCAGAGCTGTTCACCTCCAGAAGAGGGTGCTCAGAAGTGTTTACTGGCAGAAGATCTGGCTCCAGCTTGGTATGGGAAAACTGGGGAATGATACCATCGTGTCCTGTGAAGAACAAGAAGCAGGTGGGCGTCCCTGCTCCCTCTTGTCTGCTGGCAAGGTCCAGATGAGTTCCCTGAGCCAGAAGCTGCCATTCCAAGGAGAGCTTACTCAACCATTTTGGATTTGAGCTGTCACACCAAGGAGAGCTGACTGAACCACGTTGGACTTATTTGTAAGTTTATACTATCATTGGAAACTGTTGCCGTGGTCACAGTCATCGTCAGCGGAACAACAACTCCTGATGACCCACCACTACTGAAGATCAATGACTGAACTACTAAACACGTCAGATCCATGGTGGTGACTCTCTCTCCCTCTTGCTTCCTATAAAGACTCCTTGATTCTTTTTCCTGTCTTTTCTATTGCCCGCCTTCCCTTCCTAATCACCCTAAATCGTAATAGCGTCCGTCCTCCAACATTTGAACCATGCTCAGGCATACACGTATGGACCTCCTCTCCTTCCTATAAATTGGAGCAGGACAGAGAACCACAAGGATTGTCAGCTCCCAAGTCATACAAGTATTGCACACAACACAGATAACTTCATCTGTTGGCCCCGCTGTCTCTGCATACCACCAAGCAAGGACCTGCAGTGCCCAGGCGAGACGATGTGCCTGGCAGAGCAAAGCCAGGCCACGTGTGTGCAGATGGCAAGGAGCGTGTGGCACTGTGCACCGACAGCCCTTGCCTGCCCAGGACTGCGTGTGGAGGGCGTTCTCCACTGCAGCCCTGCCCAACAGTCAGTAGGGGTGTGCGGCCATGATGGCAGTAATGAACAAACTGCTGCTTCACAAAGATCTTGGCCCGATTAGAAATCTTTGAGTAGTGCTGTTACAGCAGACAGAATGTGATAAGCGCAAGTAGTCTCCTACACTTCACATCCTTGCTACTTCATTCTGGGTGTTGTCACTGAGCAGCATCTAACACAAGTTCTGCCCTGGTCAGCTGGCTGCCTTAGCTTGAGCCCTGATGGCAACGCTGTGACGTGATGTTAGTATTGCTGTTTTCTCCTCGTCAGAATACTCTGCCTTTTGAAGGAAGCAGCTTCTTGGTTATTTTGTTTTGTTGTTGAATTTTATTGAATTAATTTACAATATCTATATTCCATATAGTTATAGATGTTTTGAATATGATCATCTGTGGTGCTGAGAATTTTTGTAGAAAAGGTATACTCAGTTCGGAAGGTGTAATAAGGATGTTAAAGAAAGAACCCCCGGTTGTGTTGACCAGTGATGATGCTCCCACCACCTGACCAATGGTGGAGAGGAGCATGAAGAGAGAGGTGGTGCTGGGGGGATCTTGGGGCTGCTGGGCCTGTCATACTTTCTCCAGGCAGAGGTTTTACAGGTGTTGCCCCCATGCCGACCCTGTGGGGGGGGGGCACTCCCACATCCTGAAGGATGGAGGAGAGGAGCGGGAGGGCAGAGTTGGTGCTGTGGGGGGCTTGGAGCTGTGGGGCCTGGTATGCTTTCCCCTGGCTGTGGTTTTCTGGGTGTCGGATGATGCCCTCAAACTGCCACCCTGTGGTGGCTGCTCCAACCTCCTGAAGGATGGTGAAGGAAAGTTGGTGACAGTTCCTGGGGGGGACAGGGGGCTGCTGGGCCAGTTGGCTTCCCCCAGGCAATGGTCGTCCGTCTGTTGGATGATGTCCCCAGGTCTATACTCTGCTGGGGTCGCTTCCATCCCCTGATGGATGGTGGAGGGGAGGGTGAGGGCAGAGATGGTGCTGGAGGCTGACAGGCCTCTCAGGCTTCCCTGAGGCAGTGGCTGCCTGCGGGTGACACTTTGAGGGAGCCACTGCCAACCCCTGAAGGATGGTGGTGGGGGACGGGAGGGTGGTGTTGATGCCAGGGTGCTGCTGTTTGGGTGCCAGCCGATGACTGCAAGCTTCCAAACCAGGTGGGTCCCTCCTGTCCCCTGAAAGAGGTGTTGATGCCCAAGGTGGATAGGGGCCACTGGGCATGATGTACTTCCCAGGGGCCACGGAGCCTGGGCTGGTGGGCTACGGGGGCTGCACTGGGGGCAGCTGAGCCCGACAGCCGTCAGGCCTGGCAGGGGCCGCTCTGGTGGTGCTCTGCGGCTGGTGGGCAGATCGTCACTGCACAGGCACCGGTTGTTTGTGCCACGTCTTTTCTGTGCGGCGCACTGAGGCGAGCAAGCTGTTTGTCCAAGCGTGAGGTTGCTGCGGGCAATATGCTGGACTGCAGCATCTTCAGCAAGGCGCCTGCAGGGAGAGAAACGTGCTGAGGGCACAGGAGAACCCCCTGCTCTCCTTCCTCACAGTGCATGATAGAGTCACTCTCAGCTCCGGGCCTGTCTCAGGCCCAGCAGTAAGAACATGCAGCAGGAATGGCGAGGCCAGTTAAATGTCTGACAGTGTCAATCTCAGACAGTGTTAGGCAACAACTAACTGGCTTCTCTA
Source organism: Coturnix japonica (assembly GCF_054131305.1). Taxonomy (NCBI): domain Eukaryota; kingdom Metazoa; phylum Chordata; class Aves; order Galliformes; family Phasianidae; genus Coturnix; species Coturnix japonica. The sequence continues at coordinate 1,412,971 of NC_140697.1, read as the reverse complement.
TGCTGCTTTAACTAGAAATGCCTCCTTGCTCACAGGATCCCTATAGTAAAGAGAGGGGGCAGGATGGGGTTGGGGGTGAACAAGAACTCACTGGTTTATCTGCCTCCGTTGTCGGACAAGACGATAGCACGAAAACATTGCCATCAGCATGGTAACAAAGATAGCCGCACCGAATCCCAGGCAGTACTTCTCGATAAAATTATTGTCTGCGGCATTTGCGTGTTCCTCACCATCCGCACCTGGAAAAACAATGTGGATCTGTTTCACCAGCTGCTGCTTTGAGTGACATGGTCAAGAACAACCACAGGAAGGATCCCGCTCCGGGCTGCTGTTGTGCCTGGTGGCTCAGGGGAAGCACAGCAAGCTCTGGAATGCAGGGTCTGTGCACAGGAGGTACTATGGAGGGTCCTGTTTCCTCTCCTTATCTGCTGAATGTGGTTCTGGTGGCCTAGTTCCCAAAAGGACAAAGTTCCTAAGTCCCTGGGAACTGGCTGCAGTGGGAGGGGAGCAACCTCTAACCACGGCCACGGAGCTCTATGAGCGGCCCTTACCTGGAGTGACAGTTGTTTTGTGCATGGCCTCTATTACTCTCAGGGGGACAGTCAGTGTGCGAACTCTGCCATTCCAAAATGCAAGCCAGCGCATAGGTGCTCCACCTGTCTCTTTAGAAAGGAGGTAAGGGAGTGGGACTGTAAGTAACTGCTTCTCATCAGGAAGATGGTGCAGTTTCTCCACATGTATTTCTAGAAATTCAGTTTCACAAGCCTTTCAGGGAACAGACGGAAATACACCTACCACGTGCTTTGTCCTTCATGATTTTCATTAGCAGAGGGGGCAGTGTCTGCAGATATTTTCCTGTTTCCAGGGCCTCTTTCTGTTTCTCAGGACCTAAACAGAAAGCATTAAGATAACTTTCAGACAAACAAGATATTAAACTGAACGGTCTTTTCAGTGAAGTCAGTAATGACAACAGCCACCCCTGGGATGCCTGTGGGGTTCCAGCACAACTAAGGATTTAGCACGGCCTTCCCTGGAGGCACTTCTGCAACCAAAGAATGAGAACTTTTCACCACACACTGCAGCTTACCTAAACGCATAACGGCATCACTGAATGGGACCAGGGCATTGTGCGAGGGCAGGGCACACACACACAGGTGTGCATTCTCACTCACACCTGCAGACGCGCCTGGCTGACATTAGGACTGTGAGCTGGCATCTCTCAAAGGAAGTAAAATCTCATGACATGGTATGCTGTAATTTCTCTCTTCCTTAGGGACCTGCAGTGACTGGAAGGGGCTCAGGTGATGACATGGCACTCAGACCTGGGTCAAAAGTTGCAAAGCTGCAGAGAAGCCAGGTGGGCAGTTGGCTGGCACTCAGCAGCTTTCCAGATACTCTCTCCAGGCCATGTAAAACAATCTTCAGAGAAGGCATAGAAGAACATTTGGCCCCTCAAGGTTTTTTTAGTGGGGAGATCTCTGATGTACGGAGACAAAGTCAACGGGATGCTGGGAGCATGCAGCACCCAAGAAACATTGGCTACCCAAGCTTCTCATGGAGAAGAAATCACCAGGCAGTGAAAAGATGAACCCCTCCTGAACTTCCACAACCAAATATGAGCAAAGATCATGAGATGAAGACTGGTGACTTACCTCTGGCATCCACCCCAGGCTCAGGGACGCGACTTTGCTTTCGAAATGCACCAAAGGGGCCTGCAGGCACAAGAGTGATCAGACACAGGTGAGGAGAACTTCCGCTGTGCACTGGGGTCTGCCTTGTTGTTTTTCCTGCAGTGACCTGTGAGGACTGGCTGCAGGTCAGGGAATGACATGGCCCAAACAGCAAAGGAATAGGAGCAAAGACTGGCAAGGGCCGCCTTCCCACTGAAATGTGACAATTCTCCAAGTAAAGAAATACTAATGACTGATCTGTGTACGACCTTCAAAGCACAAAGAGACTTGAAAGACCTTTGGAGAGCCTTACGTACAAAAATAAGCTATTATAGCACTAATTTTTCGACTTCCAAGGAAACAGACACTCACAACTTACCTCGGAGTTTCCCCTGAGGCACAAAAGCAGTCTCCTTCCAGTCATCTGAGGAAGGAGTACCAATGTCATCATCTAGAAGAAAGAACAGAAGAGGGATGTTCCCATTGCATGCTGTGATCTTCCTCTCCCTTAGTGACAGGGAAGGGGCCAGGTAACGGGATGGAAGACTCAGGCCTTGATCGCCAAAGCTATAGAGGGGCCAAGGTGACCTGGAGCCTAGCACTCGGCAGCTTTACAAATGCTCCCTCCTGGCCACATGCAGCACCCCTCCGGGACCGCGTGGAAGAGCATACAAAGAAAAGGTGCCTGAAACACACTGGGCTACAGCTGGGGGTCTCTGTTGGGAACCAGGATTTTTCTATGGGGAGCATCAGGCAGCTGGAGCAGAAATGCTCATGCTTTTCCCAGCACACACCTTCCACGTTCTCCCCTGGGACACCCCCAGGATGAAGAGCATGCTCCACCCAGCCAGCGGCAGAGCCGTGGGAGCACAGGGCTTCCTCATGCCCTTGCCCATCTCCTGTGGTGCTGCCTGTCCCCCTTTTCCAATACCCCCCCGCCCCCATCGAAGGCAGCCTTAGGGCTATAAGGCACAGAGCCACTGGAACCAGAACCTGGGCTTCTCACTCTCATTTCCGCTTATTTTTTACCCCATCTCTGCCCACCCACCTGCTCCTGCTGCTCGCTCTGGAGCAGCACAAGTCTCCTGACAACACATGGCTATCAGTAGGAGGACGGCAAGGCAGGTGGGGGCCGTGGCCCCCAGTACTCGTGCCATGCTGCTACCACCACTGCTACAGCCACAACGAGTGCTGCTATTGGGGCACAGAACACCTAGAGCACGCAGCTGGGCATTGTGATCTTGTGGCACAAGGCAGCAATGTGGCAGGGCATAGTGACCTCACATCCCCAGGCTGCTGGCTGGGCCTCCCCACGGGCTGCTCCTCCTGTGCAGCAGGGCTGCATAGAGTGGGTGCTTGTGGCACCCCTTAGTGGGTGAGTGCCAGGCTGCTGGGGAAGAATTACTGGGAGCGTGTCCCACTGGGTAGATCTGTTCCACCGCAAGGACCAGGCTCCCCCTGGGCTTGTTATGGACGCTGAGGATTCCCAGTCATCTAGAGCAGCAGGAGACCATGGCAGATATTTTCACATTTACATTGTGGAAATATATTATTGTGGAATGGTTTGGGTGGGAAGGGACATTAAAGACCCAGAGACTCTGTCAAAGGATAAAGAATATAGCTCCAGTGTTGTTTTTACTGCTTTGTGCAAATCAAAAGATTGCATTTTGTCTTTTAATGGCCAAAAAAGCCATTTCTTCAGGGACATTGTATTTGTTGTCACAGACTCTAACAAAAATGCAAACTGAGCTTTATCTGTAGCATCATTACTTTAGTATTTCGTATCTTGTATTTGGCAGTTCCCTCCCAGCCAGTTGCCCGTGCCTTTCTCTCAGCCCATGAGAGCACCACTTACTGCCTCTGGGAACTTGGAAACTGGCAGCATGATGGCCAGCACACACACAAGGTGCTCGTGACGCAGCTCCAGGCGGCTCTCCTGAGGCCTAGCTTCATTTCACGGCCACTCACGCTCTGCTGCTGGACATTCTGCAACGGAAAAGCCACCGGATGCAAATCCCATCCCTCACAGATGGTATCAGATGCCTGCTCTCATGGCAGTCACCACTGCCCGGCATTGGACAGCGCTTCCACTGCCCTTGCTCCTGCCACAAGACACCAACGTCTGCTTCTAGTTCGGCTCCACCATGGGATCCTGTTTGCAACAGAAAAACACACGGAGGCTGCCAGCCACTGCAACACGCGCTGTGAAAACCCTGGCACTGCTGAGTCCCATGAGCAGAGGAGAGAAGCGTCTGCCTGCCATGGACGGGCTGCGGCGGGATTGAATCCTGCCTTCCAATCGGGACACCCCCAGGGAGAGCCTCCCTGGGGACCCAAAGACTTACGGCAGCGCCAACACAGCAGGCAGAAACGCGACGTGCTCCTGACTGCCCGCACTGTTCAAAGCTCCCTGACTTGCGGAATCAAACTCTATAATCCAGAGATGGGTTATAAAGCAGCTATGTTTTGTTCCAGCGCTGGGTGCAAGGGGGATAGCTCCTCCAAACTTGCACACCAACTTGTAAAACCGTGATACAGATATAGGTACACCTCATGCATAGTCAATGATTTCCCGTAATTCTAACATGCATCCCTTAATTCTAATACACATTCTTTATCATGCAGACCCCCTCTTGTTATTGCCCATCTTGTCAGGGAGATGCAAATATCAAAAGAGGAGTTGCAACACCTAATCCCCTTCTCGCCAGGTGTCTCAGGGAGTTCTCACTCCTTAATCTTCATCCTTCCTGCTCTTCCAGACCCACTGTCTCCATTCCTTGTTATTCTAACTAAATCATTTTCTGTAAACTACCTTTAACTATCCCCCTTTTAGCCCCCCTTTATTCTGAATTCCAGCTGAGCATCTGTTTTCTGCTTCCCTGTTCTTCCCTCCCTCTCCCTCTCCCTCCCTCCGCCCTATGACGGCAGCCCTTCAAAGCAACCAACACAACCACGCCAAACCGCAGCCCGGACTCGTCCCGCTCACTGCAATCCAGACCCACTCCATCTGTACAAACCTTCATCCACGCTGTTTCTTAACCGGGCCTCGGCGCCACCCGGATCTTACAGCCAGCGAGCAGCCGGCAAACGAACGGCCGTCTTCCTCTTGGTGCCGCACAGCCCAGAACGTCCAGAGCCGCACCACACGATCCGGGCCGGGGCCAGCTCAGGCTCTGCCTCCAGGCTTTTGGGGCCGGCCGGGTGACTCCGCAGCACAGCGAGACCGTGGATCCGCCCGGGAGCCACCTCTGGGTGCCGGCAGCGCCGCGAGCTCCTCCCCCGACAGCCCCTCCGTGCCCCCGCACCGAGGCCCGACCCCGTTCGCAGCACAGAGCCCGCTCCTCCCGGCCCCGCTCATGGCCGCCATGGCCCGGAAGTGCTCTCCGCCGCCTGCAGGAAGCACTTCCTGTCACTGGCACGTGGCTCAGGCCGGGCTGGGGCCTGTTGGGGGGGGGGGGGAAGCTGCCAGATCTTCTGCCAGTAAACACTTCAGAGCACCCTCTTCTGGTGGTGAACAGCTCTGGAGGAAGGTGCTTTCAAATGTCCACAAAGTGATGTTGATTGTCACACAGTAGCACCCATCACTTGCCTCCTCCATAAATCAGTTACAGTCTTGTTGGTGAACCTGAAGACAAAAGGTCAGCGCGCTGGGACAAACAGCCACACACCAGTATCACAGAGTCACAGAATGACCCAGGTTGGAAGGGACCTCATGGATCATGAAGAACAAACCCCCCTGCCTGGCAGGGCCACCAAACATACACCTTTACTAGATCAGGTTGCCCAGGGCCCTGTCCAACCTGGCCCTGAACACCCCCAAGGACGGGGCATCCACAACCTCCCTGGGCAGCCCGTTCCAGGGCCTAACCACTCTGCTAGTAAACAACTTTCCCCCTAACATCCAACCTAAATCTTCCCTCTTTCAACTTAAATCAGTTTCCCCTTGTCCTGCTATTACCAGCCCCCTCCTCATCCTATGTGGAACACCAGTGCCAGCAGTGCGGCCGCCATTTTAGAACCCTCTCCACGTCACCTTGGTCACCGCTGCCGCGCGCAACGCACTCGCCTCTGACAGCTGTGGCAGTTAGCAGCCATGTCGGCAGCTAAGAGGGCTAGGGTAGAAGTTTTCCCTGTTTCAGGCGGGAGGATGGAGCTGGGGGCCCTAGGAGTGAGAAGGAGGAGGGGGCCCGCCATGACCACCAGGCAGAGGATGGGTAAGAGAGCCATATTCCATCATGCCTGGACCAGCCCCGTGACCACCACCCATGTGGAGCCTATGGAGGTGGATCCACCTCCAGATGAGCGAATGGAGGTGGATCCACCTGCAGAGGAGCCCATGGAGGTGGATCCACCTGCAGAGGAGCCCATGGAGGTGGATCCGCCCGCGGCATAGCTGGCCTGGCACCACACCACCGTGCCAGGCCCCGCGCTGGCATGGTCACAGCTCCACCGTGGCTGGTCCAGGCGCTGAGCTCCTTACCCGCTGCACGGCCCCCGCCCCCTGCATTAGCTGGGTGGCATTTTTGTAACATCTGTTCCTCCTTTGGGCCTATTCTGCAGCCACATTCTGTGGGCCCCCAGTCCCATCTTTACCCTGTTTGTTCCAGTCCCTGTTTCTATAGTTGGTTTTTGGGTTTAGTTTAGTTTTAGAGTTAGGTGTAGGTTGTTGTTAGTGTTTTTGAGTTAGGCATAGGTTATTGTTTGTGTTTTTGAGTTAGGCATTGCTTATTGTTCATTTTTTTAGTGTTAGGAGTAGGTTAGGAGTAGGTTTAGTGTTAGTAGTTGGTGTTTTCCTGTTAGGAGTTTGTTCCTCTTCATTCTTTAGTGTTAGGAGTAGATTGTTGTTCCCATAGTAGAGTTAGGCATAGGTTACTGTTGGTACTGTAGGGTTGGGCGTGGGTTCCTACCAGCAGCTGGCAGCAAACAGCGCTCGCTCGGTAAGCACACGTCTGCTTTCTCCCCCGGAGCCGTGAGTGCGACTGCCATGAGAGCAGAGGTCTGATACCATCTGCGAGGGATGGGATTTGCATCCGGTGGCTTTTCCATTGCAGAATGTCCAGCAGCAGAGCGTGAGTGGCCGTGAAATGAAGCTGGGCCTCAGGAGAGCCGTCTGGAGCTGCGTCACGAGCTTCCTGCATGGCCAGCGCAAGGTAGGTGTGCCTTACTGTAAGCGTGCGCTGAAGCAGTGTTGGTTAAGCACGGCTCACTCCTCTGTCTGCAACAGATGGGCTTTCTGCGCGCTTTATTGCTGTGGCCGGCGTTGAACAGCACAGCAGCAGCGAGGCCTCAAACATGTCCACAACCAGGTACGTGAATGTGAGTAAATTTAGCTGTGTGAATGATGTTATTGTTCATATTAGTAAGGCAGTATTCACATGTGTGTGATGGAGCTCAGGGATAGGTTTATTCTTGCCTGGTAAATTTTCCCTTCTTTGACACCCACCTGTCCTCTTGCTTCTCTTCCCCTCACCTGTAAGTGCAGCAATACTGAAGGCTGAGGGCTCTTCTCCGAGGCAGGCGCTAAAGGGCAATTGAAATGCAAGTTTGTTGTCCCTCTTTGTTCTTGGGTCGGTAGCCCAAGGTGACCAAGCTTCAGAGCACTTCTCTAAGTCAGCCTGGAAATGTTTCTAGCAGGAAGTAACTCCATCACAGTGCCTGAGAGTAATGATGCCTCTTTTTCCCCCCTCACAGCAGGCAGCCTCCATAAGAGAGCAGTAGAGCAGCAGGCTGTCTGTGCTATGGCTGCTGAACTGCATTTCTGGCCACCTGAGATCCCTGAGCCCATGCTAATGAAGAACATGCTGCGCCACAGACTCTTCTACGGAGCCGTTTTGCAGCTTCTCTGTGCTGGCCATCATGCTGCCAGTTTCCAAGTTCCCAAAGGCAGTAAGTGGTGCTCTCATGGGATAGGAGAAAGGCACGGGCAACTGGGTGGGAGGGAACCATCTGTAACTGTTGCCAGCAGCCTGGAGGTGCCAGCTCAGTCTTCTCCTGTGGCTACTGCTGCTCCCTATGAGCTGCCAGGCACAGGGTCCTCCCGCCCGTGCAGGGACCGCCTTGCAGGAAAGGGCTTTAGGCTCTGGTTTGTGTGGGATTTGGGGAACGAGACAGGGGTGGAGTTTCTTGTGTGCCCGACTGTCAGGAAGGCGGTTCCCAGTTCTGGCAGCCCAACGTGCCCAGCAGGGTGACTTGAGCTCCCAAAGCGAGCCGCCAACCAGTTGTTAGCTGAGAAGGTTCCCTGAGCGTTTCCGAATTGATTCTTGTAGGACTCGGAGAGTCTGGGGACTGAGACTTGGGAGAGAGTGAAGAAAGCTGAGGCAAGGCAAGCGCTGCTCAGCTGAGGAAGAAAGCCGAGAAGGAAAGCAGAAAGCAACGATGATGGCCTGAGCAAGAAGCTACAAAGGACAGCAGAACCACCTGCAGCGCTTCCTCGGAGGTGGCACCAAAAGCTGCTGACTGAACAGTCCAGTTTACCGGCACAGCCGTGCTTTCCCTGTCATGGACGGTGGAGATGATGGAAGTGAACTGGACAGGAAGGGCTTGTGCTGCGTCAGAAGCAAAGAGGGCTTCACCTGTGCAGGACTTGGTGTACGGCAAGAGCTGGAGACGCTGCGTTCCTTCAGGGTGTGTCTCTTGAGGTCCAGGCCTAGTGTAGGGTTAGGTTGAAATAGGGCTGGCTGGGACTGGAGAGGGAGGAGGTGACGTAGCCCGGGGGTTTGGCTTCTCCTTGGGTCTGACTGGAGGCTGAGTGACTGATTGCTAAGCGGAAATCCTGGGCACTGGGGCTTCATTTTGGGGTGTGGGCGGGGTAATAAATAGAAGCCGAGTCCTTTTGTACGCAATAAAATTGAAGCGAACTTTCTAAACCTGGTGCTGCCTCTTTCAGTAGCTGGTCAGAACGTCCCTCGCTCGGGCTGGCAATCACAGGGTGATGAAGCGGTCGGCTTCACGTCTCTCCCTTGACATGGTGCAGGTTTTCCCCCGTTTCCTTGTTGGTCTTCCCAACCTGTGGCCTTTCAGCCAACCCGTAAGTGCTGGTGACAGGCTGAGAGCATCTCCTTGCTCTCTGAGGACTGACAGAAAGAAACCAGAGGAGGGGAAGCAGCCCGGCAGGAAGAAGGGTGTCCCGTGCTCAGCCCCTTGAGTTGGCCTCTCTTCCCTGAGGGTTCTTTCAGCTTCTGATGCACCGTGTGCTGCTGTTTGCCCTGGGAAGCCCAGCTGCACGCTGGCAGCCGTGGCCTGTGCATCAGCCTCCCCTTGAGGCCCAAGGAGTTGTTTGTTTTTATGTATTCAGCATTGGTGTGGCATTTTGTTGTTTTGTTCAGCTTTGAGATCATGGGGTAATTTAACACCGTTGGAAGTAATTGGGGTTCAGGAGTAGCACATGCAGAATTTTGATCACGCAGCAAGTTGTGATTTCTACTGTGTTGAAGAACTGGCACACACATATACGCCTGCAGCCGGAGCTTGATTGACTCTCGTCAATACGGCCTTCCAAAGCCCGGCCCTGGGGAGCTGTCCAAAAATTTTCCAACATTTTGTATTACCTAAGTTTATTTTAAACAGCCAAGGAGGAGTAATCTCTTAAAGGCTTTTTTAAAGGCATTGGACTAGGTTTTGATTATCACGTCTCAGGAAGCTTCTGCATTCCACCTAGTGCTAATGGGATAAATCAAGAGCAGATTACACAAGAGATTCAGGCCTTGCTGCCAGTCTTTTATGAATCAGAACTTTGTTTCATGTTGCCAGATATTCTGGTTTCCTTTTCAGGAGATTCCTTTGCTGTATATTAAGAAGGCCAAGGGCATCCTGGCCTGCATCAGAAACAGTGTTGCCAGCAGGAGCAGAGAGGTGATTGTCCCCCTGTTGTCAGCACTGATGAGGCCGCAGCTCGAGTGCTGTGTTCAGTTTTGGGCCCCTCAGTGCAAGGAAGACATGGAGGCCCCGGAACGCGTTCAGAGGAGGGCAACAAAGCTGGTGAGGGGTCTGGAGCACAGGCCGTATGAGTTGAGGCTGAGGGAGCTGGGATTGTTCAGCCTGGAGAAGAGGAGGCTCAGGGGAGACCTCATTGCTCTCTCTAACTTCCTGAAGGGAGGCTGTAGTGAGATCCGGATGTAGTGTGTAGGTCAGATCTATGAGGCAGGAGCTGCTGTGGGGCAGATGTGGGTCAGATCTATGGGGCAGGAGCTGTTGTGGGGATGATGTGGGTCAGATCTATGGGACTGGAGCTGCTGTGGGTCTGATGGGGGCTAGATCTATGGGGCAGGAGCTGCTGTGGGGAAGACGTGGGTCAGATCTATGGGGCAGGAGCTGCTGTGGGGGTGATGTGTGTCAGATCTATGGGGCAGGAGATGCTATGGCGCTGATGTTGGTAAGACATATGGGGCAGGAGCTGCTGTGGGGTAGATGTGGGTCTGATCTATGGGGCAAGAGCTGTGGTGGGTCCGATGTGGGTCAGATCTATGGGGCGGGAGCTGCTGTGTGGCTGATGTGGGTCTGATCTATGGGGCAGGAGCTTCTTTGGGGCTGATGTGGGTCAGATCTATGGGGCGGGAGCTGTTCTGGGGCAGATGTGGGTGAGATCTATGTGGCAGGAGCAGCTGTCCGTCAGATCTATGGGGTTGGAGCTCCTAAGGGGCAGATGTGGGTCGGATCTATGGGGCAGGAGCTGCTGTGGGGCTGGTGTTGGTCAGATCTGTGGGGCGGGAGCTGCTGTGTGGCTGATGTGGGTCAGACCTATGGGGCAGGAGCTGCTGTGGGGCCTATGTGGGTCAGATCTGTGGGACAGGAGCTGCTGTGGGGCTCATGTGGTTGAGATCTATAGGGCAGGCGTTGCTGTGGATCTGATATGGGTCAGATATATGGGGCAGGAGCTGCTATGGGGCAGATGTGTGTCAGATCTATGGGGCAGGAGCTGCAGTGGGGCAGATGTGAGTCAGATCAATAGGGCAGGAGCTGCTGTGGGGCACATGTGGGTCAGATCTATAAGGCAGGAGCTGCTGTGGGGCACATGTGGGTCAGATCTATGAGGCAGGAGTTGCTGTGGGGCAGATGTGGGTCTGATCTATGGGGCAGGAGCTGCTGAGGGTCAGATCTATGGGGCAGGAGTTGCTGTGGGGCACATATGGGTCAGATCTATGGGACATAAGCTGCTGTGGGGCTGCTGTGGGTCATATCTATGGGGCAGGAGCTGCTGTGGGGATGATGTGGCTCAGATCTATGAGGCAGGAGCTGCTATGGGGCAGATGTGGGTGAGACATATTGAACAGGAGCTGCTGTGGGGCTTATGTGGATCAGATCTATTGGGCAGGAGCTCCTGTGGGGCAGATGTGGGTCAGATCTAGGAAGCAGCAGCTGCTGTGGGGCACATGCATGTCAGATCTATGGGGCAGGAGCTGCTTTGGAGATGATTTGGGTGAGATCTCTGGCGCAGGAGCTGCAGAGGGGATTATGTGGGTCAGATCTATGGGGCAGGAGCTGCTGTGAGGCTGATGAGGGTCACATCTATGGGCCAGGAATTGCTGTGAGGTAGATATGGCTCATATCAATGGAGCAGGAGATGCTGTGGGGCAGATCTATGGGGCAGAAGCTTCTGTCGGGTATATTTGAGTCAGATGTATGGGGCAGGAGCTGCTATGGGGAGATATGTATCTGATCTATGGGGCAGGAGCTGATCTATGGGACAGGAGCTGATGTGGGGCTGATATGGGTCAGATCTATGGGGAAGGAGCTGCTGTGGGGCAGATGTGGGTCAGATCTACGGGGCAGGAGCGGCTGTGCGTCAGATCTATAGGACAGGAGCTGCTGTGGGGCTGATGTGCGTCAGATCTATGGGGCAGGAGCTGCTGTGGGGCTGCTGTGGGTTAGATCTATGTGGCAGGAGCTGTTGTGGGGCTGATGTGGGTTAGATCTATGGGGCAGGAGCTGTTGTGGGGCTGATGGGGGTCAGATCTATGGGGCAGGAGCTACTGTGGGGCTGATGTTGGTCTGATCTATGGGGCAGGAGCTGCTGCGGGGCTGATTTGGGTCAGATCTATGGGGCAGGAGCTGCTGTGGGTATGATGTGCGTCAGATCTATGGGGCAGGAGCTGTTGTGGGGCTGATGTGGGTCAGATCTATGGGGCAGGAGCTACTGTGGGGCTGATGTGGGTCAAATCAATGGGGCAGAGCTGCTCTTGGGAACATGTGGGTCAGATCTATGGGGCAGGAGCTGCTGTGGGGCTGATGTGGGTCAGATCTATAGGGCAGGAGCTGCTGTGGGGCTGATGTGGGTCAGATCCTTAGGGCTGAAGCTGCTGTGGGTCATATCTATTGGGCAGCAGCTGCTTTACATATGATGTGTGTCAGATCTATGGGGCAGGAGCTGCTGTGGGGCTGATGTGGGTTAGATCTATGGGGCAGGAGCTGTTGTGGGGCTGATGGGGGTCAGATCTATGGGGCAGGAGCTGCTGTGGGGCTGATGGGGGTCAGATCTATGGGGCAGGAGCTACTGTGGGGCTGATGGGGGTCAGATCTATGGGTCAGGAGCTACTGTGGGGCTGATGTGGGTCAAATCAATGGGGCAGAGCTGCTCTTGGGAACATGTGGGTCAGATCTATGGGGCAGGAGCTGCTGTGGGGCTGATGTGGGTCAGATCTATGGTGTAGGAGCTGCTGTGGGGCTGATGTCGGTCAGATCTATGGGGCAGGAGCTGCTGTGGTTAAGATCTATTTGGCAGGATCTGCTGTGGGGCAGATTTGGGTCAGATCTATGGGGCAGGAGCTACTGTGCGGCAAATGTGGGTCAGATCTATGGTGTAGGAGCTGCTGTGGGGCAGATGTAGGGCTTATCTATGGGGCAGGAGCTGCTGTGAGGCTGATGGGTGTTAGATCTATGGGGAGGAGCTGCTGTGGTGCAGATGTGGGTCAAAGCTATGGGGCAGGAGCTGCTGTGTTGCAGACGTGGGTCAGATCTATGGTGTAGGAGCTGCTGTGGGGCTGATGTGGTTCAGATCTATGGGGCAGGAGCTGCTGTGGTTAAGATCTATTTGGCAGGATCAGCTGTGGTGCAGATTTGGGTCAGATCTATGGGGCAGGAGCTGCAGTGGAGATGACGTACGTCAGATCTATGGGGCAGGAGCTGCTGTAGGGCTGCTGTGGGTTAGATCTATGGGGCAGGAGCTGTTGTGGGGCTGATGGGGGTCAGATCTATGGGGCAGGAGCTACTGTGGGGCTGATGTGGGTCAAATCAATGGGGCAGAGCTGCTCTTGGGAACATGTGGGTCAGATCTATGGGGCAGGAGCTGCTTTGGGGCTGATGTGGGTCAGATCCTTGGGGCTGAAGCTTCTGTGGGTCATATCTATTGGGCAGCAGCTGCTTTACATATGATGTGTGTCAGATCTATGGGGCAGGAGCTGCTGTGGGGCTGATGTGGGTTAGATCTATAGGGCAGGAGCTGCTGTGGGGCTGATGGGGGTCAGATCTATAGGGCAGGAGCTGCTGTGCGACAGATGTGGGTCAGATCTATGGGGCAGAGCTGCTCTTGGGAACATGTGGGTCAGATCTATGGGGCAGGAGCTGCTGTGGGGCTGATGTGGGTCAGATCTATAGGGCAGGAGCTGCTGTGCGACAGATGTGGGTCAGATCTATGGGGCAGGAGCTACTGTGGGGCTGATGTGGGTCAGATCCTTGGGGCTGAAGCTGCTGTGGGTCATATCTATTGGGCAGCAGCTGCTTTACATATGATGTGTATCAGATCTATGGGGCAGGAGCTGCTGTGGGGCTGATGTGGGTTAGATCTATGGGGCAGGAGCTGTTGTGGGGCTGATGGGGGTCAGATCTATGGGGCAGGAGCTGCTGTGGAGCTTATGGGGGTCAGATCTATGGGGCAGGAGCTGCTATGGTGCAGATGTGGGTCAGATCTATGGTGTAGGAGCTGCTATGGTGCAGATGTGGGTCAGATCCTTGGGGCAGGAGCTGCTGTGGGGCAGATTTGGGTCAGATCTATGGGGCAGGAGCTGCTGTGGGGCTGATGTAGGTCAGATCTATTGTGCAGGAGCTGCTGTGGGGCTGATGTGGGTCAGATCTATAGGGCAGGAGCTGCTGTGCGACAGATGTGTGTCAGATCTATGGGGCAGGAGCTGTTGTGGGGCTGATGGGGGTCAGATCTATGGGGCAGGAGCTGCTGTGGGGCTGATGTGGGTCAGATCTATGGGGCAGGAGCTACTGTGGGGCTGATGGGGGTCAGATCTATTGGGCAGGAGCTACTGTGGGGCTGATGTTGGTCTGATCTCTGGGGCAGGAGCTGCTGTGCGACAGATATGGGTCAGATCTATGGGGCAGAGCTGCTCTTGGGAACATGTGGGTCAGATCTATGGGGCAGGAGCTGCTGTGGGGCTGATGTTGGTCAGATCTATGGGGCTGAAGCTGCTGTGGGTCATATCTATTGGGCAGCAGCTGCTTTACATAAGATGTGTGTCAGATCTATGGGGCAGGAGCTGCTGTGGGGCTGATGTGGGTTAGATCTATGGGGCAGGAGCTGTTGTGGGGCTGATGGAGGTCAGATCTCTGGGGCAGGAGCTGCTGTGGGGCTGATGGGGGTCAGATCTATGGGGCAGGAGCTACTGTGAGGCTGATGGGGGTCAGATCTATGGGGCAGGAGCTACTGTGGGGCTGATGTTGGTCTGATCTATGGGGCAGGAGCTGCTGTGCGACAGATGTGGGTCAGATCTATGGGGCAGGTGCTGCTGTGCGACATATGTGGGTCAGATCTATGGGGCAGGATCTGCTGTGGGGCTGATGTGGGAAAGATCTATGGGGCAGGAGATGCTTTGGGGCAGATGTGGGTCAGATCTATGGTGCAGGAGCTGCTGTGGGGCTGATGTGGGTCAGATCTATGGGGCAGGAGCTACTGTGGGGCTGATGGGGGTCAGATCTATGGGGCTGGAGCTACTGTGCGACAGATGTGGGTCAGATCTATGGGGCAGGTGCTGCTGTGCGACATATGTGGGTCAGATATATGGGGCAGGATCTGCTGTGGGGCTGATGTGGGAAAGATCTATGGGGCAGGAGCTTTTGTGGGGCTGATGGGGGTCAGATCTATGGGGCAGGAGCTACTGTGGGGCTGATGTTAATCTGATCTATGGGGCAGTAGCTGCTGCGGGGCTGATTTGGGTCAGATCTATGGGGCAGGAGCTGATGTGGGGCTGATGTGGGTTAGATCTATGGGGCAGGAGCTGTTGTGGGGCTGATGGGGGTCAGATCTATGGGGCAGGAGATGCTCTGGGGCTGATGGGGGTCAGATCTATGGGGCAGGAGCTACTGTGGGGCTGATGGGGGTCAGATCTATGGGGCAGGAGCTACTGTGGGGCTGATGTTGGTCTGATCTATGGGGCAGGAGCTGCTGTGCGACAGATGTGGGTCAGATATATGGGGCAGGATCTGCTGTGGGGCTGATGTGGGAAAGATCTATGGGGCAGGAGATGCTTTGGGGCAGATGTGGGTCAGATCTATGGGGCAGGAGTTGCTGTGGGGCTGATGTGGGTCAGATCCTTGGGGCTGAAGCTGCTGTGGGTCATATCTATTGGGCAGCAGCTGCTTTACATATGATGTGTGTCAGATCTATGGGGCAGGAGCTGCTGTGGGGCTGATGTGGGTTAGATCTCTGGGGCAGGAGCTGTTGTGGGGCTGATGGGGGTCAGATCTATGGGGCAGGAGCTACTGTGGGGCTGATGTTGGTCTGATCTATGGGGCAGGAGCTGCTGCGGGGATGATTTGGGTCAGATCTATGGGGCAGGAGCTGCTGTGGGGCTGATGTGGGTTAGATCTATGGGGCAGGAGCTGTTGTGGGGCTGATGGGGGTCAGATCTATGGAACAGGAGCTACTGTGGGGCTGATGTTGGTCTGATCTATGGGGCAGGAGCTGCTGCGGGGCTGATTTGGGTCAGATCTATGGGGCAGGAGCTGCTGTGGGGCTGATGTGGGTTAGATCTATGGGGCAGTAGCTGTTGTGGGGCTGATGGGTGTCAGATCTATGGGGGAGGAACAGATGTGGGCCTGATGTTGGTCAGATTTATGGAGCAGGAGCTGCTGTGTTGCAGATGTGGGTCAGATCTATGGTGCAGGAGCTGCTGTGGGGCAGATGTAGGGCTTATCTATGGGTCAGGAGCTGCTGTGAGGCTAATGGGTGTTAGATCTATGGGGAGGAGCTGCTGTGGTGCTGATTTGGGTCAGATCTATGGGGCAGGAGCTGCTGTGGGGCAGATTTGGGTCAGATCTATGGGGCAGGAGCTGCAGTGGAGATGATGTAAGTCAGATCTATGGGGCAGGAGCTGCTGTGGGGCTGCTGTGGGTTAGATCTATGGGGCAGGAGCTGTTGTGGGTCATATCTATTGGGCAGCAGCTGCTTTACATATGATGTGGGTCAGATCTATAGGGCAGGAGCTGCTGTGCGACAGATGTGGGTCAGATCTATGGGGCAGAGCTGCTCTTGGGAACATGTGGGTCAGATCTATGGGGCAGGAGCTGCTGTGGGGCTGATGTGGGTCAGATCTATGGGGCTGAAGCTGCTGTGGGTCATATCTATTGGGCAGCAGCTGCATTACATATGATGTGTGTCAGATCTATGGGGCAGGAGCTGCTGTGGGGCTGATGTGGGTTAGATCTATGGGGCAGGAGCTGTTGTGGGGCTGATGGGGGTCAGATCTATGGGGCAGGAGCTGCTGTGGGGCTGATGGGGGTCAGATCTATGGGGCAGGAGCTACTGAGGGCCTGATGTTGGTCTGATCTATGGGGCAGGAGCTGCTGTGTGACAAATGTGGGTCAGATCTATGGGGCAGGTGCTGCTGTGCGACATATGTGGGTCAGATCTATGGGGCAGGATCTGCTGTGGGGCTGCTGTGGGTTAGATCTAAAGGGCAGGAGCTGCTGTGCGACAGATGTGGGTCAGATCTATGGGGCAGAGCTGCTCTTGGGAACATGTGGGTCAGATCTATGGTGTAGGAGCTTCTGTGGGGCTGATGTGGGTCAGATCTATGGGGCAGGAGCTGCTGTGGGGCTGATGTGGGTCAGATCTATAGGGCAGGAGCTGCTGTGCGACAGATGTGTGTCAGATCTATGGGGCAGGAGCTGTTGTGGGGCTGATGGGGGTCAGATCTATGGGGCAGGAGCTGCTGTGGGGCTGATGGGGGTCAGATCTATGGGGCAGGAGCTACTGTGGGGCTGATGTTGGTCTGATCTATGGGGCAGGAGCTGCTGTGCGACAGATATGGGTCAGATCTATGGGGCAGAGCTGCTCTTGGGAACATGTGGGTCAGATCTATGGGGCAGGAGCTGCTGTGGGGCTCTTGTTGGTCAGATCTATGGGGCAGGAGCTGCTGTGGGGCTGATGTGGGTCAGATCCTTGGGGCTGAAGCTGCTCTGGGTCATATCTATTGGGCAGCAGCTGCTTTACATATGATGTGTGTCAGATCTATGGGGCAGGAGCTGCTGTGAGGCTGATGTGGGTTAGATCTATGGGGCAGGAGCTGTTGTGGGGCTGATGGAGGTCAGATCTCTGGGACAGGAGCTGCTGTGGGGCTGATGGGGGTCAGATCTATGGGGCAGGACCTACTGTGAGGCTGATGGGGGTCAGATCTATGGGGCAGGAGCTGCTGTGGGGCTGATGTTGGTCTGATCTATGGGGCAGGAGCTGCTGTGCGACAGATGTGGGTCAGATCTATGGGGCAGGTGCTGCTGTGCGACATATGTGGGTCAGATCTATGGGGCAGGAGCTGCTGTGGGGCTGATGTGGGAAAGATCTATGGGGCAGGAGATGCTTTGGGGCAGATGTGGGTCAGATCTATGGTGCAGGAGCTGCAGTGGGGCTGATGTGGGTCATATCTATTGGGCAGCAGCTGCTTTACATATGATGTGTGTCAGATCTATGGGGCAGGAGCTGTTGTGGGGCTGATGGGGGTCAGATCTATGGGGCAGGAGCTGCTGTGGGGCTGATGGGGGTCAGATCTATGGGGCAGGAGCTACTGTGGGGCTGATGGGGGTCAGATCTATGGGGCAGGAGCTACTGTGCGACAGATGTGGGTCAGATCTATGGGGCAGGTGCTGCTGTGCGACATATGTGGGTCAGATCTATGGGGCAGGATCTGCTGTGGGGCTGATGTGGGAAAGATCTATGGGGCAGGAGCTGTTGTGGGGCTGATGGGGGTCAGATCTATGGGGCAGGAGCTACTGTGGGGCTGATGTTAATCTGATCTATGGGGCAGTAGCTGCTGCGGGGCTGATTTGGGTCAGATCTATGGGGCAGGAGCTGATGTGGGGCTGATGTGGGTTAGATCTATGGGGCAGGAGCTGTTGTGGGGCTGATGGGGGTCAGATCTATGGGGCAGGAGATGCTCTGGGGCTGATGGGGGTCAGATCTATGGGGCAGGAGCTACTGTGGGCTGATGTTGGTCTGATCTATGGGGCAGGAGCTGCTGTGCGACAGATGTGGGTCAGATCTATGGGGCAGGATCTGCTGTGGGGCTGATGTGGGAAAGATCTATGGGGCAGGAGCTGCTGTGGGGCTGATGTGGGTCAGATCCTTGGGGCTGAAGCTGCTGTGGGTCATATCTATTGGGCAGCAGCTGCTTTACATATGATGTGTGTCAGATCTATGGGGCAGGAGCTGCTGTGGGGCTGATGTGGGTTAGATCTATGGGGCAGGAGCTGTTGTGGGGCTGATGGGGGTCAGATCTATGGGTCAGGAGCTATTGTGGGGCTGATGTTGGTCTGATCTATGGGGCAGGAGCTGCTGCGGGGCTGATTTGGGTCAGATCTATGGGGCAGGAGCTGCTGTGGGGCTGATGTGGGTGAGATCTATGGGGCAGGAGCTCTTGTGGGGCTGATGGGGGTCAGATCTATGGGGCAGGAGCTACTGTGGGGCTGATGTGGGTCAAATCAATGGGGCAGAGCTGCTCTTGGGAACATGTGGGTCAGATCTATGGGGCAGGAGCTACTGTGGGGCTGATGTGGGTAGATATATGGGGCAGGAGCTGCTGTGTGACAGATGTGGGTCAGATCTATGGGGCAGGAGCTGCTGTGGGGCTGATGTGGGTCAGATCCTTGGGGCTGAAGCTGCTGTGGGTCATATCTATTGGGCAGCAGCTGCTTTACGTATGATGTGTGTCAGATCTATGGGGCAGGAGCTGCTGTGGGGCTGATGTGGGTTAGATCTATGGGGCAGGAGCTGTTGTGGGGCTGATGGGGGTCAGATCTATGGGGCAGGAGCTGCTGTGGGGCTGATGGGGGTCAGATCTATGGGGCAGGAGCTACTGTGGGGCTGATGGGGGTCAGATCTATGGGGCAGGAGCTACTGTGGGGCTGATGTTGGTCTGATCTATGGGGCAGGAGCTGCTGTGCGACAGATGTGGGTCAGATCTATGGGGCAGGTACTGCTGTGCGACATATGTGGGTAAGATCTATGGGGCAGGATCTGCTGTGGGGCTGATGTGGGAAAGATCTATGGGGCAGGAGATGCTGTGGGGCTGATGTGGGTCAGATCTATGGGGCAGGAGCTGCTGCGCGACAGATGTGGGTCAGATCTATGGGGCAGGAGCTGCTGTGGGGCTGATGTGGGTCAGATCCTTGGGGCT
Source organism: Coturnix japonica (assembly GCF_054131305.1). NCBI lineage: Eukaryota > Metazoa > Chordata > Aves > Galliformes > Phasianidae > Coturnix > Coturnix japonica. The sequence goes on along the minus strand of NC_140697.1, from coordinate 1,393,695 downwards.
GTAGCTGCTCTGGGTCATATCTATTGGGCAGCAGCTGCTTTACATATGATGTGTGTCAGATCTATGGGGCAGAAGCTGCTGTGTGGCTGATGTGGGTTAGATCTATGGGGCAGGAGCTGTTGTGGGGCTGATGGGGGTCAGATCTATGGGGCAGGAGCTGCTGTGGGGCTGATGGGGGTCAGATCTATGGGGCAGGAGCTACTGTGGGGCTGATGGGGGTCAGATATATGGGGTAGGAGCTACTGTGGGGCTGATGTGGGTCAGATCTATGGGGCAGGAGCTGCTGTGCAACAGATGTGGGTCAGATCTATGGGGCAGGAGCTGCTGTGGGGCTGATGTGGGTCAGATCCTTGGGGCTGAAGCTGCTGTGGGTCATTTCTATTGGGCAGCAGCTGCTTTACATATGATGTGTGTCAGATCTATGGGGCAGGAGCTGCTGTGGGGCTGATGTGGGTTAGATCTATGGGGCAGGAGCTGTTGTGGGGCTGATGTTGGTCTGATCTATGGGGCAGAAGCTACTGTGGGGCTGATGTGGGTCGAATCAATGTGGCAGAGCTGCTCTTGAGAACATGTGGGTCAGATCTATGGGGCAGGAGCTGCTGTGGGGCTGATGTGGGTCAGATCTATTTGGCAGGATCTGCTTTGGGGCAGATTTGGGTCAGATCCATGGGGCAGGAGCTGCTGTGGGGCTGATGTGGGTCAGATCTATGGGGCAGGAGCTGTTGTGGGGCTGATGGGGGTCAGATCTATGGGGCAGCAGCTGTTGTGGGGCTGATGGGGGTCAGATCTATGGGGCAGGAGCTACTGTGGGGCTGATGAGGTCAGATCTATGGGGCAGGAGCTACTGTGGGGCTGATGTTGGTCTGATCTATGGGGCAGGAGCTGCTGTGCGACAGATGTGGGTCAGATCTATGGGGCAGGTGCTGCTGTGCGACATATGTGGGTCAGATCTATGGGGCAGGAGCTACTGTGGGGCTGATGTGGGAAAGATCTATGGTGTAGGAGCTGCTGTGGGGCTGATGTGGGTCAGATCTATGGGGCAGGAGCTGCTGTGGGGCTGCTGTGGGTTAGATCTAAAGGGCAGGAGCTGCTGTGCGACAGATGTGGGTCAGATCTATGGGGCAGAGCTGCTCTTGGGAACATGTGGGTCAGATCTATGGTGTAGGAGCTTCTGTGGGGCTGATGTGGGTCAGATCTATGGGGCAGGAGCTGCTGTGGGGCTGATGTGGGTCAGATCTATAGGGCAGGAGCTGCTGTGCGACAGATGTGTGTCAGATCTATGGGGCAGGAGCTGTTGTGGGGCTGATGGGGGTCAGATCTATGGGGCAGGAGCTGCTGTGGGGCTGATGGGGGTCAGATCTATGGGGCAGGAGCTACTGTGGGGCTGATGTTGGTCTGATCTATGGGGCAGGAGCTGCTGTGCGACAGATGTGGGTCAGATCTATGGGGCAGAGCTGCTCTTGGGAACATGTGGGTCAGATCTATGGGGCAGGAGCTGCTGTGGGGCTCTTGTTGGTCAGATCTATGGGGCAGGAGCTGCTGTGGGGCTGATGTGGGTCAGATCCTTGGGGCTGAAGCTGCTCTGGGTCATATCTATTGGGCAGCAGCTGCTTTACATATGATGTGTGTCAGATCTATGGGGCAGGAGCTGCTGTGAGGCTGATGTGGGTTAGATCTATGGGGCAGGAGCTGTTGTGGGGCTGATGGAGGTCAGATCTCTGGGACAGGAGCTGCTGTGGGGCTGATGGGGGTCAGATCTATGGGGCAGGACCTACTGTGAGGCTGATGGGGGTCAGATCTATGGGGCAGGAGCTGCTGTGGGGCTGATGTTGGTCTGATCTATGGGGCAGGAGCTGCTGTGCGACAGATGTGGGTCAGATCTATGGGGCAGGTGCTGCTGTGCGACATATGTGGGTCAGATCTATGGGGCAGGAGCTGCTGTGGGGCTGATGTGGGAAAGATCTATGGGGCAGGAGATGCTTTGGGGCAGATGTGGGTCAGATCTATGGTGCAGGAGCTGCAGTGGGGCTGATGTGGGTCATATCTATTGGGCAGCAGCTGCTTTACATATGATGTGTGTCAGATCTATGGGGCAGGAGCTGTTGTGGGGCTGATGGGGGTCAGATCTATGGGGCAGGAGCTGCTGTGGGGCTGATGGGGGTCAGATCTATGGGGCAGGAGCTACTGTGGGGCTGATGGGGGTCAGATCTATGGGGCAGGAGCTACTGTGCGACAGATATGGGTCAGATCTATGGGGCAGGTGCTGCTGTGCGACATATGTGGGTCAGATCTATGGGGCAGGATCTGCTGTGGGGCTGATGTGGGAAAGATCTATGGGGCAGGAGCTGTTGTGGGGCTGATGGGGGTCAGATCTATGGGGCAGGAGCTACTGTGGGGCTGATGTTAATCTGATCTATGGGGCAGTAGCTGCTGCGGGGCTGATTTGGGTCAGATCTATGGGGCAGGAGCTGATGTGGGGCTGATGTGGGTTAGATCTATGGGGCAGGAGCTGTTGTGGGGCTGATGGGGGTCAGATCTATGGGGCAGGAGATGCTCTGGGGCTGATGGGGGTCAGATCTATGGGGCAGGAGCTACTGTGGGCTGATGTTGGTCTGATCTATGGGGCAGGAGCTGCTGTGCGACAGATGTGGGTCAGATCTATGGGGCAGGATCTGCTGTGGGGCTGATGTGGGAAAGATCTATGGGGCAGGAGCTGCTGTGGGGCTGATGTGGGTCAGATCCTTGGGGCTGAAGCTGCTGTGGGTCATATCTATTGGGCAGCAGCTGCTTTACATATGATGTGTGTCAGATCTATGGGGCAGGAGCTGCTGTGGGGCTGATGTGGGTTAGATCTATGGGGCAGGAGCTGTTGTGGGGCTGATGGGGGTCAGATCTATGGGTCAGGAGCTATTGTGGGGCTGATGTTGGTCTGATCTATGGGGCAGGAGCTGCTGCGGGGCTGATTTGGGTCAGATCTATGGGGCAGGAGCTGCTGTGGGGCTGATGTGGGTGAGATCTATGGGGCAGGAGCTCTTGTGGGGCTGATGGGGGTCAGATCTATGGGGCAGGAGCTACTGTGGGGCTGATGTGGGTCAAATCAATGGGGCAGAGCTGCTCTTGGGAACATGTGGGTCAGATCTATGGGGCAGGAGCTACTGTGGGGCTGATGTGGGTAGATATATGGGGCAGGAGCTGCTGTGTGACAGATGTGGGTCAGATCTATGGGGCAGGAGCTGCTGTGGGGCTGATGTGGGTCAGATCCTTGGGGCTGAAGCTGCTGTGGGTCATATCTATTGGGCAGCAGCTGCTTTACGTATGATGTGTGTCAGATCTATGGGGCAGGAGCTGCTGTGGGGCTGATGTGGGTTAGATCTATGGGGCAGGAGCTGTTGTGGGGCTGATGGGGGTCAGATCTATGGGGCAGGAGCTGCTGTGGGGCTGATGGGGGTCAGATCTATGGGGCAGGAGCTACTGTGGGGCTGATGGGGGTCAGATCTATGGGGCAGGAGCTACTGTGGGGCTGATGTTGGTCTGATCTATGGGGCAGGAGCTGCTGTGCGACATATGTGGGTAAGATCTATGGGGCAGGATCTGCTGTGGGGCTGATGTGGGAAAGATCTATGGGGCAGGAGATGCTGTGGGGCTGATGTGGGTCAGATCTATGGGGCAGGAGCTGCTGCGCGACAGATGTGGGTCAGATCTATGGGGCAGGAGCTGCTGTGGGGCTGATGTGGGTCAGATCCTTGGGGCTGTAGCTGCTCTGGGTCATATCTATTGGGCAGCAGCTGCTTTACATATGATGTGTGTCAGATCTATGGGGCAGAAGCTGCTGTGTGGCTGATGTGGGTTAGATCTATGGGGCAGGAGCTGTTGTGGGGCTGATGGGGGTCAGATCTATGGGGCAGGAGCTGCTGTGGGGCTGATGGGGGTCAGATCTATGGGGCAGGAGCTACTGTGGGGCTGATGGGGGTCAGATATATGGGGTAGGAGCTACTGTGGGGCTGATGTGGGTCAGATCTATGGGGCAGGAGCTGCTGTGCAACAGATGTGGGTCAGATCTATGGGGCAGGAGCTGCTGTGGGGCTGATGTGGGTCAGATCCTTGGGGCTGAAGCTGCTGTGGGTCATTTCTATTGGGCAGCAGCTGCTTTACATATGATGTGTGTCAGATCTATGGGGCAGGAGCTGCTGTGGGGCTGATGTGGGTTAGATCTATGGGGCAGGAGCTGTTGTGGGGCTGATGTTGGTCTGATCTATGGGGCAGAAGCTACTGTGGGGCTGATGTGGGTCGAATCAATGTGGCAGAGCTGCTCTTGAGAACATGTGGGTCAGATCTATGGGGCAGGAGCTGCTGTGGGGCTGATGTGGGTCAGATCTATTTGGCAGGATCTGCTTTGGGGCAGATTTGGGTCAGATCCATGGGGCAGGAGCTGCTGTGGGGCTGATGTGGGTCAGATCTATGGGGCAGGAGCTGTTGTGGGGCTGATGGGGGTCAGATCTATGGGGCAGCAGCTGTTGTGGGGCTGATGGGGGTCAGATCTATGGGGCAGGAGCTACTGTGGGGCTGATGAGGTCAGATCTATGGGGCAGGAGCTACTGTGGGGCTGATGTTGGTCTGATCTATGGGGCAGGAGCTGCTGTGCGACAGATGTGGGTCAGATCTATGGGGCAGGTGCTGCTGTGCGACATATGTGGGTCAGATCTATGGGGCAGGAGCTACTGTGGGGCTGATGTGGGAAAGATCTATGGTGTAGGAGCTGCTGTGGGGCTGATGTGGGTCAGATCTATGGGGCAGGAGCTGCTGTGGTTAAGATCTATTTGGCAGGATCTGCTGTGGGGCAGATTTGGGTCAGATGTATGGGGCAGGAGCTGCTGTTTGGCAAATGTGGGTCAGATCTATGGGGCAGGAGCTGCTGTGGGGCAGATGTAGGGCTTATCTATGGGTCAGGAGCTGCTGTGAGGCTGATGGGTATTAGATCTATGGGGAGGAGCTGCTGTGGTGCAGATGTGGGTCAGAGCTATGGGGCAGGAGCTGCTGTGTGGCAGATGTGGGTCAGATCTATGGTGTAGGAGCTGCTGTGGGGCTGATGTGGGTCAGATCTATGGGGCAGGAGCTGCTGTGGTTAAGATCTATTTGGCAGGATCTGCTGTGGGGCAGATTTGGGTCAGATCTATGGGGAAGGAGCTGTTGTGGGGCTGATGGGGGTCAGATCTATGGGGCAGGAGCTGCTGTGGGGCTGATGTTGGTCTGATCTATGGGGCAGGAGCTGCTGCGGGGCTGATTTGGGTCAGATCTATGGGGCAGGAGCTGCTGTGGGGCTGATGTGGGTTAGATCTATGGGGCAGGAGCTGTTGTGGGGCTGATGGGGGTCAGATCTATGGAGCAGGAGCTACTGTGGGGCTGATGGGGGTCAGATCTATGGGGCAGGAGCTACTGTGGGGCTGATGTTGGTCTGATCTATGGGGCAGGAGCTGCTGTGCGACAGATGTGGGTCAGATCTATGGGGCAGAGCTGCTCTTGGGAACATGTGGGTCAGATCTATAGGGCAGGAGCTACTGTGCGACAGATGTGGGTCAGATCTATAGGGCAGGAGCTGCTGTGGGGCTGATGTGGGAAAGATCTATGGGGCAGGAGATGCTGTGGGTCATATCTATTGGGCAGCAGCTGCTTTACATATGATGTGTGTCAGATCTATGGGGCAGGAGCTGCTGTGGGGCTGATGTGGGTTAGATCTATGGGGCAGGAGCTGTTGTGGGGCTGATGGGGGTCAGATCTATGGGGCATGAGCTACTGTGGGGCTGATGTTGGTCTGATCTATGGGGCAGGAGCTGCTGTGCGACAGATTTGGGTCAGATCTATGGGGCAGGAGCTGCTGTGGGGCTGATGGGGGTTAGATCTATGGGGCAGGAGCTGTTGTGGGGCTGATGGGGGTCAGATCTATGGGGCAGGAGCTACTGTGGGGCTGATGTGGGTCAAATCAATGGGGCAGAGCTGCTCTTGGGAACATGTGGGTCAGATCTATGGGGCAGGAGTTGCTGTGGTGCTGATGTGGGTCAGATCTATAGGGCAGGAGCTGCTGTGGGGCTGATGTGGGTCAGATCCTTGGGGCTGAAGCTGCTGTGGGTCATATCTATTGGGCAGCAGCTGCTTTACATATGATGTGTGTCAGATCTATGGGGCAGGAGCTGCTGTGGGGCTGATGTGGGTAAGATCGATGGGGCAGCAGCTGTTGTGGGGCTGATGGGGGTCAGATCTATGGGGCAGGAGCTACTGTGGGGCTGATGGGGGTCAGATCTATGGGGCAGGAGCTACTGTGGGGCTGATGTTGGTCTGATCTATGGGGCAGGAGCTGCTGTGCGACAGATGTGGGTCAGATCTATGGGGCAGAGCTGCTCTTGGGAACATGTGGGTCAGATCTATGGGGCAGGAGCTGCTGTGGGGCTGATGTGTGTCAGATCTCTGGGGCAGGAGCTGCTGTGGGGCTGATGTGGGTTAGATCTATGGGGCAGGAGCTGCTGTGGGGCTGATGGGGGTCAGATCTATGGGGCAGGAGCTACTGTGGGGCTGATGTTGGTTTGTTCTATGGGGCAGGAGCTGCTGCGGTGCTGATTTGGGTCAGATCTATGGGGCAGGAGCTGCTGTGGGGCTGATGTGGGTCAGATCTATAGGGAAGGAGCTGCTGTGGGGCTGATGAGGGTCAGATCTATGGGGCAGAGCTGCTCTTGGGAACATGTGGGTCAGATCTATGGGGCAGGAGTTGCTGTGGGGATGATGTGGGTCAGATCTATGGGGCAGGAGCTGCTGTGCGACAGATGTGGGTCAGATCTATGGGGCAGAGCTGCTCTTGGGAACATGTGGGTCAGATCTATGGGGCAGGAGCTGCTGTGGGGCTGATGTGGGTCAGATCTATTGGGCAGGAGCTGCTGTGCGACAGATGTAGGTCAGATCTATGGGGCAGGATCTGCTGTGGGGCTGATGGGGGTCAGATCTATGGGGCAGGAGCTGCTGTGGGGCTGATGGGTGTTAGATCTATGGGGCAGGAGCTACTGTGGGGATGATGGGGGTCAGATCTATGGGGCAGGAGCTGCTGTGCGACAGATGTGGGTCAGATCTATGGGGCAGGAGCTGCTGTGGGGCTGATGTGGGTCAGATCCTTGGGGCTGAAGCTGCTGTGGGTCATATCTATTGGGCAGCAGCTGCTTTACATATGATGTGTGTCAGATCTATGGGGCAGGAGCTGCTGTGGGGCTGATGTGGGTTAGATCTATGGGGCAGGAGCTGTTGTGGGGCTGATGGGGGTCAGATCTATGGGGCAGGAGCTGCTGTGCAACAGATGTGGGTCAGATCTATGGGGCAGGAGCTGCTGTGGGGCTGATGTGGGTCAGATCCTTGGGGCTGAAGCTGCTGTGGGTCATTTCTATTGGGCAGCAGCTGCTTTACATATGATGTGTGTCAGATCTATGGGGCAGGAGCTGCTGTGGGGCTGATGTGGGTTAGATCTATGGGGCAGGAGCTGTTGTGGGGCTGATGTTGGTCTGATCTATGGGGCAGGAGCTACTGTGGGGCTGATGTGGGTCGAATCAATGTGGCAGAGCTGCTCTTGAGAACATGTGGGTCAGATCTATGGGGCAGGAGCTGCTGTGGGGCTGATGTGGGTCAGATCTTTGGGGCTGTAGCTGCTGTGGGTCATATCTATTGGGCAGCAGCTGCTTTACATATGATGTGTGTCAGATCTATGGGGCAGGAGCTGCTGTGTGGCTGATGTGGGTTAGATCTATGGGGCAGGAGCTGTTGTGGGGCTGATGGGGGTCAGATCTATGGGGCAGCAGCTGTTGTGGGGCTGATGGGGGTCAGATCTATGGGGCAGGAGCTACTGTGGGGCTGATGAGGTCAGATCTATGGGGCAGGAGCTACTGTGGGGCTGATGTTGGTCTGATCTATGGGGCAGGAGCTGCTGTGCGACATATGTGGGTCAGATCTATGGGGCAGGAGCTACTGTGGGGCTGATGTGGGAAAGATCTATGGTGTAGGAGCTGCTGTGGGGCTGATGTGGGTCAGATCTATGGGGCAGGAGCTGCTGTGGTTAAGATCTATTTGGCAGGATCTGCTGTGGGGCAGATTTGGGTCAGATGTATGGGGCAGGAGCTGCTGTTTGGCAAATGTGGGTCAGATCTATGGGGCAGGAGCTGCTGTGGGTCAGATGTAGGGCTTATCTATGGGTCAGGAGCTGCTGTGAGGCTGATGGGTATTAGATCTATGGGGAGGAGCTGCTGTGGTGCAGATGTGGGTCAAAGCTATGGGGCAGGAGCTGCTGTGTGGCAGATGTGGGTCAGATCTATGGTGTAGGAGCTGCTGTGGGGCTGATGTGGGTCAGATCTATGGGGCAGGAGCTGCTGTGGTTAAGATCTATTTGGCAGGATCTGCTGTGGGGCAGATTTGGGTCAGATCTATGAAGCAGGAGCTGTTGTGGGGCTGATGGGGGTCAGATCTATGGGGCAGGAGCTGCTGTGGGGCTGATGTTGGTCTGATCTATGGGGCAAAAGCTGCTGCGGGGCTGATTTGGGTCAGATCTATGGGGCAGGAGCTGCTGTGGGGCTGATGTGGGTTAGATCTATGGGGCAGGAGCTGTTGTGGGGCTGATGGGGGTCAGATCTATGGAGCAGGAGCTACTGTGGGGCTGATGGGGGTCAGATCTATGGGGCAGGAGCTACTGTGGGGCTGATGTTGGTCTGATCTATGGGGCAGGAGCTGCTGTGCGACAGATGTGGGTCAGATCTATGGGGCAGAGCTGCTCTTGGGAACATGTGGGTCAGATCTATAGGGCAGGAGCTACTGTGCGACAGATATGGGTCAGATCTATAGGGCAGGAGCTGCTGTGGGGCTGATGTGGGAAAGATCTATGGGGCAGGAGATGCTGTGGGTCATATCTATTGGGCAGCAGCTGCTTTACATATGATGTGTGTCAGATCTATGGGGCAGGAGCTGCTGTGGGGCTGATGTGGGTTAGATCTATGGGGCAGGAGCTGTTGTGGGGCTGATGGGGGTCAGATCTATGGGGCATGAGCTACTGTGGGGCTGATGTTGGTCTGATCTATGGGGCAGGAGCTGCTGTGCGACAGATTTGGGTCAGATCTATGGGGCAGGAGCTGCTGTGGGGCTGATGGGGGTTAGATCTATGGGGCAGGAGCTGTTGTGGGGCTGATGGGGGTCAGATCTATGGGGCAGGAGCTACTGTGGGGCTGATGTGGGTCAAATCAATGGGGCAGAGCTGCTCTTGGGAACATGTGGGTCAGATCTATGGGGCAGGAGTTGCTGTGGTGCTGATGTGGGTCAGATCTATAGGGCAGGAGCTGCTGTGGGGCTGATGTGGGTCAGATCCTTGGGGCTGAAGCTGCTGTGGGTCATATCTATTGGGCAGCAGCTGCTTTACATATGATGTGTGTCAGATCTATGGGGCAGGAGCTGCTGTGGGGCTGATGTGTGTCAGATCTATGGGGCAGGAGCTGCTGTGGGGCTGTTGTGAGTAAGATCTATGGGGCAGCAGCTGTTGTGGGGCTGATGGGGGTCAGATCTATGGGGCAGGAGCTACTGTGGGGCTGATGGGGGTCAGATCTATGGGGCAGGAGCTACTGTGGGGCTGATGTTGGTCTGATCTATGGGGCAGGAGCTGCTGTGCGACAGATGTGGGTCAGATCTATGGGGCAGAGCTGCTCTTGGGAACATGTGGGTCAGATCTATGGGGCAGGAGCTGCTGTGGGGCTGATGTGTGTCAGATCTCTGGGGCAGGAGCTGCTGTGGGGCTGATGTGGGTTAGATCTATGGGGCAGGAGCTGCTGTGGGGCTGATGGGGGTCAGATCTATGGGGCAGGAGCTACTGTGGGGCTGATGTTGGTTTGTTCTATGGGGCAGGAGCTGCTGCGGTGCTGATTTGGGTCAGATCTATGGGGCAGGAGCTGCTGTGGGGCTGATGTGGGTCAGATCTATAGGGAAGGAGCTGCTGTGGGGCTGATGAGGGTCAGATCTATGGGGCAGAGCTGCTCTTGGGAACATGTGGGTCAGATCTATGGGGCAGGAGTTGCTGTGGGGATGATGTGGGTCAGATCTATGGGGCAGGAGCTGCTGTGCGACAGATGTGGGTCAGATCTATGGGGCAGAGCTGCTCTTGGGAACATGTGGGTCAGATCTATGGGGCAGGAGCTGCTGTGGGGCAGATGTGGGTCAGATCTATTGGGCAGGAGCTGCTGTGCGACAGATGTGGGTCAGATCTATGGGGCAGGATCTGCTGTGGGGCTGATGGGGGTCAGATCTATGGGGCAGGAGCTGCTGTGGGGCTGATGGGGGTTAGATCTATGGGGCAGGAGCTACTGTGGGGATGATGGGGGTCAGATCTATGGGGCAGGAGCTGCTGTGCGACAGATGTGGGTCAGATCTATGGGGCAGGAGCTGCTGTGGGGCTGATGTGGGTCAGATCCTTGGGGCTGAAGCTGCTGTGGGTCATATCTATTGGGCAGCAGCTGCTTTACATATGATGTGTGTCAGATCTATGGGGCAGGAGCTGCTGTGGGGCTGATGTGGGTTAGATCTATGGGGCAGGAGCTGTTGTGGGGCTGATGGGGGTCAGATCTATGGGGCAGGAGCTGCTGTGGGGCTGATGGGGGTCAGATCTATGGGGCAGGAGCTACTGTGGGGCTGATGGGGGTCAGATCTATGGGGCAGGAGCTACTGTGGGGCTGATGTTGGTCTGATCTATGGGGCTGAAGCTGCTGTGCGACAGATGTGGGTCGGATCTATGGGGCAGGTCCTGCTGTGCGACATATGTGGGTCAGATCTATGGGGCAGGATCTGCTGTGGGGCTGATGTGGGAAAGATCTATGGGGCAGGAGATGCTTTGGGGCAGATGTGGGTCAGATCTATGGGGCAGGAGTTGCTGTGGTTAAGATCTATTTGGCAGGATCTTCTGTGGGGCAGATTTGGGTCAGATCTATGGGGCAGGAGCTGCTGTGGGGCTGATGTGGGTTAGATCTATAGGGCAGGAGCTGCTGTGCGAGAGATGTGGGTCAGATCTATGAGGCAGGAGCTGCCGTGGGGCTGATGTGGGTCAGATCCTTGGGGCTGAAGCTGCTGTGGGTCATATCTATGGGGCAGCAGCTTCTTTACATATGATGTGTGTCAGATCTATGGGGCAGGAGCTGCTGTGGGGCTGATGTGGGTTAGATCTATGGGGCAGGAGCTGTTGTGGGTCTGATGGGGGTCAGATCTATGGGGCAGGAGCTGCTGTGGGGCTGATGGGAGTCAGATCTATGGGGCAGGAGCTACTGTGGGGCTGATGGGGGTCAGATCTATGGGGCAGGAGCTACTGTGGGGCTGATGTTGGTCTCATCTATGGGGCAGGAGCTGCTGTGCGACAGATGTGGGTCAGATCTATGGGGCAGAGCATCTCTTGGGAACATGTGGGTCAGATCTATGGGGCAGGAGCTGCTCTGGGGCTGATGTGTGTCAGATCTATAGGGCAGGAGCTGCTGTGCGACAGATGTGGGTCAGATCTATGGGGCAGGAGCTGCTGTGGGGCTGATGTGGGTTAGATCTATGGGGCAGGAGCTGTTGTGGGGCTGATGGGGGTCAGATCTATGGGGCAGGAGCTGCTGTGGGGCTGATGTGGGAAAGATCTATGGGGCAGGAAATGCTTTGGGGCAGATGTGGGTCAGATCTATGGGGCAGGAGTTGCTGTGTGGCTGATGTGGGTCAGATCCTTGGGGCTGAAGCTGCTGTGGGTCATATCTATTGGGCAGCAGCTGCTTTACATATGATGTGTGTCAGATCTATGGGGCAGGAGCTGCTGTGGGGCTGATGTGGGTTAGATCTATGGGGCAGGAGCTGTTGTGGGGCTGATGGGGGTCAGATCTATGGGGCAGGAGCTGCTGTGGGGCTGATGGGGGTCAGATCTATGGGGCAGGAGCTGTTGTGGGGCTGATGGGGGTCAGATCTATGGGGCAGGAGCTACTGTGGGGCTGATGTGGGTCAAATCAATGGGGCAGAGCTGCTCTTGGGAACATGTGGGTCAGATCTATGGGGCAGGAGCTGCTGTGGGGCTGATGTGGGTCAGATCTATAGGGCAGGAGCTGCTGTGCGACAGATGTGGGTCAGATCTATGGGGCAGGAGCTGCTGTGGGGCTGATGTGGGTCAGATCCTTGGGGCTGAAGCTGCTGTGGGTCACATCTATTGGGCAGCAGCTGCTTTACATATGATGTGTGTCAGATCTATGGGGCAGGAGCTGCTGTGGGGCTGAAGTGGGTTAGATCTATGGGGCAGGAGCTGTTGTGGGGCTGATGGGGGTCAGATCTATGGGGCAGGAGCTGCTGTGGGGCTGATGGGGGTCAGATCTATGGGGCAGGAGCTACTGTGGGGCTGATGTGGGTCAGATCTATGGGGCAGGAGCTGCTGTGCGACAGATGTGGGTCAGATCTATGGGGCAGGAGCTGCTGTGGGGCTGATGTGGGTCAGATCCTTGGGGCTGAAGCTGCTCTGGGTCATATCTATTGGGCAGCAGCTGCTTTACATATGATGTGTGTCAGATCTATGGGGCAGGAGCTGCTGTGGGGCTGATGTGGGTTAGATCTATGGGGCAGGAGCTGTTGTGGGGCTGATGTGGGTCAGATCTATGGGGCAGGAGTTGCTGTGGGGCTGATGTTGGTCAAATTCATGGAGCAGGAGCTGCTGTGTTGCAGATGTGGGTCAGATCTATGGTGCAGGAGCTGCTGTGGGGCAGATGTAGGGCTCATCTATGGGGCAGGAGCTGCTGTGAGGCTGATGGGTGTTAGATCTATGGGGAGGAGCTGCTGTGGTGCAGATGTGGGTCAGAGCTATGGGGAAGGAGCTGCTGTGGTGCAGATGTGGGTCAGATCTATGGTGTAGGAGCTGCTGTGGGGCTGATGTGGGTCAGATCTATGGGGCAGGAGCTGCTGTGGTTAAGATCTATTTGGCAGGATTTGCTGTGGGGCAGATTTGGGTCAGATCTATGGGGCAGGAGCTGCTGTGGGTCATATCTATTGGGCAGCAGCTGCATTACATATGATGTGTGTCAGATCTATGGGGCCGGAGCTGCTTTGGGGCTGAAGTGGGTTAGATCTATAGGGCAGGATCTGCTGTGCGACAGATGTGGGTCAGATCTATGGGGCAGAGCTGCTCTTGGGAACATGTGGGTCAGATCTATGGGGCAGGAGCTGCTGTGAGGCTGATGTGGGTCAGATCTATAGGGCAGGAGCTGCTGTGCGACAGATGTGGGTCAGATCTATGGGGCAGGTGCTGCTGTGGGGCTGATGTGGGAAAGATCTATGGGGCAGGAGCTGCTGTGCGACAGATGTGGTTCAGATCTATGGGGCAGGAGCTGTTGTGGGGCTTATGGGGGTCAGATCTATGGGGCAGGAGCTACTGTGGGACTGATGTTGGTCAGATCTATGGGGCAGGAGCTGCTGTGCGACAGATGTGGGTCAGATCTATGGGGCAGGTGCTGCTGTGGGGCTGATGTGGGAAAGATCTATGGGGCAGGAGATGCTTTGGGGCAGATGTGGGTCAGATCTATGGGGCAGGAGCTGCTGTGGGGCTGATGTGGGTCAGATCCTTGGGGCTGAAGCTGCTGTGGGTCATATCTATTGGGCAGCAGCTGCTTTACATATGATGTGTGTCAGATCTATGGGGCAGGAGCTGCTGTGGGGCTGATGTGGGTAAGATCTATGGGGCAGGAGCTGTTGTGGGGCTGATGTGGGTTAGATCTATGGGGCAGGAGCTGTTGTGGGGCTGATGTGGGTTAGATCTATGGGGCAGGAGCTGTTGTGGGGCTGATGGGGGTCAGATCTATGGGGCAGGAGCTACTGTGGGGCTGATGTTGGTCTGATCTATGGGGCAGGAGCTGCTGTGAGGCTGATTTGGGTCAGATCTATGAAGCAGGATCTGCTGTGGGGCTGATGTGGGTTAGATCTATGGGGCAGGAGCTGCTGTGGTGCAGATGTGGGTCAGAGCTATGGGGCAGGAGCTGCTGTGTGGCAGATGTGGGTCAGATCTATGGTGTATGAGCTGCTGTGGGGCTGATGTGGGTCAGATCTATAGGGCAGGAGCTGCTGTGGGCCTGATGTGGGTCAGATCCTTGGGGCTGAAGCTGCTGTGGGTCATATCTATGGGGCAACAGCTGCTTTACATATGATGTGTGTCAGATCTATGGGGCAGGAGCTGCTGTGGGGCTGATGTGGGTTAGATCTATGGGGCAGGAGCTGTTGTGGGGCTGATGGGGGTCAGATCTATGGGGCAGGAGCTGCTGTGGGGCTGATGGGGGTCAGATCTATGGGGCAGGAGCTACTGTGGGGCTGATGTTGGTCTGATCTATGGGGCAGGTGCTGCTGTGCGACATATGTGGGTCAGATCTATGGGGCAGGAGCTGCTGTGGGGCTGATGTGGGAAAGATCTATGGGGCAGGAGATGCTTTGGGGCAGATGTGGGTCAGATCTATGGTGCAGGAGCTGCAGTGGGGCTGATGTGGGTCATATCTATTGGGCAGCAGCTGCTTTACATATGATGTGTGTCAGATCTATGGGGCAGGAGCTGTTGTGGGGCTGATGGGGGTCAGATCTATGGGGCAGGAGCTGCTGTGGGGCTGATGGGGGTCAGATCTATGGGGCAGGAGCTACTGTGGGGCTGATGGGGGTCAGATCTATGGGGCAGGAGCTACTGTGCGACAGATGTGGGTCAGATCTATGGGGCAGGTGCTGCTGTGCGACATATGTGGGTCAGATCTATGGGGCAGGATCTGCTGTGGGGCTGATGTGGGAAAGATCTATGGGGCAGGAGCTGTTGTGGGGCTGATGGGGGTCAGATCTATGGGGCAGGAGCTACTGTGGGGCTGATGTTAATCTGATCTATGGAACAGTAGCTGCTGCGGGGCTGATTTGGGTCAGATCTATGGGGCAGGAGCTGATGTGGGGCTGATGTGGGTTAGATCTATGGGGCAGGAGCTGTTGTGGGGCTGATGGGGGTCAGATCTATGGGGCAGGAGATGCTCTGGGGCTGATGGGGGTCAGATCTATGGGGCAGGAGCTACTGTGGGCTGATGTTGGTCTGATCTATGGGGCAGGAGCTGCTGTGCGACAGATGTGGGTCAGATCTATGGGGCAGGATCTGCTGTGGGGCTGATGTGGGAAAGATCTATGGGGCAGGAGCTGCTGTGGGGCTGATGTGGGTCAGATCCTTGGGGCTGAAGCTGCTGTGGGTCATATCTATTGGGCAGCAGCTGCTTTACATATGATGTGTGTCAGATCTATGGGGCAGGAGCTGCTGTGGGGCTGATGTGGGTTAGATCTATGGGGCAGGAGCTGTTGTGGGGCTGATGGGGGTCAGATCTATGGGGCAGGAGCTATTGTGGGGCTGATGTTGGTCTGATCTATGGGGCAGGAGCTGCTGCGGGGCCGATTTGGGTCAGATCTATGGGGCAGGAGCTGCTGTGGGGCTGATGTGGGTGAGATCTATGGGGCAGGAGCTGTTGTGGGGCTGATGGGGGTCAGATCTATGGGGCAGGAGCTACTGTGGGGCTGATGTGGGTCAAATCAATGGGGCAGAGCTGCTCTTGGGAACATGTGGGTCAGATCTATGGGGCAGGAGCTACTGTGGGGCTGATGTGGGTAGATATATGGGGCAGGAGCTGCTGTGTGACAGATGTGGGTCAGATCTATGGGGCAGGAGCTGCTGTGGGGCTGATGTGGGTCAGATCCTTGGGGCTGAAGCTGCTGTGGGTCATATCTATTGGGCAGCAGCTGCTTTACGTATGATGTGTGTCAGATCTATGGGGCAGGAGCTGCTGTGGGGCTGATGTGGGTTAGATCTATGGGGCAGGAGCTGTTGTGGGGCTGATGGGGGTCAGATCTATGGGGCAGGAGCTGCTGTGGGGCTGATGGGGGTCAGATCTATGGGGCAGGAGCTACTGTGGGGCTGATGTTGGTCTGATCTATGGGGCAGGAGCTGCTGTGCGACAGATGTGGGTCAGATCTATGGGGCAGGTACTGCTGTGCGACATATGTGGGTAAGATCTATGGGGCAGGATCTGCTTTGGGGCAGATGTGGGTCAGATCTATGGGACAGGAGTTGCTGTGGGGCTGATGTGGGTCAGATCCTTGGGGCTGAAGCTGCTGTGGGTCATATCTATTGGGCAGCAGCTGCTTTACATATGATGTGTGTCAGATCTATGGGGCAGGAGCTGCTGTGGGGCTGATGTGGGTTAGATCTATGGGGCAGGAGCTGTTGTGGGGCTGATGGGGGTCAGATCTTTGGGGCAGAAACTGCTGTGGGGCTGATGGGGGTCAGATCTATGGGGCAGGAGCTACTGTGGGGCTGATGGGGGTCAGATCTATGGGGCAGGAGCTACTGTGGGGCTGATGTGGGTCAGATCTATGGGGCAGGAGCTGCTGCGCGACAGATGTGGGTCAGATCTATGGGGCAGGAGCTGCTGTGGGGCTGATGTGGGTCAGATCCTTGGGGCTGTAGCTGCTCTGGGTCATATCTATTGGGCAGCAGCTGCTTTACATATGATGTGTGTCAGATCTATGGGGCAGAAGCTGCTGTGTGGCTGATGTGGGTTAGATCTATGGGGCAGGAGCTGTTGTGGGGCTGATGGGGGTCAGATCTATGGGGCAGGAGCTGCTGTGGGGCTGATGGGGGTCAGATCTATGGGGCAGGAGCTACTGTGGGGCTGATGGGGGTCAGATATATTGGGTAGGAGCTACTGTGGGGCTGATGTGGGTCAGATCTATGGGGCAGGAGCTGCTGTGCAACAGATGTGGGTCAGATCTATGGGGCAGGAGCTGCTGTGGGGCTGATGTGGGTCAGATCCTTGGGGCTGAAGCTGCTGTGGGTCATTTCTATTGGGCAGCAGCTGCTTTACATATGATGTGTGTCAGATCTATGGGGCAGCAGCTGTTGTGGGGCTGATCGGGGTCAGATCTATGGGGCAGGAGCTACTGTGGGGCTGATGAGGTCAGATCTATGGGGCAGGAGCTACTGTGGGGCTGATGTTGGTCTGATCTATGGGGCAGGAGCTGCTGTGCGACAGATGTGGGTCAGATCTATGGGGCAGGTGCTGCTGTGCGACATATGTGGGTCAGATCTATGGGGCAGGAGCTACTGTGGGGCTGATGTGGGAAAGATCTATGGTGTAGGAGCTGCTGTGGGGCTGATGTGGGTCAGATCTATGGGGCAGGAGCTGCTGTGGTTAAGATCTATTTGGCAGGATCTGCTGTGGGGCAGATTTGGGTCAGATCTATGGGGCAGGAGCTGTTGTGGGGCTGATGGGGGTCAGATCTATGGGGCAGGAGCTGCTGTGGGGCTGATGTTGGTCTGATCTATGGGGCAGGAGCTGCTGCGGGGCTGATTTGGGTCAGATCTATGGGGCAGGAGCTGCTGTGGGGCTGATGTGGGTTAGATCTATGGGGCAGGAGCTGTTGTGGGGCTGATGGGGGTCAGATCTATGGAGCAGGAGCTACTGTGGGGCTGATGTTGGTCTGATCTATGGGGCAGGAGCTGCTGTGCGACAGATGTGGGTCAGATCTATGGGGCAGAGCTGCTCTTGGGAACATGTGGGTCAGATCTATAGGGCAGGAGCTACTGTGCGACAGATGTGGGTCAGATCTATAGGGCAGGAGCTGCTGTGGGGCTGATGTGGGAAAGATCTATGGGGCAGGAGATGCTGTGGGTCATATCTATTGGGCAGCAGCTGCTTTACATATGATGTGTGTCAGATCTATGGGGCAGGAGCTGCTGTGGGGCTGATGTGGGTTAGATCTATGGGGCAGGAGCTGTTGTGGGGCTGATGGGGGTCAGATCTATGGGGCATGAGCTACTGTGGGGCTGATGTTGGTCTGATCTATGGGGCAGGAGCTGCTGTGCGACAGATTTGGGTCAGATCTATGGGGCAGGAGCTGCTGTGGGGCTGATGGGGGTTAGATCTATGGGGCAGGAGCTGTTGTGGGGCTGATGGGGGTCAGATCTATGGGGCAGGAGCTACTGTGGGGCTGATGTGGGTCAAATCAATGGGGCAGAGCTGCTCTTGGGAACATGTGGGTCAGATCTATGGGGCAGGAGTTGCTGTGGTGCTGATGTGGGTCAGATCTATAGGGCAGGAGCTGCTGTGGGGCTGATGTGGGTCAGATCCTTGGGGCTGAAGCTGCTGTGGGTCATATCTATTGGGCAGCAGCTGCTTTACATATGATGTGTGTCAGATCTATGGGGCAGGAGCTGCTGTGGGGCTGATGTGTGTCAGATCTATGGGGCAGGAGCTGCTGTGGGGCTGATGTGAGTAAGATCTATGGGGCAGCAGCTGTTGTGGGGCTGATGGGGGTCAGATCTATGGGGCAGGAGCTACTGTGGGGCTGATGGGGGTCAGATCTATGGGGCAGGAGCTACTGTGGGGCTGATGTTAATCTGATCTATGGGGCAGTAGCTGCTGCGGGGCTGATTTGGGTCAGATCTATGGGGCAGGAGCTGATGTGGGGCTGATGTGGGTTAGATCTATGGGGCAGGAGCTGTTGTGGGGCTGATGGGGGTCAGATCTATGGGGCAGGAGATGCTCTGGGGCTGATGGGGGTCAGATCTATGGGGCAGGAGCTACTGTGGGCTGATGTTGGTCTGATCTATGGGGCAGGAGCTGCTGTGCGACAGATGTGGGTCAGATCTATGGGGCAGGATCTGCTGTGGGGCTGATGTGGGAAAGATCTATGGGGCAGGAGCTGCTGTGGGGCTGATGTGGGTCAGATCCTTGGGGCTGAAGCTGCTGTGGGTCATATCTATTGGGCAGCAGCTGCTTTACATATGATGTGTGTCAGATCTATGGGGCAGGAGCTGCTGTGGGGCTGATGTGGGTTAGATCTATGGGGCAGGAGCTGTTGTGGGGCTGATGGGGGTCAGATCTATGGGTCAGGAGCTATTGTGGGGCTGATGTTGGTCTGATCTATGGGGCAGGAGCTGCTGCGGGGCTGATTTGGGTCAGATCTATGGGGCAGGAGCTGCTGTGGGGCTGATGTGGGTGAGATCTATGGGGCAGGAGCTCTTGTGGGGCTGATGGGGGTCAGATCTATGGGGCAGGAGCTACTGTGGGGCTGATGTGGGTCAAATCAATGGGGCAGAGCTGCTCTTGGGAACATGTGGGTCAGATCTATGGGGCAGGAGCTACTGTGGGGCTGATGTGGGTAGATATATGGGGCAGGAGCTGCTGTGTGACAGATGTGGGTCAGATCTATGGGGCAGGAGCTGCTGTGGGGCTGATGTGGGTCAGATCCTTGGGGCTGAAGCTGCTGTGGGTCATATCTATTGGGCAGCAGCTGCTTTACATATGATGTGTGTCAGATCTATGGGGCAGGAGCTGCTGTGGGGCTGATGTGGGTTAGATCTATGGGGCAGGAGCTGTTGTGGGGCTGATGTGGGTCAGATCTATGGGGCAGGAGTTGCTGTGGGGCTGATGTTGGTCAAATTTATGGAGCAGGAGCTGCTGTGTTGCAGATGTGGGTCAGATCTATGGTGCAGGAGCTGCTGTGGGGCAGATGTAGGGCTCATCTATGGGGCAGGAGCTGCTGTGAGGCTGATGGGTGTTAGATCTATGGGGAGGAGCTGCTGTGGTGCAGATGTGGGTCAGAGCTATGGGGAAGGAGCTGCTGTGGTGCAGATGTGGGTCAGATCTATGGTGTAGGAGCTGCTGTGGGGCTGATGTGGGTCAGATCTATGGGGCAGGAGCTGCTGTGGTTAAGATCTATTTGGCAGGATCTGCTGTGGGGCAGATTTGGGTCAGATCTATGGGGCAGGAGCTGCTGTGGGTCATATCTATTGGGCAGCAGCTGCATTACATATGATGTGTGTCAGATCTATGGGGCCGGAGCTGCTTTGGGGCTGAAGTGGGTTAGATCTATAGGGCAGGATCTGCTGTGCGACAGATGTGGGTCAGATCTATGGGGCAGAGCTGCTCTTGGGAACATGTGGGTCAGATCTATGGGGCAGGAGCTGCTGTGAGGCTGATGTGGGTCAGATCTATAGGGCAGGAGCTGCTGTGCGACAGATGTGGGTCAGATCTATGGGGCAGGTGCTGCTGTGGGGCTGATGTGGGAAAGATCTATGGGGCAGGAGCTGCTGTGCGACAGATGTGGTTCAGATCTATGGGGCAGGAGCTGTTGTGGGGCTTATGGGGGTCAGATCTATGGGGCAGGAGCTACTGTGGGACTGATGTTGGTCAGATCTATGGGGCAGGAGCTGCTGTGCGACAGATGTGGGTCAGATCTATGGGGCAGGTGCTGCTGTGGGGCTGATGTGGGAAAGATCTATGGGGCAGGAGATGCTTTGGGGCAGATGTGGGTCAGATCTATGGGGCAGGAGCTGCTGTGGGGCTGATGTGGGTCAGATCCTTGGGGCTGAAGCTGCTGTGGGTCATATCTATTGGGCAGCAGCTGCTTTACATATGATGTGTGTCAGATCTATGGGGCAGGAGCTGCTGTGGGGCTGATGTGGGTAAGATCTATGGGGCAGGAGCTGTTGTGGGGCTGATGTGGGTTAGATCTATGGGGCAGGAGCTGTTGTGGGGCTGATGTGGGTTAGATCTATGGGGCAGGAGCTGTTGTGGGGCTGATGGGGGTCAGATCTATGGGGCAGGAGCTACTGTGGGGCTGATGTTGGTCTGATCTATGGGGCAGGAGCTGCTGTGAGGCTGATTTGGGTCAGATCTATGAAGCAGGATCTGCTGTGGGGCTGATGTGGGTTAGATCTATGGGGCAGGAGCTGCTGTGGTGCAGATGTGGGTCAGAGCTATGGGGCAGGAGCTGCTGTGTGGCAGATGTGGGTCAGATCTATGGTGTATGAGCTGCTGTGGGGCTGATGTGGGTCAGATCTATAGGGCAGGAGCTGCTGTGGGCCTGATGTGGGTCAGATCCTTGGGGCTGAAGCTGCTGTGGGTCATATCTATGGGGCAACAGCTGCTTTACATATGATGTGTGTCAGATCTATGGGGCAGGAGCTGCTGTGGGGCTGATGTGGGTTAGATCTATGGGGCAGGAGCTGTTGTGGGGCTGATGGGGGTCAGATCTATGGGGCAGGAGCTACTGTGGGGCTGATGTTGGTCTGATCTATGGGGCAGGTGCTGCTGTGCGACATATGTGGGTCAGATCTATGGGGCAGGAGCTGCTGTGGGGCTGATGTGGGAAAGATCTATGGGGCAGGAGATGCTTTGGGGCAGATGTGGGTCAGATCTATGGTGCAGGAGCTGCAGTGGGGCTGATGTGGGTCATATCTATTGGGCAGCAGCTGCTTTACATATGATGTGTGTCAGATCTATGGGGCAGGAGCTGTTGTGGGGCTGATGGGGGTCAGATCTATGGGGCAGGAGCTGCTGTGGGGCTGATGGGGGTCAGATCTATGGGGCAGGAGCTACTGTGGGGCTGATGGGGGTCAGATCTATGGGGCAGGAGCTACTGTGCGACAGATGTGGGTCAGATCTATGGGGCAGGTGCTGCTGTGCGACATATGTGGGTCAGATCTATGGGGCAGGATCTGCTGTGGGGCTGATGTGGGAAAGATCTATGGGGCAGGAGCTGTTGTGGGGCTGATGGGGGTCAGATCTATGGGGCAGGAGCTACTGTGGGGCTGATGTTAATCTGATCTATGGAACAGTAGCTGCTGCGGGGCTGATTTGGGTCAGATCTATGGGGCAGGAGCTGATGTGGGGCTGATGTGGGTTAGATCTATGGGGCAGGAGCTGTTGTGGGGCTGATGGGGGTCAGATCTATGGGGCAGGAGATGCTCTGGGGCTGATGGGGGTCAGATCTATGGGGCAGGAGCTACTGTGGGCTGATGTTGGTCTGATCTATGGGGCAGGAGCTGCTGTGCGACAGATGTGGGTCAGATCTATGGGGCAGGATCTGCTGTGGGGCTGATGTGGGAAAGATCTATGGGGCAGGAGCTGCTGTGGGGCTGATGTGGGTCAGATCCTTGGGGCTGAAGCTGCTGTGGGTCATATCTATTGGGCAGCAGCTGCTTTACATATGATGTGTGTCAGATCTATGGGGCAGGAGCTGCTGTGGGGCTGATGTGGGTTAGATCTATGGGGCAGGAGCTGTTGTGGGGCTGATGGGGGTCAGATCTATGGGGCAGGAGCTATTGTGGGGCTGATGTTGGTCTGATCTATGGGGCAGGAGCTGCTGCGGGGCCGATTTGGGTCAGATCTATGGGGCAGGAGCTGCTGTGGGGCTGATGTGGGTGAGATCTATGGGGCAGGAGCTGTTGTGGGGCTGATGGGGGTCAGATCTATGGGGCAGGAGCTACTGTGGGGCTGATGTGGGTCAAATCAATGGGGCAGAGCTGCTCTTGGGAACATGTGGGTCAGATCTATGGGGCAGGAGCTACTGTGGGGCTGATGTGGGTAGATATATGGGGCAGGAGCTGCTGTGTGACAGATGTGGGTCAGATCTATGGGGCAGGAGCTGCTGTGGGGCTGATGTGGGTCAGATCCTTGGGGCTGAAGCTGCTGTGGGTCATATCTATTGGGCAGCAGCTGCTTTACGTATGATGTGTGTCAGATCTATGGGGCAGGAGCTGCTGTGGGGCTGATGTGGGTTAGATCTATGGGGCAGGAGCTGTTGTGGGGCTGATGGGGGTCAGATCTATGGGGCAGGAGCTGCTGTGGGGCTGATGGGGGTCAGATCTATGGGGCAGGAGCTACTGTGGGGCTGATGTTGGTCTGATCTATGGGGCAGGAGCTGCTGTGCGACAGATGTGGGTCAGATCTATGGGGCAGGTACTGCTGTGCGACATATGTGGGTAAGATCTATGGGGCAGGATCTGCTTTGGGGCAGATGTGGGTCAGATCTATGGGACAGGAGTTGCTGTGGGGCTGATGTGGGTCAGATCCTTGGGGCTGAAGCTGCTGTGGGTCATATCTATTGGGCAGCAGCTGCTTTACATATGATGTGTGTCAGATCTATGGGGCAGGAGCTGCTGTGGGGCTGATGTGGGTTAGATCTATGGGGCAGGAGCTGTTGTGGGGCTGATGGGGGTCAGATCTTTGGGGCAGAAACTGCTGTGGGGCTGATGGGGGTCAGATCTATGGGGCAGGAGCTACTGTGGGGCTGATGGGGGTCAGATCTATGGGGCAGGAGCTACTGTGGGGCTGATGTGGGTCAGATCTATGGGGCAGGAGCTGCTGCGCGACAGATGTGGGTCAGATCTATGGGGCAGGAGCTGCTGTGGGGCTGATGTGGGTCAGATCCTTGGGGCTGTAGCTGCTCTGGGTCATATCTATTGGGCAGCAGCTGCTTTACATATGATGTGTGTCAGATCTATGGGGCAGAAGCTGCTGTGTGGCTGATGTGGGTTAGATCTATGGGGCAGGAGCTGTTGTGGGGCTGATGGGGGTCAGATCTATGGGGCAGGAGCTGCTGTGGGGCTGATGGGGGTCAGATCTATGGGGCAGGAGCTACTGTGGGGCTGATGGGGGTCAGATATATTGGGTAGGAGCTACTGTGGGGCTGATGTGGGTCAGATCTATGGGGCAGGAGCTGCTGTGCAACAGATGTGGGTCAGATCTATGGGGCAGGAGCTGCTGTGGGGCTGATGTGGGTCAGATCCTTGGGGCTGAAGCTGCTGTGGGTCATTTCTATTGGGCAGCAGCTGCTTTACATATGATGTGTGTCAGATCTATGGGGCAGCAGCTGTTGTGGGGCTGATCGGGGTCAGATCTATGGGGCAGGAGCTACTGTGGGGCTGATGAGGTCAGATCTATGGGGCAGGAGCTACTGTGGGGCTGATGTTGGTCTGATCTATGGGGCAGGAGCTGCTGTGCGACAGATGTGGGTCAGATCTATGGGGCAGGTGCTGCTGTGCGACATATGTGGGTCAGATCTATGGGGCAGGAGCTACTGTGGGGCTGATGTGGGAAAGATCTATGGTGTAGGAGCTGCTGTGGGGCTGATGTGGGTCAGATCTATGGGGCAGGAGCTGCTGTGGTTAAGATCTATTTGGCAGGATCTGCTGTGGGGCAGATTTGGGTCAGATCTATGGGGCAGGAGCTGTTGTGGGGCTGATGGGGGTCAGATCTATGGGGCAGGAGCTGCTGTGGGGCTGATGTTGGTCTGATCTATGGGGCAGGAGCTGCTGCGGGGCTGATTTGGGTCAGATCTATGGGGCAGGAGCTGCTGTGGGGCTGATGTGGGTTAGATCTATGGGGCAGGAGCTGTTGTGGGGCTGATGGGGGTCAGATCTATGGAGCAGGAGCTACTGTGGGGCTGATGTTGGTCTGATCTATGGGGCAGGAGCTGCTGTGCGACAGATGTGGGTCAGATCTATGGGGCAGAGCTGCTCTTGGGAACATGTGGGTCAGATCTATAGGGCAGGAGCTACTGTGCGACAGATGTGGGTCAGATCTATAGGGCAGGAGCTGCTGTGGGGCTGATGTGGGAAAGATCTATGGGGCAGGAGATGCTGTGGGTCATATCTATTGGGCAGCAGCTGCTTTACATATGATGTGTGTCAGATCTATGGGGCAGGAGCTGCTGTGGGGCTGATGTGGGTTAGATCTATGGGGCAGGAGCTGTTGTGGGGCTGATGGGGGTCAGATCTATGGGGCATGAGCTACTGTGGGGCTGATGTTGGTCTGATCTATGGGGCAGGAGCTGCTGTGCGACAGATTTGGGTCAGATCTATGGGGCAGGAGCTGCTGTGGGGCTGATGGGGGTTAGATCTATGGGGCAGGAGCTGTTGTGGGGCTGATGGGGGTCAGATCTATGGGGCAGGAGCTACTGTGGGGCTGATGTGGGTCAAATCAATGGGGCAGAGCTGCTCTTGGGAACATGTGGGTCAGATCTATGGGGCAGGAGTTGCTGTGGTGCTGATGTGGGTCAGATCTATAGGGCAGGAGCTGCTGTGGGGCTGATGTGGGTCAGATCCTTGGGGCTGAAGCTGCTGTGGGTCATATCTATTGGGCAGCAGCTGCTTTACATATGATGTGTGTCAGATCTATGGGGCAGGAGCTGCTGTGGGGCTGATGTGTGTCAGATCTATGGGGCAGGAGCTGCTGTGGGGCTGATGTGAGTAAGATCTATGGGGCAGCAGCTGTTGTGGGGCTGATGGGGGTCAGATCTATGGGGCAGGAGCTACTGTGGGGCTGATGGGGGTCAGATCTATGGGGCAGGAGCTACTGTGGGGCTGATGTTGGTCTGATCTATGGGGCAGGAGCTGCTGTGCGACAGATGTGGGTCAGATCTATGGGGCAGAGCTGCTCTTGGGAACATGTGGGTCAGATCTATGGGGCAGGAGCTGCTGTGGGGCTGATGTGTGTCAGATCTCTGGGGCAGGAGCTGCTGTGGGGCTGATGTGGGTTAGATCTATGGGGCAGGAGCTGCTGTGGGGCTGATGGGGGTCAGATCTATGGGGCAGGAGCTACTGTGGGGCTGATGTTGGTTTGTTCTATGGGGCAGGAGCTGCTGCGGTGCTGATTTGGGTCAGATCTATGGGGCAGGAGCTGCTGTGGGGCTGATGTGGGTCAGATCTATAGGGAAGGAGCTGCTGTGGGGCTGATGAGGGTCAGATCTATGGGGCAGAGCTGCTCTTGGGAACATGTGGGTCAGATCTATGGGGCAGGAGTTGCTGTGGGGATGATGTGGGTCAGATCTATGGGGCAGGAGCTGCTGTGCGACAGATGTGGGTCAGATCTATGGGGCAGAGCTGCTCTTGGGAACATGTGGGTCAGATCTATGGGGCAGGAGCTGCTGTGGGGCTGATGTGGGTCAGATCTATTGGGCAGGAGCTGCTGTGCGACAGATGTGGGTCAGATCTATGGGGCAGGATCTGCTGTGGGGCTGATGGGGGTCAGATCTATGGGGCAGGAGCTGCTGTGGGGCTGATGGGGGTTAGATCTATGGGGCAGGAGCTACTGTGGGGATGATGGGGGTCAGATCTATGGGGCAGGAGCTGCTGTGCGACAGATGTGGGTCAGATCTATGGGGCAGGAGCTGCTGTGGGGCTGATGTGGGAAAGATCTATGGGGCAGGAGATGCTTTGGGGCAGATGTGGGTCAGATCTATGGGGCAGGAGTTGCTGTGGTTAAGATCTATTTGGCAGGATCTTCTGTGGGGCAGATTTGGGTCAGATCTATGGGGCAGGAGCTGCTGTGGGGCTGATGTGGGTTAGATCTATAGGGCAGGAGCTGCTGTGCGAGAGATGTGGGTCAGATCTATGGGGCAGGAGCTGCCGTGGGGCTGATGTGGGTCAGATCCTTGGGGCTGAAGCTGCTGTGGGTCATATCTATGGGGCAGCAGCTTCTTTACATATGATGTGTGTCAGATCTATGGGGCAGGAGCTGCTGTGGGGCAGATGTGGGTTAGATCTATGGGGCAGGAGCTGTTGTGGGTCTGATGGGGGTCAGATCTATGGGGCAGGAGCTGCTGTGGGGCTGATGGGAGTCAGATCTATGGGGCAGGAGCTACTGTGGGGCTGATGGGGGTCAGATCTATGGGGCAGGAGCTACTGTGGGGCTGATGTTGGTCTCATCTATGGGGCAGGAGCTGCTGTGCGACAGATGTGGGTCAGATCTATGGGGCAGAGCATCTCTTGGGAACATGTGGGTCAGATCTATGGGGCAGGAGCTGCTCTGGGGCTGATGTGGGTCAGATCTATAGGGCAGGAGCTGCTGTGCGACAGATGTGGGTCAGATCTATGGGGCAGGAGCTGCTGTGGGGCTGATGTGGGTTAGATCTATGGGGCAGGAGCTGTTGTGGGGCTGATGGGGGTCAGATCTATGGGGCAGGAGCTGCTGTGGGGCTGATGGGGGTCAGATCTATGGGGCAGGAGCTGTTGTGGGGCTGATGGGGGTCAGATCTATGGGGCAGGAGCTACTGTGGGGCTGATGTGGGTCAAATCAATGGGGCAGAGCTGCTCTAGGGAACATGTGGGTCAGATCTATGGGGCAGGAGCTGCTGTGGGGCTGATGTGGGTCAGATCTATAGGGCAGGAGCTGCTGTGCGACAGATGTGGGTCAGATCTATGGGGCAGGAGCTGCTGTGGGGCTGATGTGGGTCAGATCCTTGGGGCTGAAGCTGCTGTGGGTCACATCTATTGGGCAGCAGCTGCTTTACATATGATGTGTGTCAGATCTATGGGGCAGGAGCTGCTGTGGGGCTGATGTGGGTTAGATCTATGGGGCAGGAGCTGTTGTGGGGCTGATGGGGGTCAGATCTATGGGGCAGGAGCTGCTGTGGGGCTGATGGGGGTCAGATCTATGGGGCAGGAGCTACTGTGGGGCTGATGTGGGTCAGATCTATGGGGCAGGAGCTGCTGTGCGACAGATGTGGGTCAGATCTATGGGGCAGGAGCTGCTGTGGGGCTGATGTGGGTCAGATCCTTGGGGCTGAAGCTGCTCTGGGTCATATCTATTGGGCAGCAGCTGCTTTACATATGATGTGTGTCAGATCTATGGGGCAGGAGCTGCTGTGGGGCTGATGTGGGTTAGATCTATGGGGCAGGAGCTGTTGTGGGGCTGATGTTGGTCTGATCTATGGGGCAGGAGCTACTGTGGGGCTGATGTGGGTCAAATCAATGGGGCAGAGCTGCTCTTGAGAACATGTGGGTCAGATCTATGGGGCAGGAGTTGCTGTGGGGCTGATGTTGGTCAAATTTATGGAGCAGGAGCTGCTGTGTTGCAGATGTGGGTCAGATCTATGGTGCAGGAGCTGCTGTGGGGCAGATGTAGGGCTTATCTATGGGGCAGGAGCTGCTGTGAGGCTGATGGGTGTAAGATCTATGGGGAGGAGCTGCTGTGGTGCAGATGTGGGTCAGAGCTATGGGGAAGGAGCTGCTGTGGTGCAGATGTGGGTCAGATCTATGGTGTAGGAGCTGCTGTGGGGCTGATGTGGGTCAGATCTATGGGGCAGGAGCTGCTGTGGTTAAGATCTATTTGGCAGGATCTGCTGTGGGGCAGATTTGGGTCAGATCTATGGGGCAGGAGCTGCTGTGGGCCTGATGTGGGTCAGATCCTTGGGGCTGAAGCTGCTGTGGGTCATATCTATGGGGCAACAGCTGCTTTACATATGATGTGTGTCAGATCTATGGGGCAGGAGCTGCTGTGGGGCTGATGTGGGTTAGATCTATGGGGCAGGAGCTGTTGTGGGGCTGATGGGGGTCAGATCTATGGGGCAGGAGCTGTTGTGGGGCTGATGGGGGTCAGATCTATGGGGCAGGAGTTGCTGTGGGGCTGATGTGGGTCAGATCCTTGGGGCTGAAGCTGCTGTGGGTCATATCTTTTGGGCAGCAGCTGCTTTACATATGATGTGTGTCAGATCTATGGGGCAGGAGCTGATGTGGGGCTGATGTGGGTTAGATCTATGGGGAAGGAGCTGTTGTGGGGCTGATGTTGGTCTGTTCTATGGGGCAGGAGCTGCTGCGGGGCTGATTTGGGTCAGATCTATGTAGCAGGAGCTGCTGTGGGGCTGCTGTGTGTTAGATCTATGGGGCAGGAGCTGTTGTGGGGCTGATGTGGGTCAGATCTATGGGGCAGGAGCTGCTTTGGGGCTGATGTGGGTCAGATCTATAGGGCAGGAGCTGCTGTGGGGCTGATGGGGGTCTGATCTATGGGGCAGGAGCTACTGTGGGGCTGATGTTGGTCTGATCTACGGGGCAGGAGCTGCTGCGGGGCTGATTTGGGTCAGATCTATGGGACAGGAGCTGCTGTGGGGCTGATGTGGGTTAGATCTATGGGGCAGGAGCTGCAGTGGAGATGATGTACGTCAGATCTATGGGGCAGGAGCTGCTGTGGGGCTGATGTGGGTCAGATCTATGGGGCAGGTGCTGCTGTGCGACATATGTGGGTCAGATCTATGGGGCAGGATCTGCTGTGGGGCTGATGTGGGAAAGATCTATGGGGCAGGAGATGCTTTGGGGCAGATGTGGGTCAGATCTATGGGGCAAGAGATGGTGTGTGGCAGATGTGGGTCAGATCTAGGGTGTAGGAGCTGCTGTGGGGCTGATGTGGGTTAGATCTATGGGGCAGGAGCTGTTGTGGGGCTGATGGGGGTCAGATCTATGGGGCAGGAGCTGCTGTGGGGCTGATGGGGGTCAGATCTATGGGGCAGGAGCTCCTGTGGGGCTGATGTTGGTCTGATCTATGGGGCAGGAGCTGCTGTGCGACAGATGTGGGTCAGATCTATGGGGCAGGTGCTGCTGTGCGACATATGTGGGTCAGATCTATGGGGCAGGATCTGCTGTGGGGCTGATGTGGGAAAGATCTATGGGGCAGGAGATGATTTGGGGCAGATGTGGGTCAGATCTATGGGGCAGGAGATGGTGTGGGGCAGATGTAGGGCTTATTTATGGGGCAAGAGCTGCTGTGTGGCTGATGGGTGTTAGATCTATGGGGAGGAGCTGCTGTGGTGCAGATGTGGGTCAGAGCTATGGGGCAGAAGCTGCTGTGTGGCAGATGTGGGTCATATCTATGTTGTAGGAGCTGCTGTGTGGCTGATGTGGGTCAGATCTATGGGGAAGGAGCTGCAGTGGGGCTGCTGTGCGTTAGATCTATAGGGCAGGAGCTGCTGTGCGACAGATGTGGGTCAGATCTATGGGGCAGAGTTGCTCTTGGGAACATGTGGGTCAGATCTATGGGGCAGGAGCTGCTGTGGGGCTGATGTGGGTCAGATCTATAGGGCAGGAGCTGCTGTGCGACATATGTGGGTCAGATCTATGGGGCAGGAATACTGTTCGGCTGATGGGGGTCAGATCTATGGGGCAGGAGCTACTGTGGGGCTGATATGTGTCAGATCTATGGGGCAGGTGCTGCTGTGCGACATATGTGGGTCAGATCTATGGGGCAGGAGCTGCTGTGGGGCTGATGTGGGTCAGATCTATGGGGCAGGAGCTGTTGTGAAGCTGATGTGGGTCAGATCCTTGGGGCAGAAGCTGCTGTGGGTCATATCTATTGGGCAGCAGCTGCTTTACATATGATGTGTGTCAGATCTATGGGGCAGGAGCTGCTGTGGGGCTGATGTGGGTTAGATCTATGGGGCAGGAGCTGTTGTGGGGCTGATGGGGGTCAGATCTATGGGGCAGGAGCTTCTGTGGGGCTGATGTTGGTCTGATCTATGGGGCAGGAGCTGCTGCGGGGCTGATTTGGGTCAGATCTATGGGGCAGGAGCTGCTGTGGGGCTGATGTGGGTTAGATCTATGGGGCAGGAGCTGTTGTGGGGCTGATGGGGGTCAGATCTATGGGGCAGGAGCTACTGTGGGGCTGATGTGGGTCAAATCAATGGGGCAGAGCTGCTCTTGGGAACATGTGGGTCAGATCTATGGGGCAGGAGCTGCTGTGGGGCTGATGTGGGTCAGATCCTTGGGGCTGAAGCTGCTGTGGGTCATATCTATTGGGCAGCAGCTGATTTACATATGATGTGTGTCAGATCTATGGGGCAGGAGCTGCTGTGGGGCTGATGTGGGTAAGATCTATGGGGCAGGAGCTACTGTGGGGCTGATGGGGGTCAGATCTATGGGGCAGGAGCTACTGTGGGGCTGATGTTGGTCTGATC
The DNA here is from genome assembly GCF_054131305.1 of Coturnix japonica. Classification (NCBI taxonomy): domain Eukaryota; kingdom Metazoa; phylum Chordata; class Aves; order Galliformes; family Phasianidae; genus Coturnix; species Coturnix japonica. The sequence continues at coordinate 1,363,125 of NC_140697.1, read as the reverse complement.
TATGGGGCAGGAGCTGCTGTGCGACAGATGTGGGTCAGATCTATGGGGCAGGTGCTGCTGTGCGACATATGTGGGTCAGATCTATGGGGCAGGAGCTGCTGTGAGGCTGATGGTTGTTAGATCTACGGGGAGGAGCTGCTGTGGTGCAGATGTGGGTCAGAGCTATGGGGCAGGAGCTGCTGTGTGGCAGATGTGGGTCAGATCTAAGGTGTAGGAGATGTTGTGGGGCTGATGTGGGTCAGATCTATGGGGCAGGAGCTGCTGTGGGTAAGATCTATTTGGCAGGATCTGCTGTGGGGCAGATTTGGGTTAGATCTATGGGGCAGGAGCTGCAGTGGAGATGATGTACGTCAGATCTATTGGGCAGGAGCTGCTGTGGGGCTGATGTGGGTTAGATCTATAGGGCAGGAGCTGCTGTGCGACAGATGTGGGTCTGATCTATGGGGCAGAGCTGCTCTTGGGAACATGTGGGTCAGATCTATGGGGCAGGAGCTGCAGTGGAGATGATGTACGTCAGATCTATGGGGCAGGAGCTGCTGTGGGGCTGCTGTGGGTTAGATCTATGGGGCAGGAGCTGTTGTGGGTCATATCTATTGGGCAGCAGCTGCTTTACATATGATGTGTGTCAGATCTATGTGGCCGGTGCTGCTGTGGGGCTGATGTGGGTTAGATCTATAGGGCAGGATCTGCTGTGCAACAGATGTGGGTCAGATCTATGGGGCAGAGCTGCTCTTGGGAACATGTGGGTCAGATCTATGCGGCAGGAGCTGCTGTGGGGCTGAAGTGGGTTAGATCTATAGGGCAGGAGCTGATGTGCGACAGATGTGGGTCAGATCTATGGGGCAGAGCTGCTCTTGGGAACATGTGGGTCAGATCTATGGGGCAGGAGCTGCTGTGAGGCTGATGTGGGTCAGATCAATGGGGCAGGAGCTGCTGTGGGGCTGATGTGGGTCAGATCCTTGGGGCTGAAGCTGCTGTGGGTCATATCTATTGGGCAGCAGCTGCTTTACATATGATGTGTGTCAGATCTATGGGGCAGGAGCTGTTGTGGGGCTGATGGGGGTCAGATCTATGGGGAAGGAGCTACTGTGGGGCTGATGGGGGTCAGATCTATGGGGCAGGAGCTACTGTGGGGCTGATGTTGGTCTGATCTATGGGGCAGGAGCTGCTGTGCGACAGATGTGGGTCAGATCTATGGGGCAGGTGCTGCTGTGCGTCATATGTGGGTCAGATCTATGGGGCAGGATCTGCTGTGGGGCTGATGTGGGAAAGATCTATGGGGCAGGAGATGCTTTGGGGCAGATGTGGGTCAGATCTATGGGGCAGGAGTTGCTGTGGGGCTGATGAGGGTCAGATCTATGGGGCAGGAGCTGCTGCGGGGCTGATTTGGGTCAGATCTATGGGGCAGGAGCTGCTGTTGGGCTGATGTGGGTTAGATCTATGGGGCAGGAGCTACTGTGGGGCTGATGTGGGTCAGATCTATGGGGCAGGAGCTACTGTGGGGCTGATGTGGGTCAAATCAATGGGGCCGAGCTGCTCTTGGGAACATGTGGGTCAGATCTATGGGGCAGGAGCTGCTGTGGTGCTGATGTGGGTCAGATCTATAGGGCAGGAGCTGCTGTGCGACAGATGTGGGTCAGATCTATGGGACAGGAGCTGCTGTGGGGCTGATGTGGGTCAGTTCTATGGGGCAGGAGCTGCTGTGGGGCTGATGTGGGTCAGATCCTTGGGGCTGAAGCTGCTGTGGGTCATATCTATTGGGCAGCAGCTGCTTTACATATGATGTGTGTCAGATCTATGGGGCAGGAGCTGCTGCGGGGCTGATTTGGGTCAGATCTATGGGGCAGGAGCTGCTGTGGGGCTGATGTGGGTTAGATCTATGGGACAGGAGCTGTTGTGTGGCTGATGGGGGTCAGATCTATGGGACAGGAGCTACTGTGGGGCTGATGTGGGTCAAATCAATGGGGCAGAGCTGCTCTTTGGAACATGTGGGTCAGATCTATGGGGCAGGAGCTGCTGTGGGGCTTATGGGGGTCAGATCTATGGGGCAGGAGCTGCTGTGGGGCTGATGTGGGTCAGATCTATGGTGTAGGAGCTGCTGTGGGGCTGATGTGGGTCAGATCTATGGGGCAGGAGCTGCTGTGCTTAAGATCTATTTGGCAGGATCTGCTGTGGGGCAGATTTGGGTCAGATCTATGGGGCAGGAGCTACTGTGTGGCAAATGTGGGTCAGATCTATGGTGTAGGAGCTGCTGTGGGGCATATGTAGGGCTTATCTATGGGGCAGGAGCTGCTGTGAGGCTGATGGGTGTTAGATCTATGGGGAGGAGCTGCTGTGGTGCAGATGTGGGTCAAAGCTATGGGGCAGGAGCTGCTGTGTTGCAGATGTGGGTCAGATCTATGGTGTAGGAGCTGCTGTGGGGCTGATGGGGGTCAGATCTATGGGGCAGGAGCTGCTGTGGGGCTGATGTTGGTCTGATCTATGGGGCAGGAGCTGCTGTGCGACATATGTTGGTCAGATCTATGGGGCAGGATCTGCTGTGGGGCTGATGTGGGAAAGATCTATGGGGCAGGAGATGCTTTGGGGGAGATGTGGGTCAGATCTATGGGGCAGGAGCTGCTGTGGGGCTGATGGGGGTCATATCTATAAGGCAGGAGCTGCTGTGGGGCTGACGTGGGTCAGATCTATGGGGCAAGAGCTGCTGTGGGGCAGAGTTGGGTCATATCTATGGGGCAGGAGCTGCTGTGGGGCTGATGTGGGTCAGATCTATGGGGCAGGAGCTGATGTGGGGCTGATGTTGGTCAGATCTATAGGGCAGGAGCTGCAGTGGGGCTGATGTGGGTCAGATCTATGGGGCAGGATCTCCTGTGCGGCTGATGTGGGTCAAATCAATGGGGCAGAGCTGCTCTGGGGCACATGTGGGTCAGATCTATGGAGCAGGAGCTGCTGTGGGGCAGATTTGAATCAGATCTATAGGGCAGGAGCTGCTGTGGGTCAGATCTATGGGGCAGGAGCTGCTGTGGGGCTGATGTGGGTCAGATCTATGGGGCAGGAGATGCTGTGGGTCAGATCTATGGGGCAGGAGCTGTTGTGGTGCTGATGGGGGACAGATCCTTAGGGCAGGAGCTACTGTGGGGCTGATGTTGGTCTGATCTATGGGGCAGGACCTGCTGCGTGGCTGATTTGGGTCAGATCTACTCGGCAGGAGCTGCTGTGAGGCTGATGTGGGTTAGATCTATGGGGCAGGAGCTGTTGTGGGGCTGATGGGGGTCAGATCAATGGGGCAGGAGATGCTGTGGGTCAGATCTGTGGGGCAGGAGATGCTGTGGGTCAGATCTATGGGGCAGGAGCTGCTGTGGGGCAGATGTGGGTCAGATCTATGGGTCAGCAGCTGCTGTGGGTATGATGTGGGTCAGATCTATGGGTCAGCAGCTGCTGTGGGGCTGATGTGGGTCAGATCTATGGGGCAGGAGCTGCTGTGGGGCTGCTGTGGGTTAGATCTATGGGGTAGGAGCTGTTGTGGGTCATATCTATTGGGCAGCAGCTGCTTTACATATGATGTGTGTCAGATCTATTGGGCCGGAGCTGCAGTGGGGCTGATGGGGGTCAGATCTATGGGGCAGGAGCTGTTGTGGGGCTGATGTGGGTCAAATCAATGGGACAGAGCTGCTCTTGGGAACATGTGGGTCAGATCTATGGGGCAGGAGCTGCTGTGGGGCTGATGTGGGTCAGATCTATAGGGCAGGAGCTGCTGTGCGACAGATGTGGGTCAGATCTATGGGGCAGGAGCTGCTGTGGGGCTGATGTGGGTCAGATCCTTGGGGCTGAAGCTGCTGTGGGTCATATCTACTGGGCAGCAGCTGCTTTACATATGATGTGTGTCAGATCTATGGGGCAGGAGCTGCTGTGGGGCTGATGTGGGTTAGATCTATGGGGCAGGAGCTGTTGTGGGGCTGACGGGGGTCAGATCCTTAGGGCAGGAGCTACTGTGGAGCTGATGTTGGTCTGATCTATGGGGCAGGAGCTGCTGCGGGGCTGATGTGGGAAAGATCTATGGGGCAGGAGCTGCTGTGGGGCTGATGTGGGTTAGATCTATGGGGCAGGAGCTGTTGTGGGGCTGATGGGGGTCAGATCTATGGGGCAGGAGATGCTGTGGGTCAGATCTATGGGGCAGGAGCTGCTGTGGGGAACATGTGTGTCAGGTCTATGGGGCAGGAGCTGCTGTGGGGCAGATGTGGGTCAGATCTATGGGTCAGCAGCTGCTGTGGGTCTGATGTGGGTCAGATCTATTTGGCAGGAGCTGCTGTGGGGCTGATGTGGGTCAGATCTATGGGGCAGGAGCTGCTGTGGGCCTGATGTTGGTCAGATTTATGGAGCAGGAGCTGCTGTGTTGCAGATGTGGGTCAGAGCTCTCGGGCAAAAGCTGCTGTGTGGCAGATGTGGGTCAGATCTATGGTGTAGGAGCTGCTGTGGGGCTGATGTGGGTCAGATCTATGGGGCAGGAGCTGCTGTGAGGCTGATGGGTGTCAGATCTATGGGGCAGGAGCTGCTGTGAGGCTGATGGGTGTTAGATCTATGGGGAGGAGCTGCTGTGGTGCAGATGTGGGTCAGAGCTATGGGGCAGGAGCTGCTGTGGGGCAGAAGTGGGTAAGATCTATGGGGTAGGAGATGGTGTGTGGCAGATGTGGGTCAGATCTATGGGGCAGGAGCTGCTGTGGGTCAGATCTATGGGGCTGGAACAGATGTGGGCCTGATGTTGGTCAGATTTATGGAGCAGGAGCTGCTGTGTTGCAGATGTGGGTCAGATCTATGGTGCAGGAGCTGCTGTGGGGCAGATGTAGGGCTTATGTATGGGGCAGGATCTGCTGTGAGGCTGATGGGTGTTAGATCTATGGGGAGGAGCTACTGTGGTGCAGATGTGGGTCAGAGCTATGGGGCAGGAGCTGCTGTGTGGCAGATGTGGGTCAGATCTATGGTGTAGGAGCTGCTGTGGGGCTGCTGTGGGTCAGATCTATGGGGCAGGAGCTGCTGTGGTTAAGATCTATTTGGCAGGATCTGCTGTGGGGCAGATTTGGGTCAGATCTATGGGGCAGGAGATGCTGTGGGGAACATGTGTGTCAGGTCTATGGGGCAGGAGCTGCTGTGGGGCTGATGTTGGTCAGATCTTTTGGGCAGCAGCTGCTGTGGAGCAGATCTGGGTAAGATCTATGGGGCAGGAGCTGCTGTGTGGCAGACGTGGCACATATCTATGGGGCAAAATCTGCTGTGGGGCTGATGTGGGTCAGATCTATGGGGCAGGATCTCCTGTGGGGCTGATGTGGGTCAAATCAATGGGGCAGATCTGCTCTGGGGCACATGTGGTTGAGATCTATGGAGCAGGAGCTGCTGTGGGGCAGATTTGAATCAGATCTATAGGGCAGGAGCTGCTGTGGGTCAGATCTATGGGCAGGAGCTGCTGCGGGGCACATGTGAGTTAGATCTATGGGGCAGGAGATGGTGTGGGGCAGATTTGGGTCAGATGTATGGGGCAGGAGCTGCTGTGTTGCTGATGAGGGTCAGATCTATGGGGCATGGGCTGCTGTGGTTCAGATCTACGGGACTGGAGCTGCAGTGGAGCACATGTGGGTCAGATCTATGGGGTAGTAGCTGTTGTGGGTCTGATGGGGGTCATATCTATAAGGCAGGAGCTGCTGTGGGGCTGACTTTTGTCAGATCTATGGGGCAGGAGCTGCTTTGGGGCTGATGGTGGTTAGCCCCAACCTATGGGGCAGGAGCTGCTGTGGGGCGCATGTGGGTCAGACCTATGGGGCAGGAGCTGCAGAGGGGATGATGTAGGTCAGATCTATGGGGCAGGAGTTGCTGTGGGGAATATGAGGGACATATCTATGGTGCAAAATCTGCTGTTGGACTGATGTGAGTCAGATCTATGAGTTTGGAGCTGCTGTGGGGCACATGTGGGTCAGATCTATGGGGCAGGAGATGCTGTGGGGCTGATTTGGGTCAGATCTATGTGGCAGGAGATGCTGTGGGTCAGATCTATGGGGCAGGAGCTGCTGTGGGGAACATGTGGGTCAGGTCTATGGGGCAGGAGCTGCTGTGGGCACATGTGGGTCACACTGGGACCCATATGGGGACAAAGGGAGACATCATAGAGACTCATAGGGACCTATTGGGACCAATAGGGACCCAAAGAGAGACATAGAGACCCCATAGAAACCCATGGAGACCCCATAGAGGCACAAAGTGACACATAGAGGGACACCAAGACCCATAGAAACCAGATAGAGACTCCATATAGACACATAGGAACACATAGAGACCCACTGGGACAGTGAGACCACATATAGACTCATAGGGAGACATTAGGAGCCATTAAGAGCCATAGGGACACATAGGACGACTTTGAAACTTATAGATACCCAAAGGAAGACATTTGGGCCCAGAGATAACCATAAGAGACCCCATAGAGACCCCATAGGGGCACATAGCAACCCATAGGGGGGACATTGGGACACATAGGTACACATTGTGACCCGTAGGAAGACACTGGGACCCATAGGGGGACATTGGGACACATAGGGACCCAATGAATTACAGTGGGGGACAGTGAGACCCATAGAGATACATAAGGACCCCGCTGAGACCCATAAGAGACCCCATAGAGGCACCTAGGGACCACATTGAAACTCATAGATACTTGTAGGAAGACATTTGGGCCCAGAGATATCCATAAGAGACCCCACAGAGACCCCATAGAGGCACATAGCAACCCATAGGGGGGACATTGGGACACGTAGGGAAACATTCTGACCCATAGGGAGACACTGGGACCCATATGGGGACATTGGGACACATAGGGACCCCTTGGACTACAGTGGGGGACAGCCAGACCCATAGAGACACATAGAAACCCCGCTGAGACCCATAAGAGACCCCATAGAGGCACATAGGGACCACATTGAAACCCATAGATAGCTATAGGAAGATATTTGGGCCCAGAGATACCCATAAGAAACCACATACAAGCACATGGCAACCCATGGGGGGGACACTGGGCCACATAGTGACCCATAGGGGGACATTGGGACACATAGGTACACATAGGGAGACACTGGGACCCATAGGGGGACATTGGGACACATAGTGACCCCATGGATTAAAGTGGGGGACAGTCAGATCCATCGAGACACATAGGGACCCTGCTGAGACCCATAAGAGACCCCATAGAGGAACATAGCAACCCATAGGGGGGGCATAGGGACACATAGGGACACACCGTGACCCATGAGGAGACACTGGATCCCATAGGGGGACAATGGGACACATAAGGACCCCATGGATTACAGTGGGGGACAGTGAGACCCATAGAGACACATAGGGAACCCGCTGAGACCCATAAGAGACCCCATAGAGGCACATAGGGACCTAATGTAACCCACAGATACCCACAGGGAGACGTTTGGGCCCAGAGCTATCCATAAGAGAGCCCATTGAGGCACATAGCAACCCATAGGGGGGACATTGGGACACATAGGGACACATAGTGACCCATAGGGAGACACTGGGACCCATATGGGGATATTGGGACACATAGGGACCACATGGATTACAGTGGTGGACAGTGAGACCCATAGAGACACATAGGGACTTCGTTGAGACCCATAAGAGACCCCATAGAGGCACATAGGGACCACATTGAAACCCATAGATACCCTTAGGAATACATTTGGGACGATAGTTACCCATAAAAGACCCCATAGAGACCCCATAGAGGCACATAGCAAACCATAGTGGGGACATTGGGACACATAGGGACCCCATAGAGAGACATAGAGACATATAGGGACCCATTTAGAGGCATAATAACCCCATAGAGTCCTATAGGGACACCCAGAGATCCATAGGGAAACATTGGGACCCACAGGGGCTGTGTGGGAGATTGGTAATCACAGCCTGAACCTCTGATTAATCAGCTGAGGCAAGTGTGGGGTCAGCTGCGGGAGCACAGGTGAGAGTAATGGAGCTGTGCTCCCGGGAGGGCTGGAGCTCGACTCCACCTCCTCTGAGACCTCATTTAAGGGCTGACCCTCACTCGAGCCGCTTTCCATTATCTTTCCGAGCTCCCTGTTACCGGGTGAGGTCCCAGAAGACTGGAGGCTTGCCAACGTGACTCCCATTTCCAAGCAAGGTTGTCAGGAGGATCCGGGCAACTCCAGGCCTGTTAGCCTGACCTCGGTGCCAGGGAAGGGAATGGAACGAATTGTCTTGAGGGAGATGACAGATGCGGCAGGTGTGGGATGAGCAGGAGATCAGACCTAGCCAGCATGGGTTCGTGAAGGGCAGCTCCTGCTTGACCAATCTGATCTCCTTCTACGATCCTGTGACCCATCTGATGGATGAAGGAAAGAAAGAAAGGCTGTTGATGTGCTCTACTTGGACTTCAGCAAAGCCTTCACAACTGTCTCCCATGCTATTCTCCTACAAAAGCTGGCAGCCCTTTTCCAACCTTGAGAATTCTGTGATTCTGTGAGGCAGCATCTCTTGGACATCGCTCTGCAGTGAAGACCGCCCCAGCTTCCTCAGCGAAGGCATCACCACTGGTGAGTTTCTCTCTCGCTTAGAACCTCTGTACATTTGTTACCATCTTTGTTACCATCTGTATAGTTACCACCTAGACAGGGGGACATAGAGAGACACTGGGACCCATAGGGACACATAGAGATCCAGAGGAAGACATTGGGACCCATAGAGAGACACTGGGACCCATAGGGACACATAGAGAGACACTGGGACCCATAGGGACACATAGAGACCCATAGACAGTCATTGGGAGCCATAAGGATAAATTGAGACCCATAGAGACCCCATTGAGACCCATAGCGACCCCATAGTCACCCATAGCGCCCCATAGGAACACAAAGATACCCCATAAAGCCCCATAGTGACCCATAGGGGCCCAAAGAGACCCCATAGCACCCCATAGCTACTCCATAGTGCCCCATAGCAGCCCATGGAGCCTCATAGACACTCCATTGTGCCCCAGAGCACCCCATTGCACCCCATAGGGACCCATAGACACAGCATACTGCTCCATAGAGCCCCATAGACACCCCATAGTTCCCCACAGCACCACATAGCAGCCCACAGTGCCCCATAGACACCACATAAGGCCCTACAGCCACACCATAGAGCCCAATTGAACCAAATAGACACCCCATATCGCCCCATACTGCCTGTAGACACCCCATAGAGCCCCATAGAAACTTACTGAACCCCATACAGACCCCATGCAGACCCCATAGAGCCCCACAGACAACCCATAGATCCCCAAAGACACCCCATAGACGCCCCATAGGGACCTCATAGCGCCCCATAGAAACCCCATTCTTCCGCATAGAGCCCCATAGCAAACCATAGCACCCCATAGTCACCCATAGCGCCCCATAGGAACCCAAGGATACCCCAAAGCACCGCATAGCCACCACATAGTGACCCATAGTGACCCATAGGGGCCCAAAGAGACCCCATAGCACCCCATAGCTACTCCATAGTGCCCCATAGCAGCCCATGGAGCCTCATAGACACTCTCTTGTGCCCCACAGCACCCCATTGCACCCCATAGAGACCCATAGACACCCTATACTGCTCCATAGAGCCCCATAGACACCCCATAGTGCCTCACAGCACCAAATAGCACAACATAGTGCCACATAGACACCACATAAGGACATATAGCCGCGCCATAGAGCCCCACAGACATCCCATAGAGCCCCGTAGGCAACCCATTGTGCCCCATAGAGCTCCCATAGCCACCCATAGCAACTAATTTACCAAATAGACACACTATAGCATTCCATAGACACCCCATAGAAACCTCAGAACGCCCCATAGAGCTCCATAGGCACCCCATAGAGCCCCATAGAGAACCCATAGAGGCACATAGCAACCCATAGGGGGGACATTGGGACACATAGGGACACATAGTGACCCATAGGGAGACACTGGGACCCATAGGGTGACATTGGGACACATAGGGACACCATGGATTACATGGTTGATACAACCCATGTTGTATGTTTTCATGTTTATCAACATGGTTGATGTGGGTCAGATCTATGGGGCAGGAGCTGCTGTGGGGCACATGTGGGTCAGATCTATTGGGCCGGAGGTGCTGTGGGGCTGATGTAGGAAAGATCTATGGGGCAGGAGATGCTTTGGGGCAGATGTGGGTCAGGTCTATTGGGCTGGAGCTGCTGTGGGGCACTTGTGGGTCAGATCTATGAGGCAGGGGCTGCTGTGGGTCAGATCTATGGGGCAGGAACAAATGTGGGCCTGATGTTGGTCAGATTTATGGAGCAGGAGCTGCTGTGTTGCAGATGTGGGTCAGATCTATGTTGCTGGAGCTGATGTGGGGCAGATGTAGGGCATATCTATGGGGCAGGAGCTGCTGTGAGGCTGATGGGTGTTAGATCTATGGGGAGGAACTGCTGTGGTGCAGATGTGAGTCACATCTATGGGGCGGGAGATGCTGTGTGGCTGATGTGGGTCAAATCTATGGGGCAGGAGCTGCTGTGAGGCGCATGTGGGTCAGACCTATGGGGCAGGAGCTGCTGTGGGGCGCATGTGGGTCAGCTCTATGGGGCAGGAGTTGCTGTTGGGCAGATGTGGGACATAACTATGGGGCAAAATCTGCTGTGGGGCTGATGTGGGTAAGTTCTATGAGACAGGAGCTGCTGTGTTTCAGATCTATGGGGCAGGAGCAGCTCTGGGGCACATGTGGGTCAGATCTATGTGTTAGGAGCTGCTGTGGGGCACATGTGGGTCAGATCTATGTGTTAGTAGCTGCTGTGGGGCACATGTGGGTCAGATCTATGGGGCAGGAGATGCTGTGGGGCAGATGTGGGTCAGATCTATGGGGCAGGAGCTGCTGTGGCTCAGATGTGGGTCAGATCTATAGGTCAGGAGCTGCTGTGGCTGATGTGGGCCAGTTCTATGGGGCAGGAGATGCTGTGAGTCAGATGTATGAGGCAGGAGCTGCTTTGGGGCAGATGGGGGTCAGATCTATGGGGCAGGAGCTGCTGTGGAGCAGATGTGGGTCAGATCTATAGGTCAGGAGCTGCTGTGGCTGATGTGGGCCAGTTCTATGGGGCAGGAGATGCTGTGAGTCAGATGTATGAGGCAGGAGCTGCTTTGGGGCAGATGGGGGTCAGATCTATGGGGCAGGAGATGCTGTTGAGATGATGTGGGTCAGATCTATGGGGCAGGAGCTGCTGTGGGGAGATGGGGGTCAGATCTATGGGGCAGGAGATGCTGTGGAGCAGATGTGGGTCAGATCTATGGGGCAGGAGCTGCTGTGGGGCAGATGTGGGTCAGATCTATGGGCAGGAGCTGCTGTGCTGCACATGTTGGTAGGGTCTATGGGGCAGGAGCTGCTGTGGGGCAGATGTGGGTCAGATCTATGGGGCAGGAGCTGCTGTGGGGCTGATGTTGGTCAGATCTTTAGGGCAGCAGCTGCTGTGGAGCAGATCTGGGTAAGATCTATGTCGCAGGAGATGCTGTGGGGCAGACGTGGCACATATCTATGGGGCAAAATGTGCTGTGGGGCTGATGTGGGTCAGATCTATGGGGCAGGATCTCCTGTGGGGCTGATGTGGGTCAAATCAATGGGGCAGAGCTGCTTTGGGGCACATGTGGGTCAGATCTATGGGGCAGGAGATGCTGTGGGGCTGATTTGGGTCAGATCTATGTGGCAGGAGATGCTGTGGATCAGATCTATGGGGCAGGATCTGCTGTGGGGAACATGTGGGTCAGGTCTATGGGGCAGGAGCTGCGGAGGGCACATGTGGGTCAGATCTATGGGGCAGGAGCAGCTCTGGGGCACATGTGGGTCAGATCTATGTGTTAGGAGCTGCTGTGGGGCAGATGTGGGTCAGATCTATGGGGCAAAGGCTGCTGTGTGGCAGATGTGGGTCAGATCTATGGGGCAGGAGCTGCTGTGGGTCAGATGTGGGTGAGATCTATGGGGCAGGAGATGCTGTGGAGCAGATGTGGGTCAGATCTATAGGTCAGGAGCTGCTGTGGCTGATGTGGGCCAGTTCTATGGGGCAGGAGATGCTGTGAGTCAGATGTATGAGGCAGGAGCTGCTGTGGGGCAGATGGGGGTCAGATCTATGGGGCAGGAGATGCTGTGGGGCAGATGTGGGTCAGATCTATGGGTCAGGAGCTGCTGTGCTGCACATGTTGGTAGGGTCTATGGGGCAGGAGCTGCTGTGGGGCAGATGTGGGTCAGATCTATGGGGCAGGAGCTGCTGTGGGGCTGATGTTGGTCAGATCTTTGGGGCAGCAGCTGCTGTGGAGCAGATCTGGGTAAGATCTATGTCGCAGGAGTTGCTGTGGGGCAGACGTGGCACATATCTATGGGGCAAAATCTTCTGTGGGGCTGATGTGGGTCAGATCTATGGGTCAGGATCTCCTGTGGGGCTGATGTGGGTCAAATCAATGGGCCAGAGCTGCTCTGGGGCACATGTGGGTCAGATCTATGGAGCAGGAGCTGCTGTGGGGCAGATTTGAATCAGATCTATAGGGCAGGAGCTGCTGTGGGTCAGATCTATGGGCAGGAGCTGCTGTGGGGCACATGTGAGTTAGATCTATGGGGCAGGAGATGGTGTGGGGCAGATTTGGGTCAGATGTATGGGTCAGGAGCTGCTGTGTGGCTGATGAGGGTCAGATCTATGGGGCATGGGCTGCTGTGGGTCAGATCTGCGGGACTGGAGCTGCAGTGGAGCACATGTGGGTCAGATCTATGGGGTAGAAGCTGCTGTTGAGCTGATGGGGGTCATATCTATAAGGCAGGAGCTGCTGTGGGGCTGACTTGGGTCAGATCTGTGAGGCAGGAGCTGCTGTGGGGCTGACTTGGGTCAGATCTATGGGGCAGGAGCTGCTGTGGAGCAGATCTGGGTAAGATCTATGTCGCAGGAGTTGCTGTGGGGCAGACGTGGCACATATCTATGGGGCAAAATCTGCTGTGGGGCTGATGTGGGTTAGATCTATGGGGCAGGAGCTGTTGTGGGGCTGATGGGGGTCAGATCTATGGGGCAGGAGCTGCTGTGGGGCTGATGTGGGAAAGATCTATGGGGCAGGAGCTGCTGTGGGTCAGATTGTCATGGTTTAATAATGTTGTAATTTTGCTATCAGTATTCCACATCATAACATCATATAAAGCATGAATAATTTTACTGAATCTGCAACTTACAGAAGAAGACTACATCTCCCAGAGAGCAACACGGTGGGTCACGGGACCTGGACTCTATATTAACTCTGTCGCAGAACAGACTGACGTCTTTCGAGTTCTGGCGTTCAGGGCAGTGTGTGGGAGCCTTCAGCCGTTCGCCCAGATTCACAGTAGGCCTCTCGGTTACGGGACTCATTCTCTCTCCTATTTTGCTTGATTCATTAGCTCAATTTTCAATTATATTGTATTCTATTGTGTTATCCTGTATTTCGATATAGTATTTAGTAAATAAGTGTGCCTCCTTACATCGTTGCCGCTGTTTTCTTTTCTTAATTAACTTTTTCTTTTCGGCTGAGGGCCCTTCAGGGGCCCACGGCCCTTGTCACGGACGCAGGTGGATTTTTCGTTCAAACCGTGACAGATTTGGTAGCAGAGGATGGTTCCACTGTTGCAGCCACCCCCATAAGGCATTTGCCACCATCCATGAATCAGTATAAAGATGAAGCATTGGCCACCTCTCCCGTTCAGCCACATCTAAAGCCAGCTGAACAGCCTTTACCTCTGCAAATTGACTTGATTCTCCTTTACCTTCAGTGGCCTCTGCAACTTGTCGTGTGGGGCTCCATACAGCAGCTTTCCATCTGCGATGCTTCCCTACAATACGACATGATCCGTCTGTGAATAGGGCAAATTACTTTTCGTTTTCTGGTAGCTCATTGTATGGTGGTGCCTCTTTAGCACGTGATACCTCTTCTGTAGGTGGTGTTTCAATTTTTTTACTCTCAGGCCAGTCCATGATCACTTCTAGAATTCCAGGACGGCTGAGTTTTCCCATTCCAGCTCGTTGAGTAATTAATGAAATCCACTTACTCCAAGTGGCATCAGTAGCATGATGGGTGGAGGGAACCTGTCCTTTAAACATCCAGTTTATTACTGGCAAGCGAGGTGCTAGAAGAAGCTGAACCTCTGTCCCAACTACTTGAGAAGCAGCCCGATCAATCCATGGCAAATTGTTGGGCTGTGCTTCCACCCCTGAGGTAAACGGTTCCAGGTGTACTGAATACCTCTCCAGGTAAAAGCAAACTGTGGCCTACATTTTGCAGCCAATGGGATGGAAAAGAAGGCATTAGCAATGTCAATGGTGGCATACCACCTAGCTTCTTTTGACTCCAGTTCATACTGGAGTTCTAGCATGTCTGTCTGGTACAGCAGCACTTAATGGAGGTGTGACTTCATTCAGGCCATGGTAATCCACCGTCAGCCTCCATTCCCCACTGGTTTTACACACTGGCCATATGGGGCTGTTAAAAGGCGAGTGAGTTTTGCTAATCACTCCCTGATTCTCTAATTGGCGAATTAGCTTGTGAATGGGGAGCAATGAGTCCCTATTGGTGCGGTACTGCCGTCTGTGAACCACTCTGGTGACAATTGGTACCTCTTGGTCTTTTACCTGGTGCAACCTCCCAGCACCCGCTGGGAGACCCGGCGCTCGCTGCGTTGCTTCCGTCCTCCGTTCGGGGGGTTCCGTGCGCCGGCGCCGGCGCGTGGAAAGGGGGTGTGCGGCTGGTCGCGCGCGGGCGCGTGCCAGGCCCCCTTTCGCCCGGTTTTTCCCCATCCATCCATCCATCCATCCATCCATCCATCCATCCATCCATCCATCCATCTTTCCGCTTCGTGGCGGCGCGGGGTAGACCTGGGCGACCATCCACCCGCTCGATCGGCGGGTGCAGTTTCCCGTCCGTGCCGCGGGTAGACGTGTCGTCCGTAGCGGGGTTGACCTGTCGGCCGGTGCCGTTTCCCGTCCGTGCCGCGGGTAGACGTGTCGGCCGTAGCCGCGCGTCACGCAGCTGTGTCAAGCGGTAAGGGTACGACGAACGGCCAGCCGCCCCCCGACCTGACCCGACCCGACCCGACCCGACCGCTTCCGCCGTTGACCCACCCCCATCTTTTTATTACTTTTATTTTATTTTATTTTATTTTATTTTATTTTATTTTATTTTATTTTACCGCGACATTTTACGATCTATCTGTACTTTTTCACACCTTCTTCTCTTCTACTTTTCTTTGACTTCTGCCTTCCCTTCCCTTCCCTTCCCTTCCCTTCCCTTCTTCTCTTTCTCCTTGTCGCCCGCGCATGAGTAGGCCCGGCCCGACCTGGACCGGCACGGCCTCTGTCACGAAGAAGGGGGTCGCTTGCGTGGCCGGGGGTCCGCGACGGGGTTGCAGGTATGCGGGTAGACCTGGCTGCCGGCGCCTGATCTTCCCGGCCCCGCGTCCGTCTTCCACCTTCCCCCCCCACCCCCCCAGTCCACACCGCACGAGCGGGAACCCGACCCGTACCCGATGGCAGCCCGCCTCCACCTGCCCCCACCCCGGCCCTCGCCCACAACCCGCCCTCTCCCAGACGCATCTCGCCCGACCGGCCCGCGACCGTGCTTTTTTATTTCTTTGTTTGTTTGTTTGTTGTTTGGTCGGTCGGTCACTCGCTTGGTTATTTGTTTGGACCCGATTGGCCCGTTTGGTTTTTTTCTTTTCTTTCCTTTTTCCGCCGGGGTGCTCCTGACGGCTCGGCCCAATGGCGGTTCGACTCGGCAACCGGAGCCCGCCAAAACGCCTCGCCACCCCCCAGCCCCACTGCCACTACCGCCACCACCTCCTCCTCCCGCCGAAAATCCCACGTACCGTTCCACCTCATCTGCCGGCTGGGAGAGAGGCTAGGCGCGAACCCCGCGGGGGATGCGGCCGCCTCCCGCCGGCCCACCTCTCGCCGCTGCCGTCTTCCCGCCGCTCTTTCGCCATCCCTCGCCACGCGGCCTGCCCGCAGTCCGGATATCCGGCCCGAACGGACCACGGTGGGCAGGGCCCGCGCACGCGCCCACGCTCTTCCTGCAGAGCCGGGGAGGCGGGGGGGGCGGGGCGGCTTTTTCAAAATATAAAAAAGGGGAAAGTAAAGAAGAACCCACGAGAAAAACAAACAAACAAACAAACAAACAAACAAACGGAAAATAATAAAACCGAGAGGGCACGTGGGGGCACGGACAAACAACTGAACGGACCAAAGTACGAACGAACGGACGAACAAACAAACACGCAGACAAAAGGGCAAAACCGCGGTGGCGGTGGCGGGACGGCCAGCTTCAAGCAAGGCCGAACCGAGAAGCCCGAGTGCGCCCCGACCCGGCGAACAGCGGCCGGCTAATACGTGCACCCTGGTCGTTCCGCGGCTGCGGCCGAGTGGCGTCTCCGTGGCGCCTCCGGTGCTTTGGCACAGTCAACACGGCTCGACCCCTGGCCATCGCGGCTCGAGTGCGCCGGCACGGTCCAGCCTCTCCCGGCGGGCTCCGCTCGGCTTGGACGTTCCACGGAAGTGGCCAAGTGTCGCTCTTGTGGCGGCTCCTCTGCGCTGGCACTGTCTACCCGGCTCCGAGCGTCTCCAGAGGGTGGGGGGGAGTAAGGGGGGGGGGGAAAGGGGGGACACGGCGTCGGCGGCTAGGCGTCGCTGCCCATGCGTCTCGAATAGGTCGGCACGGTCTACCCGGCTCCGAGCGGGCCGTGGGGCTCGGCGGTGGCGGTTAGGGGTCGCTGCCTATGTGTCTCGACTAGGTCGGCACAGTCTACCATGCTCCGTGCGTGCGCGAGGGCTCGGCGGCGGTCGCTAGGTGTCGCTGCACGTCTGCCAGCCCGTCCGTCAGCGACCTCTAGCGTCCGCGGCGGAGCAGGGTAGACTGTGCCGACGTGAGCCGGCCGCCGCTCGGCGACCCCTGGCCGCCGCCGCATGAGCTTCGGTCCGCTCGGAGCCGGGTAGACCGTGCCGACCAACTCGAGCCGGACGTGCAGCGACCGCTGGCCAAGGCGGAGGCTCGTGTGCACCGGCACGGTCCAGCCTCTCCCGGCGGGCTCCGTTCGGTTCGGACGTTCCTCGGTGGTGTCCGGGGGGTCTCAGCCGCGGAGGCTCGGGTGCGCCGGCACTGCACAGCCTCTCCCTGCGGGCTCCGCTCGGCACGGACGTTCCTCGGCGGCGTCCGGCGATCTGAGCCGTGGCGGCTCGAGTGCGCCGGCACGGTCCAACCGCTCCCGGCGGGTTCCGCTCGGCTCGGACGTTCCTGGGTGCTGTCCGGGGGGTCTCAGCCGCGGAGGCTCGGGTGCGCCGGCACTGCACAGCCTCTCCCGGCGGGCTCCGCTCGGCACGGACGTTCCTCGGCTGCGTCCGGCGATCTGAGCAGAGGCGGCACGAGTGCGCCGGCACGGTCCAACTGCTCTAGGCGGGCTCGGCTCGGCTCGGACGTTCCGCGGCGGCGTCCGGGGGGTCTCAGCCGCGGAGGCTCGGGTGCGCCGGCCCGGTCCAGCCTCTCCCAGCGGGCTCCGCTCGGTTCGGACGTTCCTCGGCGGCGTCCGGCGATCTGAGCCACAGCGGCTCGAGTGCTCCGGCACGGTCCAACTGCTCCCGGCGGGTTCCGCTCGGCTCGGACGCTCCTGGGCGGAGTCGGGCGATCTGAGTCGCGGCGGCTCGAGTGCGCCGGCACGGTCCAACCGCTCTCGGCGGGCTAGGCTCTGCTCGGACGTTCCGCGGTTGCATCGGGGCGGTCTCAGCCGCGGAGGCTCGGGTGCGCCGGCACGGTCCAGCCTCTCCCGGCGGGCTCCGCTTGGCTCGGACGATCCTCGGCGGCGTCCGGCGATCTGAGCCGCGGCGGCTCGAGTGCGACGAGACGGTCTAGTCTCTCCCGGCGGGCTCCGCTCGGCTTCGACGTTCCTCGGCGGCGTCAGGCAATCTGAGCCGCGGCGGCTCGAGTGCGCCGGCACGGTCCAACCGCTCCCGGCGGGTTCTGCTCGGCTCGGACGCTCCTCGGCGGAGTCGGGCGATCTGAGCCACGGCGGCACGGTCCAGCCTCTCCAGGCGGACTCAGCTCGGCTCGGACGTTCCGCGGAAGTGGCCAAGTGCCGCTCTTGTGGTGGGGGGGGAAGAGGGGGGTGGTGGTGAGGAGTAAGGGGGGGGGGGACACGGCGTCGGCGGCTAGGCGTCGCTGCCCATGCAGCTCGACTAGGTCGGCACGGTCTAACCGGCTCCGAGCGGGCCGTGGTGCTCGGCGGCGGCTGCTAGAGGTCGCTGCCTATGTGGCTCAACTAGGTCGGCACGGTCTACCCGGCTCCGAGCGTGCCGTGGTGCTCGGCGGCGGTTGCTAGAGGTCGCTGCCTATGCGGCTCGACTAGGTCGGCACGGTCTACCGGGCTCAGGGCGTGCCGTGGTGCTCGGCGGCGTCTGCTAGAGGTCGCTTCCTATGCGGCTCGACTAGGTCGGCACGGTCTACCCGGCTCCGAGCGGGCCGTGGTGCACGGCGGCGGCTGCTAGAGGTCGCTGCCCATGCGGCTCGACTAGGTCGGCACGGTCTACCCTGCTCCATGCGTGCGCGAGGGCTCGGCGGCGGTCACTAGGTGTCGCTGCACGTCTGCCAGCCCGTCCGTCAGCGACCTCTAGCGTCCGCGGCGGAGCAGGGTAGACCGTGCCGATGTGAGCCGGCCGCCGCTCAGCGACCCCTGGCCGCCGCCGCATGAGCTTCGGTCCGCTCGGAGCCGGGTAGACCATGCCGACCAACTCGAGCCGGACGTGCAGCGACCGCTGGCCAGCGCGGAGGCTCGTGTGCGCCGGCACGGTCCAGCCCCTCCCTGCGGGCTCCGCTAGGCACAGATTTTCCTCGTCGGCGTCCGGCGATCTGAGCCGCGGCGGCTCGAGTGCGCCGGCACGGTCCAACCGCTCTTGGCGGGTTCCGCTCGGCTCGGACGCTCCTGGGCGGAGTCGGGCGATCTGAGCCGCGGCAGCTCGAGTGCACCGGCACGGTCCAACCGCTCTCGGCGGGCTAGTCTTTGCTCGGACGTTCCGCGGTGGCGTCCGGTGGGTCTCAGCCGCGGAGGCTCGGGTGCGCCGGCACGGTCCAGCCTCTCCCGGCAAGCTCCGCTCGGCTCGGACGTTCCTCGGCGGCGTCCGGCGATCTGAGCCGCGTCGGCTCGATTGCGCCGGCACGGTCCAACCGCTCCCGGCGAATTCCGCTCGGCTCGGACGCTACTCGGCGGAGTCGGGCGATCTGAGCCGCGGCGTCACGGTCCAGCCTCTCCAGGCGGACTCAGCTCGGCTCGGACGTTCCGCGGAAGTGGCCAAGTGCCGCTCTTGTGGGGGGGGGGAACAGGGGAGTGGTGAAGGGGGGAGTAAGGAGTGTGGGGGGGGGGGGCACGGCGTCGGCGGCTAGGCGTCGCTGCCCATGCGGCTCGACTAGGTCGGCACGGTCTACCCTGCTCCGAGCGGGCCGTGGTGCTCGGCGGCGGCTGCTAGAGGTCGCTGCCTATGCGGCTCGACTAGGTCGGCACGGTCTACCCGGCTCAGGGCGTGCCGTGGTGCTCGGCGGCGTCTGCTAGAGGTCGCTGCCTATGCGGCTCGACTAGGTCGGCACAGTCTACCCGGCTCTGAGCGGGCCGTGGTGCACGGCGGCGGCTGCTAGAGGTAGCTGCCCATGCGGCTCGACTAGGTCGGCACGGTCTACCCTGCTCCGTGCGTGCGCGAGGGCTCGGCGGCGGTCACTAGGTGTCGCTGCACGTCTGCCAGCCCGTCCGTCAGCGACCTCTAGCGTCCGCGGCGGAGCATGGTAGACCGTGCCGACGTGAGCCGGCCGCCGCTCGGCGACCCCTGGCCGCCGCCGCATGAGCTTCGGTCCGCACGGAGCCGTGTAGACCGTGCCGACCAACTCGAGCCAGACGTGCAGCGACCGCTGGCCAGCGCGGAGGCTCGTGTGCGCCGGCACGGTCCAGCCTCTCCCGGCGGGCTCCGTTCCGTTCGGACGTTCCTCGGTGGTGTCCGGGGGGTCTGAGCCGCGGCGGCTCGAGTGCGCCGGCACTGCACAGCCCCTCCCTGCGGGCTCCGCTCGGCACAGACTTTCCTCGTCGGCGTCCGGCGATCTGAGCCGCGGCAGCTCGAGTGCGCCGGCACGGTCCAACCGCTCCCGGCGGGTTCCGCTCGGCTCGGACGCTCCTCGGCGGAGTCGGGCGATCTGAGCCGCGGCGGCACGGTCCAGCCTCTCCATGCGGACTCAGCTCGGCTCGGACGTTCCGCGGAAGTGGCCAAGTGCCGCTCTTGTGGGAAGGGGTGGAAGAGGGGGGGGGTGGAAGGGGGAATAAAGGGGGGGGGGGGGGCTCGGCGTCGGCGGCTAGGCGTCGCTGCCCATGCGGCTCGACTAGGTCGGCACGGTCTACCCAGCTCCGAGCGGGCCGTGGTGCTCGGCGGCGGCTGCAAGAGGTCGCTGCCTATGCGTCTCGACTAGGTCAGCACGGTCTACCCGGCTCCGAGCGGGCCGTGGTGCTCGGCGGCGGCTGCTAGAGGTCGCTGCCTATGCGGCTCGACTAGGTCGGCACGGTCTACCCGGCTCCGAGCGGGCCGTGGTGCTCGGCGGCGGCTGCTAGAGGTCGCTGCCTATGCGTCTCAACTAGGTCAGCACGGTCTACCCGGCTCCGAGCGGGCCGTGGTGCTCGGCGGCGGCTGCTAGAGGTCGCTGCCTATGCGTCACGACTAGGTCGGCACGGTCTACCCGGCTCTGAGCGGGCCGTGGTGCTCGGCGGCGGCTGCTAGAGGTCGCTGCCTATGCGGCTCGACTAGGTCGGCACGGTCTACCCGGTTTCGAGCGGGCCATGGTGCTCGGCGGCGGATGCTAGAGGTCGCTGCCTATGCGGCTCGACTAGGTCGGCACGGCCTACACGGCTCTAAGCGGGCCGTGGTGCTCGGCGGCGGCTGCTAGACGTCGCTGCCTATGCGGCTCGACTAGGTCGGCACGGCATACCCGGCTCAGGGCGGGCCGTGGTGCTCGGCGGCGTCGACTAGAGGTCGCTGCCCATGCGGCTCGACTAGGTCGGCACGGTCTACCCTGCTCCGTGCGTGCGCGAGGGCTCGGCGGCGGTCACTAGGTGTCGCTGCACGTCTGCCAGCCCGTCCGTCAGCGACCTCTAGCGTCCGCGGCGGATCATGGTAGACCGTGCCGACGTGAGCCGGCCGCCGCTCAGCGACCCCTGGCCGCCGCCGCATGAGCTTCGGTCCGCACGGAGCCGTGTAGACCGTGCCGACCAACTCGAGCCAGACGTGCAGCGACCGCTGGCCAGCGCGGAGGCTCGTGTGCGCCGGCACGGTCCATCCTCTCCCGGCGGGCTCCGTTCCGTTCGGACGTTCCTCGGTGGTGTCCGGGGGGTCTGAGCCGCGGCGGCTCGAGTGCGCCGGCACTGCACAGCCCCTCCCTGCGGGCTCCGCTCGGCACAGACTTTCCTCGTCGGCGTCCGGCGATCTGAGCCGCGGCAGCTCGAGTGCGCCGGCACGGTCCAACCGCTCCCGGCGGGTTCCGCTCGGCTCGGACGCTCCTCGGCGGAGTCGGGCGATCTGAGCCGCGGCGGCACGGTCCAGCCTCTCCATGCGGACTCAGCTCGGCTCGGACGTTCCGCGGAAGTGGCCAAGTGCCGCTCTTGTGGGAAGGGGTGGAAGAGGGGGGGGGTGGAAGGGGGAATAAAGGGGGGGGGGGGGGCTCGGCGTCGGCGGCTAGGCGTCGCTGCCCATGCGGCTCGACTAGGTCGGCACGGTCTACCCAGCTCCGAGCGGGCCGTGGTGCTCGGCGGCGGCTGCAAGAGGTCGCTGCCTATGCGTCTCGACTAGGTCAGCACGGTCTACCCGGCTCCGAGCGGGCCGTGGTGCTCGGCGGCGGCTGCTAGAGGTCGCTGCCTATGCGGCTCGACTAGGTCGGCACGGTCTACCCGGCTCCGAGCGGGCCGTGGTGCTCGGCGGCGGCTGCTAGAGGTCGCTGCCTATGCGTCTCAACTAGGTCAGCACGGTCTACCCGGCTCCGAGCGGGCCGTGGTGCTCGGCGGCGGCTGCTAGAGGTCGCTGCCTATGCGGCTCGACTAAGTCGGCACGGTCTACCCGGTTTCGAGCGGGCCATGGTGCTCGGCGGCGGATGCTAGAGGTCGCTGCCTATGCGGCTCGACTAGGTCGGCACGGCCTACACGGCTCTAAGCGGGCCGTGGTTCTCGGCGGCGGCTGCTAGACGTCGCTGCCTATGCGGCTCGACTAGGTCGGCACGGCATACCCGGCTCAGGGCGGGCCGTGGTGCTCGGCGGCGTCGACTAGAGGTCGCTGCCTATGTGTCTCGACTAGGTCGGCACGGTCTACCCTGCTCCGTGCGTGCGCGAGGGCTCGGCGGCGGTCGCTAGGTGTCGCTTCACGTCTGCCAGCCCGTCCGTCAGCGACCTCTAGCGTCCGCGGCGGAGCAGGGAGGACCGTGCCGACGTGAGCCGGCCGCCGCTCAGCGACCCCTGGCCGCGGCCACATGAGCTTCGGTCCGCTCGGAGGCTGGTAGACCGTGCCGACCAACTCGAGCCGGACGTGCAGCGACCGCTGGCCAGCGCGGAGGCTCGTGTGCGCCGGCACGGTCCATCCTCTCCCGGCGGGCTCCGTTCGGTTCGGACGTTCCTCGGTGGTGTCCGGGGGGTCTGAGCCGCGGCGGCTCGAGTGCGCCGGCACTGCACAGCCCCTCCCTGCGGGCTCCGCTTGGCACGGACTTTCCTCGTCGGCGTCCAGCGATCTGAGCCGCGGCGGCTCGAGTGCGCTGGCACGGTCAAACCGCTCTTGGCGGGTTCCGCTCAACTCGGATGCTCCTGGGCGGAGTCGGGCGATCTGAGCCGCGGCGGCCCGAGTGCGCCGGCACGGTCCAACCGCTCCTGGCGGGTTCCGCTCGGCTCGGACGCTCCTGGGCGGAGTCGGGCGATCTGAGCCGCGGCGGCACGGTCCAGCCTCTCCAGGCGGACTCAGCTCGGCTCGGACGTTCCGCGGAAGTGGCCAAGTGCCGCTCTTGTGGGGGGGGGGGAAGAGGGGGGGGAGAAGGGGAGAGTAAGGGTAGGGGGGGGGGGGGCACGGCGTCGGCGGCTAGGCGTCGCTGCCCATGCAGCTCGACTAGGTCGGCACGGTCTACCCGGCTCCGAGCGGGCCGTGGTGCTCGGCGGCGGCTGCTAGAGGTCGCTGCCTATGCGGCTCGACTAGGTCGGCACGGTCTTCCCGGCTCCGAGCGGGCCGTGGTGCTCGGCGGCGGCGACTAGGGGTCGCTGCCCGTGCGGCTTGCGTGTAGCTGCCAGGTCTACCCGCTTTCAGCTAGGCTTTTCCGCCCTGTGAGATGGGGGGGCGCTAAAGCTCCAGAGCTTGCTGGGGGGTCGCTGTAGTTTCTTACCTACCGCTACGTCGACGTAGAGCGCCGCTTACCCTCGGCGCCGCTGCTGGTAGTCGGCGCCGTTCTTTTCCGAAGCAGTTTTTTCTTACGCCTTCCCTTTTCGTCTGCAGGAGCGAGCGCGTGCTCGTCTCCAGAGGCGGCAACGAGCGGGCGCAGGCGAGCGCGGTTGAGCGCCGGGCTGTGGAGTTTTTTGGTTGCGGCTTCCCGCCGCTCTTTCGCCATCCCTCGCCACGCGGCCTGCCCGCAGTCCGGATTTCCGGCTCGAACGGACCCCGCTCAAATGCGCCGGCACTATCCAACCGCTCCCGGCGGGCACCGCTCGGCTCGGACGTTCCTCGGAATCAGCCAAATGTCGCTCCCGTGGCGTCTCCGCAGGCAAAAACGCATAGCCGGCGCCGCAAAGCTCGCGAGCCGCACCGAGCCGGGGAAACCGTGCCGTGGAGCAGCTGTGGGGCACATGTGGGTCAGACCTATGGGGCAGAAGCTGCAGAGGGGATGATGTAGGTCAGATCTATGGGGCAAGAGTTGCTGTGGGGCAGATGAGGGACATATCTATGGTGCAAAATATGCTGTTGGACTGATGTGGGTCAGATCTATGAGTTTGGAGCTGCTGTGGGGCACATGTGGGTCAGATCTATGGGCCAGGAGCTGCTGCGGGGCTAATTTGGGTCAGATCTATGGGTCAGCAACTACTGTGGGGAACATGTGAATCAGAGCTATGGGGCAGGAGCTGCTGTGGGGCAGAAGTGTGTAAGATCTATGGGGTAGGAGATGGTGTTTGGCAGATGTGGGTCAGATCTATGGTGTAGGAGCTGCTGTGGGGCTGATGTGGGTCAGATCTATGGGGCAGGAGCTGCTGTGGTTAAGATCTATTTGGCAGGATCTGCTGTGGGGCAGATTTGGGTCAGATCTATGGGGCAGGAGCTGCAGTGGAGATGATGTACGTCAGATCCATGGGGCAGGAGCTGCTGTGGGGCTGCTGTGGGTTAGATCTATGGGGCAGGAGCTGTTGTGGGTCATATCGATTGGGCACCAGCTGCTTTACATATGATGTGTGTCAGATCTATGGGGCAGGAGCTGCAGTGGGGCTGATGGGGGTCAGATCTATGAAGCAGGAGCTACTGTGGGGCTGATGTGGGTCAAATCAATGGGGCAGAGCTGCTCTTGGGAACATGTGGGTCAGATCTATGGGGCAGGAGCTGCTGTGGGGCTGATGTGGGTCAGATCTATAGGGCAGGAGCTGCTGTGCGAAAGATGTGGGTCAGATCTATGGGGCAGGAGCTGCTGTGGGTCTGATGTGGGTCAGATCTATGGGGCAGGAGCTGCTGTGGGGCTGATGTGGGTCAGATCTATGGGGCAGGAGCTGCTGTGAGGCTGATGGGTGTTAGATCTATGGGGAGGAGCTGCTGTGGTGCAGATGTGGGTCAGAGCTATGGGGCAGGAGCTGCTGTAGGGCAGAAGTGGGTAAGATCTATGGGGTAGGAGATGGTGTGTGGCAGATGTGGGTCAGATCTATGGTATAGGAGCTGCTGTTGGGCTGATGTGGGTCAGATCTATGGGGCAGGAGCTGCTGTGGTTAAGATCTATTTGGCAGGATCTGCTGTGGGGCAGATGTGGGTCAGAGCTATGGGGAAGGACCTGCTGTGGGGCAGAAGTGGGTAAGATCTATGGGGTAGGAGATGGTGTGTGGCAGATGTGGGTCAGATCTATGGTGTAGGAGCTGCTGTGGGTCTGATGTGGGTCAGATCTATGGGGCAGGAGCTGCTGTGCGACAGATGTGGGTCAGATCCTTGGGGCTGAAGCTGCTGTGGGTCATATCTATTGGTCAGCAGCTGCTTTACATATGATGTGTGTCAGATCTATGGGGCAGGAGCTGCTGTGGGGCTGATGTGGGTTAGATCTATGGGGCAGCAGCTGTTGTGGGGCTGATGGGGGTCAGATCTATGGGGCAGGAGCTACTGTGGGGCTGATGGGGGTCAGATCTATGGGGCAGGAGCTACTGTGGGGCTGATGTTGGTCTGATCTATGGGGCAGGAGCTGCTGTGACGCTGATTTGGGTCAGATCTATGAAGCAGGAGCTGCTGTGGGGCTGCTGTGGGTTAGATCTATGGGGCAGGAGCTGCTGTGGTGCAGATGTGGGTCAGATCTATGGTGTAGGAGCTGCTTTGGGGCTGATGTTGGTTAGATCTATGGGGCAGGAGCTGCTGTGGTTAAGATCTATTTGGCAGGATCTGCTGTGGGGCAGATGTGGGTCAGATCTATGGTGCAGGAGCTGCTTTAAGGCAGATGTAGGGCTTATCTATGGGGCAGGAGCTGCTGTGAGGCTGATGGGTGTCAGATCTATGGGGAGGATCTGCTGTGCTGCAGATGTGGGTCAGAGCTATGGGGCAGGAGCTGCTGTGTGGCAGATGTGGGTCAGATCTATGGTGTAGGAGCTGCTGTGGGGCTGTTGTGGGTCAGATCTATGGGGCAGGAGCTGCTGTGGTTAAGATCTATTTGGCAGGATCTGCTGTGGGGCAGATGTGGGTCAGAGCTATGGGGAAGGACCTGCTGTGGGGCAGAAGTGGGTAAGATCTATGGGGTAGGAGATGGTGTGTGGCAGATGTGGGTCAGATCTATGGTGTAGGAGCTGCTGTGGGTCTGATGTGGGTCAGATCTATGGGGCAGGAGCTGCTGTGCGACAGATGTGGGTCAGATCCTTGGGGCTGAAGCTGCTGTGGGTCATATCTATTGGTCAGCAGCTGCTTTACATATGATGTGTGTCAGATCTATGGGGCAGGAGCTGCTGTGGGGCTGATGTGGGTTAGATCTATGGGGCAGCAGCTGTTGTGGGGCTGATGGGGGTCAGATCTATGGGGCAGGAGCTACTGTGGGGCTGATGGGGGTCAGATCTATGGGGCAGGAGCTACTGTGGGGCTGATGTTGGTCTGATCTATGGGGCAGGAGCTGCTGCGACGCTGATTTGGGTCAGATCTATGAAGCAGGAGCTGCTGTGGGGCTGCTGTGGGTTAGATCTATGGGGCAGGAGCTGCTGTGGTGCAGATGTGGGTCAGATCTATGGTGTAGGAGCTGCTTTGGGGCTGATGTTGGTTAGATCTATGGGGCAGGAGCTGCTGTGGTTAAGATCTATTTGGCAGGATCTGCTGTGGGGCAGATGTGGGTCAGATCTATGGTGCAGGAGCTGCTTTAAGGCAGATGTAGGGCTTATCTATGGGGCAGGAGCTGCTGTGAGGCTGATGGGTGTCAGATCTATGGGGAGGATCTGCTGTGCTGCAGATGTGGGTCAGAGCTATGGGGCAGGAGCTGCTGTGTGGCAGATGTGGGTCAGATCTATGGTGTAGGAGCTGCTGTGGGGCTGTTGTGGGTCAGATCTATGGGGCAGGAGCTGCAGTGGAGATCATGTACGTCAGATCTATGATGCAGGAGCTGCTGTGGGGCTGATGTGGGAAAGATCTATGGGGCAAGAGATGCTTTGGGGAAGATGTGGGTCAGATCTATGGGGCAGGAGATGCTGTGGGGCTGATGTGGGTCAGATCCTTGGGGCTGAAGCTGCTGTGGGTCATATCTATTGGGCAGCAGCTGCTTTACATATGATGTGTGTCAGATCTATGGGGAAGGAGATGGTGTGGGGCTGATATGGGTTAGATCTATGGGGCAGGAGCTACTGTGGGGCTGATGGGGGTCAGGTCTATGGGGCAGGAGCTACTGTGGGGCTGATGTTGGTCTGATCTATGGGGCAGGAGCTGCTGTGCGACAGATGTGGGTCAGATCTATGGGGCAGGATCTGCTGTGGGGCTGATGTGGGAAAGATCTATGGGGCAGGAGATGCTTTGGGGCAGATGTGGGTCAGATCTATGGGGCAGGAGTTGCTGTGGGGCTGATGTGGGTCAGATCCTTGGGGCTGAAGTTGCTGTGGGTCATATCTATTGGGCAGCAGCTGCTTTACATATGATGTGTGTCAGATCTATAGGGCAGGAGCTGCTGTGGGGCTGATGTGGGTCAGATCTATGGGGCAGGAGCTGTTGTGGGGCTGATGGGGGTCAGATCTATGGGGCAGGAGCTACTGTGGGGCTGATGGGGGTCAGATCTATGGGGCAGGAGCTACTGTGGGGCTGATGTTGTTCTGATCTATGGGGCAGGAGCTGCTGTGCGACAGATTTGGGTCAGATCTATGGGGCAGGAGCTGCTGTGGGGCAGATGTGGGTTAAATCTATGGGGCAGGAGCTGCTGTGCGACATATGTGGGTCAGATCTATGGGGCAGGATCTGCTGTGGGGCTGATGTGGGAAAGATCTATGGGGCAGGAGATGCTTTGGGGCAGATGTGGGTCAGATCTATGGGGCAGGAGCTGCTGTGGGGCAGATGTGGGTTAGATCTATGGGGCAGGAGCTGCTGTGCGACAGATGTGGGTCAGATCTATGGGGCTGAAGCTGCTGTGGGGCAGATGTGGGTTAGATCTATGGGGCAGGAGCTGTTGTGGGGCTGATGAAGGTCAGATCTATGGGGCAGGAGCTGTTGTGGGGCTGATGGGGGTCAGATCTATGGGGCAGGAGCTACTGTGGGGCTGATGTGGGTCAGATCTATGGGGCAGGAGCTACTGTGGGGCTGATGTTGGTCTGATCTATAGGGCAGGAGCTGCTGTGCGACAGATGTGGGTCAGATCTATGGGGCAGGTGCTGCTGTGCGACATATGTGGGTCAGAACTATGGGGCAGGATCTGCTGTGGGGCTGATGTGGGTTAGATCTATGGGGCAGGAGATGCTTTGGGGCAGATGTGGGTCAGATCTATGGGGCAGGAGTTGCTGTGGGGCTGATGTGGGTCAGATCCTTGGGGCTGAAGCTGCTGTGGGTCATATATATTGGGCAGCAGCTTCTTTAAATATGATGTGTGTCAGATCTATGGGGCAGGAGCTGCTGTGGGGCTGATGTGGGTTAGATCTATAGGGCAGGAGCTGTTGTGGGGCTGATGGGGTCAGATCTATGGGGCAGGAGCTACTGTGGGGCTGATGTTGGTCTGATCTATGGGGCAGGAGCTGCTGCGGGGCTGATTTGGGTCAGATCTATTGGGCAGGAGCAGCTGTGGGGCTGATGTTGGTTAGATCTATGCGGCAGGAGCTGTTGTGGGGCTGATGGGGGTCTGATCTATGGGGCAGGAGCTACTGTGGGGCTGATGGGGGTCAGATCTTTGAGGCAGGAGCTGTTGTGGGGATGATGGGGGTCTGATCTATGGGTCAGGAGGTACTGTGGGGCTGATGGGGTGCAGATCTATGGGGCAGGAGCTACTGTGGGGCTGATGGGGGTCAGATCTATGGGGCAGGAGCTACTGTGGGGCTGATGTGGGTTAGATCTATGGGGCAGGAGCTGTTGTGGGGCTGATGGGGGTCAGATCTATGGGGCAGGAGCTACTGTGGGGCTGATGGGGGTCAGATCTATGGGGCAGGAGCTACTGTGGGGCTGATGTGGGTTAGATCTACGGGGCAGGAGCTGTTGTGGGGCTGATGGGGGTCAGATCTATGGAACAAGAGCGACTATGGGTCAGATCTCTGGGTCAAATCAATGGGGCAGAGCTGCTCTTGGGAACATGTGGGTCAGATCTATGGGGCAGGAGCTGCTGTGGGGCTGATGTGGGTCAGATCTATAGGGCAGGAGCTGCTGTGCGACAGATGTGGGTCAGATCTATGGGGCAGGAGCTGCTGTGGGGCTGATGTGGGTCAGATCCTTGGGGCTGAAGCTGCTGTGGGTCATATCTATTGGGCAGCAGCTGCTTTACATATGATGTGTGTCAGATCTAAGGGGCAGGAGCTGCTGTGGGGCTGATGTGGGTTAGATCTATGGGGCAGCAGCTGTTGTGAGGCTGATGGGGGTCAGATCTATGGGGCAGGATCTGCTGTGGGGCTGATGTGGGAAAGATCTATGGGACAGGAGAAGCTTTGGGGCCGATGTGGGTCAGATCTATGGAGCAGGAGTTGCTGTGGGGCTGATGTGGATCAGATCCTTGGGGCTGAAGCTGCTGTGGGTCATATCTATGGGGCAGAAGCTGCTTTACATATGATGTGTGTCAGATCTATGGGGCAGGAGCTGCTGTGGGGATGATGTGGGTTAGATCTATGGGGCAGGAGCTGTTGTGGGGCTGATGGGGGTCAGATCTATGGGGCAGGAGCTGTTGTGGGGCTGATGGTGGTCAGATCTATGGGGCAGGAGCTGCTGTGGGGCTGATGTGGGTTAGATCTATGGGGCAGGAGCTACTGTGGGGCTGATGTGGGTCAGATCTATGGGGCAGGAGCTACTGTGGGGCTGATGGGGGTCAGATCTATGGGGCAGGAGCTACTGTGGGGCTGATGTTGGTCTGATCTATGGGGCAGGAGCTGCTGTGCGACAGATGTGGGTCAGATCTATGGGGCAGGTGCTGCTG
Organism: Coturnix japonica; assembly: GCF_054131305.1. Classification (NCBI taxonomy): domain Eukaryota; kingdom Metazoa; phylum Chordata; class Aves; order Galliformes; family Phasianidae; genus Coturnix; species Coturnix japonica. The sequence goes on along the minus strand of NC_140697.1, from coordinate 1,333,245 downwards.
TGCGACATATGTGGGTCAGATCTATGGGGCAGGATCTGCTGAGGGGCTGATGTGGGAACGATCTATGGGGCAGGAGCTGCTGTGGGCCATATGTCGGTCTGATCTATGCGGCAGGAGCTGCTGTGGGGCCGCTGTGGGTTAGATCTATGGGGCAGGAGCTGTTGTGGGGCTGATGGGGGTCAGATCTCTGGGGCAGGAGCTGCTGTGGGGCTGATGGGGGTCGGATCTATGGGGCAGGAGCTGCTGTGGGGCAGAAGTGGGTAAGATCTATGGGGTAGGAGATGGTGTGTGGCAGATGTGGGTCAGATCTATGGGGCAGGAGTTGCTGTGGGGCTGATGTGGGTCAGATCCTTGGGGCTGAAGCTGCTGTGGGTCATATCTATTGGGCAGTAGCTGCTTTACATATGATGTGTGTCAGATCTATGGGGCAGGAGCAGCTGTGGGGCTGATGCGGGTTAGATCTATGGGGCAGGAGCTGTTGTGGGGCTGATGGGGGTCAGATCTATGGGGCAGGAGCTGCTGTGGGGCTGATGGGGGTCAGATCTATGGGGCAGGAGCTACTGTGGGGCTGATGTTGGTCTGTTCTATGGGGCAGGAGCTGCTGGGCGACAGATGTGGGTCAGATCTATGGGGCAGGTGCTGCTGTGCGACATATGTGGGTCAGATCTATGGGGCAGGATCTGCTGTGGGGCTGATGTGGGAAAGATCTATGGGGCAGGAGATGCTTTGGGGCAGATGTGGGTCAGATCTATGGGGCAGGAGCTGCTGTGGGGCTGATGTGGGTCAGATTTATGGGGCAGGAGCTGCTGTGGTTAACATCTATTTGGCAGGATCTGTTGTGGGGCAGATTTGGGTCAGATCTATGGGGCAGGAGCTGCAGTGGAGATGATGTATGTCAGATCTATGGGGCAGGAGCTGCTGTGGGGCTGATGTGGGTCAGATCTATAGGGCAGGAGCTGCTGTGCGACAGATGTGGGTCAGATCTATGGGGCAGGAGCTGCTTTACATATGATGTGTGTCAGATCTATGGGGCAGGAGCTGCTGTGGGGCTGATGTGGGTTAGATCTATGGGGCAGGAGCTGTTGTGGGGTTGATAGGGGTTAGATCTATGGGGCAGGAGCTACTGTGGGGCTGATGTTGGTCTGATCTATGGGGCAGGAGCTGCTGCGGGGATGATTTGGGTAAGATCTATGGGGCAGGAGCTGCTGTGGGGCTGATGTGGGTTAGATCTATGGGGCAGGAGCTGTTGTGGGGCTGATGGGGGTCAGATCTATGGGGCAGGAGCTACTTTGGGGCTGATGTGGGTCAAATCAATGGGGCAGAGCTGCTCTTGGGAACATGTGGGTCAGATCTAATGGGCAGGAGCTGCTGTGGGGCTGATGTGGGTCAGATCTATAGGGCAGGAGCTGCTGTGCGACAGATGTGGGTCTGATCTATGGGGCAGGAGCTGTTGTGGGGCTGATGTGGGTCAGATCTATGGGGCAGGAGATGCTTTGGGGCAGATGTGGGTCAGATCTATGGAACAGGAGTATCTGTGGGGCTGATGTGGGTCAGATCCTTGGGGCTGAAGCTGCTGTGGGTCATATCTATTGGGCAGCAGCTGCTTTACATATGATGTGTGTCAGATCTATGGGGCAGGAGCTGCTGCGGGGCTGATTTGGGTCAGATCTGTGGGGCAGGAGCTGCAGTGGGGCTGATGTGGGTTAGATCTATGGGGCAGGAGCTGTTGTGGGGCTGATGGGGGTCAGATCTATGGGGCAGGAGCTACTGTGGGGCTGATGGGGGTCAGATCTATGGGGCAGGAGCTCCTGTGGGGCTGATGTTGGTCTGATCTATGGGGCAGGAGCTGCTGCGGGGCTGATTTGGGTCAGATCTATGGGGCAGGAGCTGCTGTGGGGCTGATGTTGGTCAGATCCGTGGGGCTGAAGCTGCTGTGGGTCATATCTATTGTGCAGCAGCTGCTTTACATATCATGTGTGTCAGATCTATGGGGCAGGAGCTGCTGTGGGGCTGATGTGGGTTAGATCTATGGGGCAGGAGCTGTTGTGGGGCTGATGGAGGTCAGATCTATGGGGCAGGAGCTACTGTGGGGCTGATGGGGGTCAGATCTATGGGGCAGCAGCTGTTGTGGGGCTGATGGGGGTCAGATCTATGGGGCAGGAGCTTCTGTGGGGCTGATGGGGGTCAGATCTATGGGGCAGGAGCTACTGTGGGGCTGATGTTGGTCTGATCTATGGGGCAGGAGCTGCTGTGCGACAGATGTGGGTCAGATCTATGGGGCAGGTGCTGCAGTGGAGATGATGTACGTCAGATCTATGGGGCAGGAGCTGCTGTGGGGCTGCTGTGGGTTAGATCTATGGGGCAGGAGCTGCTGTGGGGCTGATGTGGGTCAGATCCTTGGGGCTGAAGCTGCTGTGGGTCATATCTATTGGGCAGCAGCTGCTTTACATATGATGTGTGTCAGATCTATGGGGCAGGAGCTGCTGTGCGACATATGTGGGTCAGATCTATGGGGCAGGATCTGCTGTGGGGCTGATGTGGGAAAGATCTATGGGGCCGGAGCTGCTGTGGGGCTGATGTGGGTTAGTTCTATAGGGCAGGAGCTGCTGTGCGACAGATGTGGGTCAGATCTATGGGGCAGAGCTGCTCTTGGGAACATGTGGGTCAGATCTATGGGGCAGGAGCTGCTGTGGGGCTGATGTGGGTCAGATCTATAGGGCAGGAGCTGCTGTGCGACAGATGTGGGTCAGATCTATGGGGCAGGAGCTACTGTGGGGCTGATGTGGGTCAGATCCTTGGGGCTGAAGCTGCTGTGGGTCATATCTATTGGGCAGCAGCTGCTTTACATATGATGTGTGTCAGATCTATGGGGCAGGAGCTGCTGTGGGGCTGATGTGGGTTAGATCTATGGGACAGGAGCTGTTGTGGGGCTGATGGGGGTCAGATCTATGGGGCAGGAGCTGCTGTGGAGCTTATGGGGGTCAGATCTATGGGGCAGGAGCTGCTATGGTGCAGATGTGGGTCAGATCTATGGTGTAGGAGCTGCTATGGTGCAGATGTGGGTAAGATCTATGGGGCAGGAGCTGCTGTGGGGCAGATTTGGGTCAGATCTATGGGGCAGGAGCTGCAGTGGAGATGATGTACTTCAGATCTATGGGGCAGTAGCTGCTGTGGGGCTGCTGTGGGTTAGATCTATAGGGCAGGAGCTGCTGTGCGACAGATGTGGGTCAGATCTATGGGGCAGAGCTGCTCTTGGGAACATGTGGGTCAGATCTATGGGGCAGGAGCTGCTGTGGGGCTGATGTGGGTCAGATCTATGGGGCAGGAGCTGCTGTGGGGCTGATGTGGGTCAGATCTATAGGGCAGGAGCTGCTGTGCGACAGATGTGGGTCAGATCTATGGGGCAGGAGCTGCTGTGGGGCTGATGTGGGTCAGATCTATAGGGCAGGAGCTGCTGTGCGACAGATGTGTGTCAGATCTATGGGGCAGGAGCTGTTGTGGGACTGATGCGGGTCAGATCTATGGGGCAGGAGCTGCTGTGGGGCTGATTTGGGTCAGATCTATGGGGCAGGAGCTACTGTGGGGCTGATGGGGGTCAGATCTATTGGGCAGGAGCTACTGTGGGGCTGATGTTGGTCTGATCTATGGGGCAGGAGCTGCTGTGCGACAGATATGGGTCAGATCTATGGGGCAGAGCTGCTCTTTTGAACATGTGGGTCAGATCTATGGGGCAGGAGCTGCTGTGGGGCTGATGTTGGTCAGATCTATGGGGCAGGAGCTGCTGTGGGGCTGATGTGGGTCAGATCCTTGGGGCTGAAGCTGCTGTGGGTCATATCTATTGGGCAGCAGCTGCTTTACATATGATGTGTGTCAGATCTATGGGGCAGGAGCTGCTGTGAGGCTGATGGGGGTTAGATCTATGGGGCAGGAGCTGTTGTGGGGCTGATGGAGGTCAGATCTCTGGGGCAGGAGCTGCTGTGGGGCTGATGGGGGTCAGATCTATGGGGCAGGAGCTACTGTGGGGCTGATGTTGGTCTGATCTATGGGGCAGGAGCTGCTGTGCGACAGATGTGGGTCAGATCTATGGGGCAGGTGCTGCTGTGCGACATATGTGGGTCAGATCTATGGGGCAGGATCTGCTGTGGGGCTGATGTGGGAAAGATCTATGGGGCAGGAGATGCTTTGGGGCAGATGTGGGTCAGATCTATGGTGCAGGAGCTGCTGTGGGGCTGATGTGGGTCAGATCTATGGGGCAGGAGCTACTGTGGGGCTGATGGGGGTCAGATCTATGGGGCAGGAGCTACTGTGCGACAGATGTGGGTCAGATCTATGAGGCAGGTGCTGCTGTGCGACATATGTGGGTCAGATCTATGGGGCAGGATCTGCTGTGGGGCTGATGTGGGAAAGATCTATGGGGCAGGAGCTTTTGTGGGGCTGATGGGGGTCAGATCTATGGGGCAGGAGCTACTGTGGGGCTGATGTTAATCTGATCTATGGGGCAGTAGCTGCTGCGGGGCTGATTTGGGTCAGATCTATGGGGCAGGAGCTGATGTGGGGCTGATGTGGGTTAGATCTATGGGGCAGGAGCTGTTGTGGGGCTGATGGGGGTCAGATCTATGGGGCAGGAGCTACTGTGGGGCTGATGTGGGTCAAATCAATGGGGCAGAGCTGCTCTTGGGAACATGTGGGTCAGATCTATGGGGCAGGAGCTGCTGTGGGGCTGATGTGGGTCAGATCCTTGGGGCTGAAGCTGCTGTGGGTCATATCTATTGGGCAGCAGCTGCTTTACATATGATGTGTGTCAGATCTATGGGGCAGGAGCTGCTGCGGGGATGATTTGGGTCAGATCTATGGGGCAGGAGCTGCTGTGGGGCTGATGTGGGTGAGATCTATGGGGCAGGAGCTGTTGTGGGGCTGATGGGGGTCAGATCTATGGGGCAGGAGCTACTGTGGGGCTGATGTGGGTCAAATCAATGGGGCAGAGCTGCTCTTGGGAACATGTGGGTCAGATCTATGGGGCAGGAGCTACTGTGGGGCTGATGTGGGTAGATATATGGGGCAGGAGCTGCTGTGTGACAGATGTGGGTCAGATCTATGGGGCAGGAGCTGCTGTGGGGCTGATGTGGGTCAGATCCTTGGGGCTGAAGCTGCTGTGGGTCATATCTATTGGGCAGCAGCTGCTTTACATATGATGTGTGTCAGATCTATGGGGCAGGAGCTGCTGTGGGGCTGATGTGGGTTAGATCTATGGGGCAGGAGCTACTGTGGGGCTGATGGGGGTCAGATCTAAGGGACAGGATCTGCTGTGGGGCTGATGTGGGAAAGATCTATGGGGCAGGAGATGCTTTGGGGCAGATGTGGGTCAGATCTATGGGGCAGGAGTTGCTGTGGGGCTGATGTGGGTCAGATCCTTGGGGCTGAAGCTGCTGTGGGTCATATCTATTGGGCAGCAGCTGCTTTACATATGATGTGTGTCAGATCTATGGGGCAGGAGCTGCTGTGGGGCTGATGTGGGTTAGATCTATGGGGCAGGATCTGTTGTGGGGCTGATGGGGGTCAGATCTATGGGGCAGGAGCTACTGTGGGGCTGATGTTGGTCTGATCTATGGGGCAGGATCTGTTGTGGGGCTGATTTGGGTCAGATCTATGGGGAAGAGCTGCTGTGGGGCTGATGTGAGTTAGATCTATGGGGCAGGAGCTGTTGTGGGGCTGATGGGGGTCAAATCAGTGGGGCAGAGCTGCTCTTGGGAACATGTGGGTCAGATCTATGGGGCAGGAGCTGCTGTGGGGCTGATGTGGGTCAGATCTATAGGGCAGGAGCTGCTGTGCGACAGATGTGGGTCAGATCTATGGGGCAGGAGCTGCTGTGGGTCATATCTATTGGGCAGCAGCTGCTTTACATATGATGTGTGTCAGATCTATGGGGCCGGAGCTGCAGTGGGGCTGATGTGGGTTAGATCTATAGGGCAGGAGCTGCTGTGAGACAGATGTGGGTCAGATCTATGGGGCAGAGCTGCTCTTGGGAACATGTGGGTCAGATCTATGGGGCAGGAGCTGCAGTGAGGCTGATTTGGGTCAGATCTATAGGGCAGGAGCTGCTGTGCGACAGATGTGGGTCAGATCTATGGGGCAGGAGCTGTTGTGGGGCTTATGGGGGTCAGATCTATGGGGCAGGAGCTACTGTGGGGCTGATGTTGGTCTGATCTATGGGGCAGGAGCTGCTGCGGGGCTGATTTGGGTCAGATCTATGGGGCAGGAGCTACTGTGGGGCTGATGGGGGTCAGATCTATGGGGTAGGAGCTACTGTGGGGCTGATGTTGGTCTGATCTATTGGGCAGGAGCTGTTGTGGGGCTGATTTGGGTCAGATCTATTGGGCAGGAGCTGCTGTGCGACAGATGTGGGTCAGATCTATGGGGCAGGAGCTGCTGTGGGGCTGATGTGGGAAAGATCTATGGGGCAGGAGATGCTTTGGGGCAGATGTGGGTCAGATCTATGGGGCAGGAGCTGCTGTGGGGCTGACGTGGGTCAGATCCTTGGGGCTGAAGCTGCTGTGGGTCATATCTATTGGGCAGCAGCTGCTTTACATAAGATGTGTGTCAGATCTATGGGGCAGGAGCTGCTGTGAGGCTGATGTGGGTTAGATCTATGGGGCAGGAGCTGTTGTGGGGCTGATGGAGGTCAGATCTCTGGGGCAGGAGCTGCTGTGGGGCTGATGGGGGTCAGATCTATGGGGCAGGAGCTGTTGTGGGGCTGATGTGGGTTAGATCTATGGGGCAGGAGCTGTTGTGGGGCTGATGTGGGTTAGATCTATGGGGCAGGAGCTGTTGTGGGGCTGATGGGGGTCAGATCTATGGGGCAGGAGCTACTGTGGGGCTGATGTTGGTCTGATCTATGGGGCAGGAGCTGCTGTGAGGCTGATTTGGGTCAGATCTATGAAGCAGGATCTGCTGTGGGGCTGATGTGGGTTAGATCTATGGGGCAGGAGCTACTGTGGTGCAGATGTGGGTCAGAGCTATGGGGCAGGAGCTGCTGTGTGGCAGATGTGGGTCAGATCTATGGTGTAAGAGCTGCTGTGGGGCTGATGTGGGTCAGATCTATAGGGCAGGAGCTGCTGTGCGACAGATGTGGGTCAGATCTATGGGGCAGGAGCTGCAGTGGGGCTGATGTGGGTCAGATCCTTGGGGCTGAAGCTGCTGTGGGTCATATCTATTGGGCAGCAGCTGCTTTACATATGATGTGTGTCAGATCTATGGGGCAGGAGCTGCTGTGGGGCTGAGATGGGTTAGATCTATGGGGCAGGAGCTACTGTGGGGCTGATGTGGGTAAGATCTATGGGGCAGCAGCTGTTGTGGGGCTGATGGAGGTCAGATCTATGGGGCAGGAGCTACTGTGGGGCTGATGTTGGTCTGATCTATGGGGCAGGAGCTGCTGTGCGACAGATGTGGGTCAGATCTATGGGGCAGGTGCTGCTGTGCGACATATGTGGGTCAGATGTATGGGGCAGGATCTGCTGTGGGGCTGATGTGGGAAAGATCTATGGGGCAGGAGATGATTTGGGGCAGATGTGGGTCAGATCTATGGGGCAGGAGTTGCTGTGGGACATATGTCGGTCCGATCTATGGGGCAGGAGCTGCTGTGGGGCAGCTGTGGGTTAGATCTATTGGGCAGGAGCTGTTGTGCGACAGATGTCGGTCAGATCTATGGGGCAGAGCTGCTCTTGGGAATATGTGGGTCAGATCTATGGGGCAGGAGATGCTTTGGGGCAGATGTGGGTCAGATCTATGGGGCAGGAGTTGCTGTGGGGCTGATTTGGGTCAGATCTATGGGGCAGGAGCTGTTGTGGGGCTGATGGGGGTCAGATCTATGGGGCAGGAGCTACTGTGGGGCTGATGTTGGTCTGATCTATGGGGCAGGAGCTGCTGCGGGGCTGATTTGAGTCAGATCTATGGGGCAGGAGCTGCTGTGGGGCTTATGTGGGTTAGATCTATGGAGCAGGAGCTGTTGTTGGGCTGATGGGGGTCAGATCTATGGGGCAGGAGCTACTGTGGGGCTGATGGGGGTCAAATCAATGGGGCAGAGCTGCTCTTGGGAACATGTGGGTCAGATCTATAGGGCAGGATCTGCTGTGAGACAGATGTGGGTCAGATCTATGGGGCAGGAGCTGCTGTGGGGCTGATGGGGGTCAGATCTATGGGGCAGGAGCTTCTGTGGGGCTGATGGGGGTCAGATCTATGGGGCAGGAGCTACTGTGGGGCTGATGTTGGTCTGATCTATGGGGCAGGAGCTGCTGTGCGACAGATGTGGGTCAGATCTATGGGGCAGGTGCTGCTGTGCGACATATGTGGGTCAGATCTATGGGGCAGGATCTGCTGTGGGGCTGATGTTGGTCTGATCTATGGGGCAGGAGCTGCTGTGGGGCAGATTTGGGTCAGATCTATGGGGCAGGAGCTGCAGTGGAGATGATGTACGTCAGATCTATGGGGCAGGAGCTGGTGTGGGTCAGATATATGGAGCAGGAGCTGCTTTGGGGCACATGTGAGTTAGATCTATGGGGCAGGAGATGGTGCGGGGCAGATTTGGGTCAGATGTATGGGGCAGGTGCTGATGTGGGGCTGATGTTGGTCAGATCTATAGGGCAGGAGCTGCAGCGGGGCTGATGTGGGTCAGATCTATAGGGCAGGAGCTGCAGTGGGGCTGAAGTGGGTCAAATCAATGGGGCAGAGCTGCTCTGGGGCACATGTGGGTCAGATCTATGGAGCAGGAGCTGCTGTGGGGCAGATTTGAATCAGATCTATAGGGCAGGAGCTGCTGTGGGTCAGATCTATGGAGCAGGAGCTGCTGTGGGGCACATGTGAGTTAGATCTATGGGGCAGGAGATGGTGTGGGGCATATGTGGGTCAGATCTATGGGGCAGGATCTCCTGGGGGCTGATGTGGGTCAGATCTGTGGGGTAAAATCTGCTGTGGGGCAAATGTGGTTCAGATCTATGGGGCAGGAGCTTCTGTGGGGTTGATGTGGGTCAGATCTATTGGACAGGATCTGCTGTTTGGCAGATGTGGGTCAGTTCTATGGGGCAGGAGCTGCTGTGGGGCAGATGTGGGTCAGATCTATGGGGCAGGAGCTGCTGTGGGGCATATGTGGGTCAGATCTATGGAGCAGGAGCTGCTGTGCGTCAGATGTGGGTCAGATCTATAGGTCAGGAGCTGCTGTGGCTGCTGTGGGTCAGTTCTATGGGGCAGGAGATGCTGTGAGGCTGATGTGGGTCAAATCAATGGGGCAGAGCTGATCTTGGGAACATGTGGGTCAGATCTATGGAGCAGGAGCTGCTGTGGGGCACATGTGAGTTAGATCTATGGGGCAGGAGCTGCTGTGGGGCAGATGTGGGTCAGATCTTTGGGGAGGATCTGCTGTGGGGCTGCTGTGGGTCAGATCTATGGGGCAGGATCTCCTGGGGGCTGATGTGGGTCAGATCTGTGGGGTAAAATCTGCTGTGGGGCAGATGTGGTTCAGATCTATGGGTCAGGAGCTGCTGTGGGGAAGATGTGGGTCAGATCTATGGGGCAAGAGCTGCTGTGGTGCAGATGTGGGTCAGATCTATGTGGCAGGAGCTGCTGTGGGGCTGATACGGTTAAGATCTATGGAGCGGGAGATGCTATGGGGCTGATGAGGGTCAGATCTATGGGGCAGGAGCTGCTGTGGGGCACATGTGAGTTAGATCTATGGGGCAGGAGATGGTGTGGGGCAGATTTGGGTCAGATGTATGGGGCAGGAGCTGATGTGGGGCTGATGTTGGTCAGATCTATAGGGCAGGAGCTGCAGTGGGGTGATGTGGGTCAGATCTATGGGGCAGAGCTGCTCTGGGGCACATGTGGGTCAGTTCTATGGAGCAGGAGCTGCTGTGGGGCAGATTTGAATCAGATCTATAGGGCAGGAGCTGCTGTGGGTCAGATCTATGGGCAGGAGCTGCTGTGGGGCACATGTGAGTTAGATCTATGGGGCAGGAGATGGTGTGGGGCAGATTTGGGTCAGATGTATGGGTCAGGAGCTGCTGTGTGGCTGATGAGGGTCAGATCTATGGGGCATGGGCTGCTGTGGGTCAGATCTACGGGACTGGAGCTGCAGTGGAGCACATGTGGGTCAGATCTATGGGGTAGAAGCTGCTGTGGGGCTGATGTGGGTCAGATCTATGGGGCAGGAGCTGCTGTGGTTAAGATCTATTTGGCAGGATCTGCTGTGGGGCAGATTTGGGTCAGATCTATGGGGCAGGAGCTGCAGTGGAGATGATGTACGTCAGATCTATGGGGCAGGAGCTGCTGTGGGGCTGATGTGGGTTATATCTATGGGGCAGGAGCTGCTGTGGGGCTGATGGGGGTCAGATCTATGGGGCAGGAGCTGTTGTGGGGCTGATGGGGGTCAGATCTATGGGGCAGGAGCTACTGTGGGGCTGATGTGGGTTAGATCTATGGGGCAGGAGCTGCTGTGGGGCTGATGTGGGTTAGGTCTATGGGGCAGGAGCTGCTGTGGGGCTGATGTGGGTCAGATCTATGGGGCAGGAGCTGCTGTGAGGGTGATGGGTGTCAGATCTATGGGGCAGGAGCTGCTGTGGTGCAGATGTGGGTCAGAGCTATGGGGCAGGAGCTGCTGTGGGGCAGAAGTGGGTAAGATCTATGGGGTAGGAGATGGTGTGTGGCAGATGTGGGTCAGATCTATGGTGTAGGAGCTGCTGTGGGGCAGATGTGGGTCAGATCTATGGGGCAGGAGCTGCTGTGGGTCAGATCTATGGGGCTGGAACAGATGTGGGCCTGATGTTGGTCAGATTTATGGAGCAGGAGCTGCTGTGTTGCAGATGTGGGTCAGATCTATGGTGCAGGAGCTGCTGTGGGGCAGATGTAGGGCTTATCTATGGGGCAGGAGCTGCTGTGAGGCTGATGGGTGTTAGATCTATGGGGAGGAGCTACTGTGGTGCAGATGTGGGTCAGAGCTATGGGGCAGGAGCTGCTGTGTGGCAGATGTGGGTCAGATCTATGGTGTAGGAGCTGCTGTGGGGCTGCTGTGGGTCAGATCTATGGGGCAGGAGCTGCTGTGGTTAAGATCTATTTGGCAGGATCTGCTGTGGGGCAGATTTGGGTCAGATCTATGGGGCAGGAGATGCTGTGGGGAACATGTGTGTCAGGTCTATGGGGCAGGAGCTGCTGTGGGGCTGATGTTGGTCAGATCTTTTGGGCAGCAGCTGCTGTGGAGCAGATCTGGGTAAGATCTATGTCGCAGGAGCTGCTGTGTGGCAGACGTGGCACATATCTATGGGGCAAAATCTGCTGTGGGGCTGATGTGGGTCAGATCTATGGGGCAGGATCTCCTGTGGGGCTGATGTGGGTCAAATCAATGGGGCAGAGCTGCTCTGGGGCACATGTGGGTGAGATCTATGGAGCAGGAGCTGCTGTGGGGCAGATTTGAATCAGATCTATAGGGCAGGAGCTGCTGTGGGTCAGATCTATGGGCAGGAGCTGCTGCGGGGCACATGTGAGTTAGATCTATGGGGCAGGAGATGGTGTGGGGCAGATTTGGGTCAGATGTATGGGTCAGGAGCTGCTGTGTTGCTGATGAGGGTCAGATCTATGGGGCATGGGCTGCTGTGGTTCAGATCTACGGGACTGGAGCTGCAGTGGAGCACATGTGGGTCAGATCTATGGGGTAGAAGCTGTTGTGGGTCTGATGGGGGTCATATCTATAAGGCAGGATCTGCTGTGGGGCTGACTTGTGTCAGATCTATGGGGCAGGAGCTGCTTTGGGGCTGATGGTGGTTAGCCCCAACCTATGGGGCAGGAGCAGCTGTGGGGCGCATGTGGGTCAGACCTATGGGGCAGGAGCTGCAGAGGGGATGATGTAGGTCAGATCTATGGGGCAGGAGTTGCTGTGGGGAATATGAGGGACATATCTATGGTGCAAAATCTGCTGTTGGACTGATGTGAGTCAGATCTATGAGTTTGGAGCTGCTGTGGGGCACATGTGGGTCAGATCTATGGGGCAGGAGATGCTGTGGGGCTGATTTGGGTCAGATCTATGTGGCAGGAGATGCTGTGGGTCAGATCTATGGGGCAGGAGCTGCTGTGGGGAACATGTGGGTCAGGTCTATGGGGCAGGAGCTGCTGTGGGCACATGTGGGTCACACTGGGACCCATATGGGGACAAAGGGAGACATCATAGAGACTCATAGGGACCTATTGGGACCAATAGGGACCCAAAGAGAGACATAGAGACCCCATAGAAACCCATGGAGACCCCATAGAGGCACAAAGTGACACATAGAGGGGCACCAAGACCCATAGAAACCAGATAGAGACTCCATATAGACACATAGGAACACATAGAGACCCACTGGGACAGTGAGACCACATATAGACTCATAGGGAGACATTAGGAGCCATTAAGAGCCATAGGGACACATAGGACGACTTTGAAACTTATAGATACCCAAAGGAAGACATTTGGGCCCAGAGATAACCATAAGAGACCCCATAGAGACCCCATAGGGGCACATAGCAACCCATAGGAGGGACATTGGGACACATAGGTACACATTGTGACCCGTAGGAAGACACTGGGACCCATAGGGGGACATTGGGACACATAGGGACCCAATGAATTACAGTGGGGGACAGTGAGACCCATAGAGATACATAAGGACCCCGCTGAGACCCATAAGAGACCCCATAGAGGCACCTAGGGACCACATTGAAACTCATAGATACTTGTAGGAAGACATTTGGGCCCAGAGATATCCATAAGAGACCCCACAGAGACCCCATAGAGGCACATAGCAACCCATAGGGGGGACATTGGGACACGTAGGGAAACATTCTGACCCATAGGGAGACACTGGGACCCATATGGGGACATTGGGACACATAGGGACCCCTTGGACTACAGTGGGGGACAGCCAGACCCATAGAGACACATAGAAACCCCGCTGAGACCCATAAGAGACCCCATAGAGGCACATAGGGACCACATTGAAACCCATAGATAGCTATAGGAAGATATTTGGGCCCAGAGATACCCATAAGAAACCACATACAAGCACATGGCAACCCATAGGGGGGACATTGGGACACATAGTGACCCATAGGGGGACATTGGGACACATAGGTACACATAGGGAGACACTGGGACCCATAGGGGGACATTGGGACACATAGTGACCCCATGGATTAAAGTGGGGGACAGTCAGATCCATCGAGACACATAGGGACCCTGCTGAGACCCATAAGAGACCCCATAGAGGAACATAGCAACCCATAGGGGGGGCATAGGGACACATAGGGACACACCGTGACCCATGAGGAGACACTGGATCCCATAGGGGGACAATGGGACACATAAGGACCCCATGGATTACAGTGGGGGACAGTGAGACCCATAGAGACACATAGGGAACCCGCTGAGACCCATAAGAGACCCCATAGAGGCACATAGGGACCTAATGTAACCCACAGATACCCACAGGGAGACGTTTGGGCCCAGAGCTATCCATAAGAGAGCCCATTGAGGCACATAGCAACCCATAGGGGGGACATTGGGACACATAGGGACACATAGTGACCCATAGGGAGACACTGGGACCCATATGGGGATATTGGGACACATAGGGACCACATGGATTACAGTGGTGGACAGTGAGACCCATAGAGACACATAGGGACTTCGTTGAGACCCATAAGAGACCCCATAGAGGCACATAGGGACCACATTGAAACCCATAGATACCCTTAGGAATACATTTGGGACGATAGTTACCCATAAAAGACCCCATAGAGACCCCATAGAGGCACATAGCAAACCATAGTGGGGACATTGGGACACATAGGGACCCCATAGAGAGACATAGAGACATATAGGGACCCATTTAGAGGCATAATAACCCCATAGAGTCCTATAGGGACACCCAGAGATCCATAGGGAAACATTGGGACCCACAGGGGCTGTGTGGGAGATTGGTAATCACAGCCTGAGCCTCTGATTAATCAGCTGAGGCAAGTGTGGGGTCAGCTGCGGGAGCACAGGTGAGAGTAATGGAGCTGTGCTCCCGGGAGGGCTGGAGCTCGACTCCACCTCCTCTGAGACCTCATTTAAGGGCTGACCCTCACTCGAGCCGCTTTCCATTATCTTTCCGAGCTCCCTGTTACCGGGTGAGGTCCCAGAAGACTGGAGGCTTGCCAACGTGACTCCCATTTCCAAGCAAGGTTGTCAGGAGGATCCGGGCAACTCCAGGCCTGTTAGCCTGACCTCGGTGCCAGGGAAGGGAATGGAACGAATTGTCTTGAGGGAGATGACAGATGCGGCAGGTGTGGGATGAGCAGGAGATCAGACCTAGCCAGCATGGGTTCGTGAAGGGCAGCTCCTGCTTGACCAATCTGATCTCCTTCTACGATCCTGTGACCCATCTGATGGATGAAGGAAAGAAAGAAAGGCTGTTGATGTGCTCTACTTGGACTTCAGCAAAGCCTTCACAACTGTCTCCCATGCTATTCTCCTACAAAAGCTGGCAGCCCTTTTCCAACCTTGAGAATTCTGTGATTCTGTGAGGCAGCATCTCTTGGACATCGCTCTGCAGTGAAGACCGCCCCAGCTTCCTCAGCGAAGGCATCACCACTGGTGAGTTTCTCTCTCGCTTAGAACCTCTGTACATTTGTTACCATCTTTGTTACCATCTGTATAGTTACCACCTAGACAGGGGGACATAGAGAGACACTGGGACCCCTAGGGACCCATAGAGATCCAGAGGAAGACATTGGGACCCATAGAGAGACACTGGGACCCATAGGGACACATAGAGAGACACTGGGACCCATAGGGACACATAGAGACCCATAGACAGTCATTGGGAGCCATAAGGATAAATTGAGACCCATAGAGACCCCATTGAGACCCATAGTGCCTCAAAGAAACCCATAGCGACCCCATAGTCACCCATAGCGCCCCATAGGAACACAAAGATACCCCATAAAGCCCCATAGTGACCCATAGGGGCCCAAAGAGACCCCATAGCACCCCATAGCTACTCCATAGTGCCCCATAGCAGCCCATGGAGCCTCATAGACACTCCATTGTGCCCCAGAGCACCCCATTGCACCCCATAGGGACCCATAGACACAGCATACTGCTCCATAGAGCCCCATAGACACCCCATAGTTCCCCACAGCACCACATAGCAGCCCACAGTGCCCCATAGACACCACATAAGGCCCTACAGCCACACCATAGAGCCCAATTGAACCAAATAGACACCCCATATCGCCCCATACTGCCTGTAGACACCCCATAGAGCCCCATAGAAACTTACTGAACCCCATACAGACCCCATGCAGACCCCATAGAGCCCCACAGACAACCCATAGATCCCCAAAGACATCCCATAGACGCCCCATAGGGACCTCATAGCGCCCCATAGAAACCCCATTCTTCCGCATAGAGCCCCATAGCAAACCATAGCACCCCATAGTCACCCATAGCGCCCCATAGGAACCCAAGGATACCCCAAAGCACCGCATAGCCACCACATAGTGACCCATAGTGACCCATAGGGGCCCAAAGAGACCCCATAGCACCCCATAGCTACTCCATAGTGCCCCATAGCAGCCCATGGAGCCTCATAGACACTCTCTTGTGCCCCACAGCACCCCATTGCACCCCATAGAGACCCATAGACACCCTATACTGCTCCATAGAGCCCCATAGACACCCCATAGTGCCTCACAGCACCAAATAGCACAACATAGTGCCACATAGACACCACATAAGGACATATAGCCGCGCCATAGAGCCCCACAGACATCCCATAGAGCCCCGTAGGCAACCCATTGTGCCCCATAGAGCTCCCATAGCCACCCATAGCAACTAATTTACCAAATAGACACACTATAGCATTCCATAGACACCCCATAGAAACCTCAGAACGCCCCATAGAGCTCCATAGGCATCCCATAGAGCCCCATAGAGAACCCATAGAGGCACATAGCAACCCATAGGGGGGACATTGGGACACATAGGGACACATAGTGACCCATAGGGAGACACTGGGACCCATAGGGTGACATTGGGACACATAGGGACACCATGGATTACATGGTTGATACAACCCATGTTGTATGTTTTCATGTTTATCAACATGGTTGATGTGGGTCAGATCTATGGGGCAGGAGCTGCTGTGGGGCACATGTGGGTCAGATCTATTGGGCCGGAGGTGCTGTGGGGCTGATGTAGGAAAGATCTATGGGGCAGGAGATGCTTTGGGGCAGATGTGGGTCAGGTCTATTGGGCTGGAGCTGCTGTGGGGCACTTGTGGGTCAGATCTATGAGGCAGGGGCTGCTGTGGGTCAGATCTATGGGGCAGGAACAAATGTGGGCCTGATGTTGGTCAGATTTATGGAGCAGGAGCTGCTGTGTTGCAGATGTGGGTCAGATCTATGTTGCTGGAGCTGCTGTGGGGCAGATGTAGGGCATATCTATGGGGCAGGAGCTGCTGTGAGGCTGATGGGTGTTAGATCTATGGGGAGGAACTGCTGTGGTGCAGATGTGAGTCACATCTATGGGGCGGGAGATGCTGTGTGACTGATGTGGGTCAAATCTATGGGGCAGGAGCTGCTGTGAGGCGCATGTGGGTCAGACCTATGGGGCAGGAGCTGCTGTGGGGCGCATGTGGGTCAGCTCTATGGGGCAGGAGTTGCTGTTGGGCAGATGTGGGACATAACTATGGGGCAAAATCTGCTGTGGGGCTGATGTGGGTAAGTTCTATGAGACAGGAGCTGCTGTGTTTCAGATCTATGGGGCAGGAGCAGCTCTGGGGCACATGTGGGTCAGATCTATGTGTTAGGAGCTGCTGTGGGGCACATGTGGGTCAGATCTATGTGTTAGTAGCTGCTGTGGGGCACATGTGGGTCAGATCTATTGGGCAGGAGATGCTGTGGGGCAGATGTGGGTCAGATCTATGGGGCAAAGGCTGCTGTGTGGCAGATGTGGGTCAGATCTATGGGGCAGGAGCTGCTGTGGCTCAGATGTGGGTCAGATCTATAGGTCAGGAGCTGCTGTGGCTGATGTGGGCCAGTTCTATGGGGCAGGAGATGCTGTGAGTCAGATGTATGAGGCAGGAGCTGCTTTGGGGCAGATGGGGGTCAGATCTATGGGGCAGGAGATGCTGTCGAGATGATGTGGGTCAGATCTATGGGGCAGGAGCTGCTGTGGGGAGATGGGGGTCAGATCTATGGGGCAGGAGATGCTGTGGAGCAGATGTGGGTCAGATCTATGGGGCAGGAGCTGCTGTGGGGCAGATGTGGGTCAGATCTATGGGCAGGAGCTGCTGTGCTGCACATGTTGGTAGGGTCTATGGGGCAGGAGCTGCTGTGGGGCAGATGTGGGTCAGATCTATGGGGCAGGAGCTGCTGTGGGGCTGATGTTGGTCAGATCTTTAGGGCAGCAGCTGCTGTGGAGCAGATCTGGGTAAGATCTATGTCGCAGGAGATGCTGCGGGGCAGACATGGCACATATCTATGGGGCAAAATGTGCTGTGGGGCTGATGAGGGTCAGATCTATGGGGCAGGATCTCCTGTGGGGCTGATGTGGGTCAAATCAATGGGGCAGAGCTGCTTTGGGGCACATGTGGGTCAGATCTATGGGGCAGGAGATGCTGTGGGGCTGATTTGGGTCAGATCTATGTGGCAGGAGATGCTGTGGATCAGATCTATGGGGCAGGATCTGCTGTGGGGAACATGTGGGTCAGGTCTATGGGGCAGGAGCTGCGGAGGGCACATGTGGGTCAGATCTATGGGGCAGGAGCAGCTCTGGGGCACATGTGGGTCAGATCTATGTGTTAGGAGCTGCTGTGGGGCAGATGTGGGTCAGATCTATGGGGCAAAGGCTGCTGTGTGGCAGATGTGGGTCAGATCTATGGGGCAGGAGCTGCTGTGGGTCAGATGTGGGTGAGATCTATGGGGCAGGAGATGCTGTGGAGCAGATGTGGGTCAGATCTATAGGTCAGGAGCTGCTGTGGCTGATGTGGGCCAGTTCTATGGAGCAGGAGATGCTGTGAGTCAGATGTATGAGGCAGGAGCTGCTGTGGGGCAGATGGGGGTCAGATCTATGGGGCAGGAGATGCTGTGGGGCAGATGTGGGTCAGATCTATGGGTCAGGAGCTGCTGTGCTGCACATGTTGGTAGGGTCTATGGGGCAGGAGCTGCTGTGGGGCAGATGTGGGTCAGATCTATGGGGCAGGAGCTGCTGTGGGGCTGATGTTGGTCAGATCTTTGGGGCAGCAGCTGCTGTGGAGCAGATCTGGGTAAGATCTATGTCGCAGGAGTTGCTGTGGGGCAGACGTGGCACATATCTATGGGGCAAAATCTTCTGTGGGGCTGATGTGGGTCAGATCTATGGGTCAGGATCTCCTGTGGGGCTGATGTGGGTCAAATCAATGGGCCAGAGCTGCTCTGGGGCACATGTGGGTCAGATCTATGGAGCAGGAGCTGCTGTGGGGCAGATTTGAATCAGATCTATAGGGCAGGAGCTGCTGTGGGTCAGATCTATGGGCAGGAGCTGCTGTGGGGCACATGTGAGTTAGATCTATGGGGCAGGAGATGGTGTGGGGCAGATTTGGGTCAGATGTATGGGTCAGGAGCTGCTGTGTGGCTGATGAGGGTCAGATCTATGGGGCATGGGCTGCTGTGGGTCAGATCTGCGGGACTGGAGCTGCAGTGGAGCACATGTGGGTCAGATCTATGGGGTAGAAGCTGCTGTGGAGCTGATGGGGGTCATATCTATAAGGCAGGAGCTGCTGTGGGGCTGACTTGGGTCAGATCTGTGAGGCAGGAGCTGCTGTGGGGCTGACTTGGGTCAGATCTATGGGGCAGGAGCTGCTGTGGAGCAGATCTGGGTAAGATCTATGTCGCAGGAGTTGCTGTGGGGCAGACGTGGCACATATCTATGGGGCAAAATCTGCTGTGGGGCTGATGTGGGTTAGATCTATGGGGCAGGAGCTGTTGTGGGGCTGATGGGGGTCAGATCTATGGGGCAGGAGCTGCTGTGGGGCTGATGTGGGAAAGATCTATGGGGCAGGAGCTGCTGTGGGTCAGATTGTCATGGTTTAATAATGTTGTAATTTTGCTATCAGTATTCCACATCATAACATCATATAAAGCATGAATAATTTTACTGAATCTGCAACTTACAGAAGAAGACTACATCTCCCAGAGAGCAACACGGTGGGTCACGGGACCTGGACTCTATATTAACTCTGTCGCAGAACAGACTGACGTCTTTCGAGTTCTGGCGTTCAGGGCAGTGTGTGGGAGCCTTCAGCCGTTCGCCCAGATTCACAGTAGGCCTCTCGGTTACGGGACTCATTCTCTCTCCTATTTTGCTTGATTCATTAGCTCAATTTTCAATTATATTGTATTCTATTGTGTTATCCTGTATTTCGATATAGTATTTAGTAAATAAGTGTGCCTCCTTACATCGTTGCCGCTGTTTTCTTTTCTTAATTAACTTTTTCTTTTCGGCTGAGGGCCCTTCAGGGGCCCACGGCCCTTGTCACGGACGCAGGTGGATTTTTCGTTCAAACCGTGACAGATTTGGTAGCAGAGGATGGTTCCACTGTTGCAGCCACACCCATAAGGCATTTGCCACCATCCATGAATCAGTATAAAGATGAAGCATTGGCCACCTCTCCCGTTCAGCCACATCTAAAGCCAGCTGAACAGCCTTTACCTCTGCAAATTGACTTGATTCTCCTTTACCTTCAGTGGCCTCTGCAACTTGTCGTGTGGGGCTCCATACAGCAGCTTTCCATCTGCGATGCTTCCCTACAATACGACATGATCCGTCTGTGAATAGGGCAAATTACTTTTCGTTTTCTGGTAGCTCATTGTATGGTGGTGCCTCTTTAGCACGTGATACCTCTTCTGTAGGTGGTGTTTCAATTTTTTTACTCTCAGGCCAGTCCATGATCACTTCTAGAATTCCAGGACGGCTGAGTTTTCCCATTCGAGCTCGTTGAGTAATTAATGAAATCCACTTACTCCAAGTGGCATCAGTAGCATGATGGGTGGAGGGAACCTGTCCTTTAAACATCCAATTTATTACTGGCAAGCGAGGTGCTAGAAGAAGCTGAACCTCTGTCCCAACTACTTCAGAAGCAGCCCGATCAATCCATGGCAAATTGTTGGGCTGTGCTTCCACCCCTGAGGTAAACGGTTCCAGGTGTACTGAATACCTCTCCAGGTAAAAGCAAACTGTGGCCTACATTTTGCAGCCAATGGGATGGAAAAGAAGGCATTAGCAATGTCAATGGTGGCATACCACCTAGCTTCTTTTGACTCCAGTTCATACTGGAGTTCTAGCATGTCTGTCTGGTACAGCAGCACTTAATGGAGGTGTGACTTCATTCAGGCCATGGTAATCCACCGTCAGCCTCCATTCCCCACTGGTTTTACACACTGGCCATATGGGGCTGTTAAAAGGCGAGTGAGTTTTGCTAATCACTCCCTGATTCTCTAATTGGCGAATTAGCTTGTGAATGGGGAGCAATGAGTCCCTATTGGTGCGGTACTGCCGTCTGTGAACCACTCTGGTGACAATTGGTACCTCTTGGTCTTTTACCTGGTGCAACCTCCCAGCACCCGCTGGGAGACCCAGCGCTCGCTGCGTTGCTTCCGTCCTCCGTTCGGGGGGTTCCGTGCGCCGGCGCCGGCGCGTGGAAAGGGGGTGTGCGGCTGGTCGCGCGCGGGCGCGTGCCAGGCCCCCTTTCGCCCGGTTTTTCCCCATCCATCCATCCATCCATCCATCCATCCATCCATCCATCCATCCATCCACCTTTCCGCTTCGTGGCGGCGCGGGGTAGACCTGGGCGACCATCCACCCGCTCGATCGGCGGGTGCAGTTTCCCGTCCGTGCCGCGGGTAGACGTGTCGTCCGTAGCGGGGTTGACCTGTCGGCCGGTGCCGTTTCCCGTCCGTGCCGCGGGTAGACGTGTCGGCCGTAGCCGCGCGTCACGCAGCTGTGTCAAGCGGTAAGGGTACGACGAACGGCCAGCCGCCCCCCGACCTGACCCGACCCGACCCGACCCGACCGCTTCCGCCGTTGACCCACCCCCATCTTTTTATTACTTTTATTTTATTTTATTTTATTTTATTTTATTTTATTTTACCGCGACATTTTACGATCTATCTGTACTTTTTCACACCTTCTTCTCTTCTACTTTTCTTTGACTTCTGCCTTCCCTTCCCTTCCCTTCCCTTCCCTTCCCTTCCCTTCCCTTCCCTTCCCTTCCCTTCCCTTCCCTTCCCTTCCCTTCCCTTCCCTTCCCTTCCCTTCCCTTCCCTTCTTCTCTTTCTCCTTGTCGCCCGCGCATGAGTAGGCCCGGCCCGACCTGGACCGGCACGGCCTCTGTCACGAAGAAGGGGGTCGCTTGCGTGGCCGGGGGTCCGCGACGGGGTTGCAGGTATGCGGGTAGACCTGGCTGCCGGCGCCTGATCTTCCCGGCCCCGCGTCCGTCTTCCACCTTCCCCCCCCACCCCCCCAGTCCACACCGCACGAGCGGGAACCCGACCCGTACCCGACGGCAGCCCGCCTCCACCTGCCCCCACCCCGGCCCTCGCCCACAACCCGCCCTCTCCCGGACGCATCTCGCCCGACCGGCCCGCGACCGTGCTTTTTTATTTCTTTGTTTGTTTGTTTGTTGTTTGGTCGGTCGGTCACTCGCTCGGTTATTTGTTTGGACCCGATTGGCCCGTTTGGTTTTTTTCTTTTCTTTCCTTTTTCCGCCGGGGTGCTCCTGACGGCTCGGCCCAATGGCGGTTCGACTCGGCAACCGGAGCCCGCCAAAACGCCTCGCCACCCCCCAGCCCCACTGCCACTACCGCCACCACCTCCTCCTCCCGCCGAAAATCCCACGTACCGTTCCACCTCATCTGCCGGCTGGGAGAGAGGCTAGGCGCGAACCCCGCGGGGGATGCGGCCGCCTCCCGCCGGCCCACCTCTCGCCGCTGCCGTCTTCCCGCCGCTCTTTCGCCATCCCTCGCCACGCGGCCTGCCCGCAGTCCGGATATCCGGCCCGAACGGACCACGGTGGGCAGGGCCCGCGCACGCGCCCACGCTCTTCCTGCAGAGCCGGGGAGGCGGGGGGGGCGGGGCGGCTTTTTCAAAATATAAAAAAGGGGAAAGTAAAGAAGAACCCACGAGAAAAACAAACAAACAAACAAACAAACAAACGGAAAATAATAAAACCGAGAGGGCACGTGGGGGCACGGACAAACAATTGAACGGACCAAAGTACGAACGAACGGACGAACAAACAAACACGCAGACAAAAGGGCAAAACCGCGGTGGCGGTGGCGGGACGGCCAGCTTCAAGCAAGGCCGAACCGAGAAGCCCGAGTGCGCCCCGACCCGGCGAACAGCGGCCGGCTAATACGTGCACCCTGGTCGTTCCGCGGCTGTGGCCGAGTGGCGTCTCCGTGGCGCCTCCGGTGCTTTGGCACAGTCAACACGGCTCGACCCCTGGCCATCGCGGCTCGAGTGCGCCGGCACGGTCCAGCCTCTCCCGGCGGGCTCCGCTCGGCTTGGACGTTCCACGGAAGTGGCCAAGTGTCGCTCTCGTGGCGGCTCCTCTGCGCTGGCACTGTCTACCCGGCTCCGAGCGTCTCCAGAGGGTGGGGGGGAGTAAGGGGGGGGGGGAAAGGGGGGACACGGCGTCGGCGGCTAGGCGTCGCTGCCCATGCGTCTCGAATAGGTCGGCACGGTCTACCCGGCTCCGAGCGGGCCGTGGGGCTCGGCGGTGGCGGTTAGGGGTCGCTGCCTATGCGGCTCGGCTAGGTTGGCACGGTCTACCATGCTCCGTGCGTGCGCGAGGGCTCGGCGGCGGTCGCTAGGTGTCGCTGCACGTCTGCCAGCCCGTCCGTCAGCGACCTCTAGCGTCCGCGGCGGAGCAGGGTAGACTGTGCCGACGTGAGCCGGCCGCCGCTCGGCGACCCCTGGCCGCCGCCGCATGAGCTTCGGTCCGCTCGGAGCCGGGTAGACCGTGCCGACCAACTCGAGCCGGACGTGCAGCGACCGCTGGCCAAGGCGGAGGCTCGTGTGCACCGGCACGGTCCAGCCTCTCCCGGCGGGCTCCGTTCGGTTCGGACGTTCCTCGGTGGTGTCCGGGGGGTCTCAGCCGCGGAGGCTCGGGTGCGCCGGCACTGCACAGCCTCTCCCGGCGGGCTCCGCTCGGCACGGACGTTCCTCGGCGGCGTCCGGCGATCTGAGCCGTGGCGGCTCGAGTGCGCCGGCACGGTCCAACCGCTCCCGGCGGGCTCCGCTCGGCACGGACGTTCCTCGGCTGCGTCCGGCGATCTGAGCAGAGGCGGCACGAGTGCGCCGGCACGGTCCAACCGCTCCCGGCGGGTTCCGCTCGGCTCGGACGTTCCTGGGTGCTGTCCGGGGGGTCTCAGCCGCGGAGGCTCGGGTGCGCCGGCACTGCACAGCCTCTCCCGGCGGGCTCCGCTCGGCACGGACGTTCCTCGGCTGCGTCCGGCGATCTGAGCAGAGGCGGCACGAGTGCGCCGGCACGGTCCAACTGCTCTAGGCGGGCTCGGCTCGGCTCGGACGTTCCGCGGCGGCATCCGGGGGGTCTCAGCCGCGGAGGCTCGGGTGCGCCGGCCCGGTCCAGCCTCTCCCAGCGGGCTCCGCTCGGTTCGGACGTTCCTCGGCGGCGTCCGGCGATCTGAGCCACGGCGGCTCGAGTGCTCCGGCACGGTCCAACTGCTCCCGGCGGGTTCCGCTCGGCTCGGACGCTCCTGGGCGGAGTCGGGCGATCTGAGCCGCGGCGGCTCGAGTGCGCCGGCACGGTCCAACCGCTCTCGGCGGGCTAGGCTCTGCTCGGACGTTCCGCGGTTGCGTCGGGGCGGTCTCAGCCGCGGAGGCTCGGGTGCGCCGGCACGGTCCAGCCTCTCCCGGCGGGCTCCGCTCGGCTCGGACGATCCTCGGCGGCGTCCGGCGATCTGAGCCGCGGCGGCTCGAGTGCGCCGGCACGGTCTAGTCTCTCCCGGCGGGCTCCGCTCGGCTTCGACGTTCCTCGGCGGCGTCCGGCAATCTGAGCCGCGGCGGCTCGAGTGCGCCGGCACGGTCCAACCGCTCCCGGCGGGTTCTGCTCGGCTCGGACGCTCCTCGGCGGAGTCGGGCGATCTGAGCCACGGCGGCACGGTCCAGCCTCTCCAGGCGGACTCAGCTCGGCTCGGACGTTCCGCGGAAGTGGCCAAGTGCCGCTCTTGTGGGGGGGGGGGAAGAGGGGGGTGGTGGTGAGGAGTAAGGGGGGGGGGGGGGCACGGCGTCGGCGGCTAGGCGTCGCTGCCCATGCAGCTCGACTAGGTCGGCACGGTCTACCCGGCTCCGAGCGGGCCGTGGTGCTCGGCGGCGGCTGCTAGAGGTCGCTGCCTATGTGGCTCAACTAGGTCGGCACGGTCTACCCGGCTCCGAGCGTGCCGTGGTGCTCGGCGGCGGTTGCTAGAGGTCGCTGCCTATGCGGCTCGACTAGGTCGGCACGGTCTACCGAGCTCAGGGCGTGCCGTGGTGCTCGGCGGCGTCTGCTAGAGGTCGCTTCCTATGCGGCTCGACTAGGTCGGCACGGTCTACCCGGCTCCGAGCGGGCCGTGGTGCACGGCGGCGGCTGCTAGAGGTCGCTGCCCATGCGGCTCAACTAGGTCGGCACGGTCTACCCTGCTCCGTGCGTGCGCGAGGGCTCGGCGGGGTCACTAGGTGTCGCTGCACGTCTGCCAGCCCGTCCGTCAGCGACCTCTAGCGTCCGCGGCGGAGCAGGGTAGACCGTGCCGATGTGAGCCGGCCGCCGCTCAGCGACCCCTGGCCGCCGCCCCATGAGCTTCGGTCCGCTCGGAGCCGGGTAGACCATGCCGACCAACTCGAGCCGGACGTGCAGCGACCGCTGGCCAGCGCGGAGGCTCGTGTGCGCCGGCACGGTCCAGCCCCTCCCTGCGGGCTCCGCTCGGCACAGATTTTCCTCGTCGGCGTCCGGCGATCTGAGCCGCGGCGGCTCGAGTGCGCCGGCACGGTCCAACCGCTCTTGGCGGGTTCCGCTCGGCTCGGACGCTTCTGGGCGGAGTCGGGCGATCTGAGCCGCGGCAGCTCGAGTGCACCGGCACGGTCCAACCGCTCTCGGCGGGCTAGTCTTTGCTCGGACGTTCCGCGGTGGCGTCCGGTGGGTCTCAGCCGCGGAGGCTCGGGTGCGCCGGCACGGTCCAGCCTCTCCCGGCAAGCTCCGCTCGGCTCGGACGTTCCTCGGCGGCGTCCGGCGATCTGAGCCACGTCGGCTCGATTGCGCCGGCACGGTCCAACCGCTCCCGGCGGGTTCCGCTCGGCTCGGACGCTACTCGGCGGAGTCGGGCGATCTGAGCCGCGGCGTCACGGTCCAGCCTCTCCAGGCGGACTCAGCTCGGCTCGGACGTTCCGCGGAAGTGGCCAAGTGCCGCTCTTGTGGGGGGGGGGGAACAGGGGAGTGGTGAAGGTGGGAGTAAGGAGTGTGGGGGGGGGGGGCACGGCGTCGGCGGCTAGGCGTCGCTGCCCATGCGGCTCGACTAGGTCGGCACGGTCTACCCGGCTCCGAGTGGGCCGTGGTGCTCGGCGGCGGCTGCTAGAGGTCGCTGCCTATGCAGCTCAACTAGGTCGGCACGGTCTACCCTGCTCCGAGCGGGCCGTGGTGCTCGGCGGCGGCTGCTAGAGGTCGCTGCCTATGCGGCTCGACTTGGTCGGCACGGTCTACCCGGCTCAGGGCGTGCCGTGGTGCTCGGCGGCGTCTGCTAGAGGTCGCTGCCTATGCGGCTCGACTAGGTCGGCACAGTCTACCCGGCTCTGAGCGGGCCGTGGTGCACGGCGGCGGCTGCTAGAGGTAGCTGCCCATGCGGCTCGACTAGGTCGGCACGGTCTACCCTGCTCCGTGCGTGCGCGAGGGCTCGGCGGCGGTCACTAGGTGTCGCTGCACGTCTGCCAGCCCGTCCGTCAGCGACCTCTAGCGTCCGCGGCGGAGCATGGTAGACCGTGCCGACGTGAGCCGGCCGCCGCTCAGCGACCCCTGGCCGCCGCCGCATGAGCTTCGGTCCGCACGGAGCCGTGTAGACCGTGCCGACCAACTTGAGCCAGACGTGCAGCGACCGCTGGCCAGCGCGGAGGCTCGTGTGCGCCGGCACGGTCCAGCCTCTCCCGGCGGGCTCCGTTCCGTTCGGACGTTCCTCGGTGGTGTCCGGGGGGTCTGAGCCGCGGCGGCTCGAGTGCGCCGGCACTGCACAGCCCCTCCCTGCGGGCTCCGCTCGGCACAGACTTTCCTCGTCGGCGTCCGGTGATCTGAGCCGCGGCAGCTCGAGTGCGCCGGCACGGTCCAACCGCTCCCGGCGGGTTCCGCTCGGCTCGGACGCTCCTCGGCGGAGTCGGGCGATCTGAGCCGCGGCGGCACGGTCCAGCCTCTCCATGCGGACTCAGCTCGGCTCGGACGTTCCGCGGAAGTGGCCAAGTGCCGCTCTTGTGGGAAGGGGTGGAAGGGGGGGGGGGTGGAAGGGGGAATAAAGGGGGGGGGGGGGGTCCGGCGTCGGCGGCTAGGCGTCGCTGCCCATGCGGCTCGACTAGGTCGGCACGGTCTACCCAGCTCCGAGCGGGCCGTGGTGCTCGGCGGCGGCTGCAAGAGGTCGCTGCCTATGCGTCTCGACTAGGTCAGCACGGTCTACCCGGCTCCGAGCGGGCCGTGGTGCTCGGCGGCGGCTGCTAGAGGTCGCTGCCTATGCGGCTCGACTAGGTCGGCACGGTCTACCCGGCTCTGAGCGGGCCGTGGTGCTCGGCGGCGGCTGCTAGAGGTCGCTGCCTATGCGTCTCGACTAGGTCAGCACGGTCTACCCGGCTCCGAGCAGGCCGTGGTGCTCGGCGGCGGCTGCTAGAGGTCGCTGCCTATGCGTCACGACTAGGTCGGCACGGTCTACCCGGCTCTGAGCGGGCCGTGGTGCTCGGCGGCGGCTGCTAGAGGTCGCTGCCTATGCGGCTCGACTAGGTCGGCACGGTCTACCCGGTTTCGAGCAGGCCATGGTGCTCGGCGGCGGATGCTAGAGGTCGCTGCCTATGCGGCTCGACTAGGTCGGCACGGCCTACACGGCTCTAAGCGGGCCGTGGTGCTCGGCGGCGGCTGCTAGACGTCGCTGCCTATGCGGCTCGACTAGGTCGGCACGGCATACCCGGCTCAGGGCGGGCCGTGGTGCTCGGCGGCGTCGACTAGAGGTCGCTGCCTATGTGTCTCGACTAGGTCGGCACGGTCTACCCTGCTCCGTGCGTGCGCGAGGGCTCGGCGGCGGTCGCTAGGTGTCGCTTCACGTCTGCCAGCCCGTCCGTCAGCGACCTCTAGCGTCCGCGGCGGAGCAGGGAGGACCGTGCCGACGTGAGCCGGCCGCCGCTCAGCGACCCCTGGCCGCGGCCACATGAGCTTCGGTCCGCTCGGAGCCTGGTAGACCGTGCCGACCAACTCGAGCCGGACGTGCAGCGACCGCTGGCCAGCGCGGAGGCTCGTGTGCGCCGGCACGGTCCATCCTCTCCCGGCGGGCTCCGTTCGGTTCGGACGTTCCTCGGTGGTGTCCGGGGGGTCTGAGCCGCGGCGGCTCGAGTGCGCCGGCACTGCACAGCCCCTCCCTGCGGGCTCCGCTCGGCACGGACTTTCCTCGTCGGCGTCCAGCGATCTGAGCCGCGGCGGCTCGAGTGCGCTGGCACGGTCAAACCGCTCTTGGCGGGTTCCGCTCAACTCGGATGCTCCTGGGCGGAGTCGGGCGATCTGAGCCGCGGCGGCCCGAGTGCGCCGGCACGGTCCAACCGCTCCTGGCGGGTTCCGCTCGGCTCGGACGCTCCTGGGCGGAGTCGGGCGATCTGAGCCGCGGCGGCACGGTCCAGCCTCTCCAGGCGGACTCAGCTCGGCTCGGACGTTCCGCGGAAGTGGCCAAGTGCCGCTCTTGTGGGGGGGGGGGAAGAGGGACGGGTGAAGGGGAGAGTAAGGGGAGGGGGGGGGGGGGCACGGCGTCGGCGGCTAGGCGTCGCTGCCCATGCAGCTCGACTAGGTCGGCACGGTCTACCCGGCTCCGAGCGGGCCGTGGTGCTCGGCGGCGGCTGCTAGAGGTCGCTGCCTATGCGGCTCGACTAGGTCGGCACGGTCTACCCGGCTCCGAGCGGGCCGTGGTGCTCGGCGGCGGCTGCTAGAGGTCGCTGCCTATGCGTCACGACTAGGTCGGCACGGTCTTCCCGGCTCCGAGCGGGCCGTGGTGCTCGGCGGCGGCGACTAGGGGTCGCTGCCCGTGCGGCTTGCGTGTAGCTGCCAGGTCTACCCGCTTTCGGCTAGGCTTTTCCGCCCTGTGAGATGGGGGGGTGCTAAAGCTCCGGAGCTTGCTGGGGGGTCGCTGTAGTTTCTTACCTACCGCTACGTCGACGTAGAGCGCCGCTTACCCTCGGCGCCGCTGCCGGTAGTCGGCGCCGTTCTTTTCCGAAGCAGTTTTTTCTTACGCCTTCCCTTTTCGTCTGCAGGAGCGAGCGCGTGCTCGTCTCCAGAGGCGGCAACGAGCGGGCGCAGGCGAGCGCGGTTGAGCGCCGGGCTGTGGAGTTTTTTGGTTGCGGCTTCCCGCCGCTCTTTCGCCATCCCTCGCCACGCGGCCTGCCCGCAGTCCGGATTTCCGGCTCGAACGGACCCCGCTCAAATGCGCCGGCACTATCCAACCGCTCCCGGCGGGCACCGCTCGGCTCGGACGTTCCTCGGAATCAGCCAAATGTCGCTCCCGTGGCGTCTCCGCAGGCAAAAACGCATAGCCGGCGCCGCAAAGCTCGCGAGCAGCACCGAGCCGGGGAAACCGTGCCGTGGAGCACCTGTGGGGCACATGTGGGTCAGACCTATGGGGCAGAAGCTGCAGAGGGGATGATGTAGGTCAGATCTATGGGGCAAGAGTTGCTGTGGGGCAGATGAGGGACATATCTATGGTGCAAAATATGCTGTTGGACTGATGTGGGTCAGATCTATGAGTTTGGAGCTGCTGTGGGGCACATGTGGGTCAGATCTATGGGCCAGGAGCTGCTGCGGGGCTAATTTGGGTCAGATCTATGGGTCAGCAACTACTGTGGGGAACATGTGGGTCAGAGCTATGGGGCAGGAGCTGCTGTGGGGCAGAAGTGTGTAAGATCTATGGGGTAGGAGATGGTGTTTGGCAGATGTGGGTCAGATCTATGGTGTAGGAGCTGCTGTGGGGCTGATGTGGGTCAGATCTATGGGGCAGGAGCTGCTGTGGTTAAGATCTATTTGGCAGGATCTGCTGTGGGGCAGATTTGGGTCAGATCTATGGGGCAGGAGCTGCAGTGGAGATGATGTACGTCAGATCCATGGGGCAGGAGCTGCTGTGGGGCTGCTGTGGGTTAGATCTATGGGGCAGGAGCTGTTGTGGGTCATATCGATTGGGCACCAGCTGCTTTACATATGATGTGTGTCAGATCTATGGGGCAGGAGCTGCAGTGGGGCTGATGGGGGTCAGATCTATGAAGCAGGAGCTACTGTGGGGCTGATGTGGGTCAAATCAATGGGGCAGAGCTGCTCTTGGGAACATGTGGGTCAGATCTATGGGGCAGGAGCTGCTGTGGGGCTGATGTGGGTCAGATCTATAGGGCAGGAGCTGCTGTGCGAAAGATGTGGGTCAGATCTATGTGGCAGGAGCTGCTGTGGGTCTGATGTGGGTCAGATCTATGGGGCAGGAGCTGCTGTGGGGCTGATGTGGGTCAGATCTATGGGGCAGGAGCTGCTGTGAGGCTGATGGGTGTTAGATCTATGGGGAGGAGCTGCTGTGGTGCAGATGTGGGTCAGAGCTATGGGGCAGGAGCTGCTGTAGGGCAGAAGTGGGTAAGATCTATGGGGTAGGAGATGGTGTGTGGCAGATGTGGGTCAGATCTATGGTATAGGAGCTGCTGTGGGGCTGATGTGGGTCAGATCTATGGGGCAGGAGCTGCTGTGGTTAAGATCTATTTGGCAGGATCTGCTGTGGGGCAGATGTGGGTCAGAGCTATGGGGAAGGAGCTGCTTTGGGGCAGAAGTGGGTAAGATCTATGGGGTAGGAGATGGTGTGTGGCAGATGTGGGTCAGATCTATGGGGCAGGAGCTGCTGTGGGTCTGATGTGGGTCAGATCTATGGGGCAGGAGCTGCTGTGCGACAGATGTGGGTCAGATCTATGGGGCAGGAGCTGCTGTGGGTCAGATCTATGGGGCAGGAACAGATGTGGGCCTGATGTCGGTCAGATTTATGGAGCAGGAGCTGCTGTGTTGCAGATGTGGGTCAGATCTATGGTGCAGAAGCTGCTGTGGGGCAGATGTAGGGCATATCTATGGTGTAGGAGCTGCTGTGAGGCTGATGGGTGTCAGATCTATGGGGCAGGAGCTGCACTGGGGCTTATGGGGGTCAGATCTATGGGGCAGGAACTACTATGGGGCTGATGTGGGTCAAATCTATGGGTCAGCAGCTGCTGTGGGTCTGATGTGGGTCAGATCTATGGGGCAGGAGCTGCTGTGGGGCTGATGTGGGTCAGATCTATGGGGCAGGAGATGCTGTGGGTCAGATCTATGGGGCAGGAGCTGCTGTTGGGAACATGTGGGTCAGGTCTATGGGGCAGGAGCTGCTGTGGGGCTGATGTGGGTCAGATCTATGGGGCAGGAGATGCTGTGGGTCAGATCTATGGGGCAGGAGCTGCTGTGGTTAAGATCTATTTGGCAGGATCTGCTGTGGGGCAGATTTGGGTCAGATCTATGGGGCAGGAGCTGCAGTGGAGATGATGTACGTCAGATCTATGGGGCAGGAGCTGCTGTGGGGCTGCTGTGGGTCAGATCCTTGGGGCTGAAGCTGCTGTGGGTCATATCTATTGGGCAGCAGCTGCTTTACATATGATGTGTGTCAGATCTATGGGGCAGGAGCTGCTGCGGGGCTGATGTTGGTCTGATCTATGGGGCAGGAGCTGCTGCGGGGCTGATTTGGGTCAGATCTATGGGGCAGGAGCTGCAGTGGGGCTGATGTGGGTTAGATCTATGGGGCAGGAGCTGCTGTGGGGCTGATGGGGGTCAGATCTATGGGGCAGGAGCTACTGTGGGGCTGATGGGGGTCAGATCAATGGGGCAGGAGCTCCTGTGGGGCTGATGTTGGTCTGATCTATGGGGCAGGAGCTGCTGCGGGGCTGATTTGGGTCAGATCTATGGGGCAGGAGTTGCTGTGCGACATATGTGGGTCAGATCTATGGGGCAGGTGCTACTGTGCGACATATGTGGGTCAGATCTATGGGGCAGGAGCTACTGTGGGGCTGATGGGGGTCAGATCTATGGGGCAGGAGCTACTGTGGGGCTGATGTGGGTTAGATCTATGGGGCAGGAGCTGCTGCGGGGCTGATGTTGGTCTGATCTATGGGGCAGGAGCTGCTGCGGGGCTGATTTGGGTCAGATCTATGGGGCAGGAGCTGCAGTGGGGCTGATGTGGGTTAGATCTATGGGGCAGGAGCTGTTGTGGGGCTGATGGGGGTCAGATCTATGGGGCAGGAGCTACTGTGGGGCTGATGGGGGTCAGATCTATGGGGCAGGAGCTCCTGTGGGGCTGATGTTGGTCTGATCTATGGGGCAGGAGCTGCTGCGGGGCTGATTTGGGTCAGATCTATGGGGCAGGAGCTGCAGTGGGGCTGATGTGGGTCAGATCTATGGGGCAGGAGTTGCTGTGGGGCTGATATGGGTCAGATCCTTGGGGCTGAAGCTGCTGTGGGTCATATCTATTGTGCAGCAGCTGCTTTACATATCATGTGTGTCAGATCTATGGGGCAGGAGCTGCTGTGGGGCTGATGTGGGTTAGATCTATGGGGCAGGAGCTGTTGTGGGGCTGATGGAGGTCAGATCTATGGGGCAGGAGCTACTGTGGGGCTGATGGGGGTCAGATCTATGGGGCAGCAGCTGTTGTGGGGCTGATGGGGGTCAGATCTATGGGGCAGGAGCTTCTGTGGGGCTGATGGGGGTCAGATCTATGGGGCAGGAGCTACTGTGGGGCTGATGTTGGTCTGATCTATGGGGCAGGAGCTGCTGTGCGACAGATGTGGGTCAGATCTATGGAGCAGGTGCTGCTGTGCGACATATGTGGGACAGATCTATGGGGCAGGATCTGCTGTGGGGCTGATGTTGGTCTGATCTATGGGGCAGGAGCTGCTGTGGGGCAGATTTGGGTCAGATCTATGGGGCAGGAGCTGCAGTGGAGATGATGTACGTCAGATCTATGGGGCAGGAGCTGCTGTGGGGCTGCTGTGGGTTAGATCTATGGGGCAGGAGCTGTTGTGGGTCATATCTATTGGGCAGCAGCTGCTTTACATATGATGTGTGTCAGATCTATGGGGCCGGAGCTGCTGTGGGGCTGATGTGGGTTAGATCTATAGGGCAGGAGCTGCTGTGCGACAGATGTGGGTCAGATCTATGGGGCAGGAGCTGCTGTGGGGCTGATGTGGGTCAGATCTATAGGGCAGGAGCTGCTGTGCGACATATGTGGGTCAGATCTATGGGGCAGGAGCTGCTGTGGGGCTGATGTGTGTCAGATCCTTGGAACTGAAGCTGCTGTGGGTCATATCTATTGGGCAGCAGCTGCTTTACATATGATGTGTGTCAGATCTATGGGGCAGGAGCTGCTGTGCGACATATGTGGGTCAGATCTATGGGGCAGGAGATACTGTGGGGCTGATGGGGGTCATAACTATGGGGCAGGAGCTACTGTGGGGCTGATGTGGGTTAGATCTATGGGGCAGGAGCTGTTGTGGGGCTGATGGGGGTCAGATCTATGGGGCAGGAGCGACTGTGGGTCAGATCTGTGGGTCAAATCAATGGGGCAGAGCTGCTCTTGGGAACATGTGGGTCAGATCTATGGGGCAGGAGCTGCTGTGGGGCTGATGTGGGTCAGATCTATAGGGCAGGAGCTGCTGTGCGACAGATGTGGGTCAGATCTATGGAACAGGAGCTGCTGTGGGGCTGATGTGGGACAGATCTATGGGGCAGGAGTTGCTGTGGGGCTGATGTGGGTCAGATCCTTGGGGCTGAAGCTGCTGTGGGTCATATCTATTGGGCAGCAGCTGCTTTACATATGATGTGTGTCAGATCTATGGGGCAGGAGCTGCTGTGGGGCTGATGTGGGTTAGATCTATGGGGCAGGAGCTGTTGTGGGGCTGATGGGGGTCAGATCTATGGGGCAGGAGCTACTGTGGGGCTTATGGGGGTCAGATCTATGGGGCAGGAGCTGCTGTGGGGCTGATGTGGGTAAGATCTATGGGGCAGCAGCTGTTGTGAAGCTGATGGGGGTCAGATCTATGGGGCAGGAGCTACTGTGGGGCTGATGGGGGTCAGATCTATGGGGCAGGAGCTACTGTGCGACAGATGTGGGTCAGATCTATGGGGCAGGTGCTGCTGTGCGACATATGTGGGTCAGATCTATGGGGCAGGATCTGCTGTGGGGCTGATGTGGGAAAGATCTATGGGGCAGGAGTTGCTTTGGGGCTGATGTGGGTCAGATCCTTGGGGCAGGTGCTGCTGTGCGACATATGTGGGTCAGATCTATGGGGCAGGATCTGCTGTGGGGCTGATTTGGGAAAGATCTATGGGGCAGGAGATGCTTTGGGGCAGATGTGGGTCAGATCTATGGGGCAGGAGCTGCTGTGGGGCTGATGTGGGTCAGATCTATGGGGCAGGAGCTACTGTGGGGCTGATGGGGGTCAGATCTATGGGGCAGGATCTGCTGTGGGGCTGATGTGGGAAAGATCTATGGGGCAGGAGCTTTTGTGGGGCTGATGGGGGTCAGATCTATGGGGCAGGAGCTACTGTGGGGCTGATGTTAATCTGATCTATGGGGCAGTAGCTGCTGCGGGGCTGATTTGGGTCAGATCTATGGGGCAGGAGCTGATGTGGGGCTGATGTGGGTTAGATCTACGGGGCAGGAGCTGCTGTGGGGCTGATGTGGGTCAGATCTATGGGGCAGGAGCTGCTGTGGGGCTGATGTGGGTCAGATCTATAGGGCAGGAGCTACTGTGCGACAGATGTGGGTCAGAACTATGGGCCAGGAGCTGCTGTGGGGCTGATGTGGGTCAGATCTATAGGGCAGGAGCTGCTGTGCAACAGATGTGTGTCAGATCTATGGGGCAGGAGCTGTTGTGGGGCTGATGGGGGTCAGATCTATGGGGCAGGAGCTGCTGTGGGGCTGATGGGGGTCAGATCTATGGGGCAGGAGCTACTGTGGGGCTGATGTTGGTCTGATCTATGGGGCAGGAGCTGCTGTGCGACAGATATGGGTCAGATCTATGGGGCAGAGCTGCTCTTGGGAACATGTGGGTCAGATCTATGGGGCAGGAGCTGCTGTGGGGCTCTTGTTGGTCAGATCTATGGGGCAGGAGCTGCTGTGGGGCTGATGTGGGTCAGATCCTTGGGGCTGAAGCTGCTGTGGGTCATATCTATTGGGCAGCAGCTGCTTTACATATGATGTGTGTCAGATCTATGGGGCAGGAGCTGCTGTGAGGCTGATGTGGGTTAGATCTATGGGGCAGGAGCTGTTGTGGGGCTGATGGAGGTCAGATCTCTGGGACAGGAGCTGCTGTGGGGCTGATGGGGGTCAGATCTATGGGGCAGGACCTACTGTGAGGTTGATGGGGGTCAGATCTATGGGGCAGGAGCTACTGTGGGGCTGATGTTGGTCTGATCTATGGGGCAGGAGCTGCTGTGCGACAGATGTGGGTCAGATCTATGGGGCAGGTGCTGCTGTGCGACATATGTGGGTCAGATCTATGGGGCAGGATCTGCTGTGGGGCTGATGTGGGAAAGATCTATGGGGCAGGAGATGCTTTGGGGCAGATGTGGGTCAGATCTATGGTGCAGGAGCTGCTGTGGGGCTGATGTGGGTCATATCTATTGGGCAGCAGCTGCTTTACATTTGATGTGTGTCAGATCTATGGGGCAGGAGCTGCTGTGGGGCTGATGTGGGTTAGATCTATGGGGCAGGAGCTGTTGTGGGGCTGATGGGGGTCAGATCTATGGGGCAGGAGCTGCTGTGGGGCTGATGGGGGTCAGATCTATGGGGCAGGAGCTACTGTGGGGCTGATGGGGGTCAGATCTATGGGGCAGGAGCTACTGTGCGACAGATGTGGGTCAGATCTATGGGGCAGGTGCTGCTGTGCGACATATGTGGGTCAGATCTATGGGGCAGGATCTGCTGTGGGGCTGATGTGGGAAAGATCTATGGGGCAGGAGCTGTTGTGGGGCTGATGGGGGTCAGATCTATGGGGCAGGAGCTACTGTGGGGCTGATGTTAATCTGATCTATGGGGCAGTAGCTGCTGCGGGGCTGATTTGGGTCAGATCTATGGGGCAGGAGCTGATGTGGGGCTGATGTGGGTTAGATCTATGGGGCAGGAGCTGTTGTGGGGCTGATGGGGGTCAGATCTATGGGGCAGGAGATGCTCTGGGGCTGATGGGGGTCAGATCTATGGGGCAGGAGCTACTGTGGGGCTGATGTTGGTCTGATCTATGGGGCAGGAGCTGCTGTGCGACAGATGTGGGTCAGATCTATGGGACAGGATCTGCTGTGGGGCTGATGTGGGAAAGATCTATGGGGCAGGAGCTGTTGTGGGGCTGATGGGGGTCTGATCTATGGGGCAGGAGCTACTGTGGGGCTGATGTGGGTCAAATCAATGGGGCAGAGCTGCTCTTGGGAACATGTGGGTCAGATCTATGGGGCAGGAGCTACTGTGGGGCTGATGTGGGTAGATATATGGGGCAGGAGCTGCTGTGTGACAGATGTGGGTCAGATCTATGGGGCAGGAGCTGCTGTGGGGCTGATGTGGGTCAGATCCTTGGGGCTGAAGCTGCTGTGGGTCATATCTATTGGGCAGCAGCTGCTTTACGTATGATGTGTGTCAGATCTATGGGGCAGGAGCTGCTGTGGGGCTGATGGGTGTCAGATCTATGGGGCAGGAGCTGTTGTGGGGCTGATGGGGGTCAGATCTATGGGAAAGGAGCTGCTGTGGGGCTGATGGGGGTCAGATCTATGGGGCAGGAGCTACTGAGGGGCTGATGTTGGTCTGATCTATGGGGAAGGAGCTGTTGTGCGACAAATGTGGGTCAGATCTATGGGGCAGGTGCTGCTGTGCGACATATGTGGGTCAGATCTATGGGGCAGGATCTGCTGTGGGGCTGATGTGGGAAAGATCTATGGGACAGGAGATGCTTTGGGGCAGATGTGGGTCAGATCTATGGGACAGGAGCTGCTGTGGGGCTGATGTGGGTTAGATCTATGGGGCAGGAGCTGTTGTGGGGCTGATGAGGGTCAGATCTATGGGGCAGGAGCTACTGTGGGGCTGATGTGGGTCAAATCAATGGGGCAGAGCTGCTCTTGGGATCATGTGGGTCAGATCTATGGGGCAGGAGCTACTGTGGGGCTGATGTGGGTAGATATATGGGGCAGGAGCTGCTGTGCGACAGATGTGGGTCAGATCTATGGGGCAGGAGCTGCTGTGGGGCTGATGTGGGTCAGATCCTTGGGGCTGAAGCTGCTCTGGGTCATATCTATTGGGCAGCAGCTGCTTTACATATGATGTGTGTCAGATCTATGGGGCAGGAGCTGCTGTGGGGCTGATGTGGGTTAGATCTATGGGGCAGGAGCTGTTGTGGGGCTGATGGGGGTAAGATCTATGGGGCAGGAACTGCTGTGGGGCTGATGGGGGTCAGATCTATGGGGCAGGATCTACTGTGGGGCTGATGGTGGTCAGATCTATGGGGCAGGAGCTACTGTGGGGCTGATGTGGGTCAGATCTATGGGGCAGGAGCTGCTGTGGGGCTGATGTGGGTCAGATCCTTGGGGCTGAAGCTGCTCTGGGTCATATCTATTGGGCAGCAGCTGCTTTACATATGATGTGTGTCAGATCTATGGGGCAGAAGCTGCTGTGTGGCTGATGTGGGTTAGATCTATGGGGCAGGAGCTGCTGTGGGGCTGATGGAGGTCAGATCTATGGGGCAGGAGCTACTGTGGGGCTGATGGGGGTCAGATCTATGGGGCAGGAGCTACTGTGGGGCTGATGGGGTCAGATCTATTGGGCAGGAGCTGCTGTGCGACAGATGTGGGTCAGATCTATGGGGCAGGAGCTGCTGTGCGACATATGTGGGTCAGATCTATGGGGCAGGAGCTACTGTGGGGCTGATGTGGGAAAGATCTATGGTGTAGGAGCTGCTGTGGGGCTGATGTGGGTCAGATCTATGGGGCAGGAGCTGCTGTGCTTAAGATCTATTTGGCAGGATCTGCTGTGGGGCAGATTTGGGTCAGATGTATGGGGCAGGAGCTGCTGTTTGGCAAATGTGGGTCAGATCTATGGGGCAGGAGCTGCTGTGGGGCAGATGTAGGGCTTATCTATGGGTCAGGAGCTGCTGTGAGGCTGATGGGTATTAGATCTATGGGGAGGAGCTGCTGTGGTGCAGATGTGGGTCAGAGCTATGGGGCAGGAGCTGCTGTGTGGCAGATGTGGGTCAGATCTATGGTGTAGGAGCTGCTGTGGGGCTGATGTGGGTCAGATCTATGGGGCAGGAGCTGCTGTGGTTAAGATCTATTTGGCAGGATCTGCTGTGGGGCAGATTTGGGTCAGATCTATGGGGCAGGAGCTGTTGTGGGGCTGATGGGGGTCAGATCTATGGGGCAGGAGCTGCTGTGGGGCTGATGTGGGTTAGATCTATGGGGCAGGAGCTGTTGTGGGGCTGATGGGGGTCAGATCTATGGAGCAGGAGCTACTGTGGGGCTGATGGGGGTCAGATCTATGGGGCAGGAGCTGCTGTGGGGCTGATGTGGGTCATATCTATTGGGCAGCAGCTGCTTTACATATGATGTGTGTCAGATCTATGGGGCAGGAGCTGCTGTGTGGCTGATGTGGGTTAGATCTATGGGGCAGGAGCTACTGTGGGGCTGATGTGGGTCAAATCAATGGGGCAGAGCTGCTCTTGGGATCATGTGGGTCAGATCTATGGGGCAGGAACTGCTGTGGGGCTGATGTGGGTCAGATCTATAAAGCAGGAGCTGCTGTGCGACAGATGTGGGTCAGATCTATGGGGCAGGAGCTGCTGTGGGGCTGATGTGGGTCAGATCCTTGGGGCTGAAGCTGCTCTGGGTCATATCTATTGGGCAGCAGCTGCTTTACATATGATGTGTGTCAGATCTATGGGGCAGAAGCTGCTGTGTGGCTGATGTGGGTTAGATCTATGGGGCAGGAGCTGCTGTGGGGCTGATGGAGGTCAGATCTATGGGGCAGGAGCTACTGTGGGGCTGATGGGGGTCAGATCTATGGGGTAGGAGCTACTGTGGGGCTGATGTGGGTCAGATCTATGGGGCAGGAGCTGCTGTGGGGCTGATGTGGGTCAGATCCTTGGGGCTGAAGCTGCTGTGGGGCTGATGTGGGTTAGATCTATGGGGCAGGAGCTGTTGTGGTGCTGATGGGGGTCAGATCTATGGGGCAGGAGCTGCTGTGGGGCTGATGTGGGTCAGATCTATTTGGCAGGATCTGCTTTGGGGCAGATTTGGGTCAGATCCATGGGGCAGGAGCTGCTGTGGGGCTGATGTGGGTCAGATCTTTGGGGCTGAAGCTGCTGTGGGTCATATCTATTGGGCAGCAGCTGCTTTACATATGATGTGTGTCAGATCTATTGGGCAAGAGCTGCTGTGTGGCTGATGTGGGTTAGATCTATGGGGCAGGAGCTGTTGTGGGGCTGATGGGGGTCAGATCTATGGGGCAGCAGCTGTTGTGGGGCTGATGGGGGTCAGATCTATGGGGCAGGAGCTACTGTGGTGCAGATGTGGGTCAGAGCTATGGGGCAGGAGCTGCTGTGGGGCTGATGGGGGTCAGATCTATGGGGCAGGAGCTACTGTGTGGCTGATGTTGGTCTGATCTATGGGGCAGGAGCTGCTGTGCGACAGATGTGTGTCAGATCTATGGGGCAGGTGCTGCTGTGCGACATATGTGGGTCAGATCTATGGGGCAGGAACCGATGTGGGCCTGATGTTGGTCAGATTTATGGAGCAGGAGCTGCTGTGTTGCAGATGTGGGTCAGATCTATGGTGTAGGAGCTGCTGTGGGGCTGATGTGGGTTAGATCTATGGGGCAGGAGCTGTTGTGGGGCTGATGGTGGTCAGATCTTTGGGGCAGAAGCTACTGTGGGGCTGATGTGGGTCAAATCAATGGGGCAGAGCTGCTCTTGGGAACATGTGGGTCAGATCTATGGGGCAGGAGCTGCTTTGGGGCTGATGTGGGTCAGATCCTTGGGGCTGAAGCTGCTGTGGGTCATATCTATTGGGCAGCAGCTGCTTTACATATGATGTGTGTCAGATCTATGGGGCAGGAGCTGCTGTGGGGCTGATGTGGGTTAGATCTATGGGGCAGGAGCTGTTGTGGGGCTGATGGGGGTCTGATCTATGGGGCAGGAGGTACTGTGGGGCTGATGTTGGTCTGATCTACGGGGCAGGAGCTGCTGCGGGTCTGATTTGGGTCAGATCTATGGGGCAGGAGCTGCTGTGGGGCTGATGTGGGTTAGATCTATGGGGCAGGAGCTGCTGTGGGGCTGATGTGGGTAAGATCTATGGGGCAGCAGCTGTTGTGGGGCTGATGTGGGTCAGATCTATGGGGCAGGAGCTACTGTGGGGCTGATGGGGGTCAGATCTATGGGGCAGGAGCTACTGTGGGGCTGATGTTGGTCTGATCTATGGGGCAGGAGCTGCTGTGCGACAGATGTGGGTCAGATCTATGGGGCAGGTGCTGCTGTGCGACATATG
Source organism: Coturnix japonica (assembly GCF_054131305.1). Classification (NCBI taxonomy): domain Eukaryota; kingdom Metazoa; phylum Chordata; class Aves; order Galliformes; family Phasianidae; genus Coturnix; species Coturnix japonica. Next base: position 1,293,367 of record NC_140697.1, on the reverse strand, counting down.
TGGGTCAGAGCTATGGGGCAGGAGATGCTTTGGGGCAGATGTGGGTCAGATCTATGGGGCAGGAGATGGTGTGTGGCAGATGTGGGTCAGATCTAGGGTGTAGGAGCTGCTGTGGGGCTGATGTGGGTCAGATCTATGGGGCAGGAGCTGCTGTGGTTAAGATCTATTTGGCAGGATCTGCTGTGGGGCAGATTTGGGTCAGATCTATGGGGCAGGAGCTACTGTGGGGCTGATGTTGGTCTGACCTATGGGGCAGGAGCTGCTGTGCGACAGTTGTGGGTCAGATCTATGGGGCAGGTGCTGCTGTGCGACATATGTGGGTCAGATCTATGGGGCAGGAGCTGCTGTGAGGCTGATGGGTGTTAGATCTATGGGTAGGAGCTGCTGTGGTGCAGATGTGGGTCAGAGCTATGGGGCAGGATCTGCTTTGGGGCTGATGTGGGAAAGATCTATGGGGCAGGAGATGATTTGGGTCAGATGTGGGTCAGATCTATGGGGCAGGAGATGTTGTGGGGCAGATGTAGGGCTTATTTATGGGGCAGGAGCTGCTGTGTGGCTGATGGGTGTTAGATCTATGGGGAGGAGCTGCTGTGGTGCAGATGTGGGTCAGAGCTATGGGGCAGGAGCTGCTGTGGGGCAGAAGTGGGTCAGATCTATGTTGTAGGAGCTGCTGTGGGGCTGATGTGGGTCAGATCTATGGGGAAGGAGCTGCAGTGGAGATGATGTACGTCAGATCTATGGGGCAGGAGCTGCTGTGGGGCTGTTGTGCGTTAGATCTATAGGGCAGGAGCTGCTGTGCGACAGATGTGGGTCAGATCTATGGGGCAGAGCTGCGATTGGGAACATGTGGGTCAGATCTATGGGGCAGGAGCTGCTGTGGGGCTGATGTGGGTCAGATCTATAGGGCAGGAGCTGCTGTGCGACAGATGTGGGTCAGATCTATGGGGCAGGAATACTGTTCGGCTGATGGGGGTCAGATCTATGGGGCAGGAGCTGCTGCGGGGCTGATATGGGTCAGATCTATGGGGCAGGTGCTGCTGTGTGACATATGTGGGTCAGATCTATGGGGCAGGATCTGCTGTGGGGCTGATGTGGGAAAGATCTAAGGGGCAGGAGATGCTTTGGGGCAGATGTGGGTCAGATCTATGGGGCAGGAGCTGCTGTGGGGCTGATGTGGGTCAGATCCTTGGGGCTGAAGCTGCTGTGGGTCATATCTATTGGGCAGCAGCTGCTTTACATATCATGTGTGTCAGATCTATGGGGCAGGAGCTGCTGTGGGGCTGATGTGGGTTAGATCTATGGGGCAGGAGCTGTTGTGGGGCTGATGGGGGTCAGATCTATGGGGCAGGAGCTACTGTGGGGCTGATGTTGGTCTGATCTATGGGGCAGGAGCTGCTGCGGGGCTGATTTGGGTCAGATCTATGGGGCAGGAGCTGCTGTGGGGCTGATGTGTGTCAGATCTATGGGGCAGGAGCTGCTGTGGGGCTGATGTGGGTTTGATCTATGGGGCACGAGCTGTTGTGGGGCTGATGGGGGTCAGATCTATGGGGCAGGAGCTACTGTGGGGCTGATGGGGGTCAGATCTATGGGGCAGGAGCTACTGTGGGGCTGATGTTGGTCTGATCTATGGGCAGGAGCTGCTGTGCGACAGATGTGGGTCAGATCTATGGGGCAGGTGCTGCTGTGCGACATATGTGGGTCAGATCTATGGGGCAGGATCTGCTGTGGGGCTGATGTGGGTCAGATCTATTGGGCAGGAGCTGCTGTGGTTAAGATCTATTTGGCAGGATCTGCTGTGGGGCAGATTTGGGTCAGATCTATGGGGCAGGAGCTGCAGTGGAGATGATGTACGTCAGATCGATGGGGCAGGAGCTGCTGTGGGGCTGATGTGGGTTAGATCTATAGGGCAGGAGCTGCTGTGCGTCAGATTTGGGTCAGATCTATGGGGCAGAGCTGCTCTTGGGAACATGTGGGTCAGATCTATGGGGCAGGAGCTGCAGTGGAGATGATGTACGTCAGATCTATGGGGCAGGAGCTGCTGTGGGGCTGATTTGGGTCAGATCTATGGGGCAGGAGCTGCTGTGGGGCTGATGTGGGTTAGATCTATGGGGCAGGAGCTGTTGTGGGGCTGATGGGGGTCAGATCTATGGGGCAGGAGCTGCTGTGGGGCTGATGGGGGAAAGATCTATGGGGCAGGAGCTACTGTGGGGTTGATGGGGGTCAGATCTATGGGGCAGGAGCTACTGTGGGGCTGATGTTGGTCTGATCTATGGGGCAGGAGTTGCTGTGTGACAGATGTGGGTCAGATCTATGGGGCAGGTGCTGCTGTGCGACATATGTGGGTAAGATCTATGGGGCAGGATCTGCTGTGGGGCTGATGTGGGAAAGATCTATGGGGCAGGAGCTGCTGTGCGACAGATGTGGGTCAGATCTATGGGGCAGGAGCTGCTGTGGGGCTGATGTGGGTCAGATCCTTGGGGCTGAAGCTGCTGTGGGTCATATCTATTGGGCAGCAGCTGCTTTACATATGATGTGTGTCAGATCTATGGGGCAGGAGCTGCTGTGGGGCTGATGTGGATTAGATCTATGGGGCAGGAGCTGTTGTGGGGCTGATGGGGGTCAGATCTATGGGGCAGGAGCTGCTCTGGGGCTGATGGGGGTCAGATCTATGGGGCAGGAGTTGCTGTGGGGCTGATGTTGGTCTGATCTATGGGGCAGGAGCTGCTGTGCGACAGATGTGGGTCAGATCTATGGGGCAGAGCTGCTCTTGGGAACATGTGGGTCAGATCTATGGGGCAGGAGCTGCTGTGGTGCTGATGTGGGTCAGATCTATAGGGCAGGAGCTACTGTGCGACAGATGTGGGTCAGATCTATGGGGCAGGAGCTGCTGTGGGGCTGATGTGGGTCAGATCCTTGGGGCTGAAGCTGCTGTGGGTCATATCTATTGGGCAGCAGCTGCTTTACATATGATGTGTGTCAGATCTATGGGGCAGGAGCTGCTGTGGGGCTGATGTGGGTTAGATCTATGGGGCAGGAGCTGTTGTGGGGCTGATTGGGGTCAGATCTATGGGGCAGGAGCTACTGTGGGGCTGATGTTGGTCTGATCTATGGGGCAGGAGCTGCTGCGGTGCTGATTTGGGTCAGATCTATGGGGCAGGAGCTGCTGTGGGGCTGATGGGGGTCAGATCTATGGGGCAGGAGATGCTGTGGGGCTGAAGTGGGTTAGATCTATGGGGCAGGAGCTGTTGTGGGGCTGATGGAGGTCAGATCTATGGGGCAAGAGCTACTGTGGGGCTGTTGTGGGTGAAATCAATGGGGCAGAGCTGCTCTTGGGAACATGTGGGTCAGATCTATGGGGCAGGAGCTGCTGTGGGGCTGATGAGGGTCAGATCTATAGGGCAAGAGCTGCTGTGGGGCTGATGTGGGTAAGATCTATGGGGCAGCAGCTGTTGTGGGGCTGATGGGGTTCAGATCAATGGGGCAGGAGCTACTGTGGGGCTGATGGGGGTCAGATCTATGGGGCAGAGCTGCTCTTGGGAACATGTGGGTCAGATCTATGGGGCAGGAGCTGCTGTGGTGCTGATGTGGGTCAGATCTATAGGGCAGGAGCTACTGTGCGACAGATGTGGGTCAGATCCTTGGGGCTGAAGCTGCTGTGGGTCATATCTATTGGGCAGCAGCTGCTTTACATATGATGTGTGTCAGATCTATGGGGCAGGAGCTGCTGTGGGGCTGATGTGGGTTAGATCTATGGGGCAGGAGCTGTTGTGGGGCTGATGGGGGTCAGATCTATGGGGCAGGAGCTACTGTGGGGCTGATTTTGGTTTGATCTATGGGGCAGGAGCTGCTGCGATGCTGATTTGGATCAGATCTATGGGGCAAAAGCTGCTCTTGGGAACATGTGGGTCAGATCTATGGGGCAGGAGCTGCTGTGGGGCTGATGTGGGTCAGATCTATCGGGCAGGAGCTGCTGTGGGGCTGATGAGGGTCAGATCTATGGGGCAGGAGCTGCTGTGGGGCTGATGTGGGTTAGATCTATGGGGCAGGAGCTGTTGTGGGGCTGATGTGGGTCAGATCTATAGGTCAGGAGCTGCTGTGGGGCTGATGTGGGTCAGATCTATGGGGCAGGAGCTGCTGTGCGACAGATGTGGGTCAGATCTATGGGGCAGGAGCTGTTGTGGGGCTGATGGGGGTCAGATCTATGGGGCAGGAGCTGCTGTGGGGCTGATGGGGGTCAGATCTATGGGGCAGGAGCTACTGTGGGGCTGATGGGGGTCAGATCTATGGGGCAGGAGCTACTGTGGGGCTGATGTTGGTCTGATCTATGGGGCAGGAGCTGCTGTGTGACAGATGTGGGTCAGATCTATGGGGCAGGTGCTGCTGTGCGACATATGTGGGTCAGATCTATGGGGCAGGATCTGCTGTGGGGCTGATGTGGGAAAGATCTATGGGGCAGGAGATGCTTTGGGGCAGATGTGGGTCAGATCTATGGGGCAGGAGTTGCTGTGGGGCTGATGTGGGTCAGATCCTTGGGGCTGAAGCTGCTGTGGGTCATATCTATTGGGAAGCAGCTGCTTTATATATGATGTGTGTCAGATCTATGGGGCAGGAGCTGCTGTGGGGCTGATGTGGGTCAGATCTATGGGGCAGGAGCTGCTGTGGGGCTGATGTGGGTTAGATCTATGGGGCAGGAGCTGTTGTGGGGCTGATGGGGGTCAGATCTATGGGGCAGGAGCTACTGTGGGGCTGATGTTGGTCTGATCTATGGGGCAGGAGCTGCTGCGGTGCTGATTTGGGTCAGATCTATGGGGCAGGAGCTGCTGTGGGGCTGAAGTGGGTTAGATCTATGGGGCAGGAGCTGTTGTGGGGCTGATGGGGGTCAGATCTATGGGGCAAGAGCTACTGTGGGGCTGTTGTGGGTGAAATCAATGGGGCAGAGCTGCTCTTGGGAACATGTGGGTCAGATCTATGGGGCAGGAGCTGCTGTGGGGCTGATGAGGGTCAGATCTATAGGGCAAGAGCTGCTGTGGGGCTGATGTGGGTAAGATCTATGGGGCAGCAGCTGTTGTGGGGCTGATGGGGTTCAGATCTATGGGGCAGGAGCTACTGTGGGGCTGATGGGGGTCAGATCTATAGGGCAGCAGCTACTGTGGGGCTGATGTTGGTCTGATCTATGGGGCAGGAGCTGCTGTGCGACAGATGTGGGTCAGATCTATGGGGCAGGAGCTGCTGTGAGGCTGATGGGTGTTAGATCTATGGGGAGGAGCTGCTGTGGTGCAGATGTGTGTCAGAGCTATGGGGCAGGAGCTGCTGTGTGGCAGATGTGGGTCAGATCTATTGTGTAGGAGCTGCTGTGGGGCTGATGTGGGTCAGATCTATGGGGCAGGAGCTGCAGTGGAGATGATGTACGTCAGATCTATGGGGCAGGAGCTGCTGTGGGGCTGCTGTGGGTCAGATCTATGGGGCAGGTGCTGCTGTGCGACATATGTGGGTCAGATCAATGGGGCAGGATCAGCTGTTGGGCTGACGTGGGAAAGATCTATGGGGCAGGAGCTGCTGTGCGACAGATGTGGGTCAGATCTATGGGGCAGGTGCTGCTGTGCGACATATGTGGGTCAGATCTATGGGGCAGGATCTGCTGTGGGGCTGATATGGGATAGATCTATGGGGCAGGAGATGCTTTGGGGCAGATGTGGGTCAGATCTATGGGGCAGGAGATGGTGTGTGGCAGATGTGGGTCAGATCTATGGTGTAGGAGCTGCTGTGGGGCTGATGTGGGTCAGATCTATGGGGCAGGAGCTGCTGTGGTTAAGATCTATTTGGCAGGATCTGCTGTGGGGCAGATTTGGGTCAGATCTATGGGGCAGGAGCTGCTGTGTGGCAAATATGGGTCAGATCTATGGGGCAGGAGCTGCTGTGGGTCAGATCTATGGGGCAGGAACAGATGTGGACCTGATGTTGGTCAGATTTATGGAGCAGGAGCTGCTGTGGGGCAGATGTGGGTCAGATCTATGGGGCAGGAGCTGTTGTGGGGCTGATGTGGGTCAGATCTATGGGGCAGGAGCTGTTGTGGGGCTGATGTGGGTCAGATCTATGGGGCAGGAGCTGTTGTGGGGCTGATGGGGGTCAGATCTATGGGGCAGGAGCTACTCTGGGGCTGATGGGGGTCAGATCTATGGGGCAGGAGCTACTGTGGGGCTGATGTTGGTCTGATCTATAGGGCAGGAGCTGCTGTGCGACAGATGTGGGTCAGATCTATGGGGCAGGTGCTGCTGTGCGACATATGTGGGTCAGATCTATGGGGCAGGATCTGCTGTGGGGCTGATGTGGGTTAGATCTATGGGGCAGGAGATGCTTTGGGGCAGATTGGGTCAGATCTATGGGGCAGGAGTTGCTGTGGGGCTGATGTGGGTCAGATCCTTGGGGCTGAAGCTGCTGTGGGTCATATCTACTGGGCAGCAGCTTCTTTAAATATGATGTGTGTCAGATCTATGGGGCAGGAGCTGCTGTGGGGCTGATGTGGGTTAGATCTATAGGGCAGGAGCTGTTGTGGGGCTGATGGGGTCAGATCTATGGTGCAGGAGCTACTGTGGGGCTGATGGGGGTCTGATCTATGGGGCAGGAGCTGCTGCGGGGCTGATTTGGGTCAGATCTATTGGGCAGGAGCAGCTGTGGGGCTGATGTGGGTTAGATCTATGGGGCAGGAGCTGTTGTGGGGCTGATGGGGGTCTGATCTATGGGGCAGGAGCTACTGTAGGGCTGATGGGGGTCAGATCTTTGAGGCAGGAGCTGTTGTGGGGATGATGGGGGTCAGATCTATGGGTCAGGAGGTACTGGGGGGCTGATGGGGTGCAGATCTATGGGGCAGGAGCTACTGTGGGGCTGATGGGGGTCAGATCTATGGGGCAGGAGCTACTGTGGGGCTGACGTGGGTTAGATCTATGGGGCAGGAGCTGTTGTGGGGCTGATGGGGGTCAGATCTATGGGGCAGGAGCTACTGTGGGGCTGATGGGGGTCAGATCTATGGGGCAGGAGCTACTGTGGGGCTGATGTGGGTTAGATCTATGGGGCAGGAGCTGTTGTGGGGCTGATGGGGGTCAGATCTATGGGGCAGGAGCGACTGTGGGTCAGATCTGTGGGTCAAATCAATGGGGCAGAGCTGCTCTTGGGAACATGTGGGTCAGATCTATGGGGCAGGAGCTGCTGTGGGGCTGATGTGGGTCAGATCTATGGGGCAGGAGCTGCTGTGGGGCTGATGTGGGACAGATCTATGGGGCAGGAGTTGCTGTGGGGCTGATGTGGGTCAGATCCTTGGGGCTGAAGCTGCTGTGGGTCATATCTATTGGGCAGCAGCTGCTTTACATATGATGTGTGTCAGATCTAAGGGGCAGGAGCTGCTGTGGGGCTGATGTGGGTTAGATCTATGGGGCAGCAGCTGTTGTGAGGCTGATGGGGGTCAGATCTATGGGGCAGGAGCTACTGTGGGGCTGATGGGGGTCAGATCTATGGGGCAGGAGCTACTGTGGGGCTGATGTTGGTCTGATCTATGGGGCAGGAGCTGCTGTGCGACAGATGTGGGTCAGATCTATGGGGCAGGTGCTGCTGTGCGACATATGTGGGTCAGATCTATGGGGCAGGAGCTGCAGTAGGGCTGAAGTGGGTCAAATCAATGGGGCAGAGCTGCTCTGGGGCACATGTGGGTCAGATCTATGGAGCAGGAGCTGCTGTGGGGCAGATTTGAATCAGATCTATAGGGCAGGAGCTGCTGTGGGTCAGATCTATGGAGCAGGAGCTGCTGTGGGGCGCATGTGAGTTAGATCTATGGGGCAGGAGATGGTGTGGGGCATATGTGGGTCAGATCTATGGGGCAGGATCTCCTGGGGGCTGATGTGGGTCAGATCTGTGGGGTAAAATCTGCTGTGGGGCAGATGTGGTTCAGATCTATGGGGCAGGAGCTTCTGTGGGGTTGATGTGGGTCAGATCTATTGGACAGGATCTGCTGTTTGGCAGATGTGGGTCAGTTCTATGGGGCAGGAGCTGCTGTGGGGCAGATGTGGGTCAGATCTATGGGGCAGGAGCTGCTGTGGGGCAGATGTGGGTCAGATCTATGGAGCAGGAGCTGCTGTGCGTCAGATGTGGGTCAGATCTATAGGTCAGGAGCTGCTGTGGCTGCTGTGGGTCAGTTCTATGGGGCAGGAGATGCTGTGAGGCTGATGTGGGTCAAATCAATGGGGCAGAGCTTCTCTGGGGCACATGTGGGTCAGATCTATGGAGCAGGAGCTGCTGTGGGGCACATGTGAGTTAGATCTATGGGGCAGGAGCTGCTGTGGGGCAGATGTGGGTCAGATCTTTGGGGAGGATCTGCTGTGGGGCTGCTGTGGGTCAGATCTATGGGGCAGGATCTCCTGGGGGCTGATGTGGGTCAGATCTGTGGGGTAAAATCTGCTGTGGGGCAGATGTGGTTCAGATCTATGGGTCAGGAGCTGCTGTGGGGCAGATGTGGGTCAGATCTATGGGGCAAGAGCTGCTGTGGTGCAGATGTGGGTCAGATCTATGTGGCAGGAGCTGCTGTGGGGCTGATACGGTTAAGATCTATGGAGCGGGAGATGCTATGGGGCTGATGAGGGTCAGATCTATGGGGCAGGAGCTGCTGTGGGGCACATGTGAGTTAGATCTATGGGGCAGGAGATGGTGTGGGGCAGATTTGGGTCAGATGTATGGGGCAGGAGCTGATGTGGGACTGATATTGGTCAGATCTATAGGGCAGGAGCTGCAGTGGGGTGATGTGGGTCAGATCTATGGGGCAGAGCTGCTCTGGGGCACATGTGGGTCAGATCTATGGAGCAGGAGCTGCTGTGGGGCAGATTTGAATCAGATCTATAGGGCAGGAGCTGCTGTGGGTCAGATCTATGGGCAGGAGCTGCTGTGGGGCACATGTGAGTTAGATCTATGGGGCAGGAGATGGTGTGGGGCAGATTTGGGTCAGATGTATGGGTCAGGAGCTGCTGTGTGGCTGATGAGGGTCAGATCTATGGGGCATGGGCTGCTGTGGGTCAGATCTACGGGACTGGAGCTGCAGTGGAGCACATGTGGGTCAGATCTATGGGGTAGAAGCTGCTGTGGGGCTGATGGGGGTCATATCTATAAGGCAGGAGCTGCTGTGGGGCTGACGTGGGTCAGATCTATGAGGCAAGAGCTGCTGTGGGGCAGAGTTGGGTCATATCTATGGGGCAGGAGCTGCTGTGGGGCTGATGTGGGTCATATCTATGGGGCAGGAGCTGCTGTGGGGCTGATGTTGGTCAGATCTATAGGGCAGGAGCTGCAGTGGGGCTGATGTGGGTCAGATCTATGGGGCAGGATCTCCTGTGCGGCTGATGTGGGTCAAATCAATGGGGCAGAGCTGCTCTGGGGCACATGTGGGTCAGATCTATGGAGCAGGAGCTGCTGTGGGGCAGATTTGAATCAGATCTATAGGGCAGGAGCTGCTGTGGGGCTGATGTGGGTCAGATCTATGGGGCAGGAGATGCTGTGGGTCAGATCTATGGGGCAGGAGCTGTTGTGGTGCTGATGGGGGTCAGATCCTTAGGGCAGGAGCTACTGTGGGGCTGATGTTGGTCTGATCTATGAGGCAGGAGCTGCTGTGGGACTGATGTGGGTTAGATCTATAGGGCAGGAGCTGTTGTGGGGCTGATGGGGGTCAGATCTATGGGGCAGGAGCTACTGTGGGGCTGATGTTGGTCTGATCTAAGGGGCAGGACCTGCTGCATGGCTGATTTGGGTCAGATCTACGGGGCAGGAGCTGCTGTGAGGCTGATGTGGGTTAGATCTATGGGGCAGGAGCTGTTGTGGGGCTGATGGGGGTCAGATCTATGGGGCAGGAGATGCTGTGGGTCAGATCTATGGGGCAGGAGATGCTGTGGGTCAGATCTATGGGGCAGGAGCTGCTGTGGGGCAGATGTGGGTCAGATCTATGGGTCAGCAGCTGCTGTGGGTATGATGTGGGTCAGATCTATGGGTCAGCAGCTGCTGTGAGGCTGATGTGGGTCAGATCTATGGGGCAGGAGCTGCAGTGGAGATGATGTAGGTCAGATCTATGGGGCAGGAGCTGCTGTGGGGCTGCTGTGGGTTAGATCTATGGGGCAAGAGCTGTTGTGGGTCATATCTATTGGGCAGCAGCTGCTTTACATATGATGTGTGTCAGATCTATTGGGCCGGAGCTGCAGTGGGGCTGATGGGGGTCAGATCTATGGGGCAGGAGCTGTTGTGGGGCTGATGTGGGTCAAATCAATGGGACAGAGCTGCTCTTGGGAACATGTGGGTCAGATCAATGGGGCAGGAGCTGCTGTGGGGCTGATGTGGGTCAGATCTATAGGGCAGGAGCTGCTGTGCGAAAGATGTGGGTCAGATCTATGGGGCAGGAGCTGCTGTGGGTCTGATGTGGGTCAGATCCTTGGGGCTGAAGCTGCTGTGGGTCATATCTACTGGGCAGCAGCTGCTTTACATATGATGTGTGTCAGATCTATGGGGCAGGAGCTGCTGTGGGGCTGATGTGGGTTAGATCTATGGGGCAGGAGCTGTTGTGGGGCTGATGGGGGTCACATCTATGGGGCAGGAGCTACTGTGGGGCTGATGTGGGTCAAATCAATGGGGAAGAGCTGCTCTTGGGAACATGTGGTTCAGATCTATGGGGCAGGAGCTGCTGTGGGGCTGATGTGGGTCAGATCTATAGGGCAGGAGCTGCTGTGCGAAAGATGTGGGTCAGATCTATGGGGCAGGAGCTGCTGTGGGGCTGATGTGGGTCAGATCCTTGGGGCTGAAGCTGCTGTGGGTCATATCTATTGGGCAGCAGCTGCTTTACATATGATGTGTGTCAGATCTATGGGGTAGGAGCTGCTGTGGGGCTGATGTGGGTTAGATCTATGGGGCAGGAGCTGTTGTGGGGCTGATGGGGGTCAGATCTATGGGGCAGGATCTGCTGTGGGGCTGATGTTGGTCAGATTTATGGAGCAGGAGCTGCTGTGTTGCAGATGTGGGTCAGAGCTCTCGGGCAGGAGCTGCTGTGTGGCAGATGTGGGTCAGATCTATGGTGTAGGAGCTGCTGTGGGGCTGATGTGGGTCAGATCTATGGGGCAGGAGCTGCTGTGGTTAAGATCTATTTGGCAGGATCTGCTGTGGGGCAGATTTGGGTCAGATCTATGGGGCAGGAGCTGCAGTGGAGATGATGTACGTCAGATCTATGGGGCAGGAGCTGCTGTGGGGCTGATGTGGGTTATATCTATGGGGCAGGAGCTGTTGTGGGGCTGATGGGGGTCAGATCTATGGGGCAGGAGCTGTTGTGGGGCTGATGGGGGTCAGATCTATGGGGCAGGAGCTGCTGTGGGTCAGATCTATGGGGCAGGAGCTGCTGTGGGGCTGATGTGGGTCAGGTCTATGGGGCAGGAGCTGCTGTGGGGCAGATGTGGGTCAGATCTATGGGTCAGCAGCTGCTGTGGGTCTGATGTGAGTCAGATCTATGGGGCAGGAGCTGCTGTGGGGCTGATGTGGGTCAGATCTATGGGGCAGGAGCTGCTGTGAGGCTGATGGGTGTCAGATCTATGGGGCAGGAGCTGCTGTGAGGCTGATGGGTGTTAGATCTATGGGGAGGAGCTGCTGTGGTGCAGATGTGGGTCAGAGCTATGGGGCAGGAGCTGCTGTGGTGCAGAAGTGGGTAAGATCTATGGGGTAGGAGATGGTGTGTGGCAGATGTGGGTCAGATCTATGGTGTAGGAGCTGCTGTGGGGCAGATGTGGGTCAGATCTATGGGGCAGGAGCTGCTGTGGGTCAGATCTATGGGGCTGGAACAGATGTGGGCCTGATGTTGGTCAGATTTATGGAGCAGGAGCTGCTGTGTTGCAGATGTGGGTCAGATCTATGGTGCAGGAGCTGCTGTGGGGCAGATGTAGGGCTTATCTATGGGGCAGGAGCTGCTGTGAGGCTGATGGGTGTTAGATCTATGGGGAGGAGCTGCTGTGGTGCAGATGTGGGTCAGAGCTATGGGGCAGGAGCTGCTGTGTGGCAGATGTGGGTCAGATCTATGGTGTAGGAGCTGCTGTGGGGCTGCTGTGGGTCAGATCTATGGGGCAGGAGCTGCTGTGGTTAAGATCTATTTGGCAGGATCTGCTGTGGGGCAGATTTGGGTCAGATCTATGGGGCAGGAGATGCTGTGGGGAACATGTGTGTCAGGTCTATGGGGCAGGAGCTGCTGTGGGGCTGATGTTGGTCAGATCTTTTGGGCAGCAGCTGCTGTGGAGCAGATCTGGGTAAGATCTATGTCGCAGGAGCTGCTGTGTGGCAGACGTGGCACATATCTATGGGGCAAAATCTGCTGTGGGGCTGATGTGGGTCAGATCTATGGGGCAGGATCTCCTGTGGGGCTGATGTGGGTCAAATCAATGGGGCAGAGCTGCTCTGGGGCACATGTGGGTGAGATCTATGGAGCAGGAGCTGCTGTGGGGCAGATTTGAATCAGATCTATAGGGCAGGAGCTGCTGTGGGTCAGATCTATGGGCAGGAGCTGCTGCGGGGCACATGTGAGTTAGATCTATGGGGCAGGAGATGGTGTGGGGCAGATTTGGGTCAGATGTATGGGTCAGGAGCTGCTGTGTTGCTGATGAGGGTCAGATCTATGGGGCATGGGCTACTGTGGTTCAGATCTACGGGACTGGAGCTGCAGTGGAGCACATGTGGGTCAGATCTATGGGGTAGAAGCTGTTGTGGGTCTGATGGGGGTCATATCTATAAGGCAGGAGCTGCTGTGGGGCTGACTTGTGTCAGATCTATGGGGCAGGAGCTGCTTTGGGGCTGATGGTGGTTAGCCCCAACCTATGGGGCAGGAGCTGCTTTGGGGCGCATGTGGGTCAGACCTATGGGGCAGGAGCTGCAGAGGGGATGATGTAGGTCAGATCTATGGGGCAGGAGTTGCTGTGGGGAATATGAGGGACATATCTATGGTGCAAAATCTGCTGTTGGACTGATGTGGGTCAGATCTATGAGTTTGGAGCTGCTGTGGGGCACATGTGGGTCAGATCTATGGGGCAGGAGATGCTGTGGGGCTGATTTGGGTCAGATCTATGTGGCAGGAGATGCTGTGGGTCAGATCTATGGGGCAGGAGCTGCTGTGGGGAACATGTGGGTCAGGTCTATGGGGCAGGAGCTGCTGTGGGCACATGTGGGTCACACTGGGACCCATATGGGGACAAAGGGAGACATCATAGAGACTCATAGGGACCTATTGGGACCAATAGGGACCCAAAGAGAGACATAGAGACCCCATAGAAACCCATGGAGACCCCATAGAGGCACAAAGTGACACATAGAGGGACACCAAGACCCATAGAAACCAGATAGAGACTCCATATAGACACATAGGAACACATAGAGACCCACTGGGACAGTGAGACCACATATAGACTCATAGGGAGACATTAGGAGCCATTAAGAGCCATAGGGACACATAGGACGACTTTGAAACTTATAGATACCCAAAGGAAGACATTTGGGCCCAGAGATAACCATAAGAGACCCCATAGAGACCCCATAGGGGCACATAGCAACCCATAGGGGGGACATTGGGACACATAGGTACACATTGTGACCCGTAGGAAGACACTGGGACCCATAGGGGGACATTGGGACACATAGGGACCCAATGAATTACAGTGGGGGACAGTGAGACCCATAGAGATACATAAGGACCCCGCTGAGACCCATAAGAGACCCCATAGAGGCACCTAGGGACCACATTGAAACTCATAGATACTTGTAGGAAGACATTTGGGCCCAGAGATATCCATAAGAGACCCCACAGAGACCCCATAGAGGCACATAGCAACCCATAGGGGGGACATTGGGACACGTAGGGAAACATTCTGACCCATAGGGAGACACTGGGACCCATATGGGGACATTGGGACACATAGGGACCCCTTGGACTACAGTGGGGGACAGCCAGACCCATAGAGACACATAGAAACCCCGCTGAGACCCATAAGAGACCCCATAGAGGCACATAGGGACCACATTGAAACCCATAGATAGCTATAGGAAGATATTTGGGCCCAGAGATACCCATAAGAAACCACATACAAGCACATGGCAACCCATAGGGGGGACATTGGGACACATAGTGACCCATAGGGGGACATTGGGACACATAGGTACACATAGGGAGACACTGGGACCCATAGGGGGACATTGGGACACATAGTGACCCCATGGATTAAAGTGGGGGACAGTCAGATCCATCGAGACACATAGGGACCCTGCTGAGACCCATAAGAGACCCCATAGAGGAACATAGCAACCCATAGGGGGGGCATAGGGACACATAGGGACACACCGTGACCCATGAGGAGACACTGGATCCCATAGGGGGACAATGGGACACATAAGGACCCCATGGATTACAGTGGGGGACAGTGAGACCCATAGAGACACATAGGGAACCCGCTGAGACCCATAAGAGACCCCATAGAGGCACATAGGGACCTAATGTAACCCACAGATACCCACAGGGAGACGTTTGGGCCCAGAGCTATCCATAAGAGAGCCCATTGAGGCACATAGCAACCCATAGGGGGGACATTGGGACACATAGGGACACATAGTGACCCATAGGGAGACACTGGGACCCATATGGGGATATTGGGACACATAGGGACCACATGGATTACAGTGGTGGACAGTGAGACCCATAGAGACACATAGGGACTTCGTTGAGACCCATAAGAGACCCCATAGAGGCACATAGGGACCACATTGAAACCCATAGATACCCTTAGGAATACATTTGGGACGATAGTTACCCATAAAAGACCCCATAGAGACCCCATAGAGGCACATAGCAAACCATAGTGGGGACATTGGGACACATAGGGACCCCATAGAGAGACATAGAGACATATAGGGACCCATTTAGAGGCATAATAACCCCATAGAGTCCTATAGGGACACCCAGAGATCCATAGGGAAACATTGGGACCCACAGGGGCTGTGTGGGAGATTGGTAATCACAGCCTGAACCTCTGATTAATCAGCTGAGGCAAGTGTGGGGTCAGCTGCGGGAGCACAGGTGAGAGTAATGGAGCTGTGCTCCCGGGAGGGCTGGAGCTCGACTCCACCTCCTCTGAGACCTCATTTAAGGGCTGACCCTCACTCGAGCCGCTTTCCATTATCTTTCCGAGCTCCCTGTTACCGGGTGAGGTCCCAGAAGACTGGAGGCTTGCCAACGTGACTCCCATTTCCAAGCAAGGTTGTCAGGAGGATCCGGGCAACTCCAGGCCTGTTAGCCTGACCTCGGTGCCAGGGAAGGGAATGGAACGAATTGTCTTGAGGGAGATGACAGATGCGGCAGGTGTGGGATGAGCAGGAGATCAGACCTAGCCAGCATGGGTTCGTGAAGGGCAGCTCCTGCTTGACCAATCTGATCTCCTTCTACGATCCTGTGACCCATCTGATGGATGAAGGAAAGAAAGAAAGGCTGTTGATGTGCTCTACTTGGACTTCAGCAAAGCCTTCACAACTGTCTCCCATGCTATTCTCCTACAAAAGCTGGCAGCCCTTTTCCAACCTTGAGAATTCTGTGATTCTGTGAGGCAGCATCTCTTGGACATCGCTCTGCAGTGAAGACCGCCCCAGCTTCCTCAGCGAAGGCATCACCACTGGTGAGTTTCTCTCTCGCTTAGAACCTCTGTACATTTGTTACCATCTTTGTTACCATCTGTATAGTTACCACCTAGACAGGGGGACATAGAGAGACACTGGGACCCCTAGGGACCCATAGAGATCCAGAGGAAGACATTGGGACCCATAGAGAGACACTGGGACCCATAGGGACACATAGAGAGACACTGGGACCCATAGGGACACATAGAGACCCATAGACAGTCATTGGGAGCCATAAGGATAAATTGAGACCCATAGAGACCCCATTGAGACCCATAGCGACCCCATAGTCACCCATAGCGCCCCATAGGAACACAAAGATACCCCATAAAGCCCCATAGTGACCCATAGGGGCCCAAAGAGACCCCATAGCACCCCATAGCTACTCCATAGTGCCCCATAGCAGCCCATGGAGCCTCATAGACACTCCATTGTGCCCCAGAGCACCCCATTGCACCCCATAGGGACCCATAGACACAGCATACTGCTCCATAGAGCCCCATAGACACCCCATAGTTCCCCACAGCACCACATAGCAGCCCACAGTGCCCCATAGACACCACATAAGGCCCTACAGCCACACCATAGAGCCCAATTGAACCAAATAGACACCCCATATCGCCCCATACTGCCTGTAGACACCCCATAGAGCCCCATAGAAACTTACTGAACCCCATACAGACCCCATGCAGACCCCATAGAGCCCCACAGACAACCCATAGATCCCCAAAGATACCCCATAGACGCCCCATAGGGACCTCATAGCGCCCCATAGAAACCCCATTCTTCCGCATAGAGCCCCATAGCAAACCATAGCACCCCATAGTCACCCATAGCGCCCCATAGGAACCCAAGGATACCCCAAAGCACCGCATAGCCACCACATAGTGACCCATAGTGACCCATAGGGGCCCAAAGAGACCCCATAGCACCCCATAGCTACTCCATAGTGCCCCATAGCAGCCCATGGAGCCTCATAGACACTCTCTTGTGCCCCACAGCACCCCATTGCACCCCATAGAGACCCATAGACACCCTATACTGCTCCATAGAGCCCCATAGACACCCCATAGTGCCTCACAGCACCAAATAGCACAACATAGTGCCACATAGACACCACATAAGGACATATAGCCGCGCCATAGAGCCCCACAGACATCCCATAGAGCCCCGTAGGCAACCCATTGTGCCCCATAGAGCTCCCATAGCCACCCATAGCAACTAATTTACCAAATAGACACACTATAGCATTCCATAGACACCCCATAGAAACCTCAGAACGCCCCATAGAGCTCCATAGGCACCCCATAGAGCCCCATAGAGAACCCATAGAGGCACATAGCAACCCATAGGGGGGACATTGGGACACATAGGGACACATAGTGACCCATAGGGAGACACTGGGACCCATAGGGTGACATTGGGACACATAGGGACACCATGGATTACATGGTTGATACAACCCATGTTGTATGTTTTCATGTTTATCAACATGGTTGATGTGGGTCAGATCTATGGGGCAGGAGCTGCTGTGGGGCACATGTGGGTCAGATCTATTGGGCCGGAGGTGCTGTGGGGCTGATGTAGGAAAGATCTATGGGGCAGGAGATGCTTTGGGGCAGATGTGGGTCAGGTCTATTGGGCTGGAGCTGCTGTGGGGCACTTGTGGGTCAGATCTATGAGGCAGGGGCTGCTGTGGGTCAGATCTATGGGGCAGGAACAAATGTGGGCCTGATGTTGGTCAGATTTATGGAGCAGGAGCTGCTGTGTTGCAGATGTGGGTCAGATCTATGTTGCTGGAGCTGATGTGGGGCAGATGTAGGGCATATCTATGGGGCAGGAGCTGCTGTGAGGCTGATGGGTGTTAGATCTATGGGGAGGAACTGCTGTGGTGCAGATGTGAGTCACATCTATGGGGCGGGAGATGCTGTGTGGCTGATGTGGGTCAAATCTATGGGGCAGGAGCTGCTGTGAGGCGCATGTGGGTCAGACCTATGGGGCAGGAGCTGCTGTGGGGCGCATGTGGGTCAGCTCTATGGGGCAGGAGTTGCTGTTGGGCAGATGTGGGACATAACTATGGGGCAAAATCTGCTGTGGGGCTGATGTGGGTAAGTTCTATGAGACAGGAGCTGCTGTGTTTCAGATCTATGGGGCAGGAGCAGCTCTGGGGCACATGTGGGTCAGATCTATGTGTTAGTAGCTGCTGTGGGGCACATGTGGGTCAGATCTATGGGGCAGGAGATGCTGTGTGGCAGATGTGGGTCAGATCTATGGGGCAGGAGCTGCTGTGGCTCAGATGTGGGTCAGATCTATAGGTCAGGAGCTGCTGTGGCTGATGTGGGCCAGTTCTATGGGGCAGGAGATGCTGTGAGTCAGATGTATGAGGCAGGAGCTGCTTTGGGGCAGATGGGGGTCAGATCTATGGGGCAGGAGATGCTGTGGAGCAGATGTGGGTCAGATCTATAGGTCAGGAGCTGCTGTGGCTGATGTGGGCCAGTTCTATGGGGCAGGAGATGCTGTGAGTCAGATGTATGAGGCAGGAGCTGCTTTGGGGCAGATGGGAGTCAGATCTATGGGGCAGGAGATGCTGTCGAGATGATGTGGGTCAGATCTATGGGGCAGGAGCTGCTGTGGGGAGATGGGGGTCAGATCTATGGGGCAGGAGATGCTGTGGAGCAGATGTGGGTCAGATCTATGGGGCAGGAGCTGCTGTGGGGCAGATGTGGGTCAGATCTATGGGCAGGAGCTGCTGTGCTGCACATGTTGGTAGGGTCTATGGGGCAGGAGCTGCTGTGGGGCAGATGTGGGTCAGATCTATGGGGCAGGAGCTGCTGTGGGGCTGATGTTGGTCAGATCTTTAGGGCAGCAGCTGCTGTGGAGCAGATCTGGGTAAGATCTATGTCGCAGGAGATGCTGTGGGGCAGACGTGGCACATATCTATGGGGCAAAATGTGCTGTGGGGCTGATGAGGGTCAGATCTATGGGGCAGGATCTCCTGTGGGGCTGATGTGGGTCAAATCAATGGGGCAGAGCTGCTTTGGGGCACATGTGGGTCAGATCTATGGGGCAGGAGATGCTGTGGGGCTGATTTGGGTCAGATCTATGTGGCAGGAGATGCTGTGGATCAGATCTATGGGGCAGGATCTGCTGTGGGGAACATGTGGGTCAGGTCTATGGGGCAGGAGCTGCGGAGGGCACATGTGGGTCAGATCTATGGGGCAGGAGCAGCTCTGGGGCACATGTGGGTCAGATCTATGTGTTAGGAGCTGCTGTGGGGCAGATGTGGGTCAGATCTATGGGGCAAAGGCTGCTGTGTGGCAGATGTGGGTCAGATCTATGGGGCAGGAGCTGCTGTGGGTCAGATGTGGGTGAGATCTATGGGGCAGGAGATGCTGTGGAGCAGATGTGGGTCAGATCTATAGGTCAGGAGCTGCTGTGGCTGATGTGGGCCAGTTCTATGGAGCAGGAGATGCTGTGAGTCAGATGTATGAGGCAGGAGCTGCTGTGGGGCAGATGGGGGTCAGATCTATGGGGCAGGAGATGCTGTGGGGCAGATGTGGGTCAGATCTATGGGTCAGGAGCTGCTGTGCTGCACATGTTGGTAGGGTCTATGGGGCAGGAGCTGCTGTGGGGCAGATGTGGGTCAGATCTATGGGGCAGGAGCTGCTGTGGGGCTGATGTTGGTCAGATCTTTGGGGCAGCAGCTGCTGTGGAGCAGATCTGGGTAAGATCTATGTCGCAGGAGTTGCTGTGGGGCAGACGTGGCACATATCTATGGGGCAAAATCTTCTGTGGGGCTGATGTGGGTCAGATCTATGGGTCAGGATCTCCTGTGGGGCTGATGTGGGTCAAATCAATGGGCCAGAGCTGCTCTGGGGCACATGTGGGTCAGATCTATGGAGCAGGAGCTGCTGTGGGGCAGATTTGAATCAGATCTATAGGGCAGGAGCTGCTGTGGGTCAGATCTATGGGCAGGAGCTGCTGTGGGGCACATGTGAGTTAGATCTATGGGGCAGGAGATGGTGTGGGGCAGATTTGGGTCAGATGTATGGGTCAGGAGCTGCTGTGTGGCTGATGAGGGTCAGATCTATGGGGCATGGGCTGCTGTGGGTCAGATCTGCGGGACTGGAGCTGCAGTGGAGCACATGTGGGTCAGATCTATGGGGTAGAAGCTGCTGTTGAGCTGATGGGGGTCATATCTATAAGGCAGGAGCTGCTGTGGGGCTGACTTGGGTCAGATCTGTGAGGCAGGAGCTGCTGTGGGGCTGACTTGGGTCAGATCTATGGGGCAGGAGCTGCTGTGGAGCAGATCTGGGTAAGATCTATGTCGCAGGAGTTGCTGTGGGGCAGACGTGGCACATATCTATGGGGCAAAATCTGCTGTGGGGCTGATGTGGGTTAGATCTATGGGGCAGGAGCTGTTGTGGGGCTGATGGGGGTCAGATCTATGGGGCAGGAGCTGCTGTGGGGCTGATGTGGGAAAGATCTATGGGGCAGGAGCTGCTGTGGGTCAGATTGTCATGGTTTAATAATGTTGTAATTTTGCTATCAGTATTCCACATCATAACATCATATAAAGCATGAATAATTTTACTGAATCTGCAACTTACAGAAGAAGACTACATCTCCCAGAGAGCAACACGGTGGGTCACGGGACCTGGACTCTATATTAACTCTGTCGCAGAACAGACTGACGTCTTTCGAGTTCTGGCGTTCAGGGCAGTGTGTGGGAGCCTTCAGCCGTTCGCCCAGATTCACAGTAGGCCTCTCGGTTACGGGACTCATTCTCTCTCCTATTTTGCTTGATTCATTAGCTCAATTTTCAATTATATTGTATTCTATTGTGTTATCCTGTATTTCGATATAGTATTTAGTAAATAAGTGTGCCTCCTTACATCGTTGCCGCTGTTTTCTTTTCTTAATTAACTTTTTCTTTTCGGCTGAGGGCCCTTCAGGGGCCCACGGCCCTTGTCACGGACGCAGGTGGATTTTTCGTTCAAACCGTGACAGATTTGGTAGCAGAGGATGGTTCCACTGTTGCAGCCACCCCCATAAGGCATTTGCCACCATCCATGAATCAGTATAAAGATGAAGCATTGGCCACCTCTCCCGTTCAGCCACATCTAAAGCCAGCTGAACAGCCTTTACCTCTGCAAATTGACTTGATTCTCCTTTACCTTCAGTGGCCTCTGCAACTTGTCGTGTGGGGCTCCATACAGCAGCTTTCCATCTGCGATGCTTCCCTACAATACGACATGATCCGTCTGTGAATAGGGCAAATTACTTTTCGTTTTCTGGTAGCTCATTGTATGGTGGTGCCTCTTTAGCACGTGATACCTCTTCTGTAGGTGGTGTTTCAATTTTTTTACTCTCAGGCCAGTCCATGATCACTTCTAGAATTCCAGGACGGCTGAGTTTTCCCATTCCAGCTCGTTGAGTAATTAATGAAATCCACTTACTCCAAGTGGCATCAGTAGCATGATGGGTGGAGGGAACCTGTCCTTTAAACATCCAATTTATTACTGGCAAGCGAGGTGCTAGAAGAAGCTGAACCTCTGTCCCAACTACTTCAGAAGCAGCCCGAACCCCCTCATACACGGCTAAGATCTCCTTCTTAGTCGGAGTGTAGCGCTCCTCAGACCCTTTATATGCTTGACTCCAAAATCCTAGGGGTCGGCCTCGGATCCTCACATCCTGCCCCGTCCGTACTGGCCCCAAGGCCACGGCACGGGCTATTTCTTGTTTTCTCTGCTCAAAAGCCTGCTGCTGCTCAGGACCCCATGAGAAATTATTCTTCTTCTGTGTTACCTGATAGAGGGGGCTCACTATGTGGCTGTAGTTTGGGACATGCATTCTCCAAAAGCCCACTACTCCCAGAAAAGATTGGGTCTCTGTCTTGTCGGTGGGCGGAGACATAGCAGTGATTTTGTCAATCACATCTGCTGGGATGTGACGACGTCCATCTTGCCATTTTATACCTAAGAACTGGATTTCCTGGGCAGGCCCCTTCACCTTGCTGCGCTTAATGGCAAAACCAGCTTTCAAAAGAATTTGGATTATCTGTTTCCCTTTCTTGAAAACCTCTGCTGCTGTATGGCCCCACACTACAATATCATCAATATACTGCAAGTGCTCAGGAGCATCACCCTGTTCCAAAACAGCTTGGATCAATCCATGGCAAATTGTTGGGCTGTGCTTCCACCCCTGAGGTAAACGGTTCCAGGTGTACTGAATACCTCTCCAGGTAAAAGCAAACTGTGGCCTACATTTTGCAGCCAATGGGATGGAAAAGAAGGCATTAGCAATGTCAATGGTGGCATACCACCTAGCTTCTTTTGACACCAGTTCATACTGGAGTTCTAGCATGTCTGGTACAGCAGCACTTAATGGAGGTGTGACTTCATTCAGGCCACGGTAATCCACCGTCAGCCTCCATTCCCCACTGGTTTTACACACTGGCCATATGGGGCTGTTAAAAGGCGAGTGAGTTTTGCTAATCACTCCCTGATTCTCTAATTGGCGAATTAGCTTGTGAATGGGGAGCAATGAGTCCCTATTGGTGCGGTACTGCTGTCTGTGAACCACTCTGGTGACAATTGGTACCTCTTGGTCTTTTACCTGGTGCAACCTCCCAGCACCCGCTGGGAGACCCGGCGCTCGCTGCGTTGCTTCCGTCCTCCGTTCGGGGGGTTCCGTGCGCCGGCGCCGGCGCGTGGAAAAGGGGTGTGCGGCTGGTCGCGCGCGGGCGCGTGCCAGGCCCCCTTTCGCCCGGTTTTTCCCCATCCATCCATCCATCCATCCATCCATCCATCCATCCATCCATGCATCCACCTTCCCGCTTCGTGGCGGCGCGGGGTAGACCTGGGCGACCATCCACCCGCTCGATCGGCGGGTGCAGTTTCCCGTCCGTGCCGCCGGTAGACGTGTCGGCCTTAGCGGGGTTGACCTGTCGGCCGGTGCCGAATCCCGTCCGTGCCGCGGGTAGACGTGTCGGCCGTAGCCGCGCGTCTCGCAGCTGTGTCAAGCGGTAAGGGTACGACGAACGGCCAGCCGACCCGACCCAACCCGACCCGACCCGACCGCTTCCGCCCTTGACCCACTCCCATCTTTTTATTACTTTTATTTTATTTTATTTTATTTTACCGCAACATTTTACGATCTATCTGTACTTTTTCACACCTTCTTCTCTTCTACTTTTCTTTGACTTCTGCCTTCCCTTCCCTTCCCTTCCCTTCCCTTCCCTTCCCTTCCCTTCCCTTCCCTTCCCTTCCCTTCCCTTCCCTTCCCTTCCCTTCTCTTTCACCTCGTCGCCTGCACGTGAGTAGGCCCGGCCCGGCCTGGACCGGCACGGCCTCTGTCACGAAGAAGGGGGTCGCTTGCGTGGCCGGGGGTCCACGTCGGGGTTGCGGGTATGCGGGTAGACCTGGCTGCCGGCGCCTGATCTTCCCGGCCCCGCGTCCGTCTTCCACCTTCCCCCACCCCCAGTCCACACCGCACGAGCGGGAACCCGACCCGTACCTGACGGCAGCCCGCCTCCGCCTGCCCCCACCCCGGCCCTCGCCCACAACCCGCCCTCTCCCGGACGCATCTCGCCCGACCGGCCCGCGACCGTGTTTTTTTATTTGTTTGTTTGTCTTTGTTTTTGTTTTTTTTTTTTTTGTTTGGTCGGTCGGTCACTCGCTCGGTTATTTGTTTGGACCCGATTGGCCCGTTTGGTTTTTTTCTTTTCTTTCCTTTTTCCGCCGGGGTGCTCCTGACG
This sequence comes from Coturnix japonica, assembly GCF_054131305.1. NCBI lineage: Eukaryota > Metazoa > Chordata > Aves > Galliformes > Phasianidae > Coturnix > Coturnix japonica. The sequence goes on along the minus strand of NC_140697.1, from coordinate 1,269,906 downwards.
GCTCGGCCCAATGGCGGCTCGACTCGGCGACCGGAGCCCACCAAAACGCCTCGCCACCCCCGAGCCCCACCGTCACCACCGCCACCACCTCCTCCTCCCGCCGAAAATCCCACGTACCGTTCCACCTCATCTGCCGGCTGGGAGAGAGGCTAGGCGTGAACCCCGCGGGGGACGCGGCCGCCTCCCGCCGGCCCACCTCTCGCCGCTGCCGTCTTCCCGCCGCTCTTTCGCCATCCCTCGCCACGCGGCCTGCCCGCAGTCCGGATATCCGGCCCGAACGGACCTTGGTGGGCGGGGCCCGCGCACGCGCCCACGCTCTTCCTGCAGAGCCGGGGAGGCGGGGGGGGCGGGGCGGCTTTTTCAAAATCTAAAAAAGGGGAAAGTAAAGAGGAACCCACGAGAAAAACAAACAAACAAACAAACAAACAAACGGAAAATAATAAAACCGAGAGGGCACGTGGGGGCACGGACAAACAAATCGAACGGACCAATGTACGAACGAACAGACGAACAAACAAACACGCAGACAAAAGGGCAAAACCGCGGTGGCGGTGGTGGGACGGCCAGCTTCAAGCAAGGCCGAACCGAGAAGCCCGGGTGCGCCACGACCCGGCGAACAGCGGCCGGCTCATATGTGCACCCTGGTCGTTCCGCGGCTGCGGCCGAGTGGCGTCTCCGTGGCGCCTCCGGTGCTCCGGCACGGTCAACACGGCTCGACCCCTGGCCATCGCGGCTCGAGTGCGCCGGCACGGTCCAGCCTCTCCCGGCGGGCTCCGCTCGGCTCGGACGTTCCGCGGAAGTGGCCAAGTGTCGCTCTCGTGGCGGCTCCTCTGCGCTGGCACTGTCTACCCGGCTCCGAGCGTCTCCGGAGGGTGGGGGAAGGGGGGGGGGCACAGCGTCGGCGGCTAGGCGTCGCTTCCCATGCGTCTCGACTAGGTCGGCACGGTCTACCCGGCTCCGAGCGGGCCGTGGTGCTCGGCGGCGGCTGCTAGAGGTCGCTGCCTATGCGGCTCACCTAGGTCGGCACGGTCTACCCGGCTCCGAGCGGGCCGTGGTGCTCGGCGGCGGATGCTAGAGGTCGCTGCCCATGCAGCTCGACTAGGTCGGCACGGTCTACCCGGCTCCGAGCGGGCCGTGGTGCTCGGCGGCGGCTGCTAGAGGTCGCTGCCTATGCGTCTCGACTAGGTCGGCACGGTCTACTTGGCTCCGAGCGGGCCGTGGTGCTCGGCGGCGGCTGCTAGAGGTCGCTGCCTATGCGTCTCGACTAGGTCGGCACGGTCTACCCTGCTCTATGCGTGCGCGAGGGCTCGGCGGCGGTCGCTAGGTGTTGCTCCACGTCTGCCAGCCCGTCCGTCAGCGACCTCTAGCGTCCGCGGTGGAGCAGGGTAGACCGTGCCGACATGAGCCGGCCGCCGCTCAGCGACCCCTGGCAGTGGCCGCATGATCTTCGGTCCGCTCGGAGCTGGGTAGACGGTGCCGACCAACTCGAGCCGGACGTGCAGCGACCGCTGGCCAGCGCGGAGGCTCGTGTGCGCCGGCACAGTCCAGCCTCTCCCAGCGGGCTCCGTTCGGTTTGGACGTTCCTCGATGGTGTCCGGGGGGTCTCAGCCGCGGCGGCTCGAGTGCGCCGGCACTGCACAGCCCCTCCCTGCGGGCTCCGCTCGGCACGGACTTTCCTCGTCGGTGTCCGGCGATCTGAGCCGCGGCGGCTCGAGTGCGCCGGCATGGTCCAACCGCTCCCGGCGGGTTCCGCTCGGCTCGGACGCTCCTGGGCGGAGTCGGGCGATCTGAGCCGCGGCGGCTCGAGTGCGCCGGCACGGTGCAACCGCTCTCGGCGGGCTCGGCTCGGCTCGGACGTTACGCGGCGGCGTCTGGGGGGTCTCAGCCGCGGAGGCTCGGGTGCGCCGGCACGGTCCAGTCTCTCCCGGCGGGCTCCGCTCGGCTCGGACGATCCTCGGCGGCGTCCGGCGATCTGAGCCGCGGCGGCTCGAGTGCGCCGGCACGGTCTAGTCTCTCCCGGCGGGCTCCGCTCGGCTTCGACGTTCCTCGGCGGCGTCCGGCAATCTGAGCCGCGGCGGCTCGAGTGCGCCGGCACGGTCCAACCGCTCCCGGCGGGTTCTGCTCGGCTCGGACGCTCCTCGGCGGAGTCGGGCGATCTGAGCCACGGCGGCACGGTCCAGCCTCTCCAGGCGGACTCAGCTCGGCTCGGATGTTCCGCGGAAGTGGCCAAGTGCCGCTCTTGTGGGGGGGGGGGAAGAGGGGGGTGGTGGTGAGGAGTAAGGGGGGGGGGGGACACGGCGTCGGCGGCTAGGCGTCGCTGCCCATGCAGCTCGACTAGGTCGGCACGGTCTACCCGGCTCCGAGCGGGCCGTGGTGCTCGGCGGCGGCTGCTAGAGGTCGCTGCCTATGTGGCTCAACTAGGTCGGCACGGTCTACCCGGCTCCGAGCGTGCCGTGGTGCTCGGCGGCGGTTGCTAGAGGTCGCTGCCTATGCGGCTCGACTAGGTCGGCACAGTCTACCCGGCTCTGAGCGGGCCGTGGTGCACGGCGGCGGCTGCTAGAGGTAGCTGCCCATGCGGCTCGACTAGGTCGGCACGGTCTACCCTGCTCCGTGCGTGCGCAAGGGCTCGGCGGCGGTCACTAGGTGTCGCTGCACGTCTGCCAGCCCGTCCGTCAGCGACCTCTAGCGTCCGTGGCGGAGCATGGTAGACCGTGCCGACGTGAGCCGGCCGCCGCTCAGCGACCCCTGGCCGCCGCCGCATGAGCTTTGGTCCGCACGGAGCCGTGTAGACCGTGCCGACCAACTCGAGCCAGACGTGCAGCGACCGCTGGCCAGCGCGGAGGCTCGTGTGCGCCGGCACGGTCCAGCCTCTCCCGGCGGGCTCCGTTCCGTTCGGACGTTCCTCGGTGGTGTCCGGGGGGTCTGAGCCGCGGCGGCTCGAGTGCGCCGGCACTGCCCAGCCCCTCCCTGCGGGCTCCGCTCGGCACAGACTTTCCTCGTCGGCGTCCGGCGATCTGAGCCGCGGCAGCTCGAGTGCGCCGGCACGGTCCAACCGCTCCCGGCGGGTTCCGCTCGGCTCGGACGCTCCTCGGCGGAGTCGGGCGATCTGAGCCGCGGCGGCACGGTCCAGCCTCTCCATGCGGACTCAGCTCGGCTCGGACGTTCCGCGGAAGTGGCCAAGTGCCGCTCTTGTGGGAAGGGGTGTAAGAGGGGGGTGGTGGAAGGGGGAATAAAGGGGGGGGGGGGGCTCGGCGTCGGCGGCTAGGCGTCGCTGCCCATGCGGCTCGACTAGGTCGGCACGGTCTACCCAGCTCCGAGCGGGCCGTGGTGCTCGGCGGCGGCTGCAAGAGGTCGCTGCCTATGCGTCTCGACTAGGTCAGCACGGTCTACCCGGCTCCGAGCGGGCCGTGGTGCTCGGCGGCGGCTGCTAGAGGTCGCTGCCTATGCGGCTCGAGTAGGTCGGCACGGTCTACCCGGCTCCGAGCGGGCCGTGGTGCTCGGCGGCGGCTGCTAGAGGTCGCTGCCTATGTGGCTCGACTAGGTCGGCACGGTCTACCCGGCTCAGGGCGTGCCGTGGTGCTCGGCGGCGGCTGCTAGAGGTCGCTGCCTATGCGTCACGACTAGGTCGGCACGGTCTACCCGGCTCTGAGCGGGCCGTGGTGCTCGGCGGCGGCTGCTAGAGGTCGCTGCCTATGCGGCTCGACTAGGTCGGCACGGCCTACACGGCTCTAAGCGGGCCGTGGTGCTCGGCGGCGGCTGCTAGACGTCGCTGCCTATGCGGCTCGACTAGGTCGGCACGGCATACCCGGCTCAGGGCGGGCCGTGGTGCTCGGCGGCGTCGGCTAGAGGTCGCTGCCTATGTGTCTCGACTAGGTCGGCACGGTCTACCCTGCTCCGTGCGTGCGCGAGGGCTCGGCGGCGGTCGCTAGGTGTCGCTTCACGTTTGCCAGCCCGTCTGTCAGCGACCTCTAGCGTCCGCGGCGGAGCAGGGAGGACCGTGCCGACGTGAGCCGGCCGCCGCTCAGCGACCCCTGGCCGCGGCCACATGAGCTTCGGTCCGCTCGGAGCCTGGTAGACCGTGCCGACCAACTCGAGCCGGACGTGCAGCGACCGCTGGCCAGCGCGGAGGCTCGTGTGCGCCGGCACGGTCCATCCTCTCCCGGCGGGCTCCGTTCGGTTCGGACGTTCCTCGGTGGTGTCCGGGGGGTCTGAGCCGCGGCGGCTCGAGTGCGCCGGCACTGCACAGCCCCTCCCTGCGGGCTCCGCTCGGCACGGACTTTCCTCGTCGGCGTCCAGCGATCTGAGCCGCGGCGGCTCGAGTGCGCTGGCACGGTCAAACCGCTCTTGGCGGGTTCCGCTCAACTCGGATGCTCCTGGGCGGAGTCGGGCGATCTCAGCTGCGGCGGCCCGAGTGCGCCGGCACGGTCCAACCGCTCCTGGCGGGTTCCGCTCGGCTCGGACGCTCCTGGGTGGAGTCGGGCGATCTGAGCCACGGCGGCACGGTCCAGCCTCTCCAGGCGGACTCAGCTCGGCTCGGACGTTCCGCGGAAGTGGCCAAGTGCCGCTCTTGTGGGGGGGGGGGAAGAGGGGGGGGGTGAAGGGGAGAGTAAGGGGAGGGAGGGGGGGGGCACGGCGTCGGCGGCTAGGCATCGCTGCCCATGCAGCTCGACTAGGTCGGCACGGTCTACCCGGCTCCGAGCGGGCCGTGGTGCTCGGCGGCGGCTGCTAGAGGTCGCTGCCTATGCGGCTCGACTAGGTCGGCACGGTCTACCCGGCTCCGAGCGGGCCGTGGTGCTCGGCGGCGGCTGCTAGAGGTCGCTGCCTATGCAGCTCGACTAGGTCGGCACGGTCTTCCCGGCTCCGAGCGGGCCGTGGTGCTCGGCGGCGGCGACTAGGGGTCGCTGCCCGTGCGGCTTGCGTGTAGCTGCCAGGTCTACCCGCTTTCAGCTAGGCTTTTCCGCCCTGTGAGATGGGGGGGCGCTAAAGCTCCAGAGCTTGCTGGGGGGTCGCTGTAGTTTCTTACCTACCGCTACGTCGACGTAGAGCGCCGCTTACCCTCGGCGCCGCTGCCGGTAGTCGGCGCCGTTCTTTTCCGAAGCAGTTTTTTCTTACGCCTTCCCTTTTCGTCTGCAGGAGCGAGCGCGTGCTCGTCTCCAGAGGCGGCAACGAGCGGGCGCAGGCGAGCGCGGTTGAGCGCCGGGCTGTGGAGTTTTTCGGTTGCGGCTTCCCGCCGCTCTTTCGCCATCCCTCGCCACGCGGCCTGCCCGCAGTCCGGATTTCCGGCTCGAACGGACCCCGCTCAAGTGCGCTGGCACTATCCAACCGCTCCCGGCGGGCACCGCTCGGCTCGGACGTTCCTCGGAATCAGCCAAATGTCGCTCCCGTGGCGTCTCCGCAGGCAAAAACGCATAGCCGGCGCCGCAAAGCTCGCGAGCCGCACCGAGCCGGGGAAACCGTGCCGTGGAGCAGCTGTGGGGCACATGTGGGTCAGACCTATGGGGCAGAAGCTGCAGAGGGGATGATGTAGGTCAGATCTATTGGGCAAGAGTTGCTGTGGGGCAGATGAGGGACATATCTATGGTGCAAAATCTGCTGTTGGACTGATGTGGGTCAGATCTATGAGTTTGGAGCTGCTGTGGGGCACATGTGGGTCAGATCTATGGGCCAGGAGCTGCTGCGGGGCTAATTTAGGTCAGATCTATGGGTCAGCAACTACTGTGGGGAACATGTGGGTCAGAGCTATGGGGCAGGAGCTGCTGTGGGGCAGAAGTGTGTAAGATCTATGGGGTAGGAGATGGTGTTTGGCAGATGTGGGTCAGATCTATGGTGTAGGAGCTGCTGTGGGGCTCATGTGGGTCAGATCTATGGGGCAGGAGCTGCTGTGGTTAAGATCTATTTGGCAGGATCTGCTGTGGGGCAGATTTGGGTCAGATCTATGGGGCAGGAGCTGCAGTGGAGATGATGTACGTCAGATCTATGGGGCAGGAGCTGCTGTGGGGCTGCTGTGGGTTAGATCTATGGGGCAGGAGCTGTTGTGGGTCATATCGATTGGGCACCAGCTGCTTTACATATGATGTGTGTCAGATCTATGGGGCAGGAGCTGCAGTGGGGCTGATGGGGGTCAGATCTATGAAGCAGGAGCTACTGTGGGGCTGATGTGGGTCAAATCAATGGGGCAGAGCTGCTCTTGGGAACATGTGGGTCAGATCTATGGGGCAGGAGCTGCTGTGGGGCTGATGTGGGTCAGATCTATAGGGCAGGAGCTGCTGTGCGAAAGATGTGGGTCAGATCTATGGGGCAGGAGCTGCTGTGGGTCTGATGTGGGTCAGATCTATGGGGCAGGAGCTGCTGTGGGGCTGATGTGGGTCAGATCTATGGGGCAGGAGCTGCTGTGAGGCTGATGGGTGTTAGATCTATGGGGAGGAGCTGCTGTGGTGCAGATGTGGGTCAGAGCTATGGGGCAGGAGCTGCTGTAGGGCAGAAGTGGGTAAGATCTATGGGGTAGGAGATGGTGTGTGGCAGATGTGGGTCAGATCTATGGTATAGGAGCTGCTGTGGGGCTGATGTGGGTCAGATCTATGGGGCAGGAGCTGCTGTGGTTAAGATCTATTTGGCAGGATCTGCTGTGGGGCAGATGTGGGTCAGAGCTATGGGGAAGGAGCTGCTGTGGGGCAGAAGTGGGTAAGATCTATGGGGTAGGAGATGGTGTGTGGCAGATGTGGGTCAGATCTATGGTGTAGGAGCTGCTGTGGGTCTGATGTGGGTCAGATCTATGGGGCAGGAGCTGCTGTGCGACAGATGTGGGTCAGATCTATGGGGCAGGAGCTGCTGTGGGTCAGATCTATGGGGCAGGAACAGATGTGGGCCTGATGTCGGTCAGATTTATGGAGCAGGAGCTGCTGTGTTGCAGATGTGGGTCAGATCTATGGTGCAGAAGCTGCTGTGGGGCAGATGTAGGGCATATCTATGGTGTAGGAGCTGCTGTGAGGCTGATGGGTGTCAGATCTATGGGGCAGGAGCTGCAGTGGGGCTTATGGGGGTCAGATCTATGGGGCAGGAACTACTATGGGGCTGATGTGGGTCAAATCTATGGGTCATCAGCTGCTGTGGGTCTGATGTGGGTCAGATCTATGGGGCAGGAGCTGCTGTGGGGCTGATGTGGGTCAGATCTATGGGGCAGGAGATGCTGTGGGTCAGATCTATGGGGCAGGAGCTGCTGTGGGGAACATGTGGGTCAGGTCTATGGGGCAGGAGCTGCTGTGGGGCTGATGTGGGTCAGATCTATGGGGCAGGAGATGCTGTGGGTCAGATCTATGGGGCAGGAGCTGCTGTGGGGAACATGTGGGTCAGGTCTATGGGGCAGGAGCTGCTGTGGGACAGATGTGGGTCAGATCCATGGGTCAGCAGCTGCTGTGGGTCTGATGTGTGTCAGATCTATGGGGCAGGAGCTGTTGTGGGGCTGATGGGGGTCAGATCTATGGGGCAGGAGCTACTGTGGGGCTGATGTGGGTCAAATCAATGGGGCAGAGCTGCTCTTGGGAACATGTGGGTCAGATCAATGGGGCAGGAGCTGCTGTGGGGCTGATGTGGGTCAGATCTGTGGGGCAGGAGCTGCTGTGAGGCTGATGGGTGTCAGATCTATGGGGCAGGAGCTGCAGTGGGGCTTATGGGGGTCAGATCTATGGGGCAGGAACTACTATGGGGCTGATGTGGGTCAAATCTATGGGTCAGCAGCTGCTGTGGGTCTGATGTGGGTCAGATCTATGGGGCAGGAGCAGCTGTGGGGCTGATGTGGGTCAGATCTATGGGGCAGGAGATGCTGTGCGTCAGATCTATGGGGCAGGAGCTGCTGTGGGGAACATGTGGGTCAGGTCTATGGGGCAGGAGCTGCTGTGGTGCTGATGTGGGTCAGATCTATGGGGCAGGAGCTGCTGTGAGGAACATGTGGGTCAGATCTATGGGGCAGGAACAGATGTGGGCCTGATGCTGGTCAGATTTATGGAGCAGGAGCTGCTGTGTGGCAGATGTGGGTCAGATCTATGGTACAGGAGCTGCTGTGGGGCAGATGTAGGGCATATCTATGGGGCAGGAGCTGCTGTGAGCCTGATGGGTGTTAGATCTATGGGGAGGAGCTGCTGTGGTGCAGATGTGGGTCAGAGCTATGGGGCAGGAGCTGCTGTGGGGCAGAAGTGGGTAAGATCTATGGGTTAGGAGATGGTGTGTGGCAGATATGGGTCAGATCTATGGTGTAGGAGCTGCTGTGGGGCTGATGTGGGTCAGATCTATGAAGCAGGAGCTACTGTGGGGCTGATGGGGGTCAGATCTATGAAGCAGGAGCTACTGTGGGGCTGATGTGGGTCAAATCAATGGGGCAGAGCTGCTCTTGGGAACATGTGGGTCAGATCTATGGGGCAGGAGCTGCTGTGGGGCTGATGTTGGTCTGATCTATGGGGCAGGAGCTACTGTGGGTCTGATATTGGTCAGATCTATGGGGCAGAGCTGCTCTTGGGAACATGTGGGTCAGATCTATGGGGCAGGAGCTGCTGTGGGGCTGATGTGGGTCAGATCTATGGGGCAGGAGCTGCTGTGGGGCTTATGTGGGTCAGATCCTTGGGGCTGAAGCTGCTGTGGGTCATATCTATTGGGCAGCAGCTGCTTTACATATGATGTGTGTCAGATCTATGGGGCAGGAGCTGCTGTGGGGCTGATGTGGGTTAGATCTATGGGGCAGGAGCTGTTGTAGGGCTGATGGGGGTCAGATCTATGGGGAAGGAGCTGTTGTGGGGCTGATGGGGGTCAGATCTATGGGGCAGGAGCTGCTGTGGGGCTGATGGGGGTCAGATCTATGGGGCAGGACCTACTGTGGGGCTGATGTTGGTCTGATCTATGGGGCAGGTGCTGCTGTGGGGCTGATGTGGGTCAGATCTATGGGGCAGGAGCTACTGTGGGGCTGATGGGGGTCAGATCTATGGGGCAGGAGCTACTGAGGGGCTGATGTTGGTCTGATCTATGGGGCAGGAGCTGCTGTGCGACAGATGTGGGTCAGATCTATGGGGCAGGTGCTGCTGTGCGACATATGTGGGTCAGATCTATGGGGCAGGAGCTGCTGTGGGGCTGATGTGGGAAAGATCTATGGGGCAGGAGATGCTTTGGGGCAGATGTGGGTCAGATCTATGGGGCAGGAGTTGCTGTGGGGCTGATGGGGGTCAGATCTATGGGGCAGGAGCTGCTGTGGGGCTGATGTGGGTTAGATCTATGGGGCAGGAGCTGTTGTGGGGCTGATGGGGGTCAGATCTATGGGGCAGGAGCTGCTGTGGGGCTGATGGGGGTCAGATCTATGGGGCAGGAGCTACTGTGGGGCTGATGGGTGTCAGATCTATGGGGCAGGAGCTACTGTGGGGCTGATGTTTGTCTGATCTATGGGGCAGGAGCTGCTGTGGGGCTGATGTGGGTCAGATCCTTGGGGCTGAAGCTGCTGTGGGTCATATCTATTGGGCAGCAGCAGCTTTACATATGATGTGTGTCAGATCTATGGGGCAGGAGTTGCTGTGGGGCTGATGTGGGTTAGATCTATGGGGCAGGAGCTACTGAGGGGCTGATGTTGGTCTGATCTATGGGGCAGGAGCTGCTGTGCGACAGATGTGGGTCAGATCTATGGGGCAGGTGCTGCTGTGCGACATATGTGGGTCAGATCTATGGGGCAGGATCTGCTGTGGGGCTGATGTGGGTCAGATCTATAGGGCAGGAGATGCTTTGGGGCAGATGTGGGTCAGATCTATGGGGCAGGATCTGCTGTGGGGCTGATGTGGGAAAGATCTATGGGGCAGGAGATGCTTTGGGGCAGATGTGGGTCAGATCTATTGGGCAGGAGCTGCTGTGGGGCTGATGTGGGTCAGATCCTTGGGGCTGAAGCTGCTGTGGGTCATATCTATTGGGCAGCAGCTGCTTTACATATGATGTGTGTCAGATCTATGGGGCAGGAGCTGCTGTGGGGCTGATGTGGGTTAGATCTATGGGGCAGGAGCTGTTGTGGGGCTGATGGGGGTCAGATCTATGGGGCAGGAGCTACTGTGGGGCTGATGTCGGTCAAATCAATGGGGCAGAGCTGCTCTTGGGAACATGTGGGTCAGATCTATGGGGCAGGAGCTGCTGTGGGGCTGATGTGGGTCAGATCTATAGGGCAGGAGCTGCTGTGCGACAGATGCGGGTCAGATCTATGGGGCAGGAGCTGCTGTGGGGCTGATGTGGGTCTGATCCTTGGGGCTGAAGCTGCTGTGTGTAATATCTATTGGGCAGCAGCTGCTTTACATATGATGTGTGTCAGATCTATGGGGCAGGAGCTACTGTGGGGCTGATGTTGGTTAGATCTATGGGGCAGGAGCTGCTGTGGGGCTGATGTGGGTCAGATCTATTGGGCAGCAGCTGCTTTACATATGATTTGTGTCAGATCTATGGGGCAGGAGCTGCTTTGGGGCTGATGATGTTAAGATCTATGGGGCAGCAGCTGTTGTGGGGCTGATGGGGGTTAGATCTATGGGGCAGGAGCTACTGTGGGGCTGATGGGGGTCAGATCTATGGGGCAGGAGCTACTGTGGGGCTGATGTTGGTCTGATCTATGGGGCAGGAGCTGCTGTGCGACATATGTGGGTCAGATCTATGGGGCAGGATCTGCTGTGGGGCTGATGTGGGAAAGATCTATGGGGCAGGAGATGCTTTGGGGCAGATGTGTGTCAGAGCTATGGGGCAGGAGATGGTGTGTGGCAGATGTGGGTCAGATCTATGGTGTAGGAGCTGCTGTGGGGCTGATGTGGGTCAGATCTATGGGGCAGCAGCTGCTGTGGTTAAGATCTATTTGGCAGGATCTGCTGTGGGGCAGATTTGGGTCAGATCTATGGGGCAGGAGCTGCAGTGGAGATGATGTGGGTCAAATCAATGGGGCAGAGCTGCTCTTGGGAACATGTGGGTCAGATCTATGGGGCAGGAGCTGCTGTGGGGCTGATGTGGGTCAGATCTATAGGGCAGGAGCTGCTGTGGGGTTGATGTGGGCCAGATCTATGGGTCAGGAGCTGCTGTGGGGCTGATGTGGGTCAGATCCTTGGGGCTGAAGCTGTTGTGGGGCTGATGGGGGTCAGATCTATGGGGCAAGAGCTACTGTGGGGCTGATGTGGGTCAAATCAATGGGGCAGAGCTGCTCTTGGGAACATGTGGGTCAGATCTATGGGGCAGGAGCAGCTGTGGGGCTGATGTGGGTCATATCTATAGGGCAGGAGCTGCTGTGGGGCTGATGAGGGTCAGATCTATGGGGCAGGAGCTGCTGTGGGGCTGATGTGTGTAAAATCTATGGGGCAGCAGCTGTTGTGGGGCTGATGGGTGTCAGATCTATGGGGCAGGAGCTACTGTGTGGCTGATGGGGGTCAGATCTATGGGGCAGGAGCTACTGTGGGGCTGATGTTGGTCTGATCTATGGGGCAGGAGCTGCTGTGCGACAGATGTGGGTCAGATCTATGGGGCAGGTGCTGCTGTGCGACATATGTGGGTCAGATCTATGGGGCAGGAGCTGCTTTGAGGCTGATGGGTGTTAGATCTATGGGGAGGAGCTGCTGTGGTGCATATGTGTGTCAGAGCTATGGGGCAGGATCTGCTGTGGGGCTGATGTGGGAAAGATCTATGGGGCAGGAGATGCTTTTGGGCAGATGTGGGTCAGATCTATGGGGCAGGTGCTGCTGTGCGACATATGTGGGTCAGATCTATGGGGCAGGATCTGCTGTGGGGCTGATGTGGGTTAGATCTATGGGGCAGGAGTTGCTGTGGGGCTGATGTGGGTCAGATCCTTGGGGCTGAAGCTGCTGTGGGTCATATCTATTGGGCAGTAGCTGCTTTACATATGATGTGTGTCAGATCTATGGGGCAGGAGCTGCTGTGGGGCTGATGTGGGTTAGATCTATGGGGCAGGAGCTGTTGTGGGGCTGATGTGGGTTAGATCTATGGGGCAGGAGCTACTGTGGGGCTGATGTTGGTCTGATCTATGGGGCAGGAGCTGCTGCGGGGCTGATTTGGGTCAGATCTATGGGGCAGGAGCTGCTGTGGGGCTGATGTGGGTTAGATCTATGGGGCAGGAGCTGTTGTGGGGCTGATGTGGGTCAGATCTATGGGGCAGGAGCTACTGTGGGGCTGATGTGGGTCAAATCAATGGGGCAGAGCTGCTCTTGGGAACATGTGGGTCAGATCTAATGGGCAGGAGCTGCTGTGGGGCTGATGTGGGTCAGATCTATAGGGCAGGAGCTGCTGTGCGACAGATGTGGGTCTGATCTATGGGGCAGGAGCTGTTGTGGGGCTGATGTGGGTCAGATCTATGGGGCAGGAGATGCTTTGGGGCAGATGTGGGTCAGATCTATGGGGCAGGAGTTGCTGTGGGGCTGATGTGGGTCAGATCCTTGGGGCTGAAGCTGCTGTGGGTCATATCTATTGGGCAGCAGCTGCTTTACATATGATGTGTGTCAGATCTATGGGGCAGGAGCTGCTGCGGGGCTGATGGGGGTCAGATCTATGGGGCAGGAGCTACTGTGGGGCTGATGTTGGTCTGATCTATGGGGCAGGAGCTGCTGCGGGGCTGATTTGGGTCAGATCTGTGGGGCAGGAGCTGCTGTGGGGCTGATGTGGGTTAGATCTATGGGGCAGGAGCTGTTGTGGGGCTGATGGGGGTCAGATCTATGGGGCAGGAGCTACTGTGGGGCTTATGGGGGTCAGATCTGTGAGGCAGGTGCTCCTGTGGGGATGTTGTTGGTCTGAACTATGGGGCAGGAGCTGCTGTGAGACAGATGTGGGTCAGATCTATGGGGCAGGAGTTGCTGTGGGGCTGATGTGGGTCAGATCCTTGGGGCTGAAGCTGCTGTGGGTCATATCTATTGGGCAGCAGCTGCTTCACATATCATGTGTGTCAGATCTATGGGGCAGGAGCTGTTGTGGGGCTGATGTGGGTCATATCTATGGGGCAGAGCTGCTCTTGGGAACATGTGGGTCAGATCTATGGGGCAGGAGCTGCTGTGGGGCTGATGTGGGTCAGATCTATAGGGCAGGAGCTGCTGTGCGACAGATGTGGGTCAGATCTATGGGGCAGGAGCTGCTGTGGGGCTGATGTGGGTCAGATCTATGGGGCAGGAGCTGCTGTGGGGCTGATGTGGGTTAGATCTATGGGGCAGGAGCTGTTGTGGGGCTGATGGGGGTCAGATCTATGGGGCAGGAGCTGCTGTAGGGCTGATGTTGGTCTGATCTATGGGGCAGGAGCTGCTGTGCGACAGATGTGGGTCAGATCTATGGGGCAGGTGCTGCTGTGCGACATATGTGGGTCAGATCTATGGGGCAGGATCTGCTGTGGGGCTGATGTGGGAAAGATCTATGGGGCAGGAGATGCTTTGGGGCAGATGTGGGTCAGATCTATGGGGCAGGAGCTGCTGTGGGGCTGATGTGGGTCAGATCCTTTGGGCTGAAGCTGCTGTGGGTCATATCTATTGGGCAGCAGCTGCTTTACATATGATGTGTGTCAGATCTATGGGGCAGGAGCTGCTGTGGGGCTGATGTGGGTTAGATCTATGGGGCAGGAGCTGTTGTGGGGCTGATGGGGGTCAGATCTATGGGGCAGGAGCTACTGTGGGGCTGATGGGGGTCAGATCTATGGGGCAGGAGCTGCTGCGGGGCTGATGTGGGTTAGATCTATGGGGCAGGAGCTGTTGTGGGGCTGATGGGGGTCAGATCTATGGGGCAGGAGCGACTGTGGGTCAGATCTGTGGGTCAAATCAATGGGGCAGAGCTGCTCTTGGGAACATGTGGGTCAGATCTATGGGGCAGGAGCTGCTGTGGGGCTGATGTGGGTCAGATCTATAGGGCAGGAGCTGCTGTGCGACAGATGTGGGTCAGATCTATGGGGCAGGAGCTGCTGTGGGGCTGATGTGGGACAGATCTATGGGGCAGGAGTTGCTGTGGGGCAGATGTGGGTCAGATCCTTGGGGCTGAAGCTGCTGTGGGTCATATCTATTGGGCAGCAGCTGCTTTACATATGATGTGTGTCAGATCTAAGGGGCAGGAGCTGCTGTGGGGCTGATGTGGGTTAGATCTATGGGGCAGGAGCTGTTGTGGGGCTGATGGGGGTCAGATCTATGGGGCAGGAGCTACTGTGGGGCTGATGGGGGTCAGATCTATGGGGCAGGAGCTGCTGTGGGGCTGATGTGGGTAAGATCTATGGGGCAGCAGCTGTTGTGAGGCTGATGGGGGTCAGATCTATGGGGCAGGAGCTACTGTGGGGCTGATGGGGGTCAGATCTATGGGGCAGGAGCTACTGTGGGGCTGATGTTGGTCTGATCTATGGGGCAGGAGCTGCTGTGCGACAGATGTGGGTCAGATCTATGGGGCAGGTGCTGCTGTGCGACATATGTGGGTCAGATCTATGGGGCAGGATCTGCTGTGGGGCTGATGTGGGAAAGATCTATGGGACAGGAGAAGCTTTGGGGCAGATGTGGGTCAGATCTATGGGGCAGGAGTTGCTGTGGGGCTGATGTGGATCAGATCCTTGGGGCTGAAGCTGCTATGGGTCATATCTATGGGGCAGCAGCTGCTTTACATACGATGTGTGTCAGATCTATGGGGCAGGAGCTGCTGTGGGGCTGATGTGGGTTAGATCTATGGGGCAGGAGCTGTTGTGGGGCTGATGGATGTCAGATCTATGGGGCAGGAGCTGTTGTGGGGCTGATGGTGGTCAGATCTATGGGGCAGGAGCTGCTGTGGGGCTGATGTGGGTTAGATCTATGGGGCAGGAGCTGTTGTGGGGCTGATGTGGGTCAGATCTATGGGGCAGGAGCTACTGTGTGGCTGATGGGGGTCAGATCTATGGGGCAGGAGCTCCTGTGGGGCTGATGTTGGTCTGATCTATGGGGCAGGAGCTGCTGTGCGACAGATGTGGGTCAGATCTATGGGGCAGGTGCTGCTATGCGACATATGTGGGTCAGATCTATGGGGCAGGATCTGCTGTGGGGCTGATGTGGGAACGATCTATGGGGCAGGAGTTGCTGTGGGCCATATGTCGGTCTGATCTATGCGGCAGGAGCTGCTGTGGGGCTGCTGTAGGTTAGATCTATGGGGCAGGAGCTGTTGTGGGTCATATCTATTGTGCGGCAGCTGCTTTAAATATGATGTGTGTCAGATCTATGGGGCCGGAGCTGCTGTGGGGCTGATGTGGGTTAGTTCTATAGGGCAGGAGCTGCTGTGCGACAGATGTGGGTCAGATCTATGGGGCAGAGCTGCTCTTGGGAACATGTGGGTCAGATCTATGGGGCAGGAGCTGCTGTGGGGCTGATGTGGGTCAGATCTATAGGGCAGGAGCTGCTGTGCGACAGATGTGGGTCAGATCTATGGGGCAGGAGCTGCTGTGGGGCTGATGTGGGTCAGATCCTTGGGGCTGAAGCTGCTGTGGGTCATATCTATTGGGCAGCAGCTGCTTTACATATGATGTGTGTCAGATCTATGGGGCAGGAGCTGCTGTGGGGCTGATGTGGGTTAGATCTATTGGGCAGGAGCTGTTGTGGGGCTGATGGGGGTCAGATCTATGGGGCAGGAGCTGCTGTGGAGCTTATGGGGGTCAGATCTATGGGGCAGGAGCTGCAGTGGAAATGATGTACTTCAGATCTATGGGGCAGGAGCTGCTGTGGGGCTGCTGTGGGTTAGATCTATAGGGCAGGAGCTGCTGTGCGACAGATGTGGGTCAGATCTATGGGGCAGAGCTGCTCTTGGGAACATGTGGGTCAGATCTATGGGGCAGGAGCTGCTGTGGGGCTGATGAGGGTCAGATCTATGGGGCAGGAGCTGCTGTGGGGCTGATGTGGGTCAGATCTATAGGGCAGGAGCTACTGTGCGACAGATGTGGGTCAGATCTATGGGGCAGGAGCTGCTGTGGGGCTGATGTGGGTCAGATCTATAGGGCAGGAGCTGCTGTGCGACAGATGTGTGTCAGATCTATGGGGCAGGAGCTGTTGTGGGGCTGATGGGGGTCAGATCTATGGGGCAGGAGCTGCTGTGGGGCTGATGGGGGTCAGATCTATGGGGCAGGAGCTACTGTGGGGCTGATGTGGGTCAGATCTATGGGGCAGGAGCTACTGTGTGGCTGATGTTGGTCTGATCTATGGGGCAGGAGCTGCTGTGCGACAGATATGGGTCAGATCTATGGGGCAGAGCTGCTCTTGGGAACATGAGGGTCAGATCTATGGGGCAGGAGCTGCTGTGGGGCTGATGTTGGTCAGATCTATGGGGCAGGAGCTGCTGTGGGGCTGATGTGGGTCAGATCCTTGGGGCTGAAGCTGCTGTGGGTCATATCTATTGGGCAGCAGCTGCTTTACATATGATGTGTGTCAGATCTATGGGGCAGGAGCTGCTGTGAGGCTGATGTGGGTTAGATCTATGGGGCAGGAGCTACTGTGGGGCTGATGTTGGTCTGATCTATGGGGCAGGAGCTGCTGTGCGACAGATGTGGGTCAGATCTATGGGGCAGGTGCTGCTGTGCGACATATGTGGGTCAGATCTATGGGGCAGGATCTGCTGTGGGGCTGATGTGGGAAAGATCTATGGGGCAGGAGATGCTTTGGGGCAGATGTGGGTCAGATCTATGGTGCAGGAGCTGCTGTGGGGCTGATGTGGGTCATATCTATTGGGCAGCAGCTGCTTTACATATGATGTGTGTCAGATCTATGGGGCAGGAGCTGCTGTGGGGCTGATGTGGGTTAGATCTATGGGGCAGGAGCTGTTGTGGGGCTGATGGGGTTCAGATCTATGGGGCAGGAGCTGCTGTGGGGCTGATGGGGGTCAGATCTATGGGGCAGGAGCTACTGTGGGGCTGATGGGGGTCAGATCTATGGGGCAGGAGCTACTGTGCGACAGATGTGGGTCAGATCTATGGGGCAGGTGCTGCTGTGCGACATATGTGGGTCAGATCTATGGGGCAGGATCTGCTGTGGGGCTGATGTGGGAAAGATCTATGGGGCAGGAGTTGCTTTGGGGCTGATGTGGGTCTGATCCTTGGGGCTGAAGCTGCTGTGGGTCATATCTATTGGGCAGCAGCTTCATTACATATGATGTGTGTCAGATCTATGGGGCAGGAGCTGCTGTGGGGCTGATGGGGGTCAGATCTATGGGGCAGGAGCTACTGTGGGGCTGATGTTGGTCTGATCTATGGGGCAGGAGCTGCTGCGGGGCTGATTTGGGTCAGATCTATGGGGCAGGAGCTGCTGTGGGGCTGATGTGGGTGAGATCTATGGGGCAGGAGCTGTTGTGGGGCTGATGGGGGTCAGATCTATGGGGCAGGAGCTACTGTGGGGCTGATGTGGGTCAAATCAATGGGGCAGAGCTGCTCTTGGGAACATGTGGGTCAGATCTATGGGGCAGGAGCTACTGTGGGGCTGATGTGGGTAGATATATGGGGCAGGAGCTGCTGTGTGACAGATGTGGGTCAGATCTATGGGGCAGGAGCTGCTGTGGGGCTGATGTGGGTCAGATCCTTGGGGCTGAAGCTGCTGTGGGTCATATCTATTGGGCAGCAGCTGCATTACATATGATGTGTGTCAGATCTATGGGGCAGGAGCTGCTGTGGGGCTGATGTGGGTTAGATCTATGGGGCAGGAGCTGTTGTGGGGCTGATGGGGGTCAGATCTATGGGGCAGGAGCTACTGTGGGGCTGATGTTGGTCTGATCTATGGGGCATTAGCTGCTGTGGGGCTGATGTGGGTCAGATCTATGGTGTAGGAGCTGCTGTGGTTAAGATCTATTTGGCAGGATCTGCTGTGGGGCAGATTTGGGTCAGATCTATGGGGCAGGAGCTGCAGTGGAGATGATGTGGGTCAAATCAATGGGGCAGGAGCTGCTGTGGGGCTGATTTGGGTTAGATCTATAGGGCAGGAGCTGCTGTGCGACAGATGTGGGTCAGATCTATTGGGCAGAGCTGCTCTTGGGAACATGTGGGTCAGATCTATGGGGCAGGAGCTGCTGTGGGGCTGATGGGGGTCAGATCTATGGGGCAGGAGCTACTGTGGGGCTGATGTTGGTCTGATCTATGGGGCAAGAGCTGCTGTGCGACAGATGTGGGTCAGATCTATGGGGCAGGTGCTGCTGTGCGACATATGTGGGTCAGATCTATGGGGCAGGATCTGCTGTGGGGCTGATGTGGGAAAGATCTATGGGGCAGGAGATGCTTTTGGGCAGATGTGGGTCAGATCTATGGGGCAGGAGTTGCTGTGGGGCTGATGTGGGTCAGATACTTGGGGCTGAAGCTGCTGTGGGTCATATCTATTGGGCAGTAGCTGCTTTACATATGATGTGTGTCAGATCTATGGGGCAGGAGCTGTTGTGGGGCTGATGTGGGTCAGATCTATAGGGCAGGAGCTGCTGTGCGACAGATGTGGGTCAGATCTATGGGGCAGGAGCTGCTTTACATATGATGTGTGTCAGATCTATGGGGCAGGAGCTGCTGTGGGGCTGATGTGGGTTAGATCTATGGGGCAGGAGCTGTTGTGGGGCTGATAGGGGTTAGATCTATGGGGCAGGAGCTACTGTGGGACTGATGTTGGTCTGATCTATGGGGCAGGAGCTGCTGCGGGGCCGATTTGGGTCAGATCTATGGGGCAGGAGCTGCTGTGGGGCTGATGTGGGTTAGATCTATGGGGCAGGAGCTGTTGTGGGGCTGATGTGGGTCAGATCTATGGGGCAGGAGCTACTGTGGGGCTGATGTGGGTCAAATCAATGGGGCAGAGCTGATCTTGGGAACATGTGGGTCAGATCTAATGGGCAGGAGCTGCTGTGGGGCTGATGTGGGTCAGATCTATAGGGCAGGAGCTGCTGTGCGACAGATGTGGGTCAGATCTATGGGGCAGGAGCTGCTGTGTGACAGATGTGGGTCAGATCTATGGGGCAGGTGCTGCTGTGCGACATATGTGGGTCAGATCTATGGGGCAGGATCTGCTGTGGGGCTGATGTGGGAAAGATCTATGGGGCAGGAGCTGTTGTGGGGCTGATGTGGGTCAGATCTATGGGGCAGGAGCTGTTGTGGGGCTGATGGGGGTCAGATCTATGGGGCAGGAGCTACTGTGGGGCTGATGTTGGTCTGATCTATAGGGCAGGAGCTGCTGCGGTGCTGATTTGGGTCAGATCTATGGGGCAGGAGCTGCTGTGGGGCTGAAGTGGGTTAGATCTATGGGGCAGGAGCTGTTGTGGGGCTGATGGGGGTCAGATCTATGGGGCAAGAGCTACTGTGGGGCTGTTGTGGGTGAAATCAATGGGGCAGAGCTGCTCTTGGGAACATGTGGGTCAGATCTATGGGGCAGGAGCTGCTGTGGGGCTGATGTGGGTCAGATCTATAGGGCAGGAGCTGCTGTGGGGCTGATGAGGGTCAGATCTATGGGGCAGGAGCTGCTGTGGGGCTGATGTGGGTAAGATCTATGGGGCAGCAGCTGTTGTGGGGCTGATGGGGGTCAGATCTATGGGGCAGGAGCTACTGTGGGGCTGATGTTGGTCTGATCTATGGGGCAGGAGCTGCTGTGCGACAGATGTGGGTCAGATCTATGGGGCAGGTGCTGCTGTGCGACATATGTGGGTCAGATCTATGGAGCAGGAGCTGCTGTGAGGCTGATGGGTGTTAGATCTATGGGGAGGAGCTGCTGTGGTGCAGATGTGTGTCAGAGCTATGGGGCAGGAGCTGCTGTGTGGCAGATGTGGGTCAGATCTATGGTGTAGGAGCTGCTGTGGGGCTGATGTGGGTCAGATCTATGGGGCAGGAGCTGCAGTGGAGATGATGTACGTCAGATCTATGGGGCAGGAGCTGCTGTGGGGCTGCTGTGGGTCAGATCTATGGGGCAGGTGCTGCTGTGCGACATATGTGGGTCAGATCAATGGGGCAGGATCAGCTGTGGGGCTGACGTGGGAAAGATCTATGGGGCAGGAGCTGCTGTGCGACAGATGTGGGTCAGATCTATGGGGCAGGTGCTGCTGTGCGACATATGTGGGTCAGATCTATGGGGCAGGATCTGCTGTGGGGCTGATGTGGGATAGATCTATGGGGCAGGAGATGCTTTGGGGCAGATGTGGGTCAGATCTATGGGGCAGGAGATGGTGTGTGGCAGATGTGGGTCAGATCTATGGTGTAGGAGCTGCTGTGGGGCTGATGTGGGTCAGATCTATGGGGCAGGAGCTGCTGTGGTTAAGATCTATTTGGCAGGATCTGCTGTGGGGCAGATGTGGGTCAGATCTATGGGGCAGGAGCTGCTGTGTGGCAAATGTGGGTCAGATCTATGGGGCAGGAGCTGCTGTGGGTCAGATCTATGGGGCAGGAACAGATGTGGACCTGATGTTGGTCAGATTTATGGAGCAGGAGCTGCTGTGGGGCAGATGTAGGGCTTATCCATGGGGCAGGAACTGCTATGAGTCTGATGGGTGTTAGATCTATGGGGAGGAGCTGCTGTGCTGCAGATGTGGGTCAGAGCTATAGGGCAGGAGCTGCTGTGTGGCAGATGTGGGTCAGATCTATAGGGCAGGAGCTGTTGTGGGGCTGATGGGGGTCAGATCTAAGGGGCAGGAGCTACTGTGGGGCTGATGTTGGTCTGATCTATGGGGCAGGAGCTGCTGCGGTGCTGATTTGGGTCAGATCTATGGGGCAGGAGCTGCTGTGGGGCTGAAGTGGGTTAGATCTATGGGGCAGGAGCTGTTGTGGGGCTGATGGGGGTCAGATCTATGGGGCAGGAGCTGCTGTGGAGATGATGTACGTCAGATCTATGGGGCAGGAGCTGCTGTGGGGCTGCTGTGGGTTAGATCTATGGGGCAGGAGCTGTTGTGGGTCATATCTATTGGGCAGCAGCTGCTTTACATATGATGTGTGTCAGATCTATTTGGCCGGAGCTGCAGTGGGGCTGA
Source organism: Coturnix japonica (assembly GCF_054131305.1). Lineage (NCBI taxonomy): Eukaryota > Metazoa > Chordata > Aves > Galliformes > Phasianidae > Coturnix > Coturnix japonica. The sequence continues at coordinate 1,248,969 of NC_140697.1, read as the reverse complement.
TGGGGGTCAGATCTATGGGGCAGGAGCTGTTGTGGGGCTGATGTGGGTCAAATCAATGGGACAGAGCTGCTCTTGGGAACATGTGGGTCAGATCTATGGGGCAGGAGCTGCTGTGGGGCTGATGTGGGTCAGATCTATAGGGCAGGAGCTGCTGTGCGACAGATGTGGGTCAGATCTATGGGGCACGAGCTGCTGTGGGTCTGATGTGGGTCAGATCCTTGGGGCTGAAGCTGCTGTGGGTCATATCTACTGGGCAGCAGCTGCTTTACATATGATGTGTGTCAGATCTATGGGGCAGGAGCTGCTGTGGGGCTGATGTGGGTTAGATCTATGGGGCAGGTGCTACTGTGGGGCTGATGTGGGTCAAATCAATGGGGCAGAGCTGCTCTTGGGAACATGTGGTTCAGATCTATGGGGCAGGAGCTGCTGTGGGGCTGATGTGGGTCAGATCTATAGGGCAGGAGCTGCTGTGCGAAAGATGTGGGTCAGATCTATGGGGCAGGAGCTGCTGTGGGGCTGATGTGGGTCAGATCCTTGGGGCTGAAGCTGCTGTGGGTCATATCTACTGGGCAGCAGCTGCTTTACATATGATGTGTGTCAGATCTATGGGGCAGGAGCTGCTGTGGGGCTGATGTGGGTTAGATCTATGGGGCAGGAGCTGTTGTGGGGCAGATGGGGGTCAGATCTATGGGGCAGGAGCTACTGTGGGGCTGATGTTGGTCTGATCTATGGGGCAGGAGCTGCTGTGCGACAGATGTGGGTCAGATCTATGGGGCAGGTGCTGCTGTGCGACATATGTGGGTCAGATCTATGGGGCAGGAGCTGCTGTGGGGCTGATGTGGGTTAGATCTATGGGGCAGGAGCTGTTGTGGGGCTGATGGGGGTCAGATCTATGGGGCAGGAGATGCTGTGGGTCAGATCTATGGGGCAGGAGCTGCTGTGGGGAACATGTGTGTCAGGTCTATGGGGCAGGAGCTGCTGTGGCGCAGATGTGGGTCAGATCTATGGGTCAGCAGCTGCTGTGGGTCTGATGTGGGTCAGATCTATTTGGCAGGAGCTGCTGTGGGGCTGATGTGGGTCAGATCTATGGGGCAGGAGCTGCTGTGGGCCTGATGTTGGTCAGATTTATGGAGCAGGAGCTGCTGTGTTGCAGATGTGGGTCAGAGCTCTCGGGCAGGAGCTGCTGTGTGGCAGATGTGGGTCAGATCTATGGTGTAGGAGCTGCTGTGGGGCTGATGTGGGTCAGATCTATGGGGCAGGAGCTGCTGTGGTTAAGATCTATTTGGCAGGATCTGCTGTGGGGCAGATTTGGGTCAGATCTATGGGGCAGGAGCTGCAGTGGAGATGATGTACGTCAGATCTATGGGGCAGGAGCTGCTGTGGGGCTGCTGTGGGTTATATCTATGGGGCAGGAGCTGTTGTGGGGCTGATGGGGGTCAGATCTATGGGGCAGGAGCTACTGTGGGGCTGATTTGGGTTAGATCTATGGGGCAGGAGCTGCTGTGGGGCTGATGTGGGTTAGGTCTATGGGGCAGGAGCTGTTGTGGGGCTGATGGGGGTCAGATCTATGGGGCAGGAGCTGCTGTGGGTCAGATCTATGGGGCAGGAGCTGCTGTGGGGCTGATGTGGGTCAGGTCTATGGGGCAGGAGCTGCTGTGGGGCAGATGTGGGTCAGATCTATGGGTCAGCAGCTGCTGTGGGTCTGATGTGAGTCAGATCTATGGGGCAGGAGCTGCTGTGGGGCTGATGTGGGTCAGATCTATGGGGCAGGAGCTGCTGTGAGGCTGATGGGTGTCAGATCTATGGGGCAGGAGCTGCTGTGAGGCTGATGGGTGTTAGATCTATGGGGAGGAGCTGCTGTGGTGCAGATGTGGGTCAGAGCTATGGGGCAGGAGCTGCTGTGGGGCAGAAGTGGGTAAGATCTATGGGGTAGGAGATGGTGTGTGGCAGATGTGGGTCAGATCTATGGTGTAGGAGCTGCTGTGGGGCAGATGTGGGTCAGATCTATGGGGCAGGAGCTGCTGTGGGTCAGATCTATGGGGCTGGAACAGATGTGGGCCTGATGTTGGTCATATTTATGGAGCAGGTGCTGCTGTGTTGCAGATGTGGGTCAGATCTATGGTGCAGGAGCTGCTGTGGGGCAGATGTAGGGCTTATCTATGGGGCAGGAGCTGCTGTGAGGCTGATGGGTGTTAGATCTATGGGGAGGAGCTACTGTGGTGCAGATGTGGGTCAGAGCTATGGGGCAGGAGCTGCTGTGTGGCAGATGTGGGTCAGATCTATGGTGTAGGAGCTGCTGTGGGGCTGCTGTGGGTCAGATCTATGGGGCAGGAGCTGCTGTGGTTAAGATCTATTTGGCAGGATCTGCTGTGGGGCAGATTTGGGTCAGATCTATGGGGCAGGAGATGCTGTGGGGAACATGTGTGTCAGGTCTATGGGGCAGGAGCTGCTGTGGGGCTGATGTTGGTCAGATCTTTTGGGCAGCAGCTGCTGTGGAGCAGATCTGGGTAAGATCTATGTCGCAGGAGCTGCTGTGTGGCAGACGTGGCACATATCTATGGCGCAAAATCTGCTGTGGGGCTGATGTGGGTCAGATCTATGGGGCAGGATCTCCTGTGGGGCTGATGTGGGTCAAATCAATGGGGCAGAGCTGCTCTGGGGCACATGTGGGTGAGAGCTATGGAGCAGGAGCTGCTGTGGGGCAGATTTGAATCAGATCTATAGGGCAGGAGCTGCTGTGGGTCAGATCTATGGGCAGGAGCTGCTGCGGGGCACATGTGAGTTAGATCTATGGGGCAGGAGATGGTGTGGGGCAGATTTGGGTCAGATGTATGGGTCAGGAGCTGCTGTGTTGCTGATGAGGGTCAGATCTATGGGGCATGGGCTGCTGTGGTTCAGATCTACGGGACTGGAGCTGCAGTGGAGCACATGTGGGTCAGATCTATGGGGTAGAAGCTGTTGTGGGTCTGATGGGGGTCATATCTATAAGGCAGGAGCTGCTGTGGGGCTGACTTGTGTCAGATCTATGGGGCAGGAGCTGCTTTGGGGCTGATGGTGGTTAGCCCCAACCTATGGGGCAGGAGCTGCTGTGGGGCGCATGTGGGTCAGACCTATGGGGCAGGAGCTGCAGAGGGGATGATGTAGGTCAGATCTATGGGGCAGGAGTTGCTGTGGGGAATATGAGGGACATATCTATGGTGCAAAATCTGCTGTTGGACTGATGTGAGTCAGATCTATGAGTTTGGAGCTGCTGTGGGGCACATGTGGGTCAGATCTATGGGGCAGGAGATGCTGTGGGGCTGATTTGGGTCAGATCTATGTGGCAGGAGATGCTGTGGGTCAGATCTATGGGGCAGGAGCTGCTGTGGGGAACATGTGGGTCAGGTCTATGGGGCAGGAGCTGCTGTGGGCACATGTGGGTCACACTGGGACCCATATGGGGACAAAGGGAGACATCATAGAGACTCATAGGGACCTATTGGGACCAATAGGGACCCAAAGAGAGACATAGAGACCCCATAGAAACCCATGGAGACCCCATAGAGGCACAAAGTGACACATAGAGGGACACCAAGACCCATAGAAACCAGATAGAGACTCCATATAGACACATAGGAACACATAGAGACCCACTGGGACAGTGAGACCACATATAGACTCATAGGGAGACATTAGGAGCCATTAAGAGCCATAGGGACACATAGGACGACTTTGAAACTTATAGATACCCAAAGGAAGACATTTGGGCCCAGAGATAACCATAAGAGACCCCATAGAGACCCCATAGGGGCACATAGCAACCCATAGGGGGGACATTGGGACACATAGGTACACATTGTGACCCGTAGGAAGACACTGGGACCCATAGGGGGACATTGGGACACATAGGGACCCAATGAATTACAGTGGGGGACAGTGAGACCCATAGAGATACATAAGGACCCCGCTGAGACCCATAAGAGACCCCATAGAGGCACCTAGGGACCACATTGAAACTCATAGATACTTGTAGGAAGACATTTGGGCCCAGAGATATCCATAAGAGACCCCACAGAGACCCCATAGAGGCACATAGCAACCCATAGGGGGGACATTGGGACACGTAGGGAAACATTCTGACCCATAGGGAGACACTGGGACCCATATGGGGACATTGGGACACATAGGGACCCCTTGGACTACAGTGGGGGACAGCCAGACCCATAGAGACACATAGAAACCCCGCTGAGACCCATAAGAGACCCCATAGAGGCACATAGGGACCACATTGAAACCCATAGATAGCTATAGGAAGATATTTGGGCCCAGAGATACCCATAAGAAACCACATACAAGCACATGGCAACCCATAGGGGGGACATTGGGACACATAGTGACCCATAGGGGGACATTGGGACACATAGGTACACATAGGGAGACACTGGGACCCATAGGGGGACATTGGGACACATAGTGACCCCATGGATTAAAGTGGGGGACAGTCAGATCCATCGAGACACATAGGGACCCTGCTGAGACCCATAAGAGACCCCATAGAGGAACATAGCAACCCATAGGGGGGGCATAGGGACACATAGGGACACACCGTGACCCATGAGGAGACACTGGATCCCATAGGGGGACAATGGGACACATAAGGACCCCATGGATTACAGTGGGGGACAGTGAGACCCATAGAGACACATAGGGAACCCGCTGAGACCCATAAGAAACCCCATAGAGGCACATAGGGACCTAATGTAACCCACAGATACCCACAGGGAGACGTTTGGGCCCAGAGCTATCCATAAGAGAGCCCATTGAGGCACATAGCAACCCATAGGGGGGACATTGGGACACATAGGGACACATAGTGACCCATAGGGAGACACTGGGACCCATATGGGGATATTGGGACACATAGGGACCACATGGATTACAGTGGTGGACAGTGAGACCCATAGAGACACATAGGGACTTCGTTGAGACCCATAAGAGACCCCATAGAGGCACATAGGGACCACATTGAAACCCATAGATACCCTTAGGAATACATTTGGGACGATAGTTACCCATAAAAGACCCCATAGAGACCCCATAGAGGCACATAGCAAACCATAGTGGGGACATTGGGACACATAGGGACCCCATAGAGAGACATAGAGACATATAGGGACCCATTTAGAGGCATAATAACCCCATAGAGTCCTATAGGGACACCCAGAGATCCATAGGGAAACATTGGGACCCACAGGGGCTGTGTGGGAGATTGGTAATCACAGCCTGAACCTCTGATTAATCAGCTGAGGCAAGTGTGGGGTCAGCTGCGGGAGCACAGGTGAGAGTAATGGAGCTGTGCTCCCGGGAGGGCTGGAGCTCGACTCCACCTCCTCTGAGACCTCATTTAAGGGCTGACCCTCACTCGAGCCGCTTTCCATTATCTTTCCGAGCTCCCTGTTACCGGGTGAGGTCCCAGAAGACTGGAGGCTTGCCAACGTGACTCCCATTTCCAAGCAAGGTTGTCAGGAGGATCCGGGCAACTCCAGGCCTGTTAGCCTGACCTCGGTGCCAGGGAAGGGAATGGAACGAATTGTCTTGAGGGAGATGACAGATGCGGCAGGTGTGGGATGAGCAGGAGATCAGACCTAGCCAGCATGGGTTCGTGAAGGGCAGCTCCTGCTTGACCAATCTGATCTCCTTCTACGATCCTGTGACCCATCTGATGGATGAAGGAAAGAAAGAAAGGCTGTTGATGTGCTCTACTTGGACTTCAGCAAAGCCTTCACAACTGTCTCCCATGCTATTCTCCTACAAAAGCTGGCAGCCCTTTTCCAACCTTGAGAATTCTGTGATTCTGTGAGGCAGCATCTCTTGGACATCGCTCTGCAGTGAAGACCGCCCCAGCTTCCTCAGCGAAGGCATCACCACTGGTGAGTTTCTCTCTCGCTTAGAACCTCTGTACATTTGTTACCATCTTTGTTACCATCTGTATAGTTACCACCTAGACAGGGGGACATAGAGAGACACTGGGACCCCTAGGGACCCATAGAGATCCAGAGGAAGACATTGGGACCCATAGAAAGACACTGGGACCCATAGGGACACATAGAGAGACACTGGGACCCATAGGGACACATAGAGACCCATAGACAGTCATTGGGAGCCATAAGGATAAATTGAGACCCATAGAGACCCCATTGAGACCCATAGTGCCTCAAAGAAACCCATAGCGACCCCATAGTCACCCATAGCGCCCCATAGGAACACAAAGATACCCCATAAAGCCCCATAGTGACCCATAGGGGCCCAAAGAGACCCCATAGCACCCCATAGCTACTCCATAGTGCCCCATAGCAGCCCATGGAGCCTCATAGACACTCCATTGTGCCCCAGAGCACCCCATTGCACCCCATAGGGACCCATAGACACAGCATACTGCTCCATAGAGCCCCATAGACACCCCATAGTTCCCCACAGCACCACATAGCAGCCCACAGTGCCCCATAGACACCACATAAGGCCCTACAGCCACACCATAGAGCCCAATTGAACCAAATAGACACCCCATATCGCCCCATACTGCCTGTAGACACCCCATAGAGCCCCATAGAAACTTACTGAACCCCATACAGACCCCATGCAGACCCCATAGAGCCCCACAGACAACCCATAGATCCCCAAAGACACCCCATAGACGCCCCATAGGGACCTCATAGCGCCCCATAGAAACCCCATTCTTCCGCATAGAGCCCCATAGCAAACCATAGCACCCCATAGTCACCCATAGCGCCCCATAGGAACCCAAGGATACCCCAAAGCACCGCATAGCCACCACATAGTGACCCATAGTGACCCATAGGGGCCCAAAGAGACCCCATAGCACCCCATAGCTACTCCATAGTGCCCCATAGCAGCCCATGGAGCCTCATAGACACTCTCTTGTGCCCCACAGCACCCCATTGCACCCCATAGAGACCCATAGACACCCTATACTGCTCCATAGAGCCCCATAGACACCCCATAGTGCCTCACAGCACCAAATAGCACAACATAGTGCCACATAGACACCACATAAGGACATATAGCCGCGCCATAGAGCCCCACAGACATCCCATAGAGCCCCGTAGGCAACCCATTGTGCCCCATAGAGCTCCCATAGCCACCCATAGCAACTAATTTACCAAATAGACACACTATAGCATTCCATAGACACCCCATAGAAACCTCAGAACGCCCCATAGAGCTCCATAGGCACCCCATAGAGCCCCATAGAGAACCCATAGAGGCACATAGCAACCCATAGGGGGGACATTGGGACACATAGGGACACATAGTGACCCATAGGGAGACACTGGGACCCATAGGGTGACATTGGGACACATAGGGACACCATGGATTACATGGTTGATACAACCCATGTTGTATGTTTTCATGTTTATCAACATGGTTGATGTGGGTCAGATCTATGGGGCAGGAGCTGCTGTGGGGCACATGTGGGTCAGATCTATTGGGCCGGAGGTGCTGTGGGGCTGATGTAGGAAAGATCTATGGGGCAGGAGATGCTTTGGGGCAGATGTGGGTCAGGTCTATTGGGCTGGAGCTGCTGTGGGGCACTTGTGGGTCAGATCTATGAGGCAGGGGCTGCTGTGGGTCAGATCTATGGGGCAGGAACAAATGTGGGCCTGATGTTGGTCAGATTTATGGAGCAGGAGCTGCTGTGTTGCAGATGTGGGTCAGATCTATGTTGCTGGAGCTGATGTGGGGCAGATGTAGGGCATATCTATGGGGCAGGAGCTGCTGTGAGGCTGATGGGTGTTAGATCTATGGGGAGGAACTGCTGTGGTGCAGATGTGAGTCACATCTATGGGGCGGGAGATGCTGTGTGGCTGATATGGGTCAAATCTATGGGGCAGGAGCTGCTGTGAGGCGCATGTGGGTCAGACCTATGGGGCAGGAGCTGCTGTGGGGCGCATGTGGGTCAGCTCTATGGGGCAGGAGTTGCTGTTGGGCAGATGTGGGACATAACTATGGGGCAAAATCTGCTGTAGGGCTGATGTGGGTAAGTTCTATGAGACAGGAGCTGCTGTGTTTCAGATCTATGGGGCAGGAGCAGCTCTGGAGCACATGTGGGTCAGATCTATGTGTTAGTAGCTGCTGTGGGGCACATGTGGGTCAGATCTATGGGGCAGGAGATGCTGTGGGGCAGATGTGGGTCAGATCTATGGGGCAAAGGCTGCTGTGTGGCAGATGTGGGTCAGATCTATGGGGCAGGAGCTGCTGTGGCTCAGATGTGGGTCAGATCTATAGGTCAGGAGCTGCTGTGGCTGATGTGGGCCAGTTCTATGGGGCAGGAGATGCTGTGAGTCAGATGTATGAGGCAGGAGCTGCTTTGGGGCAGATGGGGGTCAGATCTATGGGGCAGGAGATGCTGTGGAGCAGATGTGGGTCAGATCTATAGGTCAGGAGCTGCTGTGGCTGATGTGGGCCAGTTCTATGGGGCAGGAGATGCTGTGAGTCAGATGTATGAGGCAGGAGCTGCTTTGGGGCAGATGGGGGTCAGATCTATGGGGCAGGAGATGCTGTCGAGATGATGTGGGTCAGATCTATGGGGCAGGAGCTGCTGTGGGGAGATGGGGGTCAGATCTATGGGGCAGGAGATGCTGTGGAGCAGATGTGGGTCAGATCTATGGGGCAGGAGCTGCTGTGGGGCAGATGTGGGTCAGATCTATGGGCAGGAGCTGCTGTGCTGCACATGTTGGTAGGGTCTATGGGGCAGGAGCTGCTGTGGGGCAGATGTGGGTCAGATCTATGGGGCAGGAGCTGCTGTGGGGCTGATGTTGGTCAGATCTTTAGGGCAGCAGCTGCTGTGGAGCAGATCTGGGTAAGATCTATGTCGCAGGAGATGCTGTGGGGCAGACGTGGCACATATCTATGGGGCAAAATGTGCTGTGGGGCTGATGAGGGTCAGATCTATGGGGCAGGATCTCCTGTGGGGCTGATGTGGGTCAAATCAATGGGGCAGAGCTGCTTTGGGGCACATGTGGGTCAGATCTATGGGGCAGGAGATGCTGTGGGGCTGATTTGGGTCAGATCTATGTGGCAGGAGATGCTGTGGATCAGATCTATGGGGCAGGATCTGCTGTGGGGAACATGTGGGTCAGGTCTATGGGGCAGGAGCTGCGGAGGGCACATGTGGGTCAGATCTATGGGGCAGGAGCAGCTCTGGGGCACATGTGGGTCAGATCTATGTGTTAGGAGCTGCTGTGGGGCAGATGTGGGTCAGATCTATGGGGCAAAGGCTGCTGTGTGGCAGATGTGGGTCAGATCTATGGGGCAGGAGCTGCTGTGGGTCAGATGTGGGTGAGATCTATGGGGCAAGAGATGCTGTGGGGCAGATGTGGGTCAGATCTATGGGGCAAAGGCTGCTGTGTGGCAGATGTGGGTCAGATCTATGGGGCAGGAGCTGCTGTGGCTCAGATGTGGGTCAGATCTATAGGTCAGGAGCTGCTGTGGCTGATGTGGGCCAGTTCTATGGGGCAGGAGATGCTGTGAGTCAGATGTATGAGGCAGGAGCTGCTTTGGGGCAGATGGGGGTCAGATCTATGGGGCAGGAGATGCTGTGGAGCAGATGTGGGTCAGATCTATAGGTCAGGAGCTGCTGTGGCTGATGTGGGCCAGTTCTATGGGGCAGGAGATGCTGTGAGTCAGATGTATGAGGCAGGAGCTGCTTTGGGGCAGATGGGGGTCAGATCTATGGGGCAGGAGATGCTGTCGAGATGATGTGGGTCAGATCTATGGGGCAGGAGCTGCTGTGGGGAGATGGGGGTCAGATCTATGGGGCAGGAGATGCTGTGGAGCAGATGTGGGTCAGATCTATGGGGCAGGAGCTGCTGTGGGGCAGATGTGGGTCAGATCTATGGGCAGGAGCTGCTGTGCTGCACATGTTGGTAGGGTCTATGGGGCAGGAGCTGCTGTGGGGCAGATGTGGGTCAGATCTATGGGGCAGGAGCTGCTGTGGGGCTGATGTTGGTCAGATCTTTAGGGCAGCAGCTGCTGTGGAGCAGATCTGGGTAAGATCTATGTCGCAGGAGATGCTGTGGGGCAGACGTGGCACATATCTATGGGGCAAAATGTGCTGTGGGGCTGATGAGGGTCAGATCTATGGGTCAGGATCTCCTGTGGGGCTGATGTGGGTCAAATCAATGGGGCAGAGCTGCTTTGGGGCACATGTGGGTCAGATCTATGGGGCAGGAGATGCTGTGGGGCTGATTTGGGTCAGATCTATGTGGCAGGAGATGCTGTGGATCAGATCTATGGGGCAGGATCTGCTGTGGGGAACATGTGGGTCAGGTCTATGGGGCAGGAGCTGCGGAGGGCACATGTGGGTCAGATCTATGGGGCAGGAGCAGCTCTGGGGCACATGTGGGTCAGATCTATGTGTTAGGAGCTGCTGTGGGGCAGATGTGGGTCAGATCTATGGGGCAAAGGCTGCTGTGTGGCAGATGTGGGTCAGATCTATGGGGCAGGAGCTGCTGTGGGTCAGATGTGGGTGAGATCTATGGAGCAGGAGCTGCTGTGGGGCAGATTTGAATCAGATCTATAGGGCAGGAGCTGCTGTGGGTCAGATCTATGGGCAGGAGCTGCTGTGGGGCACATGTGAGTTAGATCTATGGGGCAGGAGATGGTGTGGGGCAGATTTGGGTCAGATGTATGTGTCAGGAGCTGCTGTGTGGCTGATGAGGGTCAGATCTATGGGGCATGGGCTGCTGTGGATCAGATCTGCGGGACTGGAGCTGCAGTGGAGCACATGTGGGTCAGATCTATGGGGTAGAAGCTGCTGTGGAGCTGATGGGGGTCATATCTATAAGGCAGGAGCTGCTGTGGGGCTGACTTGGGTCAGATCTGTGAGGCAGGAGCTGCTGTGGGGCTGACTTGGGTCAGTTCTATGGGGCAGGAGATGCTGTGAGGCTGATGTGGGTCAAATCAATGGGGCAGAGATTCTCTGGGGCACATGTGGGTCAGATCTATGGAGCAGGAGCTGCTGTGGGGCACATATGAGTTAGATCTATGGGGCAGGAGCTGCTGTGGGGCAGATGTGGGTCAGATCTTTGGGGAGGATCTGCTGTGGGGCTGCTGTGGGTCAGATCTATGGGGCAGGATCTCCTGGGGGCTGATGTGGGTCAGATCTGTGGGGTAAAATCTGCTGTGGGGCAGATGTGGTTCAGATCTATGGGTCAGGAGCTGCTGTGGGGCAGATGTGGGTCAGATCTATGGGGCAAGAGCTGCTGTGGTGCAGATGTGGGTCAGATCTATGTGGCAGGAGCTGCTGTGGGGCTGATACGGTTAAGATCTATGGAGCGGGAGATGCTATGGGGCTGATGAGGGTCAGATCTATGGGGCAGGAGCTGCTGTGGGGCACATGTGAGTTAGATCTATGGGGCAGGAGATGGTGTGGGGCAGATTTGGGTCAGATGTATGGGGCAGGAGCTGATGTGGGGCTGATGTTGGTCAGATCTATAGGGCAGGAGTTGCAGTGGGGTGATGTGGGTCAGATCTATGGGGCAGAGCTGCTCTGGGGCACATGTGGGTCAGATCTATGGAGCAGGAGCTGCTGTGGGGCTGATGTGGGTCAGATCTATGGGGCAGGAGCTGATGTGGGGCTGATGTTGGTCAGATCTATAAGGCAGGATCTGCAGTGGGGCTGATGTGGGTCAGATCTATGGGGCAGGATCTCCTGTGCGGCTGATGTGGGTCAAATCAATGGGGCAGAGCTGCTCTGGGGCACATGTGGGTCAGATCTATGGAGCAGGAGCTGCTGTGGGGCAGATTTGAATCAGATCTATAGGGCAGGAGCTGCTGTGGGTCAGATCTATGGGGCAGGAGCTGCTGTGGGGCTGATGTGGGTCAGATCTATGGGGCAGGAGATGCTGTGGGTCATATCTATGGGGCAGGAGCTGTTGTGGTGCTGATGGGGGTCAGATCCTTAGGGCAGGAGCTACTGTGGGGCTGATGTTGGTCTGATCTATGAGGCAGGAGCTGCTGTGGGACTGATGTGGGTTAGATCTATAGGGCAGGAGCTGTTGTGGGGCTGATGGGGGTCAGATCTATGGGGCAGGAGCTACTGTGGGGCTGATGTTGGTCTGATCTATGGGGCAGGACCTCCTGCGTGGCTGATTTGGGTCAGATCTACGGGGCAGGAGCTGCTGTGAGGCTGATGTGGGTTAGATCTATGGGGCAGGAGCTGTTGTGGGGCTGATGGGGGTCAGATCTATGGGGCAGGAGATGCTGTGGGTCAGATCTATGGGGCAGGAGATGCTGTGGGTCAGATCTATGGGGCAGGAGCTGCTGTGGGGCAGATGTGGGTCAGATCTATGGGTCAGCAGCTGCTGTGGGTATGATGTGGGTCAGATCTATGGGTCAGCAGCTGCTGTGGGGCTGATGTGGGTCAGATCTATGGGGCAGGAGCTGCAGTGGAGATGATGTAGATCAGATCTATGGGGCAGGAGCTGCTGTGGGGCTGCTGTGGGTTAGATCTATGGGGCAGGAGCTGTTGTGGGTCATATCTATTGGGCAGCAGCTGCTTTACATATGATGTGTGTCAGATCTATTTGGCCGGAGCTGCAGTGGGGCTGATGGGGGTCAGATCTATGGGGCAGGAGCTGTTGTGGGGCTGATGTGGGTCAAATCAATGGGACAGAGCTGCTCTTGGGAACATGTGGGTCAGATCTATGGGGCAGGAGCTGCTGTGGGGCTGATGTGGGTCAGATCTATAGGGCAGGAGCTGCTGTGCGACAGATGTGGGTCAGATCTATGGGGCAGGAGCTGCTGTGGGGCTGATGTGGGTCAGATCCTTGGGGCTGAAGCTGCTGTGGGTCATATCTACTGGGCAGCAGCTGCTTTACATATGATGTGTGGCAGATCTATGGGGCAGGAGCTGCTGTGGGGCTGATGTGGGTTAGATCTATGGGGCAGGAGCTACTGTGGGGCTGATGTGGGTCAAATCAATGGGGCAGAGCTGCTCTTGGGAACATGTGGTTCAGATCTATGGGGCAGGAGCTGCTGTGGGGCTGATGTGGGTCAGATCTATAGGGCAGGAGCTGCTGTGCGAAAGATGTGGGTCAGATCTATGGGGCAGGAGCTGCTGTGGGGCTGATGTGGGTCAGATCCTTGGGGCTGAAGCTGCTGTGGGTCATATCTACTGGGCAGCAGCTGCTTTACATATGATGTGTGTCAGATCTATGGGGCAGGAGCTGCTGTGGGGCTGATGTGGGTTAGATCTATGGGGCAGGAGCTGTTGTGGGGCTGATGGGGGTCAGATCTATGGGGCAGGAGCTACTGTGGGGCTGATGTTGGTCTGATCTATGGGGCAGGAGCTGCTGTGCGACAGATGTGGGTCAGATCTATGGGGCAGGTGCTGCTGTGCGACATATGTGGGTCAGATCTATGGGGCAGGATCTGCTGTGGGGCTGATGTGGGAAAGATCTATGGGGCAGGAGATGCTTTGGGGCAGATGTGGGTCAGATCTATGGGGCAGGAGTTGCTGTGGGGCTGATGTGGGTCAGATCCTTGGGGCAGAAGCTACTGTGGGTCATATCTATTGGGCAGCAGCTGCTTTACATATGATGTGTGTCAGATCTATGGGGTAGGAGCTGCTGTGGGGCTGATGTGGGTTAGATCTATGGGGCAGGAGCTGTTGTGGGGCTGATGGGGGTCAGATCTATGGGGCAGGAGATGCTGTGGGTCAGATCTATGGGGTAGGAGCTGCTGTGGGGAACATGTGTGTCAGGTCTATGGGGCAGGAGCTGCTGTGGGGCAGATGTGGGTCAGATCTATGGGTCAGCAGCTGCTGTGGGTCTGATGTGGGTCAGATCTATTTGGCAGGAGCTGCTGTGGGGCTGATGTGGGTCAGATCTATGGGGCAGGAGCTGCTGTGGGCCTGATGTTGGTCAGATTTATGGAGCAGGAGCTGCTGTGTTGCAGATGTGGGTCAGAGCTCTCAGGCAGGAGCTGCTGTGTGGCAGATGTGGGTCAGATCTATGGGGCAGGAGCTGCTGTGGTTAAGATCTATTTGGCAGGATCTGCTGTGGGGCAGATTTGGGTCAGATCTATGGGGCAGGAGCTGCAGTGGAGATGATGTACGTCAGATCTATGGGGCAGGAGCTGCTGTGGGGCTGATGTGGGTTTTATCTATGGGGCAGGAGCTGTTGTGGGGCTGATGGGGGTCAGATCTATTGGGCAGGAGCTACTGTGGGGCTGATTTGGGTTAGATCTATGGGGCAGGAGCTGCTGTGGGGCTGATGTGGGTTAGGTCTATGGGGCAGGAGCTGTTGTGGGGCTGATGGGGGTCAGATCTATGGGGCAGGAGCTGCTGTGGGTCAGATCTATGGGGCAGGAGCTGCTGTGGGGCTGATGTGGGTCAGGTCTATGGGGCAGGAGCTGCTGTGGGGCAGATGTGGGTCAGATCTATGGGTCAGCAGCTGCTGTGGGTCTGATGTGAGTCAGATCTATGGGGCAGGAGCTGCTGTGGGGCTGATGTGGGTCAGATCTATGGGGCAGGAGCTGCTGTGAGGCTGATGGGTGTCAGATCTATGGGGCAGGAGCTGCCGTGAGGCTGATGGGTGTTAGATCTATGGGGAGGAGCTGCTGTGGTGCAGATGTGGGTCAGAGCTATGGGGCAGGAGCTGCTGTGGGGCAGAAGTGGGTAAGATCTATGGGGTAGGAGATGGTGTGTGGCAGATGTGGGTCAGATCTATGGTGTAGGAGCTGCTGTGGGGCAGATGTGGGTCAGATCTATGGGGCAGGAGCTGCTGTGGGTCAGATCTATGGGGCTGGAACAGATGTGGGCCTGATGTTGGTCAGATTTATGGAGCAGGTGCTGCTGTGTTGCAGATGTGGGTCAGATCTATGGTGCAGGAGCTGCTGTGGGGCAGATGTAGGGCTTATCTATGGGGCAGGAGCTGCTGTGAGGCTGATGGGTGTTAGATCTATGGGGAGGAGCTACTGTGGTGCAGATGTGGGTCAGAGCTATGGGGCAGGAGCTGCTGTGTGGCAGATGTGGGTCAGATCTATGGTGTAGGAGCTGCTGTGGGGCTGCTGTGGGTCAGATCTATGGGGCAGGAGCTGCTGTGGTTAAGATCTATTTGGCAGGATCTGCTGTGGGGCAGATTTGGGTCAGATCTATGGGGCAGGAGATGCTGTGGGGAACATGTGTGTCAGGTCTATGGGGCAGGAGCTGCTGTGGGGCTGATGTTGGTCAGATCTTTTGGGCAGCAGCTGCTGTGGAGCAGATCTGGGTAAGATCTATGTCGCAGGAGCTGCTGTGTGGCAGACGTGGCACATATCTATGGGGCAAAATCTGCTGTGGGGCTGATGTGGGTCAGATCTATGGGGCAGGATCTCCTGTGGGGCTGATGTGGGTCAAATCAATGGGGCAGAGCTGCTCTGGGGCACATGTGGGTGAGATCTATGGAGCAGGAGCTGCTGTGGGGCAGATTTGAATCAGATCTATAGGGCAGGAGCTGCTGTGGGTCAGATTTATGGGCAGGAGCTGCTGCGGGGCACATGTGAGTTAGATCTATGGGGCAGGAGATGGTGTGGGGCAGATTTGGGTCAGATGTATGGGTCAGGAGCTGCTGTGTTGCTGATGAGGGTCAGATCTATGGGGCATGGGCTGCTGTGGTTCAGATCTACGGGACTGGAGCTGCAGTGGAGCACATGTGGGTCAGATCTATGGGGTAGAAGCTGTTGTGGGTCTGATGGGGGTCATATCTATAAGGCAGGAGCTGCTGTGGGGCTGACTTGTGTCAGATCTATGGGGCAGGAGCTGCTTTGGGGCTGATGGTGGTTAGCCCCAACCTATGGGGCAGGAGCTGCTGTGGGGCGCATGTGGGTCAGACCTATGGGGCAGGAGCTGCAGAGGGGATGATGTAGGTCAGATCTATGGGGCAGGAGTTGCTGTGGGGAATATGAGGGACATATCTATGGTGCAAAATCTGCTGTTGGACTGATGTGAGTCAGATCTATGAGTTTGGAGCTGCTGTGGGGCACATGTGGGTCAGATCTATGGGGCAGGAGATGCTGTGGGGCTGATTTGGGTCAGATCTATGTGGCAGGAGATGCTGTGGGTCAGATCTATGGGGCAGGAGCTGCTGTGGGGAACATGTGGGTCAGGTCTATGGGGCAGGAGCTGCTGTGGGCACATGTGGGTCACACTGGGACCCATATGGGGACAAAGGGAGACATCATAGAGACTCATAGGGACCTATTGGGACCAATAGGGACCCAAAGAGAGACATAGAGACCCCATAGAAACCCATGGAGACCCCATAGAGGCACAAAGTGACACATAGAGGGACACCAAGACCCATAGAAACCAGATAGAGACTCCATATAGACACATAGGAACACATAGAGACCCACTGGGACAGTGAGACCACATATAGACTCATAGGGAGACATTAGGAGCCATTAAGAGCCATAGGGACACATAGGACGACTTTGAAACTTATAGATACCCAAAGGAAGACATTTGGGCCCAGAGATAACCATAAGAGACCCCATAGAGACCCCATAGGGGCACATAGCAACCCATAGGGGGGACATTGGGACACATAGGTACACATTGTGACCCGTAGGAAGACACTGGGACCCATAGGGGGACATTGGGACACATAGGGACCCAATGAATTACAGTGGGGGACAGTGAGACCCATAGAGATACATAAGGACCCCGCTGAGACCCATAAGAGACCCCATAGAGGCACCTAGGGACCACATTGAAACTCATAGATACTTGTAGGAAGACATTTGGGCCCAGAGATATCCATAAGAGACCCCACAGAGACCCCATAGAGGCACATAGCAACCCATAGGGGGGACATTGGGACACGTAGGGAAACATTCTGACCCATAGGGAGACACTGGGACCCATATGGGGACATTGGGACACATAGGGACCCCTTGGACTACAGTGGGGGACAGCCAGACCCATAGAGACACATAGAAACCCCGCTGAGACCCATAAGAGACCCCATAGAGGCACATAGGGACCACATTGAAACCCATAGATAGCTATAGGAAGATATTTGGGCCCAGAGATACCCATAAGAAACCACATACAAGCACATGGCAACCCATAGGGGGGACATTGGGACACATAGTGACCCATAGGGGGACATTGGGACACATAGGTACACATAGGGAGACACTGGGACCCATAGGGGGACATTGGGACACATAGTGACCCCATGGATTAAAGTGGGGGACAGTCAGATCCATCGAGACACATAGGGACCCTGCTGAGACCCATAAGAGACCCCATAGAGGAACATAGCAACCCATAGGGGGGGCATAGGGACACATAGGGACACACCGTGACCCATGAGGAGACACTGGATCCCATAGGGGGACAATGGGACACATAAGGACCCCATGGATTACAGTGGGGGACAGTGAGACCCATAGAGACACATAGGGAACCCGCTGAGACCCATAAGAGACCCCATAGAGGCACATAGGGACCTAATGTAACCCACAGATACCCACAGGGAGAAGTTTGGGCCCAGAGCTATCCATAAGACAGCCCATTGAGGCACATAGCAACCCATAGGGGGGACATTGGGACACATAGGGACACATAGTGACCCATAGGGAGACACTGGGACCCATATGGGGATATTGGGACACATAGGGACCACATGGATTACAGTGGTGGACAGTGAGACCCATAGAGACACATAGGGACTTCGTTGAGACCCATAAGAGACCCCATAGAGGCACATAGGGACCACATTGAAACCCATAGATACCCTTAGGAATACATTTGGGACGATAGTTACCCATAAAAGACCCCATAGAGACCCCATAGAGGCACATAGCAAACCATAGTGGGGACATTGGGACACATAGGGACCCCATAGAGAGACATAGAGACATATAGGGACCCATTTAGAGGCATAATAACCCCATAGAGTCCTATAGGGACACCCAGAGATCCATAGGGAAACATTGGGACCCACAGGGGCTGTGTGGGAGATTGGTAATCACAGCCTGAACCTCTGATTAATCAGCTGAGGCAAGTGTGGGGTCAGCTGCGGGAGCACAGGTGAGAGTAATGGAGCTGTGCTCCCGGGAGGGCTGGAGCTCGACTCCACCTCCTCTGAGACCTCATTTAAGGGCTGACCCTCACTCGAGCCGCTTTCCATTATCTTTCCGAGCTCCCTGTTACCGGGTGAGGTCCCAGAAGACTGGAGGCTTGCCAACGTGACTCCCATTTCCAAGCAAGGTTGTCAGGAGGATCCGGGCAACTCCAGGCCTGTTAGCCTGACCTCGGTGCCAGGGAAGGGAATGGAACGAATTGTCTTGAGGGAGATGACAGATGCGGCAGGTGTGGGATGAGCAGGAGATCAGACCTAGCCAGCATGGGTTCGTGAAGGGCAGCTCCTGCTTGACCAATCTGATCTCCTTCTACGATCCTGTGACCCATCTGATGGATGAAGGAAAGAAAGAAAGGCTGTTGATGTGCTCTACTTGGACTTCAGCAAAGCCTTCACAACTGTCTCCCATGCTATTCTCCTACAAAAGCTGGCAGCCCTTTTCCAACCTTGAGAATTCTGTGATTCTGTGAGGCAGCATCTCTTGGACATCGCTCTGCAGTGAAGACCGCCCCAGCTTCCTCAGCGAAGGCATCACCACTGGTGAGTTTCTCTCTCGCTTAGAACCTCTGTACATTTGTTACCATCTTTGTTACCATCTGTATAGTTACCACCTAGACAGGGGGACATAGAGAGACACTGGGACCCCTAGGGACCCATAGAGATCCAGAGGAAGACATTGGGACCCATAGAGAGACACTGGGACCCATAGGGACACATAGAGAGACACTGGGACCCATAGGGACACATAGAGACCCATAGACAGTCATTGGGAGCCATAAGGATAAATTGAGACCCATAGAGACCCCATTGAGACCCATAGTGCCTCAAAGAAACCCATAGCGACCCCATAGTCACCCATAGCGCCCCATAGGAACACAAAGATACCCCATAAAGCCCCATAGTGACCCATAGGGGCCCAAAGAGACCCCATAGCACCCCATAGCTACTCCATAGTGCCCCATAGCAGCCCATGGAGCCTCATAGACACTCCATTGTGCCCCAGAGCACCCCATTGCACCCCATAGGGACCCATAGACACAGCATACTGCTCCATAGAGCCCCATAGACACCCCATAGTTCCCCACAGCACCACATAGCAGCCCACAGTGCCCCATAGACACCACATAAGGCCCTACAGCCACACCATAGAGCCCAATTGAACCAAATAGACACCCCATATCGCCCCATACTGCCTGTAGACACCCCATAGAGCCCCATAGAAACTTACTGAACCCCATACAGACCCCATGCAGACCCCATAGAGCCCCACAGACAACCCATAGATCCCCAAAGACACCCCATAGACGCCCCATAGGGACCTCATAGCGCCCCATAGAAACCCCATTCTTCCGCATAGAGCCCCATAGCAAACCATAGCACCCCATAGTCACCCATAGCGCCCCATAGGAACCCAAGGATACCCCAAAGCACCGCATAGCCACCACATAGTGACCCATAGTGACCCATAGGGGCCCAAAGAGACCCCATAGCACCCCATAGCTACTCCATAGTGCCCCATAGCAGCCCATGGAGCCTCATAGACACTCTCTTGTGCCCCACAGCACCCCATTGCACCCCATAGAGACCCATAGACACCCTATACTGCTCCATAGAGCCCCATAGACACCCCATAGTGCCTCACAGCACCAAATAGCACAACATAGTGCCACATAGACACCACATAAGGACATATAGCCGCGCCATAGAGCCCCACAGACATCCCATAGAGCCCCGTAGGCAACCCATTGTGCCCCATAGAGCTCCCATAGCCACCCATAGCAACTAATTTACCAAATAGACACACTATAGCATTCCATAGACACCCCATAGAAACCTCAGAACGCCCCATAGAGCTCCATAGGCACCCCATAGAGCCCCATAGAGAACCCATAGAGGCACATAGCAACCCATAGGGGGGACATTGGGACACATAGGGACACATAGTGACCCATAGGGAGACACTGGGACCCATAGGGTGACATTGGGACACATAGGGACACCATGGATTACATGGTTGATACAACCCATGTTGTATGTTTTCATGTTTATCAACATGGTTGATGTGGGTCAGATCTATGGGGCAGGAGCTGCTGTGGGGCACATGTGGGTCAGATCTATTGGGCCGGAGGTGCTGTGGGGCTGATGTAGGAAAGATCTATGGGGCAGGAGATGCTTTGGGGCAGATGTGGGTCAGGTCTATTGGGCTGGAGCTGCTGTGGGGCACTTGTGGGTCAGATCTATGAGGCAGGGGCTGCTGTGGGTCAGATCTATGGGGCAGGAACAAATGTGGGCCTGATGTTGGTCAGATTTATGGAGCAGGAGCTGCTGTGTTGCAGATGTGGGTCAGATCTATGTTGCTGGAGCTGATGTGGGGCAGATGTAGGGCATATCTATGGGGCAGGAGCTGCTGTGAGGCTGATGGGTGTTAGATCTATGGGGAGGAACTGCTGTGGTGCAGATGTGAGTCACATCTATGGGGCGGGAGATGCTGTGTGGCTGATGTGGGTCAAATCTATGGGGCAGGAGCTGCTGTGAGGCGCATGTGGGTCAGACCTATGGGGCAGGAGCTGCTGTGGGGCGCATGTGGGTCAGCTCTATGGGGCAGGAGTTGCTGTTGGGCAGATGTGGGACATAACTATGGGGCAAAATCTGCTGTGGGGCTGATGTGGGTAAGTTCTATGAGACAGGAGCTGCTGTGTTTCAGATCTATGGGGCAGGAGCAGCTCTGGGGCACATGTGGGTCAGATCTATGTGTTAGGAGCTGCTGTGGGGCACATGTGGGTCAGATCTATGTGTTAGTAGCTGCTGTGGGGCACATGTGGGTCAGATCTATGGGGCAGGAGATGCTGTGGGGCAGATGTGGGTCAGATCTATGGGGCAAAGGCTGCTGTGTGGCAGATGTGGGTCAGATCTATGGGGCAGGAGCTGCTGTGGCTCAGATGTGGGTCAGATCTATAGGTCAGGAGCTGCTGTGGCTGATGTGGGCCAGTTCTATGGGGCAGGAGATGCTGTGAGTCAGATGTATGAGGCAGGAGCTGCTTTGGGGCAGATGGGGGTCAGATCTATGGGGCAGGAGATGCTGTGGAGCAGATGTGGGTCAGATCTATAGGTCAGGAGCTGCTGTGGCTGATGTGGGCCAGTTCTATGGGGCAGGAGATGCTGTGAGTCAGATGTATGAGGCAGGAGCTGCTTTGGGGCAGATGGGGGTCAGATCTATGGGGCAGGAGATGCTGTCGAGATGATGTGGGTCAGATCTATGGGGCAGGAGCTGCTGTGGGGAGATGGGGGTCAGATCTATGGGGCAGGAGATGCTGTGGAGCAGATGTGGGTCAGATCTATGGGGCAGGAGCTGCTGTGGGGCAGATGTGGGTCAGATCTATGGGCAGGAGCTGCTGTGCTGCACATGTTGGTAGGGTCTATGGGGCAGGAGCTGCTGTGGGGCAGATGTGGGTCAGATCTATGGGGCAGGAGCTGCTGTGGGGCTGATGTTGGTCAGATCTTTAGGGCAGCAGCTGCTGTGGAGCAGATCTGGGTAAGATCTGTGTCGCAGGAGATGCTGTGGGGCAGACGTGGCACATATCTATGGGGCAAAATGTGCTGTGGGGCTGATGAGGGTCAGATCTATGGGGCAGGATCTCCTGTGGGGCTGATGTGGGTCAAATCAATGGGGCAGAGCTGCTTTGGGGCACATGTGGGTCAGATCTATGGGGCAGGAGATGCTGTGGGGCTGATTTGGGTCAGATCTATGTGGCAGGAGATGCTGTGGATCAGATCTATGGGGCAGGATCTGCTGTGGGGAACATGTGGGTCAGGTCTATGGGGCAGGAGCTGCGGAGGGCACATGTGGGTCAGATCTATGGGGCAGGAGCAGCTCTGGGGCACATGTGGGTCAGATCTATGTGTTAGGAGCTGCTGTGGGGCAGATGTGGGTCAGATCTATGGGGCAAAGGCTGCTGTGTGGCAGATGTGGGTCAGATCTATGGGGCAGGAGCTGCTGTGGGTCAGATGTGGGTGAGATCTATGGGGCAGGAGATGCTGTGGAGCAGATGTGGGTCAGATCTATAGGTCAGGAGCTGCTGTGGCTGATGTGGGCCAGTTCTATGGAGCAGGAGATGCTGTGAGTCAGATGTATGAGGCAGGAGCTGCTGTGGGGCAGATGGGGGTCAGATCTATGGGGCAGGAGATGCTGTGGGGCAGATGTGGGTCAGATCTATGGGTCAGGAGCTGCTGTGCTGCACATGTTGGTAGGGTCTATGGGGCAGGAGCTGCTGTGGGGCAGATGTGGGTCAGATCTATGGGGCAGGAGCTGCTGTGGGGCTGATGTTGGTCAGATCTTTGGGGCAGCAGCTGCTGTGGAGCAGATCTGGGTAAGATCTATGTCGCAGGAGTTGCTGTGGGGCAGACGTGGCACATATCTATGGGGCAAAATCTTCTGTGGGGCTGATGTGGGTCAGATCTATGGGTCAGGATCTCCTGTGGGGCTGATGTGGGTCAAATCAATGGGCCAGAGCTGCTCTGGGGCACATGTGGGTCAGATCTATGGAGCAGGAGCTGCTGTGGGGCAGATTTGAATCAGATCTATAGGGCAGGAGCTGCTGTGGGTCAGATCTATGGGCAGGAGCTGCTGTGGGGCACATGTGAGTTAGATCTATGGGGCAGGAGATGGTGTGGGGCAGATTTGGGTCAGATGTATGGGTCAGGAGCTGCTGTGTGGCTGATGAGGGTCAGATCTATGGGGCATGGGCTGCTGTGGGTCAGATCTGCGGGACTGGAGCTGCAGTGGAGCACATGTGGGTCAGATCTATGGGGTAGAAGCTGCTGTGGAGCTGATGGGGGTCATATCTATAAGGCAGGAGCTGCTGTGGGGCTGACTTGGGTCAGATCTGTGAGGCAGGAGCTGCTGTGGGGCTGACTTGGGTCAGATCTATGGGGCAGGAGCTGCTGTGGAGCATATCTGGGTAAGATCTATGTCGCAGGAGTTGCTGTGGGGCAGACGTGGCACATATCTATGGGGCAAAATCTGCTGTGGGGCTGATGTGGGTTAGATCTATGGGGCAGGAGCTGTTGTGGGGCTGATGGGGGTCAGATCTATGGGGCAGGAGCTGCTGTGGGGCTGATGTGGGAAAGATCTATGGGGCAGGAGCTGCTGTGGGTCAGATTGTCATGGTTTAATAATGTTGTAATTTTGCTATCAGTATTCCACATCATAACATCATATAAAGCATGAATAATTTTACTGAATCTGCAACTTACAGAAGAAGACTACATCTCCCAGAGAGCAACACGGTGGTTCACGGGACCTGGACTCTATATTAACTCTGTCGCAGAACAGACTGACGTCTTTCGAGTTCTGGCGTTCAGGGCAGTGTGTGGGAGCCTTCAGCCGTTCGCCCAGATTCACAGTAGGCCTCTCGGTTACGGGACTCATTCTCTCTCCTATTTTGCTTGATTCATTAGCTCAATTTTCAATTATATTGTATTCTATTGTGTTATCCTGTATTTCGATATAGTATTTAGTAAATAAGTGTGCCTCCTTACATCGTTGCCGCTGTTTTCTTTTCTTAATTAACTTTTTCTTTTCGGCTGAGGGCCCTTCAGGGGCCCACGGCCCTTGTCACGGACGCAGGTGGATTTTTCGTTCAAACCGTGACAGATTTGGTAGCAGAGGATGGTTCCACTGTTGCAGCCACCCCCATAAGGCATTTGCCACCATCCATGAATCAGTATAAAGATGAAGCATTGGCCACCTCTCCCGTTCAGCCACATCTAAAGCCAGCTGAACAGCCTTTACCTCTGCAAATTGACTTGATTCTCCTTTACCTTCAGTGGCCTCTGCAACTTGTCGTGTGGGGCTCCATACAGCAGCTTTCCATCTGCGATGCTTCCCTACAATACGACATGATCCGTCTGTGAATAGGGCAAATTACTTTTCGTTTTCTGGTAGCTCATTGTATGGTGGTGCCTCTTTAGCACGTGATACCTCTTCTGTAGGTGGTGTTTCAATTTTTTTACTCTCAGGCCAGTCCATGATCACTTCTAGAATTCCAGGACGGCTGAGTTTTCCCATTCGAGCTCGTTGAGTAATTAATGAAATCCACTTACTCCAAGTGGCATCAGTAGCATGATGGGTGGAGGGAACCTGTCCTTTAAACATCCAGTTTATTACTGGCAAGCGAGGTGCTAGAAGAAGCTGAACCTCTGTCCCAACTACTTGAGAAGCAGCCCGATCAATCCATGGCAAATTGTTGGGCTGTGCTTCCACCCCTGAGGTAAACGGTTCCAGGTGTACTGAATACCTCTCCAGGTAAAAGCAAACTGTGGCCTACATTTTGCAGCCAATGGGATGGAAAAGAAGGCATTAGCAATGTCAATGGTGGCATACCACCTAGCTTCTTTTGACTCCAGTTCATACTGGAGTTCTAGCATGTCTGTCTGGTACAGCAGCACTTAATGGAGGTGTGACTTCATTCAGGCCATGGTAATCCACCGTCAGCCTCCATTCCCCACTGGTTTTACACACTGGCCATATGGGGCTGTTAAAAGGCGAGTGAGTTTTGCTAATCACTCCCTGATTCTCTAATTGGCGAATTAGCTTGTGAATGGGGAGCAATAAGTCCCTATTGGTGCGGTACTGCCGTCTGTGAACCACTCTGGTGACAATTGGTACCTCTTGGTCTTTTACCTGGTGCAACCTCCCAGCACCCGCTGGGAGACCCAGCGCTCGCTGCGTTGCTTCCGTCCTCCGTTCGGGGGGTTCCGTGCGCCGGCGCCGGCGCGTGGAAAGGGGGTGTGCGGCTGGTCGCGCGCGGGCGCGTGCCAGGCCCCCTTTCGCCCGGTTTTTCTCCATCCATCCATCCATCCATCCATCCATCCATCCATCCATCCATCCATCCATCCATCCATCCACCTTCCCGCTTCGTGGCGGCGCGGGGTAGACCTGGGCGACCATCCACCCGCTCGATCGGCGGGTGCAGTTTCCCGTCCGTGCCGCGGGTAGACGTGTCGTCCGTAGCGGGGTTGACCTGTCGGCCGGTGCCGTTTCCCGTCCGTGCCGCGGGTAGACGTGTCGGCCGTAGCCGCGCGTCACGCAGCTGTGTCAAGCGGTAAGGGTACGACGAACGGCCAGCCGCCCCCCGACCTGACCCGACCCGACCCGACCCGACCGCTTCCGCCGTTGACCCACCCCCATCTTTTTATTACTTTTATTTTATTTTATTTTATTTTATTTTATTTTACCGCGACATTTTACGATCTATCTGTACTTTTTCACACCTTCTTCTCTTCTACTTTTCTTTGACTTCTGCCTTCCCTTCCCTTCCCTTCCCTTCCCTTCCCTTCCCTTCCCTTCCCTTCCCTTCCCTTCCCTTCCCTTCCCTTCCCTTCCCTTCTTCTCTTTCTCCTTGTCGCCCGCGCATGAGTAGGCCCGGCCCGACCTGGACCGGCACGGCCTCTGTCACGAAGAAGGGGGTCGCTTGCGTGGCCGGGGGTCCGCGACGGGGTTGCAGGTATGCGGGTAGACCTGGCTGCCGGCGCCTGATCTTCCCGGCCCCGCGTCCGTCTTCCACCTTCCCCCCCCACCCCCCCAGTCCACACCGCACGAGCGGGAACCCGACCCGTACCCGACGGCAGCCCGCCTCCACCTGCCCCCACCCCGGCCCTTGCCCACAACCCGCCCTCTCCCGGACGCATCTCGCCCGACCGGCCCGCGACCGTGCTTTTTTATTTCTTTGTTTGTTTGTTTGTTGTTTGGTCGGTCGGTCACTTGCTCGGTTATTTGTTTGGACCCGATTGGCCCGTTTGGTTTTTTTCTTTTCTTTCCTTTTTCCGCCGGGGTGCTCCTGACGGCTCGGCCCAATGGCGGTTCGACTCGGCAACCGGAGCCCGCCAAAACGCCTCGCCACCCCCCAGCCCCACTGCCACTACCGCCACCACCTCCTCCTCCCGCCGAAAATCCCACGTACCGTTCCACCTCATCTGCCGGCTGGGAGAGAGGCTAGGCGCGAACCCCGCGGGGGATGCGGCCGCCTCCCGCCGGCCCACCTCTCGCCGCTGCCGTCTTCCCGCCGCTCTTTCGCCATCCCTCGCCACGCGGCCTGCCCGCAGTCCGGATATCCGGCCCGAACGGACCACGGTGGGCAGGGCCCGCGCACGCGCCCACGCTCTTCCTGCAGAGCCGGGGAGGCGGGGGGGGTGGGGCGGCTTTTTCAAAATCTAAAAAAGGGGAAAGTAAAGAAGAACCCACGAGAAAAACAAACAAACAAACAAACAAACAAACAAACGGAAAATAATAAAACCGAGAGGGCACGTGGGGGCACGGACAAACAATTGAACGGACCAAAGTACGAACGAACGGACGAACAAACAAACACGCAGACAAAAGGGCAAAACCGCGGTGGCGGTGACGGGACGGCCAGCTTCAAGCAAGGCCGAACCGAGAAGCCCGAGTGCGCCCCGACCCGGCGAACAGCGGCCGGCTAATACGTGCACCCTGGTCGTTCCGCGGCTGCGGCCGAGTGGCGTCTCCGTGGCGCCTCCGGTGCTTTGGCACAGTCAACACGGCTCGAACCCTGGCCATCGCGGCTCGAGTGCGCCGGCACGGTCCAGCCTCTCCCAGCGGGCTCCGCTCGGCTTGGACGTTCCACGGAAGTGGCCAAGTGTCGCTCTTGTGGCGGCTCCTCTGCGCTGGCACTGTCTACCCGGCTCCGAGCGTCTCCAGAGGGTGGGGGGGAGTAAGGGGGGGGGGGAAAGGGGGGACACGGCGTCGGCGGCTAGGCGTCGCTGCCCATGCGTCTCGAATAGGTCGGCACGGTCTACCCGGCTCCGAGCGGGCCGTGGGGCTCGGCGGTGGCGGTTAGGGGTCGCTGCCTATGCGGCTCGGCTAGGTTGGCACGGTCTACCATGCTCCGTGCGTGCGCGAGGGCTCGGCGGCGGTCGCTAGGTGTCGCTGCACGTCTGCCAGCCCGTCCGTCAGCGACCTCTAGCGTCCGCGGCGGAGCAGGGTAGACTGTGCCGACGTGAGCCGGCCGCCGCTCGGCGACCCCTGGCCGCCGCCGCATGAGCTTCGGTCCGCTCGGAGCCGGGTAGACCGTGCCAACCAACTCGAGCCGGACGTGCAGCGACCGCTGGCCAAGGCGGAGGCTCGTGTGCACCGGCACGGTCCAGCCTCTCCCGGCGGGCTCCGTTCGGTTCGGACGTTCCTCGGTGGTGTCCGGGGGGTCTCAGCCGCGGAGGCTCGGGTGCGCCGGCACTGCACAGCCTCTCCCGGCGGGCTCCGCTCGGCACGGACGTTCCTCGGCGGCGTCCGGCGATCTGAGCCGTGGCGGCTCGAGTGCGCCGGCACGGTCCAACCGCTCCCGGCGGGTTCCGCTCGGCTCGGACGTTCCTGGGTGCTGTCCGGGGGGTCTCAGCCGCGGAGGCTCGGGTGCGCCGGCACTGCACAGCCTCTCCCGGCGGGCTCCGCTCGGCACGGACGTTCCTCGGCTGCGTCCGGCAATCTGAGCAGAGGCGGCACGAGTGCGCCGGCACGGTCCAACTGCTCTAGGCGGGCTCGGCTCGGCTCGGACGTTCCGCGGCGGCGTCCGGGGGGTCTCAGCCGCGGAGGCTCGGGTGCGCCGGCCCGGTCCAGCCTCTCCCAGCGGGCTCCGCTCGGTTCGGACGTTCCTCGGCGGCGTCCGGCGATCTGAGCCACGGCGGCTCGAGTGCTCCGGCACGGTCCAACTGCTCCCGGCGGGTTCCGCTCGGCTCGGACGCTCCTGGGCGGAGTCGGGCGATCTGAGTCGCGGCGGCTCGAGTGCGCCGGCACGGTCCAACCGCTCTCGGAGGGCTAGGCTCTGCTCGGACGTTCCGCGGTTGCGTCGGGGCAGTCTCAGCCGCGGAGGCTCGGGTGCGCCGGCACGGTCCAGCCTCTCCCGGCGGGCTCCGCTCGGCTCGGACGATCCTCGGCGGCGTCCGGCGATCTGAGCCGCGGCGGCTCGAGTGCGCCGGCACGGTCTAGTCTCTCCCGGCGGGCTCCGCTCGGCTTCGACGTTCCTCGGCGGCGTCCGGCAATCTGAGCCGCGGCGGCTCGAGTGCGCCGGCACGGTCCAACCGCTCCCGGCGGGTTCTGCTCGGCTCGGACGCTCCTCGGCGGAGTCGGGCGATCTGAGCCACGGCGGCACGGTCCAGCCTCTCCAGGCGGACTCAGCTCGGCTCGGACGTTCCGCGGAAGTGGCCAAGTGCCGCTCTTGTGGGGGGGGGGGAAGAGGGGGGTGGTGGTGAGGAGTAAGGGGGGGGGGGGACACAGCGTCGGCGGCTAGGCGTCGCTGCCCATGCAGCTCGACTAGGTCGGCACGGTCTAACCGGCTCCGAGCGGGCCGTGGTGCTCGGCGGCGGCTGCTAGAGGTCGCTGCCTATGTGGCTCAACTAGGTCGGCACGGTCTACCCGGCTCCGAGCGTGCCGTGGTGCTCGGCGGCGGTTGCTAGAGGTCGCTGCCTATGCGGCTCGACTAGGTCGGCACGGTCTACCGGGCTCAGGGCGTGCCGTGGTGCTCGGCGGCGTCTGCTAGAGGTCGCTTCCTATGCGGCTCGACTAGGTCGGCACGGTCTACCCGGCTCCGAGCGGGCCGTGGTGCACGGCGGCGGCTGCTAGAGGTCGCTGCCCATGCGGCTCGACTAGGTCGGCACGGTCTACCCTGCTCCGTGCGTGCGCGAGGGCTCGGCGGCGGTCACTAGGTGTCGCTGCACGTCTGCCAGCCCGTCCGTCAGCGACCTCTAGCGTCCGTGGCGGAGCAGGGTAGACCGTGCCGATGTGAGCCGGCCGCCGCTCAGCGACCCCTGGCCGCCGCCGCATGAGCTTCGGTCCGCTCGGAGCCGGGTAGACCATGCCGACCAACTCGAGCCGGACGTGCAGCGACCGCTGGCCAGCGCGGAGGCTCGTGTGCGCCGGCACGGTCCAGCCCCTCCCTGCGGGCTCCGCTAGGCACAGATTTTCCTCGTCGGCGTCCGGCGATCTGAGCCGCGGCGGCTCGAGTGCGCCGGCACGGTCCAACCGCTCTTGGCGGGTTCCGCTCGGCTCGGACGCTCCTGGGCGGAGTCGGGCGATCTGAGCCGCGGCAGCTCGAGTGCACCGGCACGGTCCAACCGCTCTCGGCGGGCTAGTCTTTGCTCGGACGTTCCGCGGTGGCGTCCGGTGGGTCTCAGCCGCGGAGGCTCGGGTGCGCCGGCACGGTCCAGCCTCTCCCGGCAAGCTCCGCTCGGCTCGGACGTTCCTCGGCGGCGTCCGGCGATCTGAGCCGCGTCGGCTCGATTGCGCCGGCACGGTCCAACCGCTCCCGGCGAATTCCGCTCGGCTCGGACGCTACTCGGCGGAGTCGGGCGATCTGAGCCGCGGCGTCACGGTCCAGCCTCTCCAGGCGGACTCAGCTCGGCTCGGACGTTCCGCGGATGTGGCCAAGTGCTGCTCTTGTGGGGGGGGGGAACAGGGGAGTGGTGAAGGGGGGAGTAAGGAGTGTGGGGGGGGGGGGCACGGCGTCGGCGGCTAGGCGTCGCTGCCCATGCGGCTCGACTAGGTCGGCACGGTCTACCCTGCTCCGAGCGGGCCGTGGTGCTCGGCGGCGGCTGCTAGAGGTCGCTGCCTATGCGGCTCGACTAGGTCGGCACGGTCTACCCGGCTCAGGGCGTGCCGTGGTGCTCGGCGGCGTCTGCTAGAGGTCGCTGCCTATGCGGCTCGACTAGGTCGGCACAGTCTACCCGGCTCTGAGCGGGCCGTGGTGCACGGCGGCGGCTGCTAGAGGTAGCTGCCCATGCGGCTCGACTAGGTCGGCACGGTCTACCCTGCTCCGTGCGTGCGCGAGGGCTCGGCGGCGGTCACTAGGTGTCGCTGCACGTCTGCCAGCCCGTCCGTCAGCGACCTCTAGCGTCCGCGGCAGAGCATGGTAGACCGTGCCGACGTGAGCCGGCCGCCGCTCAGCGACCCCTGGCCGCCGCCGCATGAGCTTCGGTCCGCACGGAGCCGTGTAGACCGTGCCGACCAACTCGAGCCAGACGTGCAGCGACCGCTGGCCAGCGCGGAGGCTCGTGTGCGCCGGCACGGTCCAGCCTCTCCCGGCGGGCTCCGTTCCGTTCGGACGTTCCTCGGTGGTGTCCGGGGGGTCTGAGCCGCGGCGGCTCGAGTGCGCCGGCACTGCACAGCCCCTCCCTGCGGGCTCCGCTCGGCACAGACTTTCCTCGTCGGCGTCCGGCGATCTGAGCCGCGGCAGCTCGAGTGCGCCGGCACGGTCCAACCGCTCCCGGCGGGTTCCGCTCGGCTCGGACGCTCCTCGGCGGAGTCGGGCGATCTGAGCCGCGGCGGCACGGTCCAGCCTCTCCAGGCGGACTCAGCTCGGCTCGGACGTTCCGCGGAAGTGGCCAAGTGCCGCTCTTGTGGGAAGGGGTGGAAGAGGGGGGGGGTGGAAGGGGGAATAAAGGGGGGGGGGGGGGCTCGGCGTCGGCGGCTAGGCGTCGCTGCCCATGCGGCTCGACTAGGTCGGCACGGTCTACCCAGCTCCGAGCGGGCCGTGGTGCTCGGCGGCGGCTGCAAGAGGTCGCTGCCTATGCGTCTCGACTAGGTCAGCACGGTCTACCCGGCTCCGAGCGGGCCGTGGTGCTCGGCGGCGGCTGCTAGAGGTCGCTGCCTATGCGGCTCGACTAGGTCGGCACGGTCTACCCGGCTCCGAGCGGGCCGTGGTGCTCGGCGGCGGCAGCTAGAGGTCGCTGCCTATGCGTCTCGACTAGGTCAGCACGGTCTACCCGGCTCCGAGCGGGCCGTGGTGCTCGGCGGCGGCTGCTAGAGGTCGCTGCCTATGCGTCACGACTAGGTCGGCACGGTCTACCCGGCTCTGAGCGGGCCGTGGTGCTCGGCGGCGGCTGCTAGAGGTCGCTGCCTATGCGGCTCGACTAGGTCGGCACGGTCTACCCGGTTTCGAGCGGGCCATGGTGCTCGGCGGCGGCTGCTAGAGGTCGCTGCCTATGCGGCTCGACTAGGTCGGCACGGCCTACACGGCTCTAAGCGGGCCGTGGTGCTCGGCGGCGGCTGCTAGACGTCGCTGCCTATGCGGCTCGACTAGGTCGGCACGGCATACCCGGCTCAGGGCGGGCCGTGGTGCTCGGCGGCGTCGACTAGAGGTCGCTGCCTATGTGTCTCGACTAGGTCGGCACGGTCTACCCTGCTCCGTGCGTGCGCGAGGGCTCGGCGGCGGTCGCTAGGTGTCGCTTCACGTCTGCCAGCCCGTCCGTCAGCGACCTCTAGCGTCCGCGGCGGAGCAGGGAGGACCGTGCCGACGTGAGCCGGCCGCCGCTCAGCGACCCCTGGCCGCGGCCACATGAGCTTCGGTCCGCTCGGAGCCTGGTAGACCGTGCCGACCAACTCGAGCCGGACGTGCAGCGACCGCTGGCCAGCGCGGAGGCTCGTGTGCGCCGGCACGGTCCATCCTCTCCCGGCGGGCTCCGTTCGGTTCGGACGTTCCTCGGTGGTGTCCGGGGGGTCTGAGCCGCGGCGGCTCGAGTGCGCCGGCACTGCACAGCCCCTCCCTGCGGGCTCCGCTCGGCACGGACTTTCCTCGTCGGCGTCCAGCGATCTGAGCCGCGGCGGCTCGAGTGCGCTGGCACGGTCAAACCGCTCTTGGCGGGTTCCGCTCAACTCGGATGCTCCTGGGCGGAGTCGGGCGATCTGAGCCGCGGTGGCCCGAGTGCGCAGGCACGGTCCAACCGCTCCTGGCGGGTTCCGCTCGGCTCGGACGCTCCTGGGCGGAGTCGGGCGATCTGAGCCGCGGCGGCACGGTCCAGCCTCTCCAGGCGGACTCAGCTCGGCTCGGATGTTCTGCGGAAGTGGCCAAGTGCCGCTCTTGTGGGGGGGGGGGAAGAGGGGGGGGTGAAGGGGAGAGTAAGGGGAGGGGGGGGGGGGCACGGCGTCGGCGGCTAGGCGTCGCTGCCCATGCAGCTCGACTAGGTCGGCACGGTCTACCCGGCTCCGAGCGGGCCGTGGTGCTCGGCGGCGGCTGCTAGAGGTCGCTGCCTATGCGGCTCGACTAGGTCGGCACGGTCTTCCCGGCTCCGAGCGGGCCGTGGTGCTCGGCGGCGGCGACTAGGGGTCGCTGCCCGTGCGGCTTGCGTGTAGCTGCCAGGTCTACCCGCTTTCGGCTAGGCTTTTCCGCCCTGTGAGATGGGGGGGCGCTAAAGCTCCGGAGCTTGCTGGGGGGTCGCTGTAGTTTCTTACCTACCGCTACGTCGACGTAGAGCGCCGCTTACCCTCGGCGCCGCTGCCGGTAGTCGGCGCCGTTCTTTTCCGAAGCAGTTTTTTCTTACGCCTTCCCTTTTCGTCTGCAGGAGCGAGCGCGTGCTCGTCTCCAGAGGCGGCAACGAGCGGGCGCAGGCGAGCGCGGTTGAGCGCCGGGCTGTGGAGTTTTTTGGTTGCGGCTTCCCGCCGCTCTTTCGCCATCCCTCGCCACGCGGCCTGCCCGCAGTCCGGATTTCCGGCTCGAACGGACCCCGCTCAAATGCGCCAACACTATCCAACCGCTCCCGGCGGGCACCGCTCGGCTCGGATGTTCCTCGGAATCAGCCAAATGTCGCTCCCGTGGCGTCTCCGCAGGCAAAAACGCATAGCCGGCGCCGCAAAGCTCGCGAGCCGCACCGAGCCGGGGAAACCGTGCCGTGGAGCAGCTGTGGGGCACATGTGGGTCAGACCTATGGGGCAGAAGCTGCAGAGGGGATGATGTAGGTCAGATCTATGGGGCAAGAGTTGCTGTGGGGCAGATGAGGGACATATCTATGGTGCAAAATATGCTGTTGGACTGAAGTGGGTCAGATCTATGAGTTTGGAGCTGCTGTGGGGCACATGTGGGTCAGATCTATGGGCCAGGAGCTGCTGCGGGGCTAATTTGGGTCAGATCTATGGGTCAGCAACTACTGTGGGGAACATGTGGGTCAGAGCTATGGGGCAGGAGCTGCTGTGGGGCAGAAGTGTGTAAGATCTATGGGGTAGGAGATGGTGTTTGGCAGATGTGGGTCATATCTATGGTGTAGGAGCTGCTGTGGGGCTGATGTGGGTCAGATCTATGGGGCAGGAGCTGCTGTGGTTAAGATCTATTTGGCAGGATCTGCTGTGGGGCAGATTTGGGTCAGATCTATGGGGCAGGAGCTGCAGTGGAGATGATGTACGTCAGATCCATGGGGCAGGAGCTGCTGTGGGGCTGCTGTGGGTTAGATCTATGGGGCAGGAGCTGTTGTGGGTCATATCGATTGGGCACCAGCTGCTTTACATATGATGTGTGTCAGATCTATGGGGCAGGAGCTGCAGTGGGGCTGATGGGGGTCAGATCTATGAAGCAGGAGCTACTGTGGGGCTGATGTGGGTCAAATCAATGGGGCAGAGCTGCTCTTGGGAACATGTGTGTCAGATCTATGGGGCAGGAGCTGCTGTGGGGCTGATGTGGGTCAGATCTATAGGGCAGGAGCTGCTGTGCGAAAGATGTGGGTCAGATCTATGGGGCAGGAGCTGCTGTGGGTCTGATGTGGGTCAGATCTATGGGGCAGGAGCTGCTGTGGGGCTGATGTGGGTCAGATCTATGGGGCAGGAGCTGCTGTGAGGCTGATGGGTGTTAGATCTATGGGGAGGAGCTGCTGTGGTGCAGATGTGGGTCAGAGCTATGGGGCAGGAGCTGCTGTAGGGCAGAAGTGGGTAAGATCTATGGGGTAGGAGATGGTGTGTGGCAGATGTGGGTCAGATCTATGGTATAGGAGCTGCTGTGGGGCTGATGTGGGTCAGATCTATGGGGCAGGAGCTGCTGTGGTTAAGATCTATTTGGCAGGATCTGCTGTGGGGCAGATGTGGGTCAGAGCTATGGGGAAGGAGCTGCTGTGGGGCAGAAGTGGGTAAGATCTATGGGGTAGGAGATGGTGTGTGGCAGATGTGGGTCAGATCTATGGTGTAGGAGCTGCTGTGGGTCTGATGTGGGTCAGATCTATGGGGCAGGAGCTGCTGTGCGACAGATGTGGGTCAGATCCTTGGGGCTGAAGCTGCTGTGGGTCATATCTATTGGGCAGCAGCTGCTTTACATATGATGTGTGTCAGATCTATGGGGCAGGAGCTGCTGTGGGGCTGATGTGGGTTAGATCTATGGGGCAGCAGCTGTTGTGGGGCTGATGGGGGTCAGATCTATGGGGCAGGAGCTACTGTGGGGCTGATGGGGGTCAGATCGATGGGGCAGGAGCTACTGTGGGGCTGATTTGGGTCAGATCTATGAAGCAGGAGCTGCTGTGGGGCTGCTGTGGGTTAGATCTATGGGGCAGGAGCTGCTGTGGTGCAGATGTGGGTCAGATCTATGGTGTAGGAGCTGCTTTGGGGCTGATGTTGGTCAGATCTATGGGGCAGGAGCTGCTGTGGTTAAGATCTATTTGGCAGGATCTGCTGTGGGGCAGATGTGGGTCAGATCTATGGTGCAGGAGCTGCTTTAAGGCAGATGTAGGGCTTATCTATGGGGCAGGAGCTGCTGTGAGGCTGATGGGTGTTAGATCTATGGGGAGGATCTGCTGTGGTGCAGATGTGGGTCAGAGCTATGGGGCAGGAGCTGCTGTGTGGCAGATGTGGGTCAGATCTATGGTGTAGGAGCTGCTGTGGGGCTGATGTGGGTCAGATCTATGGGGCAGGAGCTGCAGTGGAGATCATGTACGTCAGATCTATGATGCAGGAGCTGCTGTGGGGCTGATGTGGGTCAGATCTATGGTGTAGGAGCTGTTGTGGGGCTGATGGGGGTCAGATCTATGGGGCAGGAGCTACTGTGGGGCTGATGTGGGTCAAATCAATGGGGCAGAGCTGCTCTTGGGAACATGTGGGTCAGATCTATGGGGCAGGAGCTGCTGTGGGGCTGATGTGGGTCAGATCTATAGGGCAGGAGCTGCTGTGCGACAGATGCGGGTCAGATCTAT
The DNA here is from genome assembly GCF_054131305.1 of Coturnix japonica. Lineage (NCBI taxonomy): Eukaryota > Metazoa > Chordata > Aves > Galliformes > Phasianidae > Coturnix > Coturnix japonica. Next base: position 1,213,894 of record NC_140697.1, on the reverse strand, counting down.
GGGGCAGGAGCTGCAGTGGGGCTGATGTGGGTGAGATCCTTGGGGCTGAAGCTGCTGTGGGTCATATCTATTGGGCAGCAGCTGCTTTACATATGATGTGTGTCAGATCTATGGGGCAGGAGCTGCTGTGGGGCTGATGTGGGAAAGATCTATGGGGCAGGAGCTGTTGTGGGGCTGATGTTGGTCTGATCTATGGGGCAGGAGCTGCTGCGGGGCTGATTTGGGTCAGATCTATGGGGCAGGAGCTGCTGTGGTTAAGATCTATTTGGCAGGATCTGCTGTGGGGCAGATTTGGGTCAGATCTATGGTGTAGGAGCTGCTGTGGGGCTGATGTGGGTCAGATCTATGGGGCAGGAGCTGTTGTGGTTAAGATCTATTTGGCAGGATCTGCTGTGGGGCAGATTTGGGTCAGATCTATGGGGCAGGAGCTGTTGTGGGGCTGATGGGGGTCAGATCTATGGGGCAGGAGCTGCTGTGCGACAGATGTGGGTCAGATCTATGGGGCAGGAGCTGCTGTGGAGATGATGTACGTCAGATCTATGGGGCAGGAGCTGCTGTGGGGCTGATGTGGGTTAGATCTTTGGGGCAGGAGCTGTTGTGGGGCTGATTGGGGTCAGATCTATGGGGCAGGAGCTGCTGTGGGGCTGATGTGGGTCAAATCAATGGGGCAGAGCAGCTCTTGGGAACATGTGTGTCAGATCTATGGGGCAGGAGCTGCTGTGGGGCTGATGTGGGTCAGATCTATAGGGCAGGAGCTGCTGTGCGACAGATGTGGGTCAGATCTATGGGGCAGGAACTGCAGTGGGGCTGATGTGGGTCAGATCCTTGGGGCTGAAGCTGCTGTGGGTCATATCTCTTGGGCAGCAGCTGTTTACATATGATGTGTGTCAGATCTATGGGGCAGGAGCTGCTGTGGGGCTGATGTGGGTAAGATCTATGGGGCAGGAGCTACTGTGGGGCTGATGTTGGTCTGATCTATGGGGCAGGAGCTGCTGTGCGACAGATGTGGGTCAGATCTATGGGGCAGGTGCTGCTGTGTGACATATGTGGGTCAGATCTATGGGGCAGGATCTGCTGTGGGGCTGATGTGGGAAAGATCTATGGGGCAGGAGATGCTTTGGGGCAGATGTGGGTCAGATCTATGGGGCAGGAGATGGTGTGTGGCAGATGTGGGTCAGATCTATGGTGTAGGAGCTGCTGTGGGGCTGATGTGGGTCAGATCTATGGGGCAGGAGCTGCTGTGGTTAAGATCTATTTGGCAGGATCTGCTGTGGGGCAGATTTGGGTCAGATCTATGGGGCAGGAGCTGCTGTGTGGCAAATGTGGGTCAGATCTATGGGGCAGGAGCTGCTCTTGGGAACATGTGGGTCAGATCTATGGGGCAGGAGCTGCAGTGGAGATGATGTACGTCAGATCTATGGGGCAGGAGCTGCTGTGGGGCTGATGTACGTCAGATCTATGGGGCAGGAGCTGCTGTGGGGCTGATGTGGGTTAGATCTTTGGGGCAGGAGCTGTTGTGGGGCTGATGGGGGTCAGATCTATGGGGCAGGAGCTACTGTGGGGCTGATGTGGGTCAAATCAATGGGGCAGAGCTGCTCTTGGGAACATGTGGGTCAGATCTATGGGGCAGGAGCTGCTGTGGGGCTGATGTGGGTCAGATCTATAGGGCAGGAGCTGCTGTGCGACAGATGCGGGTCAGATCTATGGGGCAGGAGCTGCAGTGGGGCTGATGTGGGTCAGATCCTTGGGGCTGAAGCTGCTGTGGGTCATATCTATTGGGCAGCAGCTGCTTTACATATGATGTGTGTCAGATCTATGGGGCAGGAGCTGCTGTGGGGCTGATGTGGGTAAGATCTATGGGGCAGGAGCTACTGTGGGGCTGATGTTGGTCTGATCTATGGGGCAGGAGCTGCTGTGCGACAGATGTGGGTCAGATATATGGGGCAGGTGCTGCTCTGCGACATATGTGGGTCAGATCTATGGGGCAGGATCTGCTGTGGGGCTGATGTGGGAAAGATCTATGGGGCAGGAGCTACTGTGGGGCTGATGTTGGTCTGATCTATGGGGCAGGAGCTGCTGCGGGGCTGATTTGAATCAGATCTATGGGGCAGGAGCTGCTGTGGTTAAGATCTATTTGGCAGGATCTGCTGTGGGGCAGATTTGGGTCAGATCTATGGGGCAGGAGCTGCTGTGGGGCTGATGTGGGTCAGATCTATGGGGCAGGAGCTGCTGTGGGTCAGATCTATGGGGCAGCAACAGATGTGGACCTGATGTTGGTCAGATTTATGGAGCAGGAGCTGCTGTGTTGCAGATGTGGGTCAGATCTATGGTGCAGGAGCTGCTGTGGGGCAGATGTAGGGCTTATCTATGGGGCAGGAGCTGCTGTGAGACTGATGGGTGTTAGATCTATGGGGAGGAGCTGCTGTGGTGCAGATGTGGGTCAGAGCTATGGGGCATGAGGATCTGTGTGGCAGATGTGGGTCAGATCTATGGAGCAGGAGCTGCTGTGTTGCAGATGAGGGTCAGATCTATGGTGCAGGAGCTGCTGTGGGGCAGATGTAGGGCTTATCTATGGGGCAGGAGCTGCTGTGAGGCTGATGGGTGTTAGATCTATGGGGAGGAGCTGCTGTGGTGCAGATGTGGGTCAGAGCTATGGGCAGGAGCTGCTGTGTGGCAGATGTGGGTCAGATCTATGGTGTAGGAGCTGCTGTGGGGCTGATGTGGGTCAGATCTATGGGGCAGGAGCTGCTGTGCGACAGATATGGGTCAGATCTATGGGGCAAGTGCTGCTGTGCGACATATGTGGGTCTGATCTATGGGGCAGGATCTGCTGTCGGGCAGATGTGGGAAAAATCTATGGGGCAGGAGATGCTTTCGGGCAGATGTGGGTCAGATCTATGGGGCAGGAGTTGCTGTGGGGCTGATGTAGGTCAGATTCTTGGGGCTGAAGCTGCTGTGGGTCATATCTATTGGGCAGCAGCTGCTTTACATATGATGTGTGTCAGATCTATGGGGCAGGAGCAGCTGTGGGGCTGATGTGGGTTAGATCTATGGGGCAGGAGCTGTTGTAGGGCTGATGGGGGTCAGATCTATGGGGCAGGAGCTACTGTGCGGCTGATGTTGGTCTTATCTATGGGGCAGGAGCTGCTGCGGGGCTGATTTGGGTCAGATTTATGGGGCAGAAGCTGCTGTGGGGCTGATGTGGGTCAAATCAATGGGGCAGAGCTGCTCTTGGGAACATGTGGGTCAGATCTATGGGGCAGGAGCTGCTGTGGGGCTGATGTGGGTCAGATCCTTGGGGCTGAAGCTGCTGTGGGTCATATCTATTGGGCAGCAGCTGCTTTACATATGATGTGTGTCAGATCTATGGGGCAGGAGCTGCTGTGAGGCTGATGGGTGTTAGATCTATGGGGCAGGAGCTGCTGTGTGGCAGATGTGGGTCAGATCTTTGGTGTAGGAGCTGCTGTGGGGCTGATGTGGGTCAGATCTATGGGGCAGGAGCTGTTGTAGGGCTGATGGGGGTCAGATCTATGGGGCAGGAGCTACTGTGCGGCTGATGTTGGTCTTATCTATGGGGCAGGAGCTGCTGCGGGGCTGATTTGGGTCAGATCTATGGGGCAGGAGCTGCTGTGGGGCTGATGTGGGTCAAATCAATGGGGCAGAGCTGCTCTTGGGAACATGTGGGTCAGATCTATGGGGCAGGAGCTGCTGTGGGGCTGATGTGGGTCAGATCCTTGGGGCTGAAGCTGCTGTGGGTCATATCTATTGGGCAGCAGCTGCTTTACATATGATGTGTGTCAGATCTATGGGGCAGGAGCTGCTGTGAGGCTGATGGGTGTTAGATCTATGGGGAGGAGCTGCTGTGGTGCAGATGTGGGTCAGATCTATGGTGTAGGAGCTGCTGTGGGGCTGATGTGGGTCAGATCTATGGGGCAGGAGCTGCAGTGGAGATGATGTACGTCAGATCTACGATGCAGGAGCTGCTGTGGGGCTGATGTGGGAAAGATCTATGGGGCAAGAGATGCTTTGGGGCAGATGTGGGTCAGATCTATGGGGCAGGAGTTGCTGTGGGGCTGATGTGGGTCAGATCTATGGGGCCGGAGCTGCAGTTGGGCTGATGGGGGTCAGATCTATGGGGCAGGAGCTACTGTGGGGCTGATGTTGGTAAAATCAATGGGGCAGAGCTGCTCTTGGGAACATGTGGGTCAGATGTATGGGGCAGGAGCTACTGTGGGGCTGATGTGGGTCAGATCTTTAGGGCAGGAGATGCTGTGCGACAGATGTGGGTCAGATCTATAGGGCAGGAGCTGCTGTGGGGCTGATGTGGGTCAGATCCTTGGGGCTGAAGCTGCTGTGGGTCATATCTATTGGGCAGCAGCTGCTTTACATATGATGTGTGTCAGATCTATGGGGCAGGAGCTGCTGTGGGGCTGATGTGGGTTAGATCTATAGGGCAGGAGCTGTTGTGGGGCTGATGGGGTCAGATCTATGGTGCAGGAGCTACTGTGGGGCTGATGTTGGTCTGATCTATGGGGCAGGAGCTGCTGCGGGGCTGATTTGGGTCAGATCTATTGGGCAGGAGCAGCTGTGGGGCTGATGTGGGTTAGATCTATGGGGCAGGAGCTGTTGTGGGGCTGATGGGGGTCTGATCTATGGGGCAGGAGCTACTGTAGGGCTGATGGGGGTCAGATCTTTGAGGCAGGAGCTGCTGTGGGGATGATGGGGGTCAGATCTATGGGTCAGGAGGTACTGGGGGGCTGATGGGGTGCAGATCTATGGGGCAGGAGCTACTGTGGGGCTGATGGGGGTCAGATCTATGGGGCAGGAGCTACTGTGGGGCTGATGTGGGTTAGATCTATGGGGCAGGAGCTGTTGTGGGGCTGATGGGGGTCAGATCTATGGGGCAGGAGCTACTGTGGGGCTGATGGGGGTCAGATCTATGGGGCAGGAGCTACTGTGGGGCTGATGTGGGTTAGATCTATGGGGCAGGAGCTGTTGTGGGGCTGATGGGGGTCAGATCTATGGGGCAGGTGCGACTGTGGGTCAGATCTGTGGGTCAAATCAATGGGGCAGAGCTGCTCTTGGGAACATGTGGGTCAGATCTATGGGGCAGGAGCTGCTGTGGGGCTGATGTGGGACAGATCTATGGGGCAGGAGTTGCTGTGGGGCTGATGTGGGTCAGATCCTTGTGGCTGAAGCTGCTGTGGGTCATATCTATTGGGCAGCAGCTGCTTTACATATGATGTGTGTCAGATCTAAGGGGCAGGAGCTGCTGTGGGGCTGATGTGGGTTAGATCTATGGGGCAGCAGCTGTTGTGAGGCTGATGGGGGTCAGATCTATGGGGCAGGAGCTACTGTGGGGCTGATGGGGGTCAGATCTATGGGGCAGGAGCTACTGTGGGGCTGATGTTGGTCTGATCTATGGGGCAGGAGCTGCTGTGCGACATATGTGGGTCAGATCTATGGGGCAGGTGCTGCTGTGCGACATATGTGGGTCAGATCTATGGGGCAGGAGCTGCAGTAGGGCTGAAGTGGGTCAAATCAATGGGGCAGAGCTGCTCTGGGGCACATGTGGGTCAGATCTATGGAGCAGGAGCTGCTGTGGGGCAGATTTGAATCAGATCTATAGGGCAGGAGCTGCTGTGGGTCAGATCTATGGAGCAGGAGCTGCTGTGGGGCGCATGTGAGTTAGATCTATGGGGCAGGAGATGGTGTGGGGCATATGTGGGTCAGATCTATGGGGCAGGATCTCCTGGGGGCTGATGTGGGTCAGATCTGTGGGGTAAAATCTGCTGTGGGGCAGATGTGGTTCAGATCTATGGGGCAGGAGCTTCTGTGGGGTTGATGTGGGTCAGATCTATTGGACAGGATCTGCTGTTTGGCAGATGTGGGTCAGTTCTATGGGGCAGGAGCTGCTGTGGGGCAGATGTGGGTCAGATCTATGGGGCAGGAGCTGCTGTGGGGCAGATGTGGGTCAGATCTATGGAGCAGGAGCTGCTGTGCGTCAGATGTGGGTCAGATCTATAGGTCAGGAGCTGCTGTGGCTGCTGTGGGTCAGTTCTATGGGGCAGGAGATGCTGTGAGGCTGATGTGGGTCAAATCAATGGGGCAGAGCTTCTCTGGGGCACATGTGGGTCAGATCTATGGAGCAGGAGCTGCTGTGGGGCACATGTGAGTTAGATCTATGGGGCAGGAGCTGCTGTGGGGCAGATGTGGGTCAGATCTTTGGGGAGGATCTGCTGTGGGGCTGCTGTGGGTCAGATCTATGGGGCAGGATCTCCTGGGGGCTGATGTGGGTCAGATCTGTGGGGTAAAATCTGCTGTGGGGCAGATGTGGTTCAGATCTATGGGTCAGGAGCTGCTGTGGGGCAGATGTGGGTCAGATCTATGGGGCAAGAGCTGCTGTGGTGCAGATGTGGGTCAGATCTATGTGGCAGGAGCTGCTGTGGGGCTGATACGGTTAAGATCTATGGAGCGGGAGATGCTATGGGGCTGATGAGGGTCAGATCTATGGGGCAGGAGCTGCTGTGGGGCACATGTGAGTTAGATCTATGGGGCAGGAGATGGTGTGGGGCTTATGTGGGTCAGATGTATGGGGCAGGAGCTGATGTGGGACTGATGTTGGTCAGATCTATAGGGCAGGAGCTGCAGTGGGGTGATGTGGGTCAGATCTATGGGGCAGAGCTGCTCTGGGGCACATGTGGGTCAGATCTATGGAGCAGGAGCTGCTGTGGGGCAGATTTGAATCAGATCTATAGGGCAGGAGCTGCTGTGGGTCAGATCTATGGGCAGGAGCTGCTGTGGGGCACATGTGAGTTAGATCTATGGGGCAGGAGATGGTGTGGGGCAGATTTGGGTCAGATGTATGGGTCAGGAGCTGCTGTGTGGCTGATGAGGGTCAGATCTATGGGGCATGGGCTGCTGTGGGTCAGATCTACGGGACTGGAGCTGCAGTGGAGCACATGTGGGTCAGATCTATGGGGTAGAAGCTGCTGTGGGGCTGATGGGGGTCATATCTATAAGGCAGGAGCTGCTGTGGGGCTGACGTGGGTCAGATCTATGAGGCAAGAGCTGCTGTGGGGCAGAGTTGGGTCATATCTATGGGGCAGGAGCTGCTGTGGGGCTGATGTTGGTCAGATCTATAGGGCAGGAGCTGCAGTGGGGCTGATGTGGGTCAGATCTATGGGGCAGGATCTCCTGTGCGGCTGATGTGGGTCAAATCAATGGGGCAGAGCTGCTCTGGGGCACATGTGGGTCAGATCTATGGAGCAGGAGCTGCTGTGGGGCAGATTTGAATCAGATCTATAGGGCAGGAGCTGCTGTGGGGCTGATGTGGGTCAGATCTATGGGGCAGGAGATGCTGTGGGTCAGATCTATGGGGCAGGAGCTGTTGTGGTGCTGATGGGGGTCAGATCCTTAGGGCAGGAGCTACTGTGGGGCTGATGTTGGTCTGATCTATGAGGCAGGAGCTGCTGTGGGACTGATGTGGGTTAGATCTATAGGGCAGGAGCTGTTGTGGGGCTGATGGGGGTCAGATCTATGGGGCAGGAGCTGTTGTGGGTATGATGTGGGTCAGATCTATGGGTCAGCAGCTGCTGTGAGGCTGATGTGGGTCAGATCTATGGGGCAGGAGCTGCAGTGGAGATGATGTAGGTCAGATCTATGGGGCAGGAGCTGCTGTGGGGCTGCTGTGGGTTAGATCTATGGGGCAGGAGCTGTTGTGGGTCATATCTATTGGGCAGCAGCTGCTTTACATATGATGTGTGTCAGATCTATTGGGCCGGAGCTGCTGTGGGGCTGATGGGGGTCATATCTATAAGGCAGGAGCTGCTGTGGGGCTGACGTGGGTCAGATCTATGAGGCAAGAGCTGCTGTGGGGCAGAGTTGGGTCATATCTATGGGGCAGGAGCTGCTGTGGGGCTGATGTGGGTCAAATCAATGGGGCAGAGCTGCTCTGGGGCACATGTGGGTCAGATCTATGGAGCAGGAGCTGCTGTGGGGCAGATTTGAATCAGATCTATAGGGCAGGAGCTGTTGTGGGGCTGATGTGGGTCAAATCAATGGGACAGAGCTGCTCTTGGGAACATGTGGGTCAGATCTATGGGGCAGGAGCTGCTGTGGGGCTGATGTGGGTCAGATCTATAGGGCAGGAGCTGCTGTGCGACAGATGTGGGTCAGATCTATGGGGCAGGAGCTGCTGTGGGTCTGATGTGGGTCAGATCCTTGGGGCTGAAGCTGCTGTGGGTCATAACTACTGGGCAGCAGCTGCTTTACATATGATGTGTGTCAGATCTATGGGGCAGGAGCTGCTGTGGGGCTGATGTGGGTTAGATCTATGGGGCAGGAGCTACTGTGGGGCTGATGTGGGTCAAATCAATGGGGAAGAGCTGCTCTTGGGAACATGTGGTTCAGATCTATGGGGCAGGAGCTGCTGTGGGGCTGATGTGGGTCAGATCTATAGGGCAGGAGCTGCTGTGCGAAAGATGTGGGTCAGATCTATGGGGCAGGAGCTGCTGTGGGGCTGATGTGGGTCAGATCCTTGGGGCTGAAGCTGCTGTGGGTCATATCTACTGGGCAGCAGCTGCTTTACATATGATGTGTGTCAGATCTATGGGGCAGGAGCTGCTGTGGGGCTGATGTGGGTTAGATCTATGGGGCAGGAGCTGTTGTGGGGCTGATGGGGGTCAGATCTATGGAGCAGGAGCTGCTGTGGGGCAGATTTGAATCAGATCTATAGGGCAGGAGCTGTTGTGGGGCTGATGTGGGTCAAATCAATGGGACAGAGCTGCTCTTGGGAACATGTGGGTCAGATCTATGGGGCAGGAGCTGCTGTGGGGCTGATGTGGGTCAGATCTATAGGGCAGGAGCTGCTGTGCGACAGATGTGGGTCAGATCTATGGGGCAGGAGCTGCTGTGGGTCTGATGTGGGTCAGATCCTTGGGGCTGAAGCTGCTGTGGGTCATATCTACTGGGCAGCAGCTGCTTTACATATGATGTGTGTCAGATCTATGGGGCAGGAGCTGCTGTGGGGCTGATGTGGGTTAGATCTATGGGGCAGGAGCTACTGTGGGGCTGATGTGGGTCAAATCAATGGGGAAGAGCTGCTCTTGGGAACATGTGGTTCAGATCTATGGGGCAGGAGCTGCTGTGGGGCTGATGTGGGTCAGATCTATAGGGCAGGAGCTGCTGTGCGAAAGATGTGGGTCAGATCTATGGGGCAGGAGCTGCTGTGGGGCTGATGTGGGTCAGATCCTTGGGGCTGAAGCTGCTGTGGGTCATATCTACTGGGCAGCAGCTGCTTTACATATGATGTGTGTCAGATCTATGGGGCAGGAGCTGCTGTGGGGCTGATGTGGTTAAGATCTATGGGGCAGGAGCTGTTGTGGGGCTGATGGGGGTCAGATCTATGGGGCAGGAGCTACTGTGGGGCTGATGTTGGTCTGATCTATGGGGCAGGAGCTGCTGTGCGACAGATGTGGGTCAGATCTATGGGGCAGGTGCTGCTGTGCGACATATGTGGGTAAGATCTATGGGGCAGGATCTGCTGTGGGGCTGATGTGGGAAAGATCTATGGGGCAGGAGATGCTTTGCGGCCGATGTGGGTCAGATCTATGGGGCAGGAGTTGCTGTGGGGCTGATGTGGGTCAGATCCTTGGGGCAGAAGCTACTGTGGGTCATATCTATTGGGCAGCAGCTGCTTTACATATGATGTGTGTCAGATCTATGGGGTAGGAGCTGCTGTGGGGCTGATGTGGGTTAGATCTATGGGGCAGGAGCTGTTGTGGGGCTGATGGGGGTCAGATCTATGGGGCAGGAGATGCTGTGGGTCAGATCTATGGGGCAGGAGCTGCTGTGGGGAACATGTGTGTCAGGTCTATGGGGCAGGAGCTGCTGTGGGGCAGATGTGGGTCAGATCTATGGGTCAGCAGCTGCTGTGGGTCTGATGTGGGTCAGATCTATTTGGCAGGAGCTGCTGTGGGGCTGATGTGGGTCAGATCTATGGGGCAGGAGCTGCTGTGGGCCTGATGTTGGTCAGATTTATGGAGCAGGAGCTGCTGTGTTGCAGATGTGGGTCAGAGCTCTCGGGCAGGAGCTGCTGTGTGGCAGATGTGGGTCAGATCTATGGTGTAGGAGCTGCTGTGGGGCTTATGTGGGTCAGATCTATGGGGCAGGAGCTGCTGTGGTTAAGATCTATTTGGCAGGATCTGCTGTGGGGCAGATTTGGGTCAGATCTATGGGGCAGGAGCTGCAGTGGAGTTGATGTACGTCAGATCTATGGGGCAGGAGCTGCTGTGGGGCTGATGTGGGTTATATCTATGGGGCAGGAGCTGTTGTGGGGCTGATGGGGGTCAGATCTATGGGGCAGGAGCTGTTGTGGGGCTGATGGGGGTCAGATCTATGGGGCAGGAGCTGCTGTGGGTCAGATCTATGGGGCAGGAGCTGCTGTGGGGCTGATGTGGGTCAGGTCTATGGGGCAGGAGCTGCTGTGGGGCAGATGTGGGTCAGATCTATGGGTCAGCAGCTGCTGTGGGTCTGATGTGAGTCAGATCTATGGGGCAGGAGCTGCTGTGGGGCTGATGTGGGTCAGATCTATGGGGCAGGAGCTGCTGTGAGGCTGATGGGTGTCAGATCTATGGGGCAGGAGCTGCTGTGAGGCTGATGGGTGTTAGATCTATGGGGAGGAGCTGCTGTGGTGTAGATGTGGGTCAGAGCTATGGGGCAGGAGCTGCTGTGGGGCAGAAGTGGGTAAGATCTATGGGGTAGGAGATGGTGTGTGGCAGATGTGGGTCAGATCTATGGTGTAGGAGCTGCTGTGGGGCAGATGTGGGTCAGATCTATGGGGCAGGAGCTGCTGTGGGTCAGATCTATGGGGCTGGAACAGATGTGGGCCTGATGTTGGTCAGATTTATGGAGCAGGAGCTGCTGTGTTGCAGATGTGGGTCAGATCTGTGGTGCAGGAGCTGCTGTGGGGCAGATGTAGGGCTTATCTATGGGGCAGGAGCTGCTGTGAGGCTGATGGGTGTTAGATCTATGGGGAGGAGCTACTGTGGTGCAGATGTGGGTCAGAGCTATGGGGCAGGAGCTGCTGTGTGGCAGATGTGGGTCAGATCTATGGTGTAGGAGCTGCTGTGGGGCTGCTGTGGGTCAGATCTATGGGGCAGGAGCTGCTGTGGTTAAGATCTATTTGGCAGGATCTGCTGTGGGGCAGATTTGGGTCAGATCTATGGGGCAGGAGATGCTGTGGGGAACATGTGTGTCAGGTCTATGGGGCAGGAGCTGCTGTGGGGCTGATGTTGGTCAGATCTTTTGGGCAGCAGCTGCTGTGGAGCAGATCTGGGTAAGATCTATGTCGAAGGAGCTGCTGTGTGGCAGACGTGGCACATATCTATGGGGCAAAATCTGCTGTGGGGCTGATGTGGGTCAGATCTATGGGGCAGGATCTCCTGTGGGGCTGATGTGGGTCAAATCAATGGGGCAGAGCTGCTCTGGGGCACATGTGGGTGAGATCTATGGAGCAGGAGCTGCTGTGGGGCAGATTTGAATCAGATCTATAGGGCAGGAGCTGCTGTGGGTCAGATCTATGGGCAGGAGCTGCTGCGGGGCACATGTGAGTTAGATCTATGGGGCAGGAGATGGTGTGGGGCAGATTTGGGTCAGATGTATGGGTCAGGAGCTGCTGTGTTGCTGATGAGGGTCAGATCTATGGGGCATGGGCTGCTGTGGTTCAGATCTACGGGACTGGAGCTGCAGTGGAGCACATGTGGGTCAGATCTATGGGGTAGAAGCTGTTGTGGGTCTGATGGGGGTCATATCTATAAGGCAGGAGCTGCTGTGGGGCTGACTTGTGTCAGATCTATGGGGCAGGAGCTGCTTTGGGGCTGATGGTGGTTAGCCCCAACCTATGGGGCAGGAGCTGCTGTGGGGCGCATGTGGGTCAGACCTATGGGGCAGGAGCTGCAGAGGGGATGATGTAGGTCAGATCTATGGGGCAGGAGTTGCTGTGGGGAATATGAGGGACATATCTATGGTGCAAAATCTGCTGTTGGACTGATGTGAGTCAGATCTATGAGTTTGGAGCTGCTGTGGGGCACATGTGGGTCAGATCTATGGGGCAGGAGATGCTGTGGGGCTGATTTGGGTCAGATCTATGTGGCAGGAGATGCTGTGGGTCAGATCTATGGGGCAGGAGCTGCTGTGGGGAACATGTGGGTCAGGTCTATGGGGCAGGAGCTGCTGTGGGCACATGTGGGTCACACTGGGACCCATATGGGGACAAAGGGAGACATCATAGAGACTCATAGGGACCTATTGGGACCAATAGGGACCCAAAGAGAGACATAGAGACCCCATAGAAACCCATGGAGACCCCATAGAGGCACAAAGTGACACATAGAGGGACACCAAGACCCATAGAAACCAGATAGAGACTCCATATAGACACATAGGAACACATAGAGACCCACTGGGACAGTGAGACCACATATAGACTCATAGGGAGACATTAGGAGCCATTAAGAGCCATAGGGACACATAGGACGACTTTGAAACTTATAGATACCCAAAGGAAGACATTTGGGCCCAGAGATAACCATAAGAGACCCCATAGAGACCCCATAGGGGCACATAGCAACCCATAGGGGGGACATTGGGACACATAGGTACACATTGTGACCCGTAGGAAGACACTGGGACCCATAGGGGGACATTGGGACACATAGGGACCCAATGAATTACAGTGGGGGACAGTGAGACCCATAGAGATACATAAGGACCCCGCTGAGACCCATAAGAGACCCCATAGAGGCACCTAGGGACCACATTGAAACTCATAGATACTTGTAGGAAGACATTTGGGCCCAGAGATATCCATAAGAGACCCCACAGAGACCCCATAGAGGCACATAGCAACCCATAGGGGGGACATTGGGACACGTAGGGAAACATTCTGACCCATAGGGAGACACTGGGACCCATATGGGGACATTGGGACACATAGGGACCCCTTGGACTACAGTGGGGGACAGCCAGACCCATAGAGACACATAGAAACCCCGCTGAGACCCATAAGAGACCCCATAGAGGCACATAGGGACCACATTGAAACCCATAGATAGCTATAGGAAGATATTTGGGCCCAGAGATACCCATAAGAAACCACATACAAGCACATGGCAACCCATAGGGGGGACATTGGGACACATAGTGACCCATAGGGGGACATTGGGACACATAGGTACACATAGGGAGACACTGGGACCCATAGGGGGACATTGGGACACATAGTGACCCCATGGATTAAAGTGGGGGACAGTCAGATCCATCGAGACACATAGGGACCCTGCTGAGACCCATAAGAGACCCCATAGAGGAACATAGCAACCCATAGGGGGGGCATAGGGACACATAGGGACACACCGTGACCCATGAGGAGACACTGGATCCCATAGGGGGACAATGGGACACATAAGGACCCCATGGATTACAGTGGGGGACAGTGAGACCCATAGAGACACATAGGGAACCCGCTGAGACCCATAAGAGACCCCATAGAGGCACATAGGGACCTAATGTAACCCACAGATACCCACAGGGAGACGTTTGGGCCCAGAGCTATCCATAAGAGAGCCCATTGAGGCACATAGCAACCCATAGGGGGGACATTGGGACACATAGGGACACATAGTGACCCATAGGGAGACACTGGGACCCATATGGGGATATTGGGACACATAGGGACCACATGGATTACAGTGGTGGACAGTGAGACCCATAGAGACACATAGGGACTTCGTTGAGACCCATAAGAGACCCCATAGAGGCACATAGGGACCACATTGAAACCCATAGATACCCTTAGGAATACATTTGGGACGATAGTTACCCATAAAAGACCCCATAGAGACCCCATAGAGGCACATAGCAAACCATAGTGGGGACATTGGGACACATAGGGACCCCATAGAGAGACATAGAGACATATAGGGACCCATTTAGAGGCATAATAACCCCATAGAGTCCTATAGGGACACCCAGAGATCCATAGGGAAACATTGGGACCCACAGGGGCTGTGTGGGAGATTGGTAATCACAGCCTGAACCTCTGATTAATCAGCTGAGGCAAGTGTGGGGTCAGCTGCGGGAGCACAGGTGAGAGTAATGGAGCTGTGCTCCCGGGAGGGCTGGAGCTCGACTCCACCTCCTCTGAGACCTCATTTAAGGGCTGACCCTCACTCGAGCCGCTTTCCATTATCTTTCCGAGCTCCCTGTTACCGGGTGAGGTCCCAGAAGACTGGAGGCTTGCCAACGTGACTCCCATTTCCAAGCAAGGTTGTCAGGAGGATCCGGGCAACTCCAGGCCTGTTAGCCTGACCTCGGTGCCAGGGAAGGGAATGGAACGAATTGTCTTGAGGGAGATGACAGATGCGGCAGGTGTGGGATGAGCAGGAGATCAGACCTAGCCAGCATGGGTTCGTGAAGGGCAGCTCCTGCTTGACCAATCTGATCTCCTTCTACGATCCTGTGACCCATCTGATGGATGAAGGAAAGAAAGAAAGGCTGTTGATGTGCTCTACTTGGACTTCAGCAAAGCCTTCACAACTGTCTCCCATGCTATTCTCCTACAAAAGCTGGCAGCCCTTTTCCAACCTTGAGAATTCTGTGATTCTGTGAGGCAGCATCTCTTGGACATCGCTCTGCAGTGAAGACCGCCCCAGCTTCCTCAGCGAAGGCATCACCACTGGTGAGTTTCTCTCTCGCTTAGAACCTCTGTACATTTGTTACCATCTTTGTTACCATCTGTATAGTTACCACCTAGACAGGGGGACATAGAGAGACACTGGGACCCCTAGGGACCCATAGAGATCCAGAGGAAGACATTGGGACCCATAGAGAGACACTGGGACCCATAGGGACACATAGAGAGACACTGGGACCCATAGGGACACATAGAGACCCATAGACAGTCATTGGGAGCCATAAGGATAAATTGAGACCCATAGAGACCCCATTGAGACCCATAGTGCCTCAAAGAAACCCATAGCGACCCCATAGTCACCCATAGCGCCCCATAGGAACACAAAGATACCCCATAAAGCCCCATAGTGACCCATAGGGGCCCAAAGAGACCCCATAGCACCCCATAGCTACTCCATAGTGCCCCATAGCAGCCCATGGAGCCTCATAGACACTCCATTGTGCCCCAGAGCACCCCATTGCACCCCATAGGGACCCATAGACACAGCATACTGCTCCATAGAGCCCCATAGACACCCCATAGTTCCCCACAGCACCACATAGCAGCCCACAGTGCCCCATAGACACCACATAAGGCCCTACAGCCACACCATAGAGCCCAATTGAACCAAATAGACACCCCATATCGCCCCATACTGCCTGTAGACACCCCATAGAGCCCCATAGAAACTTACTGAACCCCATACAGACCCCATGCAGACCCCATAGAGCCCCACAGACAACCCATAGATCCCCAAAGACACCCCATAGACGCCCCATAGGGACCTCATAGCGCCCCATAGAAACCCCATTCTTCCGCATAGAGCCCCATAGCAAACCATAGCACCCCATAGTCACCCATAGCGCCCCATAGGAACCCAAGGATACCCCAAAGCACCGCATAGCCACCACATAGTGACCCATAGTGACCCATAGGGGCCCAAAGAGACCCCATAGCACCCCATAGCTACTCCATAGTGCCCCATAGCAGCCCATGGAGCCTCATAGACACTCTCTTGTGCCCCACAGCACCCCATTGCACCCCATAGAGACCCATAGACACCCTATACTGCTCCATAGAGCCCCATAGACACCCCATAGTGCCTCACAGCACCAAATAGCACAACATAGTGCCACATAGACACCACATAAGGACATATAGCCGCGCCATAGAGCCCCACAGACATCCCATAGAGCCCCGTAGGCAACCCATTGTGCCCCATAGAGCTCCCATAGCCACCCATAGCAACTAATTTACCAAATAGACACACTATAGCATTCCATAGACACCCCATAGAAACCTCAGAACGCCCCATAGAGCTCCATAGGCACCCCATAGAGCCCCATAGAGAACCCATAGAGGCACATAGCAACCCATAGGTGGGACATTGGGACACATAGGGACACATAGTGACCCATAGGGAGACACTGGGACCCATAGGGTGACATTGGGACACATAGGGACACCATGGATTACATGGTTGATACAACCCATGTTGTATGTTTTCATGTTTATCAACATGGTTGATGTGGGTCAGATCTATGGGGCAGGAGCTGCTGTGGGGCACATGTGGGTCAGATCTATTGGGCCGGAGGTGCTGTGGGGCTGATGTAGGAAAGATCTATGGGGCAGGAGATGCTTTGGGGCAGATGTGGGTCAGGTCTATTGGGCTGGAGCTGCTGTGGGGCACTTGTGGGTCAGATCTATGAGGCAGGGGCTGCTGTGGGTCAGATCTATGGGGCAGGAACAAATGTGGGCCTGATGTTGGTCAGATTTATGGAGCAGGAGCTGCTGTGTTGCAGATGTGGGTCAGATCTATGTTGCTGGAGCTGATGTGGGGCAGATGTAGGGCATATCTATGGGGCAGGAGCTGCTGTGAGGCTGATGGGTGTTAGATCTATGGGGAGGAACTGCTGTGGTGCAGATGTGAGTCACATCTATGGGGCGGGAGATGCTGTGTGGCTGATGTGGGTCAAATCTATGGGGCAGGAGCTGCTGTGAGGCGCATGTGGGTCAGACCTATGGGGCAGGAGCTGCTGTGGGGCGCATGTGGGTCAGCTCTATGGGGCAGGAGTTGCTGTTGGGCAGATGTGGGACATAACTATGGGGCAAAATCTGCTGTGGGGCTGATGTGGGTAAGTTCTATGAGACAGGAGCTGCTGTGTTTCAGATCTATGGGGCAGGAGCAGCTCTGGGGCACATGTGGGTCAGATCTATGTGTTAGGAGCTGCTGTGGGGCACATGTGGGTCAGATCTATGTGTTAGTAGCTGCTGTGGGGCACATGTGGGTCAGATCTATGGGGCAGGAGATGCTGTGGGGCAGATGTGGGTCAGATCTATGGGGCAAAGGCTGCTGTGTGGCAGATGTGGGTCAGATCTATGGGGCAGGAGCTGCTGTGGCTCAGATGTGGGTCAGATCTATAGGTCAGGAGCTGCTGTGGCTGATGTGGGCCAGTTCTATGGGGCAGGAGATGCTGTGAGTCAGATGTATGAGGCAGGAGCTGCTTTGGGGCAGATGGGGGTCAGATCTATGGGGCAGGAGATGCTGTGGAGCAGATGTGGGTCAGATCTATAGGTCAGGAGCTGCTGTGGCTGATGTGGGCCAGTTCTATGGGGCAGGAGATGCTGTGAGTCAGATGTATGAGGCAGGAGCTGCTTTGGGGCAGATGGGGGTCAGATCTATGGGGCAGGAGATGCTGTCGAGATGATGTGGGTCAGATCTATGGGGCAGGAGCTGCTGTGGGGAGATGGGGGTCAGATCTATGGGGCAGGAGATGCTGTGGAGCAGATGTGGGTCAGATCTATGGGGCAGGAGCTGCTGTGGGGCAGATGTGGGTCAGATCTATGGGCAGGAGCTGCTGTGCTGCACATGTTGGTAGGGTCTATGGGGCAGGAGCTGCTGTGGGGCAGATGTGGGTCAGATCTATGGGGCAGGAGCTGCTGTGGGGCTGATGTTGGTCAGATCTTTAGGGCAGCAGCTGCTGTGGAGCAGATCTGGGTAAGATCTGTGTCGCAGGAGATGCTGTGGGGCAGACGTGGCACATATCTATGGGGCAAAATGTGCTGTGGGGCTGATGAGGGTCAGATCTATGGGGCAGGATCTCCTGTGGGGCTGATGTGGGTCAAATCAATGGGGCAGAGCTGCTTTGGGGCACATGTGGGTCAGATCTATGGGGCAGGAGATGCTGTGGGGCTGATTTGGGTCAGATCTATGTGGCAGGAGATGCTGTGGATCAGATCTATGGGGCAGGATCTGCTGTGGGGAACATGTGGGTCAGGTCTATGGGGCAGGAGCTGCGGAGGGCACATGTGGGTCAGATCTATGGGGCAGGAGCAGCTCTGGGGCACATGTGGGTCAGATCTATGTGTTAGGAGCTGCTGTGGGGCAGATGTGGGTCAGATCTATGGGGCAAAGGCTGCTGTGTGGCAGATGTGGGTCAGATCTATGGGGCAGGAGCTGCTGTGGGTCAGATGTGGGTGAGATCTATGGGGCAGGAGATGCTGTGGAGCAGATGTGGGTCAGATCTATAGGTCAGGAGCTGCTGTGGCTGATGTGGGCCAGTTCTATGGAGCAGGAGATGCTGTGAGTCAGATGTATGAGGCAGGAGCTGCTGTGGGGCAGATGGGGGTCAGATCTATGGGGCAGGAGATGCTGTGGGGCAGATGTGGGTCAGATCTATGGGTCAGGAGCTGCTGTGCTGCACATGTTGGTAGGGTCTATGGGGCAGGAGCTGCTGTGGGGCAGATGTGGGTCAGATCTATGGGGCAGGAGCTGCTGTGGGGCTGATGTTGGTCAGATCTTTGGGGCAGCAGCTGCTGTGGAGCAGATCTGGGTAAGATCTATGTCGCAGGAGTTGCTGTGGGGCAGACGTGGCACATATCTATGGGGCAAAATCTTCTGTGGGGCTGATGTGGGTCAGATCTATGGGTCAGGATCTCCTGTGGGGCTGATGTGGGTCAAATCAATGGGCCAGAGCTGCTCTGGGGCACATGTGGGTCAGATCTATGGAGCAGGAGCTGCTGTGGGGCAGATTTGAATCAGATCTATAGGGCAGGAGCTGCTGTGGGTCAGATCTATGGGCAGGAGCTGCTGTGGGGCACATGTGAGTTAGATCTATGGGGCAGGAGATGGTGTGGGGCAGATTTGGGTCAGATGTATGGGTCAGGAGCTGCTGTGTGGCTGATGAGGGTCAGATCTATGGGGCATGGGCTGCTGTGGGTCAGATCTGCGGGACTGGAGCTGCAGTGGAGCACATGTGGGTCAGATCTATGGGGTAGAAGCTGCTGTGGAGCTGATGGGGGTCATATCTATAAGGCAGGAGCTGCTGTGGGGCTGACTTGGGTCAGATCTGTGAGGCAGGAGCTGCTGTGGGGCTGACTTGGGTCAGATCTATGGGGCAGGAGCTGCTGTGGAGCATATCTGGGTAAGATCTATGTCGCAGGAGTTGCTGTGGGGCAGACGTGGCACATATCTATGGGGCAAAATCTGCTGTGGGGCTGATGTGGGTTAGATCTATGGGGCAGGAGCTGTTGTGGGGCTGATGGGGGTCAGATCTATGGGGCAGGAGCTGCTGTGGGGCTGATGTGGGAAAGATCTATGGGGCAGGAGCTGCTGTGGGTCAGATTGTCATGGTTTAATAATGTTGTAATTTTGCTATCAGTATTCCACATCATAACATCATATAAAGCATGAATAATTTTACTGAATCTGCAACTTACAGAAGAAGACTACATCTCCCAGAGAGCAACACGGTGGTTCACGGGACCTGGACTCTATATTAACTCTGTCGCAGAACAGACTGACGTCTTTCGAGTTCTGGCGTTCAGGGCAGTGTGTGGGAGCCTTCAGCCGTTCGCCCAGATTCACAGTAGGCCTCTCGGTTACGGGACTCATTCTCTCTCCTATTTTGCTTGATTCATTAGCTCAATTTTCAATTATATTGTATTCTATTGTGTTATCCTGTATTTCGATATAGTATTTAGTAAATAAGTGTGCCTCCTTACATCGTTGCCGCTGTTTTCTTTTCTTAATTAACTTTTTCTTTTCGGCTGAGGGCCCTTCAGGGGCCCACGGCCCTTGTCACGGACGCAGGTGGATTTTTCGTTCAAACCGTGACAGATTTGGTAGCAGAGGATGGTTCCACTGTTGCAGCCACCCCCATAAGGCATTTGCCACCATCCATGAATCAGTATAAAGATGAAGCATTGGCCACCTCTCCCGTTCAGCCACATCTAAAGCCAGCTGAACAGCCTTTACCTCTGCAAATTGACTTGATTCTCCTTTACCTTCAGTGGCCTCTGCAACTTGTCGTGTGGGGCTCCATACAGCAGCTTTCCATCTGCGATGCTTCCCTACAATACGACATGATCCGTCTGTGAATAGGGCAAATTACTTTTCGTTTTCTGGTAGCTCATTGTATGGTGGTGCCTCTTTAGCACGTGATACCTCTTCTGTAGGTGGTGTTTCAATTTTTTTACTCTCAGGCCAGTCCATGATCACTTCTAGAATTCCAGGACGGCTGAGTTTTCCCATTCGAGCTCGTTGAGTAATTAATGAAATCCACTTACTCCAAGTGGCATCAGTAGCATGATGGGTGGAGGGAACCTGTCCTTTAAACATCCAGTTTATTACTGGCAAGCGAGGTGCTAGAAGAAGCTGAACCTCTGTCCCAACTACTTGAGAAGCAGCCCGATCAATCCATGGCAAATTGTTGGGCTGTGCTTCCACCCCTGAGGTAAACGGTTCCAGGTGTACTGAATACCTCTCCAGGTAAAAGCAAACTGTGGCCTACATTTTGCAGCCAATGGGATGGAAAAGAAGGCATTAGCAATGTCAATGGTGGCATACCACCTAGCTTCTTTTGACTCCAGTTCATACTGGAGTTCTAGCATGTCTGTCTGGTACAGCAGCACTTAATGGAGGTGTGACTTCATTCAGGCCATGGTAATCCACCGTCAGCCTCCATTCCCCACTGGTTTTACACACTGGCCATATGGGGCTGTTAAAAGGCGAGTGAGTTTTGCTAATCACTCCCTGATTCTCTAATTGGCGAATTAGCTTGTGAATGGGGAGCAATAAGTCCCTATTGGTGCGGTACTGCCGTCTGTGAACCACTCTGGTGACAATTGGTACCTCTTGGTCTTTTACCTGGTGCAACCTCCCAGCACCCGCTGGGAGACCCAGCGCTCGCTGCGTTGCTTCCGTCCTCCGTTCGGGGGGTTCCGTGCGCCGGCGCCGGCGCGTGGAAAGGGGGTGTGCGGCTGGTCGCGCGCGGGCGCGTGCCAGGCCCCCTTTCGCCCGGTTTTTCCCCATCCATCCATCCATCCATCCATCCATCCATCCATCCATGCATCCACCTTCCCGCTTCGTGGCGGCGCGGGGTAGACCTGGGCGACCATCCACCCGCTCGATCGGCGGGTGCAGTTTCCCGTCCGTGCCGCGGGTAGACGTGTCGTCCGTAGCGGGGTTGACCTGTCGGCCGGTGCCGTTTCCCGTCCGTGCCGCGGGTAGACGTGTCGGCCGTAGCCGCGCGTCACGCAGCTGTGTCAAGCGGTAAGGGTACGACGAACGGCCAGCCGCCCCCCGACCTGACCCGACCCGACCCGACCCGACCGCTTCCGCCGTTGACCCACCCCCATCTTTTTATTACTTTTATTTTATTTTATTTTATTTTATTTTATTTTACCGCGACATTTTACGATCTATCTGTACTTTTTCACACCTTCTTCTCTTCTACTTTTCTTTGACTTCTGCCTTCCCTTCCCTTCCCTTCCCTTCCCTTCCCTTCCCTTCCCTTCCCTTCCCTTCCCTTCCCTTCCCTTCCCTTCCCTTCCCTTCCCTTCTTCTCTTTCTCCTTGTCGCCCGCGCATGAGTAGGCCCGGCCCGACCTGGACCGGCACGGCCTCTGTCACGAAGAAGGGGGTCGCTTGCGTGGCCGGGGGTCCGCGACGGGGTTGCAGGTATGCGGGTAGACCTGGCTGCCGGCGCCTGATCTTCCCGGCCCCGCGTCCGTCTTCCACCTTCCCCCCCCACCCCCCCAGTCCACACCGCACGAGCGGGAACCCGACCCGTACCCGACGGCAGCCCGCCTCCACCTGCCCCCACCCCGGCCCTCGCCCACAACCCGCCCTCTCCCGGACGCATCTCGCCCGACCGGCCCGCGACCGTGCTTTTTTATTTCTTTGTTTGTTTGTTTGTTGTTTGGTCGGTCGGTCACTTGCTCGGTTATTTGTTTGGACCCGATTGGCCCGTTTGGTTTTTTTCTTTTCTTTCCTTTTTCCGCCGGGGTGCTCCTGACGGCTCGGCCCAATGGCGGTTCGACTCGGCAACCGGAGCCCGCCAAAACGCCTCGCCACCCCCCAGCCCCACTGCCACTACCGCCACCACCTCCTCCTCCCGCCGAAAATCCCACGTACCGTTCCACCTCATCTGCCGGCTGGGAGAGAGGCTAGGCGCGAACCCCGCGGGGGATGCGGCCGCCTCCCGCCGGCCCACCTCTCGCCGCTGCCGTCTTCCCGCCGCTCTTTCGCCATCCCTCGCCACGCGGCCTGCCCGCAGTCCGGATATCCGGCCCGAACGGACCACGGTGGGCAGGGCCCGCGCACGCGCCCACGCTCTTCCTGCAGAGCCGGGGAGGCGGGGGGGGTGGGGCGGCTTTTTCAAAATCTAAAAAAGGGGAAAGTAAAGAAGAACCCACGAGAAAAACAAACAAACAAACAAACAAACAAACAAACGGAAAATAATAAAACCGAGAGGGCACGTGGGGGCACGGACAAACAATTGAACGGACCAAAGTACGAACGAACGGACGAACAAACAAACACGCAGACAAAAGGGCAAAACCGCGGTGGCGGTGACGGGACGGCCAGCTTCAAGCAAGGCCGAACCGAGAAGCCCGAGTGCGCCCCGACCCGGCGAACAGCGGCCGGCTAATACGTGCACCCTGGTCGTTCCGCGGCTGCGGCCGAGTGGCGTCTCCGTGGCGCCTCCGGTGCTTTGGCACAGTCAACACGGCTCGAACCCTGGCCATCGCGGCTCGAGTGCGCCGGCACGGTCCAGCCTCTCCCAGCGGGCTCCGCTCGGCTTGGACGTTCCACGGAAGTGGCCAAGTGTCGCTCTTGTGGCGGCTCCTCTGCGCTGGCACTGTCTACCCGGCTCCGAGCGTCTCCAGAGGGTGGGGGGGAGTAAGGGGGGGGGGGAAAGGGGGGACACGGCGTCGGCGGCTAGGCGTCGCTGCCCATGCGTCTCGAATAGGTCGGCACGGTCTACCCGGCTCCGAGCGGGCCGTGGGGCTCGGCGGTGGCGGTTAGGGGTCGCTGCCTATGCGGCTCGGCTAGGTTGGCACGGTCTACCATGCTCCGTGCGTGCGCGAGGGCTCGGCGGCGGTCGCTAGGTGTCGCTGCACGTCTGCCAGCCCGTCCGTCAGCGACCTCTAGCGTCCGCGGCGGAGCAGGGTAGACTGTGCCGACGTGAGCCGGCCGCCGCTCGGCGACCCCTGGCCGCCGCCGCATGAGCTTCGGTCCGCTCGGAGCCGGGTAGACCGTGCCAACCAACTCGAGCCGGACGTGCAGCGACCGCTGGCCAAGGCGGAGGCTCGTGTGCACCGGCACGGTCCAGCCTCTCCCGGCGGGCTCCGTTCGGTTCGGACGTTCCTCGGTGGTGTCCGGGGGGTCTCAGCTGCGGAGGCTCGGGTGCGCCGGCACTGCACAGCCTCTCCCGGCGGGCTCCGCTCGGCACGGACGTTCCTCGGCGGCGTCCGGCGATCTGAGCCGTGGCGGCTCGAGTGCGCCGGCACGGTCCAACCGCTCCCGGCGGGTTCCGCTCGGCTCGGACGTTCCTGGGTGCTGTCCGGGGGGTCTCAGCCGCGGAGGCTCGGGTGCGCCGGCACTGCACAGCCTCTCCCGGCGGGCTCCGCTCGGCACGGACGTTCCTCGGCTGCGTCCGGCAATCTGAGCAGAGGCGGCACGAGTGCGCCGGCACGGTCCAACTGCTCTAGGCGGGCTCGGCTCGGCTCGGACGTTCCGCGGCGGCGTCCGGGGGGTCTCAGCCGCGGAGGCTCGGGTGCGCCGGCCCGGTCCAGCCTCTCCCAGCGGGCTCCGCTCGGTTCGGACGTTCCTCGGCGGCGTCCGGCGATCTGAGCCACGGCGGCTCGAGTGCTCCGGCACGGTCCAACTGCTCCCGGCGGGTTCCGCTCGGCTCGGACGCTCCTGGGCGGAGTCGGGCGATCTGAGTCGCGGCGGCTCGAGTGCGCCGGCACGGTCCAACCGCTCTCGGAGGGCTAGGCTCTGCTCGGACGTTCCGCGGTTGCGTCGGGGCAGTCTCAGCCGCGGAGGCTCGGGTGCGCCGGCACGGTCCAGCCTCTCCCGGCGGGCTCCGCTCGGCTCGGACGATCCTCGGCGGCGTCCGGCGATCTGAGCCGCGGCGGCTCGAGTGCGCCGGCACGGTCTAGTCTCTCCCGGCGGGCTCCGCTCGGCTTCGACGTTCCTCGGCGGCGTCCGGCAATCTGAGCCGCGGCGGCTCGAGTGCGCCGGCACGGTCCAACCGCTCCCGGCGGGTTCTGCTCGGCTCGGACGCTCCTCGGCGGAGTCGGGCGATCTGAGCCACGGCGGCACGGTCCAGCCTCTCCAGGCGGACTCAGCTCGGCTCGGACGTTCCGCGGAAGTGGCCAAGTGCCGCTCTTGTGGGGGGGGGGGAAGAGGGGGGTGGTGGTGAGGAGTAAGGGGGGGGGGGGACACAGCGTCGGCGGCTAGGCGTCGCTGCCCATGCAGCTCGACTAGGTCGGCACGGTCTAACCGGCTCCGAGCGGGCCGTGGTGCTCGGCGGCGGCTGCTAGAGGTCGCTGCCTATGTGGCTCAACTAGGTCGGCACGGTCTACCCGGCTCCGAGCGTGCCGTGGTGCTCGGCGGCGGTTGCTAGAGGTCGCTGCCTATGCGGCTCGACTAGGTCGGCACGGTCTACCGGGCTCAGGGCGTGCCGTGGTGCTCGGCGGCGTCTGCTAGAGGTCGCTTCCTATGCGGCTCGACTAGGTCGGCACGGTCTACCCGGCTCCGAGCGGGCCGTGGTGCACGGCGGCGGCTGCTAGAGGTCGCTGCCCATGCGGCTCGACTAGGTCGGCACGGTCTACCCTGCTCCGTGCGTGCGCGAGGGCTCGGCGGCGGTCACTAGGTGTCGCTGCACGTCTGCCAGCCCGTCCGTCAGCGACCTCTAGCGTCCGTGGCGGAGCAGGGTAGACCGTGCCGATGTGAGCCGGCCGCCGCTCAGCGACCCCTGGCCGCCGCCGCATGAGCTTCGGTCCGCTCGGAGCCGGGTAGACCATGCCGACCAACTCGAGCCGGACGTGCAGCGACCGCTGGCCAGCGCGGAGGCTCGTGTGCGCCGGCACGGTCCAGCCCCTCCCTGCGGGCTCCGCTAGGCACAGATTTTCCTCGTCGGCGTCCGGCGATCTGAGCCGCGGCGGCTCGAGTGCGCCGGCACGGTCCAACCGCTCTTGGCGGGTTCCGCTCGGCTCGGACGCTCCTGGGCGGAGTCGGGCGATCTGAGCCGCGGCAGCTCGAGTGCACCGGCACGGTCCAACCGCTCTCGGCGGGCTAGTCTTTGCTCGGACGTTCCGCGGTGGCGTCCGGTGGGTCTCAGCCGCGGAGGCTCGGGTGCGCCGGCACGGTCCAGCCTCTCCCGGCAAGCTCCGCTCGGCTCGGACGTTCCTCGGCGGCGTCCGGCGATCTGAGCCGCGTCGGCTCGATTGCGCCGGCACGGTCCAACCGCTCCCGGCGAATTCCGCTCGGCTCGGACGCTACTCGGCGGAGTCGGGCGATCTGAGCCGCGGCGTCACGGTCCAGCCTCTCCAGGCGGACTCAGCTCGGCTCGGACGTTCTGCGGATGTGGCCAAGTGCTGCTCTTGTGGGGGGGGGGAACAGGGGAGTGGTGAAGGGGGGAGTAAGGAGTGTGGGGGGGGGGGGGCACGGCGTCGGCGGCTAGGCGTCGCTGCCCATGCGGCTCGACTAGGTCGGCACGGTCTACCCTGCTCCGAGCGGGCCGTGGTGCTCGGCGGCGGCTGCTAGAGGTCGCTGCCTATGCGGCTCGACTAGGTCGGCACGGTCTACCCGGCTCAGGGCGTGCCGTGGTGCTCGGCGGCGTCTGCTAGAGGTCGCTGCCTATGCGGCTCGACTAGGTCGGCACAGTCTACCCGGCTCTGAGCGGGCCGTGGTGCACGGCGGCGGCTGCTAGAGGTAGCTGCCCATGCGGCTCGACTAGGTCGGCACGGTCTACCCTGCTCCGTGCGTGCGCGAGGGCTCGGCGGCGGTCACTAGGTGTCGCTGCACGTCTGCCAGCCCGTCCGTCAGCGACCTCTAGCGTCCGCGGCGGAGCATGGTAGACCGTGCCGACGTGAGCCGGCCGCCGCTCAGCGACCCCTGGCCGCCGCCGCATGAGCTTAGGTCCGCACGGAGCCGTGTAGACCGTGCCGACCAACTCGAGCCAGACGTGCAGCGACCGCTGGCCAGCGCGGAGGCTCGTGTGCGCCGGCACGGTCCAGCCTCTCCCGGCGGGCTCCGTTCCGTTCGGACGTTCCTCGGTGGTGTCCGGGGGGTCTGAGCCGCGGCGGCTCGAGTGCGCCGGCACTGCACAGCCCCTCCCTGCGGGCTCCGCTCGGCACAGACTTTCCTCGTCGGCGTCCGGCGATCTGAGCCGCGGCAGCTCGAGTGCGCCGGCACGGTCCAACCGCTCCCGGCGGGTTCCGCTCGGCTCGGACGCTCCTCGGCGGAGTCGGGCGATCTGAGCCGCGGCGGCACGGTCCAGCCTCTCCAGGCGGACTCAGCTCGGCTCGGACGTTCCGCGGAAGTGGCCAAGTGCCGCTCTTGTGGGAAGGGGTGGAAGAGGGGGGGGGTGGAAGGGGGAATAAAGGGGGGGGGGGGGGCTCGGCGTCGGCGGCTAGGCGTCGCTGCCCATGCGGCTCGACTAGGTCGGCACGGTCTACCCAGCTCCGAGCGGGCCGTGGTGCTCGGCGGCGGCTGCAAGAGGTCGCTGCCTATGCGTCTCGACTAGGTCAGCACGGTCTACCCGGCTCCGAGCGGGCCGTGGTGCTCGGCGGCGGCTGCTAGAGGTCGCTGCCTATGCGGCTCGACTAGGTCGGCACGGTCTACCCGGCTCCGAGCGGGCCGTGGTGCTCGGCGGCGGCAGCTAGAGGTCGCTGCCT
The DNA here is from genome assembly GCF_054131305.1 of Coturnix japonica. NCBI lineage: Eukaryota > Metazoa > Chordata > Aves > Galliformes > Phasianidae > Coturnix > Coturnix japonica. The sequence goes on along the minus strand of NC_140697.1, from coordinate 1,186,969 downwards.
ATGCGTCTCGACTAGGTCAGCACGGTCTACCCGGCTCCGAGCGGGCCGTGGTGCTCGGCGGCGGCTGCTAGAGGTCGCTGCCTATGCGTCACGACTAGGTCGGCACGGTCTACCCGGCTCTGAGCGGGCCGTGGTGCTCGGCGGCGGCTGCTAGAGGTCGCTGCCTATGCGGCTTGACTAGGTCGGCACGGTCTACCCGGTTTCGAGCGGGCCATGGTGCTCGGCGGCGGATGCTAGAGGTCGCTGCCTATGCGGCTCGACTAGGTCGGCACGGCCTACACGGCTCTAAGCGGGCCGTGGTGCTTGGCGGCGGCTGCTAGACGTCGCTGCCTATGCGGCTCGACTAGGTCGGCACGGCATACCCGGCTCAGGGCGGGCCGTGGTGCTCGGCGGCGTCGACTAGAGGTCGCTGCCTATGTGTCTCGACTAGGTCGGCACGGTCTACCCTGCTCCGTGCGTGCGCGAGGGCTCGGTGGCGGTCGCTAGGTGTCGCTTCACGTCTGCCAGCCCGTCCGTCAGCGACCTCTAGCGTCCGCGGCGGAGCAGGGAGGACCGTGCCGACGTGAGCCGGCCGCCGCTCAGCGACCCCTGGCCGCGGCCACATGAGCTTAGGTCCGCTCGGAGCCTGGTAGACCGTGCCGACCAACTCGAGCCGGACGGGCAGCGACCGCTGGCCAGCGCGGAGGCTCGTGTGCGCCGGCACGGTCCATCCTCTCCCGGCGGGCTCCGTTCGGTTCGGACGTTCCTCGGTGGTGTCCGGGGGGTCTGAGCCGCGGCGGCTCGAGTGCGCCGGCACTGCACAGCCCCTCCCTGCGGGCTCCGCTCGGCACGGACTTTCCTCGTCGGCGTCCAGCGATCTGAGCCGCGGCGGCTCGAGTGCGCTGGCACGGTCAAACCGCTCTTGGCGGGTTCCGCTCAACTCGGATGCTCCTGGGCGGAGTCGGGCGATCTGAGCCGCGGCGGCCCGAGTGCGCCGGCACGGTCCAACCGCTCCTGGCGGGTTCCGCTCGGCTCGGACGCTCCTGGGCGGAGTCGGGCGATCTGAGCCGCGGCGGCACGGTCCAGCCTCTCCAGGCGGACTCAGCTCGGCTCGGACGTTCCGCGGAAGTGGCCAAGTGCCGCTCTTGTGGGGGGGGGGGAAGAGGGGGGGGTGAAGGGGAGAGTAAGGGGAGGGGGGGGGGGGCACGGCGTCGGCGGCTAGGCGTCGCTGCCCATGCAGCTCGACTAGGTCGGCACGGTCTACCCGGCTCCGAGCGGGCCGTGGTGCTCGGCGGCGGCTGCTAGAGGTCGCTGCCTATGCGGCTCGACTAGGTCGGCACGGTCTTCCCGGCTCCGAGCGGGCCGTGGTGCTCGGCGGCGGCGACTAGGGGTCGCTGCCCGTGCGGCTTGCGTGTAGCTGCCAGGTCTACCCGCTTTCGGCTAGGCTTTTCCGCCCTGTGAGATGGGGGGGCGCTAAAGCTCCGGAGCTTGCTGGGGGGTCGCTGTAGTTTCTTACCTACCGCTACGTCGACGTAGAGCGCCGCTTACCCTCGGCGCCGCTGCCGGTAGTCGGCGCCGTTCTTTTCCGAAGCAGTTTTTTCTTACGCCTTCCCTTTTCGTCTGCAGGAGCGAGCGCGTGCTCGTCTCCAGAGGCGGCAACGAGCGGGCGCAGGCGAGCGCGGTTGAGCGCCGGGCTGTGGAGTTTTTTGGTTGCGGCTTCCCGCCGCTCTTTCGCCATCCCTCGCCACGCGGCCTGCCCGCAGTCCGGATTTCCGGCTCGAACGGACCCCGCTCAAATGCGCCAACACTATCCAACCGCTCCCGGCGGGCACCGCTCGGCTCGGATGTTCCTCGGAATCAGCCAAATGTCGCTCCCGTGGCGTCTCCGCAGGCAAAAACGCATAGCCGGCGCCGCAAAGCTCGCGAGCCGCACCGAGCCGGGGAAACCGTGCCGTGGAGCAGCTGTGGGGCACATGTGGGTCAGACCTATGGGGCAGAAGCTGCAGAGGGGATGATGTAGGTCAGATCTATGGGGCAAGAGTTGCTGTGGGGCAGATGAGGGACATATCTATGGTGCAAAATATGCTGTTGGACTGATGTGGGTCAGATCTATGAGTTTGGAGCTGCTGTGGGGCACATGTGGGTCAGATCTATGGGCCAGGAGCTGCTGCGGGGCTAATTTGGGTCAGATCTATGGGTCAGCAACTACTGTGGGGAACATGTGGGTCAGAGCTATGGGGCAGGAGCTGCTGTGGGGCAGAAGTGTGTAAGATCTATGGGGTAGGAGATGGTGTTTGGCAGATGTGGGTCATATCTATGGTGTAGGAGCTGCTGTGGGGCTGATGTGGGTCAGATCTATGGGGCAGGAGCTGCTGTGGTTAAGATCTATTTGGCAGGATCTGCTGTGGGGCAGATTTGGGTCAGATCTATGGGGCAGGAGCTGCAGTGGAGATGATGTACGTCAGATCCATGGGGCAGGAGCTGCTGTGGGGCTGCTGTGGGTTAGATCTATGGGGCAGGAGCTGTTGTGGGTCATATCGATTGGGCACCAGCTGCTTTACATATGATGTGTGTCAGATCTATGGGGCAGGAGCTGCAGTGGGGCTGATGGGGGTCAGATCTATGAAGCAGGAGCTACTGTGGGGCTGATGTGGGTCAAATCAATGGGGCAGAGCTGCTCTTGGGAACATGTGTGTCAGATCTATGGGGCAGGAGCTGCTGTGGGGCTGATGTGGGTCAGATCTATAGGGCAGGAGCTGCTGTGCGAAAGATGTGGGTCAGATCTATGGGGCAGGAGCTGCTGTGGGTCTGATGTGGGTCAGATCTATGGGGCAGGAGCTGCTGTGGGGCTGATGTGGGTCAGATCTATGGGGCAGGAGCTGCTGTGAGGCTGATGGGTGTTAGATCTATGGGGAGGAGCTGCTGTGGTGCAGATGTGGGTCAGAGCTATGGGGCAGGAGCTGCTGTAGGGCAGAAGTGGGTAAGATCTATGGGGTAGGAGATGGTGTGTGGCAGATGTGGGTCAGATCTATGGTATAGGAGCTGCTGTGGGGCTGATGTGGGTCAGATCTATGGGGCAGGAGCTGCTGTGGTTAAGATCTATTTGGCAGGATCTGCTGTGGGGCAGATGTGGGTCAGAGCTATGGGGAAGGAGCTGCTGTGGGGCAGAAGTGGGTAAGATCTATGGGGTAGGAGATGGTGTGTGGCAGATGTGGGTCAGATCTATGGTGTAGGAGCTGCTGTGGGTCTGATGTGGGTCAGATCTATGGGGCAGGAGCTGCTGTGCGACAGATGTGGGTCAGATCCTTGGGGCTGAAGCTGCTGTGGGTCATATCTATTGGGCAGCAGCTGCTTTACATATGATGTGTGTCAGATCTATGGGGCAGGAGCTGCTGTGGGGCTGATGTGGGTTAGATCTATGGGGCAGCAGCTGTTGTGGGGCTGATGGGGGTCAGATCTATGGGGCAGGAGCTACTGTGGGGCTGATGGGGGTCAGATCGATGGGGCAGGAGCTACTGTGGGGCTGATTTGGGTCAGATCTATGAAGCAGGAGCTGCTGTGGGGCTGCTGTGGGTTAGATCTATGGGGCAGGAGCTGCTGTGGTGCAGATGTGGGTCAGATCTATGGTGTAGGAGCTGCTTTGGGGCTGATGTTGGTCAGATCTATGGGGCAGGAGCTGCTGTGGTTAAGATCTATTTGGCAGGATCTGCTGTGGGGCAGATGTGGGTCAGATCTATGGTGCAGGAGCTGCTTTAAGGCAGATGTAGGGCTTATCTATGGGGCAGGAGCTGCTGTGAGGCTGATGGGTGTTAGATCTATGGGGAGGATCTGCTGTGGTGCAGATGTGGGTCAGAGCTATGGGGCAGGAGCTGCTGTGTGGCAGATGTGGGTCAGATCTATGGTGTAGGAGCTGCTGTGGGGCTGATGTGGGTCAGATCTATGGGGCAGGAGCTGCAGTGGAGATCATGTACGTCAGATCTATGATGCAGGAGCTGCTGTGGGGCTGATGTGGGTCAGATCTATGGTGTAGGAGCTGTTGTGGGGCTGATGGGGGTCAGATCTATGGGGCAGGAGCTACTGTGGGGCTGATGTGGGTCAAATCAATGGGGCAGAGCTGCTCTTGGGAACATGTGGGTCAGATCTATGGGGCAGGAGCTGCTGTGGGGCTGATGTGGGTCAGATCTATAGGGCAGGAGCTGCTGTGCGACAGATGCGGGTCAGATCTATGGGGCAGGAGCTGCAGTGGGGCTGATGTGGGTGAGATCCTTGGGGCTGAAGCTGCTGTGGGTCATATCTATTGGGCAGCAGCTGCTTTACATATGATGTGTGTCAGATCTATGGGGCAGGAGCTGCTGTGGGGCTGATGTGGGAAAGATCTATGGGGCAGGAGCTGTTGTGGGGCTGATGTTGGTCTGATCTATGGGGCAGGAGCTGCTGCGGGGCTGATTTGGGTCAGATCTATGGGGCAGGAGCTGCTGTGGTTAAGATCTATTTGGCAGGATCTGCTGTGGGGCAGATTTGGGTCAGATCTATGGTGTAGGAGCTGCTGTGGGGCTGATGTGGGTCAGATCTATGGGGCAGGAGCTGTTGTGGTTAAGATCTATTTGGCAGGATCTGCTGTGGGGCAGATTTGGGTCAGATCTATGGGGCAGGAGCTGTTGTGGGGCTGATGGGGGTCAGATCTATGGGGCAGGAGCTGCTGTGCGACAGATGTGGGTCAGATCTATGGGGCAGGAGCTGCTGTGGAGATGATGTACGTCAGATCTATGGGGCAGGAGCTGCTGTGGGGCTGATGTGGGTTAGATCTTTGGGGCAGGAGCTGTTGTGGGGCTGATTGGGGTCAGATCTATGGGGCAGGAACTGCTGTGGGGCTGATGTGGGTCAAATCAATGGGGCAGAGCAGCTCTTGGGAACATGTGTGTCAGATCTATGGGGCAGGAGCTGCTGTGGGGCTGATGTGGGTCAGATCTATAGGGCAGGAGCTGCTGTGCGACAGATGTGGGTCAGATCTATGGGGCAGGAACTGCAGTGGGGCTGATGTGGGTCAGATCCTTGGGGCTGAAGCTGCTGTGGGTCATATCTCTTGGGCAGCAGCTGTTTACATATGATGTGTGTCAGATCTATGGGGCAGGAGCTGCTGTGGGGCTGATGTGGGTAAGATCTATGGGGCAGGAGCTACTGTGGGGCTGATGTTGGTCTGATCTATGGGGCAGGAGCTGCTGTGCGACAGATGTGGGTCAGATCTATGGGGCAGGTGCTGCTGTGTGACATATGTGGGTCAGATCTATGGGGCAGGATCTGCTGTGGGGCTGATGTGGGAAAGATCTATGGGGCAGGAGATGCTTTGGGGCAGATGTGGGTCAGATCTATGGGGCAGGAGATGGTGTGTGGCAGATGTGGGTCAGATCTATGGTGTAGGAGCTGCTGTGGGGCTGATGTGGGTCAGATCTATGGGGCAGGAGCTGCTGTGGTTAAGATCTATTTGGCAGGATCTGCTGTGGGGCAGATTTGGGTCAGATCTATGGGGCAGGAGCTGCTGTGTGGCAAATGTGGGTCAGATCTATGGGGCAGGAGCTGCAGTGGAGATGATGTAGGTCAGATCTATGGGGCAGGAGCTGCTGTGGGGCTGCTGTGGGTTAGATCTATGGGGCAGGAGCTGTTGTGGGTCATATCTATTGGGCAGCAGCTGCTTTACATATGATGTGTGTCAGATCTATTGGGCCGGAGCTGCTGTGGGGCTGATGGGGGTCATATCTATAAGGCAGGAGCTGCTGTGGGGCTGACGTGGGTCAGATCTATGAGGCAAGAGCTGCTGTGGGGCAGAGTTGGGTCATATCTATGGGGCAGGAGCTGCTGTGGGGCTGATGTGGGTCAAATCAATGGGGCAGAGCTGCTCTGGGGCACATGTGGGTCAGATCTATGGAGCAGGAGCTGCTGTGGGGCAGATTTGAATCAGATCTATAGGGCAGGAGCTGTTGTGGGGCTGATGTGGGTCAAATCAATGGGACAGAGCTGCTCTTGGGAACATGTGGGTCAGATCTATGGGGCAGGAGCTGCTGTGGGGCTGATGTGGGTCAGATCTATAGGGCAGGAGCTGCTGTGCGACAGATGTGGGTCAGATCTATGGGGCAGGAGCTGCTGTGGGTCTGATGTGGGTCAGATCCTTGGGGCTGAAGCTGCTGTGGGTCATAACTACTGGGCAGCAGCTGCTTTACATATGATGTGTGTCAGATCTATGGGGCAGGAGCTGCTGTGGGGCTGATGTGGGTTAGATCTATGGGGCAGGAGCTACTGTGGGGCTGATGTGGGTCAAATCAATGGGGAAGAGCTGCTCTTGGGAACATGTGGTTCAGATCTATGGGGCAGGAGCTGCTGTGGGGCTGATGTGGGTCAGATCTATAGGGCAGGAGCTGCTGTGCGAAAGATGTGGGTCAGATCTATGGGGCAGGAGCTGCTGTGGGGCTGATGTGGGTCAGATCCTTGGGGCTGAAGCTGCTGTGGGTCATATCTACTGGGCAGCAGCTGCTTTACATATGATGTGTGTCAGATCTATGGGGCAGGAGCTGCTGTGGGGCTGATGTGGGTTAGATCTATGGGGCAGGAGCTGTTGTGGGGCTGATGGGGGTCAGATCTATGGAGCAGGAGCTGCTGTGGGGCAGATTTGAATCAGATCTATAGGGCAGGAGCTGTTGTGGGGCTGATGTGGGTCAAATCAATGGGACAGAGCTGCTCTTGGGAACATGTGGGTCAGATCTATGGGGCAGGAGCTGCTGTGGGGCTGATGTGGGTCAGATCTATAGGGCAGGAGCTGCTGTGCGACAGATGTGGGTCAGATCTATGGGGCAGGAGCTGCTGTGGGTCTGATGTGGGTCAGATCCTTGGGGCTGAAGCTGCTGTGGGTCATATCTACTGGGCAGCAGCTGCTTTACATATGATGTGTGTCAGATCTATGGGGCAGGAGCTGCTGTGGGGCTGATGTGGGTTAGATCTATGGGGCAGGAGCTACTGTGGGGCTGATGTGGGTCAAATCAATGGGGAAGAGCTGCTCTTGGGAACATGTGGTTCAGATCTATGGGGCAGGAGCTGCTGTGGGGCTGATGTGGGTCAGATCTATAGGGCAGGAGCTGCTGTGCGAAAGATGTGGGTCAGATCTATGGGGCAGGAGCTGCTGTGGGGCTGATGTGGGTCAGATCCTTGGGGCAGGAGCTGTTGTGGGGCTGATGGGGGTCAGATCTATGGGGCAGGAGCTACTGTGGGGCTGATGTTGGTCTGATCTATGGGGCAGGAGCTGCTGTGCGACAGATGTGGGTCAGATCTATGGGGCAGGTGCTGCTGTGCGACATATGTGGGTAAGATCTATGGGGCAGGATCTGCTGTGGGGCTGATGTGGGAAAGATCTATGGGGCAGGAGATGCTTTGCGGCCGATGTGGGTCAGATCTATGGGGCAGGAGTTGCTGTGGGGCTGATGTGGGTCAGATCCTTGGGGCAGAAGCTACTGTGGGTCATATCTATTGGGCAGCAGCTGCTTTACATATGATGTGTGTCAGATCTATGGGGTAGGAGCTGCTGTGGGGCTGATGTGGGTTAGATCTATGGGGCAGGAGCTGTTGTGGGGCTGATGGGGGTCAGATCTATGGGGCAGGAGATGCTGTGGGTCAGATCTATGGGGCAGGAGCTGCTGTGGGGAACATGTGTGTCAGGTCTATGGGGCAGGAGCTGCTGTGGGGCAGATGTGGGTCAGATCTATGGGTCAGCAGCTGCTGTGGGTCTGATGTGGGTCAGATCTATGGGGCAGGTGCTGCTGTGCGACATATGTGGGTCAGATCTATGGGGCAGGATCTGCTGTGGGGCTGATGTGGGATAGATCTATGGGGCAGGAGATGCTTTGGGGCAGATGTGGGTCAGATCTATGGGGCAGGAGATGGTGTGTGGCAGATGTGGGTCAGATCTATGGTGTAGGAGCTACTGTGGGGCTGATGTGGGTCAGATCTATGGGGCAGGAGCTGCTGTGGTTAAGATCTATTTGGCAGGATCTGCTGTGGGGCAGATTTGGGTCAGATCTATGGGGCAGGAGCTGCAGTGGAGTTGATGTACGTCAGATCTATGGGGCAGGAGCTGCTGTGGGGCTGATGTGGGTTATATCTATGGGGCAGGAGCTGTTGTGGGGCTGATGGGGGTCAGATCTATGGGGCAGGAGCTGTTGTGGGGCTGATGGGGGTCAGATCTATGGGGCAGGAGCTGCTGTGGGTCAGATCTATGGGGCAGGAGCTGCTGTGGGGCTGATGTGGGTCAGGTCTATGGGGCAGGAGCTGCTGTGGGGCAGATGTGGGTCAGATCTATGGGTCAGCAGCTGCTGTGGGTCTGATGTGAGTCAGATCTATGGGGCAGGAGCTGCTGTGGGGCTGATGTGGGTCAGATCTATGGGGCAGGAGCTGCTGTGAGGCTGATGGGTGTCAGATCTATGGGGCAGGAGCTGCTGTGAGGCTGATGGGTGTTAGATCTATGGGGAGGAGCTGCTGTGGTGTAGATGTGGGTCAGAGCTATGGGGCAGGAGCTGCTGTGGGGCAGAAGTGGGTAAGATCTATGGGGTAGGAGATGGTGTGTGGCAGATGTGGGTCAGATCTATGGTGTAGGAGCTGCTGTGGGGCAGATGTGGGTCAGATCTATGGGGCAGGAGCTGCTGTGGGTCAGATCTATGGGGCTGGAACAGATGTGGGCCTGATGTTGGTCAGATTTATGGAGCAGGAGCTGCTGTGTTGCAGATGTGGGTCAGATCTGTGGTGCAGGAGCTGCTGTGGGGCAGATGTAGGGCTTATCTATGGGGCAGGAGCTGCTGTGAGGCTGATGGGTGTTAGATCTATGGGGAGGAGCTACTGTGGTGCAGATGTGGGTCAGAGCTATGGGGCAGGAGCTGCTGTGTGGCAGATGTGGGTCAGATCTATGGTGTAGGAGCTGCTGTGGGGCTGCTGTGGGTCAGATCTATGGGGCAGGAGCTGCTGTGGTTAAGATCTATTTGGCAGGATCTGCTGTGGGGCAGATTTGGGTCAGATCTATGGGGCAGGAGATGCTGTGGGGAACATGTGTGTCAGGTCTATGGGGCAGGAGCTGCTGTGGGGCTGATGTTGGTCAGATCTTTTGGGCAGCAGCTGCTGTGGAGCAGATCTGGGTAAGATCTATGTCGAAGGAGCTGCTGTGTGGCAGACGTGGCACATATCTATGGGGCAAAATCTGCAGTGGGGCTGATGTGGGTCAGATCTATGGGGCAGGATCTCCTGTGGGGCTGATGTGGGTCAAATCAATGGGGCAGAGCTGCTCTGGGGCACATGTGGGTGAGATCTATGGAGCAGGAGCTGCTGTGGGGCAGATTTGAATCAGATCTATAGGGCAGGAGCTGCTGTGGGTCAGATCTATGGGCAGGAGCTGCTGCGGGGCACATGTGAGTTAGATCTATGGGGCAGGAGATGGTGTGGGGCAGATTTGGGTCAGATGTATGGGTCAGGAGCTGCTGTGTTGCTGATGAGGGTCAGATCTATGGGGCATGGGCTGCTGTGGTTCAGATCTACGGGACTGGAGCTGCAGTGGAGCACATGTGGGTCAGATCTATGGGGTAGAAGCTGTTGTGGGTCTGATGGGGGTCATATCTATAAGGCAGGAGCTGCTGTGGGGCTGACTTGTGTCAGATCTATGGGGCAGGAGCTGCTTTGGGGCTGATGGTGGTTAGCCCCAACCTATGGGGCAGGAGCTGCTGTGGGGCGCATGTGGGTCAGACCTATGGGGCAGGAGCTGCAGAGGGGATGATGTAGGTCAGATCTATGGGGCAGGAGTTGCTGTGGGGAATATGAGGGACATATCTATGGTGCAAAATCTGCTGTTGGACTGATGTGAGTCAGATCTATGAGTTTGGAGCTGCTGTGGGGCACATGTGGGTCAGATCTATGGGGCAGGAGATGCTGTGGGGCTGATTTGGGTCAGATCTATGTGGCAGGAGATGCTGTGGGTCAGATCTATGGGGCAGGAGCTGCTGTGGGGAACATGTGGGTCAGGTCTATGGGGCAGGAGCTGCTGTGGGCACATGTGGGTCACACTGGGACCCATATGGGGACAAAGGGAGACATCATAGAGACTCATAGGGACCTATTGGGACCAATAGGGACCCAAAGAGAGACATAGAGACCCCATAGAAACCCATGGAGACCCCATAGAGGCACAAAGTGACACATAGAGGGACACCAAGACCCATAGAAACCAGATAGAGACTCCATATAGACACATAGGAACACATAGAGACCCACTGGGACAGTGAGACCACATATAGACTCATAGGGAGACATTAGGAGCCATTAAGAGCCATAGGGACACATAGGACGACTTTGAAACTTATAGATACCCAAAGGAAGACATTTGGGCCCAGAGATAACCATAAGAGACCCCATAGAGACCCCATAGGGGCACATAGCAACCCATAGGGGGGACATTGGGACACATAGGTACACATTGTGACCCGTAGGAAGACACTGGGACCCATAGGGGGACATTGGGACACATAGGGACCCAATGAATTACAGTGGGGGACAGTGAGACCCATAGAGATACATAAGGACCCCGCTGAGACCCATAAGAGACCCCATAGAGGCACCTAGGGACCACATTGAAACTCATAGATACTTGTAGGAAGACATTTGGGCCCAGAGATATCCATAAGAGACCCCACAGAGACCCCATAGAGGCACATAGCAACCCATAGGGGGGACATTGGGACACGTAGGGAAACATTCTGACCCATAGGGAGACACTGGGACCCATATGGGGACATTGGGACACATAGGGACCCCTTGGACTACAGTGGGGGACAGCCAGACCCATAGAGACACATAGAAACCCCGCTGAGACCCATAAGAGACCCCATAGAGGCACATAGGGACCACATTGAAACCCATAGATAGCTATAGGAAGATATTTGGGCCCAGAGATACCCATAAGAAACCACATACAAGCACATGGCAACCCATAGGGGGGACATTGGGACACATAGTGACCCATAGGGGGACATTGGGACACATAGGTACACATAGGGAGACACTGGGACCCATAGGGGGACATTGGGACACATAGTGACCCCATGGATTAAAGTGGGGGACAGTCAGATCCATCGAGACACATAGGGACCCTGCTGAGACCCATAAGAGACCCCATAGAGGAACATAGCAACCCATAGGGGGGGCATAGGGACACATAGGGACACACCGTGACCCATGAGGAGACACTGGATCCCATAGGGGGACAATGGGACACATAAGGACCCCATGGATTACAGTGGGGGACAGTGAGACCCATAGAGACACATAGGGAACCCGCTGAGACCCATAAGAGACCCCATAGAGGCACATAGGGACCTAATGTAACCCACAGATACCCACAGGGAGACGTTTGGGCCCAGAGCTATCCATAAGAGAGCCCATTGAGGCACATAGCAACCCATAGGGGGGACATTGGGACACATAGGGACACATAGTGACCCATAGGGAGACACTGGGACCCATATGGGGATATTGGGACACATAGGGACCACATGGATTACAGTGGTGGACAGTGAGACCCATAGAGACACATAGGGACTTCGTTGAGACCCATAAGAGACCCCATAGAGGCACATAGGGACCACATTGAAACCCATAGATACCCTTAGGAATACATTTGGGACGATAGTTACCCATAAAAGACCCCATAGAGACCCCATAGAGGCACATAGCAAACCATAGTGGGGACATTGGGACACATAGGGACCCCATAGAGAGACATAGAGACATATAGGGACCCATTTAGAGGCATAATAACCCCATAGAGTCCTATAGGGACACCCAGAGATCCATAGGGAAACATTGGGACCCACAGGGGCTGTGTGGGAGATTGGTAATCACAGCCTGAACCTCTGATTAATCAGCTGAGGCAAGTGTGGGGTCAGCTGCGGGAGCACAGGTGAGAGTAATGGAGCTGTGCTCCCGGGAGGGCTGGAGCTCGACTCCACCTCCTCTGAGACCTCATTTAAGGGCTGACCCTCACTCGAGCCGCTTTCCATTATCTTTCCGAGCTCCCTGTTACCGGGTGAGGTCCCAGAAGACTGGAGGCTTGCCAACGTGACTCCCATTTCCAAGCAAGGTTGTCAGGAGGATCCAAGCAACTCCAGGCCTGTTAGCCTGACCTCGGTGCCAGGGAAGGGAATGGAACGAATTGTCTTGAGGGAGATGACAGATGCGGCAGGTGTGGGATGAGCAGGAGATCAGACCTAGCCAGCATGGGTTCGTGAAGGGCAGCTCCTGCTTGACCAATCTGATCTCCTTCTACGATCCTGTGACCCATCTGATGGATGAAGGAAAGAAAGAAAGGCTGTTGATGTGCTCTACTTGGACTTCAGCAAAGCCTTCACAACTGTCTCCCATGCTATTCTCCTACAAAAGCTGGCAGCCCTTTTCCAACCTTGAGAATTCTGTGATTCTGTGAGGCAGCATCTCTTGGACATCGCTCTGCAGTGAAGACCGCCCCAGCTTCCTCAGCGAAGGCATCACCACTGGTGAGTTTCTCTCTCGCTTAGAACCTCTGTACATTTGTTACCATCTTTGTTACCATCTGTATAGTTACCACCTAGACAGGGGGACATAGAGAGACACTGGGACCCCTAGGGACCCATAGAGATCCAGAGGAAGACATTGGGACCCATAGAGAGACACTGGGACCCATAGGGACACATAGAGAGACACTGGGACCCATAGGGACACATAGAGACCCATAGACAGTCATTGGGAGCCATAAGGATAAATTGAGACCCATAGAGACCCCATTGAGACCCATAGTGCCTCAAAGAAACCCATAGCGACCCCATAGTCACCCATAGCGCCCCATAGGAACACAAAGATACCCCATAAAGCCCCATAGTGACCCATAGGGGCCCAAAGAGACCCCATAGCACCCCATAGCTACTCCATAGTGCCCCATAGCAGCCCATGGAGCCTCATAGACACTCCATTGTGCCCCAGAGCACCCCATTGCACCCCATAGGGACCCATAGACACAGCATACTGCTCCATAGAGCCCCATAGACACCCCATAGTTCCCCACAGCACCACATAGCAGCCCACAGTGCCCCATAGACACCACATAAGGCCCTACAGCCACACCATAGAGCCCAATTGAACCAAATAGACACCCCATATCGCCCCATACTGCCTGTAGACACCCCATAGAGCCCCATAGAAACTTACTGAACCCCATACAGACCCCATGCAGACCCCATAGAGCCCCACAGACAACCCATAGATCCCCAAAGACACCCCATAGACGCCCCATAGGGACCTCATAGCGCCCCATAGAAACCCCATTCTTCCGCATAGAGCCCCATAGCAAACCATAGCACCCCATAGTCACCCATAGCGCCCCATAGGAACCCAAGGATACCCCAAAGCACCGCATAGCCACCACATAGTGACCCATAGTGACCCATAGGGGCCCAAAGAGACCCCATAGCACCCCATAGCTACTCCATAGTGCCCCATAGCAGCCCATGGAGCCTCATAGACACTCTCTTGTGCCCCACAGCACCCCATTGCACCCCATAGAGACCCATAGACACCCTATACTGCTCCATAGAGCCCCATAGACACCCCATAGTGCCTCACAGCACCAAATAGCACAACATAGTGCCACATAGACACCACATAAGGACATATAGCCGCGCCATAGAGCCCCACAGACATCCCATAGAGCCCCGTAGGCAACCCATTGTGCCCCATAGAGCTCCCATAGCCACCCATAGCAACTAATTTACCAAATAGACACACTATAGCATTCCATAGACACCCCATAGAAACCTCAGAACGCCCCATAGAGCTCCATAGGCACCCCATAGAGCCCCATAGAGAACCCATAGAGGCACATAGCAACCCATAGGTGGGACATTGGGACACATAGGGACACATAGTGACCCATAGGGAGACACTGGGACCCATAGGGTGACATTGGGACACATAGGGACACCATGGATTACATGGTTGATACAACCCATGTTGTATGTTTTCATGTTTATCAACATGGTTGATGTGGGTCAGATCTATGGGGCAGGAGCTGCTGTGGGGCACATGTGGGTCAGATCTATTGGGCCGGAGGTGCTGTGGGGCTGATGTAGGAAAGATCTATGGGGCAGGAGATGCTTTGGGGCAGATGTGGGTCAGGTCTATTGGGCTGGAGCTGCTGTGGGGCACTTGTGGGTCAGATCTATGAGGCAGGGGCTGCTGTGGGTCAGATCTATGGGGCAGGAACAAATGTGGGCCTGATGTTGGTCAGATTTATGGAGCAGGAGCTGCTGTGTTGCAGATGTGGGTCAGATCTATGTTGCTGGAGCTGATGTGGGGCAGATGTAGGGCATATCTATGGGGCAGGAGCTGCTGTGAGGCTGATGGGTGTTAGATCTATGGGGAGGAACTGCTGTGGTGCAGATGTGAGTCACATCTATGGGGCGGGAGATGCTGTGTGGCTGATGTGGGTCAAATCTATGGGGCAGGAGCTGCTGTGAGGCGCATGTGGGTCAGACCTATGGGGCAGGAGCTGCTGTGGGGCGCATGTGGGTCAGCTCTATGGGGCAGGAGTTGCTGTTGGGCAGATGTGGGACATAACTATGGGGCAAAATCTGCTGTGGGGCTGATGTGGGTAAGTTCTATGAGACAGGAGCTGCTGTGTTTCAGATCTATGGGGCAGGAGCAGCTCTGGGGCACATGTGGGTCAGATCTATGTGTTAGGAGCTGCTGTGGGGCACATGTGGGTCAGATCTATGTGTTAGTAGCTGCTGTGGGGCACATGTGGGTCAGATCTATGGGGCAGGAGATGCTGTGGGGCAGATGTGGGTCAGATCTATGGGGCAAAGGCTGCTGTGTGGCAGATGTGGGTCAGATCTATGGGGCAGGAGCTGCTGTGGCTCAGATGTGGGTCAGATCTATAGGTCAGGAGCTGCTGTGGCTGATGTGGGCCAGTTCTATGGGGCAGGAGATGCTGTGAGTCAGATGTATGAGGCAGGAGCTGCTTTGGGGCAGATGGGGGTCAGATCTATGGGGCAGGAGATGCTGTGGAGCAGATGTGGGTCAGATCTATAGGTCAGGAGCTGCTGTGGCTGATGTGGGCCAGTTCTATGGGGCAGGAGATGCTGTGAGTCAGATGTATGAGGCAGGAGCTGCTTTGGGGCAGATGGGGGTCAGATCTATGGGGCAGGAGATGCTGTCGAGATGATGTGGGTCAGATCTATGGGGCAGGAGCTGCTGTGGGGAGATGGGGGTCAGATCTATGGGGCAGGAGATGCTGTGGAGCAGATGTGGGTCAGATCTATGGGGCAGGAGCTGCTGTGGGGCAGATGTGGGTCAGATCTATGGGCAGGAGCTGCTGTGCTGCACATGTTGGTAGGGTCTATGGGGCAGGAGCTGCTGTGGGGCAGATGTGGGTCAGATCTATGGGGCAGGAGCTGCTGTGGGGCTGATGTTGGTCAGATCTTTAGGGCAGCAGCTGCTGTGGAGCAGATCTGGGTAAGATCTGTGTCGCAGGAGATGCTGAGGGGCAGACGTGGCACATATCTATGGGGCAAAATGTGCTGTGGGGCTGATGAGGGTCAGATCTATGGGGCAGGATCTCCTGTGGGGCTGATGTGGGTCAAATCAATGGGGCAGAGCTGCTTTGGGGCACATGTGGGTCAGATCTATGGGGCAGGAGATGCTGTGGGGCTGATTTGGGTCAGATCTATGTGGCAGGAGATGCTGTGGATCAGATCTATGGGGCAGGATCTGCTGTGGGGAACATGTGGGTCAGGTCTATGGGGCAGGAGCTGCGGAGGGCACATGTGGGTCAGATCTATGGGGCAGGAGCAGCTCTGGGGCACATGTGGGTCAGATCTATGTGTTAGGAGCTGCTGTGGGGCAGATGTGGGTCAGATCTATGGGGCAAAGGCTGCTGTGTGGCAGATGTGGGTCAGATCTATGGGGCAGGAGCTGCTGTGGGTCAGATGTGGGTGAGATCTATGGGGCAGGAGATGCTGTGGAGCAGATGTGGGTCAGATCTATAGGTCAGGAGCTGCTGTGGCTGATGTGGGCCAGTTCTATGGAGCAGGAGATGCTGTGAGTCAGATGTATGAGGCAGGAGCTGCTGTGGGGCAGATGGGGGTCAGATCTATGGGGCAGGAGATGCTGTGGGGCAGATGTGGGTCAGATCTATGGGTCAGGAGCTGCTGTGCTGCACATGTTGGTAGGGTCTATGGGGCAGGAGCTGCTGTGGGGCAGATGTGGGTCAGATCTATGGGGCAGGAGCTGCTGTGGGGCTGATGTTGGTCAGATCTTTGGGGCAGCAGCTGCTGTGGAGCAGATCTGGGTAAGATCTATGTCGCAGGAGTTGCTGTGGGGCAGACGTGGCACATATCTATGGGGCAAAATCTTCTGTGGGGCTGATGTGGGTCAGATCTATGGGTCAGGATCTCCTGTGGGGCTGATGTGGGTCAAATCAATGGGCCAGAGCTGCTCTGGGGCACATGTGGGTGAGATCTATGGAGCAGGAGCTGCTGTGGGGCAGATTTGAATCAGATCTATAGGGCAGGAGCTGCTGTGGGTCAGATCTATGGGCAGGAGCTGCTGTGGGGCACATGTGAGTTAGATCTATGGGGCAGGAGATGGTGTGGGGCAGATTTGGGTCAGATGTATGGGTCAGGAGCTGCTGTGTGGCTGATGAGGGTCAGATCTATGGGGCATGGGCTGCTGTGGGTCAGATCTGCGGGACTGGAGCTGCAGTGGAGCACATGTGGGTCAGATCTATGGGGTAGAAGCTGCTGTGGAGCTGATGGGGGTCATATCTATAAGGCAGGAGCTGCTGTGGGGCTGACTTGGGTCAGATCTGTGAGGCAGGAGCTGCTGTGGGGCTGACTTGGGTCAGATCTATGGGGCAGGAGCTGCTGTGGAGCAGATCTGGGTAAGATCTATGTCGCAGGAGTTGCTGTGGGGCAGACGTGGCACATATCTATGGGGCAAAATCTGCTGTGGGGCTGATGTGGGTTAGATCTATGGGGCAGGAGCTGTTGTGGGGCTGATGGGGGTCAGATCTATGGGGCAGGAGCTGCTGTGGGGCTGATGTGGGAAAGATCTATGGGGCAGGAGCTGCTGTGGGTCAGATTGTCATGGTTTAATAATGTTGTAATTTTGCTATCAGTATTCCACATCATAACATCATATAAAGCATGAATAATTTTACTGAATCTGCAACTTACAGAAGAAGACTACATCTCCCAGAGAGCAACACGGTGGGTCACGGGACCTGGACTCTATATTAACTCTGTCGCAGAACAGACTGACGTCTTTCGAGTTCTGGCGTTCAGGGCAGTGTGTGGGAGCCTTCAGCCGTTCGCCCAGATTCACAGTAGGCCTCTCGGTTACGGGACTCATTCTCTCTCCTATTTTGCTTGATTCATTAGCTCAATTTTCAATTATATTGTATTCTATTGTGTTATCCTGTATTTCGATATAGTATTTAGTAAATAAGTGTGCCTCCTTACATCGTTGCCGCTGTTTTCTTTTCTTAATTAACTTTTTCTTTTCGGCTGAGGGCCCTTCAGGGGCCCACGGCCCTTGTCACGGACGCAGGTGGATTTTTCGTTCAAACCGTGACAGATTTGGTAGCAGAGGATGGTTCCACTGTTGCAGCCACCCCCATAAGGCATTTGCCACCATCCATGAATCAGTATAAAGATGAAGCATTGGCCACCTCTCCCGTTCAGCCACATCTAAAGCCAGCTGAACAGCCTTTACCTCTGCAAATTGACTTGATTCTCCTTTACCTTCAGTGGCCTCTGCAACTTGTCGTGTGGGGCTCCATACAGCAGCTTTCCATCTGCGATGCTTCCCTACAATACGACATGATCCGTCTGTGAATAGGGCAAATTACTTTTCGTTTTCTGGTAGCTCATTGTATGGTGGTGCCTCTTTAGCACGTGATACCTCTTCTGTAGGTGGTGTTTCAATTTTTTTACTCTCAGGCCAGTCCATGATCACTTCTAGAATTCCAGGACGGCTGAGTTTTCCCATTCCAGCTCGTTGAGTAATTAATGAAATCCACTTACTCCAAGTGGCATCAGTAGCATGATGGGTGGAGGGAACCTGTCCTTTAAACATCCAATTTATTACTGGCAAGCGAGGTGCTAGAAGAAGCTGAACCTCTGTCCCAACTACTTCAGAAGCAGCCCGAACCCCCTCATACACGGCTAAGATCTCCTTCTTAGTCGGAGTGTAGCGCTCCTCAGACCCTTTATATGCTTGACTCCAAAATCCTAGGGGTCGGCCTCGGATCCTCACATCCTGCCCCGTCCGTACTGGCCCCAAGGCCACGGCACGGGCTATTTCTTGTTTTCTCTGCTCAAAAGCCTGCTGCTGCTCAGGACCCCATGAGAAATTATTCTTCTTCTGTGTTACCTGATAGAGGGGGCTCACTATGTGGCTGTAGTTTGGGACATGCATTCTCCAAAAGCCCACTACTCCCAGAAAAGATTGGGTCTCTGTCTTGTCGGTGGGCGGAGACATAGCAGTGATTTTGTCAATCACATCTGCTGGGATGTGACGACGTCCATCTTGCCATTTTATACCTAAGAACTGGATTTCCTGGGCAGGCCCCTTCACCTTGCTGCGCTTAATGGCAAAACCAGCTTTCAAAAGAATTTGGATTATCTGTTTCCCTTCCTTGAAAACCTCTGCTGCTGTATGGCCCCACACTACAATATCATCAATATACTGCAAGTGCTCAGGAGCATCACCCTGTTCCAAAACAGCTTGGATCAATCCATGGCAAATTGTTGGGCTGTGCTTCCACCCCTGAGGTAAACGGTTCCAGGTGTACTGAATACCTCTCCAGGTAAAAGCAAACTGTGGCCTACATTTTGCAGCCAATGGGATGGAAAAGAAGGCATTAGCAATGTCAATGGTGGCATACCACCTAGCTTCTTTTGACTCCAGTTCATACTGGAGTTCTAGCATGTCTGGTACAGCAGCACTTAATGGAGGTGTGACTTCATTCAGGCCACGGTAATCCACCGTCAGCCTCCATTCCCCACTGGTTTTACACACTGGCCATATGGGGCTGTTAAAAGGCGAGTGAGTTTTGCTAATCACTCCCTGATTCTCTAATTGGCGAATTAGCTTGTGAATGGGGAGCAATGAGTCCCTATTGGTGCGGTACTGCCGTCTGTGAACCACTCTGGTGACAATTGGTACCTCTTGGTCTTTTACCTGGTGCAACCTCCCAGCACCCGCTGGGAGACCCGGCGCTCGCTGCGTTGCTTCCGTCCTCCGTTCGGGGGGTTCCGTGCGCCGGCGCCGGCGCGTGGAAAGGGGGTGTGCGGCTGGTCGCGCGTGGGCGCGTGCCAGGCCCCCTTTCGCCCGGTTTTTCCCCATCCATCCATCCATCCATCCATCCATCCATCCATCCATGCATCCACCTTCCCGCTTCGTGGCGGCGCGGGGTAGACCTGGGCGACCATCCACCCGCTCGATCGGCGGGTGCAGTTTCCCGTCCGTGCCGCCGGTAGACGTGTCGGCCTTAGCGGGGTTGACCTGTCGGCCGGTGCCGAATCCCGTCCGTGCCGCGGGTAGACGTGTCGGCCGTAGCCGCGCGTCTCGCAGCTGTGTCAAGCGGTAAGGGTACGACGAACGGCCAGCCGACCCGACCCAACCCGACCCGACCCGACCGCTTCCGCCCTTGACCCACTCCCATCTTTTTATTACTTTTATTTTATTTTATTTTATTTTACCGCAACATTTTACGATCTATCTGTACTTTTTCACACCTTCTTCTCTTCTACTTTTCTTTGACTTCTGCCTTCCCTTCCCTTCCCTTCCCTTCCCTTCCCTTCCCTTCCCTTCCCTTCCCTTCCCTTCCCTTCCCTTCCCTTCCCTTCCCTACCCTTCCCTTCTCTTCTCTTCTCTTCTCTTTCACCTCGTCGCCTGCACGTGAGTAGGCCCGGCCCGGCCTGGACCGGCACGGCCTCTGTCACGAAGAAGGGGGTCGCTTGCGTGGCCGGGGGTCCACGGCGGGGTTGCAGGTATGCGGGTAGACCTGGCTGCCGGCGCCTGATCTTCCCGGCCCCGCGTCCGTCTTCCACCTTCCCCCACCCCCAGTCCACACCGCACGAGCAGGAACCCGACCCGTACCTGAAGGCGGCCTGCCTCCGCCTGCCCCCACCCCGGCCCTCGCCCACAACCCGCCCTCTCCCGGACGCATCTCGCCCGACCGGCCCGCGACCGTGTTTTTTTATTTGTTTGTTTGTCTTTGTTTTTGTTTTTTTTTTTTTTGTTTGGTCGGTCGGTCACTCGCTCGGTTATTTGTTTGGACCCGATTGGCCCGTTTGGTTTTTTTCTTTTCTTTCCTTTTTCCGCCGGGGTGCTCCTGACGGCTCGGCCCAATGGCGGCTCGACTCGGCGACCGGAGCCCACCAAAACGCCTCGCCACCCCCGAGCCCCACCGCCACCACCGCCACCACCTCCTCCTCCCGCCGAAAATCCCACGTACCGTTCCACCTCATCTGCCGGCTGGGAGAGAGGCTAGGCGTGAACCCCGCGGGGGACGCGGCCGCCTCCCGCCGGCCCACCTCTCGCCGCTGCCGTCTTCCCGCCGCTCTTTCGCCATCCCTCGCCACGCGGCCTGCCCGCAGTCCGGATATCCGGCCCGAACGGACCTTGGTGGGCGGGGCCCGCGCACGCGCCCACGCTCTTCCTGCAGAGCCGGGGAGGCGGGGGGGGCGGGGCGGCTTTTTCAAAATCTAAAAAAGGGGAAAGTAAAGAAGAACCCACGAGAAAAACAAACAAACAAACAAACAAACAAACGGAAAATAATAAAACCGAGAGGGCGCGTGGGGGCACGGACAAACAATCGAACGGACCAATGTACGAACGAACAGACGAACAAACAAACACGCAGACAAAAGGGCAAAACCGCGGTGGCGGTGGCGGGACGGCCAGCTTCAAGCAAGTCCGAACTGAGAAGCCCGGGTGCGCCACGACCCGGCGAACAGCGGCCGGCTCATATGTGCACCCTGGTCGTTCCGCGGCTGCGGCCGAGTGGCGTCTCCGTGGCGCCTCCGGTGCTCCGGCACGGTCAACACGGCTCGACCCCTGGCCATCGCGGCTCGAGTGCGCCGGCACGGTCCAGCCTCTCCCGGCGGGCTCCGCTCGGCTCGGACGTTCCGCGGAAGTGGCCAAGTGTCGCTCTCGTGGCGGCTCCTCTGCGCTGGCACTGTCTACCCGGCTCCGAGCGTCTCCGGAGGGTGGGGGAAGGGGGGGGGGCACAGCGTCGGCGGCTAGGCGTCGCTTCCCATGCGTCTCGACTAGGTCGGCACGGTCTACCCGGCTCCGAGCGGGCCGTGGTGCTCGGCGGCGGCTGCTAGAGGTCGCTGCCTATGCGGCTCACCTAGGTCGGCACGGTCTACCCGGCTCCGAGCGGGCCGTGGTGCTTGGCGGCGGATGCTAGAGGTCGCTGCCCATGCAGCTCGACTAGGTCGGCACGGTCTACCCGGCTCTGAGCGGGCCGTGGTGCTCGGCGGCGGCTGCTAGAGGTCGCTGCCTATGCGTCTCGACTAGGTCGGCACGGTCTACTTGGCTCCGAGCGGGCCGTGGTGCTCGGCGGCGGCTGCTAGAGGTCGCTGCCTATGCGTCTCGACTAGGTCGGCACGGTCTACCCTGCTCTATGCGTGCGCGAGGGCTCGGCGGCGGTCGCTAGGTGTTGCTCCACGTCTGCCAGCCCGTCCGTCAGCGACCTCTAGCGTCCGCGGTGGAGCAGGGTAGACCATGCCGACATGAGCCGGCCGCCGCTCAGCGACCCCTGGCCGTGGCCGCATGATCTTCGGTCCGCTCGGAGCTGGGTAGACCGTGCCGACCAACTCGAGCCGGACGTGCAGCGACCGCTGGCCAGCGCGGAGGCTCGTATGCGCCGGCACAGTCCAGCCTCTCCCAGCGGGCTCCGTTCGGTTCGGACGTTCCTCGATGGTGTCCGGGGGGTCTCAGCCGCGGCGGCTCGAGTGCGCCGGCACTGCACAGCCCCTCCCTGCGGGCTCCGCTCGGCACGGACTTTCCTCGTCGGTGTCCGGCGATCTGAGCCGCGGCGGCTCGAGTGCGCCGGCATGGTCCAACCGCTCCCGGCGGGTTCCGCTCGGCTCGGACGCTCCTGGGCAGAGTCGGGCGATCTGAGCCGCGGCGGCTCGAGTGCGCCGGCACGGTGCAACCGCTCTCGGCGGGCTCGGCTCGGCTCGGACGTTACGCGGCGGCGTCTGGGGGGTCTCAGCCGCGGAGGCTCGGGTGCGCCGGCACGGTCCAGTCTCTCCCGGCGGGCTCCGCTCGGCTCGGACGATCCTCGGCGGCGTCCGGCGATCTGAGCCGCGGCGGCTCGAGTGCGCCGGCACGGTCTAGTCTCTCCCGGCGGGCTCCGCTCGGCTTCGACGTTCCTCGGCGGCGTCCGGCAATCTGAGCCGCGGCTGCTCGAGTGCGCCGGCACGGTCCAACCGCTCCCGGCGTGTTCTGCTCGGCTCGGACGCTCCTCGGCGGAGTCGGGCGATCTGAGCCACGGCGGCACGGTCCAGCCTCTCCAGGCGGACTCAGCTCGGCTCGGACGTTCCGCGGAAGTGGCCAAGTGCCGCTCTTGTGGGGGGGGGGGAAGAGGGGGGTGGTGGTGAGGAGTAAGGGGGGGGGGGGACACGGCGTCGGCGGCTAGGCGTCGCTGCCCATGCAGCTCGACTAGGTCGGCACGGTCTACCCGGCTCCGAGCGGGCCGTGGTGCTCGGCGGCGGCTGCTAGAGGTCGCTGCCTATGCGGCTCGACTAGGTCGGCACGGTCTACCGGGCTCAGGGCGTGCCGTGGTGCTCGGCGGCGTCTGCTAGAGGTCGCTTCCTATGCGGCTCGACTAGGTCGGCACGGTCTACCCGGCTCCGAGCGGGCCGTGGTGCACGGCGGCGGCTGCTAGAGGTCGCTGCCCATGCGGCTCGACTAGGTCGGCACGGTCTACCCTGCTCCGTGCGTGCGCGAGGGCTCGGCGGCGGTCACTAGGTGTCGCTGCACGTCTGCCAGCCCGTCCGTCAGCGACCTCTAGCGTCCGCGGCGGAGCAGGGTAGACCGTGCCGATGTGAGCCGGCCGCCGCTCAGCGACCCCTGGCCGCCGCCGCATGAGCTTCGGTCCGCTCGGAGCCGGGTAGACCATGCCGACCAACTCGAGCCGGACGTGAAGCGACCGCTGGCCAGCGCGGAGGCTCGTGTGCGCCGGCACGGTCCAGCCCCTCCCTGCGGGCTCCGCTCGGCACAGCTGAGCCGCGGCGGCTCGAGTGCGCCGGCACGGTCCAACCGCTCTTGGCGGGTTCCGCTCGGCTCGGACGCTCCTGGGCGGAGTCGGGCGATCTGAGCCGCGGCAGCTCGAGTGCACCGGCACGGTCCAACCGCTCTCGGCGGGCTAGTCTTTGCTCGGACGTTCCGCGGTGGTGTCCGGTGGGTCTCAGCCGCGGAGGCTCGGGTGCGCCGGCACGGTCCAGCCTCTCCCGGCAAGCTCCGCTCGGCTCGGACGTTCCTCGGCGGCGTCCGGCGATCTGAGCCGCGTCGGCTCGATTGCGCCGGCACGGTCCAACCGCTCCCGGCGGGTTCCGCTCGGCTCGGACGCTACTCGGCGGAGTCGGGCGATCTGAGCCGCGGCGTCACGGTCCAGCCTCTCCAGGCGGACTCAGCTCGGCTCGGACGTTCCGCGGAAGTGGCCAAGTGCCGCTCTTGTGGGGGGGGGGGAACAGGTGAGTGGTGAAGGGGGGAGTAAGGAGTGTGGGGGGGGGGGGCACGGCGTCAGCGGCTAGGCGTCGCTGCCCATGCGGCTCGACTAGGTCGGCACGGTCTACCCGGCTCCGAGTGGGCCGTGGTGCTCGGCGGCGGCTGCTAGAGGTCGCTGCCTATGCAGCTCAACTAGGTCGGCACGGTCTACCCTGCTCCGAGCGGGCCGTGGTGCTCGGCGGCGGCTGCTAGAGGTCGCTGCCTATGCGGCTCGACTAGGTCGGCACGGTCTACCTGGCTCAGGGCGTGCCGTGGTGCTCGGCGGCGTCTGCTAGAGGTCGCTGCCTATGCGGCTCGACTAGGTCGGCACAGTCTACCCAGCTCTGAGCGGGCCGTGGTGCACGGCGGCGGCTGCTAGAGGTAGCTGCCCATGCGGCTCGACTAGGTCGGCACGGTCTACCCTGCTCCGTGCGTGCGCGAGGGCTCGGCGGCGGTCACTAGGTGTCGCTGCACGTCTGCCAGCCCGTCCGTCAGCGACCTCTAGCGTCCGTGGCGGAGCATGGTAGACCGTGCCGACGTGAGCCGGCCGCCGCTCAGCGACCCCTGGCCGCCGCCGCATGAGCTTCGGTCCGCACGGAGCCGTGTAGACCGTGCCGACCAACTCGAGCCAGACGTGCAGCGACCGCTGGCCAGCGCGGAGGCTCGTGTGCGCCGGCACGGTCCAGCCTCTCCCGGCGGGCTCCGTTCCGTTCGGACGTTCCTCGGTGGTGTCCGGGGGGTCTGAGCCGCGGCGGCTCGAGTGCGCCGGCACTGCACAGCCCCTCCCTGCGGGCTCCGCTCGGCACAGACTTTCCTCGTCGGCGTCCGGCGATCTGAGCCGCGGCAGCTCGAGTGCGCCGGCACGGTCCAACCGCTCCCGGCGGGTTCCGCTCGGCTCGGACGCTCCTCGGCGGAGTCGGGCGATCTGAGCCGCGGCGGCACGGTCCAGCCTCTCCATGCGGACTCAGCTCGGCTCGGACGTTCCGCGGAAGTGGCCAAGTGCCGCTCTTGTGGGAAGGGGTGGAAGAGGGGGGGGGTGGAAGGGGGAATAAAGGGGGGGGGGGGCTCGGCGTAGGCGGCTAGGCGTCGCTGCCCATGCGGCTCGACTAGGTCGGCACGGTCTACCCAGCTCCGAGCGGGCCGTGGTGCTCGGCGGCGGCTGCAAGAGGTCGCTGCCTATGCGTCTCGACTAGGTCAGCACGGTCTACCCGGCTCCGAGCGGGCCGTGGTGCTCGGCGGCGGCTGCTAGAGGTCGCTGCCTATGCGGCTCGACTAGGTCGGCACGGTCTACCCGGCTCCGAGCGGGCCGTGGTGCTCGGCGGCGGCTGCTAGAGGTCGCTGCCTATGTGGCTCGACTAGGTCGGCACGGTCTACCCGGCTCAGGGCGTGCCGTGATGCTCGGCGGCGGCTGCTAGAGGTCGCTGCCTATGCGTCACGACTAGGTCGGCACGGTCTACCCGGCTCTGAGCGGGCCGTGGTGCTCGGCGGCGGCTGCTAGAGGTCGCTGCCTATGCGGCTCGACTAGGTCGGCACGGCCTACACGGCTCTAAGCGGGCCGTGGTGCTCGGCGGCGGCTGCTAGACGTCGCTGCCTATGCGGCTCGACTAGGTCGGCACGGCATACCCGGCTCAGGGCGGGCCGTGGTGCTCGGCGGCGTCGGCTAGAGGTCGCTGCCTATGTGTCTCGACTAGGTCGGCACGGTCTACCCTGCTCCGTGCGTGCGCGAGGGCTCGGCGGCGGTCGCTAGGTGTCGCTTCACGTTTGCCAGCCCGTCTGTCAGCGACCTCTAGCGTCCGCGGCGGAGCAGGGAGGACCGTGCCGACGTGAGCCGGCCGCCGCTCAGCGACCCCTGGCCGCGGCCACATGAGCTTCGGTCCGCTCGGAGCCTGGTAGACCGTGCCGACCAACTCGAGCCGGACGTGCAGCGACCGCTGGCCAGCGCGGAGGCTCGTGTGCGCCGGCACGGTCCATCCTCTCCCGGCGGGCTCCGTTCGGTTCGGACGTTCCTCGGTGGTGTCCGGGGGGTCTGAGCCGCGGCGGCTCGAGTGCGCCGGCACTGCACAGCCCCTCCCTGCGGGCTCCGCTCGGCACGGACTTTCCTCGTCGGCGTCCAGCGATCTGAGCCGCGGCGGCTCGAGTGCGCTGGCACGGTCAAACCGCTCTTGGCGGGTTCCGCTCGGCTCGGACGCTCCTGGGTGGAGTCGGGCGATCTGAGCCGCGGCGGCACGGTCCAGCCTCTCCAGGCGGACTCAGCTCGGCTCGGACGTTCCGCGGAAGTGGCCAAGTGCCGCTCTTGTGGGGGGGGGGGAAGAGGGGGGGGGTGAAGGGGAGAGTAAGGGGAGGGAGGGGGGGGGCACGGCGTCGGCGGCTAGGCATCGCTGCCCATGCAGCTCGACTAGGTCGGCACGGTCTACCCGGCTCCGAGCGGGCCGTGGTGCTCGGCGGCGGCTGCTAGAGGTCGCTGCCTATGCGGCTCGACTAGGTCGGCACGGTCTACCCGGCTCCGAGCGGGCCGTGGTGCTCGGCGGCGGCTGCTAGAGGTCGCTGCCTATGCGGCTCGACTAGGTCGGCACGGTCTTCCCGGCTCCGAGCGGGCCGTGGTGCTCGGCGGCGGCGACTAGGGGTCGCTGCCCGTGCGGCTTGCGTGTAGCTGCCAGGTCTACCCGCTTTCGGCTAGGCTTTTCCGCCCTGTGAGATGGGGGGGCGCTAAAGCTCCGGAGCTTGCTGGGGGGTCGCTGTAGTTTCTTACCTACCGCTACGTCGACGTAGAGCGCCGCTTACCCTCGGCGCCGCTGCCGGTAGTCGGCGCCGTTCTTTTCCGAAGCAGTTTTTTCTTACGCCTTCCCTTTTCGTCTGCAGGAGCGAGCGCGTGCTCGTCTCCAGAGGCGGCAACGAGCGGGCGCAGGCGAGCGCGGTTGAGCGCCGGGCTGTGGAGTTTTTTGGTTGCGGCTTCCCGCCGCTCTTTCGCCATCCCTCGCCACGCGGCCTGCCCGCAGTCCGGATTTCCGGCTCGAACGGACCCCACTCAAGTGCGCCGGCACTATCCAACCGCTCCCGGCGGGCACCGCTCGGCTCGGACGTTCCTCGGAATCAGCCAAATGTCGCTCCCGTGGCGTCTCCGCAGGCAAAAACGCATAGCCGGCGCCGCAAAGCTCGCGAGCCGCACCGAGCCGGGGAAACCGTGCCGTGGAGCAGCTGTAGGGCACATGTGGGTCAGACCTATGGGGCAGAAGCTGCAGAGGGGATGATGTAGGTCAGATCTATGGGGCAAGAGTTGCTGTGGGGCAGATGAGGGACATATCTATGGTGCAAAATATGCTGTTGGACTGATGTGGGTCAGATCTATGAGTTTGGAGCTGCTGTGGGGCACATGTGGGTCAGATCTATGGGCCAGGAGCTGCTGCGGGGCTAATTTGGGTCAGATCTGTGGGTCAGCAACTACTGTGGGGAACATGTGGGTCAGAGCTATGGGGCAGGAGCTGCTGTGGGGCAGAAGTGTGTAAGATCTATGGGGTAGGAGATGGTGTTTGGCAGATGTGGGTCAGATCTATGGTGTAGGAGCTGCTGTGGGGCTCATGTGGGTCAGATCTATGGGGCAGGAGCTGCTGTGGTTAAGATCTATTTGGCAGGATCTGCTGTGGGGCAGATTTGGGTCAGATCTATGGGGCAGGAGCTGCAGTGGAGATGATGTACGTCAGATCTATAGGGCAGGAGCTGCTGTGGGGCTGCTGTGGGTTAGATCTATGGGGCAGGAGCTGTTGTGGGTCATATCGATTGGGCACCAGCTGCTTTACATATGATGTGTGTCAGATCTATGGGGCAGGAGCTGCAGTGGGGCTGATGGGGGTCAGATC
This sequence comes from Coturnix japonica, assembly GCF_054131305.1. Classification (NCBI taxonomy): domain Eukaryota; kingdom Metazoa; phylum Chordata; class Aves; order Galliformes; family Phasianidae; genus Coturnix; species Coturnix japonica. The sequence continues at coordinate 1,159,304 of NC_140697.1, read as the reverse complement.
TATGAAGCAGGAGCTACTGTGGGGCTGATGTGGGTCAAATCAATGGGGCAGAGCTGCTCTTGGGAACATGTGGGTCAGATCTATGGGGCAGGAGCTGCTGTGGGGCTGATGTGGGTCAGATCTATAGGGCAGGAGCTGCTGTGCGAAAGATGTGGGTCAGATCTATGGGGCAGGAGCTGCTGTGGGTCTGATGTGGGTCAGATCTATGGGGCAGGAGCTGCTGTGGGGCTGATGTGGGTCAGATCTATGGGGCAGGAGCTGCTGTGAGGCTGATGGGTGTTAGATCTATGGGGAGGAGCTGCTGTGGTGCAGATGTGGGTCAGAGCTATGGGGCAGGAGCTGCTGTAGGGCAGAAGTGGGTAAGATCAATGGGGTAGGAGATGGTGTGTGGCAGATGTGGGTCAGATCTATGGTATAGAAGCTGCTGTGGGGCTGATGTGGGTCAGATCTATGGGGCAGGAGCTGCTGTGGTTAAGATCTATTTGGCAGGATCTGCTGTGGGGCAGATGTGGGTCAGAGCTATGGGGAAGGAGCTGCTGTGGGGCAGAAGTGGGTAAGATCTATGGGGTAGGAGATGGTGTGTGGCAGATGTGGGTCAGATCTATGGTGTAGGAGCTGCTGTGGGTCTGATGTGGGTCAGATCTATGGGGCAGGAGCTGCTGTGCGACAGATGTGGGTCAGATCTATGGGGCAGGAGCTGCTGTGGGTCAGATCTATGGGGCAGGAACAGAAGTGGGCCTGATGTCGGTCAGATTTATGGAGCAGGAGCTGCTGTGTTGCAGATGTGGGTCAGATCTATGGTGCAGAAGCTGCTGTGGGGCAGATGTAGGGCATATCTATGGTGTAGGAGCTGCTGTGAGGCTGATGGGTGTCAGATCTATGGGGCAGGAGCTGCAGTGGGGCTTATGGGGGTCAGATCTATGGGGCAGGAACTACTATGGGGCTGATGTGGGTCAAATCTATGGGTCATCAGCTGCTGTGGGTCTGATGTGGGTCAGATCTATGGGGCAGGAACTGCTGTGGGGCTGATGTGGGTCAGATCTATGGGGCAGGAGATGCTGTGGGTCAGATCTATGGGGCAGGAGCTGCTGTGGGGAACATGTGGGTCAGGTCTATGGGGCAGGAGCTGCTGTGGGGCTGATGTGGGTCAGATCTATGGGGCAGGAGATGCTGTGGGTCAGATCTATGGGGCAGGAGCTGCTGTGGGGAACATGTGGGTCAGGTCTATGGGGCAGGAGCTGCTGTGGGACAGATGTGGGTCAGATCCATGGGTCAGCAGCTGCTGTGGGTCTGATGTGTGTCAGATCTATGGGGCAGGAGCTGTTGTGGGGCTGATGGGGGTCAGATCTATGGGGCAGGAGCTACTGTGGGGCTGATGTGGGTCAAATCAATGGGGCAGAGCTGCTCTTGGGAACATGTGGGTCAGATCAATGGGGCAGGAGCTGCTGTGGGGCTGATGTGGGTCAGATCTGTGGGGCAGGAGCAGCTGTGGGGCAGAAGTGGGTAAGATCTATGGGGTAGGAGATGGTGTGTGGCAGATGTGGGTCAGATCTATGGTGTAGGAGCTGCTGTGGGGCTGATGTGGGTCAGATCTATGGGGCAGGAGCTGCTGTGGTTAAGATCTGTTTGGCAGGATCTGCTGTGGGGCAGATTTGGGTCAGATCTATGGGGCAGGAGCTGCAGTGGAGATGATGTATGTCAGATCTATGGGGCAGGAGCTGCTGTGGGGCTGCTGTGGGTTAGATCTATGGGGCAGGAGCTGTTGTGGGTCATATCTATTGGGCAGCAGCTGATTTACATATGATGTGTGTCAGATCTATGGGGCAGGAGCTGCAGTGGGGCTGATGGGGGTCAGATCTATGGGGCAGGAGCTACTGTGGGGCTGCTGTGGGTCAGATCTATGGGGCAGAGCTGCTCTTGGTAACATGTGGGTCAGATCTATGGGGCAGGAGCTGCTGTGGGGCTGATGTGGGTCAGATCTATAGGGCAGGAGCTGCTGTGCGACAGATGTGGGTCAGATCTATGGGGCAGGAGCTGCTGTGGGTCTGATGTGGGTCAGATCTATGGGGCAGGAGCTGCTGCGGGGCTGATTTGGGTCAGATCTATGGGTCAGCAGCTGCTGTGGGTCAGATCTATGGGGCAGGAGCTGCTGTGAGGCTGATGGGTGTTAGATCTATGGGGAGGAGCTGCTGTGGTGCAGATGTGGGTCAGAGCTATGGGGCAGGAGCTGCTGTAGGGCAGAAGTGGGTAAGATCTATGGGGTAGGAGATGGTGTGTGGCAGATGTGGGTCAGATCTATGGTGTAGGAGCTGCTGTGTGTCTGATGTGGGTCAGATCTATGGGGCAGGAGCTGCTGTGCGACAGATGTGGGTCAGATCTATGGGGCAGGAGCTGCTGTGGGTCAGATCTATGGGGCAGGAACCGATGTGGGCCTGATGCTGGTCAGATTTATGGAGCAGGAGCTGCTGTGTGGCAGATGTGGGTCAGATCTATGGTACAGGAGCTGCTGTGGGGCAGATGTAGGGCATATCTATGGGGCAGGAGCTCCTGTGAGCCTGATGGGTGTTAGATCTATGGGGAGGAGCTGCTGTGGTGCAGATGTGGGTCAGAGCTATGGGGCAGGAGCTGCTGTGGGGCAGATGTGGGTCAGATCTATGGGTTAGGAGATGGTGTGTGGCAGATATGGGTCAGATCTATGGTGTAGGAGCTGCTGTGGGGCTGATGTGGGTCAGATCTATGGGGCAGGAGCTGCTGTGGTTAAGATCTATTTGGCAGGATCTGCTGTAGGGCAGATTTGGGTCAGATCTATGGGGAGGAGCTGCTGTGGTGCAGATGTGGGTCAGAGCTATGGGGCAGGAGCTGCTGTGTGGCAGATGAGTGACATATCTATGGTGCAAAATCTGCTGTTGGACTGATGTGGGTCAGATCTATGAGTTTGGAGCTGCTGTGGGGCACATGTGGGTCAGATCTATGGGCCAGGAGCTGCTGCGGGGCTGATTTGGGTCAGATCTATGGGGCAGGAGCTGCTGTGGGGCTGATGGGGGTCAGATCTATGGGGCAGGAGCTACTGTGGGGCTGATGGGGGTCAGATCTATGGGGCAGGAGCTACTGTGGGGCTGATGTTGGTCTGATCTATGGGGCAGGAGCTACTGTGGGGCTGATATTGGTCAGATCTATGGGGCAGAGCTGCTCTTGGGAACATGTGGGTCAGATCTATGGGGCAGGAGCTGCTGTGGGGCTGATGTGGGTCAGATCTATAGGGCAGGAGCTGCTGTGCGACAGATGTGGGTCAGATCTATGGGGCAGGAGCTGCTGTGGGGCTGATGTGGGTCAGATCCTTGGGGCTGAAGCTGCTGTGGGTCATATCTATTGGGCAGCAGCTGCTTTACATATGATGTGTGTCAGATCTATGGGGCAGGAGCTGCTGTGGGGCTGATGTGGGTTAGATCTATGGGGCAGGAGCTGTTGTAGGGCTGATGGGGGTCAGATCTATGGGGCAGGATCTGCTGTGGGGCTGATGTGGGAAAGATCTATGGGGCAGGAGCTGCTGTGGGGCTGATGGGGGTCAGATCTATGGGGCAGGACCTACTGTGGGGCTGATGTTGGTCTGATCTATGGGGCAGGTGCTGCTGTGGGGCTGATGTGGGTCAGATCTATGGGGCAGGAGCTACTGTGGGGCTGATGGGGGTCAGATCTATGGGGCAGGAGCTACTGAGGGGCTGATGTTGGTCTGATCTATGGGGCAGGAGCTGCTGTGCGACAGATGTGGGTCAGATCTATGGGGCAGGTGCTGCTGTGCGACATATGTGGGTCAGATCTATGGGGCAGGAGCTGCTGTGGGGCTGATGTGGGAAAGATCTATGGGGCAGGAGATGCTTTGGGGCAGATGTGGGTCAGATCTATGGGGCAGGAGTTGCTGTGGGGCTGATGGGGGTCAGATCTATGGGGCAGGAGCTGCTGTGGGGCTGATGTGGGTTAGATCTATGGGGCAGGAGCTGTTGTGGGGCTGATGGGGGTCAGATCTATGGGGCAGGAGCTGCTGTGGGGCTGATGGGGGTCAGATCTATGGGGCAGGAGCTACTGTGGGGCTAATGGGGGTCAGATCTATGGGGCAGGAGCTACTGTGGGGCTGATGTTTGTCTGATCTATGGGGCAGGAGCTGCTGTGGGGCTGATGTGGGTTAGATCTATGGGTCAGGAGCTGTTGTGGGGCTGATGTGGGTTAGATCTATGGGGCAGGAGCTGTTGTGGGGCTGATGGGGGTCAGATCTATGGGGCAGGAGCTGCTGTGGGGCTGATGGGGGTCAGATCTATGGGGCAGGAGCTGCTGTGGGGCTGATGTGGGTCAGATCTATGGGGCAGGAGCTACTGAGGGGCTGATGTTGGTCTGATCTATGGGGCAGGAGCTGCTGTGCGACAGATGTGGGTCAGATCAATGGGGCAGGTGCTGCTGTGCGACATATGTGGGTCAGATCTATGGGGCAGGATCTGCTGTGGGGCTGATGTGGGAAAGATCTATGGGGCAGGAGATGCTTTGGGGCAGATGTGGGTCAGATCTATGGGGCAGGAGCTGCTGTGAGGCTGATGGGTGTTAGATCTATGGGGAGGAGCTGCTGTGGTGCAGATGTGGGTCATATCTATGGGGCAGGAGCTGCTGTGGAGATGATGTACGTCAGATCTATGGGGCAGGAGCTGCTGTGGGGCTGATGGGGGTCAGATCTATGGGGCAGGAGCTACTGTGGGGCTGATGTGGGTCAAATCAATGGGGCAGAGCTGCTCTTGGGAACATGTGAGTCAGATCTATAGAGCAGGAGCTGCTGTGGGGCTGATGTGGGTCAGATCTATAGGGCAGGAGCTGCTGTGCGACAGATGCGGGTCAGATCTATGGGGCAGGAGCTGCTGTGGGGCTGATGTGGGTCTGATCCTTGGGTCTGAAGCTGCTGTGGGTAATATCTATTGGGCAGCAGCTGCTTTACATATGATGTGTGTCAGATCTATGGGGCAGGAGCTGCTGTGGGGCTGATGTGGGTAAGATCTATGGGGCAGCAGCTGTTGTGGGGCTGATGTGTGTCAGATCTATGGGGCAGGAGCTACTGTGGGGCTGATGTGGGTCAAATCAATGGGGCAGAGCTGCTCATGGGAACATGTGAGTCAGATCTATGGTGCAGGAGCTGCTGTGGGGCTGATGTGGGTCAGATCTATAGGGCAGGAGCTGCTGTGGTTAAGATCTATTTGGCAGGATCTGCTGTGGGGCAGATTTGGGTCAGATCTATGGGGCAGGAGCTGCTGTGGTTAAGATCTATTTGGCAGGATCTGCTGTGGGGCAGATTTGGGTCAAATCAATGGGGCAGGAGCTGCTGTGGGGCTGATTTGGGTTAGATCCATAGGGCAGGAGCTGTTGTGGGTCATATCTATTGGGCAGCAGCTGCTTTACATATGATGTGTGTCAGATCTATGGGGCCGGAGCTGCTGTGGGGCTGATGTGGGTTAGATCTTTAGGGCAGGAGCTACTGTGCGACAGATGTGGGTCAGATCTATGGGGCAGGAGCTGCTGTGCGACAGATGTGGGTCAGATCTATGGGGCAGAGCTGCTCTTGGGAACATGTGGGTCAGATCTATGGGGCAGGAGCTGCTGTGAGGCTGATGTGGGTCAGATCTATAGGGCAGGAGCTGCTGTGCGACAGATGTGGGTCAGATCTATGGGGCAGGAGCTGCTGTGGGCCTGATGTGGGTCAGAACCTTGGGGCTGAAGCTGCTGTGGGTCATATCTATTGGGCAGCAGCTGCTTTACATATGATGTGTGTCAGATCTATGGGGCAGGAGCTGCTGTGGGGCTGATGTGGGTTAGATCTATAGGGCAGGAGCTGCTGTGGGGCTGATGGGGGTCAGATCTATGGGGCAGGAGCTGTTGTGGGGCTGATGGGGGTCAGATCTATGGGGCAGGATCTGCTGTGGTGCTGATGTTGGTCTGATCTATGGGGCAAGAGCTGCTATGCGACAGATGTGGGTCAGATCTATGGGGCAGGTGCTGCTGTGCGACATATGTGGGTCAGATCTATGGGGCAGGATCTGCTGTGGGGCAGATGTGGGAAAGATCTATGGGGCAGGAAATGCTTTGGGGCAGATGTGGGTCAGATCTATGGGGCAGGAGATGCTTTGGGGCTGATGTGGGTCAGATCTATGGGGCAGGAGCTGTTGTGGGGCTGATGGGGGTCAGATCTATGGGGCAGGAGCTACTGTGGGGCAGATGTTGGTCTGATCTATGGGGCAGGAGCTGCTGCGGGGCTGATTTGGGTCAGATCTATGGGGCAGGAGCTGCTGTGGGGCTGATGTGGGTTAGATCTATGGGACAGGAGCTGTTGTGGGGCTGATGGGGGTCAGATCTATGGGGCAGGAGCTACTGTGGGGCTGATGTGGGTCAAATCAATGGGGCAGAGCTGCTCTTGGTAACATGTGGGTCAGATCTATGGGGCAGGAGCTGCTGTGCGACAGATGTGGGTCTGATCTATGGGGCAGGAGCTGTTGTGGGGCTGATGTGGGTCAGATCTATGGGGCAGGAGATGCTTTGGGGCAGATGTGGGTCAGATCTATGGGGCAGGAGTTGCTGTGGGGCTGATGTGGGTCAGATCCTTGGGGCTGAAGCTGCTGTGGGTCATATCTATTGGGCAGCAGCTGCTTTACATATGATGTGTGTCAGATCTATGGGGCAGGAGCTGCTGCGGGGCTGATGGGGGTCAGATCTATGGGGCAGGAGCTACTGTGGGGCTGATGTTGGTCTGATCTATGGGGCAGGAGCTGCTGCGGGGCTGATTTGGGTCAGATCTGTGGGGCAGGAGCTGCTGTGGGGCTGATGTTTGTTAGATCTATGGGGCAGGAGCTCTTGTGGGGCTGATGGGGGTCAGATCTATGGGGCAGGAACTACTGTGGTGCTGATGGGGGTCAGATCTGTGGGGCAGGAGCTTTTGTGGGGCTGATGTTGGTCTGAACTATGGGGCAGGAGCTGCTGTGAGACAGATGTGGGTCAGATCTATGGGGCAGGAGTTGCTGTGGGGCTGATGTGGGTCAGATCCTTGGGGCTGAAGCTGCTGTGGGTCATATCTATTGGGCAGCAGCTGCTTTACATATCATGTGTGTCAGATCTATGGGGCAGGAGCTGCTGTGGGGCTGATGTGGGTTAGATCTATGGGGCAGGAGCTGTTGTGGGGCTGATGGAGGTCAGATCTATGGGGCAGGAGCTACTGTGGGGCTGATGGGGGTCAGATCTATGGGGCAGCAGCTGTTGTGGGGCTGATGGGGGTCAGATCTATGGGGCAGCAGCTTCTGTGGGGCTGATGTGGGTCATATCTATGGGGCAGGAGCTACTGTGGGGCTGATGTTGGTCTGATCTATGGGGCAGGAGCTGCTGTGCGACAGATTTGGGTCAGATCTATGGGGCAGGTGCTGCTGTGCGACATATGTGGGACAGATCTATGGGGCAGGATCTGCTGTGGGGCTGATGTTGGTCTGATCTATGGGGCAGGAGCTGCTGTGGGGCAGATTTGGGTCAGATCTATGGGGCAGGAGCTGCAGTGGAGATGATGTACGTCAGATCTATGGGGCAGGAGCTGCTGTGGGGCTGCTGTGGGTTAGATCTATGGGGCAGGAGCTGTTGTGGGTCATATCTATTGGGCAGCAGCTGCTTTACATATGATGTGTGTCAGATCTATGGGGCCGGAGCTGCTGTGGGGCTGATGTGGGTTAGATCTATAGGCCAGGAGCTGCTGTGCGACAGATGTGGGTCAGATCTATGGGGCAGAGCTGCTCTTGGGAACATGTGGGTCAGATCTATGGGGCAGGAGCTGCTGTGGGGCTGCTGTGGGTTAGATATATAGGGCAGGAGCTGCTGTGCGACAGATGTGGGTCAGATCTATGGGGCAGGAGCTGCTGTGGGGCTGATGTGGGTCAGATCCTTGGAACTGAAGCTGCTGTGGGTCATATCTATTGGGCAGCAGCTGCTTTACATATGATGTGTGTCAGATCTATGGGGCAGGAGCTGTTGTGGGGCTGATGGGGGTCAGATCTATGGGGCAGGAGCTGCTGTGGGGCTGATGTGGGTTAGATCTATGGGGCAGGAGCTGTTGTGGGGCTGATGGGGGTCAGATCTATGGGGCAGGAGCTACTGTGGGGCTGATGTTGGTCTGATCTATGGGGCAGGAGCTGCTGTGCGACAGATGTGGGTCAGATCTATGGGGCAGGTGCTGCTGTGCGACATATGTGGGTCAGATCTATGGGGCAGGAGCTGCTGTGGGGCTGATGTGGGAAAGATCTATGGGGCAGGAGATGCTTTGGGGCAGATGTGGGTCAGATCTATGGGGCAGGAGCTGCTGTGGGGCTGATGTGGGTCAGATCCTTTGGGCTGAAGCTGCTGTGGGTCATATCTATTGGGCAGCAGCTGCTTTACATATGATGTGTGTCAGATCTATGGGGCAGGAGCTGCTGTGGGGCTGATGTGGGTTAGATCTATGGGGCAGGAGCTGTTGTGGGGCTGATGGGGGTCAGATCTATTTGGCAGCAGCTGTTGTGGGGCTGATGGGGGTCAGATCTATGGGGCAGCAGCTTCTGTGGGGCTGATGTGGGTCATATCTATGGGGCAGGAGCTACTGTGGGGCTGATGGGGGTCAGATCTATTTGGCAGCAGCTGTTGTGGGGCTGATGGGGGTCAGATCTATGGGGCAGCAGCTTCTGTGGGGCTGATGTGGGTCATATCTATGGGGCAGGAGCTACTGTGGGGCTGATGTTGGTCTGATCTATGGGGCAGGAGCTGCTGTGCGACAGATGTGGGTCAGATCTATGGGGCAGGTGCTGCTGTGCGACATATGTGGGACAGATCTATGGGGCAGGATCTGCTGTGGGGCTGATGTTGGTCTGATCTATGGGGCAGGAGCTGCTGTGGGGCAGATTTGGGTCAGATCTATGGGGCAGGAGCTGCAGTGGAGATGATGTACGTCAGATCTATGGGGCAGGAGCTGCTGTGGGGCTGCTGTGGGTTAGATCTATGGGGCAGGAGCTGTTGTGGGTCATATCTATTGGACAGCAGCTGCTTTACATATGATGTGTGTCAGATCTATGGGGCCGGAGCTGCTGTGGGGCTGATGTGGGTTAGATCTATAGGCCAGGAGCTGCTGTGCGACAGATGTGGGTCAGATCTATGGGGCAGAGCTGCTCTTAGGAACATGTGGGTCAGATCTATGGGGCAGGAGCTGCTGTGGGGCTGATGTTGGTCTGATCTATGGGGCAGGAGCTGCTGTGCGACAGATGTGGGTCAGATCTATGGGGCAGGTGCTGCTGTGCGACATATGTGGGACAGATCTATGGGGCAGGATCTGCTGTGGGGCTGATGTTGGTCTGATCTATGGGGCAGGAGCTGCTGTGGGGCAGATTTGGGTCAGATCTATGGGGCAGGAGCTGCAGTGGAGATGATGTACGTCAGATCTATGGGGCAGGAGCTGCTGTGGGGCTGCTGTGGGTTAGATCTATGGGGCAGGAGCTGTTGTGGGTCATATCTATTGGACAGCAGCTGCTTTACATATGATGTGTGTCAGATCTATGGGGCCGGAGCTGCTGTGGGGCTGATGTGGGTTAGATCTATAGGCCAGGAGCTGCTGTGCGACAGATGTGGGTCAGATCTATGGGGCAGAGCTGCTCTTAGGAACATGTGGGTCAGATCTATGGGGCAGGAGCTGCTGTGGGGCTGATGTGGGTCAGATATATAGGGCAGGAGCTGCTGTGCGACAGATGTGGGTCAGATCTATGGGGCAGGAGCTGCTGTGGGGCTGATGTGGGTCAGATCCTTGGAACTGAAGCTGCTGTGGGTCATATCTATTGGGCAGCAGCTGCTTTACATATGATGTGTGTCAGATCTATGGGGCAGGAGCTGTTGTGGGGCTGATGGGGGTCAGATCTATGGGGCAGGAGCTACTGTGGGGCTGATGTTGGTCTGATCTATGGGGCAGGAGCTGCTGTGCGACAGATGTGGTTCAGATCTATGGGGCAGGAGCTGCTGTGGGGCTGATGTGGGTCAGATCCTTGGAACTGAAGCTGCTGTGGGTCATATCTATTGGGCAGCAGCTGCTTTACATATGATGTGTGTCAGATCTATGGGGCAGGAGCTGTTGTGGGGCTGATGGGGGTCAGATCTATGGGGCAGGAGCTACTGTGGGGCTGATGTTGGTCTGATCTATGGGGCAGGAGCTGCTGTGCGACAGATGTGGGTCAGATCTATGGGGCAGGTGCTGCTGTGCGACATATGTGGGTCAGATCTATGGGGCAGGAGCTGCTGTGGGGCTGATGTGGGAAAGATCTATGGGGCAGGAGATGCTTTGGGGCAGATGTGGGTCAGATCTATGGGGCAGGAGCTGCTGTGGGGCTGATGTGGGTCAGATCCTTTGGGCTGAAGCTGCTGTGGGTCATATCTATTGGGCAGCAGCTGCTTTACATATGATGTGTGTCAGATCTATGGGGCAGGAGCTGTTGTGGGGCTGATGTTGGTCTGATCTATGGGGCAGGAGCTGTTGTGGGGCTGATGGGGGTCAGATCTATGGGGCAGGAGCTACTGTGGGGCTGATGGGGGTCAGATCTATGGGGCAGGAGCTGCTGCGGGGCTGATGTGGGTTAGATCTATGGGGCAGGAGCTGTTGTGGGGCTGATGGGGGTCAGATCTATGGGGCAGGAGCGACTGTGGGTCAGATCTGTGGGTCAAATCTATGGGGCAGAGCTGCTCTTGGGAACATGTGGGTCAGATCTATGGGGCAGGAGCTGCTGTGGGGCTGATGTGGGTCAGATCTATAGGGCAGGAGCTGCTGTGCGACAGATGTGGGTCAGATCTATGGGGCAGGAGCTGCTGTGGGGCTGATGTGGGACAGATCTATGGGGCAGGAGTTGCTGTGGGGCTGATGTGGGTCAGATCCTTGGGGCTGAAGCTGCTGTGGGTCTTATCTATTGGGCAGCAGCTGCTTTACATATGATGTGTGTCAGATCTAAAGGGCAGGAGCTGCTGTGGGGCTGATGTGGGTTAGATCTATGGGGCAGGAGCTGTTGTGGGTCATATCTATTGGGCAGCAGCTGCTTTACATATGATGTGTGTCAGATCTATGGGGCCGGAGCTGCTGTGGGGCTGATGTGGGTTAGATCTATAGGGCAGGAGCTGCTGTGCGACAGATGTGGGTCAGATCTATGGGGCAGGAGCTGCTGTGGGGCTGATGTGGGAAAGATCTATGGGGCAGGAGATGCTTTGGGGCAGATGTGGGTCAGATCTATGGGGCAGGAGCTGCTGTGGGGCTGATGTGGGTCAGATCCTTTGGGCTGAAGCTGCTGTGGGTCATATCTATTGGGCAGCAGCTGCTTTACATATGATGTGTGTCAGATCTATGGGGCAGGAGCTGCTGTGGGGCTGATGTGGGTTAGATCTATGGGGCAGGAGCTGTTGTGGGGCTGATGGAGGTCAGATCTATGGGGCAGGAGCTACTGTGGGGCTGATGGGGGTCAGATCTATTTGGCAGCAGCTGTTGTGGGGCTGATGGGGGTCAGATCTATGGGGCAGCAGCTTCTGTGGGGCTGATGTGGGTCATATCTATGGGGCAGGAGCTACTGTGGGGCTGATGTTGGTCTGATCTATGGGGCAGGAGCTGCTGTGCGACAGATGTGGGTCAGATCTATGGGGCAGGTGCTGCTGTGCGACATATGTGGGACAGATCTATGGGGCAGGATCTGCTGTGGGGCTGATGTTGGTCTGATCTATGGGGCAGGAGCTGCTGTGGGGCAGATTTGGGTCAGATCTATGGGGCAGGAGCTGCAGTGGAGATGATGTACGTCAGATCTATGGGGCAGGAGCTGCTGTGGGGCTGCTGTGGGTTAGATCTATGGGGCAGGAGCTGTTGTGGGTCATATCTATTGGACAGCAGCTGCTTTACATATGATGTGTGTCAGATCTATGGGGCCGGAGCTGCTGTGGGGCTGATGTGGGTTAGATCTATAGGCCAGGAGCTGCTGTGCGACAGATGTGGGTCAGATCTATGGGGCAGAGCTGCTCTTAGGAACATGTGGGTCAGATCTATGGGGCAGGATCTGCTGTGGGGCTGATGTGGGTCAGATATATAGGGCAGGAGCTGCTGTGCGACAGATGTGGGTCAGATCTATGGGGCAGGAGCTGCTGTGGGGCTGATGTGGGTCAGATCCTTGGAACTGAAGCTGCTGTGGGTCATATCTATTGGGCAGCAGCTGCTTTACATATGATGTGTGTCAGATCTATGGGGCAGGAGCTGTTGTGGGGCTGATGGGGGTCAGATCTATGGGGCAGGAGCTACTGTGGGGCTGATGTTGGTCTGATCTATGGGGCAGGAGCTGCTGTGCGACAGATGTGGGTCAGATCTATGGGGCAGGTGCTGCTGTGCGACATATGTGGGTCAGATCTATGGGGCAGGAGCTGCTGTGGGGCTGATGTGGGAAAGATCTATGGGGCAGGAGATGCTTTGGGGCAGATGTGGGTCAGATCTATGGGGCAGGAGCTGCTGTGGGGCTGATGTGGGTCAGATCCTTTGGGCTGAAGCTGCTGTGGGTCATATCTATTGGGCAGCAGCTGCTTTACATATGATGTGTGTCAGATCTATGGGGCAGGAGCTGTTGTGGGGCTGATGTTGGTCTGATCTATGGGGCAGGAGCTGTTGTGGGGCTGATGGGGGTCAGATCTATGGGGCAGGAGCTACTGTGGGGCTGATGGGGGTCAGATCTATGGGGCAGGAGCTGCTGCGGGGCTGATGTGGGTTAGATCTATGGGGCAGGAGCTGTTGTGGGGCTGATGGGGGTCAGATCTATGGGGCAGGAGCGACTGTGGGTCAGATCTGTGGGTCAAATCTATGGGGCAGAGCTGCTCTTGGGAACATGTGGGTCAGATCTATGGGGCAGGAGCTGCTGTGGGGCTGATGTGGGTCAGATCTATAGGGCAGGAGCTGCTGTGCGACAGATGTGAGTCAGATCTACGGGGCAGGAGCTGCTGTGGGGCTGATGTCGGACAGATCTATGGGGCAGGAGTTGCTGTGGGGCTGATGTGGGTCAGATCCTTGGGGCTGAAGCTGCTGTGGGTCTTATCTATTGGGCAGCAGCTGCTTTACATATGATGTGTGTCAGATCTAAAGGGCAGGAGCTGCTGTGGGGCTGCTGTGGGTTAGATCTATGGGGCAGGAGCTGTTGTGGGTCATATCTATTGGGCAGCAGCTGCTTTACATATGATGTGTGTCAGATCTATGGGGCCGGAGCTGCTGTGGGGCTGATGTGGGTTAGATCTATAGGGCAGGAGCTGCTGTGCGACAGATGTGGGTCAGATCTATGGGGCAGGAGCTGCTGTGGGGCTGATGTGGGACAGATCTATGGGGCAGGAGTTGCTGTGGGGCTGATGTGGGTCAGATCCTTGGGGCTGAAGCTGCTGTGGGTCATATCTATTTGGCAGCAGCTGCTTTACATATGATGTGTGTCAGATCTAAGGGGCAGGAGCTGCTGTGGGGCTGATGTGGGTTAGATCTATGGGGCAGGAGCTGTTGTGGGGCTGATGGGGGTCAGATCTATGGGGCAGGAGCTGCTGTGGGGCTGATGTGGGTAAGATCTATGGGGCAGCAGCTGTTGTGAGGCTGATGGGGGTCAGATCTATGGGGCAGGAGCTACTGTGGGGCTGATGGGGGTCAGATCTATGGGGCAGGAGCTACTGTGGGGATGATGTTGGTCTGATCTATGGGGCAGGAGCTGCTGTGCGACAGATGTGGGTCAGATCTATGGGGCAGGTGCTGCTGTGCGACATATGTGGGTCAGATCTATGGGGCAGGATCTGCTGTGGGGCTGATGTGGGAAAGATCTATGGGACAGGAGAAGCTTTGGGGCAGATGTGGGTCAGATCTATGGGGCAGGAGTTGCTGTGGGGCTGATGTGGATCAGATCCTTGGGGCTGAAGCTGCTATGGGTCATATCTATGGGGCAGCAGCTGCTTTACATATGATGTGTGTCAGATCTATGGGGCAGGAGCTGCTGTGGGGCTGATGTGGGTTAGATCTATGGGGCAGGAGCTGTTGTGGGGCTGATGGATGTCAGATCTATGGGGCAGGAGCTGTTGTGGGGCTGATGGTGGTCAGATCTATGGGGCAGGAGCTGCTGTGGGGCTGATGTGGGTTAGATCTATGGGGCAGGAGCTGTTGTGGGGCTGATGTGGGTCAGATCTATGGGGCAGGAGCTACTGTGTGGCTGATGGGGGTCAGATCTATGGGGCAGGAGCTCCTGTGGGGCTGATGTTGGTCTGATCTATGGGGCAGGAGCTGCTGTGCGACAGATGTGGGTCAGATCTATGGGGCAGGATCTGCTGTGGGGCTGATGTGGGAACGATCTATGGGGCAGGAGCTGTTGTGGGTCATATCTATTGAGCGGCAGCTGCTTTAAATATGATGTGTGTCAGATCTATGGGGCCGGAGCTGCTGTGGGGCTGATGTGGGTTAGTTCTATAGGGCAGGAGCTGCTGTGCGACAGATGTGGGTCAGATCTATGGGGCAGAGCTGCTCTTGGGAACATGTGGGTCAGATCTATGGGGCAGGATCTGCTGTGGGGCTGATGTGGGTCAGATCTATAGGGCAGGAGCTGCTGTGCGACAGATGTGGGTCAGATCTATGGGGCAGGAGCTGCTGTGGGGCTGATGTGGGTCAGATCCTTGGGGCTGAAGCTGCTGTGGGTCATATCTATTGGGCAGCAGCTGCTATACATATGATGTGTGTCAGATCTATGGGGCAGGAGCTGCTGTGGGGCTGATGTGGGTTAGATCTATTGGGCAGGAGCTGTTGTGGGGCTGATGGGGGTCAGATCTATGGGGCAGGAGCTGCTTTGGAGCTTATGGGGGTCAGATCTATGGGGCAGGAGCTGCTGTGTGGCAGATGTGGGTCAGATCTATGGTGTAGGAGCTGCTGTGGGGCTGATGTGGGTCAGATCTATGGGGCAGGAGCTGCTGTGGGGCAGATTTGGGTCAGATCTATGGGGCAGGAGCTGCAGTGGAGATGATGTACTTCAGATCTATGGGGCAGGAGCTGCTGTGGGGCTGCTGTGGGTTAGATCTATAGGGCAGGAGCTGCTGTGCGACAGATGTGGGTCAGATCTATGGGGCAGAGCTGCTCTTGGGAACATGTGGGTCACATCTATGGGGCAGGAGCTGCTGTGGGGCTGATGTGGGTCAGATCTATGGGGCAGGAGCTGCTGTGGGGCTGATGTGGGTCAGATCTATAGGGCAGGAGCTGCAGTGCGACAGATGTGGGTCACATCTATGGGGCAGGAGCTGCTGTGGGGCTGATGTGGGTCAGATCTATAGGGCAGGAGCTGCTGTGCGACAGATGTGTGTCAGATCTATGGGGCAGGAGCTGTTGTGGGGCTGATGGGGGTCAGATCTATGGGGCAGGAGCTGCTGTGGGGCTGATGGGGGTCAGATCTATGGGGCAGGAGCTACTGTGGGGCTGATGGGGGTCAGATCTATGGGGCAGGAGCTACTGTGGGGCTGATGTTGGTCTGATCTATGGGGCAGGAGCTGCTGTGCGACAGATATTGGTCAGATCTATGGGGCAGAGCTGCTCTTGGGAACATGTGGGTCAGATCTATGGGGCAGGAGCTGCTGTGGGGCTGATGTTGGTCAGATCTATGGGGCAGGAGCTGCTGTGGGGCTGATGTGGGTCAGATCCTTGGGGCTGAAGCTGCTGTGGGTCATATCTATTGGGCAGCAGCTGCTTTACATATGATGTGTGTCAGATCTATGGGGCAGGAGCTGCTGTGAGGCTGATGTGGGTTAGATCTATGGGGCAGGAGCTGTTGTGGGGCTGATGGAGGTCAGATCTCTGGGGCAGGAGCTGCTGTGGGGCTGATGGGGGTCAGATCTATGGGGCAGGACCTACTGTGAGGCTGATGGGGCTCAGATCTATGGGTCAGGAGCTACTGTGGGGCTGATGTTGGTCTGATCTATGGGCCAGGAGCTGCTGTGCGACAGATGTGGGTCAGATCTATGGGGCAGGTGCTGCTGTGCGACATATGTGGGTCAGATCTATGGGGCAGGATCTGCTGTGGGGCTGATGTGGGAAAGATCTATGGGGCAGGAGATGCTTTGGGGCAGATGTGGGTCAGATCTATGGTGCAGGAGCTGCTGTGGGGCTGATGTGGGTCATATCTATTGGGCAGCAGCTGCTTTACATATGATGTGTGTCAGATCTATGGGGCAGGAGCTGCTGTGGGGCTGATGTGGGTTAGATCTATGGGGCAGGAGCTGTTGTGGGGCTGATGGGGGTCAGATCTATGGGGCAGGAGCTGCTGTGGGGCTGATGGGGGTCAGATCTATGGGGCAGGAGCTACTGTGGGGCTGATGGGGGTCAGATGTATGGGGCAGGAGCTACTGTGCGACAGATGTGGGTCAGATCTATGGGGCAGGTGCTGCTGTGCGACATATGTGGGTCAGATCTATGGGGCAGGATCTGCTGTGGGGCTGATGTGGGAAAGATCTATGGGGCAGGAGCTGTTGTGGGGCTGATGGGGGTCAGATCTATGGGGCAGGAGCTACTGTGGGGCTGATGTTAATCTGATCTATGGGGCAGTAGCTGCTGCGGGGCTGATTTGGGTCAGATCTATGGGGCAGGAGCTGATGTGGGGCTGATGTGGGTTAGATCTATGGGGCAGGAGCTGTTGTGGGGCTGATGGGGGTCAGATCTATGGGGCAGGAGCTGCTGTGGGGCTGATGTGGGAAAGATCTATGGGGCAGGAGATGCTTTGGGGCAGATGTGGGTCAGATCTATGGGGCAGGAGTTGCTTTGGGGCTGATGTGGGTCAGATACTTGGGGCTGAAGCTGCTGTGGGTCATATCTATTGGGCAGCAGCTGCATTACATATGATGTGTGTCAGATCTATGGGGCAGGAGCTGCTGTGGGGCTGATGTGGGTTAGATCTATGGGGCAGGAGCTGTTGTGGGGCTGATGGGGGTCAGATCTATGGGGCAGGAGCTACTGTGGGGCTGATGTTGGTCTGATCTATGGGGCAGGAGCTGCTGCGGGGCTGATTTGGGTCAGATCTATGGGGCAGGAGCTGCTGTGGGGCTGATGTGGGTGAGATCTATGGGGCAGGAGCTGTTGTGGGGCTGATGGGGGTCAGATCTATGGGGCAGGAGCTACTGTGGGGCTGATGTGGGTCAAATCAATGGGGCAGAGCTGCTCTTGGGAACATGTGGGTCAGATCTATGGGGCAGGAGCTACTGTGGGGCTGATGTGGGTAGATATATGGGGCAGGAGCTGCTGTGTGACAGATGTGGGTCAGATCTATGGGGCAGGAGCTGCTGTGGGGCTGATGTGGGTCAGATCCTTGGGGCTGAAGCTGCTGTGGGTCATATCTATTGGGCAGCAGCTGCTTTACATATGATGTGTGTCAGATCTATGGGGCAGGAGCTTCTGTGGGGCTGATGTGGGTTAGATCTATGGGGCAGGAGCTGTTGTGGGGCTGATGGGGGTCAGATCTATGGGGCAGGAGCTGCTCTGGGGCTGATGGGGGTCAGATCTATTGGGCAGGAGCTGCTGTGGGGCTGATGGGGGTCAGATCTATGGGGCAGGAGCTACTGTGGGGCTGATGTTGGTCTGATCTATGGGGCAGGAGCTGCTGTGCGACAGATGTGGGTCAGATCTATGGGGCAGAGCTGCTCTTGGGAACATGTGGGTCAGATCTATGGGGCAGGAGCTACTGTGGGGCTGATGTGGGTCAGATCTATAGCGCAGGAGCTGCTGTGCGACAGATGTGGGTCAGATCTATGGGGCAGGATCTGCTGTGGGGCTGATGGGGGTCAGATCTATGGGGCAGGAGCTGCTGTGGGGCTGATGGGTGTTAGATCTATGGGGCAGGAGCTACTGTGGGGCTGATTTGGGTCAGATCTATGGGGCAGGAGCTACTGTGGGGCTGATGTTGGTCTGATCTATGGGGCAGGAGCTGCTGTGCGACAGATGTGGATCAGATCTATGGGGCAGAGCTGCTCTTGGGAACATGTGGGTCAGATCTATGGGGCAGGAGCTGCTGTGGGGCTGATGTGGGTCAGATCTATGTGGCAGGAGCAGCTGTGCGACAGATGTGGGTCAGATCTATGGGGCAGGAGCTGCTGTGGGGCTGATGTGGGTCAGATCCTTGGGGCTGAAGCTGCTGTGGGTCATATCTATTGGGCAGCAGCTGCTTTACATATGATGTGTGTCAGATCTATGGGGCAGGAGCTGTTGTGGGGCTGATGTGGGTCAGATCTATGGGGCAGGAGCTGCTGTGGGGCTGATGGGGGTCAGATCTATGGGGCAGGAGCTACTGTGGGGCTGATGGGGGTCAGATCTATGGGGCAGGAGCTACTGTGGGGCTGATGTTGGTCTGATCTATGGGGCTGAAGCTGCTGTGCGACAGATGTGGGTCGGATCTATGGGGCAGGTCCTGCTGTGCGACATATGTGGGTCAGATCTATGGGGCAGGATCTGCTGTGGGGCTGATGTGGGAAAGATCTATGGGGCAGGAGATGCTTTGGGGCAGATGTGTGTCAGATCTATGGGGCAGGAGCTACTGTGGGGCTGATGTGGGTTAGATCTATGGGGCAGGAGCTGTTGTGGGGCTGATGGGGGTCAGATCTATGGGGCAGGAGCTACTGTGAGGCTGATGTTGGTCTGATCTATGGGGCAGGAGCTGCTGCGGGGCTGATTTGGGTCAGATCTATGGGGCAGGAGCTACTGTGGGGCTGATGGGGCTCAGATCTATGGGGCAGGAGCTGCTGTGGGGCTGATGGGGGTCAGATCTATGGGGCAGGAGCTACTGTGGGGCTGATGGGGGTCAGATCTATGGGGCAGGAGCTACTGTGGGGCTGATGTTGGTCTGATCTATGGGGCTGAAGCTGCTGTGCGACAGATGTGGGTCGGATCTATGGGGCAGGTCCTGCTGTGCGACATATGTGGGTCAGATCTATGGGGCAGGATCTGCTGTGGGGCTGATGTGGGAAAGATCTATGGGGCAGGAGATGCTTTGGGGCAGATGTGTGTCAGATCTATGGGGCAGGAGCTACTGTGCGGCTGATGTGGGTTAGATCTATGGGGCAGGAGCTGTTGTGGGGCTGATGTGGGTCAGATCTATGGGGCAGGAGCTGCTGTGGGTCAGACCTATGGGGCAGGAACAGATGTGGGCCTGATGTTGGTCAGATTTATGGAGCAGGAGCTGCTGTGTTGCAGATGTGTGTCAGATCTATGGGGCAGGAGCTGTTGTGGGGCTGATGGGGGTCAGATCTTTGGGGCAGGAGCTGCTGTGGGGCTAATGGGGGTCAGATCTATGGGGCAGGAGTTGCTGTGGGGCTGATGGGGCTCAGATCTATGGGGCAGGAGCTACTGTGGGGCTGATGTTGGTCTGATCTATGGGGCAGGAGCTGCTGTGCGACAGATATGGGTCAGATCTATGGGGCAGAGCTGCTCTTGGGAACATGTGGGTCAGATCTATGGGGCAGGAGCTGCTGTGGGGCTGATGTGGGTCAGATCTATGGGGCAGGAGCTGCTGTGGGGCTGATGTGGGTCAGATCCTTGGGGCTGAAGCTGCTGTGGGTCATATCTATTGGGCAGCAGCTGCTTTACATATGATGTGTGTCAGATCTATGGGGCAGGAGCTGCTGTGAGGCGGATGTGGGTTAGATCTATGGGGCAGGAGCTGTTGTGGGGCTGATGGAGGTCAGATCTCTGGGGCAGGAGCTGCTGTGGGGCTGATGGGGGTCAGATCTATGGGGCAGGACCTACTGTGAGGCTGATGGGGGTCAGATCTATGGGGCAGGAGCTACTGTGGGGCTGATGTTGGTCTGATCTATAGGGCAGGAGCTGCTGTGCGACAGATGTGGGTCAGATCTATGGGGCAGGTGCTGCTGTGCGACATATGTGGGTCAGATCTATGGGGCAGGATTTGCTGAGGGGCTGATGTGGGAAAGATCTACGGGGCAGGAGATGCTTTGGGGCAGATGTGGGTCAGATCTATGGTGCAGGAGCTGCTGTGGGGCTGATGTGGGTCATATCTATTGGGCAGCAGCTGCTTTACATATGATGTGTGTCAGATCTATGGGGCAGGAGCTGCTGTGGGGCTGATGTGGGTTAGATCTATGGGGCAGGAGCTGTTGTGGGGCTGATGGGGGTCAGATCTATGGGGCAGGAGCTGCTGTGGGGCTGATGGGGGTCAGATCTATGGGGCAGGAGCTACTGTGGGGCTGATGGGGGTCAGATCTATGGGGCAGGAGCTACTGTGCGACAGATGTGGGTCAGATCTATGGGGCAGGTGCTGCTGTGCGACATATGTGGGTCAGATCTATGGGGCAGGATCTGCTGTGGGGCTCATGTGGGAAAGATCTATGGGGCAGGAGCTGTTGTGGGGCTGATGGGGGTCAGATCTATGGGGCAGGAGCTACTGTGGGGCTGATGTTAATCTGATCTATGGGGCAGTAGCTGCTGCGGGGCTGATTTGGGTCAGATCTATGGGGCAGGAGCTGATGTGGGGCTGATGTGGGTTAGATCTATGGGGCAGGAGCTGTTGTGGGGCTGATGGGGGTCAGATCTATGGGGCAGGAGATGCTTTGGGGCTGATGGGGGTCAGATCTATGGGGCAGGAGCTACTGTGGGGCTGATGGGGGTCAGATCTGTGGGTCAGGAGCTGTTGTGGGGCTGATGTTGGTCTGATCTATGGGGCAGGAGCTGCTGTGCGACAGATGTGGGTCAGATCTATGGGGCAGGATCTGCTGTGGGGCTGATGTGGGAAAGATCTATGGGGCAGGAGATGCTTTGGGGCAGATGTGGGTCAGATCTATGGGGCAGGAGTTGCTTTGGGGCTGATGTGGGTCAGATACTTGGGGCTGAAGCTGCTGTGGGTCATATCTATTGGGCAGCAGCTGCATTACATATGATGTGTGTCAGATCTATGGGGCAGGAGCTGCTGTGGGGCTGATGTGGGTTAGATCTATGGGGCAGGAGCTGTTGTGGGGCTGATGGGGGTCAGATCTATGGGGCAGGAGCTACTGTGGGGCTGATGTTGGTCTGATCTATGGTGCAGGAGCTGCTGCGGGGCTGATTTGGGTCAGATCTATGGGGCAGGAGCTGCTGTGGGGCTGATGTGGGTGAGATCTATGGGGCAGGAGCTGTTGTGGGGCTGATGGGGGTCAGATCTATGGGGCAGGAGCTACTGTGGGGCTGATGTGGGTCAAATCAATGGGGCAGAGCTGCTCTTGGGAACATGTGGGTCAGATCTATGGGGCAGGAGCTACTGTGGGGCTGATGTGGGTAGATATATGGGGCAGGAGCTGCTGTGTGACAGATGTGTGTCAGATCTATGGGGCAGGAGCTGTTGTGGGGCTGATGGGGGTCAGATCTATGGGGCAGGAGCTGCTCTGGGGCTGATGGGGGTCAGATCTATGGGGCAGGAGCTGCTGTGGGGCTGATGGGGGTCAGATCTATGGGGCAGGAGCTACTGTGGGGCTGATGTTGGTCTGATCTATGGGGCAGGAGCTGCTGTGCGACAGATGTGGGTCAGATCTATGGGGCAGAGCTGCTCTTGGGAACATGTGGGTCAGATCTATGGGGCAGGAGTTGCTGTGGGGATGATGTGGGTCAGATCCTTGGGGCTGAAGCTGCTGTGGGTCATATCTATTGAGCAGCAGCTGCTTTACATATGATGTGTGTCAGATCTATGGGGCAGGAGCTGCTGTGGGGCTGATGTGGGTCAGATCTATAGGGCAGGAGCTGCTGTGCGACAGATGTGGGTCAGATCTATGGGGCAGGATCTGCTGTGGGGCTGATGGGGGTCAGATCTATGGGGCAGGAGCTGCTGTGGGGCTGATGGTGGTTAGATCTATGGGGCAGGAGCTACTGTGGGGCTGATTTGGGTCAGATCTATGGGGCAGGAGCTACTGTGGGGCTGATGTTGGTCTGATCTATGGGGCAGGAGCTGCTGTGCGACAGATGTGGGTCAGATCTATGGGGCAGAGCTGCTCTTGGGAACATGTGGGTCAGATCTATGGGGCAGGAGCTGCTGTGGGGCTGATGTGGGTCAGATCTATGTGGCAGGAGCTGCTGTGCGACAGATTTGGGTCAGATACTTGGGGCTGAAGCTGCTGTGGGTCATATCTATTGGGCAGCAGCTGCATTACATATGATGTGTGTCAGATCTATGGGGCAGGAGCTGCTGTGGGGCTGATGTGGGTTAGATCTATGGGGCAGGAGCTGTTGTGGGGCTGATGGGGGTCAGATCTATGGGGCAGGAGCTACTGTGGGGCTGATGTTGGTCTGATCTATGGGGCAGGAGCTGCTGCGGGGCTGATTTGGGTCAGATCTATGGGGCAGGAGCTGCTGTGGGGCTGATGTGGGTGAGATCTATGGGGCAGGAGCTGTTGTGGGGCTGATGGGGGTCAGATCTATGGGGCAGGAGCTACTGTGGGGCTGATGTGGGTCAAATCAATGGGGCAGAGCTGCTCTTGGGAACATGTGGGTTAGATCTATGGGGCAGGAGCTACTGTGGGGCTGATGTGGGTAGATATATGGGGCAGGAGCTGCTGTGTGACAGATGTGGGTCAGATCTATGGGGCAGGAGCTGCTGTGGGGCTGATGTGGGTCAGATCCTTGGGGCTGAAGCTGCTGTGGGTCATATCTATTGGGCAGCAGCTGCTTTACATATGATGTGTGTCAGATCTATGGGGCAGGAGCTTCTGTGGGGCTGATGTGGGATAGATCTATGGGGCAGGAGCTGTTGTGGGGCTGATGGGGGTCAGATCTATGGGGCAGGAGGTGCTCTGGGGCTGATGGGGGTCAGATCTATGGGGCAGGAGCTGCTGTGGGGCTGATGGGGGTCAGATCTATGGGGCAGGAGCTACTGTGGGGCTGATGTTGGTCTGATCTATGGGGCAGGAGCTGCTGTGCGACAGATGTGGGTCAGATCTATGGGGCAGAGCTGCTCTTGGGAACATGTGGGTCAGATCTATGGGGCAGGAGTTGCTGTGGGGATGATGTGGGTCAGATCCTTGGGGCTGAAGCTGCTGTGGGTCATATCTATTGGGCAGCAGCTGCTTTACATATGATGTGTGTCAGATCTATGGGGCAGGAGCTGCTGTGGGGCTGATGTGGGTCAGATCTATAGGGCAGGAGCTGCTGTGCGACAGATGTGGGTCAGATCTATGGGGCAGGATCTGCTGTGGGGCTGATGGGGGTCAGATCTATGGGGCAGGAGCTGCTGTGGGGCTGATGGGGGTTAGATCTATGGGGCAGGAGCTACTGTGGGGCTGATTTGGGTCAGATCTATGGGGCAGGAGCTACTGTGGGGCTGATGTTGGTCTGATCTATGGGGCAGGAGCTGCTGTGCGACAGATGTGGGTCAGATCTATGGGGCAGAGCTGCTCTTGGGAACATGTGGGTCAGATCTATGGGGCAGGAGCTGATGTGGGGCTGATGTGGGTCAGATCTATGTGGCAGGAGCTGCTGTGCGACAGATGTGGGTGAGATCTATGGGGCAGGAGCTGCTGTGGGGCTGATGTGGGTCAGATCCTTGGGGCTGAAGCTGCTGTGGGTCATATCTATTGGGCAGCAGCTGCTTTACATATGATGTGTGTCAGATCTATGGGGCAGGAGCTGCTGTGGGGCTGATGGGGGTCAGATCTATGGGGCAGGAGCTACTGTGGGGCTGATGGGGGTCAGATCTATGGGGCAGGAGCTACTGTGGGGCTGATGTTGGTCTGATCTATGGGGCTGAAGCTGCTGTGCGACAGATGTGGGTCGGATCTATGGGGCAGGTCCTGCTGTGCGACATATGTGGGTCAGATCTATGGGGCAGGATCTGCTGTGGGGCTGATGTGGGAAAGATCTATGGGGCAGGAGATGCTTTGGGGCAGATGTGTGTCAGATCTATGGGGCAGGAGCTACTGTGGGGCTGATGTGGGTTAGATCTATGGGGCAGGAGCTGTTGTGGGGCTGATGGGGGTCAGATCTATGGGGCAGGAGCTACTGTGAGGCTGATGTTGGTCTGATCTATGGGGCAGGAGCTGCTGCGGGGCTGATTTGGGTCAGATCTATGGGGCAGGAGCTACTGTGGGGCTGATGTGGGTTAGATCTATGGGGCAGGAGCTGTTGTGGGGCTGATGGGGGTCAGATCTATGGGGCAGGAGCTACTGTGGGGCTGATGTGGGTCAAATCAATGGGGCAGAGCTGCTCTTGGGAACATGTGGGTCAGATCTATGGGGCAGGACCTGCTGTGCGGCTGATGTGGGTTAGATCTATGGGGCAGGAGCTGTTGTGGGGCTGATGTGGGTCAGATCTATGGGGCAGGAGCTGCTGTGGGTCAGACCTATGGGGCAGGAACAGATGTGGGCCTGATGTTGGTCAGATTTATGGAGCAGGAGCTGCTGTGTTGCAGATGTGGGTCAGATCTATGGTGCAGGAGCTGCTGTGGGGCAGATGTAGGGCTTATCTATGGGGCAGGAGCTGCTGTGAGGCTGATGGGTGTTAGATCTATGGGGAGGAGCTGCTGTGGTGCAGATGTGGGTCAGAGCTATGGGGCAGGAGCTGCTGTGTGGCAGATGTGGGTCAGATCTATGGTGTAGGAGCTGCTGTGGGGCTGATGTGGGTCAGATCTATGGGGCAGGAGCTGCTGTGGTTAAGATCTATTTGGCAGGATCAGCTGTGGGGCAGATTTGGGTCAGATCTATGGGGCAGGAGCTGCTGTTGGGCTGCTGTGGGTCAGATCTATGGGGCAGAGCTGCTCTTGGGAACATGTGGGTCAGATCTATGGGGCAGGAGCTGCTGTGGGGCAGATGTGGGTCAGATCTATGGGGCAGGAGCTGCTTTACATATGATGTGTGTCAGATCTATGGGGCAGGAGCTGCTGTGGGGCTGATGTGGGTTAGATCTATGGGGCAGGAGCTGTTGTGGGGCTGATAGGGGTCTGATCTATGGGTCAGGAGCTACTGTGGGGCTGATGTTGTTCTGATCTATGGGGCAGGAGCTGCTGCGGGGCTGATTTGTGTCAGATCTATGGGGCAGGAGCTGCTGTGGGGCTGATGTGGGTTAGATCTATGGGGCTGGAGCTGTTGTGGGGCTGATGGGGGTCAGATCTATGGGGCAGGAGCTACTGTGGGGCTGATGTGGGTCAAATCAATGGAGCAGAGCTGCTCTTGGGAACATGTGGGTCAGATCTATGGGGCAGGAGCTGCTGTGGGGCTGATGTGGGTCAGATCTATAGGGCAGGAGCTGCTGTGCGACAGATGTGGGTCAGATCTATGGGGTAGGAGCTGCTGTGGGGCTGATGTGGGTCAGATCTATAGGGCAGGAGCTGCTGTGGGGCTGATGAGGGTCAGATCTATGGGGCAGGAGCTGCTGTGGGGCTGATGTGGGTTAGATCTATGGGGCAGGAGCTGTTGTGGGGCTGATGTGGGTCAGATCTATAGGTCAGGAGCTGCTGTGGGGCTGATGTGGTTCAGATCTACGGGGCAGGAGCTGCTGTGCGACAGATGTGGGTCAGATCTATGGGGCAGGAGCTGCTGGGGGGCTGATGTGGGTCAGATCCTTCGGGCTGAAGCTGCTGTGGGTCATATCTATTGGGCAGCAGCTGCTTTACATATGATGTGTGTCAGATCTATGGGGCAGGAGCTGCTGTGGGGCTGATGTGGGTTAGATCTATAGGGCAGGAGCTGCTGTGCGACAGATGTGGGTCAGATCTATGGGGCAGGATCTGCTGTGGGGCTGATGGGGGTCAGATCTATGGGGCAGGAGCTGCTGTGGGGCTGATGGGGGTTAGATCTATGGGGCAGGAGCTACTGTGGGGCTGATTTGGGTCAGATCTATGGGGCAGGAGCTACTGTGGGGCTGATGTTGGTCTGATCTATGGGGCAGGAGCTGCTGTGCGACAGATGTGGGTCAGATCTATGGGGCAGAGCTGCTCTTGGGAACATGTGGGTCAGATCTATGGGGCAGGAGCTGCTGTGGGGCTGATGTGGGTCACATCTATAGGGCAGGAGCTGCTGTGCGACAGATGTGGGTCAGATCTATGGGGCAGGAGCTGCTGTGGGGCTGATGTGGGTCAGATCCTTGGGGCTGAAGCTGCTGTGGTTCATATCTATTGGGCAGCAGCTGCTTTACATATGATGTGTGTCAGATCTATGGGGCAGGAGCTGCTGTGGGGCTGATGTGGGTTAGATCTATGGGGCAGGAGCTGTTGTGGGGCTGATGTTGGTCAGATCTATGGGGCAGGAGCTACTGTGGGGCTGATGGGGGTCAGATCTATGGGGCAGCAGCTGTTGTGGGGCTGATGGGGGTCAGATCTATGGGGCAGCAGCTTCTGTGGGGCTGATGTGGGTCATATCTATGGGGCAGGAGCTACTGTGGGGCTGATGTTGGTCTGATCTATGGGGCAGGAGCTGCTGTGCGACAGATGTGGGTCAGATCTATGGGGCAGGTGCTGCTGTGCGACATATGTGGGACAGATCTATGGGGCAGGATCTGCTGTGGGGCTGATGTTGGTCTGATCTATGGGGCAGGAGCTGCTGTGGGGCTGCTGTGGGTTAGATCTATGGGGCAGGAGCTGTTGTGGGTCATATCTATTGGACAGCAGCTGCTTTACATATGATGTGTGTCAGATCTATGGGGCCGGAGCTGCTGTGGGGCTGATGTGGGTTAGATCTATAGGCCAGGAGCTGCTGTGCGACAGATGTGGGTCAGATCTATGGGGCAGAGCTGCTCTTAGGAACATGTGGGTCAGATCTATGGGGCAGGAGCTGCTGTGGGGCTGATGTGGGTCAGATATATAGGGCAGGAGATGCTGTGCGACAGATGTGGGTCAGATCTATGGGGCAGGAGCTGCTGTGGGGCTGATGTGGGTCAGATCCTTGGAACTGAAGCTGCTGTGGGTCATATCTATTGGGCAGCAGCTGCTTTACATATGATGTGTGTCAGATCTATGGGGCAGGAGCTGCTGTGGGGCTGATGTGTGTTAGATCTATGGGGCAGGAGCTGTTGTGGGGCTGATGGGGGTCAGATCTATGGGGCAGGAGCTACTGTGGGGCTGATGTTGGTCTGATCTATGGGGCAGGAGCTGCTGTGCGACAGATGTGGGTCAGATCTATGGGGCAGGTGCTGCTGTGCGACATATGTGGGTCAGATCTATGGGGCAGGAGCTGCTGTGGGGCTGATGTGGGAAAGATCTATGGGGCAGGAGATGCTTTGGGGCAGATGTGGGTCAGATCTATGGGGCAGGAGCTGCTGTGGGGCTGATGTGGGTCAGATCCTTTGGGCTGAAGCTGCTGTGGGTCATATCTATTGGGCAGCAGCTGCTTTACATATGATGTGTGTCAGATCTATGGGGCAGGAGCTGATGTGGGGCTGATGTGGGTTAGATCTATGGGGCAGGAGCTGTTGTGGGGCTGATGGGGGTCAGATCTATGGGGCAGGAGCTACTGTGGGGCTGATGGGGGTCAGATCTATGGGGCAGGAGCTGCTGCGGGGCTGATGTGGGTTAGATCTATGGGGCAGGAGCTGTTGTGGGGCTGATGGGGGTCAGATCTATGGGGCAGGAGCGACTGTGGGTCAGATCTGTGGGTCAAATCAATGGGGCAGAGCTGCTCTTGGGAACATGTGGGTCAGATCTATGGGGCAGGAGCTGCTGTGGGGCTGATGTGGGTCAGATCTATGGGGCAGGAGCTGCTGTGGGGCTGATGTGGGTCAGATCTATGGGGCAGGAGTTGCTGTGGGGCTGATGTGGGTCAGATCCTTGGGGCTGAAGCTGCTGTGGGTCATATCTATTGGGCAGCAGCTGCTTTACATATGATGTGTGTCAGATCTAAAGGGCAGGAGCTGCTGTGGGGCTGCTGTGGGTTAGATCTATGGGGCAGGAGCTGTTGTGGGTCATATCTATTGGGCAGCAGCTGCTTTACATATGATGTGTGTCAGATCTATGGGGCCGGAGCTGCTGTGGGGCTGATGTGGGTTAGATCTTTAGGGCAGGAGCTGCTGTGCGACAGATGTGGGTCAGATCTATGGGGCAGGAGCTGCTGTGCGACAGATGTGGGTCAGATCTATGGGGCAGAGCTGCTCTTGGGAACATGTGGGTCAGATCTATGGGGCAGGAGCTGCTGTGAGGCTGATGTGGGTCAGATCTATAGGGCAGGAGCTGCTGTGCGACAGATGTGGGTCAGATCTATGGGGCAGGAGCTGCTGTGGGCCTGATGTGGGTCAGAACCTTGGGGCTGAAGCTGCTGTGGGTCATATCTATTGGGCAGCAGCTGCTTTACATATGATGTGTGTCAGATCTATGGGGCAGGAGCTGCTGTGGGGCTGATGTGGGTTAGATCTATAGGGCAGGAGCTGCTGTGGGGCTGATGGGGGTCAGATCTATGGGGCAGGAGCTGTTGTGGGGCTGATGGGGGTCAGATCTATGGGGCAGGATCTGCTGTGGTGCTGATGTTGGTCTGATCTATGGGGCAAGAGCTGCTGTGCGACAGATGTGGGTCAGATCTATGGGGCAGGTGCTGCTGTGCGACATATGTGGGTCAGA
This sequence comes from Coturnix japonica, assembly GCF_054131305.1. Lineage (NCBI taxonomy): Eukaryota > Metazoa > Chordata > Aves > Galliformes > Phasianidae > Coturnix > Coturnix japonica. The sequence goes on along the minus strand of NC_140697.1, from coordinate 1,130,718 downwards.
TCTATGGGGCAGGATCTGCTGTGGGGCAGATGTGGGAAAGATCTATGGGGCAGGAAATGCTTTGGGGCAGATGTGGGTCAGATCTATGGGGCAGGAGATGCTTTGGGGCTGATGTGGGTCAGATCTATGGGGCAGGAGCTGTTGTGGGGCTGATGGGGGTCAGATCTATGGGGCAGGAGCTACTGTGGGGCAGATGTTGGTCTGATCTATGGGGCAGGAGCTGCTGCGGGGCTGATTTGGGTCAGATCTATGGGGCAGGAGCTGCTGTGGGGCTGATGTGGGTTAGATCTATGGGACAGGAGCTGTTTTGGGGCTGATGGGGGTCAGATCTATGGGGCAGGAGCTACTGTGGGGCTGATGTGGGTCAAATCAATGGGGCAGAGCTGCTCTTGGTAACATGTGGGTCAGATCTATGGGGCAGGAGCTGCTGTGCGACAGATGTGGGTCTGATCTATGGGGCAGGAGCTGTTGTGGGGCTGATGTGGGTCAGATCTATGGGGCAGGAGATGCTTTGGGGCAGATGTGGGTCAGATCTATGGGGCAGGAGTTGCTGTGGGGCTGATGTGGGTCAGATCCTTGGGGCTGAAGCTGCTGTGGGTCATATCTATTGGGCAGCAGCTGCTTTACATATGATGTGTGTCAGATCTATGGGGCAGGAGCTGCTGCGGGGCTGATGGGGGTCAGATCTATGGGGCAGGAGCTACTGTGGGGCTGATGTTGGTCTGATCTATGGGGCAGGAGCTGCTGCGGGGCTGATTTGGGTCAGATCTGTGGGGCAGGAGCTGCTGTGGGGCTGATGTTTGTTAGATCTATGGGGCAGGAGCTCTTGTGGGGCTGATGGGGGTCAGATCTATGGGGCAGGAACTACTGTGGTGCTGATGGGGGTCAGATCTGTGGGGCAGGAGCTTTTGTGGGGCTGATGTTGGTCTGAACTATGGGGCAGGAGCTGCTGTGATACAGATGTGGGTCAGATCTATGGGGCAGGAGTTGCTGTGGGGCTGATGTGGGTCAGATCCTTGGGGCTGAAGCTGCTGTGGGTCATATCTATTGGGCAGCAGCTGCTTTACATATCATGTGTGTCAGATCTATGGGGCAGGAGCTGCTGTGGGGCTGATGTGGGTTAGATCTATGGGGCAGGAGCTGTTGTGGGGCTGATGGAGGTCAGATCTATGGGGCAGGAGCTACTGTGGGGCTGATGTGGGTCAGATCTATGGGGCAGCAGCTGTTGTGGGGCTGATGGGGGTCAGATCTATGGGGCAGCAGCTTCTGTGGGGCTGATGTGGGTCATATCTATGGGGCAGGAGCTACTGTGGGGCTGATGTTGGTCTGATCTATGGGGCAGGAGCTGCTGTGCGACAGATTTGGGTCAGATCTATGGGGCAGGTGCTGCTGTGCGACATATGTGGGACAGATCTATGGGGCAGGATCTGCTGTGGGGCTGATGTTGGTCTGATCTATGGGGCAGGAGCTGCTGTGGGGCAGATTTGGGTCAGATCTATGGGGCAGGTGCTGCTGTGCGACATATGTGGGACAGATCTATGGGGCAGGATCTGCTGTGGGGCTGATGTTGGTCTGATCTATGGGGCAGGAGCTGCTGTGGGGCAGATTTGGGTCAGATCTATGGGGCAGGAGCTGCAGTGGAGATGATGTACGTCAGATCTATGGGGCAGGAGCTGCTGTGGGGCTGCTGTGGGTTAGATCTATGGGGCAGGAGCTGTTGTGGGTCATATCTATTGGACAGCAGCTGCTTTACATATGATGTGTGTCAGATCTATGGGGCCGGAGCTGCTGTGGGGCTGATGTGGGTCAGATCCTTGGAACTGAAGCTGCTGTGGGTCATATCTATTGGGCAGCAGCTGCTTTACATATGATGTGTGTCAGATCTATGGGGCAGGAGCTGTTGTGGGGCTGATGGGGGTCAGATCTATGGGTCAGGAGCTACTGTGGGGCTGATGTTGGTCTGATCTATGGGGCAGGAGCTGCTGTGCGACAGATGTGGGTCAGATCTATGGGGCAGGAGCTGCTGTGGGGCTGATGTGGGTCAGATATATAGGGCAGGAGCTGCTGTGCGACAGATGTGGGTCAGATCTATGGGGCAGGAGCTGCTGTGGGGCTGATGTGGGTCAGATCCTTGGAACTGAAGCTGCTGTGGGTCATATCTATTGGGCAGCAGCTGCTTTACATATGATGTGTGTCAGATCTATGGGGCAGGAGCTGTTGTGGGGCTGATGGGGGTCAGATCTATGGGGCAGGAGCTACTGTGGGGCTGATGTTGGTCTGATCTATGGGGCAGGAGCTGCTGTGCGACAGATGTGGGTCAGATCTATGGGGCAGGTGCTGCTGTGCGACATATGTGGGTCAGATCTATGGGGCAGGAGCTGCTGTGGGGCTGATGTGGGAAAGATCTATGGGGCAGGAGATGCTTTGGGGCAGATGTGGGTCAGATCTATGGGGCAGGAGCTGCTGTGGGGCTGATGTGGGTCAGATCCTTTGGGCTGAAGCTGCTGTGGGTCATATCTATTGGGCAGCAGCTGCTTTACATATGATGTGTGTCAGATCTATGGGGCAGGAGCTGTTGTGGGGCTGATGTTGGTCTGATCTATGGGGCAGGAGCTGTTGTGGGGCTGATGGGGGTCAGATCTATGGGGCAGGAGCTACTGTGGGGCTGATGGTGGTCAGATCTATGGGGCAGGAGCTGCTGCGGGGCTGATGTGGGTTAGATCTATGGGGCAGGAGCTGTTGTGGGGCTGATGGGGGTCAGATCTATGGGGCAGGAGCGACTGTGGGTCAGATCTGTGGGTCAAATCTATGGGGCAGAGCTGCTCTTGGGAACATGTGGGTCAGATCTATGGGGCAGGAGCTGCTGTGGGGCTGATGTGGGTCAGATCTATAGGGCAGGAGCTGCTGTGCGACAGATGTGAGTCAGATCTACGGGGCAGGAGCTGCTGTGGGGCTGATGTGGGACAGATCTATGGGGCAGGAGCTGCTGTGGGGCTGATGTGGGTCAGATCCTTGGGGCTGAATCTGCTGTGGGTCATATCTATTGGGCAGCAGCTGCTTTACATATGATGTGTGTCAGATCTAAAGGGCAGGAGCTGCTGTGGGGCTGCTGTGGGTTAGATCTATGGGGCAGGAGCTGTTGTGGGTCATATCTATTGGGCAGCAGCTGCTTTACATATGATGTGTGTCAGATCTATTGGGCCGGAGCTGCTGTGGGGCTGATGTGGGTTAGATCTATAGGGCAGGAGCTGCTGTGCGACAGATGTGGGTCAGATCTATGGGGCAGGAGCTGCTGTGGGGCTGATGTGGGAAAGATCTATGGGGCAGGAGATGCTTTGGGGCAGATGTGGGTCAGATCTATGGGGCAGGAGCTGCTGTGGGGCTGATGTGGGTCAGATCCTTTGGGCTGAAGCTGCTGTGGGTCATATCTATTGGGCAGCAGCTGCTTTACATATGATGTGTGTCAGATCTATGGGGCAGGAGCTGCTGTGGGGCTGATGTGGGTTAGATCTATGGGGCAGGAGCTGTTGTGGGGCTGATGGAGGTCAGATCTATGGGGCAGGAGCTACTGTGGGGCTGATGGGGGTCAGATCTATTTGGCAGCAGCTGTTGTGGGGCTGATGGGGGTCAGATCTATGGGGCAGCAGCTTCTGTGGGGCTGATGTGGGTCATATCTATGGGGCAGGAGCTACTGTGGGGCTGATGTTGGTCTGATCTATGGGGCAGGAGCTGCTGTGCGACAGATGTGGGTCAGATCTATGGGGCAGGTGCTGCTGTGCGACATATGTGGGACAGATCTATGGGGCAGGATCTGCTGTGGGGCTGATGTTGGTCTGATCTATGGGGCAGGAGCTGCTGTGGGGCAGATTTGGGTCAGATCTATGGGGCAGGAGCTGCAGTGGAGATGATGTACGTCAGATCTATGGGGCAGGAGCTGCTGTGGGGCTGCTGTGGGTTAGATCTATGGGGCAGGAGCTGTTGTGGGTCATATCTATTGGACAGCAGCTGCTTTACTTATGATGTGTGTCAGATCTATGGGGCCGGAGCTGCTGTGGGGCTGATGTGGGTTAGATCTATAGGCCAGGAGCTGCTGTGCGACAGATGTGGGTCAGATCTATGGGGCAGAGCTGCTCTTAGGAACATGTGGGTCAGATCTATGGGGCAGGATCTGCTGTGGGGCTGATGTGGGTCAGATATATAGGGCAGGAGCTGCTGTGCGACAGATGTGGGTCAGATCTATGGGGCAGGAGCTGCTGTGGGGCTGATGTGGGTCAGATCCTTGGAACTGAAGCTGCTGTGGGTCATATCTATTGGGCAGCAGCTGCTTTACATATGATGTGTGTCAGATCTATGGGGCAGGAGCTGTTGTGGGGCTGATGGGGGTCAGATCTATGGGGCAGGAGCTACTGTGGGGCTGATGTTGGTCTGATCTATGGGGCAGGAGCTGCTGTGCGACAGATGTGGGTCAGATCTATGGGGCAGGTGCTGCTGTGCGACATATGTGGGTCAGATCTATGGGGCAGGAGCTGCTGTGGGGCTGATGTGGGAAAGATCTATGGGGCAGGAGATGCTTTGGGGCAGATGTGGGTCAGATCTATGGGGCAGGAGCTGCTGTGGGGCTGATGTGGGTCAGATCCTTTGGGCTGAAGCTGCTGTGGGTCATATCTATTGGGCAGCAGCTGCTTTACATATGATGTGTGTCAGATCTATGGGGCAGGAGCTGTTGTGGGGCTGATGTTGGTCTGATCTATGGGGCAGGAGCTGTTGTGGGGCTGATGGGGGTCAGATCTATGGGGCAGGAGCTACTGTGGGGCTGATGGGGGTCAGATCTATGGGGCAGGAGCTGCTGCGGGGCTGATGTGGGTTAGATCTATGGGGCAGGAGCTGTTGTGGGGCTGATGGGGGTCAGATCTATGGGGCAGGAGCGACTGTGGGTCAGATCTGTTGGTCAAATCTATGGGGCAGAGCTGCTCTTGGGAACATGTGGGTCAGATCTATGGGGCAGGATCTGCTGTGGGGCTGATGTGGGTCAGATCTATAGGGCAGGAGCTGCTGTGCGACAGATGTGAGTCAGATCTACGGGGCAGGAGCTACTGTGGGGCTGATGTCGGACAGATCTATGGGGCAGGAGTTGCTGTGGGGCTGATGTGGGTCAGATCCTTGGGGCTGAAGCTGCTGTGGGTCTTATCTATTGGGCAGTAGCTGCTTTACATATGATGTGTGTCAGATCTAAAGGGCAGGAGCTGCTGTGGGGCTGCTGTGGGTTAGATCTATGGGGCAGGAGCTGTTGTGGGTCATATCTATTGGGCAGCAGCTGCTTTACATATGATGTGTGTCAGATCTATGGGGCCGGAGCTGCTGTGGGGCTGATGTGGGTTAGATCTATAGGGCAGGAGCTGCTGTGCGACAGATGTGGGTCAGATCTATGGGGCAGAGCTGCTCTTGGGAACATGTGGGTCAGATCTATGGGGCAGGAGCTGCTGTGGGGCTGATGTGGGTCAGATGTATAGGGCAGGAGCTGCTGTGCGACAGATGTGGGTCAGATCTATGGGGCAGGAGCTGCTGTGGGGCTGATGTGGGTCAGATCCTTGGAACTGAAGCTGCTGTGGGTCATATCTATTGGGCAGCAGCTGCTTTACATATGATGTGTGTCAGATCTATGGGGCAGGAGCTGCTGTGGGGCTGATGTGGGTTAGATCTATGGGGCAGGAGCTGTTGTGGGGCTGATGGGGGTCAGATCTATGGGGCAGGAGCTGCTGTGGGGCTGATGTGGGTTAGATCTATGGGGCAGGAGCTGTTGTGGGGCTGATGGGGGTCAGATCTATGGGGCAGGAGCTGCTGTGGGGCTGATGTTGGTCTGATCTATGGGGCAGGAGCTGCTGTGCGACAGATGTGGGTCAGATCTATGGGGCAGGTGCTGCTGTGCGACATATGTGGGTCAGATCTATGGGGCAGGATCTGCTGTGGGGCTGATGTGGGAAAGATCTATGGGGCAGGAGATGCTTTGGGGCAGATGTGGGTCAGATCTATGGTGCAGGAGCTGCTGTGGGGCTGATGTGGGTCAGATCCTTTGGGCTGAAGCTGCTGTGGGTCATATCTATTGGGGAGCAGCTGCTTTACATATGATGTGTGTCAGATCTATGGGGCAGGAGCTGCTGTGGGGCTGATGTGGGTTAGATCTATGGGGCAGGAGCTGTTGTGGGGCTGATGGGGGTCAGATCTATGGGGCAGGAGCGACTGTGGGTCAGATCTGTGGGTCAAATCAATGGGGCAGAGCTGCTCTTGGGAACATGTGGGTCAGATCTATGGGGCAGGAGCTGCTGTGGGGCTGATGTGGGTCAGATCTATAGGGCAGGAGCTGCTGTGCGACAGATGTGGGTCAGATCTATGGGGCAGGAGCTGCTGTGGGGCTGATGTGGGACAGATCTATGGGGCAGGAGTTGCTGTGGGGCTGATGTGGGTCAGATCCTTGGGGCTGAAGCTGCTGTGGGTCATATCTATTTGGCAGCAGCTGCTTTACATATGATGTGTGTCAGATCTAAGGGGCAGGAGCTGCTGTGGGGCTGATGTGGGTTAGATCTATGGGGCAGGAGCTGTTGTGGGGCTGATGGGGGTCAGATCTATGGGGCAGGAGCTGCTGTGGGGCTGATGTGGGTAAGATCTATGGGGCAGCAGCTGTTGTGAGGCTGATGGGGGTCAGATCTATGGGGCAGGAGCTACTGTGGGGCTGATGGGGGTCAGATCTATGGGGCAGGAGCTACTGTGGGGATGATGTTGGTCTGATCTATGGGGCAGGAGCTGCTGTGCGACAGATGTGGGTCAGATCTATGGGGCAGGTGCTGCTGTGCGACATATGTGGGTCAGATCTATGGGGCAGGATCTGCTGTGGGGCTGATGTGGGAAAGATCTATGGGACAGGAGAAGCTTTGGGGCAGATGTGGGTCAGATCTATGGGGCAGGAGTTGCTGTGGGGCTGATGTGGATCAGATCCTTGGGGCTGAAGCTGCTATGGGTCATATCTATGGGGCAGCAGCTGCTTTACATATGATGTGTGTCAGATCTATGGGGCAGGAGCTGCTGTGGGGCTGATGTGGGTTAGATCTATGGGGCAGGAGCTGTTGTGGGGCTGATGGATGTCAGATCTATGGGGCAGGAGCTGTTGTGGGGCTGATGGTGGTCAGATCTATGGGGCAGGAGCTGCTGTGGGGCTGATGTGGGTTAGATCTATGGGGCAGGAGCTGTTGTGGGGCTGATGTGGGTCAGATCTATGGGGCAGGAGCTACTGTGTGGCTGATGGGGGTCAGATCTATGGGGCAGGAGCTCCTGTGGGGCTGATGTTGGTCTGATCTATGGGGCAGGAGCTGCTGTGCGACAGATGTGGGTCAGATCTATGGGGCAGGATCTGCTGTGGGGCTGATGTGGGAACGATCTATGGGGCGGGAGTTGCTGTGGGCCATATGTCGGTCTGATCTATGCGGCAGGAGCTGCTGTGGGGCTGCTGTGGGTTAGATCTATGGGGCAGGAGCTGTTGTGGGTCATATCTATTGAGCGGCAGCTGCTTTAAATATGATGTGTGTCAGATCTATGGGGCCGGAGCTGCTGTGGGGCTGATGTGGGTTAGTTCTATAGGGCAGGAGCTGCTGTGCGACAGATGTGGGTCAGATCTATGGGGCAGAGCTGCTCTTGGGAACATGTGGGTCAGATCTATGGGGCAGGATCTGCTGTGGGGCTGATGTGGGTCAGATCTATAGGGCAGGAGCTGCTGTGCGACAGATGTGGGTCAGATCTATGGGGCAGGAGCTGCTGTGGGGCTGATGTGGGTCAGATCCTTGGGGCTGAAGCTGCTGTGGGTCATATCTATTGGGCAGCAGCTGCTATACATATGATGTGTGTCAGATCTATGGGGCAGGAGCTGCTGTGGGGCTGATGTGGGTTAGATCTATTGGGCAGGAGCTGTTGTGGGGCTGATGGGGGTCAGATCTATGGGGCAGGAGCTGCTTTGGAGCTTATGGGGGTCAGATCTATGGGGCAGGAGCTGCTATGGTGCAGATGTTGGTCAGATCTATGGGGCAGGAGCTGCTGTGTGGCAGATGTGGGTCAGATCTATGGTGTAGGAGCTGCTGTGGGGCTGATGTGGGTCAGATCTATGGGGCAGGAGCTGCTGTGGGGCAGATTTGGGTCAGATCTATGGGGCAGGAGCTGCAGTGGAGATGATGTACTTCAGATCTATGGGGCAGGAGCTGCTGTGGGGCTGCTGTGGGTTAGATCTATAGGGCAGGAGCTGCTGTGCGACAGATGTGGGTCAGATCTATGGGGCAGAGCTGCTCTTGGGAACATGTGGGTCACATCTATGGGGCAGGAGCTGCTGTGGGGCTGATGTGGGTCAGATCTATGGGGCAGGAGCTGCTGTGGGGCTGATGTGGGTCAGATCTATAGGGCAGGAGCTGCAGTGCGACAGATGTGGGTCACATCTATGGGGCAGGAGCTGCTGTGGGGCTGATGTGGGTCAGATCTATAGGGCAGGAGCTGCTGTGCGACAGATGTGTGTCAGATCTATGGGGCAGGAGCTGTTGTGGGGCTGATGGGGGTCAGATCTATGGGGCAGGAGCTGCTGTGGGGCTGATGGGGGTCAGATCTATGGGGCAGGAGCTACTGTGGGGCTGATGGGGGTCAGATCTATGGGGCAGGAGCTACTGTGGGGCTGATGTTGGTCTGATCTATGGGGCAGGAGCTGCTGTGCGACAGATATTGGTCAGATCTATGGGGCAGAGCTGCTCTTGGGAACATGTGGGTCAGATCTATGGGGCAGGAGCTGCTGTGGGGCTGATGTTGGTCAGATCTATGGGGCAGGAGCTGCTGTGGGGCTGATGTGGGTCAGATCCTTGGGGCTGAAGCTGCTGTGGGTCATATCTATTGGGCAGCAGCTGCTTTACATATGATGTGTGTCAGATCTATGGGGCAGGAGCTGCTGTGAGGCTGATGTGGGTTAGATCTATGGGGCAGGAGCTGTTGTGGGGCTGATGGAGGTCAGATCTCTGGGGCAGGAGCTGCTGTGGGGCTGATGGGGGTCAGATCTATGGGGCAGGACCTACTGTGAGGCTGATGGGGCTCAGATCTATGGGTCAGGAGCTACTGTGGGGCTGATGTTGGTCTGATCTATGGGGCAGGAGCTGCTGTGCGACAGATGTGGGTCAGATCTATGGGGCAGGTGCTGCTGTGCGACATATGTGGGTCAGATCTATGGGGCAGGATCTGCTGTGGGGCTGATGTGGGAAAGATCTATGGGGCAGGAGATGCTTTGGGGCAGATGTGGGTCAGATCTATGGTGCAGGAGCTGCTGTGGGGCTGATGTGGGTCATATCTATTGGGCAGCAGCTGCTTTACATATGATGTGTGTCAGATCTATGGGGCAGGAGCTGCTGTGGGGCTGATGTGGGTTAGATCTATGGGGCAGGAGCTGTTGTGGGGCTGATGGGGGTCAGATCTATGGGGCAGGATCTGCTGTGGGGCTGATGTGGGAAAGATCTATGGGGCAGGAGCTGTTGTGGGGCTGATGGGGGTCAGATCTATGGGGCAGGAGCTACTGTGGGGCTGATGTTAATCTGATCTATGGGGCAGTAGCTGCTGCGGGGCTGATTTGGGTCAGATCTATGGGGCAGGAGCTGATGTGGGGCTGATGTGGGTTAGATCTATGGGGCAGGAGCTGTTGTGGGGCTGATGGGGGTCAGATCTATGGGGCAGGAGCTGCTGTGGGGCTGATGTGGGAAAGATCTATGGGGCAGGAGATGCTTTGGGGCAGATGTGGGTCAGATCTATGGGGCAGGAGTTGCTTTGGGGCTGATGTGGGTCAGATACTTGGGGCTGAAGCTGCTGTGGGTCATATCTATTGGGCAGCAGCTGCATTACATATGATGTGTGTCAGATCTATGGGGCAGGAGCTGCTGTGGGGCTGATGTGGGTTAGATCTATGGGGCAGGAGCTGTTGTGGGGCTGATGGGGGTCAGATCTATGGGGCAGGAGCTACTGTGGGGCTGATGTTGGTCTGATCTATGGGGCAGGAGCTGCTGCGGGGCTGATTTGGGTCAGATCTATGGGGCAGGAGCTGCTGTGGGGCTGATGTGGGTGAGATCTATGGGGCAGGAGCTGTTGTGGGGCTGATGGGGGTCAGATCTATGGGGCAGGAGCTACTGTGGGGCTGATGTGGGTCAAATCAATGGGGCAGAGCTGCTCTTGGGAACATGTGGGTCAGATCTATGGGGCAGGAGCTACTGTGGGGCTGATGTGGGTAGATATATGGGGCAGGAGCTGCTGTGTGACAGATGTGGGTCAGATCTATGGGGCAGGAGCTGCTGTGGGGCTGATGTGGGTCAGATCCTTGGGGCTGAAGCTGCTGTGGGTCATATCTATTGGGCAGCAGCTGCTTTACATATGATGTGTGTCAGATCTATGGGGCAGGAGCTTCTGTGGGGCTGATGTGGGTTAGATCTATGGGGCAGGAGCTGTTGTGGGGCTGATGGGGGTCAGATCTATGGGGCAGGAGCTGCTCTGGGGCTGATGGGGGTCAGATCTATTGGGCAGGAGCTGCTGTGGGGCTGATGGGGGTCAGATCTATGGGGCAGGAGCTACTGTGGGGCTGATGTTGGTCTGATCTATGGGGCAGGAGCTGCTGTGCGACAGATGTGGGTCAGATCTATGGGGCAGAGCTGCTCTTGGGAACATGTGGGTCAGATCTATGGGGCAGGAGCTACTGTGGGGCTGATGTGGGTCAGATCTATAGCGCAGGAGCTGCTGTGCGACAGATGTGGGTCAGATCTATGGGGCAGGATCTGCTGTGGGGCTGATGGGGGTCAGATCTATGGGGCAGGAGCTGCTGTGGGGCTGATGGGTGTTAGATCTATGGGGCAGGAGCTACTGTGGGGCTGATTTGGGTCAGATCTATGGGGCAGGAGCTACTGTGGGGCTGATGTTGGTCTGATCTATGGGGCAGGAGCTGCTGTGCGACAGATGTGGATCAGATCTATGGGGCAGAGCTGCTCTTGGGAACATGTGGGTCAGATCTATGGGGCAGGAGCTGCTGTGGGGCTGATGTGGGTCAGATCTATGTGGCAGGAGCAGCTGTGCGACAGATGTGGGTCAGATCTATGGGGCAGGAGCTGCTGTGGGGCTGATGTGGGTCAGATCCTTGGGGCTGAAGCTGCTGTGGGTCATATCTATTGGGCAGCAGCTGCTTTACATATGATGTGTGTCAGATCTATGGGGCAGGAGCTGTTGTGGGGCTGATGTGGGTCAGATCTATGGGGCAGGAGCTGCTGTGGGGCTGATGGGGGTCAGATCTATGGGGCAGGAGCTACTGTGGGGCTGATGGGGGTCAGATCTATGGGGCAGGAGCTACTGTGGGGCTGATGTTGGTCTGATCTATGGGGCTGAAGCTGCTGTGCGACAGATGTGGGTCGGATCTATGGGGCAGGTCCTGCTGTGCGACATATGTGGGTCAGATCTATGGGGCAGGATCTGCTGTGGGGCTGATGTGGGAAAGATCTATGGGGCAGGAGATGCTTTGGGGCAGATGTGTGTCAGATCTATGGGGCAGGAGCTACTGTGGGGCTGATGTGGGTTAGATCTATGGGGCAGGAGCTGTTGTGGGGCTGATGGGGGTCAGATCTATGGGGCAGGAGCTACTGTGAGGCTGATGTTGGTCTGATCTATGGGGCAGGAGCTGCTGCGGGGCTGATTTGGGTCAGATCTATGGGGCAGGAGCTACTGTGGGGCTGATGTGGGTTAGATCTATGGGGCAGGAGCTGTTGTCGGGCTGATGGGGGTCAGATCTATGGGGCAGGAGCTACTGTGGGGCTGATGTGGGTCAAATCAATGGGGCAGAGCTGCTCTTGGGAACATGTAGGTCAGATCTATGGGGCAGGACCTGCTGTGCGGCTGATGTGGGTTAGATCTATGGGGCAGGAGCTGTTGTGGGGCTGATGTGGGTCAGATCTATGGGGCAGGAGCTGCTGTGGGTCAGACCTATGGGGCAGGAACAGATGTGGGCCTGATGTTGGTCAGATTTATGGAGCAGGAGCTGCTGTGTTGCAGATGTGGGTCAGATCTATGGTGCAGGAGCTGCTGTGGGGCAGATGTAGGGCTTATCTATGGGGCAGGAGCTGCTGTGAGGCTGATGGGTGTTAGATCTATGGGGAGGAGCTGCTGTGGTGCAGATGTGGGTCAGAGCTATGGGGCAGGAGCTGCTGTGTGGCAGATGTGGGTCAGATCTATGGTGTAGGAGCTGCTGTGGGGCTGATGTGGGTCAGATCTATGGGGCAGGAGCTGCTGTGGTTAAGATCTATTTGGCAGGATCAGCTGTGGGGCAGATTTGGGTCAGATCTATGGGGCAGGAGCTGCAGTGGAGATGATGTACGTCAGATCTATGGGGCAGGAGCTGCTGTTGGGCTGCTGTGGGTCAGATCTATGGGGCAGAGCTGCTCTTGGGAACATGTGGGTCAGATCTATGGGGCAGGAGCTGCTGTGGGGCAGATGTGGGTCAGATCTATGGGGCAGGAGCTGCTTTACATATGATGTGTGTCAGATCTATGGGGCAGGAGCTGCTGTGGGGCTGATGTGGGTTAGATCTATGGGGCAGGAGCTGTTGTGGGGCTGATAGGGGTCTGATCTATGGGTCAGGAGCTACTGTGGGGCTGATGTTGGTCTGATCTATGGGGCAGGAGCTGCTGCGGGGCTGATTTGTGTCAGATCTATGGGGCAGGAGCTGCTGTGGGGCTGATGTGGGTTAGATCTATGGGGCAGGAGCTGTTGTGGGGCTGATGGGGGTCAGATCTATGGGGCAGGAGCTACTGTGGGGCTGATGTGGGTCAAATCAATGGAGCAGAGCTGCTCTTGGGAACATGTGGGTCAGATCTATGGGGCAGGAGCTGCTGTGGGGCTGATGTGGGTCAGATCTATAGGGCAGGAGCTGCTGTGCGACAGATGTGGGTCAGATCTATGGGGTAGGAGCTGCTGTGGGGCTGATGTGGGTCAGATCTATAGGGCAGGAGCTGCTGTGGGGCTGATGAGGGTCAGATCTATGGGGCAGGAGCTGCTGTGGGGCTGATGTGGGTTAGATCTATGGGGCAGGAGCTGTTGTGGGGCTGATGTGGGTCAGATCTATAGGTCAGGAGCTGCTGTGGGGCTGATGTGGTTCAGATCTACGGGGCAGGAGCTGCTGTGCGACAGATGTGGGTCAGATCTATGGGGCAGGAGCTGCTGGGGGGCTGATGTGGGTCAGATCCTTGGGGCTGAAGCTGCTGTGGGTCATATCTATTGGGCAGCAGCTGCTTTACATATGATGTGTGTCAGATCTATGGGGCAGGAGCTGCTGTGGGGCTGATGTGGGTTAGATCTATAGGGCAGGAGCTGCTGTGCGACAGATGTGGGTCAGATCTATGGGGCAGGATCTGCTGTGGGGCTGATGGGGGTCAGATCTATAGGGCAGGAGCTGCTGTGGGGCTGATGGGGGTTAGATCTATGGGGCAGGAGCTACTGTGGGGCTGATTTGGGTCAGATCTATGGGGCAGGAGCTACTGTGGGGCTGACGTTGGTCTGATCTATGGGGCAGGAGCTGCTGTGCGACAGATGTGGGTCAGATCTATGGGGCAGGAGCTGCTGTGGGGCTGATGTGGGTCAGATCCTTGGGGCTGAAGCTGCTGTGGGTCATATCTATTGGGCAGCAGCTGCTTTACATATGATGTGTGTCAGATCTATGGGGCAGGAGCTGCTGTGGGGCTGATGTGGGTTAGATCTATGGGGCAGGAGCTGTTGTGGGGCTGATGGGGGTCAGATCTATGGGGCAGGAGCTGCTGTGGGGCTGATGGGGGTCAGATCTATGGGGCAGGAGCTACTGAGGGGCTGATGTTGGTCTGATCTATGGGGCAGGAGCTGCTGTGCGACAAATGTGGGTCAGATCTATGGGGCAGGTGCTGCTGTGCGACATATGTGGGTCAGATCTATGGGGCAGGATCTGCTGTGGGGCTTCTGTGGGTTAGATCTATAGGGCAGGAGCTGCTGTGCGACAGATGTGGGTCAGATCTATGGGGCAGAGCTGCTCTTGGGAACATGTGGGTCAGATCTATGGGGCAGGAGCTGCTGTGGGGCTGATGTGGGTCAGATCTATAGGTCAGGAGCTACTGTGCGACAGATGTGGGTCAGATCTATGGGGCAGGAGCTGCTGTGGGGCTGATGTGGGTCAGATCTATAGGGCAGGAGCTGCTGTGCGACAGATGTGTGTCAGATCTATGGGGCAGGAGCTGTTGTGGGGCTGATGGGGGTCAGATCTTTGGGGCAGGAGCTGCTGTGGGGCTAATGGGGGTCAGATCTATGGGGCAGGAGTTGCTGTGGGGCTGATGGGGCTCAGATCTATGGGGCAGGAGCTACTGTGGGGCTGATGTTGGTCTGATCTATGGGGCAGGAGCTGCTGTGCGACAGATATGGGTCAGATCTATGGGGCAGAGCTGCTCTTGGGAACATGTGGGTCAGATCTACGGGGCAGGAGCTGCTGTGGGGCTGATGTGGGTCAGATCTATGGGGCAGGAGCTGCTGTGGGGCTGATGTGGGTCAGATCCTTGGGGCTGAAGCTGCTGTGGGTCATATCTATTGGGCAGCAGCTGCTTTACATATGATGTGTGTCAGATCTATGGGGCAGGAGCTGCTGTGAGGCGGATGTGGGTTAGATCTATGGGGCAGGAGCTGTTGTGGGGCTGATGGAGGTCAGATCTCTGGGGCAGGAGCTGCTGTGGGGCTGATGTGGGAAAGATCTACGGGGCAGGAGATGCTTTGGGGCAGATGTGGGTCAGATCTATGGTGCAGGAGCTGCTGTGGGGCTGATGTGGGTCATATCTATTGGGCAGCAGCTGCTTTACATATGATGTGTGTCAGATCTATGGGGCAGGAGCTGCTGTGGGGCTGATGGGGGTCAGATCTATGGGGCAGGAGCTACTGTGGGGCTGATGGGGGTCAGATCTATGGGGCAGGAGCTACTGTGCGACAGATGTGGGTCAGATCTATGGGGCAGGTGCTGCTGTGCGACATATGTGGGTCAGATCTATGGGGCAGGATCTGCTGTGGGGCTCATGTGGGAAAGATCTATGGGGCAGGAGCTGTTGTGGGGCTGATGGGGGTCAGATCTATGGGGCAGGAGCTACTGTGGGGCTGATGTTAATCTGATCTATGGGGCAGTAGCTGCTGCGGGGCTGATTTGGGTCAGATCTATGGGGCAGGAGCTGATGTGGGGCTGATGTGGGTTAGATCTATGGGGCAGGAGCTGTTGTGGGGCTGATGGGGGTCAGATCTATGGGGCAGGAGATGCTTTGGGGCTGATGGGGGTCAGATCTATGGGGCAGGAGCTACTGTGGGGCTGATGGGGGTCAGATCTGTGGGTCAGGAGCTGTTGTGGGGCTGATGTTGGTCTGATCTATGGGGCAGGAGCTGCTGTGCGACAGATGTGGGTCAGATCTATGGGGCAGGATCTGCTGTGGGGCTGATGTGGGAAAGATCTATGGGGCAGGAGATGCTTTGGGGCAGATGTGGGTCAGATCTATGGGGCAGGAGTTGCTTTGGGGCTGATGTGGGTCAGATACTTGGGGCTGAAGCTGCTGTGGGTCATATCTATTGGGCAGCAGCTGCATTACATATGATGTGTGTCAGATCTATGGGGCAGGAGCTGCTGTGGGGCTGATGTGGGTTAGATCTATGGGGCAGGAGCTGTTGTGGGGCTGATGGGGGTCAGATCTATGGGGCAGGAGCTACTGTGGGGCTGATGTTGGTCTGATCTATGGGGCAGGAGCTGCTGCGGGGCTGATTTGGGTCAGATCTATGGGGCAGGAGCTGCTGTGGGGCTGATGTGGGTGAGATCTATGGGGCAGGAGCTGTTGTGGGGCTGATGGGGGTCAGATCTATGGGGCAGGAGCTACTGTGGGGCTGATGTGGGTCAAATCAATGGGGCAGAGCTGCTCTTGGGAACATGTGGGTCAGATCTATGGGGCAGGAGCTACTGTGGGGCTGATGTGGGTAGATATATGGGGCAGGAGCTGCTGTGTGACAGATGTGTGTCAGATCTATGGGGCAGGAGCTGTTGTGGGGCTGATGGGGGTCAGATCTATGGGGCAGGAGCTGCTCTGGGGCTGATGGGGGTCAGATCTATGGGGCAGGAGCTGCTGTGGGGCTGATGGGGGTCAGATCTATGGGGCAGGAGCTACTGTGGGGCTGATGTTGGTCTGATCTATGGGGCAGGAGCTGCTGTGCGACAGATGTGGGTCAGATCTATGGGGCAGAGCTGCTCTTGGGAACATGTGGGTCAGATCTATGGGGCAGGAGTTGCTGTGGGGATGATGTGGGTCAGATCCTTGGGGCTGAAGCTGCTGTGGGTCATATCTATTGAGCAGCAGCTGCTTTACATATGATGTGTGTCAGATCTATGGGGCAGGAGCTGCTGTGGGGCTGATGTGGGTCAGATCTATAGGGCAGGAGCTGCTGTGCGACAGATGTGGGTCAGATCTATGGGGCAGGATCTGCTGTGGGGCTGATGGGGGTCAGATCTATGGGGCAGGAGCTGCTGTGGGGCTGATGGTGGTTAGATCTATGGGGCAGGAGCTACTGTGGGGCTGATTTGGGTCAGATCTATGGGGCAGGAGCTACTGTGGGGCTGATGTTGGTCTGATCTATGGGGCAGGAGCTGCTGTGCGACAGATGTGGGTCAGATCTATGGGGCAGAGCTGCTCTTGGGAACATGTGGGTCAGATCTATGGGGCAGGAGCTGCTGTGGGGCTGATGTGGGTCAGATCTATGGGGCAGGAGCTGCTGTGGGGCTGATGTGGGTCAGATCTATGTGGCAGGAGCTGCTGTGCGACAGATTTGGGTCAGATACTTGGGGCTGAAGCTGCTGTGGGTCATATCTACTGGGCAGCAGCTGCATTACATATGATGTGTGTCAGATCTATGGGGCAGGAGCTGCTGTGGGGCTGATGTGGGTTAGATCTATGGGGCAGGAGCTGTTGTGGGGCTGATGGGGGTCAGATCTATGGGGCAGGAGCTACTGTGGGGCTGATGTTGGTCTGATCTATGGGGCAGGAGCTGCTGCGGGGCTGATTTGGGTCAGATCTATGGGGCAGGAGCTGCTGTGGGGCTGATGTGGGTGAGATCTATGGGGCAGGAGCTGTTGTGGGGCTGATGGGGGTCAGATCTATGGGGCAGGAGCTACTGTGGGGCTGATGTGGGTCAAATCAATGGGGCAGAGCTGCTCTTGGGAACATGTGGGTCAGATCTATGGGGCAGGAGCTACTGTGGGGCTGATGTGGGTAGATATATGGGGCAGGAGCTGCTGTGTGACAGATGTGGGTCAGATCTATGGGGCAGGAGCTGCTGTGGGGCTGATGTGGGTCAGATCCTTGGGGCTGAAGCTGCTGTGGGTCATATCTATTGGGCAGCAGCTGCTTTACATATGATGTGTGTCAGATCTATGGGGCAGGAGCTTCTGTGGGGCTGATGTGGGATAGATCTATGGGGCAGGAGCTGTTGTGGGGCTGATGGGGGTCAGATCTATGGGGCAGGAGGTGCTCTGGGGCTGATGGGGGTCAGATCTATGGGGCAGGAGCTGCTGTGGGGCTGATGGGGGTCAGATCTATGGGGCAGGAGCTACTGTGGGGCTGATGTTGGTCTGATCTATGGGGCAGGAGCTGCTGTGCGACAGATGTGGGTCAGATCTATGGGGCAGAGCTGCTCTTGGGAACATGTGGGTCAGATCTATGGGGCAGGAGTTGCTGTGGGGATGATGTGGGTCAGATCCTTGGGGCTGAAGCTGCTGTGGGTCATATCTATTGGGCAGCAGCTGCTTTACATATGATGTGTGTCAGATCTATGGGGCAGGAGCTGCTGTGGGGCTGATGTGGGTCAGATCTATAGGGCAGGAGCTGCTGTGCGACAGATGTGGGTCAGATCTATGGGGCAGGATCTGCTGTGGGGCTGATGGGGGTCAGATCTATGGGGCAGGAGCTGCTGTGGGGCTGATGGGGGTTAGATCTATGGGGCAGGAGCTACTGTGGGGCTGATTTGGGTCAGATCTATGGGGCAGGAGCTACTGTGGGGCTGATGTTGGTCTGATCTATGGGGCAGGAGCTGCTGTGCGACAGATGTGGGTCAGATCTATGGGGCAGAGCTGCTCTTGGGAACATGTGGGTCAGATCTATGGGGCAGGAGCTGCTGTGGGGCTGATGTGGGTCAGATCTATGTGGCAGGAGCTGCTGTGCGACAGATGTGGGTGAGATCTATGGGGCAGGAGCTGCTGTGGGGCTGATGTGGGTCAGATCCTTGGGGCTGAAGCTGCTGTGGGTCATATCTATTGGGCAGCAGCTGCTTTACATATGATGTGTGTCAGATCTATGGGGCAGGAGCTGCTGTTGGGCTGATGGGGGTCAGATCTATGGGGCAGGAGCTACTGTGGGGCTGATGGGGGTCAGATCTATGGGGCAGGAGCTACTGTGGGGCTGATGTTGGTCTGATCTATGGGGCTGAAGCTGCTGTGCGACAGATGTGGGTCGGATCTATGGGGCAGGTCCTGCTGTGCGACATATGTGGGTCAGATCTATGGGGCAGGATCTGCTGTGGGGCTGATGTGGGAAAGATCTATGGGGCAGGAGATGCTTTGGGGCAGATGTGTGTCAGATCTATGGGGCAGGAGCTACTGTGGGGCTGATGTGGGTTAGATCTATGGGGCAGGAGCTGTTGTGGGGCTGATGGGGGTCAGATCTATGGGGCAGGAGCTACTGTGAGGCTGATGTTGGTCTGATCTATGGGGCAGGAGCTGCTGCGGGGCTGATTTGGGTCAGATCTATGGGGCAGGAGCTACTGTGGGGCTGATGTGGGTTAGATCTATGGGGCAGGAGCTGTTGTGGGGCTGATGGGGGTCAGATCTATGGGGCAGGAGCTACTGTGGGGCTGATGTGGGTCAAATCAATGGGGCAGAGCTGCTCTTGGGAACATGTGGGTCAGATCTATGGGGCAGGACCTGCTGTGCGGCTGATGTGGGTTAGATCTATGGGGCAGGAGCTGTTGTGGGGCTGATGTGGGTCAGATCTATGGGGCAGGAGCTGCTGTGGGGCAGATGTAGGGCTTATCTATGGGGCAGGAGCTGCTGTGAGGCTGATGGGTGTTAGATCTATGGGGAGGAGCTGCTGTGGTGCAGATGTGGGTCAGAGCTATGGGGCAGGAGCTGCTGTGTGGCAGATGTGGGTCAGATCTATGGTGTAGGAGCTGCTGTGGGGCTGATGTGGGTCAGATCTATGGGGCAGGAGCTGCTGTGGTTAAGATCTATTTGGCAGGATCAGCTGTGGGGCAGATTTGGGTCAGATCTATGGGGCAGGAGCTGCAGTGGAGATGATGTACGTCAGATCTATGGGGCAGGAGCTGCTGTTGGGCTGCTGTGGGTCAGATCTATGGGGCAGAGCTGCTCTTGGGAACATGTGGGTCAGATCTATGGGGCAGGAGCTGCTGTGGGGCAGATGTGGGTCAGATCTATGGGGCAGGAGCTGCTTTACATATGATGTGTGTCAGATCTATGGGGCAGGAGCTGCTGTGGGGCTGATGTGGGTTAGATCTATGGGGCAGGAGCTGTTGTGGGGCTGATAGGGGTCTGATCTATGGGTCAGGAGCTACTGTGGGGCTGATGTTGGTCTGATCTATGGGGCAGGAGCTGCTGCGGGGATGATTTGTGTCAGATCTATGGGGCAGGAGCTGCTGTGGGGCTGATGTGGGTTAGATCTATGGGGCTGGAGCTGTTGTGGGGCTGATGGGGGTCAGATCTATGGGGCAGGAGCTACTGTGGGGCTGATGTGGGTCAAATCAATGGAGCAGAGCTGCTCTTGGGAACATGTGGGTCAGATCTATGGGGCAGGAGCTGCTGTGGGGCTGATGTGGGTCAGATCTATAGGGCAGGAGCTGCTGTGCGACAGATGTGGGTCAGATCTATGGGGTAGGAGCTGCTGTGGGGCTGATGTGGGTCAGATCTATAGGGCAGGAGCTGCTGTGGGGCTGATGAGGGTCAGATCTATGGGGCAGGAGCTGCTGTGGGGCTGATGTGGGTTAGATCTATGGGGCAGGAGCTGTTGTGGGGCTGATGTGGGTCAGATCTATAGGTCAGGAGCTGCTGTGGGGCTGATGTGGTTCAGATCTACGGGGCAGGAGCTGCTGTGCGACAGATGTGGGTCAGATCTATGGGGCAGGAGCTGCTGGGGGGCTGATGTGGGTCAGATCCTTCGGGCTGAAGCTGCTGTGGGTCATATCTATTGGGCAGCAGCTGCTTTACATATGATGTGTGTCAGATCTATGGGGCAGGAGCTGCTGTGGGGCTGATGTGGGTTAGATCTATAGGGCAGGAGCTGCTGTGCGACAGATGTGGGTCAGATCTATGGGGCAGGATCTGCTGTGGGGCTGATGGGGGTCAGATCTATGGGGCAGGAGCTGCTGTGGGGCTGATGGGGGTTAGATCTATGGGGCAGGAGCTACTGTGGGGCTGATTTGGGTCAGATCTATGGGGCAGGAGCTACTGTGGGGCTGATGTTGGTCTGATCTATGGGGCAGGAGCTGCTGTGCGACAGATGTGGGTCAGATCTATGGGGCAGAGCTGCTCTTGGGAACATGTGGGTCAGATCTATGGGGCAGGAGCTGCTGTGGGGCTGATGTGGGTCACATCTATAGGGCAGGAGCTGCTGTGCGACAGATGTGGGTCAGATCTATGGGGCAGGAGCTGCTGTGGGGCTGATGTGGGTCAGATCCTTGGGGCTGAAGCTGCTGCGGTTCATATCTATTGGGCAGCAGCTGCTTTACATATGATGTGTGTCAGATCTATGGGGCAGGAGCTGCTGTGGGGCTGATGTGGGTTAGATCTATGGGGCAGGAGCTGTTGTGGGGCTGATGGGGGTCAGATCTATGGGGCAGGAGCTGCTGTGGGGCTGATGGGGGTCAGATCTATGGGGCCGGAGCTACTGTGGGGCTGATGGGGGTCAGATCTATGGGGCAGGAGCTACTGTGGGGCTGATGTTGGTCTGATCTATGGGGCTGAAGCTGCTGTGCAACAGATGTGGGTCGGATCTATGGGGCAGGTCCTGCTTTGCGACATATGTGGGTCAGATCTATGGGGCAGGATCTGCTGTGGGGCTGATGTGGGAAAGATCTATGGGGCAGGAGATGCTTTGGGGCAGATGTGTGTCAGATCTATGGGGCAGGAGCTACTGTGGGGCTGATGTGGGTTAGATCTATGGGGCAGGAGCTGTTGTGGGGCTGATGGGGGTCAGATCTATGGGGCAGGAGTTACTGTGGGGCTGATGTTGGTCTGATCTATGGGGCAGGAGCTGCTGCGGGGCTGATTTGGGTCAGATCTATGGGGCAGGAGCTGCTGTGGGGCTGATGTGGGTTAGATCTATGGAGCAGGAGCTGTTGTGGGGCTGATAGGGGTCTGATCTATGGGTCAGGAGCTACTGTGGGGCTGATGTTGGTCTGATCTATGGGGCAGGAGCTGCTGCGGGGCTGATTTGTGTCAGATCTATGGGGCAGGAGCTGCTGTGGGGCTGATGTGGGTTAGATCTATGGGGCTGGAGCTGTTGTGGGGCTGATGGGGGTCAGATCTATGGGGCAGGAGCTACTGTGGGGCTGATGTGGGTCAAATCAATGGAGCAGAGCTGCTCTTGGGAACATGTGGGTCAGATCTATGGGGCAGGAGCTGCTGTGGGGCTGATGTGGGTCAGATCTATAGGGCAGGAGCTGCTGTGCGACAGATGTGGGTCAGATCTATGGGGTAGGAGCTGCTGTGGGGCTGATGTGGGTCAGATCTATAGGGCAGGAGCTGCTGTGGGGCTGATGAGGGTCAGATCTATGGGGCAGGAGCTGCTGTGGGGCTGATGTGGGTTAGATCTATGGGGCAGGAGCTGTTGTGGGGCTGATGTGGGTCAGATCTATAGGTCAGGAGCTGCTGTGGGGCTGATGTGGTTCAGATCTACGGGGCAGGAGCTGCTGTGCGACAGATGTGGGTCAGATCTATGGGGCAGGAGCTGCTGGGGGGCTGATGTGGGTCAGATCCTTCGGGCTGAAGCTGCTGTGGGTCATATCTATTGGGCAGCAGCTGCTTTACATATGATGTGTGTCAGATCTATGGGGCAGGAGCTGCTGTGGGGCTGATGTGGGTTAGATCTATAGGGCAGGAGCTGCTGTGCGACAGATGTGGGTCAGATCTATGGGGCAGGATCTGCTGTGGGGCTGATGGGGGTCAGATCTATGGGGCAGGAGCTGCTGTGGGGCTGATGGGGGTTAGATCTATGGGGCAGGAGCTACTGTGGGGCTGATTTGGGTCAGATCTATGGGGCAGGAGCTACTGTGGGGCTGATGTTGGTCTGATCTATGGGGCAGGAGCTGCTGTGCGACAGATGTGGGTCAGATCTATGGGGCAGAGCTGCTCTTGGGAACATGTGGGTCAGATCTATGGGGCAGGAGCTGCTGTGGGGCTGATGTGGGTCACATCTATAGGGCAGGAGCTGCTGTGCGACAGATGTGGGTCAGATCTATGGGGCAGGAGCTGCTGTGGGGCTGATGTGGGTCAGATCCTTGGGGCTGAAGCTGCTGTGGTTCATATCTATTGGGCAGCAGCTGCTTTACATATGATGTGTGTCAGATCTATGGGGCAGGAGCTGCTGTGGGGCTGATGTGGGTTAGATCTATGGGGCAGGAGCTGTTGTGGGGCTGATGGGGGTCAGATCTATGGGGCAGGAGCTGCTGTGGGGCTGATGGGGGTCAGATCTATGGGGCCGGAGCTACTGTGGGGCTGATGGGGGTCAGATCTATGGGGCAGGAGCTACTGTGGGGCTGATGTTGGTCTGATCTATGGGGCTGAAGCTGCTGTGCAACAGATGTGGGTCGGATCTATGGGGCAGGTCCTGCTTTGCGACATATGTGGGTCAGATCTATGGGGCAGGATCTGCTGTGGGGCTGATGTGGGAAAGATCTATGGGGCAGGAGATGCTTTGGGGCAGATGTGTGTCAGATCTATGGGGCAGGAGCTACTGTGGGGCTGATGTGGGTTAGATCTATGGGGCAGGAGCTGTTGTGGGGCTGATGGGGGTCAGATCTATGGGGCAGGAGTTACTGTGGGGCTGATGTTGGTCTGATCTATGGGGCAGGAGCTGCTGCGGGGCTGATTTGGGTCAGATCTATGGGGCAGGAGCTACTGTGGGGCTGATGTGGGTTAGATCTATGGGGCAGGAGCTGTTGTGGGGCTGATGGGGGTCAGATCTATGGGGCAGGAGCTACTGTGGGGCTGATGTGGGTCAAATCAATGGGGCAGAGCTGCTCTTGGGAACATGTGGGTCAGATCTATGGGGCAGGAGCTGCTGTGGGGCTGATGTGGGTCAGATCTATAGGGCAGGAGCTGCTGTGCGACAGATGTGGGTCAGATCTATGGGGCAGGACCTGCTGTGGGGCTGATGTGTGTTAGATCTATGGGGAAGGAGCTGTTGTGGGGCTGATGTGGGTCAGATCTATGTCGCAGGAGCTGCTGTGTGTCAGACCTATGGGGCAGGAACAGATGTGGGCCTGATGTTGGTCAGATTTATGGAGCAGGAGCTGCTGTGTTGCAGATGTGGGTCAGATCTATGGTGTAAGAGCTGCTGTGGGGCTGATGTGGGTCAGATCTATGGGGCAGGAGCTGCTGTGGTTAAGATCTATTTGGCAGGATCAGCTGTGGGGCAGATTTGGGTCAGATCTATGGGGCAGGAGCTGCAGTGGAGATGATGTACGTCAGATCTATGGGGCAGGAGCTGCTGTGGGGCTGCTGTGGGTCAGATCTATGGGGCAGAGCTGCTCTTGGGAACATGTGGGTCAGATCTATGGGGCAGGAGCTGCTGTGGGGCTGATGTGGGTCAGATCTATAGGGCAGGAGCTGCTGTGCGACAGATGTGGGTCAGATCTATGGGGCAGGAGCTGCTTTACATATGATGTGTGTCAGATCTATGGGGCAGGAGCTGCTGTGGGGCTGATGTGGGTTAGATCTATGGGGCAGGAGCTGTTGTGGGGCTGATAGGGGTCTGATCTATGGGTCAGGAGCTACTGTGGGGCTGATGTTGGTCTGATCTATGGGGCAGGAGCTGCTGCGGGGCTGATTTGTGTCAGATCTATGGGGCAGGAGCTGCTGTGGGGCTGATGTGGGTTAGATCTATGGGGCAGGAGCTGTTGTGGGGCTGATGGGGGTCAGATCTATGGGGCAGGAGCTGTTGTGGGGCTGATGGGGGTCAAATCAATGGGGCAGAGCTGCTCTTGGGAACATGTGGGTCAGATCTATAGGGTAGGAGCTGCTGTGGGTCTGATGTGGGTCAGATCTATAGGGCAGGAGCTCCTGTGCGACAGATGTGGGTCAGATCTATGGGGCAGGAGCTGCTGTGGGGCTGATGTGGGTCAGATCCTTGGGGCTGAAGCTGCTGTGGGTCATATCTATTGGGCAGCAGCTGCTTTACATATGATGTGTGTCAGATCTATGGGGCAGGAGCTTCTGTGGGGCTGATGTGGGTTAGATCTATGGGGCAGGAGCTGTTGTGGGGCTGATGTTGGTCTCATCTATGGGGCAGGAGCTACTGTGGGGCTGATGGGGGTCAGATCTATGGGGAAGGAGCTACTGTGGGGCTGATGTTGGTCAGATCTATGGGGCAGAGCTGCTCTTGGGAACATGTGGGTCAGATCTATGGGGCAGGAGCTGCTGTGGGGCTGATGTGGGTCAGATCTATAGGGCAGGAGCTGCTGTGCGACAGATGTGGGTCAGATCTATGGGGCAGGAGCTGCTTTACATATGATGTGTGTCAGATCTATGGGGCAGGAGCTGCTGTGGGGCTGATGTGGGTTAGATCTATGGGGCAGGAGCTGTTGTGGGGCTGATAGGGGTCTGATCTATGGGTCAGGAGCTACTGTGGGGCTGATGTTGGTCTGATCTATGGGGCAGGAGCTGCTGCGGGGCTGATTTGTTTCAGATCTATGGGGCAGGAGCTGCTGTGGGGCTGATGTGGGTTAGATCTATGGGGCAGGAGCTGTTGTGGGGCTGATGGGGGTCAGATCTATGGGGCAGGAGCTGTTGTGGGGCTGATGGGGGTCAAATCAATGGGGCAGAGCTGCTCTTGGGAACATGTGGGTCAGATCTATAGGGTAGGAGCTGCTGTGGGTCTGATGTGGGTCAGATCTATAGGGCAGGAGCTCCTGTGCGACAGATGTGGGTCAGATCTATGGGGCAGGAGCTGCTGTGGGGCTGATGTGGGTCAGATCCTTGGGGCTGAAGCTGCTGTGGGTCATATCTATTGGGCAGCAGCTGCTTTACATATGATGTGTGTCAGATCTATGGGGCAGGAGCTTCTGTGGGGCTGATGTGGGTTAGATCTATGGGGCAGGAGCTGTTGTGGGGCTGATGTTGGTCTCATCTATGGGGCAGGAGCTACTGTGGGGCTGATGGGGGTCAGATCTATGGGGAAGGAGCTACTGTGGGGCTGATGTTGGTCAGATCTATGGGGCAGAGCTGCTCTTGGGAACATGTGGGTCAGATCTATGGGGCAGGAGCTGCTGTGGGGCTGATGTGGGTCAGATCTATAGGGCAGGAGCTGCTGTGCGACAGATGTGGGTCAGATCTATGGGGCAGGAGCTGCTTTACATATGATGTGTGTCAGATCTATGGGGCAGGAGCTGCTGTGGGGCTGATGTGGGTTAGATCTATGGGGCAGGAGCTGTTGTGGGGCTGATAGGGGTCTGATCTATGGGTCAGGAGCTACTGTGGGGCTGATGTTGGTCTGATCTATGGGGCAGGAGCTGCTGCGGGGCTGATTTGTGTCAGATCTATGGGGCAGGAGCTGCTGTGGGGCTGATGTGGGTTAGATCTATGGGGCAGGAGCTGTTGTGGGGCTGATGGGGGTCAGATCTATGGGGCAGGAGCTGTTGTGGGGCTGATGGGGGTCAAATCAATGGGGCAGAGCTGCTCTTGGGAACATGTGGGTCAGATCTATAGGGTAGGAGCTGCTGTGGGTCTGATGTGGGTCAGATCTATAGGGCAGGAGCTCCTGTGCGACAGATGTGGGTCAGATCTATGGGGCAGGAGCTGCTGTGGGGCTGATGTGGGTCAGATCCTTGGGGCTGAAGCTGCTGTGGGTCATATCTATTGGGCAGCAGCAGCTTTACATATGATGTGTGTCAGATCTATGGGGCAGGAGCTTCTGTGGGGCTGATGTGGGTTAGATCTATGGGGCAGGAGCTGTTGTGGGGCTGATGTTGGTCTCATCTATGGGGCAGGAGCTACTGTGGGGCTGATGGGGGTCAGATCTATGGGGAAGGAGCTACTGTGTGGCTGATGTTTGTCTGATCTATGGGGCAGGAGCTGCTGTGCGACAGATGTGGGTCAGATCTATGGGGCAGGTGCTGCTGTGCGACATATGTGGGTCAGATCTATGGGGCAGGATCTGCTGTGGGGCCGATGTGGGTCAGATCTATGGGGCAGGAGATGGTGTGTGGCAGATGTGGGTCAGATCTATGGTGTAGGAGCTGCTGTGGGGCTGATGTGGGTCAGATCTATGGGGCAGGAGCTGCTGTGGTTAAGATCTATTTGGCAGGAGATGGTGTGTGGCAGATGTGGGTCAGATCTATGGGGCAGGAGCTGCAGTGGAGATGATGTACGTCAGATCTATGGGGCAGGAGCTGCTGTGGGGCTGATGTGGGTTAGATCTATGGGGCAGGAGCTGTTCTGGGGCTGATGGGGGTCAGATCTATGGGGCAGGAGCTACTGTGGGGCTGATGGGGGTCAGATCTATGGGGAAGGAGCTACTGTGGGCTGATGTTGGTCTGATCTATGGGGCAGGAGCTGCTGTGCGACAGATGTGGGGCAGATCTATGGGGCAGGTGCTGCTGTGCGACATATGTGGGTCAGATCTATGGGGCAGGATCTGCTGTGGGGCTGATGTGGGTCAGATCTATGGGGCAGGAGATGCTTTGGGGCCGATGTGGGTCAGATCTATGGGGCAGGAGATGGTGTGTGGCAGATGTGGGTCAGATCTATGGTGTAGGAGCTGCTGTGGGGCTGATGTGGGTCAGATCCTTGGGGCTGAAGCTGCTGTGGGTCATATCTATTGGGCAGAAGCTGCTTTACATATGATGTGTGTCAGATCAATGGGGCAGGAGCTGCTGTGGGGCTGATGTGGGTTAGATCTATGGGGCAGGAGCTGTTCTGGGGCTGATGCGGGTCAGATCTATGGGGCAGGAGCTGCTGTGGGGTTGATGGGAGTCAGATCTATGGGGCAGGAGCTACTGTGGGGCTGATTTCGGTCAGATCTATAGGGCAGGAGCTACTGTGGGGCTGATGTTGGTCTCATCTATGGGGCAGGAGCTGCTGTGCGACAGATGTGGGTCAGATCTATGGGGCAGAGCTGCTCTTGGGAACATGTGGGTCAGATCTATGGGGCAGGAGCTGCTGTAGGGCTGATGTGGGTCAGATCTATAGGGCAGGAGCTGCTGTGCGACCGATGTGGGTCAGATCTATGGTGCAGGAGCTGCTGTGGGGCTGATGTGGGTTAGATCTATGGGGCAAGAGCTGCTGTGGGGCTGATGGGGGTCAGATCTATGGGGCAGGAGCTGCTGTGCGACAGATGTGGGTCAGATCTATGGGACAGGTGCTGCTGTGCGACATATGTGGGTAAGATCTATGGGGCAGGATCTGCTGTGGGGCTGATGTGGGAAAGATCTATGGGGCAGGAGCTGCTGTGGGGCTGATGTGGGTCAGATCCTTGGGGCTGAAGCTGCTGTGGGTCATATCTATTGGGCAGCAGCTGCTTTACATATGATGTGTGTCAGATCTATGGGGCAGGAGCTGCTGTGGGGCTGATGTGGGTGGGATCTATGGGGCAGGAGCTGTTGTGGGGC
This sequence comes from Coturnix japonica, assembly GCF_054131305.1. Classification (NCBI taxonomy): domain Eukaryota; kingdom Metazoa; phylum Chordata; class Aves; order Galliformes; family Phasianidae; genus Coturnix; species Coturnix japonica. Next base: position 1,102,761 of record NC_140697.1, on the reverse strand, counting down.
TGATGGGGGTCAGATCTATGGGGCAGGAGCTACTGTGGGGCTGATGGGGGTCAGATCTATGGGGCAGGAGCTACTGTGTGGCTGATGGGGGTCAGATCTATGGGGCAGGAGCTACTGTGGGGCTGATGTTGGTCTGATCTATGGGGCAGGAGCTACTGTGGGGCTGATGTTGGTCTGATCTATGGGGCAGGAGCTGCTGTGCGACAGATGTGGGTCAGATCTATGGGGCAGGTGCTGCTGTGCGACATATGTGGGTCAGATCTAAGGGACAGGATCTGCTGTGGGGCTGATGTGGGAAAGATCTATGGGGCAGGAGATGCTTTGGGGCAGATGTGGGTCAGATCTATGGGGCAGGAGTTGCTGTGGGGCTGATGTGGGTCAGATCCTTGGGGCTGAAGCTGCTGTGGGTCATATCTATTGGGCAGCAGCTGCTTTACATATGATGTGTGTCAGATCTATGGGGCAGGAGCTGCTGTGGGGCTGATGTGGGTTAGATCTATGGGGCAGGATCTGTTGTGGGGCTGATGGGGGTCAGATCTATGGGGCAGGAGCTACTGTGGGGCTAATGTTGGTCTGATCTATGGGGCAGGAGCTGCTGCGGGGCTGATTTGGGTCAGATCTATGGGGCAGGAGCTGCTGTGGGGCTGATGTGAGTTAGATCTATGGGGCAGGAGCTGTTGTGGGGCTGATGGGGGTCAGATCTATGGGGCAGGAGCTACTGTGGGGCTGATGTGGGTCAAATCAGTGGGGCAGAGCTGCTCCTGGGAACATGTGGGTCAGATCTATGGGGCAGGAGCTGCTGTGGGGCTGATGTGGGTCAGATCTATAGGGCAGGAGCTGCTGTGCGACAGATGTGGGTCAGATCTATGGGGCAGGAGCTGCTGTGGGGCTGATGTGGGTCAGATCCTTGGGGCTGAAGCTGCTGTGGGTCATATCTATTGGGCAGCAGCTGCTATACATATGATGTGTGTCAGATCTATGGGGCAGGAGCTGCTGTGGGGCTGATGTGGGTTAGATCTATGGGGCAGGAGCTGTTGTGGGGCTGATGGGGGTCAGATCTATGGGGCAGGAGCTACTGTGGGGCTTATGGGGGTCAGATCTATGGGGCAGAAGCTACAGTGGGGCTGATGTTGGTCTGATCTATGGGGCAGGAGCTGCTGTGCGACAGATGTGGGTCAGATCTATGGGGCAGGTGCTGCTGTGCGACATATGTGGGTCAGATCTATGGGGCAGGATCTGCTGTGGGGCTGATGTGGGTCAGATCAATGGGCAGGAGATGCTTTGGGGCCGATGTGGGTCAGATCTATGGGGCAGGAGATGGTGTGTGGCAGATGTGGGTCAGATCTATGGTGTAGTAGCTGCTGTGCGGCTGATGTGGGTCAGATCTATGGGGCAGGAGTTGCTGTGGTTAAGATCTATTTGGCAGGATCTTCTGTGGGGCAGATTTGGGTCAGATCTATGGGGCAGGAGCTGCAGTGGAGATGATGTACGTCAGATCTATGGGGCAGGAGCTGCTATGGGGCTGATGTGGGTTAGATCTATAGGGCAGGAGCTGCTGTGCGAGAGATGTGGGTCAGATCTATGGGGCAGGAGCTGCTGTGGGGCTGATGTGGGTCAGATCCTTGGGGCAGAAGCTGCTGTGGGTCATATCTATGGGGCAGCAGCTGCTTTACATATGATGTGTGTCAGATCTATGGGGCAGGAGCTGCTGTGGGGCTGATGTGGGTTAGATCTATGGGGCAGGAGCTGTTGTGGGTCTGATGGGGGTCAGATCTATGGGGCAGGAGCTGCTGTGGGGCTGATGGGAGTCACATCTATGGGGCAGGAGCTACTGTGGGGCTGATGGGGGTCGGATCTATGGGGCAGGAGCTACTGTGGGGCTGATGTTGGTCTCATCTATGGGGCAGGAGCTGCTGTGCGACAGATGTGGGTCAGATCTATGGGGCAGAGCATCTCTTGGGAACATGTGGGTCAGATCTATGGGGCAGGAGCTGCTGTGGGGCTGATGTGGGAAAGATCTATGGGGCAGGAAATGCTTTGGGGCAGATGTGGGTCAGATCTATTGGGCAGGAGTTGCTGTGGGGCTGATGTGGGTCAGATCCTTGGGGCTGAAGCTGCTGTGGGTCATATCTATTGGGCAGCAGCTGCTTTACATATGATGTGTGTCAGATCTATGGGGCAGGAGCTGCTGTGGGGCTGATGTGGGTTAGATCTATGGGGCAGGAGCTACTGAGGGGCTGATGTTGGTCTGATCTATGGGGCAGGAGCTGCTGTGCGACAGATGTGGGTCAGATCTATGGGGCAGGTGCTGCTGTGCGACATATGTGGGTCAGATCTATGGGGCAGGAGCTGCTGTGGGGCTGATGTGGGTCAGATCCTTGGGGCTGAAGCTGCTGTGGGTCATATCTATTGGGCAGAAGCTGCTTTACATATGATGTGTGTCAGATCTATGGGGCAGGAGCTGCTGTGGGGCTGATGTGGGTAAGATCTATGGGGCAGGAGCTGTTGTGGGGCTGATGGGGGTCAGATCTATGGGGCAGGAGCTGCTGTGGGGCTGATGGGGGTCAGATCTATGGGGCAGGAGCTACTGTGGGGCTGATGTTGGTCTGATCTATAGGGCAGGAGCTGCTGCGGGGCTGATTTGGGTCAGATCTATGGGGCAGGAGCTGCTGTGGGGCTGATGTGGGTTAGATCTATGGGGCAGGAGCTGTTGTGGGGCTGATGGGGGTCAGATCTATGGGGCTGGAGCTGTTGTGGGGCTGATGGGGGTCAGATCTATGGGGCAGGAGCTACTGTGGGGCTGATGTGGGTCAGATCTATGGGGCAGGAGCTGCTGTGCGACAGATGTGGGTCAGATCTATGGGGCAGGAGCTGCTGTGGGGCTGATGTGGGTCAGATCCTTGGGGCTGAAGCTGCTCTGGGTCATATCTATTGGGCAGCAGCTGCTTTACATATGATGTGTGTCAGATCTATGGGGCAGGAGCTGCTGTGGGGCTGATGTGGGTTAGATCTATGGGGCAGGAGCTGTTGTGGGGCTGATGTTGGTCTGATCTATGGGGCAGGAGCTACTGTGTGGCTGATGTGGGTCAAATCAATGGGGCAGAGCTGCTCTTGAGAACATGTGGGTCAGATCTATGGGGCAGGAGTTGCTGTGGGTCTGATGTTGGTCAGATTTATGGAGCAGGAGCTGCTGTGTTGCAGATGTGGGTCAGATCTATGGTGCAGGAGCTGCTGTGGGGCAGATGTAGGGCTTATCTATGGGGCAGGAGCTGCTGTGAGGCTGATGGGTGTTAGATCTATGGGGAGGAGCTGCTGTGGTGCAGATGTGGGTCAGAGCTCTTGGGAAGGAGCTGCTGTGGTGCAGATGTGGGTCAGATCTATGGTGTAGGAGCTGCTGTGTGGCTGATGTGGGTCAGATCTATGGGGCAGGAGCTGCTGTGGTTAAGATCTATTTGGCAGGATCTGCTGTGGGGCAGATTTGGGTCAGATCTATGGGGCAGGAGCTGCAGTGGAGATGATGTACGTCAGATCTATGGGGCAGGAGCTGCTGTGGGGCTGATGTTGGTCTGATCTATGGGGCAGGAGCTGCTGTGGGGCTGATGTGGGTCAGATCTATGGGGCAGGAGCTGCTGTGCGACAGATGTGGGTCAGATCTATGGGGCAGGAGCTGCTGTGGGGCTGATGTGGGTCAGAACCTTGGGGCAGGAGCTGTTGTGGGTCATATCTATTGGGCAGCAGCTGCTTTACATATGATGTGTGTCAGATCTATGGGGCAGGAGCTGCTGTGGGGCTGATGTGGGTTAGATCTATGGGGCAGGAGCTGCTGTGGGGCTGATGTGGGTCTGATCTATGGGGCAGGAGCTGCTGTGGGGCTGATGTGGGTCAGATTTATGAAGCAGGAGTTGCTGTGTTGCAGATGTGGGTCAGATCTATGGTGCAGGAGCTGCTGTGGGGCAGATGTGGGTCAGATCTATGGGGCAGGAGCTGCTGTGGGGCTGATGTGGGTTAGATCTATGGGGCAGGAGCTGTTGTGGGGCTGATGTGGGTCTGATCTATGGGGCAGGAGCTGCTGTGGGGCTGATGTGGGTCTGATCTATGGGGCAGGAGCTGCTGTGGGGCTGATGTGGGTCAGATCCTTGGGGCTGAAGCTGCTCTGGGTCATATCTATTGGGCAGCAGCTGCTTTACATATGATGTGTGTCAGATCTATGGGGCAGGAGCTGCTGTGGGGCTGATGTGGGTTAGATCTATGGGGCAGGAGCTGTTGTGGGGCTGATGTTGGTCTGATCTATGGGGCAGGAGCTACTTTGGGGCTGATGTGGGTCAAATCAATGGGGCAGAGCTGCTCTTGAGAACATGTGGGTCAGATCTATGGTGCAGGAGTTGCTGTGGGGCTGATGTTGGTCAGATTTATGGAGCAGGAGTTGCTGTGTTGCAGATGTGGGTCAGATCTATGGTGCAGGAGCTGCTGTGGGGCAGATGTAGGGCTTATCTATGGGGCAGGAGCTGCTGTGAGGCTGATGGGTGTTAGATCTATGGGGAGGAGCTGCTGTGGTGCAGATGTGGGTCAGAGCTATTGGGAAGGAGCTGCTGTGGTGCAGATGTGGGTCAGATCTATGGGGCAGGAGCTGCTGTGGGGCTGATGTGGGTCAGATCTATGGGGCAGGAGCTGCTGTGGTTAAGATCTATTTGGCAGGATCTGCTGTGGGGCAGATTTGGGTCAGATATATGGGGCAGGAGCTGCAGTGGAGATGATGTACGTCAGATCTATGGGGCAGGAGTTGCTGTGGGGCTGCTGTGGGTTAGATCTATGGGGCAGGAGCTGCAGTGGAGCTGATGGGGGTCAGATGTATGGGGCAGGAGCTACTGTGGGGCTGATGTGGGTCAAATCAATGGGGCAGAGCTGCTCTTGGGAACATGTGAGTCAGATCTATAGGGCAGGAGCTGCTGTGGGGCTGATGTGGGTCAGATCTATAGGGCAGGAGCTGCTGTGCGACAGATGTGGGTCAGATCTATGGGGCAGGAGCTGCTGTGGGGCTGATGGGGGTCAGATCTATGGGGCAGGAGCTGCTGTGGGGCTGATGTGGGTCAGATCCTTGGGGCTGAAGCTGCTGTGGGTCATATCTATTGGGCAGCAGCTGCATTACATATGATGTGTGTCAGATCTATGGGGCAGGAGCTGCTGTGGGGCTGATGTGGGTTAGATCTATGGGGCAGGAGCTGTTGTGGGGCTGATGGGGGTCAGATCTATGGGGCAGGAGCTACTGTGGGGCTGATGTGGGTCAGATCTATGGGGCAGGAGCTACTGTGGGGCTGATGTGGGTCAAATCAATGGGGCAGAGCTGCTCTTGGGAACATGTGGGTCAGATCTATGTGTCAGGAGCTGCTGTGGGGCTGATGTGGGTCAGATCTATAGGTCAGGAGCTGCTGTGGGGCTGATGTGGGTCAGATCTATAGGGCAGGAGCTGCTGTGGGGCTGATGAGGGTCAGATCTATGGGGCAGGAGCTGCTGTGAGGCTGATGTGGGTAAAATCTATGGGGCAGCAGCTGTTGTGGGGCTGATGGGGGTCAGATCTATGGGGCAGGAGCTACTGTGGGGCTGATGTTGGTTTGATCTATGGGGCAGGAGCTGCTGCGGTGCTGATTTGGGTCAGATCTATGGGGCAGGAGCTGTTGTGGGGCTGATGGGGGTCAGATCTATGGGGCAAGAGCTACTGTGGGGCTGATGTGGGTCAAATCAATGGGGCAGAGCTGCTCTTGGGAACATGTGGGTCAGATCTATGGGGGAGGAGATGCTGTGGGGCTGATGTGGGTCAGATCTATAGGGCAGGAGCTGCTGTGGGGCTGATGAGGGTCAGATCTATGGGGCAGGAGCTGCTGTGGGGCTGATGTGGGTAAAATCTATTGGGCAGCAGCTGTTGTGGGGCTGATGGGGGTCAGATCTATGGGGCAGGAGCTGCTGTGCGACAGATGTGGGTCAGATCTATGGGGCAGGAGCTGTTGTGGGGCTGATGGGGGTCAGATCTATGGGGCAGGAGCTACTGTGGGGCTGATGTTGGTCTGATCTATGAGGCAGGAGCTGCTGCGGGGCTGATTTGGGTTAGATCTATGGGGCAGGAGCTGTTGTGCTGCTGATGGGGGTCAGATCTATGGGGCAGGAGCTGCTGTGGGGCTGATGTGGGTTAGATCTATGGGGCAGGAGCTGTTGTGGGGCTGATGGGGGTCAGATCTATGGGGCAGGAGCTACTGTGGGGCTGATGTTGGTCTGATCTATGGGGCAGGAGCTGCTGCGGGGCTGATTTGGGTCAGATCTATGGGGCAGGAGCTGCTGTGGGGCTGATGTGGGTGAGATCTATGGGGCAGGAGCTGTTGTGGGGCTGATGGGGGTCAGATCTATGGGGCAGGAGCTACTGTGGGGCTGATGTGGGTCAAATCAATGGGGCAGAGCTGCTCTTGGGAACATGTGGGTCAGATCTATGGGGCAGGAGCTACTGTGGGGCTGATGTGGGTAGATATATGGGGCAGGAGCTGCTGTGTGACAGATGTGTGTCAGATCTATGGGGCAGGAGCTGTTGTGGGGCTGATGGGGGTCAGATCTATGGGGCAGGAGCTGCTCTGGGGCTGATGGGGGTCAGATCTATGGGGCAGGAGCTGCTGTGGGGCTGATGGGGGTCAGATCTATGGGGCAGGAGCTACTGTGGGGCTGATGTTGGTCTGATCTATGGGGCAGGAGCTGCTGTGCGACAGATGTGGGTCAGATCTATGGGGCAGAGCTGCTCTTGGGAACATGTGGGTCAGATCTATGGGGCAGGAGTTGCTGTGGGGATGATGTGGGTCAGATCCTTGGGGCTGAAGCTGCTGTGGGTCATATCTATTGAGCAGCAGCTGCTTTACATATGATGTGTGTCAGATCTATGGGGCAGGAGCTGCTGTGGGGCTGATGTGGGTCAGATCTATAGGGCAGGAGCTGCTGTGCGACAGATGTGGGTCAGATCTATGGGGCAGGATCTGCTGTGGGGCTGATGGGGGTCAGATCTATGGGGCAGGAGCTGCTGTGGGGCTGATGGTGGTTAGATCTATGGGGCAGGAGCTACTGTGGGGCTGATTTGGGTCAGATCTATGGGGCAGGAGCTACTGTGGGGCTGATGTTGGTCTGATCTATGGGGCAGGAGCTGCTGTGCGACAGATGTGGGTCAGATCTATGGGGCAGAGCTGCTCTTGGGAACATGTGGGTCAGATCTATGGGGCAGGAGCTGCTGTGGGGCTGATGTGGGTCAGATCTATGTGGCAGGAGCTGCTGTGCGACAGATTTGGGTCAGATACTTGGGGCTGAAGCTGCTGTGGGTCATATCTATTGGGCAGCAGCTGCATTACATATGATGTGTGTCAGATCTATGGGGCAGGAGCTGCTGTGGGGCTGATGTGGGTTAGATCTATGGGGCAGGATCTGTTGTGGGGCTGATGGGGGTCAGATCTATGGGGCAGGAGCTACTGTGGGGCTGATGTTGGTCTGATCTATGGGGCAGGAGCTGCTGCGGGGCTGATTTGGGTCAGATCTATGGGGCAGGAGCTGCTGTGGGGCTGATGTGGGTGAGATCTATGGGGCAGGAGCTGTTGTGGGGCTGATGGGGGTCAGATCTATGGGGCAGGAGCTACTGTGGGGCTGATGTGGGTCAAATCAATGGGGCAGAGCTGCTCTTGGGAACATGTGGGTCAGATCTATGGGGCAGGAGCTACTGTGGGGCTGATGTGGGTAGATATATGGGGCAGGAGCTGCTGTGTGACAGATGTGGGTCAGATCTATGGGGCAGGAGCTGCTGTGGGGCTGATGTGGGTCAGATCCTTGGGGCTGAAGCTGCTGTGGGTCATATCTATTGGGCAGCAGCTGCTTTACATATGATGTGTGTCAGATCTATGGGGCAGGAGCTTCTGTGGGGCTGATGTGGGATAGATCTATGGGGCAGGAGCTGTTGTGGGGCTGATGGGGGTCAGATCTATGGGGCAGGAGGTGCTCTGGGGCTGATGGGGGTCAGATCTATGGGGCAGGAGCTGCTGTGGGGCTGATGGGGGTCAGATCTATGGGGCAGGAGCTACTGTGGGGCTGATGTTGGTCTGATCTATGGGGCAGGAGCTGCTGTGCGACAGATGTGGGTCAGATCTATGGGGCAGAGCTGCTCTTGGGAACATGTGGGTCAGATCTATGGGGCAGGAGTTGCTGTGGGGATGATGTGGGTCAGATCCTTGGGGCTGAAGCTGCTGTGGGTCATATCTATTGGGCAGCAGCTGCTTTACATATGATGTGTGTCAGATCTATGGGGCAGGAGCTGCTGTGGGGCTGATGTGGGTCAGATCTATAGGGCAGGAGCTGCTGTGCGACAGATGTGGGTCAGATCTATGGGGCAGGATCTGCTGTGGGGCTGATGGGGGTCAGATCTATGGGGCAGGAGCTGCTGTGGGGCTGATGGGGGTTAGATCTATGGGGCAGGAGCTACTGTGGGGCTGATTTGGGTCAGATCTATGGGGCAGGAGCTACTGTGGGGCTGATGTTGGTCTGATCTATGGGGCAGGAGCTGCTGTGCGACAGATGTGGGTCAGATCTATGGGGCAGAGCTGCTCTTGGGAACATGTGGGTCAGATCTATGGGGCAGGAGCTGCTGTGGGGCTGATGTGGGTCAGATCTATGTGGCAGGAGCTGCTGTGCGACAGATGTGGGTGAGATCTATGGGGCAGGAGCTGCTGTGGGGCTGATGTGGGTCAGATCCTTGGGGCTGAAGCTGCTGTGGGTCATATCTATTGGGCAGCAGCTGCTTTACATATGATGTGTGTCAGATCTATGGGGCAGGAGCTGCTGTGGGGCTGATGGGGGTCAGATCTATGGGGCAGGAGCTACTGTGGGGCTGATGGGGGTCAGATCTATGGGGCAGGAGCTACTGTGGGGCTGATGTTGGTCTGATCTATGGGGCTGAAGCTGCTGTGCGACAGATGTGGGTCCGATCTATGGGGCAGGTCCTGCTGTGCGACATATGTGGGTCAGATCTATGGGGCAGGATCTGCTGTGGGGCTGATGTGGGAAAGATCTATGGGGCAGGAGATGCTTTGGGGCAGATGTGTGTCAGATCTATGGGGCAGGAGCTACTGTGGGGCTGATGTGGGTTAGATCTATGGGGCAGGAGCTGTTGTGGGGCTGATGGGGGTCAGATCTATGGGGCAGGAGCTACTGTGAGGCTGATGTTGGTCTGATCTATGGGGCAGGAGCTGCTGCGGGGCTGATTTGGGTCAGATCTATGGGGCAGGAGCTACTGTGGGGCTGATGTGGGTTAGATCTATGGGGCAGGAGCTGTTGTGGGGCTGATGGGGGTCAGATCTATGGGGCAGGAGCTACTGTGGGGCTGATGTGGGTCAAATCAATGGGGCAGAGCTGCTCTTGGGAACATGTGGGTCAGATCTATGGGGCAGGACCTGCTGTGCGGCTGATGTGGGTTAGATCTATGGGGCAGGAGCTGTTGTGGGGCTGATGTGGGTCAGATCTATGGGGCAGGAGCTGCTGTGGGTCAGACCTATGGGGCAGGAACAGATGTGGGCCTGATGTTGGTCAGATTTATGGAGCAGGAGCTGCTGTGTTGCAGATGTGGGTCAGATCTATGGTGCAGGAGCTGCTGTGGGGCAGATGTAGGGCTTATCTATGGGGCAGGAGCTGCTGTGAGGCTGATGGGTGTTAGATCTATGGGGAGGAGCTGCTGTGGTGCAGATGTGGGTCAGAGCTATGGGGCAGGAGCTGCTGTGTGGCAGATGTGGGTCAGATCTATGGTGTAGGAGCTGCTGTGGGGCTGATGTGGGTCAGATCTATGGGGCAGGAGCTGCTGTGGTTAAGATCTATTTGGCAGGATCAGCTGTGGGGCAGATTTGGGTCAGATCTATGGGGCAGGAGCTGCAGTGGAGATGATGTACGTCAGATCTATGGGGCAGGAGCTGCTGTTGGGCTGCTGTGGGTCAGATCTATGGGGCAGAGCTGCTCTTGGGAACATGTGGGTCAGATCTATGGGGCAGGAGCTGCTGTGGGGCAGATGTGGGTCAGATCTATGGGGCAGGAGCTGCTTTACATATGATGTGTGTCAGATCTATGGGGCAGGAGCTGCTGTGGGGCTGATGTGGGTTAGATCTATGGGGCAGGAGCTGTTGTGGGGCTGATAGGGGTCTGATCTATGGGTCAGGAGCTACTGTGGGGCTGATGTTGGTCTGATCTATGGGGCAGGAGCTGCTGCGGGGCTGATTTGTGTCAGATCTATGGGGCAGGAGCTGCTGTGGGGCTGATGTGGGTTAGATCTATGGGGCTGGAGCTGTTGTGGGGCTGATGGGGGTCAGATCTATGGGGCAGGAGCTACTGTGGGGCTGATGTGGGTCAAATCAATGGAGCAGAGCTGCTCTTGGGAACATGTGGGTCAGATCTATGGGGCAGGAGCTGCTGTGGGGCTGATGTGGGTCAGATCTATAGGGCAGGAGCTGCTGTGCGACAGATGTGGGTCAGATCTATGGGGTAGGAGCTGCTGTGGGGCTGATGTGGGTCAGATCTATAGGGCAGGAGCTGCTGTGGGGCTGATGAGGGTCAGATCTATGGGGCAGGAGCTGCTGTGGGGCTGATGTGGGTTAGATCTATGGGGCAGGAGCTGTTGTGGGGCTGATGTGGGTCAGATCTATAGGTCAGGAGCTGCTGTGGGGCTGATGTGGTTCAGATCTACGGGGCAGGAGCTGCTGTGCGACAGATGTGGGTCAGATCTATGGGGCAGGAGCTGCTGGGGGGCTGATGTGGGTCAGATCCTTCGGGCTGAAGCTGCTGTGGGTCATATCTATTGGGCAGCAGCTGCTTTACATATGATGTGTGTCAGATCTATGGGGCAGGAGCTGCTGTGGGGCTGATGTGGGTTAGATCTATAGGGCAGGAGCTGCTGTGCGACAGATGTGGGTCAGATCTATGGGGCAGGATCTGCTGTGGGGCTGATGGGGGTCAGATCTATGGGGCAGGAGCTGCTGTGGGGCTGATGGGGGTTAGATCTATGGGGCAGGAGCTACTGTGGGGCTGATTTGGGTCAGATCTATGGGGCAGGAGCTACTGTGGGGCTGATGTTGGTCTGATCTATGGGGCAGGAGCTGCTGTGCGACAGATGTGGGTCAGATCTATGGGGCAGAGCTGCTCTTGGGAACATGTGGGTCAGATCTATGGGGCAGGAGCTGCTGTGGGGCTGATGTGGGTCACATCTATAGGGCAGGAGCTGCTGTGCGACAGATGTGGGTCAGATCTATGGGGCAGGAGCTGCTGTGGGGCTGATGTGGGTCAGATCCTTGGGGCTGAAGCTGCTGTGGTTCATATCTATTGGGCAGCAGCTGCTTTACATATGATGTGTGTCAGATCTATGGGGCAGGAGCTGCTGTGGGGCTGATGTGGGTTAGATCTATGGGGCAGGAGCTGTTGTGGGGCTGATGGGGGTCAGATCTATGGGGCAGGAGCTGCTGTGGGGCTGATGGGGGTCAGATCTATGGGGCCGGAGCTACTGTGGGGCTGATGGGGGTCAGATCTATGGGGCAGGAGCTACTGTGGGGCTGATGTTGGTCTGATCTATGGGGCTGAAGCTGCTGTGCAACAGATGTGGGTCGGATCTATGGGGCAGGTCCTGCTTTGCGACATATGTGGGTCAGATCTATGGGGCAGGATCTGCTGTGGGGCTGATGTGGGAAAGATCTATGGGGCAGGAGATGCTTTGGGGCAGATGTGTGTCAGATCTATGGGGCAGGAGCTACTGTGGGGCTGATGTGGGTTAGATCTATGGGGCAGGAGCTGTTGTGGGGCTGATGGGGGTCAGATCTATGGGGCAGGAGTTACTGTGGGGCTGATGTTGGTCTGATCTATGGGGCAGGAGCTGCTGCGGGGCTGATTTGGGTCAGATCTATGGGGCAGGAGCTGCTGTGGGGCTGATGTGGGTTAGATCTATGGGGCAGGAGCTGTTGTGGGGCTGATAGGGGTCTGATCTATGGGTCAGGAGCTACTGTGGGGCTGATGTTGGTCTGATCTATGGGGCAGGAGCTGCTGCGGGGCTGATTTGTGTCAGATCTATGGGGCAGGAGCTGCTGTGGGGCTGATGTGGGTTAGATCTATGGGGCTGGAGCTGTTGTGGGGCTGATGGGGGTCAGATCTATGGGGCAGGAGCTACTGTGGGGCTGATGTGGGTCAAATCAATGGAGCAGAGCTGCTCTTGGGAACATGTGGGTCAGATCTATGGGGCAGGAGCTGCTGTGGGGCTGATGTGGGTCAGATCTATAGGGCAGGAGCTGCTGTGCGACAGATGTGGGTCAGATCTATGGGGTAGGAGCTGCTGTGGGGCTGATGTGGGTCAGATCTATAGGGCAGGAGCTGCTGTGGGGCTGATGAGGGTCAGATCTATGGGGCAGGAGCTGCTGTGGGGCTGATGTGGGTTAGATCTATGGGGCAGGAGCTGTTGTGGGGCTGATGTGGGTCAGATCTATAGGTCAGGAGCTGCTGTGGGGCTGATGTGGTTCAGATCTACGGGGCAGGAGCTGCTGTGCGACAGATGTGGGTCAGATCTATGGGGCAGGAGCTGCTGGGGGGCTGATGTGGGTCAGATCCTTCGGGCTGAAGCTGCTGTGGGTCATATCTATTGGGCAGCAGCTGCTTTACATATGATGTGTGTCAGATCTATGGGGCAGGAGCTGCTGTGGGGCTGATGTGGGTTAGATCTATAGGGCAGGAGCTGCTTTGCGACAGATGTGGGTCAGATCTATGGGGCAGGATCTGCTGTGGGGCTGATGGGGGTCAGATCTATGGGGCAGGAGCTGCTGTGGGGCTGATGGGGGTTAGATCTATGGGGCAGGAGCTACTGTGGGGCTGATTTGGGTCAGATCTATGGGGCAGGAGCTACTGTGGGGCTGATGTTGGTCTGATCTATGGGGCAGGAGCTGCTGTGCGACAGATGTGTGTCAGATCTATGGGGCAGAGCTGCTCTTGGGAACATGTGGGTCAGATCTATGGGGCAGGAGCTGCTGTGGGGCTGATGTGGGTCAGATCCTTGGGGCTGAAGCTGCTGTGGTTCATATCTATTGGGCAGCAGCTGCTTTACATATGATGTGTGTCAGATCTATGGGGCAGGAGCTGCTGTGGGGCTGATGTGGGTTAGATCTATGGGGCAGGAGCTGTTGTGGGGCTGATGGGGGTCAGATCTATGGGGCAGGAGCTGCTGTGGGGCTGATGGGGGTCAGATCTATGGGGCCGGAGCTACTGTGGGGCTGATGTTGGTCTGATCTATGGGGCTGAAGCTGCTGTGCAACAGATGTGGGTCGGATCTATGGGGCAGGTCCTGCTTTGCGACATATGTGGGTCAGATCTATGGGGCAGGATCTGCTGTGGGGCTGATGTGGGAAAGATCTATGGGGCAGGAGATGCTTTGGGGCAGATGTGTGTCAGATCTATGGGGCAGGAGCTACTGTGGGGCTGATGTGGGTTAGATCTATGGGGCAGGAGCTGTTGTGGGGCTGATGGGGGTCAGATCTATGGGGCAGGAGTTACTGTGGGGCTGATGTTGGTCTGATCTATGGGGCAGGAGCTGCTGCGGGGCTGATTTGGGTCAGATCTATGGGGCAGGAGCTACTGTGGGGCTGATGTGGGTTAGATCTATGGGGCAGGAGCTGTTGTGGGGCTGATGGGGGTCAGATCTATGGGGCAGGAGCTACTGTGGGGCTGATGTGGGTCAAATCAATGGGGCAGAGCTGCTCTTGGGAACATGTGGGTCAGATCTATGGGGCAGGAGCTGCTGTGGGGCTGATGTGGGTCAGATCTATAGGGCAGGAGCTGCTGTGCGACAGATGTGGGTCAGATCTATGGGGCAGGACCTGCTGTGGGGCTGATGTGTGTTAGATCTATGGGGAAGGAGCTGTTGTGGGGCTGATGTGGGTCAGATCTATGTCGCAGGAGCTGCTGTGTGTCAGACCTATGGGGCAGGAACAGATGTGGGCCTGATGTTGGTCAGATTTATGGAGCAGGAGCTGCTGTGTTGCAGATGTGGGTCAGATCTATGGTGTAAGAGCTGCTGTGGGGCTGATGTGGGTCAGATCTATGGGGCAGGAGCTGCTGTGGTTAAGATCTATTTGGCAGGATCAGCTGTGGGGCAGATTTGGGTCAGATCTATGGGGCAGGAGCTGCAGTGGAGATGATGTACGTCAGATCTATGGGGCAGGAGCTGCTGTGGGGCTGCTGTGGGTCAGATCTATGGGGCAGAGCTGCTCTTGGGAACATGTGGGTCAGATCTATGGGGCAGGAGCTGCTGTGGGGCTGATGTGGGTCAGATCTATAGGGCAGGAGCTGCTGTGCGACAGATGTGGGTCAGATCTATGGGGCAGGAGCTGCTTTACATATGATGTGTGTCAGATCTATGGGGCAGGAGCTGCTGTGGGGCTGATGTGGGTTAGATCTATGGGGCAGGAGCTGTTGTGGGGCTGATAGGGGTCTGATCTATGGGTCAGGAGCTACTGTGGGGCTGATGTTGGTCTGATCTATGGGGCAGGAGCTGCTGCGGGGCTGATTTGTGTCAGATCTATGGGGCAGGAGCTGCTGTGGGGCTGATGTGGGTTAGATCTATGGGGCAGGAGCTGTTGTGGGGCTGATGGGGGTCAGATCTATGGGGCAGGAGCTGTTGTGGGGCTGATGGGGGTCAAATCAATGGGGCAGAGCTGCTCTTGGGAACATGTGGGTCAGATCTATAGGGTAGGAGCTGCTGTGGGTCTGATGTGGGTCAGATCTATAGGGCAGGAGCTCCTGTGCGACAGATGTGGGTCAGATCTATGGGGCAGGAGCTGCTGTGGGGCTGATGTGGGTCAGATCCTTGGGGCTGAAGCTGCTGTGGGTCATATCTATTGGGCAGCAGCAGCTTTACATATGATGTGTGTCAGATCTATGGGGCAGGAGCTTCTGTGGGGCTGATGTGGGTTAGATCTATGGGGCAGGAGCTGTTGTGGGGCTGATGTTGGTCTCATCTATGGGGCAGGAGCTACTGTGGGGCTGATGGGGGTCAGATCTATGGGGAAGGAGCTACTGTGTGGCTGATGTTTGTCTGATCTATGGGGCAGGAGCTGCTGTGCGACAGATGTGGGTCAGATCTATGGGGCAGGTGCTGCTGTGCGACATATGTGGGTCAGATCTATGGGGCAGGATCTGCTGTGGGGCTGATGTGGGTCAGATCAATGGGCAGGAGATGCTTTGGGGCCGATGTGGGTCAGATCTATGGGGCAGGAGATGGTGTGTGGCAGATGTGGGTCAGATCTATGGTGTAGGAGCTGCTGTGGGGCTGATGTGGGTCAGATCTATGGGGCAGGAGCTGCTGTGGTTAAGATCTATTTGGCAGGATCTGCTGTGGGGCAGATTTGGGTCAGATCTATGGGGCAGGAGCTGCAGTGGAGATGATGTACGTCAGATCTATGGGGCAGGAGCTGCTGTGGGGCTGATGTGGGTTAGATCTATGGGGCAGGAGCTGTTCTGGGGCTGATGGGGGTCAGATCTATGGGGCAGGAGCTACTGTGGGGCTGATGGGGGTCAGATCTATGGGGAAGGAGCTACTGTGGGCTGATGTTGGTCTGATCTATGGGGCAGGAGCTGCTGTGCGACAGATGTGGGGCAGATCTATGGGGCAGGTGCTGCTGTGCGACATATGTGGGTCAGATCTATGGGGCAGGATCTGCTGTGGGGCTGATGTGGGTCAGATCTATGGGGCAGGAGATGCTTTGGGGCCGATGTGGGTCAGATCTATGGGGCAGAAGATGGTGTGTGGCAGATGTGGGTCAGATCTATGGTGTAGGAGCTGCTGTGGGGCTGATGTGGGTCAGATCCTTGGGGCTGAAGCTGCTGTGGGTCATATCTATTGGGCAGAAGCTGCTTTACATATGATGTGTGTCAGATCAATGGGGCAGGAGCTGCTGTGGGGCTGATGTGGGTTAGATCTATGGGGCAGGAGCTGTTCTGGGGCTGATGCGGGTCAGATCTATGGGGCAGGAGCTGCTGTGGGGTTGATGGGAGTCAGATCTATGGGGCAGGAGCTACTGTGGGGCTGATTTCGGTCAGATCTATAGGGCAGGAGCTACTGTGGGGCTGATGTTGGTCTCATCTATGGGGCAGGAGCTGCTGTGCGACAGATGTGGGTCAGATCTATGGGGCAGAGCTGCTCTTGGGAACATGTGGGTCAGATCTATGGGGCAGGAGCTGCTGTAGGGCTGATGTGGGTCAGATCTATAGGGCAGGAGCTGCTGTGCGACAGATGTGGGTCAGATCTATGGGGCAGGAGCTGCTGTGGGGCTGATGTGGGTTAGATCTATGGGGCAAGAGCTGCTGTGGGGCTGATGGGGGTCAGATCTATGGGGCAGGAGCTGCTGTGCGACAGATGTGGGTCAGATCTATGGGACAGGTGCTGCTGTGCGACATATGTGGGTAAGATCTATGGGGCAGGATCTGCTGTGGGGCTGATGTGGGAAAGATCTATGGGGCAGGAGCTGCTGTGGGGCTGATGTGGGTCAGATCTATGGGGCAGGAGCTGCTGTGGTTAAGATCTATTTGGCAGGATCAGCTGTGGGGCAGATTTGGGTCAGATCTATGGGGCAGGAGCTGCAGTGGAGATGATGTACGTCAGATCTATGGGGCAGGAGCTGCTGTGGGGCTGCTGTGGGTCAGATCTATGGGGCAGAGCTGCTCTTGGGAACATGTGGGTCAGATCTATGGGGCAGGAGCTGCTGTGGGGCTGATGTGGGTCAGATCTATAGGGCAGGAGCTGCTGTGCGACAGATGTGGGTCAGATCTATGGGGCAGGAGCTGCTTTACATATGATGTGTGTCAGATCTATGGGGCAGGAGCTGCTGTGGGGCTGATGTGGGTTAGATCTATGGGGCAGGAGCTGTTGTGGGGCTGATAGGGGTCTGATCTATGGGTCAGGAGCTACTGTGGGGCTGATGTTGGTCTGATCTATGGGGCAGGAGCTGCTGCGGGGCTGATTTGTGTCAGATCTATGGGGCAGGAGCTGCTGTGGGGCTGATGTGGGTTAGATCTATGGGGCAGGAGCTGTTGTGGGGCTGATGGGGGTCAGATCTATGGGGCAGGAGCTGTTGTGGGGCTGATGGGGGTCAAATCAATGGGGCAGAGCTGCTCTTGGGAACATGTGGGTCAGATCTATAGGGTAGGAGCTGCTGTGGGTCTGATGTGGGTCAGATCTATAGGGCAGGAGCTCCTGTGCGACAGATGTGGGTCAGATCTATGGGGCAGGAGCTGCTGTGGGGCTGATGTGGGTCAGATCCTTGGGGCTGAAGCTGCTGTGGGTCATATCTATTGGGCAGCAGCTGCTTTACATATGATGTGTGTCAGATCTATGGGGCAGGAGCTTCTGTGGGGCTGATGTGGGTTAGATCTATGGGGCAGGAGCTGTTGTGGGGCTGATGTTGGTCTCATCTATGGGGCAGGAGCTACTGTGGGGCTGATGGGGGTCAGATCTATGGGGAAGGAGCTACTGTGGGGCTGATGTTGGTCAGATCTATGGGGCAGAGCTGCTCTTGGGAACATGTGGGTCAGATCTATGGGGCAGGAGCTGCTGTGGGGCTGATGTGGGTCAGATCTATAGGGCAGGAGCTGCTGTGCGACAGATGTGGGTCAGATCTATGGGGCAGGTGCTGCTGTGCGACATATGTGGGTCAGATCTATGGGGCAGGATCTGCTGTGGGGCTGATGTGGGTCAGATCTATGGGGCAGGAGATGCTTTGGGGCCGATGTGGGTCAGATCTATGGGGCAGGAGATGGTGTGTGGCAGATGTGGGTCAGATCAATGGTGTAGGAGCTGCTGTGGGGCTGATGTGGGTCAGATCTATGGGGCAGGAGCTGCTGTGGTTAAGATCTATTTGGCAGGATCTGCTGTGGGGCTGATGTGGGTGAGATCTATGGGGCAGGAGCTGCTGTGCGACAGATGTGGGTCAGATCTATGGGGCAGGAGCTGCTGTGGGGCTGATGTGGGTCAGATCCTTGGGGCTGAAGCTGCTGTGGGTCATATCTATTGGGCAGAAGCTGCTTTACATATGATGTGTGTCAGATCTATGGGGCAGGAGCTGCTGTGGGGCTGATGTGGGTTAGATCTATGGGGCAGGAGCTGTTCTGGGGCTGATGGGGGTCAGATCTATGGGGCAGGAGCTACTGTGGGGCTGATGGGGGTCAGATCTATGGGGAAGGAGCTACTGTGGGCTGATGTTGGTCTGATCTATGGGGCAGGAGCTGCTGTGCGACAGATGTGGGTCAGATCTATGGGGCAGGTGCTGCTGTGCGACATATGTGGGTCAGATCTATGGGGCAGGATCTGCTGTGGGGCTGATGTGGGTCAGATCTATGGGGCAGGAGATGCTTTGGGGCCAATGTGGGTCAGATCTATGGGGCAGGAGATGGTGTGTGGCAGATGTGGGTCAGATCTATGGTGTAGGAGCTGCTGTGGGGCTGATGTGGGTCAGATCCTTGGGGCTGAAGCTGCTGTGGGTCATATCTATTGGGCAGAAGCTGCTTTACATATGATGTGTGTCAGATCAATGGGGCAGGAGCTGCTGTGGGGCTGATGTGGGTTAGATCTATGGGGCAGGAGCTGTTCTGGGGCTGATGCGGGTCAGATCTATGGGGCAGGAGCTGCTGTGGGGTTGATGGGAGTCAGATCTATGGGGCAGGAGCTACTGTGGGGCTGATTTCGGTCAGATCTATAGGGCAGGAGCTACTGTGGGGCTGATGTTGGTCTCATCTATGGGGCAGGAGCTGCTGTGCGACAGATGTGGTCAGATCTATGGGGCAGAGCTGCTCTTGGGAACATGTGGGTCAGATCTATGGGGCAGGAGCTGCTGTAGGGCTGATGTGGGTCAGATCTATAGGGCAGGAGCTGCTGTGCGACAGATGTGGGTCAGATCTATGGGGCAGGAGCTGCTGTGGGGCTGATGTGGGTTAGATCTATGGGGCAAGAGCTGCTGTGGGGCTGATGGGGGTCAGATCTATGGGGCAGGAGCTGCTGTGCGACAGATGTGGGTCAGATCTATGGGACAGGTGCTGCTGTGCGACATATGTGGGTAAGATCTATGGGGCAGGATCTGCTGTGGGGCTGATGTGGGAAAGATCTATGGGGCAGGAGCTGCTGTGGGGCTGATGTGGGTCAGATCCTTGGGGCTGAAGCTGCTGTGGGTCATATCTATTGGGCAGCAGCTGCTTTACATATGATGTGTGTCAGATCTATGGGGCAGGAGCTTCTGTGGGGCTGATTTGTGTCAGATCTATGGGGCAGGAGCTGCTGTGGGGCTGATGTGGGTTAGATCTATGGGGCAGGAGCTGTTGTGGGGCTGATGGGGGTCAGATCTATGGGGCAGGAGCTACTGTGGGGCTGATGTGGGTCAAATCAATGGAGCAGAGCTGCTCTTGGGAACATGTGGGTCAGATCTATGGGGCAGGAGCTGCTGTGCGACAGATGTGGGTCAGATCTATGGGGTAGGAGCTGCTGTGGGGCTGATGTGGGTCAGATCTATAGGGCAGGAGCTGCTGTGGGGCTGATGAGGGTCAGATCTATGGGGCAGGAGCTGCTGTGGGGCTGATGTGGGTTAGATCTATGGGGCAGGAGCTGTTGTGGGGCTGATGTGGGTCAGATCTATAGGTCAGGAGCTGCTGTGGGGCTGATGTGGTTCAGATCTACGGGGCAGGAGCTGCTGTGGGGCTGATGTGGTTCAGATCTATAGGGCAGGAGCTGCTGTGCGACAGATGTGGGTCAGATCTATGGGGCAGGAGCTGCTGGGGGGCTGATGTGGGTCAGATCCTTCGGGCTGAAGCTGCTGTGGGTCATATCTATTAGGCAGCAGCTGCTTTACATATGATGTGTGTCAGATCTATTGGGCAGGAGCTGCTGTGGGGCTGATGTGGGTTAGATCTATAGGGCAGGAGCTGCTGTGCGACAGATGTGGGTCAGATCTATGGGGCAGGATCTGCTGTGGGGCTGATGGGGGTCAGATCTATAGGGCAGGAGCTGCTGTGGGGCTGATGGGGGTTAGATCTATGGGGCAGGAGCTACTGTGGGGCTGATTTGGGTCAGATCTATGGGGCAGGAGCTACTGTGGGGCTGACGTTGGTCTGATCTATGGGGCAGGAGCTGCTGTGCGACAGATGTGGGTCAGATCTATGGGGCAGGAGCTGCTGTGGGGCTGATGTGGGTCAGATCCTTGGGGCTGAAGCTGCTGTGGGTCATATCTATTGGGCAGCAGCTGCTTTACATATGATGTGTGTCAGATCTATGGGGCAGGAGCTGCTGTGGGGCTGATGTGGGTTAGATCTATGGGGCAGGAGCTGTTGTGGGGCTGATGGGGGTCAGATCTATGGGGCAGGAGCTGCTGTGGGGCTGATGGGGGTCAGATCTATGGGGCAGGAGCTACTGAGGGGCTGATGTTGGTCTGATCTATGGGGCAGGAGCTGCTGTGCGACAAATGTGGGTCAGATCTATGGGGCAGGTGCTGCTGTGCGACATATGTGGGTCAGATCTATGGGGCAGGATCTGCTGTGGGGCTTCTGTGGGTTAGATCTATAGGGCAGGAGCTGCTGTGCGACAGATGTGGGTCAGATCTATGGGGCAGAGCTGCTCTTGGGAACATGTGGGTCAGATCTATGGGGCAGGAGCTGCTGTGGGGCTGATGTGGGTCAGATCTATAGGGCAGGAGCTACTGTGCGACAGATGTGGGTCAGATCTATGGGGCAGGAGCTGCTGTGGGGCTGATGTGGGTCAGATCTATAGGGCAGGAGCTGCTGTGCGACAGATGTGTGTCAGATCTATGGGGCAGGAGCTGTTGTGGGGCTGATGGGGGTCAGATCTTTGGGGCAGGAGCTGCTGTGGGGCTAATGGGGGTCAGATCTATGGGGCAGGAGTTGCTGTGGGGCTGATGGGGCTCAGATCTATGGGGCAGGAGCTACTGTGGGGCTGATGTTGGTCTGATCTATGGGGCAGGAGCTGCTGTGCGACAGATATGGGTCAGATCTATGGGGCAGAGCTGCTCTTGGGAACATGTGGGTCAGATCTATGGGGCAGGAGCTGCTGTGGGGCTGATGTTGGTCAGATCTATGGGGCAGGAGCTGCTGTGGGGCTGATGTGGGTCAGATCCTTGGGGCTGAAGCTGCTGTGGGTCATATCTATTGGGCAGCAGCTGCTTTACATATGATGTGTGTCAGATCTATGGGGCAGGAGCTGCTGTGAGGCTGATGTGGGTTAGATCTATGGGGCAGGAGCTGTTGTGGGGCTGATGGAGGTCAGATCTCTGGGGCAGGAGCTGCTGTGGGGCTGATGGGGGTCATATCTATGGGGCAGGACCTACTGTGAGGCTGATGGGGGTCAGATCTATGGGGCAGGAGCTACTGTGGGGCTGATGTTGGTCTGATCTATAGGGCAGGAGCTGCTGTGCGACAGATGTGGGTCAGATCTATGGGGCAGGTGCTGCTGTGCGACATATGTGGGTCAGATCTATGGGGCAGGATCTGCTGTGGGGCTGATGTGGGAAAGATCTACGGGGCAGGAGATGCTTTGGGGCAGATGTGGGTCAGATCTATGGTGCAGGAGCTGCTGTGGGGCTGATGTGGGTCATATCTATTGGGCAGCAGCTGCTTTACATATGATGTGTGTCAGATCTATGGGGCAGGAGCTGCTGTGGGGCTGATGTGGGTTAGATCTATGGGGCAGGAGCTGTTGTGGGGCTGATGGGGGTCAGATCTATGGGGCAGCAGCTGCTTTACATATGATGTGTGTCAGATCTATGGGGCAGGAGCTGCTGTGGGGCTGATGTGGGTCAGATCTATGGGGCAGGAGCTGTTGTGCGACAGATGTGGGTCAGATCTATGGGGCAGGATCTGCTGTGGGGCTGATGGGGGTCAGATCTATGGGGCAGGAGCTGCTGTGGGGCTGATGGGGGTTAGATCTATGGGGCAGGAGCTACTGTGGGGCTAATTTGGGTCAGATCTATGGGGCAGGAGCTACTGTGGGGCTGATGTTGGTCTGATCTATGGGGCAGGAGCTGCTGTGCGACAGATGTGGGTCAGATCTATGGGGCAGAGCTGCTCTTGGGAACATGTGGGTCAGATCTATGGGGCAGGAGCTGCTGTGGGGCTGATGTGGGTCAGATCTATGTGGCAGGAGCTGCTGTGCGACAGATGTGGGTGAGATCTATGGGGCAGGAGCTGCTGTGGGGCTGATGTGGGTCAGATCCTTGGGGCTGAAGCTGCTGTGGGTCATATCTATTGGGCAGCAGCTGCTTTACATATGATGTGTGTCAGATCTATGGGGCAGGAGCTGCTGTGGGGCTGATGTGGGTTAGATCTATGGGGCAGGAGCTGTTGTGGGGCTGATGTGGGTCAGATCTATGGGGCAGGAGCTGCTGTGGGGCTGATGGGGGTCAGATCTATGGGGCAGGAGCTACTGTGGGGCTGATGGGGGTCAGATCTATGGGGCAGGAGCTACTGTGGGGCTGATGTTGGTCTGATCTATGGGGCTGAAGCTGCTGTGCGACAGATGTGGGTCGGATCTATGGGGCAGGTCCTGCTGTGCGACATATGTGGGTCAGATCTATGGGGCAGGATCTGCTGTGGGGCTGATGTGGGAAAGATCTATGGGGCAGGAGATGCTTTGGGGCAGATGTGTGTCAGATCTATGGGGCAGGAGCTACTGTGGGGCTGATGTGGGTTAGATCTATGGGGCAGGAGCTGTTGTGGGGCTGATGGGGGTCAGATCTATGGGGCAGGAGCTACTGTGAGGCTGATGTTGGTCTGATCTATGGGGCAGGAGCTGCTGCGGGGCTGATTTGGGTCAGATCTATGGGGCAGGAGCTACTGTGGGGCTGATGTGGGTTAGATCTATGGGGCAGGAGCTGTTGTGGGGCTGATGGGGGTCAGATCTATGGGGCAGGAGCTACTGTGGGGCTGATGTGGGTCAAATCAATGGGGCAGAGCTGCTCTTGGGAACGTGTGGGTCAGATCTATGGGGCAGGACCTGCTGTGCGGCTGATGTGGGTTAGATCTATGGGGCAGGAGCTGTTGTGGGGCTGATGTGGGTCAGATCTATGGGGCAGGAGCTGCTGTGGGTCAGACCTATGGGGCAGGAACAGATGTGGGCCTGATGTTGGTCAGATTTATGGAGCAGGAGCTGCTGTGTTGCAGATGTGGGTCAGATCTATGGTGCAGGAGCTGCTGTGGGGCAGATGTAGGGCTTATCTATGGGGCAGGAGCTGCTGTGAGGCTGATGGGTGTTAGATCTATGGGGAGGAGCTGCTGTGGTGCAGATGTGGGTCAGAGCTATGGGGCAGGAGCTGCTGTGTGGCAGATGTGGGTCAGATCTATGGTGTAGGAGCTGCTGTGGGGCTGATGTGGGTCAGATCTATGGGGCAGGAGCTGCTGTGGTTAAGATCTATTTGGCAGGATCAGCTGTGGGGCAGATTTGGGTCAGATCTATGGGGCAGGAGCTGCAGTGGAGATGATGTACGTCAGATCTATGGGGCAGGAGCTGCTGTTGGGCTGCTGTGGGTCAGATCTATGGGGCAGAGCTGCTCTTGGGAACATGTGGGTCAGATCTATGGGGCAGGAGCTGCTGTGGGGCAGATGTGGGTCAGATCTATGGGGCAGGAGCTGCTTTACATATGATGTGTGTCAGATCTATGGGGCAGGAGCTGCTGTGGGGCTGATGTGGGTTAGATCTATGGGGCAGGAGCTGTTGTGGGGCTGATAGGGGTCTGATCTATGGGTCAGGAGCTACTGTGGGGCTGATGTTGGTCTGATCTATGGGGCAGGAGCTGCTGCGGGGCTGATTTGTGTCAGATCTATGGGGCAGGAGCTGCTGTGGGGCTGATGTGGGTTAGATCTATGGGGCTGGAGCTGTTGTGGGGCTGATGGGGGTCAGATCTATGGGGCAGGAGCTACTGTGGGGCTGATGTGGGTCAAATCAATGGAGCAGAGCTGCTCTTGGGAACATGTGGGTCAGATCTATGGGGCAGGAGCTGCTGTGGGGCTGATGTGGGTCAGATCTATAGGGCAGGAGCTGCTGTGCGACAGATGTGGGTCAGATCTATGGGGTAGGAGCTGCTGTGGGGCTGATGTGGGTCAGATCTATAGGGCAGGAGCTGCTGTGGGGCTGATGAGGGTCAGATCTATAGGTCAGGAGCTGCTGTGCGACAGATGTGGGTCAGATCTATGGGGCAGGAGCTGTTGTGGGGCTGATGTGGGTCAGATCTATAGGTCAGGAGCTGCTGTGGGGCTGATGTGGTTCAGATTTACGGGGCAGGAGCTGCTGTGCGACAGATGTGGGTCAGATCTATGGGGCAGGAGCTGCTGGGGGGCTGATGTGGGTCAGATCCTTCGGGCTGAAGCTGCTGTGGGTCATATCTATTGGGCAGCAGCTGCTTTACATATGATGTGTGTCAGATCTATGGGGCAGGAGCTGCTGTGGGGCTGATGTGGGTTAGATCTATAGGGCAGGAGCTGCTGTGCGACAGATGTGGGTCAGATCTATGGGGCAGGATCTGCTGTGGGGCTGATGGGGGTCAGATCTATGGGGCAGGAGCTGCTGTGGGGCTGATTTGGGTCAGATCTATGGGGCAGGAGCTACTGTGGGGCTGATGTTGGTCTGATCTATGGGGCAGGAGCTGCTGTGCGACAGATGTGTGTCAGATCTATGGGGCAGAGCTGCTCTTGGGAACATGTGGGTCAGATCTATGGGGCAGGAGCTGCTGTGGGGCTGATGTGGGTCACATCTATAGGGCAGGAGCTGCTGTGCGACAGATGTGGGTCAGATCTATGGGGCAGGAGCTGCTGTGGGGCTGATGTGGGTCAGATCCTTGGGGCTGAAGCTGCTGTGGTTCATATCTATTGGGCAGCAGCTGCTTTACATATGATGTGTGTCAGATCTATGGGGCAGGAGCTGCTGTGGGGCTGATGTGGGTTAGATCTATGGGGCAGGAGCTGTTGTGGGGCTGATGGGGGTCAGATCTATGGGGCAGGAGCTGCTGTGGGGCTGATGGGGGTCAGATCTATGGGGCCGGAGCTACTGTGGGGCTGATGGGGGTCAGATCTATGGGGCAGGAGCTACTGTGGGGCTGATGTTGGTCTGATCTATGGGGCTGAAGCTGCTGTGCAACAGATGTGGGTCGGATCTATGGGGCAGGTCCTGCTTTGCGACATATGTGGGTCAGATCTATGGGGCAGGATCTGCTGTGGGGCTGATGTGGGAAAGATCTATGGGGCAGGAGATGCTTTGGGGCAGATGTGTGTCAGATCTATGGGGCAGGAGCTACTGTGGGGCTGATGTGGGTTAGATCTATGGGGCAGGAGCTGTTGTGGGGCTGATGGGGGTCAGATCTATGGGGCAGGAGTTACTGTGGGGCTGATGTTGGTCTGATCTATGGGGCAGGAGCTGCTGCGGGGCTGATTTGGGTCAGATCTATGGGGCAGGAGCTGCTGTGAGGCTGATGGGTGTTAGATCTATGGGGAGGAGCTGCTGTGGTTCAGATGTGTGTCAGAGCTATGGGGCAGGAGCTGCTGTGTGGCAGATGTGGGTCAGATCTATGGTGTAAGAGCTGCTGTGGGGCTGATGTGGGTCAGATCTATGGGGCAGGAGCTGCTGTGGTTAAGATCTATTTGGCAGGATCAGCTGTGGGGCAGATTTGGGTCAGATCTATGGGGCAGGAGCTGCAGTGGAGATGATGTACGTCAGATCTATGGGGCAGGAGCTGCTGTGGGGCTGCTGTGGGTCAGATCTATGGGGCAGAGCTGCTCTTGGGAACATGTGGGTCAGATCTATGGGGCAGGAGCTGCTGTGGGGCTGATGTGGGTCAGATCTATAGGGCAGGAGCTGCTGTGCGACAGATGTGGGTCAGATCTATGGGGCAGGAGCTGCTTTACATATGATGTGTGTCAGATCTATGGGGCAGGAGCTGCTGTGGGGCTGATGTGGGTTAGATCTATGGGGCAGGAGCTGTTGTGGGGCTGATAGGGGTCTGATCTATGGGTCAGGAGCTACTGTGGGGCTGATGTTGGTCTGATCTATGGGGCAGGAGCTGCTGCGGGGCTGATTTGTGTCAGATCTATGGGGCAGGAGCTGCTGTGGGGCTGATGTGGGTTAGATCTATGGGGCAGGAGCTGTTGTGGGGCTGATGGGGGTCAGATCTATGGGGCAGGAGCTGTTGTGGGGCTGATGGGGGTCAAATCAATGGGGCAGAGCTGCTCTTGGGAACATGTGGGTCAGATCTATAGGGTAGGAGCTGCTGTGGGTCTGATGTGGGTCAGATCTATAGGGCAGGAGCTCCTGTGCGACAGATGTGGGTCAGATCTATGGGGCAGGAGCTGCTGTGGGGCTGATGTGGGTCAGATCCTTGGGGCTGAAGCTGCTGTGGGTCATATCTATTGGGCAGCAGCTGCTTTACATATGATGTGTGTCAGATCTATGGGGCAGGAGCTTCTGTGGGGCTGATGTGGGTTAGATCTATGGGGCAGGAGCTGTTGTGGGGCTGATGTTGGTCTCATCTATGGGGCAGGAGCTACTGTGGGGCTGATGGGGGTCAGATCTATGGGGAAGGAGCTACTGTGGGGCTGATGTTGGTCAGATCTATGGGGCAGAGCTGCTCTTGGGAACATGTGGGTCAGATCTATGGGGCAGGAGCTGCTGTGGGGCTGATGTGGGTCAGATCTATAGGGCAGGAGCTGCTGTGCGACAGATGTGGGTCAGATCTATTGGGCAGGAGCTGCTTTACATATGATGTGTGTCAGATCTATGGGGCAGGAGCTGCTGTGGGGCTGATGTGGGTTAGATCTATGGGGCAGGAGCTGTTGTGGGGCTGATAGGGGTCTGATCTATGGGTCAGGAGCTACTGTGGGGCTGATGTTGGTCTGATCTATGGGGCAGGAGCTGCTGCGGGGCTGATTTGTGTCAGATCTATGGGGCAGGA
The DNA here is from genome assembly GCF_054131305.1 of Coturnix japonica. Classification (NCBI taxonomy): domain Eukaryota; kingdom Metazoa; phylum Chordata; class Aves; order Galliformes; family Phasianidae; genus Coturnix; species Coturnix japonica. The sequence goes on along the minus strand of NC_140697.1, from coordinate 1,075,756 downwards.
GCTGCTGTGGGGCTGATGTGGGTTAGATCTATGGGGCAGGAGCTGTGATGGGGCTGATGGGGGTCAGATCTATGGGGCAGGAGCTGTTGTGGGGCTGATGGGGGTCAAATCAATGGGGCAGAGCTGCTCTTGGGAACATGTGGGTCAGATCTATAGGGTAGGAGCTGCTGTGGGTCTGATGTGGGTCAGATCTATAGGGCAGGAGCTCCTGTGCGACAGATGTGGGTCAGATCTATGGGGCAGGAGCTGCTGTGGGGCTGATGTGGGTCAGATCCTTGGGGCTGAAGCTGCTGTGGGTCATATCTATTGGGCAGCAGCTGCTTTACATATGATGTGTGTCAGATCTATGGGGCAGGAGCTTCTGTGGGGCTGATGTGGGTTAGATCTATGGGGCAGGAGCTGTTGTGGGGCTGATGTTGGTCTCATCTATGGGGCAGGAGCTACTGTGGGGCTGATGGGGGTCAGATCTATGGGGAAGGAGCTACTGTGGGGCTGATGTTGGTCAGATCTATGGGGCAGAGCTGCTCTTGGGAACATGTGGGTCAGATCTATGGGGCAGGAGCTGCTGTGGGGCTGATGTGGGTCAGATCTATAGGGCAGGAGCTGCTGTGCGACAGATGTGGGTCAGATCTATGGGGCAGGAGCTGCTTTACATATGATGTGTGTCAGATCTATGGGGCAGGAGCTGCTGTGGGGCTGATGTGGGTTAGATCTATGGGGCAGGAGCTGTTGTGGGGCTGATAGGGGTCTGATCTATGGGTCAGGAGCTACTGTGGGGCTGATGTTGGTCTGATCTATGGGGCAGGAGCTGCTGCGGGGCTGATTTGTGTCAGATCTATGGGGCAGGAGCTGCTGTGGGGCTGATGTGGGTTAGATCTATGGGGCAGGAGCTGTTGTGGGGCTGATGGGGGTCAGATCTATGGGGCAGGAGCTGTTGTGGGGCTGATGGGGGTCAAATCAATGGGGCAGAGCTGCTCTTGGGAACATGTGGGTCAGATCTATAGGGTAGGAGCTGCTGTGGGTCTGATGTGGGTCAGATCTATAGGGCAGGAGCTCCTGTGCGACAGATGTGGGTCAGATCTATGGGGCAGGAGCTGCTGTGGGGCTGATGTGGGTCAGATCCTTGGGGCTGAAGCTGCTGTGGGTCATATCTATTGGGCAGCAGCTGCTTTACATATGATGTGTGTCAGATCTATGGGGCAGGAGCTTCTGTGGGGCTGATGTGGGTTAGATCTATGGGGCAGGAGCTGTTGTGGGGCTGATGTTGGTCTCATCTATGGGGCAGGAGCTACTGTGGGGCTGATGGGGGTCAGATCTATGGGGAAGGAGCTACTGTGGGGCTGATGTTTGTCTGATCTATGGGGCAGGAGCTGCTGTGCGACAGATGTGGGTCAGATCTATGGGGCAGGTGCTGCTGTGCGACATATGTGGGTCAGATCTATGGGGCAGGATCTGCTGTGGGGCTGATGTGGGTCAGATCTATGGGGCAGGAGATGCTTTGGGGCCGATGTGGGTCAGATCTATGGGGCAGGAGATGGTGTGTGGCAGATGTGGGTCAGATCAATGGTGTAGGAGCTGCTGTGGGGCTGATGTGGGTCAGATCTATGGGGCAGGAGCTGCTGTGGTTAAGATCTATTTGGCAGGATCTGCTGTGGGGCAGATTTGGGTCAGATCTATGGGGCAGGAGCTGCAGTGGAGATGATGTACGTCAGATCTATGGGGCAGGAGCTGCTGTGGGGCTGATGTGGGTGAGATCTATGGGGCAGGAGCTGCTGTGCGACAGATGTGGGTCAGATCTATGGGGCAGGAGCTGCTGTGGGGCTGATGTGGGTCAGATCCTTGGGGCTGAAGCTGCTGTAGGTCATATCTATTGGGCAGAAGCTGCTTTACATATGATGTGTGTCAGATCTATGGGGCAGGAGCTGCTGTGGGGCTGATGTGGGTTAGATCTATGGGGCAGGAGCTGTTCTGGGGCTGATGGGGGTCAGATCTATGGGGCAGGAGCTACTGTGGGGCTGATGGGGGTCAGATCTATGGGGAAGGAGCTACTGTGGGCTGATGTTGGTCTGATCTATGGGGCAGGAGCTGCTGTGCGACAGATGTGGGTCAGATCTATGGGGCAGGTGCTGCTGTGCGACATATGTGGGTCAGATCTATGGGGCAGGATCTGCTGTGGGGCTGATGTGGGTCAGATCTATGGGGCAGGAGATGCTTTGGGGCCGATGTGGGTCAGATCTATGGGGCAGGAGATGGTGTGTGGCAGATGTGGGTCAGATCTATGGTGTAGGAGCTGCTGTGGGGCTGATGTGGGTCAGATCCTTGGGGCTGAAGCTGCTGTGGGTCATATCTATTGGGCAGAAGCTGCTTTACATATGATGTGTGTCAGATCAATGGGGCAGGAGCTGCTGTGGGGCTGATGTGGGTTAGATCTATGGGGCAGGAGCTGTTCTGGGGCTGATGCGGGTCAGATCTATGGGGCAGGAGCTGCTGTGGGGTTGATGGGAGTCAGATCTATGGGGCAGGAGCTACTGTGGGGCTGATTTCGGTCAGATCTATAGGGCAGGAGCTACTGTGGGGCTGATGTTGGTCTCATCTATGGGGCAGGAGCTGCTGTGCGACAGATGTGGTCAGATCTATGGGGCAGAGCTGCTCTTGGGAACATGTGGGTCAGATCTATGGGGCAGGAGCTGCTGTAGGGCTGATGTGGGTCAGATCTATAGGGCAGGAGCTGCTGTGCGACAGATGTGGGTCAGATCTATGGGGCAGGAGCTGCTGTGGGGCTGATGTGGGTTAGATCTATGGGGCAAGAGCTGCTGTGGGGCTGATGGGGGTCAGATCTATGGGGCAGGAGCTGCTGTGCGACAGATGTGGGTCAGATCTATGGGACAGGTGCTGCTGTGCGACATATGTGGGTAAGATCTATGGGGCAGGATCTGCTGTGGGGCTGATGTGGGAAAGATCTATGGGGCAGGAGCTGCTGTGGGGCTGATGTGGGTCAGATCCTTGGGGCTGAAGCTGCTGTGGGTCATATCTATTGGGCAGCAGCTGCTTTACATATGATGTGTGTCAGATCTATGGGGCAGGAGCTGCTGTGGGGCTGATGTGGGTGGGATCTATGGGGCAGGAGCTGTTGTGGGGCTGATGGGGGTCAGATCTATGGGGCAGGAGCTACTGTGGGGCTGATGTGGGTTAGATCTATGGGGCAGGAGCTACTGTGGGGCTGATGTTGGTCTGATCTATGGGGCAGGAGCTACTGTGGGGCTGATGTTGGTCTGATCTATGGGGCAGGAGCTGCTGTGCGACAGATGTGGGTCAGATCTATGGGGCAGGTGCTGCTGTGCGACATATGTGGGTCAGATCTAAGGGACAGGATCTGCTGTGGGGCTGATGTGGGAAAGATCTATGGGGCAGGAGATGCTTTGGGGCAGATGTGGGTCAGATCTATGGGGCAGGAGTTGCTGTGGGGCTGATGTGGGTCAGATCCTTGGGGCTGAAGCTGCTGTGGGTCATATCTATTGGGCAGCAGCTGCTTTACATATGATGTGTGTCAGATCTATGGGGCAGGAGCTGCTGTGGGGCTGATGTGGGTTAGATCTATGGGGCAGGATCTGTTGTGGGGCTGATGGGGGTCAGATCTATGGGGCAGGAGCTACTGTGGGGCTAATGTTGGTCTGATCTATGGGGCAGGAGCTGCTGCGGGGCTGATTTGGGTCAGATCTATGGGGCAGGAGCTGCTGTGGGGCTGATGTGAGTTAGATCTATGGGGCAGGAGCTGTTGTGGGGCTGATGGGGGTCAGATCTATGGGGCAGGAGCTACTGTGGGGCTGATGTGGGTCAAATCAGTGGGGCAGAGCTGCTCCTGGGAACATGTGGGTCAGATCTATGGGGCAGGAGCTGCTGTGGGGCTGATGTGGGTCAGATCTATAGGGCAGGAGCTGCTGTGCGACAGATGTGGGTCAGATCTATGGGGCAGGAGCTGCTGTGGGGCTGATGTGGGTCAGATCCTTGGGGCTGAAGCTGCTGTGGGTCATATCTATTGGGCAGCAGCTGCTATACATATGATGTGTGTCAGATCTATGGGGCAGGAGCTGCTGTGGGGCTGATGTGGGTTAGATCTATGGGGCAGGAGCTGTTGTGGGGCTGATGGGGGTCAGATCTATGGGGCAGGAGCTACTGTGGGGCTTATGGGGGTCAGATCTATGGGGCCGAAGCTACAGTGGGGCTGATGTTGGTCTGATCTATGGGGCAGGAGCTGCTGTGCGACAGATGTGGGTCAGATCTATGGGGCAGGTGCTGCTGTGCGACATATGTGGGTCAGATCTATGGGGCAGGATCTGCTGTGGGGCTGATGTGGGTCAGATCAATGGGCAGGAGATGCTTTGGGGCCGATGTGGGTCAGATCTATGGGGCAGGAGATGGTGTGTGGCAGATGTGGGTCAGATCTATGGTGTAGTAGCTGCTGTGCGGCTGATGTGGGTCAGATCTATGGGGCAGGAGTTGCTGTGGTTAAGATCTATTTGGCAGGATCTTCTGTGGGGCAGATTTGGGTCAGATCTATGGGGCAGGAGCTGCAGTGGAGATGATGTACGTCAGATCTATGGGGCAGGAGCTGCTGTGGGGCTGATGTGGGTTAGATCTATAGGGCAGGAGCTGCTGTGCGAGAGATGTGGGTCAGATCTATGGGGCAGGAGCTGCTGTGGGGCTGATGTGGGTCAGATCCTTGGGGCAGAAGCTGCTGTGGGTCATATCTATGGGGCAGCAGCTGCTTTACATATGATGTGTGTCAGATCTATGGGGCAGGAGCTGCTGTGGGGCTGATGTGGGTTAGATCTATGGGGCAGGAGCTGTTGTGGGTCTGATGGGGGTCAGATCTATGGGGCAGGAGCTGCTGTGGGGCTGATGGGAGTCACATCTATGGGGCAGGAGCTACTGTGGGGCTGATGGGGGTCGGATCTATGGGGCAGGAGCTACTGTGGGGCTGATGTTGGTCTCATCTATGGGGCAGGAGCTGCTGTGCGACAGATGTGGGTCAGATCTATGGGGCAGAGCATCTCTTGGGAACATGTGGGTCAGATCTATGGGGCAGGAGCTGCTGTGGGGCTGATGTGGGAAAGATCTATGGGGCAGGAAATGCTTTGGGGCAGATGTGGGTCAGATCTATTGGGCAGGAGTTGCTGTGGGGCTGATGTGGGTCAGATCCTTGGGGCTGAAGCTGCTGTGGGTCATATCTATTGGGCAGCAGCTGCTTTACATATGATGTGTGTCAGATCTATGGGGCAGGAGCTGCTGTGGGGCTGATGTGGGTTAGATCTATGGGGCAGGAGCTGTTGTGGGGCTGATGGCTGTCAGATCTATGGGGCAGGAGCTGCTGTGGGGCTGATGGGGGTCAGATCTATGGGGCAGGAGCTACTGAGGGGCTGATGTTGGTCTGATCTATGGGGCAGGAGCTGCTGTGCGACAGATGTGGGTCAGATCTATGGGGCAGGTGCTGCTGTGCGACATATGTGGGTCAGATCTATGGGGCAGGAGCTGCTGTGGGGCTGATGTGGGTCAGATCCTTGGGGCTGAAGCTGCTGTGGGTCATATCTATTGGGCAGAAGCTGCTTTACATATGATGTGTGTCAGATCTATGGGGCAGGAGCTGCTGTGGGGCTGATGTGGGTAAGATCTATGGGGCAGGAGCTGTTGTGGGGCTGATGGGGGTCAGATCTATGGGGCAGGAGCTGCTGTGGGGCTGATGGGGGTCAGATCTATGGGGCAGGAGCTACTGTGGGGCTGATGTTGGTCTGATCTATAGGGCAGGAGCTGCTGCGGGGCTGATTTGGGTCAGATCTATGGGGCAGGAGCTGCTGTGGGGCTGATGTGGGTTAGATCTATGGGGCAGGAGCTGTTGTGGGGCTGATGGGGGTCAGATCTATGGGGCTGGAGCTGTTGTGGGGCTGATGGGGGTCAGATCTATGGGGCAGGAGCTACTGTGGGGCTGATGTGGGTCAGATCTATGGGGCAGGAGCTGCTGTGCGACAGATGTGGGTCAGATCTATGGGGCAGGAGCTGCTGTGGGGCTGATGTGGGTCAGATCCTTGGGGCTGAAGCTGCTCTGGGTCATATCTATTGGGCAGCAGCTGCTTTACATATGATGTGTGTCAGATCTATGGGGCAGGAGCTGCTGTGGGGCTGATGTGGGTTAGATCTATGGGGCAGGAGCTGTTGTGGGGCTGATGTTGGTCTGATCTATGGGGCAGGAGCTACTGTGTGGCTGATGTGGGTCAAATCAATGGGGCAGAGCTGCTCTTGAGAACATGTGGGTCAGATCTATGGGGCAGGAGTTGCTGTGGGTCTGATGTTGGTCAGATTTATGGAGCAGGAGCTGCTGTGTTGCAGATGTGGGTCAGATCTATGGTGCAGGAGCTGCTGTGGGGCAGATGTAGGGCTTATCTATGGGGCAGGAGCTGCTGTGAGGCTGATGGGTGTTAGATCTATGGGGAGGAGCTGCTGTGGTGCAGATGTGGGTCAGAGCTCTTGGGAAGGAGCTGCTGTGGTGCAGATGTGGGTCAGATCTATGGTGTAAGAGCTGCTGTGTGGCTGATGTGGGTCAGATCTATGGGGCAGGAGCTGCTGTGGTTAAGATCTATTTGGCAGGATCTGCTGTGGGGCAGATTTGGGTCAGATCTATGGGGCAGGAGCTGCAGTGGAGATGATGTACGTCAGATCTATGGGGCAGGAGCTGCTGTGGGGCTGATGTTGGTCTGATCTATGGGGCAGGAGCTGTTGTGGGTCATATCTATTGGGCAGCAGCTGCTTTACATATGATGTGTGTCAGATCTATGGGGCAGGATCTGCTGTAGGGCTGATGTGGGTTAGATCTATGGGGCAGGAGCTGCTGTGGGGCTGATGTGGGTCTGATCTATGGGGCAGGAGCTGCTGTGGGGCTGATGTGGGTCAGATCCTTGGGGCTGAAGCTGCACTGGGTCATATCTATTGGGCAGCAGCTGCTTTACATATGATGTGTGTCAGATCTATGGGGCAGGAGCTGCTGTGGGGCTGATGTGGGTTAGATCTATGGGGCAGGAGCTGTTGTGGGGCTGATGTTGGTCTGATCTATGGGGCAGGAGCTACTGTGAGGCTGATGTGGGTCAAATCAATGGGGCAGAGCTGCTCTTGAGAACATGTGGGTCAGATCTATGGGGCAGGAGTTGCTGTGGGGCTGATGTTGGTCAGATTTATGAAGCAGGAGTTGCTGTGTTGCAGATGTGGGTCAGATCTATGGTGCAGGAGCTGCTGTGGGGCAGATGTGGGTCAGATCTATGGGGCAGGAGCTGCTGTGGGGCTGATGTGGGTCTGATCTATGGGGCAGGAGCTGCTGTGGGGCTGATGTGGGTCAGATTTATGGAGCAGGAGTTGCTGTGTTGCAGATGTGGGTCAGATCTATGGTGCAGGAGCTGCTGTGGGGCAGATGTAGGGCTTATCTATGGGGCAGGAGCTGCTGTGAGGCTGATGGGTGTTAGATCTATGGGGAGGAGCTGCTGTGGTGCAGATGTGGGTCAGAGCTATTGGGAAGGAGCTGCTGTGGTGCAGATGTGGGTCAGATCTATGGTGTAGGAGCTGCTGTGGGGCTGATGTGGGTCAGATCTATGGGGCAGGAGCTGCTGTGGTTAAGATCTATTTGGCAGGATCTGCTGTGGGGCAGATTTGGGTCAGATATATGGGGCAGGAGCTGCAGTGGAGATGATGTACGTCAGATCTATGGGGCAGGAGTTGCTGTGGGGCTGATGTGGGTCAGATCTATGGGGCAGGAGCTGCAGTGGAGCTGATGTGGGTCAGATGTATGGGGCAGGAGCTACTGTGGGGCTGATGTGGGTCAAATCAATGGGGCAGAGCTGCTCTTGGGAACATGTGAGTCAGATCTATAGGGCAGGAGCTGCTGTGGGGCTGATGTGGGTCAGATCTATAGGGCAGGAGCTGCTGTGCGACAGATGTGGGTCAGATCTATGGGGCAGGAGCTGCTGTGGGGCTGATGGGGGTCAGATCTATGGGGCAGGAGCTGCTGTGGGGCTGATGTGGGTCAGATCCTTGGGGCTGAAGCTGCTGTGGGTCATATCTATTGGGCAGCAGCTGCATTACATATGATGTGTGTCAGATCTATGGGGCAGGAGCTGCTGTGGGGCTGATGTGGGTTAGATCTATGGGGCAGGAGCTGTTGTGGGGCTGATGGGGGTCAGATCTATGGGGCAGGAGCTACTGTGGGGCTGATGTGGGTCAGATCTATGGGGCAGGAGCTACTGTGGGGCTGATGTGGGTCAAATCAATGGGGCAGAGCTGCTCTTGGGAACATGTGGGTCAGATCTATGTGTCAGGAGCTGCTGTGGGGCTGATGTGGGTCAGATCTATAGGTCAGGAGCTGCTGTGGGGCTGATGTGGGTCAGATCTATAGGGCAGGAGCTGCTGTGGGGCTGATGAGGGTCAGATCTATGGGGCAGGAGCTGCTGTGAGGCTGATGTGGGTAAAATCTATGGGGCAGCAGCTGTTGTGGGGCTGATGGGGGTCAGATCTATGGGGCAGGAGCTACTGTGGGGCTGATGTTGGTTTGATCTATGGGGCAGGAGCTGCTGCGGTGCTGATTTGGGTCAGATCAATGGGGCAGGAGCTGTTGTGGGGCTGATGGGGGTCAGATCTATGGGGCAAGAGCTACTGTGGGGCTGATGTGGGTCAAATCAATGGGGCAGAGCTGCTCTTGGGAACATGTGGGTCAGATCTATGGGGGAGGAGATGCTGTGGGGCTGATGTGGGTCAGATCTATAGGGCAGGAGCTGCTGTGGGGCTGATGAGGGTCAGATCTATGGGGCAGGAGCTGCTGTGCGACAGATGTGGGTCAGATCTATGGGGCAGGAGCTGTTGTGGGGCTGATGGGGGTCAGATCTATGGGGCAGGAGCTACTGTGGGGCTGATGTTGGTCTGATCTATGAGGCAGGAGCTGCTGCGGGGCTGATTTGGGTCAGATCTATGGGGCAGGAGCTGCTGTGGGGCTGATGTGGGTTAGATCTATGGGGCAGGAGCTGTTGTGCTGCTGATGGGGGTCAGATCTATGGGGCAGGAGCTACTGTGGGGCTGATGTGGGTCAAATCAATGGGGCAGAGCGGCTCTTGGGAACATGTGGGTCAGATCTATGTGTCAGGAGCTGCTGTGGGGCTGATGTGGGTCAGATCTATAGGGCAGGAGCTGCTGTGGGGCTGATGTGGTTCAGATCCTTGGGGCTGAAGCTGCTGTGGGTCATATCTATTGGGCAGTAGCTGCTTTACATATGATGTGTGTCAGATCTATGGGGCAGGAGCTGCTGTGGGGCTGATGTGGGTTAGATCTATGGGGCAGGAGCTGTTGTGGGGCTGATGGGGGTCAGATCTATGGGGCAGGAGCTACTGCGGGGCTGATGTTGGTTTGATCTGTGGGGCAGGAGCTGCTGCGGTGCTGATTTGGGGCAGATCTATGGGGTAGGAGCTGCTGTGGGGCTGAAGTGGGTTAGATCTATGGGGCAGGAGCTGTTGTGGGGCTGATGGGGGTCAGATCTATGGGGCAAGAGCTACTGTGGGGCTGATGTGGGTCAAATCAATGGGGCAGAGCTGCTCTTGGGAACATGTGGGTCAGATCTATGGGGCAGGAGCTTCTGTGGGGCTGATGTGGGTCAGATCTATAGGGCAGGAGCTGCTGTGGGGCTGATGAGCATCAGATCTATGGGGCAGGAGCTGCTGTGGGGCTGATGTGGGTAAAATCTATGGGGCAGCAGCTGTTGTGGGGCTGATGGGGGTCAGATCTATGGGGCAGGAGCTGCTGTGCGACAGATGTGGGTCAGATCTATGGGGCAGGAGCTGTTGTGGGGCCAATGGGGGTCAGATCTATAAGGCAGGAGCTGCTGTGGGGCTGATGGGGGTCAGATCTATGGGGCTGGAGCTACTGTGGGGCTGATGGGAGTCAGATCTATGGGGCAGGAGCTACTGTGGGGCTGATGTTGGTCTGATCTATGGGGCAGGAGCTGCTGTGTGACAGATGTGGGTCAGATCTATGGGGCAGGTGCTGCTGTGCGACATATGTGGGTCAGATCTATGGGGCAGGATCTGCTGTGGGGCTGATGTGGGAAAGATCTATGGGGCAGGAGATGCTTTGGGGCAGATGTGGGTCAGATCTATGGGGCAGGAGTTGCTGTGGGGCTGATGTGGGTCAGATCCTTGGGGCTGAAGCTGCTGTGGGTCATATCTATTGGGCAGCAGCTGCTTTACATATGATGTGTATCAGATCTATGGGGCAGGAGCTGCTGTGGGGCTGATGTGGGTCAGATCTATGGGGCAGGAGCTGTTGTGGGGCTGATGGGGGTCAGATCTATGGGGCAGGAGCTGCTGTGGGGCTGATGGGGGTCAGATCTATGGGGCAGGAGCTACTGTGGGGCTGATGGGGGTCAGATCTATGGGGCAGGAGCTACTGTGGGGCTGATGTTGGTCTGATCTATGGGGCAGGAGCTGCTGTGTGACAGATGTGGGTCAGATCTATGGGGCAGGTGATGCTGTGCGACATATGTGGGTAAGATCTCTGGGGCAGGAGCTGCTGTGGGGCTGAAGTGGGTTAGATCTATGGGGCAGGAGCTGTTGTGGGGCTGATGTGGGTCAAATCAATGGGGCAGAGCTGCTCTTGGGAACATGTGGGTCAGATCTATGGGGCAGGAGCTGCTGTGGGGCTGATGTGGGTCAGATCTATGGGGCAGGAGCTGCTGTGCGACAGATGTGGGTCAGATCTATGGGGCAGGAGCTGCTGTGGGGCTAATGTGGGTCAGATCCTTGGGGCTGAAGCTGCTGTGGGTCATATCTATTGGGCAGCAGCTGCTTTACATATGATGTGTGTCAGATCTATGGGGCAGGAGCTGCTGTGGGGCTGATGTGGGTTAGATCTATGGGGCAGGAGCTGTTGTGGGGCTGATGGGGGTCAGATCTATGGGGCAGGTGATGCTGTGCGACATATGTGGGTAAGATCTATGGTGCAGGATCTGCTGTGGGGCTGATGTGGGAAAGATCTATGGGGCAGGAGATGCTTTGGGGCAGATGTGGGTCAGATCTATGGGGCAGGAGCTGTTGTGGGGCTGATGGGGGTCAGATCTAAGGGGCAGGAGCTACTGTGGGGCTGATGTTGGTTTGATCTATGGGGCAGGAGCTGCTGCGGTGCTGATTTGGGTCAGATCTATGGGGCAGGAGCTGCTGTGGGGCTGAAGTGGGTTAGATCTATGGGGCAGGAGCTGTTGTGGGGCTGATGGGGGTCAGATCTATGGGGCAAGAGCTACTGTGGGGCTGATGTGGGTCAAATCAATGGGGCAGAGCTGCTCTTGGGAACATGTGGGTCAGATCTATGGGGCAGGAGCTGCTGTGGGGCTGATGTGGGACAGATCTATGGGGCAGGAGCTGCTGTGCGACAGATGTGGGTCAGATCTATGGGGCAGGAGCTGCTGTGGGGCTAATGTGGGTCAGATCCTTGGGGCTGAAGCTGCTGTGGGTCATATCTATTGGGCAGCAGCTGCTTTACATATGATGTGTGTCAGATCTATGGGGCAGGAGCTGCTGTGGGGCTGATGTGGGTTAGATCTATGGGGCAGGAGCTGTTGTGGGGCTGATGGGGGTCAGATCTATGGGGCAGGAGCTGCTCTGGGGCTGATGGGGGTCAGATCTATGGGGCAGGAGTTGCTGTGGGGCTGATGTTGGTCTGATCTATGGGGCAGGAGCTGCTGTGCGACAGATGTGGGTCAGATCTATGGGGCAGAGCTGCTCTTGGGAACATGTGGGTCAGATCTATGGGGCAGGAGCTGCTGTGGTGCTGATGTGGGTCAGATCTATAGGGCAGGAGCTACTGTGCGACAGATGTGGGTCAGATCTATGGGGCAGGAGCTGCTGTGGGGCTGATGTGGGTCAGATCCTTGGGCTGAAGCTGCTGTGGGTCATATCTATTGGGCAGCAGCTGCTTTACATATGATTTGTGTCAGATCTATGGGGCAGGAGCTGCTTTGGGGCTGATGTGGGTTAGATCTATGGGGCAGGAGCTACTGTGGGGCTGATGGGGGTCAGATCTATGGGGCAGGAGCTACTGTGGGGCTGATGTTGGTTTGATCTATGGGGCAGGAGCTGCTGCGAAGCTGATTTGGGTCAGATCTATGGGGCAGGAGCTGCTCTTGGGAACATGTGGGTCAGATCTATGGGGCAGGAGCTGCTGTGGGGCTGATGTTGGTCTGATCTATGGGGCAGGAGCTGCTGTGTGACAGATGTGGGTCAGATCTATGGGGCAGGTGCTGCTGTGCGACATATGTGGGTAAGATCTATGGGGCAGGATCTGCTGTGGGGCTGATGTGGGAAAGATCTATGGGGCAGGAGATGCTTTGGGGCAGATGTGGGTCAGATCTATGGGGCAGGAGCTGTTGTGGGGCTGATGGGGGTCAGATCTATGGGGCAGGAGCTACTGTGGGGCTGATGGGAGTCAGATCTATGGGGCAGGAGCTGCTGCGGTGCTGATTTGGGTCAGATCTATGGGGCAGGAGCTGCTGTGGGGCTGATGTGGGTCAGATCTATGGGGCAGGAGCTGCTGTGCGACAGATGTGGGTCAGATCTATGGGGCAGGAGCTGCTGTGGGGCTGATGTGGGTCAGAACCTTGGGGCTGAAGCTGCTGTGGGTCATATCTATTGGGCAGCAGCTGCTTTACATATGATGTGTGTCAGATCTATGGGGCAGGAGCTGCTGTGGGGCTGATGTGGGTTAGATCTATGGGGCAAGAGCTGTTGTGGGGCTGATGGGGGTCAGATCTATGGGGCAGGAGCTGCTCTGGGGCTGATGGGGGTCAGATCTATGGGGCAGGAGTTGCTGTGGGGCTGATGTTGGTCTGATCTATGGGGCAGGAGCTGCTGTGCGACAGATGTGGGTCAGATCTATGGGGCAGAGCTGCTCTTGGGAACATGTGGGTCAGATCTATGGGGCAGGAGCTGCTGTGGTGCTGATGTGGGTCAGATCTATAGGGCAGGAGCTACTGTGCGACAGATGTGGGTCAGATCTATGGGGCAGGAGCTGCTGTGGGGCTGATGTGGGTCAGATCCTTGGGGCTGAAGCTGCTGTGGGTCATATCTATTGGGCAGCAGCTGCTTTACATATGATGTGTGTCAGATCTATGGGGCAGGAGCTGTTGTGGGGCTGATGTGGGTTAGATCTATGGGGCAGGAGTTGTTGTGGGGCTGATTGGGGTCAGATCTATGGGGCAGGAGCTACTGTGGGGCTGATGTTGGTTTGATCTATGGGGCAGGAGCTGCTGCGATGCTGATTTGGGTCAGATCTATGGGGCAGGAGCTGCTCTTGGGAACATGTGGGTCAGATCTATGGGGCAGGAGCTGCTGTGGGGCTGATGTGGGTCAGATCTATAGGGCAGGAGCTGCTGTGGGGCTGATGAGGGTCAGATCTATGGGGCAGGAGCTGCTGTGGGGCTGATGTGGGTTAGATCTATGGGGCAGGAGCTGTTGTGGGGCTGATGTGCGTCAGATCTATAGGTCAGGAGCTGCTGTGGGGCTGATGTGGGTCAGATCTATGGGGCAGGAGCTGCTGTGCGACAGATGTGGGTCAGATCTATGGGGCAGGAGCTGTTGTGGGGCTGATGGGGGTCAGATCTATGGGGCAGGAGCTGCTGTGGGGCTGATGGGGGTCAGATCTATGGGGCTGGAGCTACTGTGGGGCTGATGGGAGTCAGATCTATGTGGCAGGAGCTACTGTGGGGCTGATGTTGGTCTGATCTATGGGGCAGGAGCTGCTGTGTGACAGATGTGGGTCAGATCTATGGGGCAGGTGCTGCTGTGCGACATATGTGGGTCAGATCTATGGGGCAGGATCTGCTGTGGGGCTGATGTGGGAAAGATCTATGGGGCAGGAGATGCTTTGGGGCAGATGTGGGTCAGATCTATGGGGCAGGAGTTGCTGTGGGGCTGATGTGGGTCAGATCCTTGGGGCTGAAGCTGCTGTGGGTCATATCTATTGGGCAGCAGCTGATTTACATATGATGTGTATCAGATCTATGGGGCAGGAGCTGCTGTGGGGCTGATGTGGGTCAGATCTATGGGGCAGGAGCTGTTGTGGGGCTGATGGGGGTCAGATCTATGGGGCAGGAGCTGCTGTGGGGCTGATGGGGGTCAGATCTATGGGGCAGGAGCTACTGTGGGGCTGATGGGGGTCAGATCTATGGGGCAGGAGCTACTGTGGGGCTGATGTTGGTCTGATCTATGGGGCAGGAGCTGCTGTGTGACAGATGTGGGTCAGATCTATGGGGCAGGTGATGCTGTGCGACATATGTGGGTAAGATCTATGGGGCAGGAGCTGCTGTGGGGCTGAAGTGGGTTAGATCTATGGGGCAGGAGCTGTTGTGGGGCTGATGGGGGTCAGATCTATGGGGCAAGAGCTACTGTGGGGCTGATGTGGGTCAAATCAATGGGGCAGAGCTGCTCTTGGGAACATGTGGGTCAGATCTATGGGGCAGGAGCTGCTGTGGGGCTGATGTGGGTCAGATCTATGGGGCAGGAGCTGCTGTGCGACAGATGTGGGTCAGATCTATGGGGCAGGAGCTGCTGTGGGGCTAATGTGGGTCAGATCCTTGGGGCTGAAGCTGCTGTGGGTCATATCTATTGGGCAGCAGCTGCTTTACATATGATGTGTGTCAGATCTATGGGGCAGGAGCTGCTGTGGGGCTGATGTGGGTTAGATCTATGGGGCAGGAGCTGTTGTGGGGCTGATGGGGGTCAGATCTATGGGGCAGGAGCTGCTCTGGGGCTGATGGGGGTCAGATCTATGGGGCAGGAGTTGCTGTGGGGCTGATGTTGGTCTGATCTATGGGGCAGGAGCTGCTGTGCGACAGATGTGGGTCAGATCTATGGGGCAGGTGATGCTGTGCGACATATGTGGGTAAGATCTATGGGGCAGGAGCTGCTGTGGGGCTGAAGTGGGTTAGATCTATGGGGCAGGAGCTGTTGTGGGGCTGATGGGGGTCAGATCTATGGGGCAAGAGCTACTGTGGGGCTGATGTGGGTCAAATCAATGGGGCAGAGCTGCTCTTGGGAACATGTGGGTCAGATCTATGGGGCAGGATCTGCTGTGGGGCTGATGTGGGTCAGATCTATGGGGCAGGAGCTGCTGTGCGACAGATGTGGGTCAGATCTATGGGGCAGGAGCTGCTGTGGGGCTAATGTGGGTCAGATCCTTGGGGCTGAAGCTGCTGTGGGTCATATCTATTGGGCAGCAGCTGCTTTACATATGATGTGTGTCAGATCTATGGGGCAGGAGCTGCTGTGGGGCTGATGTGGGTTAGATCTATGGGGCAGGAGCTGTTGTGGGGCTGATGGGGGTCAGATCTATGGGGCAGGTGATGCTGTGCGACATATGTGGGTAAGATCTATGGGGCAGGATCTGCTGTGGGGCTGATGTGGGAAAGATCTATGGGGCAGGAGATGCTTTGGGGCAGATGTGGGTCAGATCTATGGGGCAGGAGCTGTTGTGGGGCTGATGGGGGTCAGATCTATGGGGCAGGAGCTACTGTGGGGCTGATGTTGGTTTGATCTATGGGGCAGGAGCTGCTGCGGTGCTGATTTGGGTCAGATCTATGGGGCAGGAGCTGTTGTGGGGCTGATGGGGGTCAGATCTATGGGGCAAGAGCTACTGTGGGGCTGATGTGGGTCAAATCAATGGGGCAGAGCTGCTCTTGGGTACATGTGGGTCAGATCTATGGGGCAGGAGCTGCTGTGGGGCTGATGTGGGTCAGATCTATGGGGCAGGAGCTGCTGTGCGACAGATGTGGGTCAGATCTATGGGGCAGGAGCTGCTGTGGGGCTAATGTGGGTCAGATCCTTGGGGCTGAAGCTGCTGTGGGTCATATCTATTGGGCAGCAGCTGCTTTACATATGATGTGTGTCAGATCTATGGGGCAGGAGCTGCTGTGGGGCTGATGTGGGTTAGATCTATGGGGCAGGAGCTGTTGTGGGGCTGATGGGGGTCAGATCTATGGGGCAGGAGCTGCTCTGGGGCTGATGGGGGTCAGATCTATGGGGCAGGAGTTGCTGTGGGGCTGATGTTGGTCTGATCTATGGGGCAGGAGCTGCTGTGCGACAGATGTGGGTCAGATCTATGGGGCAGAGCTGCTCTTGGGAACATGTGGGTCAGATCTATGGGGCAGGAGCTGCTGTGGTGCTGATGTGGGTCAGATCTATAGGGCAGGAGCTACTGTGCGACAGATGTGGGTCAGATCTATGGGGCAGGAGCTGCTGTGGGGCTGATGTGGGTCAGATCCTTGGGGCTGAAGCTGCTGTGGGTCATATCTATTGGGCAGCAGCTGCTTTACATATGATTTGTGTCAGATCTATGGGGCAGGAGCTGCTTTGGGGCTGATGTGGGTTAGATCTATGGGGCAGGAGCTACTGTGGGGCTGATGGGGGTCAGATCTATGGGGCAGGAGCTGTTGTGGGGCTGATGTGGGTTTGATCTATGGGGCAGGAGCTGCTGCGAAGCTGATTTGGGTCAGATCTATGGGGCAGGAGCTGCTCTTGGGAACATGTGGGTCAGATCTATGGGGCAGGAGCTGCTGTGGGGCTGATGGGGGTCAGATCTATGGGGCAGGAGCTACTGTGGGGCTGATGTTGGTCTGATCTATGGGGCAGGAGCTGCTGTGCGACAGATGTGGGTCAGATCTATGGGGCAGGTGCTGCTGTGCGACATATGTGGGTCAGATCTATGGGGCAGGATCTGCTGTGTGGCTGATGTGGGAAAGATCTATGGGGCAGGAGATGCTTTGGGGCAGATGTGGGTCAGATCTATGGGGCAGGAGATGGTGTGGGGCTGATGTGGGTCAGATCTATGGGGCAGGAGCTGCTGTGGTTAAGATCTATTTGGCAGGATCTGCTGTGGGGCAGATTTGGGTCAGATCTATGGGGCAGGAGCTGTTGTGGGGCTGATGGGGGTCAGATCTATGGGGCAGGAGCTGCTGTGCGACAGATGTGGGTCAGATCTATGGGGCAGGAGCTGCTGTGGGGCTGATGTGGGTTAGATCTTTGGGGCAGGAGCTGTTGTGGGGCTGATTGGGGTCAGATCTATGGGGCAGGTGCTGCTGTGGGGCTGATGTGGGTCAAATCAATGGTGCAGAGCAGCTCTTGGGAACATGTGGGTCAGATCTATGGGGCAGGAGCTGCTGTGGGGCTGATGTGGGTCAGATCTATAGGGCAGGAGCTGCTGTGCGACAGATGTGGGTCAGATCTATGGGGCAGGAACTGCAGTGGGGCTGATGTGGGTCAGATCCTTGGGGCTGAAGCTGCTGTGGGTCATATCTATTGGGCAGCAGCTGCTTTACATATGATGTCTGTCAGATCTATGGGGCAGGAGCTGCTGTGGGGCTGATGTGGGTAAGATCTATGGGGCAGCAGCTGTTGTGGGGCTGATGGGGGTCAGATGTATGGGGCAGGAGCTACTGTGGGGCTGATGTTGGTCTGATCTATGGGGCAGGAGCTGCTGTGCGACAGATGTGGGTCAGATCTATGGGGCAGGTGCTGCTGTGTGACATATGTGGGTCAGATCTATGGGGCAGGATCTGCTGTGGGGCTGATGTGGGAAAGATCTATGGGGCAGGAGATGCTTTGGGGCAGATGTGGGTCAGATCTATGGGGCAGGAGATGGTGTGTGGCAGATGTGGGTCAGATCTATGGTGTAGGAGCTGCTGTGGGGCTGATGTGGGTCAGATCTATGGGGCAGGAGCTGCTGTGGTTAAGATCTATTTGGCAGGATCTGCTGTGGGGCAGATTTGGGTCAGATCTATGGGGCAGGAGCTGCTCTTGGGAACATGTGGGTCAGATCTGTGGGGCAGGAGCTGCAGTGGAGATGATGTACGTCAGATCTATGGGGCAGGAGCTGCTGTGGGGCTGATGTGGGTTAGATCTTTGGGGCAGGAGCTGTTGTGGGGCTCATGGGGGTCAGATCTATGGGGCAGGAGCTACTGTGGGGCTGATGTGGGTCAAATCAATGGGGCAGAGCTGCTCTTGGGAACATGTGGGTCAGATCTATGGGGCAGGAGCTGCTGTGGGGCTGATGTGGGTCAGATCTATAGGGCAGGAGCTGCTGTGCGACAGATGTGGGTCAGATCTATAGGGCAGGAGTTGCTGTGGGGCTGATGTGGGTCAGATCCTTGGGGCTGAAGCTGCTGTGGGTCATATCTATTGGGCAGCAGCTGCTTTACATATGATGTGTGTCAGATCTATGGGGCAGGAGCTGCTGTGGGGCTGATGTGGGTAAGATCTGTGGGGCTGGAGCTACTGTGGGGCTGATGTTGGTCTGATCTATGGGGCAGGAGCTGCTGTGCGACAGATGTTGGTCAGATATATGGGGCAGGTGCTGCTGTGCGACATATGTGGGTCAGATCTATGGGGCAGGATCTGCTGTGGGGCTGATGTGGGAAAGATCTATGGGGCAGGAGCTACTGTGGGGCTGATGTTGGTCTGATCTATGGGGCAGGAGCTGCTGCGGGGCTGATTTGGGTCAGATCTATGGGGCAGGAGCTGCTGTGGGGCTGATGTGGGTAAGATCTATGGGGCAGCAGCTGTTGTGGGGCTGATGGGGGTCAGATCTATGGGGCAGGAGCTACTGTGGGGCTGATGGGGGTCAGATCTATGGGGCAGGAGCTACTGTGGGGCTGATGTTGGTCTGATCTATGGGGCAGGAGCTGCTGTGCGACAGATGTGGGTCAGATCTATGGGGCAGGATCTGCTGTGGGGCTGATGTGGGAAAGATCTATGGGGCAGGAGATGCTTTGGGGCAGATGTGGGTCAGATCTATGGGGCAGGAGATGGTGTGTGGCAGATGTGGGTCAGATCTACGGTGTAGGAGCTGCTGTGGGGCTGATGTGGGTCAGATCTATTTGGCAGGAGCTGCTGTGGGGCAGATTTGGGTCAGATCTATGGGGCAGGAGCTACTGTGGGGCTGATGTTGGTCTGACCTATGGGGCAGGAGCTGCTGTGCGACAGTTGTGGGTCAGATCTATGGGGCAGGTGCTGCTGTGCGACATATGTGGGTCAGATCTATGGGGCAGGATCTGCTGTGGGGCTGATGTGGGAAAGATCTATGGGGCAGGAGTTGATTTGGGTCAGATGTGGGTCAGATCTATGGGGCAGGAGATGGTGTGGGGCAGATGTAGGGCTTATTTATGGGGCAGGAGCTGCTGTGTGGCTGATGGGTGTTAGATCTATGGGGAGGAGCTGCTGTGGTGCAGATGTGGGTCAGAGCTATGGGGCAGGAGCTGCTGTGGGGCAGAAGTGGGTCAGATCTATGTTGTAGGAGCTGCTGTGGGGCTGATGTGGGTCAGATCTATGGGGAAGGTGCTGCAGTGGAGATGATGTACGTCAGATCAATGGGGCAGGAGCTGCTGTGGTGCTGATGTGGGTCAGATCTATGGGGCAGAGCTGCTCTTGGGAACATGTGGGTCAGATCTATGCGGCAGGAGCTGCAGTGGAGATGATGTAGGTCAGATCTATGGGGCAGGAGCTGCTGTGGGGCTGCTGTGGGTTAGATCTATGGGGCAGGAGCTGTTGTGGGGCAGATGTGGGTCAGATCTATGGGGCAGGAGCTGTTGTGGGGCTGATGGGGGTCAGATCTATGGGGCAGGAGCTACTGTGGGGATGATGTTGGTCAGATCTATGGGGCAGGAGCTACTGCGGGGCTGATTTGAGTCAGATCTATGGGGCAGGATCTGCTGTGGGGCTGATGGGGGTCAGATCTATGGGGCAGGAGCTACTGTGGGGCTGATGTGGGCCAAATCAATGGGGCAGAGCTGCTCTTGGGAACATGTTGGTCAGATCTATGGGGCAGGAGCTGCTGTGGGGCTGATGTGGGTCAGATCTATAGGGCAGGAGCTGCTGTGGGGCTGATGTGGGTCAGATCCTTGGGGCTGAAGCTGCTGTGGTTCATATCTATTGGGCAGCAGCTGCTTTACATATGATGTGTGTCAAATCTATGGGGCAGGAGCTGCTGCAGGGCAGATGTGGGTAAGATCTATGGGGCAGGAGCTGCTGTGGGGATTATGGGGGTCAGATCTATGGGGCAGGAGCTACTGTGGGGCTGATGTGTGTCAAATCAATGGGGCAGAACTGCTCTTGGGAACATGTGGGTCAGATCTATGGGGCAGGAGCTGCTGTGGGGCTGATGTGGGTCAGATCTATGGTGTAGGAGCTGCTGTGGGGCTGATGTGGGTCAGATCTATGGGGCAGGAGCTGCTGTGGGGCAGATTTGGGTCAGATCTATGGGGCAGGAGCTGCAGTGGAGATGATGTACGTCAGATCTATGGGGCAGGAGCTGCTGTGGGGCTGATGTGGGTTAGATCTATAGGGCAGGAGCTGCTGTGCGACAGATGTGGGTCAGATCTATGGGGCAGAGCTGCTCTTGGGAACATGTGGGTCAGATCTATGCGGCAGGAGCTGCAGTGGAGATGATGTACGTCAGATCTATGGGGCAGGAGCTGCTGTGGGGCTGCTGTGGGTTAGATCTATGGGGCAGGAGCTGTTGTGGGGCAGATGTGGGTCAGATCTATGGGGCAGGAGCTGTTGTGGGGCTGATGGGGGTCAGATCTATGGGGCAGGAGCTACTGTGGGGCTGATGGGGGTCAGATCTATAGGGCAGGAGCTGCTGTGGGGCTGATGTGGGTCAGATCCTTGGGGCTGAAGCTGCTGTGGGTCATATCTATTGGGCAGCAGCTGCTTTACATATGATGTGTGTCAAATCTATGGGGCAGGAGCTGCTGTGGGGCTGATGTGGGTCAGATCTATGGTGTAGGAGCTGCTGTGGGGCTGATGTGGGTCAGATCTATGGGGCAGGAGCTGCTGTGGTTAAGATCTATTTGGCAGGATCTGCTGTGGGGCAGATTTGGGTCAGATCTATGGGGAAGGAGCTGCAGTGGAGATGATGTACGTCAGATCGATGGGGCAGGAGCTGCTGTGGGGCTGATGTGGGTTAGAACTATAGGGCAGGAGCTGCTGAGCGTCAGATTTGGGTCAGATCTATGGGGCAGAGCTGCTCTTGGGAACATGTGGGTCAGATCTATGGGGCAGGAGCTGCAGTGGAGATGATGTACGTCAGATCTATGGGGCAGGAGCTGCTGTGGGGCTGATTTGGGTCAGATCAATGGGGCAGGAGCTGCTGTGGGGCTGATGTGGGTTAGATCTATGGGGCAGGAGCTGTTGTGGGGCTGATGGGGGTCAGATCTATGGGGCAGGAGCTACTGTGGGGCTGATGGGGGTCAGATCTATGGGGCAGGAGCTACTGTGGGTCTGATGTTGGTCTGATCTATGGGGCAGGAGCTGCTGTGTGACAGATGTGGGTCAGATCTATGGGGCAGGTGCTGCTGTGCGACATATGTGGGTAAG
Organism: Coturnix japonica; assembly: GCF_054131305.1. Taxonomy (NCBI): domain Eukaryota; kingdom Metazoa; phylum Chordata; class Aves; order Galliformes; family Phasianidae; genus Coturnix; species Coturnix japonica. The sequence continues at coordinate 1,054,319 of NC_140697.1, read as the reverse complement.
ATCTATGGGGCAGGATCTGCTGTGGGGCTGATGTGGGAAAGATCTATGGGGCAGGAGATGCTTTGGGGCAGATGTGGGTCAGATCTATGGGGCAGGAGCTGTTGTGGGGCTGATGGGGGTCAGATCTATGGGGCAGGAGCTACTGTGGGGCTGATGTTGGATTGATCTATGGGGCAGGAGCTGCTGCGGTGCTGATTTGGGTCAGATCTATGGGGCAGGAGCTGCTGTGGGGCTGATGTGGGTCAGATCTATGGGGCAGGAGCTGCTGTGCGACAGATGTGGGTCAGATCTATGGGGCAGGAGTTGCTGTGGGGCTGATGTGGGTCAGATCCTTGGGGCTGAAGCTGCTGTGGGTCATATCTATTGGGCAGCAGCTGCTTTACATATGATGTGTGTCAGATCTATGGGGCAGGAGCTGCTGTGGGGCTGATGTGGGTTAGATCTATGGGGCAGGAGCTGTTGTGGGGCTGATGGGGATCAGATCTATGGGGCAGGAGCTGCTCTGGGGCTGATGGGGGTCAGATCTATGGGGCAGGAGTTGCTGTGGGGCTGATGTTGGTCTGATCTATGGGACAGGAGCTGCTGTGCGACAGATGTGGGTCAGATCTATGGGGCAGAGCTGCTCTTGGGAACATGTGGGTCAGATCTATGGGGCAGGAGCTGCTGTGGTGCTGATGTGGGTCAGATCTATAGGGCAGGAGCTACTGTGCGACAGATGTGGGTCAGATCTATGGGGCAGGAGCTGCTGTGAGGCTGATGTGGGTCAGATCCTTGGGGCTGAAGCTGCTGTGGGTCATATCTATTGGGCAGCAGCTGCTTTACATATGATGTGTGTCAGATCTATGGGGCAGGAGCTGCTGTGGGGCTGATGTGGGTTAGATCTATGGGGCAGGAGCTGTTGTGGGGCTGATTGGGGTCAGATCTATGGGGCAGGAGCTACTGTGGGGCTGATGTTGGTTTGATCTATGGGGCAGGAGCTGCTGCGATGCTGATTTGGGTCAGATCTATGGGGCAGGAGCTGCTCTTGGGAACATGTGGGTCAGATCTATAGGGCAGGAGCTGCTGTGGGGCTGATGAGGGTCAGATCTATGGGGCATGAGCTGCTGTGGGGCTGATGTGGGTTAGATCTATGGGGCAGGAGCTGTTGTGGGGCTGATGTGGGTCAGATCTATAGGTCAGGAGCTGCTGTGGGGCTGATGTGGGTCAGATCTATGGGGCAGGAGCTGCTGTGTGACAGATGTGGGTCAGATCTATGGGGCAGGAGCTGTTGTGGGGCTGATGGGGGTCAGATCTATGGGGCAGGAGCTGCTGTGGGGCTGATGGGGGTCAGATCTATGGGGCAGGAGCTACTGTGGGGCTGATGGGAGTCAGATCTATGGGGCAGGAGCTACTGTGGGGCTGATGTTGGTCTGATCTATGGGGCAGGAGCTGCTGTGTGACAGATGTGGGTCAGATCTATGGGGCAGGTGCTGCTGTGCGACATATGTGGGTCAGATCTATGGGGCAGGATCTGCTGTGGGGCTGATGTGGGAAAGATCTATGGGGCAGGAGATGCTTTGGGGCAGATGTGGGTCAGATCTATGGGGCAGGAGTTGCTGTGGGGCTGATGTGGGTCAGATCCTTGGGGCTGAAGCTGCTGTGGGTCATATCTATTGGGCAGCAGCTGCTTTACATATGATGTGTATCAGATCTATGGGGCAGGAGCTGCTGTGGGGCTGATGTGGGTCAGATCTATGGGGCAGGAGCTGTTGTGGGGCTGATGGGGGTCAGATCTATGGGGCAGGAGCTGCTGTGGGGCTGATGGGGGTCAGATCTATGGGGCAGGAGCTACTGTGGGGCTGATGGGGGTCAGATCTATGGGGCAGGAGCTACTGTGGGGCTGATGTTGGTCTGATCTATGGGGCAGGAGCTGCTGTGTGACAGATGTGGGTCAGATCTATGGGGCAGGTGATGCTGTGCGACATATGTGGGTAAGATCTATGGGGCAGGATCTGCTGTGGGGCTGATGTGGGAAAGATCTATGGGGCAGGAGATGCTTTGGGGCAGATGTGGGTCAGATCTATGGGGCAGGAGCTGCTGTGGGGCTGATGTGGGTCAGATCTATGGGGCAGGAGCTGTTGTGGGGCTGATGGGGGTCAGATCTATGGGGCAGGAGCTACTGTGGGGCTGATGTTGGTTTGATCTATGGGGCAGGAGCTGCTGCGGTGCTGATTTGGGTCAGATCTATGGGCAGGAGCTGCTGTGGGGCTGAAGTGGGTTAGATCTATGGGGCAGGAGCTGTTGTGGGGCTGATGGGGGTCAGATCTATGGGGCAAGAGCTACTGTGGGGCTGATGTGGGTCAAATCAATGGGGCAGAGCTGCTCTTGGGAACATGTGGGTCAGATCTATGGGGCAGGAGCTGCTGTGGGGCTGATGTGGGTCAGATCTATGGGGCAGGAGCTGCTGTGCGACAGATGTGGGTCAGATCTATGGGGCAGGAGCTGCTGTGGGGCTAATGTGGGTCAGATCCTTGGGGCTGAAGCTGCTGTGGGTCATATCTATTGGGCAGCAGCTGCTTTACATATGATGTGTGTCAGATCTATGGGGCAGGAGCTGCTGTGGGGCTGATGTGGGTTAGATCTATGGGGCAGGAGCTGTTGTGGGGCTGATGGGGGTCAGATCTATGGGGCAGGAGCTGCTCTGGGGCTGATGGGGGTCAGATCTATGGGGCAGGAGTTGCTGTGGGGCTGATGTTGGTCTGATCTATGGGGCAGGAGCTGCTGTGCGACAGATGTGGGTCAGATCTATGGGGCAGAGCTGCTCTTGGGAACATGTGGGTCACATCTATGTGGCAGGAGCTGCAGTGGAGATGATGTACGTCAGATCTATGGGGCAGGAGCTGCTGTGGGGCTGATTTGGGTCAGATCAATGGGGCAGGAGCTGCTGTGGGGCTGATGTGGGTTAGATCTATGGGGCAGGAGCTGTTGTGGGGCTGATGGGGGTCAGATCTATGGGGCAGGAGCTACTGTGGGGCTGATGGGGGTCAGATCTATGGGGCAGGAGCTACTGTGGGGCTGATGTTGGTCTGATCTATGGGGCAGGAGCTGCTGTGTGACAGATGTGGGTCAGATCTATGGGGCAGGTGCTGCTGTGCGACATATGTGGGTAAGATCTATGGGGCAGGATCTGCTGTGGGGCTGATGTGGGAAAGATCTATGGGGCAGGTGCTGCTGTGCGACATATGTGGGTCAGATCTATGGGGCAGGAGCTGTTGTGGGGCTGATGGGGGTCAGATCTATGGGGCAGGAGCTACTGTGGGGCTGATGTTGGATTGATCTATGGGGCAGGAGCTGCTGCGGTGCTGATTTGGGTCAGATCTATGGGGCAGGAGCTGCTGTGGGGCTGATGTGGATCAGATCTATGGGGCAGGAGCTGCTGTGCGACAGATGTGGGTCAGATCTATGGGGCAGGAGCTGCTGTGGGGCTGATGTGGGTCAGATCCTTGGGGCTGAAGCTTCTGTGGGTCATATCTATTGGGCAGCAGCTGCTTTACATATGATGTGTGTCAGATCTATGGGGCAGGAGCTGCTGTGGGGCTGATGTGGGTTAGATCTATGGGGCAGGAGCTGTTGTGGGGCTGATGGGGGTCAGATCTATGGGGCAGGAGCTGCTCTGGGGCTGATGGGGGTCAGATCTATGGGGCAGGAGTTGCTGTGGGGCTGATGTTGGTCTGATCTATGGGGCAGGAGCTGCTGTGCGACAGATGTGGGTCAGATCTATGGGGCAGAGCTGCTCTTGGGAACATGTGGGTCAGATCTATGGGGCAGGAGCTGCTGTGGTGCTGATGTGGGTCAGATCTATAGGGCAGGAGCTACTGTGCGACAGATGTGGGTCAGATCTATGGGTCAGGAGCTGCTGTGGGGCTGATGTGGGTCAGATCCTTGGGGCTGAAGCTGCTGTGGGTCATATCTATTGGGCAGCAGCTGCTTTACATATGATGTGTGTCAGATCTATGGGGCAGGAGCTGCTGTGGGGCTGATGTGGGTTAGATCTATGGGGCAGGAGCTGTTGTGGGGCTGATTGGGGTCAGATCTATGGGGCAGGAGCTGCTCTTGGGAACATGTGGGTCAGATCTATGGGGCAGGAGCTGCTGTGGGGCTGATGTGGGTCAGATCTATAGGGCAGGTGCTGCTGTGGGGCTGATGAGGGTCAGATCTATGGGGCAGGAGCTGCTGTGGGGCTGATGTGGGTTAGATCTATGGGGCAGGAGCTGTTGTGGGGCTGATGTGGGTCAGATCTATAGGTCAGGAGCTGCTGTGGGGCTGATGTGGGTCAGATCTATGGGGCAGGAGCTGCTGTGCGACAGATGTGGGTCAGATCTATGGGGCAGGAGCTGTTGTGGGGCTGATGGGAGTCAGATCTATGGGGCAGGAGCTGCTGTGGGGCTGATGGGGGTCAGATCTATGGGGCAGGAGCTACTGTGGGGCTGATGGGAGTCAGATCTATGGGGCAGGAGCTACTGTGGGGCTGATGTTGGTCTGATCTATGGGGCAGGAGCTGCTGTGTGACAGATGTGGGTCAGATCTATGGGGCAGGTGCTTCTGTGCAACATATGTGGGTCAGATCTATGGGGCAGGATCTGCTGTGGGGCTGATGTGGGAAAGATCTATGGGGCAGGAGATGCTTTGTGGCAGATGTGGGTCAGATCTATGGGGCAGGAGTTGCTGTGGGGCTGATGTGGGTCAGATCCTTGGGGCTGAAGCTGCTGTGGGTCATATCTATTGGGCAGCAGCTGCTTTACATATGATGTGTATCAGATCTATGGGGCAGGAGCTGCTGTGGGTCTGATGTGGGTCAGATCTATGGGGCAGGAGCTGTTGTGGGGCTGATGGGGGTCAGATCTATGGGGCAGGAGCTGCTGTGGGGCTGATGGGGGTCAGATCTATGGGGCAGGAGCTACTGTGGGGCTGATGGGGGTTAGATCTATGGGGCAGGAGCTACTGTGGGGCTGATGTTGGTCTGATCTATGGGGCAGGAGCTGCTGTGTGACAGATGTGGGTCAGATCTATGGGGCAGGTGCTGCTGTGCGACATATGTGGGTAAGATCTATGGGGCAGGATCTGCTGTGGGGCTGATGTGGGAAAGATCTATGGGGCAGGAGATGCTTTGGGGCAGATGTGGGTCAGATCTATGGGGCAGGAGCTGTTGTGGGGCTGATGGGGGTCAGATCTATGGGGCAAGAGCTACTATGGGGCTGATGTTGGTTTGATCTATGGGGCAGGAGCTGCTGCGGTGCTGATTTGGGTCAGATCTATGGGGCAGGAGCTGCTGTGGGGCTGAAGTGGGTTAGATCTATGGGGCAGGAGCTGTTGTGGGGCTGATGGGGGTCAGATCTATGGGGCAAGAGCTACTGTGGGGCTGATGTGGGTCAAATCATTGGGGCAGAGCTGCTCTTGGGAACATGTGGGTCAGATCTATGGGGCAGGAGCTGCTGTGGGGCTGATGTGGGTCTGATCCTTGGGGCTGAAGCTGCTGTGGGTCATATCTATTGGGCAGCAGCTGCTTTACATATGATGTGTGTCAGATCTATGGGGCAGGAGCTGCTGTGGGGCTGATGTGGGTTAGATCTATGGGGCAGGAGCTGCTGTGGGGCTGATGGGGGTCAGATCTATGGGGCAGGAGCTGCTCTGGGGCTGATGGGGGTCAGATCTATGGGGCAGGAGTTGCTGTGGGGCTGATGTTGGTCTGATCTATGGGGCAGGAGCTGCTGTGCGACAGATGTGGGTCAGATCTATGGGGCAGAGCTGCTCTTGGGAACATGTGGGTCAGATCTATGGGGCAGGAGCTGCTGTGGTGCTGATGTGGGTCAGATCTATAGGGCAGGAGATACTGTGCGACAGATGTGGGTCAGATCTATGGGGCAGGAGCTACTGTGGGGCTGATGTGGGTCAGATCCTTGGGGCTGAAGCTGCTGTGGGTCATATCTATTGGGCAGCAGCTGCTTTACATATGATGTGTGTCAGATCTAAGGGGCAGGAGCTACTGTGGGGCTGATGTGGGTCAAATCAATGGGGCAGAGCTGCTCTTGGGAACATGTGGGTCAGATCTATGGGGCAGGAGCTACTGTGGGGCTGATGTGGGTAGATATATGGGGCAGGAGCTGCTGTGTGACAGATGTGGGTCAGATCTATAGGGCAGGAGCTGCTGTGGGGCTGATGTGGGTCAGATCCTTGGGGCTGAAGCTGCTGTGGGTCATATCTATTGGGCAGCAGCTGCTTTACATATGATGTGTGTCAGATCTATGGGGCAGGAGCTGCTGTGGGGATGATGTGGGTTAGGTCTATGGGGCAGGAGCTACTGTGGGGCTGATGTTGGTCTGATCTATGGGGCAGGAGCTGCTGCGGGGCTGATTTGGGTCAGATCTATGGGGCAGGAGCTGCTGTGGGGCTGATGTGGGTTAGATCTATGGGGTAGTAGCTGTTGTGGGGCTGATGGGTGTCAGATCTATGGGGCAGGAGCTACTGTGGGGCTGATGTGGGAAAGATCTATGGTGTAGGAGCTGCTGTGGGGCTGATGTGGGTCAGATCTATGGGGCAGGAGCTGCTGTGGTTAAGATCTATTTGGCAGGATCTGCTGTGGGGCAGATTTGGGTCAGATCTATGGGGCAGGAGCTGCTATGGGTCAGATCTATGGGGCAGGAGCTGCAGTGGAGATGATGTACGTCAGATCTATTGGGCAGGAGCTGCTGTGGGGCTGATGTGGGTCAGATCTATAGGGCAGGAGCTGCTGTGCGACAGATGTGGGTCAGATCTATGGGGCAGGAGCTGCTGTGGGGCTGATGTGGGTTAGATCTATGGGGCAGGAGCTGTTGTGGGGCTGATGGGGGTCAGATCTATGGGGCAGGAGCTGCTGTGGGGCTGATGGGGGTCAGATCTATGGGGCAGGAGCTACTGAGGGGCTGATGTTGGTCTGATCTATGGGGCAGGAGCTGCTGTGCGACAAATGTGGGTCAGATCTATGGGGCAGGTGCTGCTGTGCGACATATGTGGGTCAGATCTATGGGGCAGGAGATGCTTTGGGGCAGATGTGGGTCAGATCTATGGGACAGGAGCTGCTGTGGGGCTGATGTGGGTCAGATCCATGGGGCTGAAGCTGCTGTGGGTCATATCTATTGGGCAGAAGCTGCTTTACATATGATGTGTGTCAGATCTATGGGGCAGGAGCTGCTGTGGGGCTGATGTGGGTTAGATCTATGGGGCAGGAGCTGTTGTGGGGCTGATGGGGGTCAGATCTATGGGGCAGGAGCTACTGTGGGGCTGATGTTGGTCTGATCTATGGGGCAGGAGCTGCTGCGGGGCTGATTTGGGTCAGATCTATGGGGCAGGATCTGCTGTGGGGCTGATGTGTGTTAGATCTATGGGGCAGGAGCTGTTGTGGGGCTGATGGGGGTCAGATCTATGGGGCAGTAGCTACTGTGGGGCTGATGTGGGTCAAATCAATGGGACAGAGCTGCTCTTGGGAACATGTGGGTCAGATCTATGGGGCAGGAGCTGCTGTGGGGCTGATGTGGGTCAGATCTATAAAGCAGGAGCTGCTGTGCGACAGATGTGGGTCAGATCTATGGGGCAGGAGCTGCTGTGGGGCTGATGTGGGTCAGATCCTTGGGGCTGAAGCTGCTCTGGGTCATATCTATTGGGCAGCAGCTGCTTTACATATGGTGTGTGTCAGATCTATGGGGCAGGAGCTGCTGTGGGGCTGATGTGGGTTAGATCTATGGGGCAGGAGCTGTTGTGGGGCTGATGGGGGTCAGATCTATGGGGCAGGAACTGCTGTGGGGCTGATGGGGGTCAGATCTATGGGGCAGGAGCTACTGTGGGGCTGATGGGGGTCAGATCTATGGGGCAGGAGCTACTGTGGGGCTGATGTGGGTCAGATCTATGGGGCAGGAGCTGCTGTGGGGCTGATGTGGGTCAGATCCTTGGGGCTGAAGCTGCTGTGGGTCATATCTATTGGGCAGCAGCTGCTTTACATATGATGTGTGTCAGATCTATGGAGCAGGAGCTGCTGTGGGGCTGATCTGGGTTAGAGCTATGGGGCAGGAGCTGTTGTGGGGCTGATGTTGGTCTGATCTATGGGTCAGGAGCTACTGTGGGGCTAATGTGGGTCGAATCAATGGGGCAGAGCTGCTCTTGAGAACATGTGGGTCAGATCTATGGGGCAGGAGCTGCTGCGGGGCTGATTTGGGTCAGATCTATGGGGCAGGTGCTGCTGTGGGGCTGATGTGGGTTAGATCTATGGGGCAGGAGCTGTTGTGGGGCTGATGGGGGTCAGATCTATGGGGCAGGAGCTGCTGTGGGGCTGATGTGGGTCAGATCTATAGGGCAGGAGCTGCTGTGGGGCAGATTTTGGTCAGATCCATGGGGCAGGAGCTGCTGTGGGGCTGATGTGGGTCAGATCCTTGGGGCTGAAGCTGCTGTGGGTCATATCTATTGGGCAGCAGCTGCTTTACATATGATGTGTGTCAGATCTATGGGGCAGGAGCTGCTGTGGGGCTGATTTGGGTCAGATCTATAGGGCAGGAGCTGCTGTGGGGCTGATGTGGGTTAGATCTATGGGGCAGGAGCTGTTGTGGGGCTGATGGGGGTCAGATCTATGGGGCAGTAGCTACTGTGGGGCTGATGTGGGTCAAATCAATGGGGCAGAGCTGCTCTTGGGAACATGTGGGTCAGATCTATAGGGCAGGAGCTGCTGTGGGGCTGATGTGGGTCAGATCCTTGGGGCTGAAGCTGCTGTGGGTCATATCTATTGGGCAGCAGCTGCTTTACATATGATGTGTGTCAGATCTATGGGGCAGGAGCTGCTGTGGGGCTGATGTGGGTAAGATCTATGGGGCAGGAGCTACTGTGGGGCTGATGTGGGTCAGATCTATGGGGCAGGAGCTGCTGTGCGACAGATGTGTGTCAGATCTATGGGGCAGGTGCTGCTGTGCGACATATGTGGGTCAGATCTATGGGGCAGGAACCGATGTGGGCCTGATGTTGGTCAGATTTATGGAGCAGGAGCTGCTGTGTTGCAGATGTGGGTCAGATCTATGGTGTAGGAGCTGCTGTGGGGCTGATGTGGGTCAGATCTATGGGGCAGGAGTTGCTGTGGGGCTGATGTGGGTCAGATCCTTGGGGCTGAAACTGCTGTGGGTCATATCTATTGGGCAGCAGCTGCTTTACATATGATGTGTGTCAGATCTATGGGGCAGGAGCTGCTGTGGGGCTGATGTGGGTTGGATCTATGGGGCAGGAGCTGTTGTGGGGCTGATGGGGGTCAGATCTATGGGGCAGGAGGACTGTGGGGCTGATGGGGGTCAGATCTATGGGGCAGGAGCTACTGTGGGGCTGATGGGGGTCAGATCTATGGGGCAGGAGCTACTGTGGGGCTGATGTTGGTCTGATCTATGGGGCAGGAGCTACTGTGGGGCTGATGTTGGTCTGATCTATGGGGCAGGAGCTGCTGTGCGACAGATCTGGGTCAGATCTATGGGGCAGGTGCTGCTGTGCGACATATGTGGGTCAGATCTAAGGGACAGGATCTGCTGTGGGGCTGATGTGGGAAAGATCTATGGGGCAGGAGATGCTTTGGGGCAGATGTGGGTCAGATCTATGGGGCAGGAGTTGCTGTGGGGCTGATGTGGGTCAGATCCTTGGGGCTGAAGCTGCTGTGGGTCATATCTATTGGGCAGCAGCTGCTTTACATATGATGTGTGTCAGATCTATGGGGCAGGAGCTGCTGTGGGGCTGATGTGGTTAAGATCTATGGGGCAGGAGCTGTTGTGGGGCTGATGTGGGTTAGATCTATGGGGCAGGAGCTGTTGTGGGGCTGATGTGGGTTAGATCTATGGGGCAGGAGCTGCTGTGGTGCAGATGTGGGTCAGATCTATGGTGTAAGAGCTGCTGTGGGGCTGATGTTGGTCAGATCTATAGGGCAGGAGCTGCTGTGCGACAGATGTGGGTCAGATCTATGGGGCAGGAGCTGCTGTGGGCCTGATGTGGGTCAGATCCTTGGGGCTGAAGCTGCTGTGGGTCATATCTATTGGGCAGCAGCTGCTTTACATATGATGTGTGTCAGATCTATGGGGCAGGAGCTGCTGTGGGGCTGATGTGGGTTAGATCTATGGGGCAGGAGCTGTTGTGGGGCTGATGGGGGTCAGATCTATGGGGCAGGAGCTGCTGTGGGGCTGATGGGGGTCAGATCTATGGGGCAGGAGCTACTGTGGGGCTGATGGGGGTCAGATCTATGGGGCAGGAGCTACTGTGGGGCTGATGTTGGTCTGATCTATGAAGCAGGAGCTGCTGCGGGGCTGATTTGGGTCAGATCTATGAAGCAGGAGCTGCTGTGGGGCTGCTGTGGGTTAGATCTATGGGGCAGGAGCTGTTGTGGGGCTGATGTGGGTCAGATCTATGGGGCAGGAGCTGCTTTGGGGCTGATGTGGGTCAGATCTATAGGGCAGGAGCTGCTGTGGGGCTGATGGGGGTCTGATCTATGGGGCAGGAGCTACTGTGGGGATGATGTTGGTCTGATCTACGGGGCAGGAGCTGCTGCGGGGCTGATTTGGGTCAGATCTATGGGGCAGGAGCTGCTGTGGGGCTGATGTGGGTTAGATCTATGGGGCAGGAGCTTCTGTGGGGCTGATGTGGGTTAGATCTATGGGGCAGGAGCTGCAGTGGAGATGATGTACGTCAGATCTATGGGGCAGGAGCTGCTGTGGGGCTGATGTGGGTTAGATCTATGGGGCAGGAGCTGTTGTGGGGCTGATGGGGGTCAGATGTATGGGGCAGGAGCTACTGTGGGGCTGATGTGAGTCAAATCAATGGGGCAGAGCTGCTCTTGGGAACATGTGGGTCAGATCTGTGGGGCAGGAGCTGCTGTGGGGCTGATGTGGGTCATATCTATAGGGCAGGAGCTGCTGTGCGACAGATGTGGGTCAGATCTATGGGGCAGGAGCTGCAGTGGGGCTGATGTGGGTCAGATCCTTGGGGCTGAAGCTGCTGTGGGTCATATCTATTGGGCAGCAGCTGCTTTACATATGATGTGTGTCAGATCTATGGGGCAGGAGCTGCTGTGGGGCTGATGTGTATAAGATCTATGGGGCAGCAGCTGTTGTGGGGCTGATGGGGGTCAGATCTATGGGGCAGGAGCTACTGTGAGGCTGATGGGGGTCAGATCTATGGGGCAGGAGCTACTGTGGGGCTGATGTTGGTCTGATCTATGGGGCAGGAGCTGCTGTGCGACAGATGTGGGTCAGATCTATGGGGCAGGTGCTGCTGTGCGAAATATGTGGGTCTGATCTTTGGGGCAGGATCTGCTGTGGGGCTGATGTGGGAAAGATCTATGGGGCAGGAGATGCTTTGGGGCAGATGTGGGTCAGATCTATGGGGCAGGAGATGGTGTGTGGCAGATGTGGGTCAGATCTAGGGTGTAAGAGCTGCTATGGGGCTGATGTGGGTCAGATCTATGGGGCAGGAGCTGCTGTGGTTAAGATCTATTTGGCAGGATCTGCTGTGCGACAGATGTGGGTCAGATCTATGGGGCAGGTGCTGCTGTGCGACATATGTGGGTCAGATCTATTGGGCAGGATGTGCTGTGGGGCTGATGTGGGAAAGATCTATGGGGCAGGAGATGATTTGGGGCAGATATGGGTCAGATCTATGGGGCAGGAGATGGTGTGGGGCAGATGTAGGGCTTATTTATGGGGCAGGAGCTGCTGTGTGGCTGATGGTTGTTAGATCTACGGGGAGGAGCTGCTGTGGTGCAGATGTGGGTCAGAGCTATGGGGCAGGAGCTGCTGTGCGACAGATGTGGGTCTGATCTATGGGGCAGAGCTGCTCTTGGGAACATGTGGGTCAGATCTATGGGGCAGGAGCTGCAGTGGAGATGATGTACGTCAGATCTATGGGGCAGGAGCTGCTGTGGGGCTGCTGTGGGTTAGATCTATGGGGCAGGAGCTGTTGTGGGTCATATCTATTGGGCAGCAGCTGCATTACATATGATGTGTGTCAGATCTATGTGGCCGGAGCTGCTGTGGGGCTGATGTGGGTTAGATCTATAGGGCAGGATCTGCTGTGCGACAGATGTGGGTCAGATCTATGGGGCAGAGCTGCTCTTGGGAACATGTGGGTCAGATCTATGGGGCAGGAGCTGCAGTGAGGCTGATGTGGGTCAGATCTATAGGGCAGGAGCTGCTGTGCGACAGATGTGGGTCAGATCTATGGGGCAGGAACTGCAGTGGGGCTGATGTGGGTCAGATCCTTGGGGCTGAAGCTGCTGTGGGTCATATCTATTGGGCAGCAGCTGCTTTACATATGATGTGTGTCAGATCTATGGGGCAGGAGCAGTTGTGGGGCTGATGGGGGTCAGATCTATGGGGAAGGAGCTACTGTGGGGCTGATGGGGGTCAGATCTATGGGGCAGGTGCTGCTGTGCGTCATATGTGGGTCAGATCTATGGGGCAGGATCTGCTGTGGGGCTGATGTGGGTCAAATCTATGGGGCAGGAGATGCTTTGGGGCAGATGTGGGTCAGATCTATGGGGCAGGAGTTGCTGTGGGGCTGATGTGGGTCAGATCTATGGGGCAGGAGCTGCTGCGGGGCTGATTTGGGTCAGATCTATGGGGCAGGAGCTGTGTTGGGCTGATCTGGGTTAGATCTATGGGGCAGGAGCTACTGTGGGGCTGATGTGGGTCAGATCTATGGGGCAGGAGCTACTGTGGGGCTGATGTGGGTCAAATCAATGGGGCAGAGCTGCTCTTGGGAACATGTGGGTCAGATCTATGGGGCAGGAGCTGCTGTGGGGCTGATGTGGGTCAGATCTATAGGGCAGGAGCTGCTGTGCGACAGATGTGGGTCAGATCTATGGGGCAGGAGCTGCTGTGGGGCTGATGTGGGTCAGATCTATGGGGCAGGAGCTGCTGTGGGGCTGATGTGGGTCAGATCCTTGGGGCTGAAGCTGCTGTGGGTCATATCTATTGGGCAGCAGCTGCTTTACATATGATGTGTGTCAGATCTATGGGGCAGGAGCTGCTGCGGGGCTGATTTGGGTCAGATCTATGGGGCAGGAGCTGCTGTGGGGCTGATGTGGGTTAGATCTATGGGGCAGGAGCTGTTGTGGGGCTGATGGGGGTCAGATCTATGGGGCAGGAGCTACTGTGGGGCTGATGTGGGTCAAATCAATGGGGCAGAGCTGCTCTTGGGAACATGTGGGTCAGATCTATGGGGCAGGAGCTGCTGTGGGGCTTATGGGGGTCAGATCTATGGGGCAGGAGCTGCAGTGGAGATGTCGTACGTCAGATCTATGGGGCAGCAGCTGCTTTACATATGATGTGTGTCAGATCTATGGGGCAGGAGCTGCTGTGGGGCTGATGTGGGTTAGATCTATGGGGCAGGAGCTGTTGTGGGGCTGATGTGGGTCAGATCTATGGGGCAGGAGCTACTGTGGGGCTGATGGGGGTCAGATCTATGGGGCAGGAGCTACTGTGGGGCTGATGTTGTTCTGATCTATGGGGCAGGAGCTGCTATGCGACAGATGTGGGTCAGATCTATGGGGCAGGTGCTGCTGTGCGACATATGTTGGTCAGATCTATGGGGCAGGATCTGCTGTGGGGCTGATGTGGGAAAGATCTATGGGGCAGGAGATGCTTTGGGGCAGATGTGGGTCAGATCTATGGGGCAGGAGTTGCTGTGGGACTTATGTCGGTCCGATCTATGGGGCAGGAGCTGCTGTGGGGCAGCTGTGGGTTAGATCTATTGGGCAGGAGCTGTTGTGCGACAGATGTGGGTCAGATCTATGGGGCAGAGCTGCTCTTGGGAACATGTGGGTCAGATCTATGGGGCAGGAGCTGCTGTGGGGCTGATGTGGGTCAGATCTATACGGCAGGAGCTGCTGTGCGACAGATGTGGGTCAGATCTATGGGGCAGGAGCTGCTGTGCGACAGATGTGGGTCAGATCTATGGGGCAGGAGATGCTTTGGGGCAGATGTGGGTCAGATCTATGGGGCAGGAGTTGCTGTGGGGCTGATGGGGGTCAGATCTATGGGGCTGGAGCTACTGTGGGGCTGATGTGGGTCTGATCTATGGGGCAGGAGCTGCTGCGGGGCTGATTTGAGTCAGATCTATGGGGCAGGAGCTGCTGAGGGGCTTATGTGGGTTAGATCTATGGAGCAGGAGCTGTTGTTGGGCTGATGGGGGTCAGATCTATGGGGCAGGAGCTACTGTGGGGCTGATGGGGGACAAATCAATGGGGCAGAGCTGCTCTTGGGAACATGTGGGTCAGATCTATGGGGTAGGAGATGCAGTGGGGCTGATGTGGGTCAGATCTATAGGGCAGGAGCTGCTGTGAGACAGATGTGGGTCAGATCTATGGGGCAGGAGCTGCTGTGGGGCTGATGGGGGTCAGATCTATGGGGCAGGAGCTTCTGTGGGGCTGATGGGGGTCAGATCTATGGGGCAGGAGCTACTGTGGGGCTGATGTTGGTCTGATCTATGGGGCAGGAGCTGCTGTGCGACAGATGTGGGTCAGATCTATGGGGCAGGTGCTGCTGTGCGACATATGTGGGTCAGATCTATGGGGCAGGATCTGCTGTGGGGCTGATGTTGGTCTGATCTATGGGGCAGGAGCTGCTGTGGGGCAGATTTGGGTCAGATCTATGGGGCAGGAGCTGCAGTGGAGATGATGTACGTCAGATCTATGGGGCAGGAGCTGCTGTGGGTCAGATATATGGAGCAGGAGCTGCTTTGGGGCACATGTGTGTTAGATCTATGGGGCAGGAGATGGTGCGGGGCAGATTTGGGTCAGATGTATGGGGCAGGTGCTGATGTGGGGCTGATGTTGGTCAGATCTATAGGGCAGGAGCTGCAGCGGGGCTGATGTGGGTCAGATCTATAGGGCAGGAGCTGCAGTGGGGCTGAAGTGGGTCAAATCAATGGGGCAGAGCTGCTCTGGCTGCACATGTGGGTCAGATCTATGGAGCAGGAGCTGCTGTGGGGCAGATTTGAATCAGATCTATAGGGCAGGAGCTGCTGTGGGTCAGATCTATGGAGCAGGAGCTGCTGTGGGGCACATGTGAGTTAGATCTATGGGGCTGAGCTGCTGTGGGGCAGATGTGGGTCAGATCTATGGGGCAGGATCTCCTGGGGGCTGATGTGGGTCAGATCTGTGGGGTAAAATCTGCTGTGGGGCAGATGTGGTTCAGATCTATGGGGCAGGAGCTTCTGTGGGGTTGATGTGGGTCAGATCTATTGGACAGGATCTGCTGTTTGGCAGATGTGGGTCAGTTCTATGGGGCAGGAGCTGCTGTGGGGCAGATGTGGGTCAGATCTATGGGGCAGGAGCTGCTGTGGGGCAGATGTGGGTCAGATCTATGGAGCAGGAGCTGCTGTGCGTCAGATGTGGGTCAGATCTATAGGTCAGGAGCTGCTGTGGCTGCTGTGGGTCAGTTCTATGGGGCAGGAGATGCTGTGAGGCTGATGTGGGTCAAATCAATGGGGCAGAGCTTCTCTGGGGCACATGTGGGTCAGATCTATGGAGCAGGAGCTGCTGTGGGGCACATGTGAGTTAGATCTATGGGGCTGAGCTGCTGTGGGGCAGATGTGGGTCAGATCTTTGGGGAGGATCTTCTGTGGGGCTGCTGTGGGTCAGATCTATGGGGCAGGATCTCCTGGGGGCTGATGTGGGTCAGATCTGTGGGGTAAAATCTGCTGTGGGGCAGATGTGGTTCAGATCTATGGGTCAGGAGCTGCTGTGGGGCAGATGTGGGTCAGATCTATGGGGCAAGAGCTGCTGTGGTGCAGATGTGGGTCAGATCTATGTGGCAGGAGCTGCTGTGGGGCTGATACGGTTAAGATCTATGGAGCGGGAGATGCTATGGGGCTGATGAGGGTCAGATCTATGGGGCAGGAGCTGCTGTGGGGCACATGTGAGTTAGATCTATGGGGCAGGAGATGGTGTGGGGCAGATTTGGGTCAGATGTATGGGGCAGGAGCTGATGTGGGGCTGATGTTGGTCAGATCTATAGGGCAGGAACTGCAGTGGGGTGATGTGGGTCAGATCTATGGGGCAGAGCTGCTCTGGGGCACATGTGGGTCAGATCTATGGATCAGGAGCTGCTGTGGGGCAGATTTGAATCAGATCTATAGGGCAGGAGCTGCTGTGGGTCAGATCTATGGGCAGGAGCTGCTGTGGGGCACATGTGAGTTAGATCTATGGGGCAGGAGATGGTGTGGGGCAGATTTGGGTCAGATGTATGGGTCAGGAGCTGCTGTGTGGCTGATGAGGGTCAGATCTATGGGGCATGGGCTGCTGTGGGTCAGATCTACGGGACTGGAGCTGCAGTGGAGCACATGTGGGTCAGATCTATGGGGTAGAAGCTGCTGTGGGGCTGATGGGGGTCATATCCATAAGGCAGGAGCTGCTGTGGGGCTGACGTGGGTCAGATCTATGAGGCAAGAGCTGCTGTGGGGCAGAGTTGGGTCATATCTATGGGGCAGGAGCTGCTGTGGGGCTGATGTGGGTCAGATCTATGGGGCAGGAGCTGATGTGGGGCTGATGTTGGTCAGATCTATAGGGCAGGAGCTGCAGTGGGGCTGATGTGGGTCAGATCTATGGGGCAGGATCTCCTGTGCGGCTGATGTGGGTCAAATCAATGGGGCAGAGCTGCTCTGGGGCACATGTGGGTCAGATCTATGGAGCAGGAGCTGCTGTGGGGCAGATTTGAATCAGATCTATAGGGCAGGAGCTGCTGTGGGTCAGATCTATGGGGCAGGAGCTGCTGTGGGGCTGCTGTGGGTCAGATCAATGGGGCAGGAGCTGTTGTGGTGCTGATGGGGGTCAGATCCTTAGGGCAGGAGCTACTGTGGGGCTGATGTTGGTCTGATCTATGAGGCAGGAGCTGCTGTGGGACTGATGTGGGTTAGATCTATAGGGCAGGAGCTGTTGTGGGGCTGATGGGGGTCAGATCTATGGGGCAGGAGCTACTGTGGGGCTGATGTTGGTCTGATCTATGGGGCAGGACCTGCTGCGTGGCTGATTTGGGTCAGATCTACAGGGCAGGAGCTGCTGTGAGGCTGATGTGGGTTAGATCTATGGGGCAGGAGCTGTTGTGGGGCTGATGGGGGTCAGATCTATGGGGCAGGAGCTGCTGTGGGGCTGATGGGGGTCAGATCTATAGGGCAGGAGCTGCTGTGCGAAAGATGTGGGTCAGATCTATGGGGCAGGAGCTGCTGTGGGGCTGATGTGGGTCAGATCCTTGGGGCTGAAGCTGCTGTGGGTCATATCTACTGGGCAGCAGCTGCTTTACATATGATGTGTGTCAGATCTATGGGGCAGGAGCTGCTGTGGGGCTGATGTGGGTTAGATCTATGGGGCAGGAGCTGTTGTGGGGCTGATGGGGGTCAGATCTATGGGGCAGGAGCTACTGTGGGGCTGATGTTGGTCTGATCTATGGGGCAGGAGCTGCTGTGCGACAGATGTGGGTCAGATCTATGGGGCAGGTGCTGCTGTGCGACATATGTGGGTCAGATCTATGGGGCAGGATCTGCTGTGGGGCTGATGTGGGAAAGATCTATGGGGCAGGAGATGCTTTGGGGCAGATGTGGGTCAGATCTATGGGGCAGGAGTTGCTGTGGGGCTGATGTGGGTCAGATCCTTGGGGCAGAAGCTACTGTGGGTCATATCTATTGGGCAGCAGCTGCTTTACATATGATGTGTGTCAGATCTATGGGGTAGGAGCTGCTGTGGGGCTGATGTGTGTTAGATCTATGGGGCAGGAGCTGTTGTGGGGCTGATGGGGGTCAGATCTATGGGGCAGGAGATGCTGTGGGTCAGATCTATGGGGCAGGAGCTGCTGTGGGGAACATGTGTGTCAGGTCTATGGGGCAGGAGCTGCTGTGGGGCAGATGTGGGTCAGATCTATGGGTCAGCAGCTGCTGTGGGTCTGATGTGGGTCAGATCTATTTGGCAGGAGCTGCTGTGGGGCTGATGTGGGTCAGATCTATGGGGCAGGAGCTGCTGTGGGCCTGATGTTGGTCAGATTTATGGAGCAGGAGCTGCTGTGGTGCAGATGTGGGTCAGAGCTCTCGGGCAGGAGCTGCTGTGTGGCAGATGTGGGTCAGATCTATGGTGTAGGAGCTGCTGTGGGGCTGATGTGGGTCAGATCTATGGGGCAGGAGCTGCTGTGGTTAAGATCTATTTGGCAGGATCTGCTGTGGGGCAGATTTGGGTCAGATCTATGGGGCAGGAGCTGCAGTGGAGATGATGTACGTCAGATCTATGGGGCAGGAGCTGCTGTGGGGCTGATGTGGGTTATATCTATGGGGCAGGAGCTGTTGTGGGGCTGATGGGGGTCAGATCTATGGGGCAGGAGCTACTGTGGGGCTGATTTGGGTTAGATCTATGGGGCAGGAGCTGCTGTGGGGCTGATGTGGGTTAGGTCTATGGGGCAGGAGCTGTTGTGGGGCTGATGGGGGTCAGATCTATGGGGCAGGAGCTGATGTGGGTCAGATCTATGGGGCAGGAGCTGCTGTGGGGCTGATGTGGGTCAGGTCTATGGGGCAGGAGCTGCTGTGGGGCAGATGTGGGTCAGATCTATGGGTCAGCAGCTGCTGTGGGTCTGATGTGAGTCAGATCTATGGGGCAGGAGCTGCTGTGGGGCTGATGTGGGTCAGATCTATGGGGCAGGAGCTGCTGTGAGGCTGATGGGTGTCAGATCTATGGGGCAGGAGCTGCTGTGAGGCTGATGGGTGTTAGATCTTTGGGGAGGAGCTGCTGTGGTGCAGATGTGGGTCAGAGCTATGGGGCAGGAGCTGCTGTGGGGCAGAAGTGGGTAAGATCTATGGTGTAGGAGCTGCTGTGGGGCAGATGTGGGTCAGATCTATGGGGCAGGAGCTGCTGTGGGTCAGATCTATGGGGCTGGAACAGATGTGGGCCTGATGTTGGTCAGATTTATGGAGCAGGTGCTGCTGTGTTGCAGATGTGGGTCAGATCTATGGTGCAGGAGCTGCTGTGGGGCAGATGTAGGGCTTATCTATGGGGCAGGAGCTGCTGTGAGGCTGATGGGTGTTAGATCTATGGGGAGGAGCTACTGTGGTGCAGATGTGGGTCAGAGCTATGGGGCAGGAGCTGCTGTGTGGCAGATGTGGGTCAGATCTATGGTGTAGGAGCTGCTGTGGGGCTGCTGTGGGTCAGATCTATGGGGCAGGAGCTGCTGTGGTTAAGATCTATTTGGCAGGATCTGCTGTGGGGCAGATTTGGGTCAGATCTATGGGGCAGGAGATGCTGTGGGGAACATGTGTGTCAGGTCTATGGGGCAGGAGCTGCTGTGGGGCTGATGTTGGTCAGATCTTTTGGGCAGCAGCTGCTGTGGAGCAGATCTGGGTAAGATCTATGTCGAAGGAGCTGCTGTGTGGCAGACGTGGCACATATCTATGGGGCAAAATCTGCTGTGGGGCTGATGTGGGTCAGATCTATGGGGCAGGATCTCCTGTGGGGCTGATGTGGGTCAAATCAATGGGGCAGAGCTGCTCTGGGGCACATGTGGGTGAGATCTATGGAGCAGGAGCTGCTGTGGGGCAGATTTGAATCAGATCTATAGGGCAGGAGCTGCTGTGGGTCAGATCTATGGGCAGGAGCTGCTGCGGGGCACATGTGAGTTAGATCTATGGGGCAGGAGATGGTGTGGGGCAGATTTGGGTCAGATGTATGGGTCAGGAGCTGCTGTGTTGCTGATGAGGGTCAGATCTATGGGGCATGGGCTGCTGTGGTTCAGATCTACGGGACTGGAGCTGCAGTGGAGCACATGTGGGTCAGATCTATGGGGTAGAAGCTGTTGTGGGTCTGATGGGGGTCATATCTATAAGGCAGGAGCTGCTGTGGGGCTGACTTGTGTCAGATCTATGGGGCAGGAGCTGCTTTGGGGCTGATGGTGGTTAGCCCCAACCTATGGGGCAGGAGCTGCTGTGGGGCGCATGTGGGTCAGACCTATGGGGCAGGAGCTGCAGAGGGGATGATGTAGGTCAGATCTATGGGGCAGGAGTTGCTGTGGGGAATATGAGGGACATATCTATGGTGCAAAATCTGCTGTTGGACTGATGTGGGTCAGATCTATGAGTTTGGAGCTGCTGTGGGGCACATGTGGGTCAGATCTATGGGGCAGGAGATGCTGTGGGGCTGATTTGGGTCAGATCTATGTGGCAGGAGATGCTGTGGGTCAGATCTATGGGGCAGGAGCTGCTGTGGGGAACATGTGGGTCAGGTCTATGGGGCAGGAGCTGCTGTGGGCACATGTGGGTCACACTGGGACCCATATGGGGACAAAGGGAGACATCATAGAGACTCATAGGGACCTATTGGGACCAATAGGGACCCAAAGAGAGACATAGAGACCCCATAGAAACCCATGGAGACCCCATAGAGGCACAAAGTGACACATAGAGGGACACCAAGACCCATAGAAACCAGATAGAGACTCCATATAGACACATAGGAACACATAGAGACCCACTGGGACAGTGAGACCACATATAGACTCATAGGGAGACATTAGGAGCCATTAAGAGCCATAGGGACACATAGGACGACTTTGAAACTTATAGATACCCAAAGGAAGACATTTGGGCCCAGAGATAACCATAAGAGACCCCATAGAGACCCCATAGGGGCACATAGCAACCCATAGGGGGGACATTGGGACACATAGGTACACATTGTGACCCGTAGGAAGACACTGGGACCCATAGGGGGACATTGGGACACATAGGGACCCAATGAATTACAGTGGGGGACAGTGAGACCCATAGAGATACATAAGGACCCCGCTGAGACCCATAAGAGACCCCATAGAGGCACCTAGGGACCACATTGAAACTCATAGATACTTGTAGGAAGACATTTGGGCCCAGAGATATCCATAAGAGACCCCACAGAGACCCCATAGAGGCACATAGCAACCCATAGGGGGGACATTGGGACACGTAGGGAAACATTCTGACCCATAGGGAGACACTGGGACCCATATGGGGACATTGGGACACATAGGGACCCCTTGGACTACAGTGGGGGACAGCCAGACCCATAGAGACACATAGAAACCCCGCTGAGACCCATAAGAGACCCCATAGAGGAACATAGCAACCCATAGGGGGGGCATAGGGACACATAGGGACACACCGTGACCCATGAGGAGACACTGGATCCCATAGGGGGACAATGGGACACATAAGGACCCCATGGATTACAGTGGGGGACAGTGAGACCCATAGAGACACATAGGGAACCCGCTGAGACCCATAAGAGACCCCATAGAGGCACATAGGGACCTAATGTAACCCACAGATACCCACAGGGAGACGTTTGGGCCCAGAGCTATCCATAAGAGAGCCCATTGAGGCACATAGCAACCCATAGGGGGGACATTGGGACACATAGGGACACATAGTGACCCATAGGGAGACACTGGGACCCATATGGGGATATTGGGACACATAGGGACCACATGGATTACAGTGGTGGACAGTGAGACCCATAGAGACACATAGGGACTTCGTTGAGACCCATAAGAGACCCCATAGAGGCACATAGGGACCACATTGAAACCCATAGATACCCTTAGGAATACATTTGGGACGATAGTTACCCATAAAAGACCCCATAGAGACCCCATAGAGGCACATAGCAAACCATAGTGGGGACATTGGGACACATAGGGACCCCATAGAGAGACATAGAGACATATAGGGACCCATTTAGAGGCATAATAACCCCATAGAGTCCTATAGGGACACCCAGAGATCCATAGGGAAACATTGGGACCCACAGGGGCTGTGTGGGAGATTGGTAATCACAGCCTGAACCTCTGATTAATCAGCTGAGGCAAGTGTGGGGTCAGCTGCGGGAGCACAGGTGAGAGTAATGGAGCTGTGCTCCCGGGAGGGCTGGAGCTCGACTCCACCTCCTCTGAGACCTCATTTAAGGGCTGACCCTCACTCGAGCCGCTTTCCATTATCTTTCCGAGCTCCCTGTTACCGGGTGAGGTCCCAGAAGACTGGAGGCTTGCCAACGTGACTCCCATTTCCAAGCAAGGTTGTCAGGAGGATCCGGGCAACTCCAGGCCTGTTAGCCTGACCTCGGTGCCAGGGAAGGGAATGGAACGAATTGTCTTGAGGGAGATGACAGATGCGGCAGGTGTGGGATGAGCAGGAGATCAGACCTAGCCAGCATGGGTTCGTGAAGGGCAGCTCCTGCTTGACCAATCTGATCTCCTTCTACGATCCTGTGACCCATCTGATGGATGAAGGAAAGAAAGAAAGGCTGTTGATGTGCTCTACTTGGACTTCAGCAAAGCCTTCACAACTGTCTCCCATGCTATTCTCCTACAAAAGCTGGCAGCCCTTTTCCAACCTTGAGAATTCTGTGATTCTGTGAGGCAGCATCTCTTGGACATCGCTCTGCAGTGAAGACCGCCCCAGCTTCCTCAGCGAAGGCATCACCACTGGTGAGTTTCTCTCTCGCTTAGAACCTCTGTACATTTGTTACCATCTTTGTTACCATCTGTATAGTTACCACCTAGACAGGGGGACATAGAGAGACACTGGGACCCCTAGGGACCCATAGAGATCCAGAGGAAGACATTGGGACCCATAGAGAGACACTGGGACCCATAGGGACACATAGAGAGACACTGGGACCCATAGGGACACATAGAGACCCATAGACAGTCATTGGGAGCCATAAGGATAAATTGAGACCCATAGAGACCCCATTGAGACCCATAGTGCCTCAAAGAAACCCATAGCGACCCCATAGTCACCCATAGCGCCCCATAGGAACACAAAGATACCCCATAAAGCCCCATAGTGACCCATAGGGGCCCAAAGAGACCCCATAGCACCCCATAGCTACTCCATAGTGCCCCATAGCAGCCCATGGAGCCTCATAGACACTCCATTGTGCCCCAGAGCACCCCATTGCACCCCATAGGGACCCATAGACACAGCATACTGCTCCATAGAGCCCCATAGACACCCCATAGTTCCCCACAGCACCACATAGCAGCCCACAGTGCCCCATAGACACCACATAAGGCCCTACAGCCACACCATAGAGCCCAATTGAACCAAATAGACACCCCATATCGCCCCATACTGCCTGTAGACACCCCATAGAGCCCCATAGAAACTTACTGAACCCCATACAGACCCCATGCAGACCCCATAGAGCCCCACAGACAACCCATAGATCCCCAAAGACACCCCATAGACGCCCCATAGGGACCTCATAGCGCCCCATAGAAACCCCATTCTTCCGCATAGAGCCCCATAGCAAACCATAGCACCCCATAGTCACCCATAGCGCCCCATAGGAACCCAAGGATACCCCAAAGCACCGCATAGCCACCACATAGTGACCCATAGTGACCCATAGGGGCCCAAAGAGACCCCATAGCACCCCATAGCTACTCCATAGTGCCCCATAGCAGCCCATGGAGCCTCATAGACACTCTCTTGTGCCCCACAGCACCCCATTGCACCCCATAGAGACCCATAGACACCCTATACTGCTCCATAGAGCCCCATAGACACCCCATAGTGCCTCACAGCACCAAATAGCACAACATAGTGCCACATAGACACCACATAAGGACATATAGCCGCGCCATAGAGCCCCACAGACATCCCATAGAGCCCCGTAGGCAACCCATTGTGCCCCATAGAGCTCCCATAGCCACCCATAGCAACTAATTTACCAAATAGACACACTATAGCATTCCATAGACACCCCACAGAAACCTCAGAACGCCCCATAGAGCTCCATAGGCACCCCATAGAGCCCCATAGAGAACCCATAGAGGCACATAGCAACCCATAGGGGGGACATTGGGACACATAGGGACACATAGTGACCCATAGGGAGACACTGGGACCCATAGGGTGACATTGGGACACATAGGGACACCATGGATTACATGGTTGATACAACCCATGTTGTATGTTTTCATGTTTATCAACATGGTTGATGTGGGTCAGATCTATGGGGCAGGAGCTGCTGTGGGGCACATGTGGGTCAGATCTATTGGGCCGGAGGTGCTGTGGGGCTGATGTAGGAAAGATCTATGGGGCAGGAGATGCTTTGGGGCAGATGTGGGTCAGGTCTATTGGGCTGGAGCTGCTGTGGGGCACTTGTGGGTCAGATCTATGAGGCAGGGGCTGCTGTGGGTCAGATCTATGGGGCAGGAACAAATGTGGGCCTGATGTTGGTCAGATTTATGGAGCAGGAGCTGCTGTGTTGCAGATGTGGGTCAGATCTATGTTGCTGGAGCTGATGTGGGGCAGATGTAGGGCATATCTGTGGGGCAGGAGCTGCTGTGAGGCTGATGGGTGTTAGATCTATGGGGAGGAACTGCTGTGGTGCAGATGTGAGTCACATCTATGGGGCGGGAGATGCTGTGTGGCTGATGTGGGTCAAATCTATGGGGCAGGAGCTGCTGTGAGGCGCATGTGGGTCAGACCTATGGGGCAGGAGCTGCTGTGGGGCGCATGTGGGTCAGCTCTATGGGGCAGGAGTTGCTGTTGGGCAGATGTGGGACATAACTATGGGGCAAAATCTGCTGTGGGGCTGATGTGGGTAAGTTCTATGAGACAGGAGCTGCTGTGTTTCAGATCTATGGGGCAGGAGCAGCTCTGGGGCACATGTGGGTCAGATCTATGTGTTAGGAGCTGCTGTGGGGCACATGTGGGTCAGATCTATGTGTTAGTAGCTGCTGTGGGGCACATGTGGGTCAGATCTATGGGGCAGGAGATGCTGTGGGGCAGATGTGGGTCAGATCTATGGGGCAAAGGCTGCTGTGTGGCAGATGTGGGTCAGATCTATGGGGCAGGAGCTGCTGTGGCTCAGATGTGGGTCAGATCTATAGGTCAGGAGCTGCTGTGGCTGATGTGGGCCAGTTCTATGGGGCAGGAGATGCTGTGAGTCAGATGTATGAGGCAGGAGCTGCTTTGGGGCAGATGGGGGTCAGATCTATGGGGCAGGAGATGCTGTGGAGCAGATGTGGGTCAGATCTATAGGTCAGGAGCTGCTGTGGCTGATGTGGGCCAGTTCTATGGGGCAGGAGATGCTGTGAGTCAGATGTATGAGGCAGGAGCTGCTTTGGGGCAGATGGGGGTCAGATCTATGGGGCAGGAGATGCTGTCGAGATGATGTGGGTCAGATCTATGGGGCAGGAGCTGCTGTGGGGAGATGGGGGTCAGATCTATGGGGCAGGAGATGCTGTGGAGCAGATGTGGGTCAGATCTATGGGGCAGGAGCTGCTGTGGGGCAGATGTGGGTCAGATCTATGGGCAGGAGCTGCTGTGCTGCACATGTTGGTAGGGTCTATGGGGCAGGAGCTGCTGTGGGGCAGATGTGGGTCAGATCTATGGGGCAGGAGCTGCTGTGGGGCTGATGTTGGTCAGATCTTTAGGGCAGCAGCTGCTGTGGAGCAGATCTGGGTAAGATCTATGTCGCAGGAGATGCTGTGGGGCAGACGTGGCACATATCTATGGGGCAAAATGTGCTGTGGGGCTGATGAGGGTCAGATCTATGGGGCAGGATCTCCTGTGGGGCTGATGTGGGTCAAATCAATGGGGCAGAGCTGCTTTGGGGCACATGTGGGTCAGATCTATGGGGCAGGAGATGCTGTGGGGCTGATTTGGGTCAGATCTATGTGGCAGGAGATGCTGTGGATCAGATCTATGGGGCAGGATCTGCTGTGGGGAACATGTGGGTCAGGTCTATGGGGCAGGAGCTGCGGAGGGCACATGTGGGTCAGATCTATGGGGCAGGAGCAGCTCTGGGGCACATGTGGGTCAGATCTATGTGTTAGGAGCTGCTGTGGGGCAGATGTGGGTCAGATCTATGGGGCAAAGGCTGCTGTGTGGCAGATGTGAATCAGATCTATGGGGCAGGAGCTGCTGTGGGTCAGATGTGGGTGAGATCTATGGGGCAGGAGATGCTGTGGAGCAGATGTGGGTCAGATCTATAGGTCAGGAGCTGCTGTGGCTGATGTGGGCCAGTTCTATGGAGCAGGAGATGCTGTGAGTCAGATGTATGAGGCAGGAGCTGCTGTGGGGCAGATGGGGGTCAGATCTATGGGGCAGGAGATGCTGTGGGGCAGATGTGGGTCAGATCTATGGGTCAGGAGCTGCTGTGCTGCACATGTTGGTAGGGTCTATGGGGCAGGAGCTGCTGTGGGGCAGATGTGGGTCAGATCTATGGGGCAGGAGCTGCTGTGGGGCTGATGTTGGTCAGATCTTTGGGGCAGCAGCTGCTGTGGAGCAGATCTGGGTAAGATCTATGTCGCAGGAGTTGCTGTGGGGCAGACGTGGCACATATCTATGGGGCAAAATCTTCTGTGGGGCTGATGTGGGTCAGATCTATGGGTCAGGATCTCCTGTGGGGCTGATGTGGGTCAAATCAATGGGCCAGAGCTGCTCTGGGGCACATGTGGGTCAGATCTATGGAGCAGGAGCTGCTGTGGGGCAGATTTGAATCAGATCTATAGGGCAGGAGCTGCTGTGGGTCAGATCTATGGGCAGGAGCTGCTGTGGGGCACATGTGAGTTAGATCTATGGGGCAGGAGATGGTGTGGGGCAGATTTGGGTCAGATGTATGGGTCAGGAGCTGCTGTGTGGCTGATGAGGGTCAGATCTATGGGGCATGGGCTGCTGTGGGTCAGATCTGCGGGACTGGAGCTGCAGTGGAGCACATGTGGGTCAGATCTATGGGGTAGAAGCTGCTGTGGAGCTGATGGGGGTCATATCTATAAGGCAGGAGCTGCTGTGGGGCTGACTTGGGTCAGATCTGTGAGGCAGGAGCTGCTGTGGGGCTGACTTGGGTCAGATCTATGGGGCAGGAGCTGCTGTGGAGCAGACGTGGCACATATCTATGGGGCAAAATCTGCTGTGGGGCTGATGTGGGTTAGATCTATGGGGCAGGAGCTGTTGTGGGGCTGATGGGGGTCAGATCTATGGGGCAGGAGCTGCTGTGGGGCTGATGTGGGAAAGATCTATGGGGCAGGAGCTGCTGTGGGTCAGATTGTCATGGTTTAATAATGTTGTAATTTTGCTATCAGTATTCCACATCATAACATCATATAAAGCATGAATAATTTTACTGAATCTGCAACTTACAGAAGAAGACTACATCTCCCAGAGAGCAACACGGTGGTTCACGGGACCTGGACTCTATATTAACTCTGTCGCAGAACAGACTGACGTCTTTCGAGTTCTGGCGTTCAGGGCAGTGTGTGGGAGCCTTCAGCCGTTCGCCCAGATTCACAGTAGGCCTCTCGGTTACGGGACTCATTCTCTCTCCTATTTTGCTTGATTCATTAGCTCAATTTTCAATTATATTGTATTCTATTGTGTTATCCTGTATTTCGATATAGTATTTAGTAAATAAGTGTGCCTCCTTACATCGTTGCCGCTGTTTTCTTTTCTTAATTAACTTTTTCTTTTCGGCTGAGGGCCCTTCAGGGGCCCACGGCCCTTGTCACGGACGCAGGTGGATTTTTCGTTCAAACCGTGACAGATTTGGTAGCAGAGGATGGTTCCACTGTTGCAGCCACCCCCATAAGGCATTTGCCACCATCCATGAATCAGTATAAAGATGAAGCATTGGCCACCTCTCCCGTTCAGCCACATCTAAAGCCAGCTGAACAGCCTTTACCTCTGCAAATTGACTTGATTCTCCTTTACCTTCAGTGGCCTCTGCAACTTGTCGTGTGGGGCTCCATACAGCAGCTTTCCATCTGCGATGCTTCCCTACAATACGACATGATCCGTCTGTGAATAGGGCAAATTACTTTTCGTTTTCTGGTAGCTCATTGTATGGTGGTGCCTCTTTAGCACGTGATACCTCTTCTGTAGGTGGTGTTTCAATTTTTTTACTCTCAGGCCAGTCCATGATCACTTCTAGAATTCCAGGACGGCTGAGTTTTCCCATTCCAGCTCGTTGAGTAATTAATGAAATCCACTTACTCCAAGTGGCATCAGTAGCATGATGGGTGGAGGGAACCTGTCCTTTAAACATCCAGTTTATTACTGGCAAGCGAGGTGCTAGAAGAAGCTGAACCTCTGTCCCAACTACTTGAGAAGCAGCCCGATCAATCCATGGCAAATTGTTGGGCTGTGCTTCCACCCCTGAGGTAAACGGTTCCAGGTGTACTGAATACCTCTCCAGGTAAAAGCAAACTGTGGCCTACATTTTGCAGCCAATGGGATGGAAAAGAAGGCATTAGCAATGTCAATGGTGGCATACCACCTAGCTTCTTTTGACTCCAGTTCATACTGGAGTTCTAGCATGTCTGTCTGGTACAGCAGCACTTAATGGAGGTGTGACTTCATTCAGGCCATGGTAATCCACCGTCAGCCTCCATTCCCCACTGGTTTTACACACTGGCCATATGGGGCTGTTAAAAGGTGAGTGAGTTTTGCTAATCACTCCCTGATTCTCTAATTGGCGAATTAGCTTGTGAATGGGGAGCAATGAGTCCCTATTGGTGCGGTACTGCCGTCTGTGAACCACTCTGGTGACAATTGGTACCTCTTGGTCTTTTACCTGGTGCAACCTCCCAGCACCCGCTGGGAGACCCAGCGCTCGCTGCGTTGCTTCCGTCCTCCGTTCGGGGGGTTCCGTGCGCCGGCGCCGGCGCGTGGAAAGGGGGTGTGCGGCTGGTCGCGCGCGGGCGCGTGCCAGGCCCCCTTTCGCCCGGTTTTTCCCCATCCATCCATCCATCCATCCATCCATCCGGCACGGCCTCTGTCACGAAGAAGGGGGTCGCTTGCGTGGCCGGGGGTCCGCGACGGGGTTGCAGGTATGCGGGTAGACCTGGCTGCCGGTGCCTGATCTTCCCGGCCCCGCGTCCGTCTTCCACCTTCCCCCCCCACCCCCCCAGTCCACACCGCACGAGCGGGAACCCGACCCGTACCCGACGGCAGCCCGCCTCCACCTGCCCCCACCCCGGCCCTCGCCCACAACCCGCCCTCTCCCGGACGCATCTCGCCCGACCGGCCCGCGACCGTGCTTTTTTATTTCTTTGTTTGTTTGTTTGTTGTTTGGTCGGTCGGTCACTCGCTCGGTTATTTGTTTGGACCCGATTGGCCCGTTTGGTTTTTTTCTTTTCTTTCCTTTTTCCGCCGGGGTGCTCCTGACGGCTCGGCCCAATGGCGGTTCGACTCGGCAACCGGAGCCCGCCAAAACGCCTCGCCACCCCCCAGCCCCACTGCCACTACCGCCACCACCTCCTCCTCCCGCCGAAAATCCCACGTACCGTTCCACCTCATCTGCCGGCTGGGAGAGAGGCTAGGCGCGAACCCCGCGGGGGATGCGGCCGCCTCCCGCCGGCCCACCTCTCGCCGCTGCCGTCTTCCCGCCGCTCTTTCGCCATCCCTCGCCACGCGGCCTGCCCGCAGTCCGGATATCCGGCCCGAACGGACCACGGTGGGCAGGGCCCGCGCACGCGCCCACGCTCTTCCTGCAGAGCCGGGGAGGCGGGGGGGGCGGGGCGGCTTTTTCAAAATCTAAAAAAGGGGAAAGTAAAGAAGAACCCACGAGAAAAACAAACAAACAAACAAACAAACAAACAAACGGAAAATAATAAAACCGAGAGGGCACGTGGGGGCACGGACAAACAATTGAACGGACCAAAGTACGAACGAACGGACGAACAAACAAACACGCAGACAAAAGGGCAAAACCGCGGTGGCGGTGGCGGGACGGCCAGCTTCAAGCAAGGCTGAACCGAGAAGCCCGAGTGCGCCCCGACCCGGCGAACAGCGGCCGGCTAATACGTGCACCCTGGTCGTTCCGCGGCTGCGGCCGAGTGGCGTCTCCGTGGCGCCTCCGGTGCTTTGGCACAGTCAACACGGCTCGACCCCTGGCCATCGCGGCTCGAGTGCGCCGGCACGGTCCAGCCTCTCCCGGCGGGCTCCGCTCGGCTTGGACGTTCCACGGAAGTGGCCAAGTGTCGCTCTTGTGGCGGCTCCTCTGCGCTGGCACTGTCTACCCGGCTCCGAGCGTCTCCAGAGGGTGGGGGGGAGTAAGGGGGGGGGGGAAAGGGGGGACACGGCGTCGGCGGCTAGGCGTCGCTGCCCATGCGTCTCGAATAGGTCGGCACGGTCTACCCGGCTCCGAGCGGGCCGTGGGGCTCGGCGGTGGCGGTTAGGGGTCGCTGCCTATGCGGCTCGGCTAGGTTGGCACGGTCTACCATGCTCCGTGCGTGCACCGGCACGGTCCAGCCTCTCCCGGCGGGCTCCGTTCGGTTCGGACGTTCCTCGGTGGTGTCCGGGGGGTCTCAGCCGCGGAGGCTCGGGTGCGCCGGCACTGCACAGCCTCTCCCGGCGGGCTCCGCTCGGCACGGACGTTCCTCGGCGGCGTCCGGCGATCTGAGCCGTGGCGGCTCGAGTGCGCCGGCACGGTCCAACCGCTCCCGGCGGGTTCCGCTCGGCTCGGACGTTCCTGGGTGCTGTCCGGGGGGTCTCAGCCGCGGAGGCTCGGGTGCGCCGGCACTGCACAGCCTCTCCCGGCGGGCTCCGCTCGGCACGGACGTTCCTCGGCTGCGTCCGGCGATCTGAGCAGAGGCGGCACGAGTGCGCCGGCACGGTCCAACTGCTCTAGGCGGGCTCGGCTCGGCTCGGACGTTCCGCGGCGGCGTCCGGGGGGTCTCAGCCGCGGAGGCTCGGGTGCGCCGGCCCGGTCCAGCCTCTCCCAGCGGGCTCCGCTCGGTTCGGACGTTCCTCGGCGGCGTCCGGCGATCTGAGCCACGGCGGCTCGAGTGCTCCGGCACGGTCCAACTGCTCCCGGCGGGTTCCGCTCGGCTCGGACGCTCCTGGGCGGAGTCGGGCGATCTGAGTCGCGGCGGCTCGAGTGCGCCGGCACGGTCCAACCGCTCTCGGCGGGCTAGGCTCTGCTCGGACGTTCCGCGGTTGCGTCGGGGCGGTCTCAGCCGCGGAGGCTCGGGTGCGCCGGCACGGTCCAGCCTCTCCCGGCGGGCTCCGCTCGGCTCGGACGATCCTCGGCGGCGTCCGGCGATCTGAGCCGCGGCGGCTCGAGTGCGCCGGCACGGTCTAGTCTCTCCCGGCGGGCTCCGCTCGGCTTCGACGTTCCTCGGCGGCGTCCGGCAATCTGAGCCGCGGCGGCTCGAGTGCGCCGGCACGGTCCAACCGCTCCCGGCGGGTTCTGCTCGGCTCGGACGCTCCTCGGCGGAGTCGGGCGATCTGAGCCACGGCGGCACGGTCCAGCCTCTCCATGCGGACTCAGCTCGGCTCGGACGTTCCGCGGAAGTGGCCAAGTGCCGCTCTTGTGGGAAGGGGTGGAAGAGGGGGGGGGTGGAAGGGGGAATAAAGGGGAGGTCGCTGCCTATGCGGCTCGACTAGGTCGGCACGGTCTACCGGGCTCAGGGCGTGCAGTGGTGCTTGGCGGCGTCTGCTAGAGGTCGCTTCCTATGCGGCTCGACTAGGTCGGCACGGTCTACCCGGCTCCGAGCGGGCCGTGGTGCACGGCGGCGGCTGCTAGAGGTCGCTGCCCATGCGGCTCGACTAGGTCGGCACGGTCTACCCTGCTCCGTGCGTGCGCGAGGGCTCGGCGGCGGTCACTAGGTGTCGCTGCACGTCTGCCAGCCCGTCCGTCAGCGACCTCTAGCGTCCGCGGCGGAGCAGGGTAGACCGTGCCGATGTGAGCCGGCCGCCGCTCAGCGACCCCTGGCCGCCGCCGCATGAGCTTCGGTCCGCTCGGAGCCGGGTAGACCATGCCGACCAACTCGAGCCGGACGTGCAGCGACCGCTGGCCAGCGCGGAGGCTCGTGTGCGCCGGCACGGTCCAGCCCCTCCCTGCGGGCTCCGCTAGGCACAGATTTTCCTCGTCGGCGTCCGGCGATCTGAGCCGCGGCGGCTCGAGTGCGCCGGCACGGTCCAACCGCTCTTGGCGGGTTCCGCTCGGCTCGGACGCTCCTGGGCGGAGTCGGGCGATCTGAGCCGCGGCAGCTCGAGTGCACCGGCACGGTCCAACCGCTCTCGGCGGGCTAGTCTTTGCTCGGACGTTCCGCGGTGGCGTCCGGTGGGTCTCAGCCGTGGAGGCTCGGGTGCGCCGGCACGGTCCAGCCTCTCCCGGCAAGCTCCGCTCGGCTCGGACGTTCCTCGGCGGCGTCCGGCGATCTGAGCCGCGTCGGCTCGATTACGCCGGCACGGTCCAACCGCTCCCGGCGGGTTCCGCTCGGCTCGGACGCTACTCGGCGGAGTCGGGCGATCTGAGCCGCGGCGTCACGGTCCAGCCTCTCCAGGCGGACTCAGCTCGGCTCGGACGTTCCGCGGAAGTGGCCAAGTGCCGCTCTTGTGGGGGGGGGGGAACAGGGGAGTGGTGAAGGTGGGAGTAAGGAGTGTGGGGGGGGGGGGCACGGCGTCGGCGGCTAGGCGTCGCTGCCCATGCGGCTCGACTAGGTCGGCACGGTCTACCCGGCTCCGAGTGGGCCGTGGTGCTCGGCGGCGGCTGCTAGAGGTCGCTGCCTATGCAGCTCAACTAGGTCGGCACGGTCTACCCTGCTCCGAGCGGGCCGTGGTGCTCGGCGGCGGCTGCTAGAGGTCGCTGCCTATGCGGCTCGACTAGGTCGGCACGGTCTACCCGGCTCAGGGCGTGCCGTGGTGCTCGGCGGCGTCTGCTAGAGGTCGCTGCCTATGCGGCTCGACTAGGTCGGCACAGTCTACCCGGCTCTGAGCGGGCCGTGGTGCACGGCGGCGGCTGCTAGAGGTAGCTGCCCATGCGGCTCGACTAGGTCGGCACGGTCTACCCTGCTCCGTGCGTGCGCGAGGGCTCGGCGGCGGTCACTAGGTGTCGCTGCACGTCTGCCAGCCCGTCCGTCAGCGACCTCTAGCGTCCGCGGCGGAGCATGGTAGACCGTGCCGACGTGAGCCGGCCGCCGCTCAGCGACCCCTGGCCGCCGCCGCATGAGCTTCGGTCCGCACGGAGCCGTGTAGACCGTGCCGACCAACTCGAGCCAGACGTGCAGCGACCGCTGGCCAGCGCGGAGGCTCGTGTGCGCCGGCACGGTCCAGCCTCTCCCGGCGGGCTCCATTCCGTTCGGACGTTCCTCGGTGGTGTCCGGGGGGTCTGAGCCGCGGCGGCTCGAGTGCGCCGGCACTGCACAGCCCCTCCCTGCGGGCTCCGCTCGGCACAGACTTTCCTCGTCGGCGTCCGGCGATCTGAGCCGCGGCAGCTCGAGTGCGCCGGCACGGTCCAACCGCTCCCGGCGGGTTCCGCTCGGCTCGGACGCTCCTCGGCGGAGTCGGGCGATCTGAGCCGCGGCGGCACGGTCCAGCCTCTCCATGCGGACTCAGCTTGGCTCGGACGTTCCGCGGAAGTGGCCAAGTGCCGCTCTTGTGGGAAGGGGTGGAAGAGGGGGGGGTGGAAGGGGGAATAAAGGGGGGGGGGGGGGCTCGGCGTCGGTGGCTAGGCGTCGCTGCCCATGCGGCTCGACTAGGTCGGCACGGTCTACCCAGCTCCGAGCGGGCCGTGGTGCTCGGCGGCGGCTGCAAGAGGTCGCTGCCTATGCGTCTCGACTAGGTCAGCACGGTCTACCCGGCTCCGAGCGGGCCGTGGTGCTCGGCGGCGGCTGCTAGAGGTCGCTGCCTATGCGGCTCGACTAGGTCGGCACGGTCTACCCGGTTTCGAGCGGGCCATGGTGCTCGGCGGCGGATGCTAGAGGTCGCTGCCTATGCGGCTCGACTAGGTCGGCACGGCCTACACGGCTCTAAGCGGGCCGTGGTGCTCGGCGGCGGCTGCTAGACGTCGCTGCCTATGCGGCTCGACTAGGTCGGCACGGCATACCCAGCTCAGGGCGGGCCGTGGTGCTCGGCGGCGTCGACTAGAGGTCGCTGCCTATGTGTCTCGACTAGGTCGGCACGGTCTACCCTGCTCCGTGCGTGCGCGAGGGCTCGGTGGCGGTCGCTAGGTGTCGCTTCACGTCTGCCAGCCCGTCCGTCAGCGACCTCTAGCGTCCGCGGCGGAGCAGGGAGGACCGTGCCGACGTGAGCCGGCCGCCGCTCAGCGACCCCTGGCCGCGGCCACATGAGCTTCGGTCCGCTCGGAGCCTGGTAGACCGTGCCGACCAACTCGAGCCGGACGTGCAGCGACCGCTGGCCAGCGCGGAGGCTCGTGTGCGCCGGCACGGTCCATCCTCTCCCGGCGGGCTCCGTTCGGTTCGGACGTTCCTCGGTGGTGTCTGGGGGGTCTGAGCCGCGGCGGCTCGAGTGCGCCGGCACTGCACAGCCCCTCCCTGCGGGCTCCGCTCGGCACGGACTTTCCTCGTCGGCGTCCAGCGATCTGAGCCGCGGCGGCTCGAGTGCGCTGGCACGGTCAAACCGCTCTTGGCGGGTTCCGCTCAACTCGGATGCTCCTGGGCGGAGTCGGGCGATCTGAGCCGCGGCGGCCCGAGTGCGCCGGCACGGTCCAACCGCTCCTGGCGGGTTCCGCTCGGCTCGGACGCTCCTGGGCGGAGTCGGGCGATCTGAGCCGCGGCGGCACGGTCCAGCCTCTCCAGGCGGACTCAGCTCGGCTCGGCTCGGACATTCCGCGGAAGTGGCCAAGTGCCGCTCTTGTGGGGGGGGGGAAGAGGGGGGGGTGAAGGGGAGAGTAAGGGGAGGGGGGGGGGGGGCACGGCGTCGGCGGCTAGGCGTCGCTGCCCATGCAGCTCGACTAGGTCGGCACGGTCTACCCGGCTCCGAGCGGGCCGTGGTGCTCGGCGGCGGCTGCTAGAGGTCGCTGCCTATGCGGCTCGACTAGGTCGGCACGGTCTTCCCGGCTCCGAGCGGGCCGTGGTGCTCGGCGGCGGCGACTAGGGGTCGCTGCCCGTGCGGCTTGCGTGTAGCTGCCAGGTCTACCCGCTTTCGGCTAGGCTTTTCCGCCCTGTGAGATGGGGGGGCGCTAAAGCTCCGGAGCTTGCTGGGGGGTCGCTGTAGTTTCTTACCTACCGCTACGTCGACGTAGAGCGCCGCTTACCCTCGGCGCCGCTGCCGGTAGTCGGCGCCGTTCTTTTCCGAAGCAGTTTTTTCTTACGCCTTCCCTTTTCGTCTGCAGGAGCGAGCGCGTGCTCGTCTCCAGAGGCGGCAACGAGCGGGCGCAGGCGAGCGCGGTTGAGCGCCGGGCTGTGGAGTTTTTTGGTTGCGGCTTCCCGCCGCTCTTTCGCCATCCCTCGCCACGCGGCCTGCCCGCAGTCCGGATTTCCGGCTCGAACGGACCCCGCTCAAATGCGCCAACACTATCCAACCGCTCCCGGCGGGCACCGCTCGGCTCGGACGTTCCTCGGAATCAGCCAAATGTCGCTCCCGTGGCGTCTCCGCAGGCAAAAACGCATAGCCGGCGCCGCAAAGCTCGCGAGCCGCACCGAGCATGGGAAACCGTGCCGTGGAGCAGCTGTGGGGCACATGTGGGTCAGACCTATGGGGCAGAAGCTGCAGAGGGGATGATGTAGGTCAGATCTATGGGGCAAGAGTTGCTGTGGGGCAGATGAGGGACATATCTATGGTGCAAAATATGCTGTTGGACTGATGTGGGTCAGATCTATGAGTTTGGAGCTGCTGTGGGGCACATGTGGGTCAGAACTATGGGCCAGGAGCTGCTGCGGGGCTAATTTGGGTCAGATCTATGGGTCAGCAACTACTGTGGGGAACATGTGGGTCAGAGCTATGGGGCAGGAGCTGCTGTGGGGCAGAAGTGTGTAAGATCTATGGGGTAGGAGATGGTGTTTGGCAGATGTGGGTCAG
This sequence comes from Coturnix japonica, assembly GCF_054131305.1. Classification (NCBI taxonomy): domain Eukaryota; kingdom Metazoa; phylum Chordata; class Aves; order Galliformes; family Phasianidae; genus Coturnix; species Coturnix japonica. The sequence goes on along the minus strand of NC_140697.1, from coordinate 1,018,514 downwards.
ATCTATGGTGTAGGAGCTGCTGTGGGGCTGATGTGGGTCAGATCTATGGGGCAGGAGCTGCTGTGGTTAAGATCTATTTGGCAGGATCTGCTGTGGGGCAGATTTGGGTCAGATCTATGGGGCAGGAGCTGCAGTGGAGATGATGTACGTCAGATCCATGGGGCAGGAGCTGCTGTGGGGCTGCTGTGGGTTAGATCTATGGGGCAGGAGCTGTTGTGGGTCATATCGATTGGGCACCAGCTGCTTTACATATGATGTGTGTCAGATCTATGGGGCAGGAGCTGCAGTGGGGCTGATGGGGGTCAGATCTATGAAGCAGGAGCTACTGTGGGGCTGATGTGGGTCAAATCAATGGGGCAGAGCTGCTCTTGGGAATATGTGGGTCAGATCTATGGGGCAGGAGCTGCTGTGGGGCTGATGTGGGTCAGATCTATAGGGCAGGAGCTGCTGTGCGAAAGATGTGGGCCAGATCTATGGGGCAGGAGCTGCTGTGGGTCTGATGTGGGTCAGATCTATGGGGCAGGAGCTGCTGTGGGGCTGATGTGGGTCAGATCTATGGGGCAGGAGCTGCTGTGAGGCTGATGGGTGTTAGATCTATGGGGAGGAGCTGCTGTGGTGCAGATGTGGGTCAGAGCTATGGGGCAGGAGCTGCTGTAGGGCAGAAGTGGGTCAGATCTATGGGGTAGGAGATGGTGTGTGGCAGATGTGGGTCAGATCTATGGTATAGGAGCTGCTGTGGGGCTGATGTGGGTCAGATCTATGGGGCAGGAGCTCCTGTGGTTAAGATCTATTTGGCAGGATCTGCTGTGGGGCAGATGTGGGTCAGAGCTATGGGGAAGGAGCTGCTGTGGGGCAGAAGTGGGTAAGATCTATGGGGTAGGAGATGGTGTGTGGCAGATGTGGGTCAGATCTATGGTGTAGGAGCTGCTGTGGGTCTGATGTGGGTCAGATCTATGGGGCAGGAGCTGCTGTGCGACAGATGTGGGTCAGATCTATGGGGCAGGAGCTGCTGTGGGTCAGATCTATGGGGCAGGAACAGATGTGGGCCTGATGTCGGTCAGATTTATGGAGCAGGAGCTGCTGTGTTGCAGATGTGGGTCAGATCTATGGTGCAGGAGCTGCTGTGGGGCAGATGTAGGGCTTATCTATGGGGCAGGAGCTGCTGTGAGGCTGATGGGTGTCAGATCTATGGGGCAGGAGCTGCAGTGGGGCTTATGGGGGTCAGATCTATGGGGCAGGAACTACTATGGGGCTGATGTGGGTCAAATCTATGGGTCAGCAGCTGCTGTGGGTCTGATGTGGGTCAGATCTATGGGGCAGGAGCTGCTGTGGGGCTGATGTGGGTCAGATCTATGGGGCAGGAGATGCTGTGGGTCAGATCTATGGGGCAGGAGCTGCTGTGGGGAACATGTGGGTCAGGTCTATGGGGCAGGAGCTGCTGTGGGGCTGATGTGGGTCAGATCTAAGGGGCAGGAGATGCTGTGGGTCAGATCTATGGGGCAGGAGCTGCTGTGGGGAACATGTGGGTCAGGTCTATGGGGCAGGAGCTGCTGTGGGACAGATGTGGGTCAGATCCATGGGTCAGCAGCTGCTGTGGGTCTGATGTGGGTCAGATCTATGGGGCAGGAGCTGCTGTGGGGCTGATGTGGGTCAGATCTATGGGGCAGGAGCTGCTGTGGTTAAGATCTATTTGGCAGGATCTGCTGTGGGGCAGATTTGGGTCAGATCTATGGGGCAGGAGCTGCAGTGGAGATGATGTACGTCAGATCTATGGGGCAGGAGCTGCTGTGGGGCTGCTGTGGGTTAGATCTATGGGGCAGGAGCTGTTGTGGGTCATATCTATTGGGGAGCAGCTGCTTTACATATGATGTGTGTCAGATCTATGGGGCCGGAGCTGCTGTGGGGCTGATGTGGGTTAGATCTATAGGGCAGGAGCTGCTGTGCGACAGATGTGGGTCAGATCTATGGGGCAGAGCTGCTCTTGGGAACATGTGGGTCAGATCTATGGGGCAGGAGCTGCTGTGGGGCTGATGTGGGTCAGATCTATAGGGCAGGAGCTGCTGTGCGACAGATGTGGGTCAGATCTATGGGGCAGGAGCTGCTGTGGGGCTGATGTGGGTCAGATCCTTGGAACTGAAGCTGCTGTGGGTCATATCTATTGGGCAGCAGCTGCTTTACATATGATGTGTGTCAGATCTATGGGGCAGGAGCTGCTGTGCGACATATGTGGGTCAGATCTATGGGGCAGGTGCTGCTGTGCGACATATGTGGGTCAGATCTATGGGGCAGGATCTGCTGTGGGGCTGATGTGGGAAAGATCTATGGGGCAGGAGCTGCTGTGGGGCTGATGTGGGTCAGATCCTTTGGGCTGAAGCTGCTGTGGGTCATATCTATTGGGCAGCAGCTGCTTTACATATGATGTGTGTCAGATCTATGGGGCAGGAGCTGCTGTGGGGCTGATGCGGGTTAGATCTATGGGGCAGGAGCTGTTGTGGGGCTGATGGGGGTCAGATCTATGGGGCAGGAGCTACTGTGGGGCTGATGGGGGTCAGATCTATGGGGCAGGAGCTACTGTGGGGCTGATGTGGGTTAGATCTATGGGGCAGGAGATGTTGTGGGGCTGATGGGGGTCAGATCTATGGGGCAGGAGCGACTGTGGGTCAGATCTGTGGGTCAAATCAATGGGGCAGAGCTGCTCTTGGGAACATGTGGGTCAGATCTATGGGGCAGGAGCTGCTGTGGGGCTGATGTGGGTCAGATCTATAGGGCAGGAGCTGCTGTGAGGCTGATGGGGGTCAGATCTATGGGGCAGGTGCTGCTGTGCGACATATGTGGGTCAGATCTATGGGGCAGGATCTGCTGTGGGGCTGATGTGGGAAAGATCTATGGGACAGGAGAAGCTTTGGGGCAGATGTGGGTCAGATCTATGGGGCAGGAGTTGCTGTGGGGCTGATGTGGATCAGATCCTTGGGGCTGAAGCTGCTATGGGTCATATCTATGGGGCAGCAGCTGCTTTACATATGATGTGTGTCAGATCTATGGGGCAGGAGCTGCTGTGGGGCTGATGTGGGTTAGATCTATGGGGCAGGAGCTGCTGTGGGGCTGATGTGGGTCAGATCTATGGGGCAGGAGCTGCTGTGAGGCTGATGGGTGTTAGATCTATGGGGAGGAGCTGCTGTGGTGCAGATGTGGGTCAGAGCTATGGGGCAGGAGCTGCTGTAGGGCAGAAGTGGGTCAGATCTATGGGGTAGGAGATGGTGTGTGGCAGATGTGGGTCAGATCTATGGTATAGGAGCTGCTGTGGGGCTGATGTGGGTCAGATCTATGGGGCAGGAGCTCCTGTGGTTAAGATCTATTTGGCAGGATCTGCTGTGGGGCAGATGTGGGTCAGAGCTATGGGGAAGGAGCTGCTGTGGGGCAGAAGTGGGTAAGATCTATGGGGTAGGAGATGGTGTGTGGCAGATGTGGGTCAGATCTATGGTGTAGGAGCTGCTGTGGGTCTGATGTGGGTCAGATCTATGGGGCAGGAGCTGCTGTGCGACAGATGTGGGTCAGATCTATGGGGCAGGAGCTGCTGTGGGTCAGATCTATGGGGCAGGAACAGATGTGGGCCTGATGTCGGTCAGATTTATGGAGCAGGAGCTGCTGTGTTGCAGATGTGGGTCAGATCTATGGTGCAGGAGCTGCTGTGGGGCAGATGTAGGGCATATCTATGGTGTAGGAGCTGCTGTGAGGCTGATGGGTGTCAGATCTATGGGGCAGGAGCTGCAGTGGGGCTTATGGGGGTCAGATCTATGGGGCAGGAACTACTATGGGGCTGATGTGGGTCAAATCTATGGGTCAGCAGCTGCTGTGGGTCTGATGTGGGTCAGATCTATGGGGCAGGAGCTGCTGTGGGGCTGATGTGGGTCAGATCTATGGGGCAGGAGATGCTGTGGGTCAGATCTATGGGGCAGGAGCTGCTGTGGGGAACATGTGGGTCAGGTCTATGGGGCAGGAGCTGCTGTGGGACAGATGTGGGTCAGATCCATGGGTCAGCAGCTGCTGTGGGTCTGATGTGGGTCAGATCTATGGGGCAGGAGCTGCTGTGGGGCTGATGTGGGTCAGATCTATGGGGCAGGAGCTGCTGTGGTTAAGATCTATTTGGCAGGATCTGCTGTGGGGCAGATTTGGGTCAGATCTATGGGGCAGGAGCTGCAGTGGAGATGATGTACGTCAGATCTATGGGGCAGGAGCTGCTGTGGGGCTGCTGTGGGTTAGATCTATGGGGCAGGAGCTGTTGTGGGTCATATCTATTGGGGAGCAGCTGCTTTACATATGATGTGTGTCAGATCTATGGGGCCGGAGCTGCTGTGGGGCTGATGTGGGTTAGATCTATAGGGCAGGAGCTGCTGTGCGACAGATGTGGGTCAGATCTATGGGGTAGAGCTGCTCTTGGGAACATGTGGGTCAGATCTATGGGGCAGGAGCTGCTGTGGGGCTGATGTGGGTCAGATCTATAGGGCAGGAGCTGCTGTGCGACAGATGTGGGTCAGATCTATGGGGCAGGAGCTGCTGTGGGGCTGATGTGGGTCAGATCCTTTGAACTGAAGCTGCTGTGGGTCATATCTATTGGGCAGCAGCTGCTTTACATATGATGTGTGTCAGATCTATGGGGCAGGAGCTGCTGTGGGGCTGATGTGGGTCAGATCTATGGGGCAGGAGCTGCTGTGGGGCTGATGTGGGTCAGATCTATAGGGCAGGAGCTGCTGTGCGACAGATGTGGGTCAGATCTATGGGGCAGGAGCTGCTGTGGGGCTGATGTGGGTCAGATCCTTGGAACTGAAGCTGCTGTGGGTCATATCTATTGGGCAGCAGCTGCTTTACATATGATGTGTGTCAGATCTATGGGGCAGGAGCTGCTGTGCGACATATGTGGGTCAGATCTATGGGGCAGGTGCTGCTGTGCGACATATGTGGGTCAGATCTATGGGGCAGGATCTGCTGTGGGGCTGATGTGGGAAAGATCTATGGGGCAGGAGATGCTTTGGGGCAGGTGTGGGTCAGATCTATGGGGCAGGAGCTGCTGTGGGGCTGATGTGGGTCAGATCCTTTGGGCTGAAGCTGCTGTGGGTCATATCTATTGGGCAGCAGCTGCTTTACATATGATGTGTGTCAGATCTATGGGGCAGGAGCTGCTGTGGGGCTGATGTGGGTTAGATCTATGGGGCAGGAGCTGTTGTGGGGCTGATGGGGGTCAGATCTATGGGGCAGGAGCTACTGTGGGGCTGATGGGGGTCAGATCTATGGGGCAGGAGCTACTGTGGGGCTGATGTGGGTTAGATCTATGGGGCAGGAGATGTTGTGGGGCTGATGGGGGTCAGATCTATGGGGCAGGAGCGACTGTGGGTCAGATCTGTGGGTCAAATCAATGGGGCAGAGCTGCTCTTGGGAACATGTGGGTCAGATCTATGGGGCAGGAGCTGCTGTGGGGCTGATGTGGGTCAGATCTATAGGGCAGGAGCTGCTGTGAGGCTGATGGGGGTCAGATCTATGGGGCAGGAGCTACTGTGCGACAGATGTGGGTCAGATCTATGGGGCAGGTGCTGCTGTGCGACATATGTGGGTCAGATCTATGGGGCAGGATCTGCTGTGGGGCTGATGTGGGAAAGATCTATGGCACAGGAGAAGCTTTGGGGCAGATGTGGGTCAGATCTATGGGGCAGGAGTTGCTGTGGGGCTGATGTGGATCAGATCCTTGGGGCTGAAGCTGCTATGGGTCATATCTATGGGGCAGCAGCTGCTTTACATATGATGTGTGTCAGATCTATGGGGCAGGAGCTGCTGTGGGGCTGATGTGGGTTAGATCTATGGGGCAGGAGCTGTTGTGGGGCTGATGGGGGTCAGATCTATGGGGCAGGAGCTGTTGTGGGGCTGATGGTGGTCAGATCTATGGGGCAGGAGCTGCTGTGGGGCTGATGTGGGTTAGATCTATGAAGCAGGAGCTGTTGTGGGGCTGATGTGGGTCAGATCTATGGGGCAGGAGCTACTGTGGGGCTGATGGGGGTCAGATCTATGGGGCAGGTGCTGCTGTGCTTCATATGTGGGTCAGATCTATGGGGCAGGAGCTACTGTGGGGCTGATGTTAATCTGATATATGGTTCAGTAGCTGCTGCGGGGCTGATTTGGGTCAGATCTATGGGGCAGGAGCTGATGTGGGGCTGATGGGGGTCAGATCTATGGGGCAGGAGATGCTCTGGGGCTGATGGGGGTCAGATCTATGGGGCAGGAGCTACTGTGGGGCTGATGGGGGTCAGATCTATGGGGCAGGAGCTACTGTGGGGCTGATGTTTGTCTGATCTATAGGGCAGGAGCTGCTGCGGGGATGATTTGGGTCAGATCTATGGGGCAGGAGCTGCTGTGGGGCTGATGTGGGTGAGATCTATGGGGCAGGAGCTGTTGTGGGGCTGATGGGGGTCAGATCTATGGGGCAGGAGCTACTGTGGGGCTGATGTGGGTCAAATCAATGGGGCAGAGCTGCTCTTGGGAACATGTGGGTCAGATCTATGGGGCAGGAGCTACTGTGGGGCTGATGTGGGTAGATATATGGGGCAGGAGCTGCTGTGTGACAGATGTGGGTCAGATCTATGGGGCAGGAGCTGCTGTGGGGCTGATGTGGGTCAGATCCTTGGGGCTGAAGCTGCTGTGGGTCATATCTATTGGGCAGCAGCTGCTTTACATATGATGTGTGTCAGATCTATGGGGCAGGAGCTGCTGTGGGGCTGATGAGGGTTAGATCTATGGGGCAGGAGCTGTTGTGGGGCTGATGGGGGTCAGATCTATGGGGCAGGAGCTACTGTGGGGCTGATGTTGGTCTGATCTATGGGGCAGGAGCTGCTGCGGGGCTGATTTGGGTCAGATCTATGGGGCAGGAGCTGCTGTGGGGCTGATGTGGGTTAGATCTATGGGGCAGTAGCTGTTGTGGGGCTGATGGGTGTCAGATCTATGGGGCAGGAGCTACTGTGGGGCTGATGTGGGAAAGATCTATGGGGCAGGAGCTGCTGTGGGTCTGATGTGGGTCAGATCTATGGGGCAGGAGCTGCTGTGTGGCAAATGTGGGTCAGATCTATGGGGCAGGAGCTGCTGTGGGTCAGATCTATGGGGGAGGAACAGATGTGGGCCTGATGTTGGTCAGATTTATGGAGCAGGAGCTGCTGTGTTGCAGATGTGGGTCAGATCTATGGTGCAGGAGCTGCTGTGGGGCAGATGTAGGGCTTATCTATGGGTCTGGAGCTGCTGTGAGGCTGATGGGTGTTAGATCTATGGGGAGGAGCTGCTGTGGTGCAGATGTGGGTCAGATCTATGGGGCAGGAGCTGCTGTGGGGCAGATTTGGGTCAGATCTATGGGGCAGGAGCTGCAGTGGAGATGATGTACGTCAGATCTATGGGGCAGGAGCTGCTGTGGGGCTGCTGTGGGTTAGATCTATGGGGCAGGAGCTGTTGTGGGTCATATCTATTGGGCAGCAGCTGCTTTACATATGATGTGGGTCAGATCTATAGGGCAGGAGCTGCTGTGCGACAGATGTGGGTCAGATCTATGGGGCAGAGCTGCTCTTGGGAACATGTGCGTCAGATCTATGGGGCAGGAGCTGCTGTGGGGCTGATGTGGGTCAGATCTATGGGGCAGGAGCTGCTGTGCGACAGATGTGGGTCAGATCTATGGGGCAGGAGCTGCTGTGGGGCTGATGTGGGTCAGATCCTTGGGGCTGAAGCTGCTGTGGGTCATATCTATTGGGCAGCAGCTGCTTTACATATGATGTGTGTCAGATCTATGGGGCAGGAGCTGCTGTGGGGCTGATGTGGGTTAGATCTATGGGGCAGGAGCTGTTGTGGGGCTGATGGGGGTCAGATCTATGGGGCAGGAGCTGCTGTGGGGCTGATGGGGGTCAGATCTATGGGGCAGGAGCTACTGAGGGCCTGATTAGGGTCAGATCTATGGGGCAGGAGCTGCTGTGGGGCTGATGTGGGTTAGATCTATGGGGCAGTAGCTGTTGTGGGGCTGATGGGTGTCAGATCTATGGGGCAGGAGCTACTGTGGGGCTGATGTGAGAAAGATCTATGGGGCAGGAGCTGCTGTGGGGCTGATGGGGGTCAGATCTATGGGGCAGGAGCTACTGAGGGCCTGATGTTGGTCTGATCTATGGGGCAGGAGCTGCTGTGCGACAAATGTGGGTCAGATCTATGGGGCAGGTGCTGCTGTGGGGCTGATGTGGGTCAGATCTATAGGGCAGGAGCTACTGTGCGACAGATGTGGGTCAGATCTATGGGGCAGGAGCTGCTGTGGGGCTGATGTGGGTCAGATCTATAGGGCAGGAGCTGCTGTGCGACAGATGTGTGTCAGATCTATGGGGCAGGAGCTGTTGTGGGGCTGATGGGGGTCAGATCTATGGGGCAGGAGCTGCTGTGGGGCTGATGGGGGTCAGATCTATGGGGCAGGAACTACTGTGGGGCTGATGTTGGTCTGATCTATGGGGCAGGAGCTGCTGTGCGACAGATATGGGTCAGATCTATGGGGCAGAGCTGCTCTTGGGAACATGTGGGTCAGATCTATGGGGCAGGAGCTGCTGTGGGGCTGATGTTGGTCAGATCTATGGGGCAGGAGCTGCTGTGGGGCTGATGTGGGTCAGATCCTTGGGGCTGAAGCTGCTGTGGGTCATATCTATTGGGCAGCAGCTGCTTTACATATCATGTGTGTCAGATCTATGGGGCAGGAGCTACTGTGGGGCTGATGTTAATCTGATCTATGGGGCAGTAGCTGCTGCGGGGCTGATTTGGGTCAGATCTATGGGGCAGGAGCTGTTGTGGGGCTGATGGGGGTCAGATCTATGGGGCAGGAGATGCTCTGGGGCTGATGGGGGTCAGATCTATGGGGCAGGAGCTGTTGTGGGGCTGATGGGGGTCAGATCTATGGGGCAGGAGCTGCTGTGGGGCTGATGGGGGTCAGATCTATGGGGCAGGAGCTACTGTGGGGCTGATGGGGGTCAGAACTTTGGGGCAGGAGCTACTGTGCGACAGATGTGGGTCAGATCTATGGGGCAGGTGCTGCTGTGCGACATATGTGGGTCAGATCTATGGGGCAGGATCTGCTGTGGGGCTGATGTGGGAAAGATCTATGGGGCAGGAGCTGTTGTGGGGCTGATGGGGGTCAGATCTATGGGGCAGGAGCTACTGTGGGGCTGATGTTAATCTGATCTATGGGGCAGTAGCTGCTGCGGGGCTGATTTGGGTCAGATCTATGGGGCAGGAGCTGCTGTGCGACAGATGTGGGTCAGATATATGGGGCAGGATCTGCTGTGGGGCTGATGTGGGAAAGATCTATGGGGCAGGAAATGCTTTGGGGCAGATGTGGGTCAGATCTATGGGGCAGGAGTTGTTTTGGGGCTGATGTGGGTCAGATCCTTGGGGCTGAAGCTGCTGTGGGTCATATCTATTGGGCAGCAGCTGCTTTACATATGATGTGTGTCAGATCTATGGGGCAGGAGCTGCTGTGGGGCTGATGTGGGTTAGATCTATGGGGCAGGAGCTGTTGTGGGGCTGATGGGGGTCAGATCTATGGGGCAGGAGCTATTGTGGGGCTGATGTTGGTCTGATCTATGGGGCAGGAGCTGCTGCGGTGCTGATTTGGGTCAGATCTATGGGGCAGGTGCTGCTGTGGGGCTGATGTGGGTGAGATCTATGGGGCAGTAGCTGTTGTGGGGCTGATGGGGGTCAGATCTATGGGGCAGGAGCTACTGTGGGGCTGATGTGGGTCAAATCAATGGGGCAGAGCTGCTCTTGGGAACATGTGGGTCAGATCTATGGTGCAGGAGCTGCTGTGGGGCAGATGTAGGGCTTATCTATGGGGCAGGAGCTGCTGTGAGGCTGATGGGTGTTAGATCTATGGGGAGGAGCTGCTGTGGTGCAGATGTGGGTCAGAGCTATGGGGAAGGAGCTGCTGTGGTGCAGATGTGGGTCAGATCTATGGTGTAGGAGCTGCTGTGGGGCTGATGTGGGTCAGATCTATGGGGCAGGAGCTGCTGTGGTTAAGATCTATTTGGCAGGATCTGCTGTGGGGCAGATTTGGGTCAGATCTATGGGGCAGGAGCTGCAGTGGAGATGATGTACGTCAGATCTATGGGGCAGGAGCTGCTGTGGGGCTGATTTGGGTCAGATCTATGGGGCAGGAGCTGCTGTGGGGCTGATGTGGGTTAGATCTATGGGGCAGGAGCTGTTGTGGGGCTGATGGGGGTCAGATCTATGGGGCTGAAGCTGCTGTGGGTCATATCTATTGGGCAGCAGCTGCTTTACATATGATGTGTGTCAGATCTATGGGGCAGGAGCTGCTGTGGGGCTGATGTGTGTTAGATCTATGGGGCAGGAGCTGTTGTGGGGCTGATGGGGGTCAGATCTATGGGGCAGGAGCTGCTGTGGGGCTGATTGGGGTCAGATCTATTGGGCAGGAGCTACTGTGGGGCTGATGGGGGTCAGATCTATGGGGCAGGAGCTACTGTGGGGCTGATGTTGGTCTGATCTATGGGGCAGGAGCTGCTGTGTGACAGATGTGGGTCAGATCTATGGGGCAGGTGCTGCTGTGCGACATATGTGGGTAAGATCTATGGGGCAGGATCTGCTGTGGGGCTGATGTGGGAAAGATCTATGGGGCAGGAGATGCTTTGGGGCAGATGTGGGTCAGATCTATGGGGCAGGAGCTGTTGTGGGGCTGATGGGGGTCAGATCTATGGGGCAGGAGCTACTGTGGGGCTGATGTTGGTTTGATCTATGGGGCAGGAGCTGCAGCGGTGCTGATTTGGGTCAGATCTATGGGGCAGGAGCTGTTGTGGGGCTGATGGGGGTCAGATCTATGGGGCAGGAGCTGCTCTGGGGCTGATGGGGGTCAGATCTATGGGGCAGGAGTTGCTGTGGGGCTGATGTTGGTCTGATCTATGGGGCAGGAGCTGCTGTGCGACAGATGTGGGTCAGATCTATGGGGCAGAGCTGCTCTTGGGAACATGTGGGTCAGATCTATGGGGCAGGAGCTGCTGTGGTGCTGATGTGGGTCAGATCTATAGGGCAGGAGCTACTGTGCGACAGATGTGGGTCAGATCTATGGGGCAGGAGCTGCTGTGGGGCTGATGTGGGTCAGATCCTTGGGGCTGAAGCTGCTGTGGGTCATATCTATTGGGCAGCAGCTGCTTTACATATGATGAGTGTCAGATCTATGGGGCAGGAGCTGCTGTGGGGCTGATGTGGGTTAGATCTATGGGGCAGGAGCTGTTGTGGGGCTGATTGGGGTCAGATCTATGGGGCAGGAGCTACTGTGGGGCTGATGTTGGTTTGATCTATGAGGCAGGAGCTGCTGCGATGCTGATTTGGGTCAGATCTATGGGGCAGGAGCTGCTCTTGGGAACATGTGGGTCTGATCTATGGGGCAGGAGCTGCTGTGGGGCTGATGTGGGTCAGATCTATAGGGCAGGAGCTGCTGTGGGGCTGATGAGGGTCAGATCTATGGGGCAGGAGCTGCTGTGGGGCTGATGTGGGTCAGATCTATAGGTCAGGAGCTGCTGTGGGGCTGATGTGGGTCAGATCTATGGGGCAGGAGCTGCTGTGCGACAGATGTGGGTCAGATCTATGGGGCAGGAGCTGTTGTGGGGCTGATGGGGGTCAGATCTATGGGGCAGGAGCTGCTGTTGGGCTGATGGGGGTCAGATCTATGGGGCAGGAGCTACTGTGGGGCTGATGGGGGTCAGATCTATGGGGCAGGAGCTACTGTGGGGCTGATGTTGGTCTGATCTATGGGGCAGGAGCTGCTGTGTGACAGATGTGGGTCAGATCTATGGGGCAGGTGCTGCTGTGCGACATATGTGGGTCAGATCTATGGGGCAGGATCTGCTGTGGGGCTGATGTGGGAAAGATCTATGGGGCAGGAGATGCTTTGGGGCAGATGTGGGTCAGATCCTTGGGGCTGAAGCTGCTGTGGGTCATATCTATTGGGCAGCAGCTGCTTTACATATGATGTGTGTCAGATCTATGGGGCAGGAGCTGCTGTGGGGCTGATGTGGGTCAGATCTATGGGGCAGGAGCTGTTGTGGGGCTGATGGGGGTCAGATCTATGGGGCAGGAGCTACTGTGGGGCTGATGTTGGTCTGATCTATGGGGCAGGAGCTGCTGCGGTGCTGATTTGGGTCAGATCTATGGGGCAGGAGCTGCTGTGGGGCTGAAGTGGGTTAGATCTATGGGGCAGGAGCTGTTGTGGGGCTGATGGGGGTCAGATCTATGGGGCAAGAGCTACTGTGGGGCTGTTGTGGGTGAAATCAATGGGGCAGAGCTGCTCTTGGGAACATGTGGGTCAGATCTATGGGGCAGGAGCTGCTGTGGGGCTGATGTGGGTCAGATCTATAGGGCAGGAGCTGCTGTGGGGCTGATGAGGGTCAGATCTATGGGGCAGGAGCTGCTGTGGGGCTGATGTGGGTAAGATCTATGGGGCAGCAGCTGTTGTGGGGCTGATGGGGGTCAGATCTATGGGGCAGGAGCTACTGTGGGGCTGATGGGGGTCAGATCTATAGGGCAGGAGCTACTGTGGGGCTGATGTTGGTCTGATCTATGGGGCAGGAGCTGCTGTGCGACAGATGTGGGTCAGATCTATGGGGCAGGTGCTGCTGTGCGACATATGTGGGTCAGATCTATGGGGCAGGAGCTGCTGTGAGGCTGATGGGTGTTAGATCTATGGGGAGGAGCTGCTGTGGTGCAGATGTGTGTCAGAGCTATGGGGCAGGAGCTGCTGTGTGGCAGATGTGGGTCAGATCTATGGTGTAGGAGCTGCTGTGGGGCTGATGTGGGTCAGATCTATGGGGCAGGAGCTGCAGTGGAGATGATGTACGTCAGATCTATGGGGCAGGAGCTGCTGTGGGGCTGCTGTGGGTCACATCTATGGGGCAGGTGCTGCTGTGCGACATATGTGGGTCAGATCAATGGGGCAGGATCAGCTGTGGGGCTGACGTGGGAAAGATCTATGGGGCAGGAGCTGCTGTGCGACAGATGTGGGTCAGATCTATGGGGCAGGTGCTGCTGTGCGACATATGTGGGTCAGATCTATGGGGCAGGATCTGCTGTGGGGCTGATGTGGGATAGATCTATGGGGCAGGAGATGCTTTGGGGCAGATGTGGGTCAGATCGATGGGGCAGGAGCTGCTGTGGGGCTGATGTGGGTCAGATCTATGGGGCAGGAGCTGCTGTGGTTAAGATCTATTTGGCAGGATCTGCTGTGGGGCAGATGTGGGTCAGATCTATGGGGCAGGAGCTGCTGTGTGGCAAATGTGGGTCAGATCTATGGGGCAGGAGCTGCTGTGGGTCAGATCTATGGGGCAGGAACAGATGTGGACCTGATGTTGCTCAGATTTATGGAGCAGGAGCTGCTGTGGGGCAGATGTAGGGCTTATCTATGGGGCAGGAACTGCTATGAGTCTGATGGGTGTTAGATCTATGGGGAGGAGCTGCTGTGCTGCAGATGTGGGTCAGAGCTATAGGGCAGGAGCTGCTGTGTGGCAGATGTGGGTCAGATCTATAGGGCAGGAGCTGTTGTGGGGCTGATGGGGGTCAGATCTATGGGGCAGGAGCTACTGTGGGGCTGATGTTGGTCTGATCTATGGGGCAGGAGCTGCTGCGGTGCTGATTTGGGTCAGATCTATGGGGCAGGAGCTGCTGTGGGGCTGAAGTGGGTTAGATCTATGGGGCAGGAGCTGTTGTGGGGCTGATGGGGGTCAGATCTATGGGGCAGGAGCTGCTGTGGAGATGATGTACGTCAGATCTATGGGGCAGGAGCTGCTGTGGGGCTGCTGTGGGTTAGATCTATGGGGCAGGAGCTGTTGTGGGTCATATCTATTGGGCAGCAGCTGCTTTACATATGATTTGTGTCAGATCTATGGGGCCGGAGCTGCTGTGGGGCTGATGTGGGTTAGATCTATAGGGCAGGAGCTGCTGTGCGACAGATGTGGGTCAGATCTATGGGGCAGAGCTGCTCTTGGGAACATGTGGGTCAGATCTATGGGGCAGGAGCTGCCGTGAGGCTGATGTGGGTCAGATCTATAGGGCAGGAGCTGCTGTGCGACAGATGTGGGTCAGTTCTATGGGGCAGGAGCTGCTGTGGGGCTGATGTGGGTCAGATCCTTGGGGCTGAAGCTGCTGTGGGTCATATCTATTGGGCAGCAGCTGCTTTACATATGATGTGTGTCAGATCTATGGGGCAGGAGCTGCTGTGGGGCTGATGTGGGTTAGATCTATGGGGCAGGAGCTGTTGTGGGGCTGATGGGGGTCAGATCTATGGGGCAGGAGCTGTTGTGGGGCTGATGTTGGTCAGATCTATGGGGCAGGAGCTACTGTGGGGCTGATGTGGGTCAGATCTATGGGGCAGGAGCTACTGTGGGGCTGATGTTGGTCTGATCTATGGGGCAGGAGCTGCTGTGCGACAGATGTGGGTCAGATCTATGGGGCAGGTGCTGCTGTGCGAAATATGTGGGTCAGATCTATGGGGCAGGATCTGCTGTGGGGCTGATGTGGGTCAGATCTATGGGGCAGGAGATGCTTTGGGGCAGATGTGGGTCAGATCTATGGGGCAGGAGTTGCTGTGGGGCTGATGTGGGTCAGATCCTTGGGGCTGAAGCTGCTGTGGGTCATATCTATTGGGCAGCAGCTGCTTTACATATGATGTGTGTCAGATCTATAGGGCAGGAGCTGCTGTGGGGCTGATGTGGGTTAGATCTATGGGGCAGGAGCTGTTGTGGGGCTGATGGGGGTCAGATCTATGGGGCAGGAGCTACTGTGGGGCTGATGTGGGTCAAATCAATGGGGCAGAGCTGCTCTTGGGAACATGTGGGTCAGATCTATGGGGCAGGAGCTGCTGTGGGGCTGATGTGGGTCAGATCTATGGGGCAGCTGCTGTTGTGGGGCTGATGGGGGTCAGATCTATGGGGCAGGAGCTACTGTGGGGCTGATGGGGGTCAGATCTATGGGGCAGGAGCTACTGTGGGGCTGATGTTGGTCTGATGTATGGGGCAGGAGCTGCTGTGCGACAGATGTGGGTCAGATCTATGGGGCAGGTGCTGCTGTGTGACATATGTGGGTCAGATCTATGGGGCAGGATCTGCTGTGGGGCTGATGTGGGAAAGATCTATGGGGCAGGAGATGCTTTGGGGCAGATGTGGGTCAGATCTATGGGGCAGGAGATGGTGTGTGGCAGATGTGGGTCAGATCTATGGTGTAGGAGCTGCTGTGGGGTTGATGTGGGTCAGATCTATGGGGCAGGAGCTGCTGTGGTTAAGATCTATTTGGCAGGATCTGCTGTGGGGCAGATTTGGGTCAGATCTATGGGGCAGGAGCTGCTGTGTGGGAAATGTGGGTCAGATCTATGGGGCAGGAGCTGCTCTTGGGAACATGTGGGTCAGATCTATGGGGCAGGAGCTGCAGTGGAGATGATGTACATCAGATTTATGGGGCAGGAGCTGCTGTGGGGCTGATGTACGTCAGATCTATGGGGCAGGAGCTGCTGTGGGGCTGATGTGGGTTAGATCTATGGGGCAGGAGCTGTTGTGGGGCTGATGGGGGTCAGATCTATGGGGCAGGAGCTACTGTGGGGCTGATGTGGGTCAAATCAATGGGGCAGAGCTGCTCTTGGGAACATGTGGGTCAGATCTATGGGGCAGGAGCTGCTCCGTGGCTGATGTGGGTCAGATCTATAGGGCAGGAGCTGCTGTGCGACAGATGCGGGTCAGATCTATGGGGCAGGAGCTGCAGTGGGGCTGATGTGGGTCAGATTCTTGGGGCTGAAGCTGCTGTGGGTCATATCTATTGGGCAGCAGCTGCTTTACATATGATGTGTGTCAGATCTATGGGGCAGGAGCTGCTGTGGGGCTGATGTGGGTAAGATCTATGGGGCAGGTGCTACTGTGGGGCTGATGTTGGTCTGATCTATGGGGCAGGAGCTGCTGTGCGACAGATGTGGGTCAGATATATGGGGCAGGTGCTGCTGTGCGACATATGTGGGTCAGATCTATGGGGCAGGATCTGCTGTGGGGCTGATGTGGGAAAGATCTATGGGGCAGGAGCTACTGTGGGGCTGATGTTGGTCTGATCTATGGGGCAGGAGCTGCTGCGGGGCTGATTTGGGTCAGATCTATGGGGCAGGAGCTGCTGTGGTTAAGATCTATTTGGCAGGATCTGCTGTGGGGCAGATTTGGGTCAGATCTATGGGGCAGGAGCTGCTGTGGGGCTGATGTGGGTCAGATCTATGGGGCAGGAGCTGCTGTGGGTCAGATCTATGGGGCAGGAACAGATGTGGACCTGATGTTGGTCAGATTTATGGAGCAGGAGCTGCTGTGTTGCAGTTGTGGGTCAGATCTATGGTGCAGGAGCTGCTGTGGGGCAGATGTAGGGCTTATCTATGGGGCAGGAGCTGCTGTGAGACTGATGGGTGTTAGATCTATGGGGAGGAGCTGCTGTGGTGCAGATGTGGGTCAGAGCTATGGGGCAGGAGCTGCTGTGGGGCTGATGTGGGTCAGATCTATGGGGCAGGAGCTGCTGTGCGACAGATGTGGGTCAGATCTATGGGGCAGGTGCTGCTGTGCGACATATGTGGGTCTTATCTATGGGGCAGGAGCTGCTGTCGGGCTGATGTGGGAAAAATCTATGGGGCAGGAGATGCTTTCGGGCAGATGTGGGTCAGATCTATGGGGCAGGAGTTGCTGTGGGGCTGATGTAGGTCAGATTCTTGGGGCTGAAGCTGCTGTGGGTCATATCTATTGGGCAGCAGCTGCTTTACATATGATGTGTGTCAGATCTATGGGGCAGGAGCAACTGTGGGGCTGATGTGGGTTAGATCTATGGGGCAGGAGCTGTTGTAGGGCTGATGGGGGTCAGATCTATGGGGCAGGAGCTACTGTGCGGCTGATGTTGGTCTTATCTATGGGGCAGGAGCTGCTGCGGGGCTGATTTGGGTCAGATCTATGGGGCAGGAGCTGCTGTGGGGCTGATGTGGGTCAAATCAATGGGGCAGAGCTGCTCTTGGGAACATGTGGGTCAGATCTATGGGGCAGGAGCTGCTGTGGGGCTGATGTGGGTCAGATCCTTGGGGCTGAAGCTGCTGTGGGTCATATCTATTGGGCAGCAGCTGCTTTACATATGATGTGTGTCAGATCTATGGGGCCGGAGCTGCAGTGGGGCTGATGGGGGTCAGATCTATGGGGCAGGAGCTACTGTGGGGCTGATGTTGGTCAAATCAATGGGGCAGAGCTGCTCTTGGGAACATGTGGGTCAGATGTATGGGGCAGGAGCTACTCTGGGGCTGATGTGGGTCAGATCTTTAGGGCAGGAGATGCTGTGCGACAGATGTGGGTCAGATCTATAGGGCAGGAGCTGCTGTGGGGCTGATGTGGGTCAGATCCTTGGGGCTGAAGCTGCTGTGGGTCATATCTATTGGGCAGCAGCTGCTTTACATATGATGTGTGTCAGATCTATGGGGAAGGAGATGGTGTGGGGCTGATGTGGGTTAGATCTATGGGGCAGGAGCTACTGTGGGGCTGATGGGGGTCAGATCTATGGGGCAGGAGCTACTGTGGGGCTGATGTTGGTCTGATCTATGGGGCAGGAGCTGCTGTGCGACAGATGTGGGTCAGATCTATGGGGCAGGTGCTGCTGTGCGACATATGTGGGTCAGATCTATGGGGCAAGATCTGCTGTGGGGCTGATGTGGGAAAGATCTATGGGGCAGGAGATGCTTTGGGGCAGATGTGGGTCAGATCTATGGGGCAGGAGTTGCTGTGGGGCTGATGTGGGTCAGATCCTTGGGGCTGAAGTTGCTGTGGGTCATATCTATTGGGCAGCAGCTGCTTTACATATGATGTGTGTCAGATCTATGGGGCAGGAGCTGCTGTGGGGCTGATGTGGGTCAGATCTATGGGGCAGGAGCTGTTGTGGGGCTGATGTGGGTCAGATCTATGCGGCAGGAGCTGTTGTGGGGCTGATGGGGGTCAGATCTATGGGGCAGGAGCTACTGTGGGGCTGATGGGGGTCAGATCTATGGGGCAGGAGCTACTGCGGGGCTGATGTTGGTCTGATCTATGGGGCAGGAGCTTCTGTGCGACAGATGTGGGTCAGATCTATGGGGCAGGTGCTCCTGAGCCACATATGTGGGTCAGATCTATGGGGCAGGATCTGCTGTGGGGCTGATGTGGGAAAGATCTATGGGGCAGGAGATGCTTTGGGGCAGATGTGGGTCAGATCTATGGGGCAGGAGCTGCTGTGGGGCAGATGTGGGTTAGATCTATGGGGCAGGAGCTGCTGTGCGACAGATGTGGGTCAGATCTATGGGGCAGGAGCTGCTGTGGGGCAGATGTGGGTTAGATCTATGGGGCAGGAGCTGTTGTGGGGCTGATGTGGGTCAGATCTATGGGGCAGGAGATGCTTTGGGGCAGATGTGGGTCAGATCTATGGGGCAGGAGTTGCTGTGGGGCTGATGTGGGTCAGATCCTTGGGGCTGAAGCTGCTGTGGGTCATATCTACTGGGCAGCAGCTTCTTTAAATATGATGTGTGTCAGATCTATTGGGCAGGAGCAGCTGTGGGGCTGATGTGGGTTAGATCTATGGGGCAGGAGCTGTTGTGGGGCTGATGGGGGTCTGATCTATGGGGCAGGAGCTACTGTGGGGCTGATGGGGGTCAGATCTTTGAGGCAGGAGCTGTTGTGGGGATGATGGGGGTCAGATCTATGGGTCAGGAGGTACTGTGGGGCTGATGGGGTGCAGATCCATGGGGCAGGAGCTACTGTGGGGCTGATGGGGGTCAGATCTATGAGGCAGGAGCTACTGTGGGGCTGATGTGGGTTAGATCTATGGGGCAGGAGCTGTTGTGGGGCTGATGGGGGTCAGATCTATGGGGCAGGAGCTACTGTGGGGCTGATGGGGGTCAGATCTATGGGGCAGGAGCTACTGTGGGGCTGATGTGGGTTAGATCTATGGGGCAGGAGCTGTTGTGGGGCTGATGGGGGTCAGATCTATGGGGCAGGAGCGACTGTGGGTCAGATCTGTGGGTCAAATCAATGGGGCAGAGCTGCTCTTGGGAACATGTGGGTCAGATCTATGGGGCAGGAGCTGCTGTGGGGCTGATGTGGGTCAGATCTATGGGGCAGGAGCTGCTGTGGGGCTGATGTGGGACAGATCTATGGGGCAGGAGTTGCTGTGGGGCTGATGTGGGTCAGATCCTTGGGGCTGAATCTGCTGTGGGTCATATCTATTGGGCAGCAGCTGCTTTACATATGATGTGTGTCAGATCTAAGGGGCAGGAGCTGCTGTGGGGCTGATGTGGGTTAGATCTATGGGGCAGCAGCTGTTGTGAGGCTGATGGGGGTCAGATCTATGGGGCAGGAGCTACTGTGGGGCTGATGGGGGTCAGATCTATGGGGCAGGAGCTACTGTGGGGCTGATGTTGGTCTGATCTATGGGGCAGGAGCTGCTGTGCGACAGATGTGGGTCAGATCTATGGGGCAGGTGCTGCTGTGCGACATATGTGGGTCAGATCTATGGGCCAGGAGCTGCAGTGGGGCTGAAGTGGGTCAAATCAATGGGGCAGAGCTGCTCTGGGGCACATGTGGGTCAGATCTATGGAGCAGGAGCTGCTGTGGGGCAGATTTGAATCAGATCTATAGGGCAGGAGCTGCTGTGGGTCAGATCTATGGAGCAGGAGCTGCTGTGGGGCGCATGTGAGTTAGATCTATGGGGCAGGAGATGGTGTGGGGCATATGTGGGTCAGATCTATGGGGCAGGATCTCCTGGGGGCTGATGTGGGTCAGATCTGTGGGGTAAAATCTGCTGTGGGGCAGATGTGGTTCAGATCTATGGGGCAGGAGCTTCTGTGGGGTTGATGTGGGTCAGATCTATTGGACAGGATCTGCTGTTTGGCAGATGTGGGTCAGTTCTATGGGGCAGGAGCTGCTGTGGGGCAGATGTGGGTCAGATCTATGGGGCAGGAGCTGCTGTGGGGCAGATGTGGGTCAGATCTATGGAGCAGGAGCTGCTGTGCGTCAGATGTGGGTCAGATCTATAGGTCAGGAGCTGCTGTGGCTGCTGTGGGTCAGTTCTATGGGGCAGGAGATGCTGTGAGGCTGATGTGGGTCAAATCAATGGGGCAGAGCTTCTCTGGGGCACATGTGGGTCAGATCTATGGAGCAGGAGCTGCTGTGGGGCACATGTGAGTTAGATCTATGGGGCTGAGCTGCTGTGGGGCAGATGTGGGTCAGATCTTTGGGGAGGATCTGCTGTGGGGCTGCTGTGGGTCAGATCTATGGGGCAGGATCTCCTGGGGGCTGATGTGGGTCAGATCTGTGGGGTAAAATCTGCTGTGGGGCAGATGTGGTTCAGATCTATGGGTCAGGAGCTGCTGTGGGGCAGATGTGGGTCAGATCTATGGGGCAAGAGCTGCTGTGGTGCAGATGTGGGTCAGATCTATGTGGCAGGAGCTGCTGTGGGGCTGATACGGTTAAGATCTATGGAGCGGGAGATGCTATGGGGCTGATGAGGGTCAGATCTATGGGGCAGGAGCTGCTGTGGGGCACATGTGAGTTAGATCTATGGGGCAGGAGATGGTGTGGGGCAGATTTGGGTCAGATGTATGGGGCAGGAGCTGATGTGGGGCTGATGTTGGTCAGATCTATAGGTCAGGAGCTGCAGTGGGGTGATGTGGGTCAGATCTATGGGGCAGAGCTGCTCTGGGGCACATGTGGGTCAGATCTATGGAGCAGGAGCTGCTGTGGGGCAGATTTGAATCAGATCTATAGGGCAGGAGCTGCTGTGGGTCAGATCTATGGGCAGGAGCTGCTGTGGGGCACATGTGAGTTAGATCTATGGGGCAGGAGATGGTGTGGGGCAGATTTGGGTCAGATGTATGGGTCAGGAGCTGCTGTGTGGCTGATGAGGGTCAGATCTATGGGGCATGGGCTGCTGTGGGTCAGATCTACGGGACTGGAGCTGCAGTGGAGCACATGTGGGTCAGATCTATGGGGTAGAAGCTGCTGTGGGGCTGATGGGGGTCATATCTATAAGGCAGGAGCTGCTGTGGGGCTGACGTGGGTCAGATCTATGAGGCAAGAGCTGCTGTGGGGCAGAGTTGGGTCATATCTATGGGGCAGGAGCTGCTGTGGGGCTGATGTGGGTCAGATCTATGGGGCAGGAGCTGATGTGGGGCTGATGTTGGTCAGATCTATAGGGCAGGAGCTGCAGTGGGGCTGATGTGGGTCAGATCTATGGGGCAGGATCTCCTGTGCGGCTGATGTGGGTCAAATCAATGGGGCAGAGCTGCTCTGGGGCACATGTGGGTCAGATCTATGGAGCAGGAGCTGCTGTGGGGCAGATTTGAATCAGATCTATAGGGCAGGAGCTGCTGTGGGTCAGATCTATGGGGCAGGAGCTGCTGTGGGGCTGATGTGGGTCAGATCTATGGGGCAGGAGATGCTGTGGGTCATATCTATGGGGCAGGAGCTGTTGTGGTGCTGATGGGGGTCAGATCCTTAGGGCAGGAGCTACTGTGGGGCTGATGTTGGTCTGATCTATGAGGCAGGAGCTGCTGTGGGACTGATGTGGGTTAGATCTATAGGGCAGGAGCTGTTGTGGGGCTGATGGGGGTCAGATCTATGGGGCAGGAGCTACTGTGGGGCTGATGTTGATCTGATCTATGGGGCAGGACCTGCTGCGTGGCTGATTTGGGTCAGATCTACGGGGCAGGAGCTGCTGTGAGGCTGATGTGGGTTAGATCTATGGGGCAGGAGCTGTTGTGGGGCTGATGGGGGTCAGATCTATGGGGCAGGAGATGCTGTGGGTCAGATCTATGGGGCAGGAGATGCTGTGGGTCAGATCTATGGGGCAGGAGCTGCTGTGGGGCAGATGTGGGTCAGATCTATGGGTCAGCAGCTGCTGTGGGTATGATGTGGGTCAGATCTATGGGTCAGCAGCTGCTGTGGGGCTGATGTGGGTCAGATCTATGGGGCAGGAGCTGCAGTGGAGATGATGTAGATCAGATCTATGGGGCAGGAGCTGCTGTGGGGCTGCTGTGGGTTAGATCTATGGGGCAGGAGCTGTTGTGGGTCATATCTATTGGGCAGCAGCTGCTTTACATATGATGTGTGTCAGATCTATTTGGCCGGAGCTGCAGTGGGGCTGATGGGGGTCAGATCTATGGGGCAGGAGCTGTTGTGGGGCTGATGTGGGTCAAATCAATGGGACAGAGCTGCTCTTGGGAACATGTGGGTCAGATCTATGGGGCAGGAGCTGCTGTGGGGCTGATGTGGGTCAGATCTATAGGGCAGGAGCTGCTGTGCGACAGATGTGGGTCAGATCTATGGGGCACGAGCTGCTGTGGGTCTGATGTGGGTCAGATCCTTGGGGCTGAAGCTGCTGTGGGTCATATCTACTGGGCAGCAGCTGCTTTACATATGATGTGTGTCAGATCTATGGGGCAGGAGCTGCTGTGGGGCTGATGTGGGTTAGATCTATGGGGCAGGTGCTACTGTGGGGCTGATGTGGGTCAAATCAATGGGGCAGAGCTGCTCTTGGGAACATGTGGTTCAGATCTATGGGGCAGGAGCTGCTGTGGGGCTGATGTGGGTCAGATCTATAGGGCAGGAGCTGCTGTGCGAAAGATGTGGGTCAGATCTATGGGGCAGGAGCTGCTGTGGGGCTGATGTGGGTCAGATCCTTGGGGCTGAAGCTGCTGTGGGTCATATCTACTGGGCAGCAGCTGCTTTACATATGATGTGTGTCAGATCTATGGGGCAGGAGCTGCTGTGGGGCTGATGTGGGTTAGATCTATGGGGCAGGAGCTGTTGTGGGGCTGATGGGGGTCAGATCTATGGGGCAGGAGCTACTCTGGGGCTGATGTTGGTCTGATCTATGGGGCAGGAGCTGCTGTGCGACAGATGTGGGTCAGATCTATGGGGCAGGTGCTGCTGTGCGACATATGTGGGTCAGATCTATGGGGCAGGATCTGCTGTGGGGCTGATGTGGGAAAGATCTATGGGGCAGGAGATGCTTTGGGGCAGATGTGGGTCAGATCTATGGGGCAGGAGTTGCTGTGGGGCTGATGTGGGTCAGATCCTTGGGGAAGAAGCTACTGTGGGTCATATCTATTGGGCAGCAGCTGCTTTACATATGATGTGTGTCAGATCTATGGGGTAGGAGCTGCTGTGGGGCTGATGTGTGTTAGATCTATGGGGCAGGAGCTGTTGTGGGGCTGATGGGGGTCAGATCTATGGGGCAGGAGATGCTGTGGGTCAGATCTATGGGGCAGGAGCTGCTGTGGGGAACATGTGTGTCAGGTCTATGGGGCAGGAGCTGCTGTGGGGCAGATGTGGGTCAGATCTATGGGTCAGCAGCTGCTGTGGGTCTGATGTGGGTCAGATCTATTTGGCAGGAGCTGCTGTGGGGCTGATGTGGGTCAGATCTATGGGGCAGGAGCTGCTGTGGGCCTGATGTTGGTCAGATTTATGGAGCAGGAGCTGCTGTGTTGCAGATGTGGGTCAGAGCTCTCGGGCAGGAGCTGCTGTGTGGCAGATGTGGGTCAGATCTATGGTGTAGGAGCTGCTGTGGGGCTGATGTGGGTCAGATCTATGGGGCAGGAGCTGCTGTGGTTAAGATCTATTTGGCAGGATCTGCTGTGGGGCAGATTTGGGTCAGATCTATGGGGCAGGAGCTGCAGTGGAGATGATGTACGTCAGATCTATGGGGCAGGAGCTGCTGTGGGGCTGATGTGGGTTATATCTATGGGGCAGGAGCTGTTGTGGGGCTGATGGGGGTCAGATCTATGGGGCAGGAGCTACTGTGGGGCTGATTTGGGTTAGATCTATGGGGCAGGAGCTGCTGTGGGGCTGATGTGGGTTAGGTCTATGGGGCAGGAGCTGTTGTGGGGCTGATGGGGGTCAGATCTATGGGGCAGGAGCTGCTGTGGGTCAGATCTATGGGGCAGGAGCTGCTGTGGGGCTGATGTGGGTCAGGTCTATGGGGCAGGAGCTGCTGTGGGGCAGATGTGGGTCAGATCTATGGGTCAGCAGCTGCTGTGGGTCTGATGTGAGTCAGATCTATGGGGCAGGAGCTGCTGTGGGGCTGATGTGGGTCAGATCTATGGGGCAGGAGCTGCTGTGAGGCTGATGGGTGTCAGATCTATGGGGCAGGAGCTGCTGTGAGGCTGATGGGTGTTAGATCTATGGGGAGGAGCTGCTGTGGTGCAGATGTGGGTCAGAGCTATGGGGCAGGAGCTGCTGTGGGGCAGAAGTGGGTAAGATCTATGGGGTAGGAGATGGTGTGTGGCAGATGTGGGTCAGATCTATGGTGTAGGAGCTGCTGTGGGGCAGATGTGGGTCAGATCTATGGGGCAGGAGCTGCTGTGGGTCAGATCTATGGGGCTGGAACAGATGTGGGCCTGATGTTGGTCATATTTATGGAGCAGGTGCTGCTGTGTTGCAGATGTGGGTCAGATCTATGGTGCAGGAGCTGCTGTGGGGCAGATGTAGGGCTTATCTATGGGGCAGGAGCTGCTGTGAGGCTGATGGGTGTTAGATCTATGGGGAGGAGCTACTGTGGTGCAGATGTGGGTCAGAGCTATGGGGCAGGAGCTGCTGTGTGGCAGATGTGGGTCAGATCTATGGTGTAGGAGCTGCTGTGGGGCTGCTGTGGGTCAGATCTATGGGGCAGGAGCTGCTGTGGTTAAGATCTATTTGGCAGGATCTGCTGTGGGGCAGATTTGGGTCAGATCTATGGGGCAGGAGATGCTGTGGGGAACATGTGTGTCAGGTCTATGGGGCAGGAGCTGCTGTGGGGCTGATGTTGGTCAGATCTTTTGGGCAGCAGCTGCTGTGGAGCAGATCTGGGTAAGATCTATGTCGCAGGAGCTGCTGTGTGGCAGACGTGGCACATATCTATGGGGCAAAATCTGCTGTGGGGCTGATGTGGGTCAGATCTATGGGGCAGGATCTCCTGTGGGGCTGATGTGGGTCAAATCAATGGGGCAGAGCTGCTCTGGGGCACATGTGGGTGAGATCTATGGAGCAGGAGCTGCTGTGGGGCAGATTTGAATCAGATCTATAGGGCAGGAGCTGCTGTGGGTCAGATCTATGGGCAGGAGCTGCTGCGGGGCACATGTGAGTTAGATCTATGGGGCAGGAGATGGTGTGGGGCAGATTTGGGTCAGATGTATGGGTCAGGAGCTGCTGTGTTGCTGATGAGGGTCAGATCTATGGGGCATGGGCTGCTGTGGTTCAGATCTACGGGACTGGAGCTGCAGTGGAGCACATGTGGGTCAGATCTATGGGGAAAAACTGTTGTGGGTCTGATGGGGGTCATATCTATTAGGCAGGAGCTGCTGTGGGGCTGACTTGTGTCAGATCTATGGGGCAGGAGCTGCTTTGGGGCTGATGGTGGTTAGCCCCAACCTATGGGGCAGGAGCTGCTGTGGGGCGCATGTGGGTCAGACCTATGGGGCAGGAGCTGCAGAGGGGATGATGTAGGTCAGATCTATGGGGCAGGAGTTGCTGTGGGGAATATGAGGGACATATCTATGGTGCAAAATCTGCTGTTGGACTGATGTGAGTCAGATCTATGAGTTTGGAGCTGCTGTGGGGCACATGTGGGTCAGATCTATGGGGCAGGAGATGCTGTGGGGCTGATTTGGGTCAGATCTATGTGGCAGGAGATGCTGTGGGTCAGATCTATGGGGCAGGAGCTGCTGTGGGGAACATGTGGGTCAGGTCTATGGGGCAGGAGCTGCTGTGGGCACATGTGGGTCACACTGGGACCCATATGGGGACAAAGGGAGACATCATAGAGACTCATAGGGACCTATTGGGACCAATAGGGACCCAAAGAGAGACATAGAGACCCCATAGAAACCCATGGAGACCCCATAGAGGCACAAAGTGACACATAGAGGGACACCAAGACCCATAGAAACCAGATAGAGACTCCATATAGACACAT
Source organism: Coturnix japonica (assembly GCF_054131305.1). Taxonomy (NCBI): domain Eukaryota; kingdom Metazoa; phylum Chordata; class Aves; order Galliformes; family Phasianidae; genus Coturnix; species Coturnix japonica. Next base: position 992,495 of record NC_140697.1, on the reverse strand, counting down.
AGGAACACATAGAGACCCACTGGGACAGTGAGACCACATATAGACTCATAGGGAGACATTAGGAGCCATTAAGAGCCATAGGGACACATAGGACGACTTTGAAACTTATAGATACCCAAAGGAAGACATTTGGGCCCAGAGATAACCATAAGAGACCCCATAGAGACCCCATAGGGGCACATAGCAACCCATAGGGGGGACATTGGGACACATAGGTACACATTGTGACCCGTAGGAAGACACTGGGACCCATAGGGGGACATTGGGACACATAGGGACCCAATGAATTACAGTGGGGGACAGTGAGACCCATAGAGATACATAAGGACCCCGCTGAGACCCATAAGAGACCCCATAGAGGCACCTAGGGACCACATTGAAACTCATAGATACTTGTAGGAAGACATTTGGGCCCAGAGATATCCATAAGAGACCCCACAGAGACCCCATAGAGGCACATAGCAACCCATAGGGGGGACATTGGGACACGTAGGGAAACATTCTGACCCATAGGGAGACACTGGGACCCATATGGGGACATTGGGACACATAGGGACCCCTTGGACTACAGTGGGGGACAGCCAGACCCATAGAGACACATAGAAACCCCGCTGAGACCCATAAGAGACCCCATAGAGGCACATAGGGACCACATTGAAACCCATAGATAGCTATAGGAAGATATTTGGGCCCAGAGATACCCATAAGAAACCACATACAAGCACATGGCAACCCATAGGGGGGACATTGGGACACATAGTGACCCATAGGGGGACATTGGGACACATAGGTACACATAGGGAGACACTGGGACCCATAGGGGGACATTGGGACACATAGTGACCCCATGGATTAAAGTGGGGGACAGTCAGATCCATCGAGACACATAGGGACCCTGCTGAGACCCATAAGAGACCCCATAGAGGAACATAGCAACCCATAGGGGGGGCATAGGGACACATAGGGACACACCGTGACCCATGAGGAGACACTGGATCCCATAGGGGGACAATGGGACACATAAGGACCCCATGGATTACAGTGGGGGACAGTGAGACCCATAGAGACACATAGGGAACCCGCTGAGACCCATAAGAGACCCCATAGAGGCACATAGGGACCTAATGTAACCCACAGATACCCACAGGGAGACGTTTGGGCCCAGAGCTATCCATAAGAGAGCCCATTGAGGCACATAGCAACCCATAGGGGGGACATTGGGACACATAGGGACACATAGTGACCCATAGGGAGACACTGGGACCCATATGGGGATATTGGGACACATAGGGACCACATGGATTACAGTGGTGGACAGTGAGACCCATAGAGACACATAGGGACTTCGTTGAGACCCATAAGAGACCCCATAGAGGCACATAGGGACCACATTGAAACCCATAGATACCCTTAGGAATACATTTGGGACGATAGTTACCCATAAAAGACCCCATAGAGACCCCATAGAGGCACATAGCAAACCATAGTGGGGACATTGGGACACATAGGGACCCCATAGAGAGACATAGAGACATATAGGGACCCATTTAGAGGCATAATAACCCCATAGAGTCCTATAGGGACACCCAGAGATCCATAGGGAAACATTGGGACCCACAGGGGCTGTGTGGGAGATTGGTAATCACAGCCTGAACCTCTGATTAATCAGCTGAGGCAAGTGTGGGGTCAGCTGCGGGAGCACAGGTGAGAGTAATGGAGCTGTGCTCCCGGGAGGGCTGGAGCTCGACTCCACCTCCTCTGAGACCTCATTTAAGGGCTGACCCTCACTCGAGCCGCTTTCCATTATCTTTCCGAGCTCCCTGTTACCGGGTGAGGTCCCAGAAGACTGGAGGCTTGCCAACGTGACTCCCATTTCCAAGCAAGGTTGTCAGGAGGATCCGGGCAACTCCAGGCCTGTTAGCCTGACCTCGGTGCCAGGGAAGGGAATGGAACGAATTGTCTTGAGGGAGATGACAGATGCGGCAGGTGTGGGATGAGCAGGAGATCAGACCTAGCCAGCATGGGTTCGTGAAGGGCAGCTCCTGCTTGACCAATCTGATCTCCTTCTACGATCCTGTGACCCATCTGATGGATGAAGGAAAGAAAGAAAGGCTGTTGATGTGCTCTACTTGGACTTCAGCAAAGCCTTCACAACTGTCTCCCATGCTATTCTCCTACAAAAGCTGGCAGCCCTTTTCCAACCTTGAGAATTCTGTGATTCTGTGAGGCAGCATCTCTTGGACATCGCTCTGCAGTGAAGACCGCCCCAGCTTCCTCAGCGAAGGCATCACCACTGGTGAGTTTCTCTCTCGCTTAGAACCTCTGTACATTTGTTACCATCTTTGTTACCATCTGTATAGTTACCACCTAGACAGGGGGACATAGAGAGACACTGGGACCCCTAGGGACCCATAGAGATCCAGAGGAAGACATTGGGACCCATAGAGAGACACTGGGACCCATAGGGACACATAGAGAGACACTGGGACCCATAGGGACACATAGAGACCCATAGACAGTCATTGGGAGCCATAAGGATAAATTGAGACCCATAGAGACCCCATTGAGACCCATAGTGCCTCAAAGAAACCCATAGCGACCCCATAGTCACCCATAGCGCCCCATAGGAACACAAAGATACCCCATAAAGCCCCATAGTGACCCATAGGGGCCCAAAGAGACCCCATAGCACCCCATAGCTACTCCATAGTGCCCCATAGCAGCCCATGGAGCCTCATAGACACTCCATTGTGCCCCAGAGCACCCCATTGCACCCCATAGGGACCCATAGACACAGCATACTGCTCCATAGAGCCCCATAGACACCCCATAGTTCCCCACAGCACCACATAGCAGCCCACAGTGCCCCATAGACACCACATAAGGCCCTACAGCCACACCATAGAGCCCAATTGAACCAAATAGACACCCCATATCGCCCCATACTGCCTGTAGACACCCCATAGAGCCCCATAGAAACTTACTGAACCCCATACAGACCCCATGCAGACCCCATAGAGCCCCACAGACAACCCATAGATCCCCAAAGACACCCCATAGACGCCCCATAGGGACCTCATAGCGCCCCATAGAAACCCCATTCTTCCGCATAGAGCCCCATAGCAAACCATAGCACCCCATAGTCACCCATAGCGCCCCATAGGAACCCAAGGATACCCCAAAGCACCGCATAGCCACCACATAGTGACCCATAGTGACCCATAGGGGCCCAAAGAGACCCCATAGCACCCCATAGCTACTCCATAGTGCCCCATAGCAGCCCATGGAGCCTCATAGACACTCTCTTGTGCCCCACAGCACCCCATTGCACCCCATAGAGACCCATAGACACCCTATACTGCTCCATAGAGCCCCATAGACACCCCATAGTGCCTCACAGCACCAAATAGCACAACATAGTGCCACATAGACACCACATAAGGACATATAGCCGCGCCATAGAGCCCCACAGACATCCCATAGAGCCCCGTAGGCAACCCATTGTGCCCCATAGAGCTCCCATAGCCACCCATAGCAACTAATTTACCAAATAGACACACTATAGCATTCCATAGACACCCCATAGAAACCTCAGAACGCCCCATAGAGCTCCATAGGCACCCCATAGAGCCCCATAGAGAACCCATAGAGGCACATAGCAACCCATAGGGGGGACATTGGGACACATAGGGACACATAGTGACCCATAGGGAGACACTGGGACCCATAGGGTGACATTGGGACACATAGGGACACCATGGATTACATGGTTGATACAACCCATGTTGTATGTTTTCATGTTTATCAACATGGTTGATGTGGGTCAGATCTATGGGGCAGGAGCTGCTGTGGGGCACATGTGGGTCAGATCTATTGGGCCGGAGGTGCTGTGGGGCTGATGTAGGAAAGATCTATGGGGCAGGAGATGCTTTGGGGCAGATGTGGGTCAGGTCTATTGGGCTGGAGCTGCTGTGGGGCACTTGTGGGTCAGATCTATGAGGCAGGGGCTGCTGTGGGTCAGATCTATGGGGCAGGAACAAATGTGGGCCTGATGTTGGTCAGATTTATGGAGCAGGAGCTGCTGTGTTGCAGATGTGGGTCAGATCTATGTTGCTGGAGCTGATGTGGGGCAGATGTAGGGCATATCTATGGGGCAGGAGCTGCTGTGAGGCTGATGGGTGTTAGATCTATGGGGAGGAACTGCTGTGGTGCAGATGTGAGTCACATCTATGGGGCGGGAGATGCTGTGTGGCTGATGTGGGTCAAATCTATGGGGCAGGAGCTGCTGTGAGGCGCATGTGGGTCAGACCTATGGGGCAGGAGCTGCTGTGGGGCGCATGTGGGTCAGCTCTATGGGGCAGGAGTTGCTGTTGGGCAGATGTGGGACATAACTATGGGGCAAAATCTGCTGTGGGGCTGATGTGGGTAAGTTCTATGAGACAGGAGCTGCTGTGTTTCAGATCTATGGGGCAGGAGCAGCTCTGGGGCACATGTGGGTCAGATCTATGTGTTAGGAGCTGCTGTGGGGCACATGTGGGTCAGATCTATGTGTTAGTAGCTGCTGTGGGGCACATGTGGGTCAGATCTATGGGGCAGGAGATGCTGTGGGGCAGATGTGGGTCAGATCTATGGGGCAAAGGCTGCTGTGTGGCAGATGTGGGTCAGATCTATGGGGCAGGAGCTGCTGTGGCTCAGATGTGGGTCAGATCTATAGGTCAGGAGCTGCTGTGGCTGATGTGGGCCAGTTCTATGGGGCAGGAGATGCTGTGAGTCAGATGTATGAGGCAGGAGCTGCTTTGGGGCAGATGGGGGTCAGATCTATGGGGCAGGAGATGCTGTGGAGCAGATGTGGGTCAGATCTATAGGTCAGGAGCTGCTGTGGCTGATGTGGGCCAGTTCTATGGGGCAGGAGATGCTGTGAGTCAGATGTATGAGGCAGGAGCTGCTTTGGGGCAGATGGGGGTCAGATCTATGGGGCAGGAGATGCTGTCGAGATGATGTGGGTCAGATCTATGGGGCAGGAGCTGCTGTGGGGAGATGGGGGTCAGATCTATGGGGCAGGAGATGCTGTGGAGCAGATGTGGGTCAGATCTATGGGGCAGGAGCTGCTGTGGGGCAGATGTGGGTCAGATCTATGGGCAGGAGCTGCTGTGCTGCACATGTTGGTAGGGTCTATGGGGCAGGAGCTGCTGTGGGGCAGATGTGGGTCAGATCTATGGGGCAGGAGCTGCTGTGGGGCTGATGTTGGTCAGATCTTTAGGGCAGCAGCTGCTGTGGAGCAGATCTGGGTAAGATCTATGTCGCAGGAGATGCTGTGGGGCAGACGTGGCACATATCTATGGGGCAAAATGTGCTGTGGGGCTGATGAGGGTCAGATCTATGGGGCAGGATCTCCTGTGGGGCTGATGTGGGTCAAATCAATGGGGCAGAGCTGCTTTGGGGCACATGTGGGTCAGATCTATGGGGCAGGAGATGCTGTGGGGCTGATTTGGGTCAGATCTATGTGGCAGGAGATGCTGTGGATCAGATCTATGGGGCAGGATCTGCTGTGGGGAACATGTGGGTCAGGTCTATGGGGCAGGAGCTGCGGAGGGCACATGTGGGTCAGATCTATGGGGCAGGAGCAGCTCTGGGGCACATGTGGGTCAGATCTATGTGTTAGGAGCTGCTGTGGGGCAGATGTGGGTCAGATCTATGGGGCAAAGGCTGCTGTGTGGCAGATGTGGGTCAGATCTATGGGGCAGGAGCTGCTGTGGGTCAGATGTGGGTGAGATCTATGGGGCAGGAGATGCTGTGGAGCAGATGTGGGTCAGATCTATAGGTCAGGAGCTGCTGTGGCTGATGTGGGCCAGTTCTATGGAGCAGGAGATGCTGTGAGTCAGATGTATGAGGCAGGAGCTGCTGTGGGGCAGATGGGGGTCAGATCTATGGGGCAGGAGATGCTGTGGGGCAGATGTGGGTCAGATCTATGGGTCAGGAGCTGCTGTGCTGCACATGTTGGTAGGGTCTATGGGGCAGGAGCTGCTGTGGGGCAGATGTGGGTCAGATCTATGGGGCAGGAGCTGCTGTGGGGCTGATGTTGGTCAGATCTTTGGGGCAGCAGCTGCTGTGGAGCAGATCTGGGTAAGATCTATGTCGCAGGAGTTGCTGTGGGGCAGACGTGGCACATATCTATGGGGCAAAATCTTCTGTGGGGCTGATGTGGGTCAGATCTATGGGTCAGGATCTCCTGTGGGGCTGATGTGGGTCAAATCAATGGGCCAGAGCTGCTCTGGGGCACATGTGGGTCAGATCTATGGAGCAGGAGCTGCTGTGGGGCAGATTTGAATCAGATCTATAGGGCAGGAGCTGCTGTGGGTCAGATCTATGGGCAGGAGCTGCTGTGGGGCACATGTGAGTTAGATCTATGGGGCAGGAGATGGTGTGGGGCAGATTTGGGTCAGATGTATGGGTCAGGAGCTGCTGTGTGGCTGATGAGGGTCAGATCTATGGGGCATGGGCTGCTGTGGGTCAGATCTGCGGGACTGGAGCTGCAGTGGAGCACATGTGGGTCAGATCTATGGGGTAGAAGCTGCTGTGGAGCTGATGGGGGTCATATCTATAAGGCAGGAGCTGCTGTGGGGCTGACTTGGGTCAGATCTGTGAGGCAGGAGCTGCTGTGGGGCTGACTTGGGTCAGATCTATGGGGCAGGAGCTGCTGTGGAGCAGATCTGGGTAAGATCTATGTCGCAGGAGTTGCTGTGGGGCAGACGTGGCACATATCTATGGGGCAAAATCTGCTGTGGGGCTGATGTGGGTTAGATCTATGAGGCAGGAGCTGTTGTGGGGCTGATGGGGGTCAGATCTATGGGGCAGGAGCTGCTGTGGGGCTGATGTGGGAAAGATCTATGGGGCAGGAGCTGCTGTGGGTCAGATTGTCATGGTTTAATAATGTTGTAATTTTGCTATCAGTATTCCACATCATAACATCATATAAAGCATGAATAATTTTACTGAATCTGCAACTTACAGAAGAAGACTACATCTCCCAGAGAGCAACACGGTGGTTCACGGGACCTGGACTCTATATTAACTCTGTCGCAGAACAGACTGACGTCTTTCGAGTTCTGGCGTTCAGGGCAGTGTGTGGGAGCCTTCAGCCGTTCGCCCAGATTCACAGTAGGCCTCTCGGTTACGGGACTCATTCTCTCTCCTATTTTGCTTGATTCATTAGCTCAATTTTCAATTATATTGTATTCTATTGTGTTATCCTGTATTTCGATATAGTATTTAGTAAATAAGTGTGCCTCCTTACATCGTTGCCGCTGTTTTCTTTTCTTAATTAACTTTTTCTTTTCGGCTGAGGGCCCTTCAGGGGCCCACGGCCCTTGTCACGGACGCAGGTGGATTTTTCGTTCAAACCGTGACAGATTTGGTAGCAGAGGATGGTTCCACTGTTGCAGCCACCCCCATAAGGCATTTGCCACCATCCATGAATCAGTATAAAGATGAAGCATTGGCCACCTCTCCCGTTCAGCCACATCTAAAGCCAGCTGAACAGCCTTTACCTCTGCAAATTGACTTGATTCTCCTTTACCTTCAGTGGCCTCTGCAACTTGTCGTGTGGGGCTCCATACAGCAGCTTTCCATCTGCGATGCTTCCCTACAATACGACATGATCCGTCTGTGAATAGGGCAAATTACTTTTCGTTTTCTGGTAGCTCATTGTATGGTGGTGCCTCTTTAGCACGTGATACCTCTTCTGTAGGTGGTGTTTCAATTTTTTTACTCTCAGGCCAGTCCATGATCACTTCTAGAATTCCAGGACGGCTGAGTTTTCCCATTCGAGCTCGTTGAGTAATTAATGAAATCCACTTACTCCAAGTGGCATCAGTAGCATGATGGGTGGAGGGAACCTGTCCTTTAAACATCCAGTTTATTACTGGCAAGCGAGGTGCTAGAAGAAGCTGAACCTCTGTCCCAACTACTTGAGAAGCAGCCCGATCAATCCATGGCAAATTGTTGGGCTGTGCTTCCACCCCTGAGGTAAACGGTTCCAGGTGTACTGAATACCTCTCCAGGTAAAAGCAAACTGTGGCCTACATTTTGCAGCCAATGGGATGGAAAAGAAGGCATTAGCAATGTCAATGGTGGCATACCACCTAGCTTCTTTTGACTCCAGTTCATACTGGAGTTCTAGCATGTCTGTCTGGTACAGCAGCACTTAATGGAGGTGTGACTTCATTCAGGCCATGGTAATCCACCGTCAGCCTCCATTCCCCACTGGTTTTACACACTGGCCATATGGGGCTGTTAAAAGGCGAGTGAGTTTTGCTAATCACTCCCTGATTCTCTAATTGGCGAATTAGCTTGTGAATGGGGAGCAATGAGTCCCTATTGGTGCGGTACTGCCGTCTGTGAACCACTCTGGTGACAATTGGTACCTCTTGGTCTTTTACCTGGTGCAACCTCCCAGCACCCGCTGGGAGACCCAGCGCTCGCTGCGTTGCTTCCGTCCTCCGTTCGGGGGGTTCCGTGCGCCGGCGCCGGCGCGTGGAAAGGGGGTGTGCGGCTGGTCGCGCGCGGGCGCGTGCCAGGCCCCCTTTCGCCCGGTTTTTCCCCATCCATCCATCCATCCATCCATCCATCCATCCATCCATCCATCCACCTTCCCGCTTCGTGGCGGCGCGGGGTAGACCTGGGCGACCATCCACCCGCTCGATCGGCGGGTGCAGTTTCCCGTCCGTGCCGCGGGTAGACGTGTCGTCCGTAGCGGGGTTGACCTGTCGGCCGGTGCCGTTTCCCGTCCGTGCCGCGGGTAGACGTGTCGGCCGTAGCCGCGCGTCACGCAGCTGTGTCAAGCGGTAAGGGTACGACGAACGGCCAGCCGCCCCCCGACCCGACCCGACCCGACCCGACCGCTTCCGCCGTTGACCCACCCCCATCTTTTTATTACTTTTATTTTATTTTATTTTATTTTATTTTACCGCGACATTTTACGATCTATCTGTACTTTTTCACACCTTCTTCTCTTCTACTTTTCTTTGACTTCTGCCTTCCCTTCCCTTCCCTTCCCTTCCCTTCCCTTCCCTTCCCTTCCCTTCCCTTCCCTTCCCTTCCCTTCCCTTCCCTTCCCTTCCCTTCCCTTCCCTTCCCTTCTTCTCTTTCTCCTTGTCGCCCGCGCATGAGTAGGCCCGGCCCGACCTGGACCGGCACGGCCTCTGTCACGAAGAAGGGGGTCGCTTGCGTGGCCGGGGGTCCGCGACGGGGTTGCAGGTATGCGGGTAGACCTGGCTGCCGGCGCCTGATCTTCCCGGCCCCGCGTCCGTCTTCCACCTTCCCCCCCCACCCCCCCAGTCCACACCGCACGAGCGGGAACCCGACCCGTACCCGACGGCAGCCCGCCTCCACCTGCCCCCACCCCGGCCCTCGCCCACAACCCGCCCTCTCCCGGACGCATCTCGCCCGACCGGCCCGCGACCGTGCTTTTTTATTTCTTTGTTTGTTTGTTTGTTGTTTGGTCGGTCGGTCACTCGCTCGGTTATTTGTTTGGACCCGATTGGCCCGTTTGGTTTTTTTCTTTTCTTTCCTTTTTCCGCCGGGGTGCTCCTGACGGCTCGGCCCAATGGCGGTTCGACTCGGCAACCGGAGCCCGCCAAAACGCCTCGCCACCCCCCAGCCCCACTGCCACTACCGCCACCACCTCCTCCTCCCGCCGAAAATCCCACGTACCGTTCCACCTCATCTGCCGGCTGGGAGAGAGGCTAGGCGCGAACCCCGCGGGGGATGCGGCCGCCTCCCGCCGGCCCACCTCTCGCCGCTGCCGTCTTCCCGCCGCTCTTTCGCCATCCCTCGCCACGCGGCCTGCCCGCAGTCCGGATATCCGGCCCGAACGGACCACGGTGGGCAGGGCCCGCGCACGCGCCCACGCTCTTCCTGCAGAGCCGGGGAGGCGGGGGGGGCGGGGCGGCTTTTTCAAAATCTAAAAAAGGGGAAAGTAAAGAAGAACCCACGAGAAAAACAAACAAACAAACAAACAAACAAACAAACGGAAAATAATAAAACCGAGAGGGCACGTGGGGGCACGGACAAACAATTGAACGGACCAAAGTACGAACGAACGGACGAACAAACAAACACGCAGACAAAAGGGCAAAACCGCGGTGGCGGTGGCGGGACGGCCAGCTTCAAGCAAGGCCGAACCGAGAAGCCCGAGTGCGCCCCGACCCGGCGAACAGCGGCCGGCTAATACGTGCACCCTGGTCGTTCCGCGGCTGCGGCCGAGTGGCGTCTCCGTGGCGCCTCCGGTGCTTTGGCACAGTCAACACGGCTCGACCCCTGGCCATCGCGGCTCGAGTGCGCCGGCACGGTCCAGCCTCTCCCAGCGGGCTCCGCTCGGCTTGGACGTTCCACGGAAGTGGCCAAGTGTCGCTCTTGTGGCGGCTCCTCTGCGCTGGCACTGTCTACCCGGCTCCGAGCGTCTCCAGAGGGTGGGGGGGAGTAAGGGGGGGGGGGAAAGGGGGGACACGGCGTCGGCGGCTAGGCGTCGCTGCCCATGCGTCTCGAATAGGTCGGCACGGTCTACCCGGCTCCGAGCGGGCTGTGGGGCTCGGCGGTGGCGGTTAGGGGTCGCTGCCTATGCGGCTCGGCTAGGTTGGCACGGTCTACCATGCTCCGTGCGTGCGCGAGGGCTCGGCGGCGGTCGCTAGGTGTCGCTGCACGTCTGCCAGCCCGTCCGTCAGCGACCTCTAGCGTCCGCGGCGGAGCAGGGTAGACTGTGCCGACGTGAGCCGGCCGCCGCTCGGCGACCCCTGGCCGCCGCCGCATGAGCTTCGGTCCGCTCGGAGCCGGGTAGACCGTGCCGACCAACTCGAGCCGGACGTGCAGCGACCGCTGGCCAAGGCGGAGGCTCGTGTGCACCGGCACGGTCCAGCCTCTCCCGGCGGGCTCCGTTCGGTTCGGACGTTCCTCGGTGGTGTCCGGGGGGTCTCAGCCGCGGAGGCTCGGGTGCGCCGGCACTGCACAGCCTCTCCCGGCGGGCTCCGCTCGGCACGGACGTTCCTCGGCGGCGTCCGGCGATCTGAGCCGTGGCGGCTCGAGTGCGCCGGCACGGTCCAACCGCTCCCGGCGGGTTCCGCTCGGCTCGGACGTTCCTGGGTGCTGTCCGGGGGGTCTCAGCCGCGGAGGCTCGGGTGCGCCGGCACTGCACAGCCTCTCCCGGCGGGCTCCGCTCGGCACGGACGTTCCTCGGCTGCGTCCGGCAATCTGAGCAGAGGCGGCACGAGTGCGCCGGCACGGTCCAACTGCTCTAGGCGGGCTCGGCTCGGCTCGGACGTTCCGCGGCGGCGTCCGGGGGGTCTCAGCCGCGGAGGCTCGGATGCGCCGGCCCGGTCCAGCCTCTCCCAGCGGGCTCCGCTCGGTTCGGACGTTCCTCGGCGGCGTCCGGCGATCTGAGCCACGGCGGCTCGAGTGCTCCGGCACGGTCCAACTGCTCCCGGCGGGTTCCGCTCGGCTCGGACGCTCCTGGGCGGAGTCGGGCGATCTGAGTCGCGGCGGCTCGAGTGCGCCGGCACGGTCCAACCGCTCTCGGCGGGCTAGGCTCTGCTCGGACGTTCCGCGGTTGCGTCGGGGCAGTCTCAGCCGCAGAGGCTCGGGTGCGCCGGCACGGTCCAGCCTCTCCCGGCGGGCTCCGCTCGGCTCGGACGATCCTCGGCGGCGTCCGGCGATCTGAGCCGCGGCGGCTCGAGTGCGCCGGCACGGTCTAGTCTCTCCCGGCGGGCTCCGCTCGGCTTCGACGTTCCTCGGCGGCGTCCGGCAATCTGAGCCGCGGCGGCTCGAGTGCGCCGGCACGGTCCAACCGCTCCCGGCGGGTTCTGCTCGGCTCGGACGCTCCTCGGCGGAGTCGGGCGATCTGAGCCACGGCGGCACGGTCCAGCCTCTCCAGGCGGACTCAGCTCGGCTCGGACGTTCCGCGGAAGTGGCCAAGTGCCGCTCTTGTGGGGGGGGGGGAAGAGGGGGGTGGTGGTGAGGAGTAAGGGGGGGGGGGGACACGGCGTCGGCGGCTAGGCGTCGCTGCCCATGCAGCTCGACTAGGTCGGCACGGTCTAACCGGCTCCGAGCGGGCCGTGGTGCTCGGCGGCGGCTGCTAGAGGTCGCTGCCTATGTGGCTCAACTAGGTCGGCACGGTCTACCCGGCTCCGAGCGTGCCGTGGTGCTCGGCGGCGGTTGCTAGAGGTCGCTGCCTATGCGGCTCGACTAGGTCGGCACGGTCTACCGGGCTCAGGGCGTGCCGTGGTGCTCGGCGGCGTCTGCTAGAGGTCGCTTCCTATGCGGCTCGACTAGGTCGGCACGGTCTACCCGGCTCCGAGCGGGCCGTGGTGCACGGCGGCGGCTGCTAGAGGTCGCTGCCCATGCGGCTCGACTAGGTCGGCACGGTCTACCCTGCTCCGTGCGTGCGCGAGGGCTCGGCGGCGGTCACTAGGTGTCGCTGCACGTCTGCCAGCCCGTCCGTCAGCGACCTCTAGCGTCCGCGGCGGAGCAGGGTAGACCGTGCCGATGTGAGCCGGCCGCCGCTCAGCGACCCCTGGCCGCCGCCGCATGAGCTTCGGTCCGCTCGGAGCCGGGTAGACCATGCCGAACAACTCGAGCCGGACGTGCAGCGACCGCTGGCCAGCGCGGAGGCTCGTGTGCGCCGGCACGGTCCAGCCCCTCCCTGCGGGCTCCGCTAGGCACAGATTTTCCCCGTCGGCGTCCGGCGATCTGAGCCGCGGCGGCTCGAGTGCGCCGGCACGGTCCAACCGCTCTTGGCGGGTTCCGCTCGGCTCGGACGCTCCTGGGCGGAGTCGGGCGATCTGAGCCGCGGCAGCTCGAGTGCACCGGCACGGTCCAACCGCTCTCGGCGGGCTAGTCTTTGCTCGGACGTTCCGCGGTGGCGTCCGGTGGGTCTCAGCCGCGGAGGCTCGGGTGCGCCGGCACGGTCCAGCCTCTCCCGGCAAGCTCCGCTCGGCTCGGACGTTCATCGGCGGCGTCCGGCGATCTGAGCCGCGTCGGCTCGATTGCGCCGGCACGGTCCAACCGCTCCCGGCGAATTCCGCTCGGCTCGGACGCTACTCGGCGGAGTCGGGCGATCTGAGCCGCGGCGTCACGGTCCAGCCTCTCCAGGCGGACTCAGCTCGGCTCGGACGTTCCGCGGATGTGGCCAAGTGCTGCTCTTGTGGGGGGGGGGAACAGGGGAGTGGTGAAGGGGGGAGTAAGGAGTGTGGGGGGGGGGGGCACGGCGTCGGCGGCTAGGCGTCGCTGCCCATGCGGCTCGACTAGGTCGGCACGGTCTACCCTGCTCCGAGCGGGCCGTGGTGCTCGGCGGCGGCTGCTAGAGGTCGCTGCCTATGCGGCTCGACTAGGTCGGCACGGTCTACCCGGCTCAGGGCGTGCCGTGGTGCTCGGCGGCGTCTGCTAGAGGTCGCTGCCTATGCGGCTCGACTAGGTCGGCACAGTCTACCCGGCTCTGAGCGGGCCGTGGTGCACGGCGGCGGCTGCTAGAGGTAGCTGCCCATGCGGCTCGACTAGGTCGGCACGGTCTACCCTGCTCCGTGCGTGCGCGAGGGCTCGGCAGCGGTCACTAGGTGTCGCTGCACGTCTGCCAGCCCGTCCGTCAGCGACCTCTAGCGTCCGCGGCGGAGCATGGTAGACCGTGCCGACGTGAGCCGGCCGCCGCTCAGCGACCCCTGGCCGCCGCCGCATGAGCTTCGGTCCGCACGGAGCCGTGTAGACCGTGCCGACCAACTCGAGCCAGACGTGCAGCGACCGCTGGCCAGCGCGGAGGCTCGTGTGCGCCGGCACGGTCCAGCCTCTCCCGGCGGGCTCCGTTCCGTTCGGACGTTCCTCGGTGGTGTCCGGGGGGTCTGAGCCGCGGCGGCTCGAGTGCGCCGGCACTGCACAGCCCCTCCCTGCGGGCTCCGCTCGGCACAGACTTTCCTCGTCGGCGTCCGGCGATCTGAGCCGCGGCAGCTCGAGTGCGCCGGCACGGTCCAACCGCTCCCGGCGGGTTCCGCTCGGCTCGGACGCTCCTCGGCGGAGTCGGGCGATCTGAGCCGCGGCGGCACGGTCCAGCCTCTCCATGCGGACTCAGCTCGGCTCGGACGTTCCGCGGAAGTGGCCAAGTGCCGCTCTTGTGGGAAGGGGTGGAAGAGGGGGGGGGTGGAAGGGGGATTAAAGGGGGGGGGGGGGGCTCGGCGTCGGCGGCTAGGCGTCGCTGCCCATGCGGCTCGACTAGGTCGGCACGGTCTACCCAGCTCCGAGCGGGCCGTGGTGCTCGGCGGCGGCTGCAAGAGGTCGCTGCCTATGCGTCTCGACTAGGTCAGCACGGTCTACCCGGCTCCGAGCGGGCCGTGGTGCTCGGCGGCGGCTGCTAGAGGTCGCTGCCTATGCGGCTCGACTAGGTCGGCACGGTCTACCCGGCTCCGAGCGGGCCGTGGTGCTCGGCGGCGGCAGCTAGAGGTCGCTGCCTATGCGTCTCGACTAGGTCAGCACGGTCTACCCGGCTCCGAGCGGGCCGTGGTGCTCGGCGGCGGCTGCTAGAGGTCGCTGCCTATGCGGCTCGACTAGGTCGGCACGGTCTACCCGGTTTCGAGCGGGCCATGGTGCTCGGCGGCGGATGCTAGAGGTCGCTGCCTATGCGGCTCGACTAGGTCGGCACGGCCTACACGGCTCTAAGCGGGCCGTGGTGCTCGGCGGCGGCTGCTAGACGTCGCTGCCTATGCGGCTCGACTAGGTCGGCACGGCATACCCGGCTCAGGGCGGGCCGTGGTGCTCGGCGGCGTCGACTAGAGGTCGCTGCCTATGTGTCTCGACTAGGTCGGCACGGTCTACCCTGCTCCGTGCGTGCGCGAGGGCTCGGCGGCGGTCGCTAGGTGTCGCTTCACGTCTGCCAGCCCGTCCGTCAGCGACCTCTAGCGTCCGCGGCGGAGCAGGGAGGACCGTGCCGACGTGAGCCGGCCGCCGCTCAGCGACCCCTGGCCGCGGCCACATGAGCTTCGGTCCGCTCGGAGCCTGGTAGACCGTGCCGACCAACTCGAGCCGGACGTGCAGCGACCGCTGGCCAGCGCGGAGGCTCGTGTGCGCCGGCACGGTCCATCCTCTCCCGGCGGGCTCCGTTCGGTTCGGACGTTCCTCGGTGGTGTCCGGGGGGTCTGAGCCGCGGCGGCTCGAGTGCGCCGGCACTGCACAGCCCCTCCCTGCGGGCTCCGCTCGGCACGGACTTTCCTCGTCGGCGTCCAGCGATCTGAGCCGCGGCGGCTCGAGTGCGCTGGCACGGTCAAACCGCTCTTGGCGGGTTCCGCTCAACTCGGATGCTCCTGGGCGGAGTCGGGCGATCTGAGCCGCGGCGGCCCGAGTGCGCTGGCACGGTCCAACCGCTCCTGGCGGGTTCCGCTCGGCTCGGACGCTCCTGGGCGGAGTCGGGCGATCTGAGCCGCGGCGGCACGGTCCAGCCTCTCCAGGCGGACTCAGCTCGGCTCGGACGTTCCGCGGAAGTGGCCAAGTGCCGCTCTTGTGGGGGGGGGGGAAGAGGGGGGGGTGAAGGGGAGAGTAAGGGGAGGGGGGGGGGGGCACGGCGTCGGCGGCTAGGCGTCGCTGCCCATGCAGCTCGACTAGGTCGGCACGGTCTACCCGGCTCCGAGCGGGCCGTGGTGCTCGGCGGCGGCTGCTAGAGGTCGCTGCCTATGCGGCTCGACTAGGTCGGCACGGTCTTCCCGGCTCCGAGCGGGCCGTGGTGCTCGGCGGCGGCGACTAGGGGTCGCTGCCCGTGCGGCTTGCGTGTAGCTGCCAGGTCTACCCGCTTTCGGCTAGGCTTTTCCGCCCTGTGAGATGGGGGGGCGCTAAAGCTCCGGAGCTTGCTGGGGGGTCGCTGTAGTTTCTTACCTACCGCTACGTCGACGTAGAGCGCCGCTTACCCTCGGCGCCGCTGCCGGTAGTCGGCGCCGTTCTTTTCCGAAGCAGTTTTTTCTTACGCCTTCCCTTTTCGTCTGCAGGAGCGAGCGCGTGCTCGTCTCCAGAGGCGGCAACGAGCGGGCGCAGGCGAGCGCGGTTGAGCGCCGGGCTGTGGAGTTTTTTGGTTGCGGCTTCCCGCCGCTCTTTCGCCATCCCTCGCCACGCGGCCTGCCCGCAGTCCGGATTTCCGGCTCGAACGGACCCCGCTCAAATGCGCCGGCACTATCCAACCGCTCCCGGCGGGCACCGCTCGGCTCGGATGTTCCTCGGAATCAGCCAAATGTCGCTCCCGTGGCGTCTCCGCAGGCAAAAACGCATAGCCGGCGCCGCAAAGCTCGCGAGCCGCACCGAGCCGGGGAAACCGTGCCGTGGAGCAGCTGTGGGGCACATGTGGGTCAGACCTATGGGGCAGAAGCTGCAGAGGGGATGATGTAGGTCAGATCTATGGGGCAAGAGTTGCTGTGGGGCAGATGAGGGACATATCTATGGTGCAAAATATGCTGTTGGACTGATGTGGGTCATATCTATGAGTTTGGAGCTGCTGTGGGGCACATGTGGGTCAGATCTATGGGCCAGGAGCTGCTGCGGGGCTAATTTGGGTCAGATCTATGGGTCAGCAACTACTGTGGGGAACATGTGGGTCAGAGCTATGGGGCAGGAGCTGCTGTGGGGCAGAAGTGTGTAAGATCTATGGGGTAGGAGATGGTGTTTGGCAGATGTGGGTCAGATCTATGGTGTAGGAGCTGCTGTGGGGCTGATGTGGGTCAGATCTATGGGGCAGGAGCTGCTGTGGTTAAGATCTATTTGGCAGGATCTCCTGTGGGGCAGATTTGGGTCAGATCTATGGGGCAGGAGCTGCAGTGGAGATGATGTACGTCAGATCCATGGGGCAGGAGCTGCTGTGGGGCTGCTGTGGGTTAGATCTATGGGGCAGGAGCTGTTGTGGGTCATATCGATTGGGCACCAGCTGCTTTACATATGATGTGTGTCAGATCTATGGGGCAGGAGCTGCAGTGGGGCTGATGGGGGTCAGATCTATGAAGCAGGAGCTACTGTGGGGCTGATGTGGGTCAAATCAATGGGGCAGAGCTGCTCTTGGGAACATGTGGGTCAGATCTATGGGGCAGGAGCTGCTGTGGGGCTGATGTGGGTCAGATCTATAGGGCAGGAGCTGCTGTGCGAAAGATGTGGGTCAGATCTATGGGGCAGGAGCTGCTGTGGGTCTGATGTGGGTCAGATCTATGGGGCAGGAGCTGCTGTGGGGCTGATGTGGGTCAGATCTATGGGGCAGGAGCTGCTGTGAGGCTGATGGGTGTTAGATCTATGGGGAGGAGCTGCTGTGGGGCAGATGTGGGTCAGAGCTATGGGGCAGGAGCTGCTGTAGGGCAGAAGTGGGTAAGATCTATGGGGTAGGAGATGGTGTGTGGCAGATGTGGGTCAGATCTATGGTATAGGAGCTGCTGTGGGGCTGATGTGGGTCAGATCTATGGGGCAGGAGCTGCTGTGGTTAAGATCTATTTGGCAGGATCTGCTGTGGGGCAGATGTGGGTCAGAGCTATGGGGAAGGAGCTGCTGTGGGGCAGAAGTGGGTAAGATCTATGGGGTAGGAGATGGTGTGTGGCAGATGTGGGTCAGATCTATGGTGTAGGAGCTGCTGTGGGTCTGATGTGGGTCAGATCTATGGGGCAGGAGCTGCTGTGCGACAGATGTGGGTCAGATCCTTGGGGCTGAAGCTGCTGTGGGTCATATCTATTGGGCAGCAGCTGCTTTACATATGATGTGTGTCAGATCTATGGGGCAGGAGCTGCTGTGGGGCTGATGTGGGTTAGATCTATGGGGCAGCAGCTGTTGTGGGGCTGATGGGGGTCAGATCTATGGGGCAGGAGCTACTGTGGGGCTGCTGTGGGTTAGATCTATGGGGCAGGAGCTGCTGTGGTGCAGATGTGGGTCAGATCTATGGTGTAGGAGCTGCTTTGGGGCTGATGTTGGTCAGATCTATGGGGCAGGAGCTGCTGTGGTTAAGATCTATTTGGCAGGATCTGCTGTGGGGCAGATGTGGGTCAGATCTATGGTGCAGGAGCTGCTGTGTGGCAGATGTGGGTCAGATCTATGGTGTAGGAGCTGCTGTGGGGCTGATGTGGGTCAGATCTATGGGGCAGGAGCTGCAGTGGAGATCATGTACGTCAGATCTATGATGCAGGAGCTGCTGTGGGGCTGATGTGGGAAAGATCTATGGGGCAAGAGATGCTTTGGGGCAGATGTGGGTCAGATCTATGGGGCAGGAGTTGCTGTGGGGCTGATGTGGGTCAGATCCTTGGGGCTGAAGCTGCTGTGGGTCATATCTATTGGGCAGCAGCGGCTTTACATATGATGTGTGTCAGATCTATGGGGCAGGAGCTGTTGTGGGGCTGATGGGGGTCAGATCTATGGGGCAGGAGCTACTGTGGGGCTGATGGGGGTCAGATCTATGGGGCAGGAGCTACTGTGGGGCTGATGTTGGTCTGATCTATGGGGCAGGAGCTGCTGTGCGACAGATGTGGGTCAGATCTATGGGGCAGGTGCTGCTGTGCGACATATGTGGGTCAGATCTATGGGGCAGGATCTGCTGTGGGGCTGATGTGGGAAAGATCTATGGGGCAGGAGATGCTTTGGGGCAGATGTGGGTCAGATCTATGGGGCAGGAGTTGCTGTGGGGCTGATGTGGGTCAGATCCTTGGGGCTGAAGTTGCTGTGGGTCATATCTATTGGGCAGCAGCTGCTTTACATATGATGTGTGTCAGATCTATGGGGCAGGAGCTGCTGTGGGGCTGATGTGGGTGAGATCTATGGGGCAGGAGCTGTTGTGGGGCTGATTTGGGTCAGATCTATGGGGCAGGAGCTGCTGTGGTTAAGATCTATTTGGCAGGATCTGCTGTGGGGCAGATTTGGGTCAGATCTATGGTGTAGGAGCTGCTGTGGGGCTGATGTGGGTCAGATCTATGGGGCAGGAGCTGCTGTGGTTAAGATCTATTTGGCAGGATCTGCTGTGGGGCAGATTTGGGTCAGATCTATGGGGCAGGAGCTGTTGTGGGGCTGATGGGGGTCAGATCTATGGGGCAGGAGCTGCTGTGCGACAGATGTGGGTCAGATCTATGGGGCAGGAGCTGCAGTGGAGATGATGTACGTCAGATCTATGGGGCAGGAGGTGCTGTGGGGCTGATGTGGGTTAGATCTTTGGGGCAGGAGCTGTTGTGGGGCTGATTGGGGTCAGATCTATGGGGCAGGAGCTGCTGTGGGGCTGATGTGGGTCAAATCAATGGGGCAGAGCAGCTCTTGGGAACATGTGGGTCAGATCTATGGGGCAGGAGCTGCTGTGGGGCTGATGTGGGTCAGATCTATAGGGCAGGAGCTGCTGTGCGACAGATGTGGGTCAGATCTATGGGGCAGGAACTGCAGTGGGGCTGATGTGGGTCAGATCCTTGGGGCTGAAGCTGCTGTGGGTCATATCTATTGGGCAGCAGCTGTTTACATATGATGTGTGTCAGATCTATGGGGCAGGAGCTGCTGTGGGGCTGATGTGGGTAAGATCTATGGGGCAGCAGCTGTTGTGGGGCTGATGGGGGTCAGATCTATGGGGCAGGAGCTACTGTGGGGCTGATGTTGGTCTGATCTATGGGGCAGGAGCTGCTGTGCGACAGATGTGGGTCAGATCTATGGGGCAGGTGCTGCTGTGTGACATATGTGGGTCAGATCTATGGGGCAGGATCTGCTGTGGGGCTGATGTGGGAAAGATCTATGGGGCAGGAGATGCTTTGGGGCAGATGTGGGTCAGATCTATGGGGCAGGAGTTGCTGTGGGGCTGATGTGGGTCAGATCCTTGGGGCTGAAGTTGCTGTGGGTCATATCTATTGGGCAGCAGCTGCTTTACATATGATGTGTGTCAGATCTATGGGGCAGGAGCTGCTGTGGGGCTGATGTGGGTGAGATCTATGGGGCAGGAGCTGTTGTGGGGCTGATGGGGGTCAGATCTATGGGGCAGGAGCTACTGTGGGGCTGATGTGGGTCAAATCAATGGGGCAGAGCTGCTATTGGGAACATGTGGGTCAGAGCTATGGGGCAGGAGCTGCTGTGGGGCTGATGTGGGTCAGATCTATAGGGCAGGAGCTGCTGTGCGACAGATGCGGGTCAGATCTATGGGGCAGGAGCTGCTGTGGGGCTGATGTGGGTCAGATCCTTGGGGCTGAAGCTGCTGTGGGTCATATCTATTGGGCAGCAGCTGCTTTACATATGATGTGTGTCAGATCTATGGGGCAGGAGCTGCTGTGGGGCTGATGTGGGAAAGATCTATGGGGCAGGGGCTGTTGTGGGGCTGATGTTGGTCTGATCTATGGGGCAGGAGCTGCTGCGGGGCTGATTTGGGTCAGATCTATGGGGCAGGAGCTGCTGTGGTTAAGATCTATTTGGCAGGATCTGCTGTGGGGCAGATTTGGGTCAGATCTATGGTGTAGGAGCTGCTGTGGGGCTGATGTGGGTCAGATCTATGGGGCAGGAGCTGCTGTGGTTAAGATCTATTTGGCAGGATCTGCTGTGGGGCAGATTTGGGTCAGATCTATGGGGCAGGAGCTGTTGTGGGGCTGATGGGGGTCAGATCTATGGGGCAGGAGCTGCTGTGCGACAGATGTGGGTCAGATCTATGGGGCAGGAGCTGCAGTGGAGATGATGTACGTCAGATCTATGGGGCAGGAGGTGCTGTGGGGCTGATGTGGGTTAGATCTTTGGGGCAGGAGCTGTTGTGGGGCTGATTGGGGTCAGATCTATGGGGCAGGAGCTGCTGTGGGGCTGATGTGGGTCAGATCTATAGGGCAGGAGCTGCTGTGCGACAGATGTGGGTCAGATCTATGGGGCAGGAACTGCAGTGGGGCTGATGTGGGTCAGATCCTTGGGGCTGAAGCTGCTGTGGGTCATATCTATTGGGCAGCAGCTGTTTACATATGATGTGTGTCAGATCTATGGGGCAGGAGCTGCTGTGGGGCTGATGTGGGTAAGATCTATGGGGCAGCAGCTGTTGTGGGGCTGATGGGGGTCAGATCTATGGGGCAGGAGCTACTGTGGGGCTGATGTTGGTCTGATCTATGGGGCAGGAGCTGCTGTGCGACAGATGTGGGTCAGATCTATGGGGCAGGTGCTGCTGTGTGACATATGTGGGTCAGATCTATGGGGCAGGATCTGCTGTGGGGCTGATGTGGGAAAGATCTATGGGGCAGGAGATGCTTTGGGGCAGATGTGGGTCAGATCTATGGGGCAGGAGATGGTGTGTGGCAGATGTGGGTCAGATCTATGGTGTAGGAGCTGCTGTGGGGCTGATGTGGGTCAGATCTATGGGGCAGGAGCTGCTGTGGTTAAGATCTATTTGGCAGGATCTGCTGTGGGGCAGATTTGGGTCAGATCAATGGGGCAGGAGCTGCTGTGTGGCAAATGTGGGTCAGATCTATGGGGCAGGAGCTGCTCTTGGGAACATGTGGGTCAGATCTATGGGGCAGGAGCTGCAGTGGAGATGATGTACGTCAGATCTATGGGGCAGGAGCTGCTGTGGGGCTGATGTACGTCAGATCTATGGGGCAGGAGCTGCTGTGGGGCTGATGTGGGTTAGATCTTTGGGGCAGGAGCTGTTGTGGGGCTGATGGGGGTCAGATCTATGGGGCAGGAGCTACTGTGGGGCTGATGTGGGTCAAATCAATGGGGCAGAGCTGCTCTTGGGAACATGTGGGTCAGATCTATGGGGCAGGAGCTGCTGTGGGGCTGATGTGGGTCAGATCTATAGGGCAGGAGCTGCTGTGCGACAGATGCGGGTCAGATCTATGGGGCAGGAGCTGCAGTGGGGCTGATGTGGGTCAGATCCTTGGGGCTGAAGCTGCTGTGGGTCATATCTATTGGGCAGCAGCTGCTTTACATATGATGTGTGTCAGATCTATGGGGCAGGAGCTGCTGTGGGGCTGATGTGGGTAAGATCTATGGGGCAGGAGCTACTGTGGGGCTGATGTTGGTCTGATCTATGGGGCAGGAGCTGCTGTGCGACAGATGTGGGTCAGATATATGGGGCAGGTGCTGCTGTGCGACATATGTGGGTCAGATCTATGGGGCAGGATCTGCTGTGGGGCTGATGTGGGAAAGATCTATGGGGCAGGAGCTACTGTGGGGCTGATGTTGGTCTGATCTATGGGGCAGGAGCTGCTGCGGGGCTGATTTGGGTCAGATCTATGGGGCAGGAGCTGCTGTGGTTAAGATCTATTTGGCAGGATCTGCTGTGGGGCAGATTTGGGTCAGATCTATGGGGCAGGAGCTGCTGTGGGGCTGATGTGGGTCAGATCTATGGGGCAGGAGCTGCTGTGGGTCAGATCTATGGGGCAGGAACAGATGTGGACCTGATGTTGGTCAGATTTATGGAGCAGGAGCTGCTGTGTTGCAGATGTGGGTCAGATCTATGGTGCAGGAGCTGCTGTGGGGCAGATGTAGGGCTTATCTATGGGGCAGGAGCTGCTGTGAGACTGATGGGTGTTAGATCTATGGGGAGGAGCTGCTTTGTTGCAGATGTGGGTCAGAGCTATGGGGCATGAGGATCTGTGTGGCAGATGTGGGTCAGATCTATGGAGCAGGAGCTGCTGTGTTGCAGATGTGGTTCAGATCTATGGTGCAGGAGCTGCTGTGGGGCAGATGTAGGGCTTATCTATGGGGCAGGAGCTGCTGTGAGGCTGATGGGTGTTAGATGTATGGGGAGGAGCTGCTGTGGTGCAGATGTGGGTCAGAGCTATGGGCAGGAGCTGCTGTGTGGCAGATGTGGGTCAGATCTATGGTGTAGGAGCTGCTGTGGGGCTGATGTGGGTCAGATCTATGGGGCAGGAGCTGCTGTGCGACAGATATGGGTCAGATCTATGGGGCAGGTGCTGCTGTGCGACATATGTGGGTCTGATCTATGGGGCAGGATCTGCTGTCGGGCTGATGTGGGAAAAATCTATGGGGCAGGAGATGCTTTCGGGCAGATGTGGGTCAGATCTATGGGGCAGGAGTTGCTGTGGGGCTGATGTAGGTCAGATTCTTGGGGCTGAAGCTGCTGTGGGTCATATCTATTGGGCAGCAGCTGCTTTACATATGATGTGTGTCAGATCTATGGGGCAGGAGCAGCTGTGGGGCTGATGTGGGTTAGATCTATGGGGCAGGAGCTGTTGTAGGGCTGATGGGGGTCAGATCTATGGGGCAGGAGCTACTGTGGGGCTGATGTTGGTCTTATCTATGGGGCAGGAGCTGCTGCGGGGCTGATTTGGGTCAGATTTATGGGGCAGGAGCTACTGTGGGGCTGATGTGGGTCAGATCTATGGGGCAGGAGCTGCTGTGCGACAGATGTGGGTCAGATCTATGGGGCAGGAGTGGCTGTGGGGCTGATGTGGGTCAGATCCTTGGGGCTGAAGCTGCTGTGTGTCATATCTATTGGGCAGCAGCTGCTTTACATATGATGTGTGTCAGATCTATGGGGCAGGAGCTGCTGTGGGGCTGATGTGGGTTAGATCTATGGGGCAGCAGCTGTTGTGGGGCTGATGGGGGTCAGATCTATGGGGCAGGAGCTACTGTGGGGCTGATGGGGGTCAGATCTATGGGGCAGGAGCTACTGTGGGGCTGATGTTGGTCTGATCTATGGGGCAGGAGCTGCTGTGCGACAGATGTGGGTCAGATCTATGGGGCAGGTGCTGCTGTGCGACATATGTGGGTCAGATCTATGGGGCAGGAGCTACTGTGGGGCTGATGTTGGTCTGATCTATGGGGCAGGAGCTGCTGCGACGCTGATTTGGGTCAGATCTATGAAGCAGGAGGTGCTGTGGGGCTGCTGTGGGTTAGATCTATGGGGCAGGAGCTGCTGTGGTGCAGATGTGGGTCAGATCTATGGTGTAGGAGCTGCTGTGGGGCTGATGTTGGTCAGATCTATGGGGCAGGAGCTGCTGTGGTTAAGATCTATTTGGCAGGATCTGCTGTGGGGCAGATGTGGGTCAGATCTATGGTGCAGGAGCTGCTTTAAGGCAGATGTAGGGCTTATCTATGGGGCAGGAGCTGCTGTGAGGCTGATGGGTGTTAGATCTATGGGGAGGAGCTGCTGTGGTGCAGATGTGGGTCAGATCTATGGGGCAGGAGCTGCTGTGTGGCAGATGTGGGTCAGATCTATGGTGTAGGAGCTGCTGTGGGGCTGATGTGGGTCAGATCTATGGGGCAGGAGCTGCAGTGGAGATGATGTACGTCAGATCTATGATGCAGGAGCTGCTGTGGGGCTGATGTGGGAAAGATCTATGGGGCAAGAGATGCTTTGGGGCAGATGTGGGTCAGATCTATGGGGCAGGAGTTGCTGTGGGGCTGATGTGGGTCAGATCCTTGGGGCTGAAGCTGCTGTGGGTCATATCTATTGGGCAGCAGCTGCTTTACATATGATGTGTGTCAGATCTATGGGGCAGGAGCTGTTGTGGGGCTGATGGGGGTCAGATCTATGGGGCAGGAGCTGTTGTGGGGCTGATGTTGGTCAAATCAATGGGGCAGAGCTGCTCTTGGGAACATGTGGGTCAGATGTATGGGGCAGGAGCTACTGTGGGGCTGATGTGGGTCAGATCTTTAGGGCAGGAGATGCTGTGCGACAGATGTGGGTCAGATCTATAGGGCAGGAGCTGCTGTGGGGCTGATGTGGGTCAGATCCTTGGGGCTGAAGCTGCTGTGGGTCATATCTATTGGGCAGCAGCTGCTTTACATATGATGTGTGTCAGATCTATGGGGCAGGAGCTGTTGTGGGGCTGATGTGGGTTAGATCTATGGGGCAGGAGCTACTGTGGGGCTGATGGGGGTCAGATCTATGGGGCTGAAGCTGCTGTGCGACAGATGTGGGTCAGATCTATGGGGCAGGTGCTGCTGTGCGACATATGTGGGTCAGATCTATGGGGCAGGTGCTGCTGTGCGACATATGTGGGTCAGATCTATGGGGCAGGATCTGCTGTGGGGCTGATGTGGGAAAGATCTATGGGGCAGGAGATGCTTTGGGGCAGATGTGGGTCAGATCTATGGGGCAGGAGTTGCTGTGGGGCTGATGTGGGTCAGATCCTTGGGGCTGAAGTTGCTGTGGGTCATATCTATTGGGCAGCAGCTGCTTTACATATGATGTGTGTCAGATCTATGGGGCAGGAGCTGCTGTGGGGCTGATGTGGGTCAGATCTATGGGGCAGGAGCTGTTGTGGGGCTGATGGGGGTCAGATCTATGGGGCAGGAGCTACTGTGGGGCTGATGGGGGTCAGATCTATGGGGCAGGAGCTACTGTGGGGCTGATGTTGTTCTGATCTATGGGGCAGGAGCTGCTGTGCGACAGATGTGGGTCAGATCTATGGGGCAGGTGCTGCTGTGCGACATATGTGGGTCAGATCTATGGTGCAGGAGCTGCTGTGGGGCAGATGTGGGTTAGATCTATGGGGCAGGAGCTGTTGTGGGGCTGATGTGGGTCAGATCTATGCGGCAGGAGCTGTTGTGGGGCTGATGGGGGTCAGATCTATGGGGCAGGAGCTACTGTGGGGCTGATGGGGGTCAGATCTATGGGGCAGGAGCTACTGTGGGGCTGATGTTGGTCTGATCTATGGGGCAGGAGCTGCTGTGCGACAGATGTGGGTCAGATCTATGGGGCAGGTGCTCCTGAGCGACATATGTGGGTCAGATCTATGGGGCAGGATCTGCTGTGGGGCTGATGTGGGTTAGATCTATGGGGCAGGAGATGCTTTGGGGCAGATGTGGGTCAGATCATTGGGGCAGGAGTTGCTGTGGGGCTGATGTGGGTCAGATCCTTGGGGCTGAAGCTGCTGTGGGTCATATCTACTGGGCAGCAGCTTCTTTAAATATGATGTGTGTCAGATCTATGGGGCAGGAGCTGCTGTGGGGCTGATGTGGGTTAGATCTATAGGGCAGGAGCTGTTGTGGGGCTGATGGGGTCAGATCTATGGTGCAGGAGCTACTGTGGGGCTGATGTTGGTCTGATCTATGGGGCAGGAGCTGCTGCGGGGCTGATTTGGGTCAGATCTATTGGGCAGGAGCAGCTGTGGGGCTGATGTGGGTTAGATCTATGGGGCAGGAGCTGTTGTGGGGCTGATGGGGGTCTGATCTATGGGGCAGGAGCTACTGTAGGGCTGATGGGGGTCAGATCTTTGAGGCAGGAGCTGTTGTGGGGATGATGGGGGTCAGATCTATGGGTCAGGAGGTACTGGTGGGCTGATGGGGTGCAGATCTATGGGGCAGGAGCTACTGTGGGGCTGATGTGTGTCAGATCTAAGGGGCAGGAGCTGCTGTGGGGCTGATGTGGGTTAGATCTATGGGGCAGCAGCTGTTGTGAGGCTGATGGGGGTCAGATCTATGGGGCAGGAGCTACTGTGGGGCTGATGGGGGTCAGATCTATGGGGCAGGAGCTACTGTGGGGCTGATGTTGGTCTGATCTATGGGGCAGGAGCTGCTGTGCGACATATGTGGGTCAGATCTATGGGGCAGGTGCTGCTGTGCGACATATGTGGGTCAGATCTATGGGGCAGGAGCTGCAGTAGGGCTGAAGTGGGTCAAATCAATGGGGCAGAGCTGCTCTGGGGCACATGTGGGTCAGATCTATGGAGCAGGAGCTTCTGTGGGGCAGATTTGAATCAGATCTATAGGGCAGGAGCTGCTGTGGGTCAGATCTATGGAGCAGGAGCTGCTGTGGGGCGCATGTGAGTTAGATCTATGGGGCAGGAGATGGTGTGGGGCATATGTGGGTCAGATCTATGGGGCAGGATCTCCTGGGGGCTGATGTGGGTCAGATCTGTGGGGTAAAATCTGCTGTGGGGCAGATGTGGTTCAGATCTATGGGGCAGGAGCTTCTGTGGGGTTGATGTGGGTCAGATCTATTGGACAGGATCTGCTGTTTGGCAGATGTGGGTCAGTTCTATGGGGCAGGAGCTGCTGTGGGGCAGATGTGGGTCAGATCTATGGGGCAGGAGCTGCTGTGGGGCAGATGTGGGTCAGATCTATGGAGCAGGAGCTGCTGTGCGTCAGATGTGGGTCAGATCTATAGGTCAGGAGCTGCTGTGGCTGCTGTGGGTCAGTTCTATGGGGCAGGAGATGCTGTGAGGCTGATGTGGGTCAAATCAATGGGGCAGAGCTTCTCTGGGGCACATGTGGGTCAGATCTATGGAGCAGGAGCTGCTGTGGGGCACATGTGAGTTAGATCTATGGGGCAGGAGCTGCTGTGGGGCAGATGTGGGTCAGATCTTTGGGGAGGATCTGCTGTGGGGCTGCTGTGGGTCAGATCTATGGGGCAGGATCTCCTGGGGGCTGATGTGGGTCAGATCTGTGGGGTAAAATCTGCTGTGGGGCAGATGTGGTTCAGATCTATGGGTCAGGAGCTGCTGTGGGGCAGATGTGGGTCAGATCTATGGGGCAAGAGCTGCTGTGGTGCAGATGTGGGTCAGATCTATGTGGCAGGAGCTGCTGTGGGGCTGATACGGTTAAGATCTATGGAGCGGGAGATGCTATGGGGCTGATGAGGGTCAGATCTATGGGGCAGGAGCTGCTGTGGGGCACATGTGAGTTAGATCTATGGGGCAGGAGATGGTGTGGGGCTTATGTGGGTCAGATGTATGGGGCAGGAGCTGATGTGGGACTGATGTTGGTCAGATCTATAGGGCAGGAGCAGCAGTGGGGTGATGTGGGTCAGATCTATGGGGCAGAGCTGCTCTGGGGCACATGTGGGTCAGATCTATGGAGCAGGAGCTGCTGTGGGGCAGATTTGAATCAGATCTATAGGGCAGGAGCTGCTGTGGGTCAGATCTATGGGCAGGAGCTGCTGTGGGGCACATGTGAGTTAGATCTATGGGGCAGGAGATGGTGTGGGGCAGATTTGGGTCAGATGTATGGGTCAGGAGCTGCTGTGTGGCTGATGAGGGTCAGATCTATGGGGCATGGGCTGCTGTGGGTCAGATCTACGGGACTGGAGCTGCAGTGGAGCACATGTGGGTCAGATCTATGGGGTAGAAGCTGCTGTGGGGCTGATGGGGGTCAGATCTATGGGGCAGGAGCTACTGTGGGGCTGATGGGGGTCAGATCTATGGGGCAGGAGCTACTGTGGGGCTGATGTTGGTCTGATCTATGGGGCAGGAGCTGCTGTGCGACATATGTGGGTCAGATCTATGGGGCAGGTGCTGCTGTGCGACATATGTGGGTCAGATCTATGGGGCAGGAGCTGCAGTAGGGCTGAAGTGGGTCAAATCAATGGGGCAGAGCTGCTCTGGGGCACATGTGGGTCAGATCTATGGAGCAGGAGCTTCTGTGGGGCAGATTTGAATCAGATCTATAGGGCAGGAGCTGCTGTGGGTCAGATCTATGGAGCAGGAGCTGCTGTGGGGCGCATGTGAGTTAGATCTATGGGGCAGGAGATGGTGTGGGGCATATGTGGGTCAGATCTATGGGGCAGGATCTCCTGGGGGCTGATGTGGGTCAGATCTGTGGGGTAAAATCTGCTGTGGGGCAGATGTGGTTCAGATCTATGGGGCAGGAGCTTCTGTGGGGTTGATGTGGGTCAGATCTATTGGACAGGATCTGCTGTTTGGCAGATGTGGGTCAGTTCTATGGGGCAGGAGCTGCTGTGGGGCAGATGTGGGTCAGATCTATGGGGCAGGAGCTGCTGTGGGGCAGATGTGGGTCAGATCTATGGAGCAGGAGCTGCTGTGCGTCAGATGTGGGTCAGATCTATAGGTCAGGAGCTGCTGTGGCTGCTGTGGGTCAGTTCTATGGGGCAGGAGATGCTGTGAGGCTGATGTGGGTCAAATCAATGGGGCAGAGCTTCTCTGGGGCACATGTGGGTCAGATCTATGGAGCAGGAGCTGCTGTGGGGCACATGTGAGTTAGATCAATGGGGCAGGAGCTGCTGTGGGGCAGATGTGGGTCAGATCTTTGGGGAGGATCTGCTGTGGGGCTGCTGTGGGTCAGATCTATGGGGCAGGATCTCCTGGGGGCTGATGTGGGTCAGATCTGTGGGGTAAAATCTGCTGTGGGGCAGATGTGGTTCAGATCTATGGGTCAGGAGCTGCTGTGGGGCAGATGTGGGTCAGATCTATGGGGCAAGAGCTGCTGTGGTGCAGATGTGGGTCAGATCTATGTGGCAGGAGCTGCTGTGGGGCTGATACGGTTAAGATCTATGGAGCGGGAGATGCTATGGGGCTGATGAGGGTCAGATCTATGGGGCAGGAGCTGCTGTGGGGCACATGTGAGTTAGATCTATGGGGCAGGAGATGGTGTGGGGCTTATGTGGGTCAGATGTATGGGGCAGGAGCTGATGTGGGACTGATGTTGGTCAGATCTATAGGGCAGGAGCAGCAGTGGGGTGATGTGGGTCAGATCTATGGGGCAGAGCTGCTCTGGGGCACATGTGGGTCAGATCTATGGAGCAGGAGCTGCTGTGGGGCAGATTTGAATCAGATCTATAGGGCAGGAGCTGCTGTGGGTCAGATCTATGGGCAGGAGCTGCTGTGGGGCACATGTGAGTTAGATCTATGGGGCAGGAGATGGTGTGGGGCAGATTTGGGTCAGATGTATGGGTCAGGAGCTGCTGTGTGGCTGATGAGGGTCAGATCTATGGGGCATGGGCTGCTGTGGGTCAGATCTACGGGACTGGAGCTGCAGTGGAGCACATGTGGGTCAGATCTATGGGGTAGAAGCTGCTGTGGGGTTGATGGGGGTCATATCTATAAGGCAGGAGCTGCTGTGGGGCTGACGTGGGTCAGATCTATGAGGCAAGAGCTGCTGTGGGGCAGAGTTGGGTCATATCTATGGGGCAGGAGCTGCTGTGGGGCTGATGTGGGTCAGATCTATAGGGCAGGAGCTGCAGTGGGGCTGATGTGGGTCAGATCTATGGGGCAGGAGATGCTGTGGGTCAGATCTATGGGGCAGGAGCTGCTGTGGGGCAGATTTGAATCAGATCTATAGGGCAGGAGCTGCTGTGGGGCTGATGTGGGTCAGATCTATGGGGCAGGAGATGCTGTGGGTCAGATCTATGGGGCAGGAGCTGTTGTGGTGCTGATGGGGGTCAGATCCTTAGGGCAGGAGCTACTGTGGGGCTGATGTTGGTCTGATCTATGAGGCAGGAGCTGCTGTGGGACTGATGTGGGTTAGATCTATAGGGCAGGAGCTGTTGTGGGGCTGATGTGGTTCAAATCAATGGGACAGAGCTGCTCTTGGGAACATGTGGGTCAGATCTATGGGGCAGGAGCTGCTGTGGGGCTGATGTGGGTCAGATCTATAGGGCAGGAGCTGCTGTGCGACAGATGTGGGTCAGATCTATGGGGCAGGAGCTGCTGTGGGTCTGATGTGGGTCAGATCCTTGGGGCTGAAGCTGCTGTGGGTCATATCTACTGGGCAGCAGCTGCTTTACATATGATGTGTGTCAGATCTATGGGGCAGGAGCTGCTGTGGGGCTGATGTGGGTTAGATCTATGGGGCAGGAGCTACTGTGGGGCTGATATGGGTCAAATCAATGGGGAAGAGCTGCTCTTGGGAACATGTGGTTCAGATCTATGGGGCAGGAGCTGCTGTGGGGCTGATGTGGGTCAGATCTATAGGGCAGGAGCTGCTGTGCGAAAGATGTGGGTCAGATCTATGGGGCAGGAGCTGCTGTGGGGCTGATGTGGGTCAGATCCTTGGGGCTGAAGCTGCTGTGGGTCATATCTACTGGGCAGCAGCTGCTTTACATATGATGTGTGTCAGATCTATGGGGCAGGAGCTGCTGTGGGGCTGATGTGGGTTAGATCTATGGGGCAGGAGCTGTTGTGGGGCTGATGGGGGTCAGATCTATGGGGCAGGAGCTACTGTGGGGCTGATGTTGGTCTGATCTATGGGGCAGGACCTGCTGCGTGGCTGATTTGGGTCAGATCTACGGGGCAGGAGCTGCTGTGAGGCTGATGTGGGTTAGATCTATGGGGCAGGAGCTGTTGTGGGGCTGATGGGGGTCAGATCTATGGGGCAGGAGATGCTGTGGGTCAGATCTATGGGGCAGGAAATGCTGTGGGTCAGATCTATGGGGCAGGAGCTGCTGTGGGTATGATGTGGGTCAGATCTATGGGTCAGCAGCTGCTGTGAGGCTGATGTGGGTCAGATCTATGGGGCAGGAGCTGCAGTGGAGATGATGTAGGTCAGATCTATGGGGCAGGAGCTGCTGTGGGGCTGCTGTGGGTTAGATCTATGGGGCAGGAGCTGTTGTGGGTCATATCTATTGGGCAGCAGCTGCTTTACATATGATGTGTGTCAGATCTATTGGGCCGGAGCTGCAGTGGGGCTGATGGGGGTCAGATCTATGGGGCAGGAGCTGTTGTGGGGCTGATGTGGGTCAAATCAATGGGACAGAGCTGCTCTTGGGAACATGTGGGTCAGATCTATGGGGCAGGAGCTGCTGTGGGGCTGATGTGGGTCAGATCTATAGGGCAGGAGCTGCTGTGCGACAGATGTGGGTCAGATCTATGGGGCAGGAGCTGCTGTGGGTCTGATGTGGGTCAGATCCTTGGGGCTGAAGCTGCTGTGGGTCATATCTACTGGGCAGCAGCTGCTTTACATATGATGTGTGTCAGATCTATGGGGCAGGAGCTGCTGTGGGGCTGATGTGGGTTAGATCTATGGGGCAGGAGCTACTGTGGGGCTGATGTGGGTCAAATCAATGGGGAAGAGCTGCTCTTGGGAACATGTGGTTCAGATCTATGGGGCAGGAGCTGCTGTGGGGCTGATGTGGGTCAGATCTATAGGGCAGGAGCTGCTGTGCGAAAGATGTGGGTCAGATCTATGGGGCAGGAGCTGCTGTGGGGCTGATGTGGGTCAGATCCTTGGGGCTGAAGCTGCTGTGGGTCATATCTACTGGGCAGCAGCTGCTTTACATATGATGTGTGTCAGATCTATGGGGCAGGAGCTGCTGTGGGGCTGATGTGGGTTAGATCTATGGGGCAGGAGCTGTTGTGGGGCTGATGGGGGTCAGATCTATGGGGCAGGAGCTACTGTGGGGCTGATGTTGGTCTGATCTATGGGGCAGGAGCTGCTGTGCGACAGATGTGGGTCAGATCTATGGGGCAGGTGCTGCTGTGCGACATATGTGGGTAAGATCTATGGGGCAGGATCTGCTGTGGGGCTGATGTGGGAAAGATCTATGGGGCAGGAGATGCTTTGGGGCCGATGTGGGTCAGATCTATGGGGCAGGAGTTGCTGTGGGGCTGATGTGGGTCAGATCCTTGGGGCAGAAGCTACTGTGGGTCATATCTATTGGGCAGCAGCTGCTTTACATATGATGTGTGTCAGATCTATGGGGTAGGAGCTGCTGTGGGGCTGATGTGGGTTAGATCTATGGGGCAGGAGCTGTTGTGGGGCTGATGGGAGTCAGATCTATGGGGCAGGAGATGCTGTGGGTCAGATCTATGGGGCAGGAGCTGCTGTGGGGAACATGTGTGTCAGGTCTATGGGGCAGGAGCTGCTGTGGGGCAGATGTGGGTCAGATCTAATGGTCAGCAGCTGCTGTGGGTCTGATGTGGGTCAGATCTATTTGGCAGGAGCTGCTGTGGGGCTGATGTGGGTCAGATCTATGGGGCAGGAGCTGCTGTGGGCCTGATGTTGGTCAGATTTATGGAGCAGGAGCTGCTGTGTTGCAGATGTGGGTCAGAGCTCTCGGGCAGGAGCTGCTGTGTGGCAGATGTGGGTCAGATCTATGTTGCTGGAGCTGATGTGGGGCAGATGTAGGGCATATCTATGGGGCAGGAGCTGCTGTGAGGCTGATGGGTGTTAGATCTATGGGGAGGAACTGCTGTGGTGCAGATGTGAGTCACATCTATGGGGCGGGAGATGCTGTGTGGCTGATGTGGGTCAAATCTATGGGGCAGGAGCTGCTGTGAGGCGCATGTGGGTCAGACCTATGGTGTAGGAGCTGCTGTGGGGCTGCTGTGGGTCAGATCTATGGGGCAGGAGCTGCTGTGGTTAAGATCTATTTGGCAGGATCTGCTGTGGGGCAGATTTGGGTCAGATCTATGGGGCAGGAGCTGCAGTGGAGATGATGTACGTCAGATCTATGGGGCAGGAGCTGCTGTGGGGCTGATGTGGGTTATATCTATGGGGCAGGAGCTGTTGTGGGGCTGATGGGGGTCAGATCTATGGGGCAGGAGCTGTTGTGGGGCTGATGGGGGTCAGATCTATGGGGCAGGAGCTGCTGTGGGTCAGATCTATGGGGCAGGAGCTGCTGTGGGGCTGATGTGGGTCAGGTCTATGGGGCAGGAGCTGCTGTGGGGCAGATGTGGGTCAGATCTATGGGTCAGCAGCTGCTGTGGGTCTGATGTGAGTCAGATCTATGGGGCAGGAGCTGCTGTGGGGCTGATGTGGGTCAGATCTATGGGGCAGGAGCTGCTGTGAGGCTGATGGGTGTCAGATCTATGGGGCAGGAGCTGCTGTGAGGCTGATGGGTGTTAGATCTATGGGGAGGAGCTGCTGTGGTGCAGATGTGGGTCAGAGCTATGGGGCAGGAGCTGCTGTGGGGCAGAAGTGGGTAAGATCTATGGGGTAGGAGATGGTGTGTGGCAGATGTGGGTCAGATCTATGGTGTAGGAGCTGCTGTGGGGCAGATGTGGGTCAGATCTATGGGGCAGGAGCTGCTGTGGGTCAGATCTATGGGGCTGGAACAGATGTGGGCCTGATGTTGGTCAGATTTATGGAGCAGGAGCTGCTGTGTTGCAGATGTGGGTCAGATCTGTGGTGCAGGAGCTGCTGTGGGGCAGATGTAGGGCTTATCTATGGGGCAGGAGCTGCTGTGAGGCTGATGGGTGTTAGATCTATGGGGAGGAGCTACTGTGGTGCAGATGTGGGTCAGAGCTATGGGGCAGGAGCTGCTGTGTGGCAGATGTGGGTCAGATCTATGGTGTAGGAGCTGCTGTGGGGCTGCTGTGGGTCAGATCTATGGGGCAGGAGCTGCTGTGGTTAAGATCTATTTGGCAGGATCTGCTGTGGGGCAGATTTGGGTCAGATCTATGGGGCAGGAGATGCTGTGGGGAACATGTGTGTCAGGTCTATGGGGCAGGAGCTGCTGTGGGGCTGATGTTGGTCAGATCTTTTGGGCAGCAGCTGCTGTGGAGCAGATCTGGGTAAGATCTATGTCGAAGGAGCTGCTGTGTGGCAGACGTGGCACATATCTATGGGGCAAAATCTGCTGTGGGGCTGATGTGGGTCAGATCTATGGGGCAGGATCTCCTGTGGGGCTGATGTGGGTCAAATCAATGGGGCAGAGCTGCTCTGGGGCACATGTGGGTGAGATCTATGGAGCAGGAGCTGCTGTGGGGCAGATTTGAATCAGATCTATAGGGCAGGAGCTGCTGTGGGTCAGATCTATGGGCAGGAGCTGCTGCGGGGCACATGTGAGTTAGATCTATGGGGCAGGAGATGGTGTGGGGCAGATTTGGGTCAGATGTATGGGTCAGGAGCTGCTGTGTTGCTGATGAGGGTCAGATCTATGGGGCATGGGCTGCTGTGGTTCAGATCTACGGGACTGGAGCTGCAGTGGAGCACATGTGGGTCAGATCTATGGGGTAGAAGCTGTTGTGGGTCTGATGGGGGTCATATCTATAAGGCAGGAGCTGCTGTGGGGCTGACTTGTGTCAGATCTATGGGGCAGGAGCTGCTTTGGGGCTGATGGTGGTTAGCCCCAACCTATGGGGCAGGAGCTGCTTTGGGGCGCATGTGGGTCAGACCTATGGGGCAGGAGCTGCAGAGGGGATGATGTAGGTCAGATCTATGGGGCAGGAGTTGCTGTGGGGAATATGAGGGACATATCTATGGTGCAAAATCTGCTGTTGGACTGATGTGAGTCAGATCTATGAGTTTGGAGCTGCTGTGGGGCACATGTGGGTCAGATCTATGGGGCAGGAGATGCTGTGGGGCTGATTTGGGTCAGATCTATGTGGCAGGAGATGCTGTGGGTCAGATCTATGGGGCAGGAGCTGCTGTGGGGAACATGTGGGTCAGGTCTATGGGGCAGGAGCTGCTGTGGGCACATGTGGGTCACACTGGGACCCATATGGGGACAAAGGGAGACATCATAGAGACTCATAGGGACCTATTGGGACCAATAGGGACCCAAAGAGAGACATAGAGACCCCATAGAAACCCATGGAGACCCCATAGAGGCACAAAGTGACACATAGAGGGACACCAAGACCCATAGAAACCAGATAGAGACTCCATATAGACACATAGGAACACATAGAGACCCACTGGGACAGTGAGACCACATATAGACTCATAGGGAGACATTAGGAGCCATTAAGAGCCATAGGGACACATAGGACGACTTTGAAACTTATAGATACCCAAAGGAAGACATTTGGGCCCAGAGATAACCATAAGAGACCCCATAGAGACCCCATAGGGGCACATAGCAACCCATAGGGGGGACATTGGGACACATAGGTACACATTGTGACCCGTAGGAAGACACTGGGACCCATAGGGGGACATTGGGACACATAGGGACCCAATGAATTACAGTGGGGGACAGTGAGACCCATAGAGATACATAAGGACCCCGCTGAGACCCATAAGAGACCCCATAGAGGCACCTAGGGACCACATTGAAACTCATAGATACTTGTAGGAAGACATTTGGGCCCAGAGATATCCATAAGAGACCCCACAGAGACCCCATAGAGGCACATAGCAACCCATAGGGGGGACATTGGGACACGTAGGGAAACATTCTGACCCATAGGGAGACACTGGGACCCATATGGGGACATTGGGACACATAGGGACCCCTTGGACTACAGTGGGGGACAGCCAGACCCATAGAGACACATAGAAACCCCGCTGAGACCCATAAGAGACCCCATAGAGGCACATAGGGACCACATTGAAACCCATAGATAGCTATAGGAAGATATTTGGGCCCAGAGATACCCATAAGAAACCACATACAAGCACATGGCAACCCATAGGGGGGACATTGGGACACATAGTGACCCATAGGGGGACATTGGGACACATAGGTACACATAGGGAGACACTGGGACCCATAGGGGGACATTGGGACACATAGTGACCCCATGGATTAAAGTGGGGGACAGTCAGATCCATCGAGACACATAGGGACCCTGCTGAGACCCATAAGAGACCCCATAGAGGAACATAGCAACCCATAGGGGGGGCATAGGGACACATAGGGACACACCGTGACCCATGAGGAGACACTGGATCCCATAGGGGGACAATGGGACACATAAGGACCCCATGGATTACAGTGGGGGACAGTGAGACCCATAGAGACACATAGGGAACCCGCTGAGACCCATAAGAAACCCCATAGAGGCACATAGGGACCTAATGTAACCCACAGATACCCACAGGGAGACGTTTGGGCCCAGAGCTATCCATAAGAGAGCCCATTGAGGCACATAGCAACCCATAGGGGGGACATTGGGACACATAGGGACACATAGTGACCCATAGGGAGACACTGGGACCCATATGGGGATATTGGGACACATAGGGACCACATGGATTACAGTGGTGGACAGTGAGACCCATAGAGACACATAGGGACTTCGTTGAGACCCATAAGAGACCCCATAGAGGCACATAGGGACCACATTGAAACCCATAGATACCCTTAGGAATACATTTGGGACGATAGTTACCCATAAAAGACCCCATAGAGACCCCATAGAGGCACATAGCAAACCATAGTGGGGACATTGGGACACATAGGGACCCCATAGAGAGACATAGAGACATATAGGGACCCATTTAGAGGCATAATAACCCCATAGAGTCCTATAGGGACACCCAGAGATCCATAGGGAAACATTGGGACCCACAGGGGCTGTGTGGGAGATTGGTAATCACAGCCTGAACCTCTGATTAATCAGCTGAGGCAAGTGTGGGGTCAGCTGCGGGAGCACAGGTGAGAGTAATGGAGCTGTGCTCCCGGGAGGGCTGGAGCTCGACTCCACCTCCTCTGAGACCTCATTTAAGGGCTGACCCTCACTCGAGCCGCTTTCCATTATCTTTCCGAGCTCCCTGTTACCGGGTGAGGTCCCAGAAGACTGGAGGCTTGCCAACGTGACTCCCATTTCCAAGCAAGGTTGTCAGGAGGATCCGGGCAACTCCAGGCCTGTTAGCCTGACCTCAGTGCCAGGGAAGGGAATGGAACGAATTGTCTTGAGGGAGATGACAGATGCGGCAGGTGTGGGATGAGCAGGAGATCAGACCTAGCCAGCATGGGTTCGTGAAGGGCAGCTCCTGCTTGACCAATCTGATCTCCTTCTACGATCCTGTGACCCATCTGATGGATGAAGGAAAGAAAGAAAGGCTGTTGATGTGCTCTACTTGGACTTCAGCAAAGCCTTCACAACTGTCTCCCATGCTATTCTCCTACAAAAGCTGGCAGCCCTTTTCCAACCTTGAGAATTCTGTGATTCTGTGAGGCAGCATCTCTTGGACATCGCTCTGCAGTGAAGACCGCCCCAGCTTCCTCAGCGAAGGCATCACCACTGGTGAGTTTCTCTCTCGCTTAGAACCTCTGTACATTTGTTACCATCTTTGTTACCATCTGTATAGTTACCACCTAGACAGGGGGACATAGAGAGACACTGGGACCCCTAGGGACCCATAGAGATCCAGAGGAAGACATTGGGACCCATAGAGAGACACTGGGACCCATAGGGACACATAGAGAGACACTGGGACCCATAGGGACACATAGAGACCCATAGACAGTCATTGGGAGCCATAAGGATAAATTGAGACCCATAGAGACCCCATTGAGACCCATAGTGCCTCAAAGAAACCCATAGCGACCCCATAGTCACCCATAGCGCCCCATAGGAACACAAAGATACCCCATAAAGCCCCATAGTGACCCATAGGGGCCCAAAGAGACCCCATAGCACCCCATAGCTACTCCATAGTGCCCCATAGCAGCCCATGGAGCCTCATAGACACTCCATTGTGCCCCAGAGCACCCCATTGCACCCCATAGGGACCCATAGACACAGCATACTGCTCCATAGAGCCCCATAGACACCCCATAGTTCCCCACAGCACCACATAGCAGCCCACAGTGCCCCATAGACACCACATAAGGCCCTACAGCCACACCATAGAGCCCAATTGAACCAAATAGACACCCCATATCGCCCCATACTGCCTGTAGACACCCCATAGAGCCCCATAGAAACTTACTGAACCCCATACAGACCCCATGCAGACCCCATAGAGCCCCACAGACAACCCATAGATCCCCAAAGACACCCCATAGACGCCCCATAGGGACCTCATAGCGCCCCATAGAAACCCCATTCTTCCGCATAGAGCCCCATAGCAAACCATAGCACCCCATAGTCACCCATAGCGCCCCATAGGAACCCAAGGATACCCCAAAACACCGCATAGCCACCACATAGTGACCCATAGTGACCCATAGGGGCCCAAAGAGACCCCATAGCACCCCATAGCTACTCCATAGTGCCCCATAGCAGCCCATGGAGCCTCATAGACACTCTCTTGTGCCCCACAGCACCCCATTGCACCCCATAGAGACCCATAGACACCCTATACTGCTCCATAGAGCCCCATAGACACCCCATAGTGCCTCACAGCACCAAATAGCACAACATAGTGCCACATAGACACCACATAAGGACATATAGCCGCGCCATAGAGCCCCACAGACATCCCATAGAGCCCCGTAGGCAACCCATTGTGCCCCATAGAGCTCCCATAGCCACCCATAGCAACTAATTTACCAAATAGACACACTATAGCATTCCATAGACACCCCATAGAAACCTCAGAACGCCCCATAGAGCTCCATAGGCACCCCATAGAGCCCCATAGAGAACCCATAGAGGCACATAGCAACCCATAGGGGGGACATTGGGACACATAGGGACACATAGTGACCCATAGGGAGACACTGGGACCCATAGGGTGACATTGGGACACATAGGGACACCATGGATTACATGGTTGATACAACCCATGTTGTATGTTTTCATGTTTATCAACATGGTTGATGTGGGTCAGATCTATGGGGCAGGAGCTGCTGTGGGGCACATGTGGGTCAGATCTATTGGGCCGGAGGTGCTGTGGGGCTGATGTAGGAAAGATCTATGGGGCAGGAGATGCTTTGGGGCAGATGTGGGTCAGGTCTATTGGGCTGGAGCTGCTGTGGGGCACTTGTGGGTCAGATCTATGAGGCAGGGGCTGCTGTGGGTCAGATCTATGGGGCAGGAACAAATGTGGGCCTGATGTTGGTCAGATTTATGGAGCAGGAGCTGCTGTGTTGCAGATGTGGGTCAGATCTATGTTGCTGGAGCTGATGTGGGGCAGATGTAGGGCATATCTGTGGGGCAGGAGCTGCTGTGAGGCTGATGGGTGTTAGATCTATGGGGAGGAACTGCTGTGGTGCAGATGTGAGTCACATCTATGGGGCGGGAGATGCTGTGTGGCTGATGTGGGTCAAATCTATGGGGCAGGAGCTGCTGTGAGGCGCATGTGGGTCAGACCTATGGGGCAGGAGCTGCTGTGGGGCGCATGTGGGTCAGCTCTATGGGGCAGGAGTTGCTGTTGGGCAGATGTGGGACATAACTATGGGGCAAAATCTGCTGTGGGGCTGATGTGGGTAAGTTCTATGAGACAGGAGCTGCTGTGTTTCAGATCTATGGGGCAGGAGCAGCTCTGGGGCACATGTGGGTCAGATCTATGTGTTAGGAGCTGCTGTGGGGCACATGTGGGTCAGATCTATGTGTTAGTAGCTGCTGTGGGGCACATGTGGGTCAGATCTATGGGGCAGGAGATGCTGTGGGGCAGATGTGGGTCAGATCTATGGGGCAAAGGCTGCTGTGTGGCAGATGTGGGTCAGATCTATGGGGCAGGAGCTGCTGTGGCTCAGATGTGGGTCAGATCTATAGGTCAGGAGCTGCTGTGGCTGATGTGGGCCAGTTCTATGGGGCAGGAGATGCTGTGAGTCAGATGTATGAGGCAGGAGCTGCTTTGGGGCAGATGGGGGTCAGATCTATGGGGCAGGAGATGCTGTGGAGCAGATGTGGGTCAGATCTATAGGTCAGGAGCTGCTGTGGCTGATGTGGGCCAGTTCTATGGGGCAGAGG
The DNA here is from genome assembly GCF_054131305.1 of Coturnix japonica. NCBI lineage: Eukaryota > Metazoa > Chordata > Aves > Galliformes > Phasianidae > Coturnix > Coturnix japonica. The sequence goes on along the minus strand of NC_140697.1, from coordinate 952,347 downwards.
ATGCTGTGAGTCAGATGTATGAGGCAGGAGCTGCTTTGGGGCAGATGGGGGTCAGATCTATGGGGCAGGAGATGCTGTGGAGCAGATGTGGGTCAGATCTATAGGTCAGGAGCTGCTGTGGCTGATGTGGGCCAGTTCTATGGGGCAGGAGATGCTGTGAGTCAGATGTATGAGGCAGGAGCTGCTTTGGGGCAGATGGGGGTCAGATCTATGGGGCAGGAGATGCTGTCGAGATGATGTGGGTCAGATCTATGGGGCAGGAGCTGCTGTGGGGAGATGGGGGTCAGATCTATGGGGCAGGAGATGCTGTGGAGCAGATGTGGGTCAGATCTATGGGGCAGGAGCTGCTGTGGGGCAGATGTGGGTCAGATCTATGGGCAGGAGCTGCTGTGCTGCACATGTTGGTAGGGTCTATGGGGCAGGAGCTGCTGCGGGGCAGATGTGGGTCAGATCTATGGGGCAGGAGCTGCTGTGGGGCTGATGTTGGTCAGATCTTTAGGGCAGCAGCTGCTGTGGAGCAGATCTGGGTAAGATCTGTGTCGCAGGAGATGCTGTGGGGCAGACGTGGCACATATCTATGGGGCAAAATGTGCTGTGGGGCTGATGAGGGTCAGATCTATGGGGCAGGATCTCCTGTGGGGCTGATGTGGGTCAAATCAATGGGGCAGAGCTGCTTTGGGGCACATGTGGGTCAGATCTATGGGGCAGGAGATGCTGTGGGGCTGATTTGGGTCAGATCTATGTGGCAGGAGATGCTGTGGATCAGATCTATGGGGCAGGATCTGCTGTGGGGAACATGTGGGTCAGGTCTATGGGGCAGGAGCTGCGGAGGGCACATGTGGGTCAGATCTATGGGGCAGGAGCAGCTCTGGGGCACATGTGGGTCAGATCTATGTGTTAGGAGCTGCTGTGGGGCAGATGTGGGTCAGATCTATGGGGCAAAGGCTGCTGTGTGGCAGATGTGGGTCAGATCTATGGGGCAGGAGCTGCTGTGGGTCAGATGTGGGTGAGATCTATGGGGCAGGAGATGCTGTGGAGCAGATGTGGGTCAGATCTATAGGTCAGGAGCTGCTGTGGCTGATGTGGGCCAGTTCTATGGAGCAGGAGATGCTGTGAGTCAGATGTATGAGGCAGGAGCTGCTGTGGGGCAGATGGGGGTCAGATCTATGGGGCAGGAGATGCTGTGGGGCAGATGTGGGTCAGATCTATGGGTCAGGAGCTGCTGTGCTGCACATGTTGGTAGGGTCTATGGGGCAGGAGCTGCTGTGGGGCAGATGTGGGTCAGATCTATGGGGCAGGAGCTGCTGTGGGGCTGATGTTGGTCAGATCTTTGGGGCAGCAGCTGCTGTGGAGCAGATCTGGGTAAGATCTATGTCGCAGGAGTTGCTGTGGGGCAGACGTGGCACATATCTATGGGGCAAAATCTTCTGTGGGGCTGATGTGGGTCAGATCTATGGGTCAGGATCTCCTGTGGGGCTGATGTGGGTCAAATCAATGGGCCAGAGCTGCTCTGGGGCACATGTGGGTCAGATCTATGGAGCAGGAGCTGCTGTGGGGCAGATTTGAATCAGATCTATAGGGCAGGAGCTGCTGTGGGTCAGATCTATGGGCAGGAGCTGCTGTGGGGCACATGTGAGTTAGATCTATGGGGCAGGAGATGGTGTGGGGCAGATTTGGGTCAGATGTATGGGTCAGGAGCTGCTGTGTGGCTGATGAGGGTCAGATCTATGGGGCATGGGCTGCTGTGGGTCAGATCTGCGGGACTGGAGCTGCAGTGGAGCACATGTGGGTCAGATCTATGGGGTAGAAGCTGCTGTGGAGCTGATGGGGGTCATATCTATAAGGCAGGAGCTGCTGTGGGGCTGACTTGGGTCAGATCTGTGAGGCAGGAGCTGCTGTGGGGCTGACTTGGGTCAGTTCTATGGGGCAGGAGATGCTGTGAGGCTGATGTGGGTCAAATCAATGGGGCAGAGATTCTCTGGGGCACATGTGGGTCAGATCTATGGAGCAGGAGCTGCTGTGCTGCACATGTTGGTAGGGTCTATGGGGCAGGAGCTGCTGTGGGGCAGATGTGGGTCAGATCTATGGGGCAGGAGCTGCTGTGGGGCTGATGTTGGTCAGATCTTTGGGGCAGCAGCTGCTGTGGAGCAGATCTGGGTAAGATCTATGTCGCAGGAGTTGCTGTGGGGCAGACGTGGCACATATCTATGGGGCAAAATCTTCTGTGGTGCAGATGTGGGTCAGATCTATGGGTCAGGATCTCCTGTGGGGCTGATGTGGGTCAAATCAATGGGCCAGAGCTGCTCTGGGGCACATGTGGGTCAGATCTATGGAGCAGGAGCTGCTGTGGGGCAGATTTGAATCAGATCTATAGGGCAGGAGCTGCTGTGGGTCAGATCTATGGGCAGGAGCTGCTGTGGGGCACATGTGAGTTAGATCTATGGGGCAGGAGATGGTGTGGGGCAGATTTGGGTCAGATGTATGGGTCAGGAGCTGCTGTGTGGCTGATGAGGGTCAGATCTATGGGGCATGGGCTGCTGTGGGTCAGATCTGCGGGACTGGAGCTGCAGTGGAGCACATGTGGGTCAGATCTATGGGGTAGAAGCTGCTGTGGAGCTGATGGGGGTCATATCTATAAGGCAGGAGCTGCTGTGGGGCTGACTTGGGTCAGATCTGTGAGGCAGGAGCTGCTGTGGGGCTGACTTGGGTCAGATCTATGGGGCAGGAGCTGCTGTGGAGCAGATCTGGGTAAGATCTATGTCGCAGGAGTTGCTGTGGGGCAGACGTGGCACATATCTATGGGGCAAAATCTGCTGTGGGGCTGATGTGGGTTAGATCTATGGGGCAGGAGCTGTTGTGGGGCTGATGGGGGTCAGATCTATGGGGCAGGAGCTGCTGTGGGGCTGATGTGGGAAAGATCTATGGGGCAGGAGCTGCTGTGGGTCAGATTGTCATGGTTTAATAATGTTGTAATTTTGCTATCAGTATTCCACATCATAACATCATATAAAGCATGAATAATTTTACTGAATCTGCAACTTACAGAAGAAGACTACATCTCCCAGAGAGCAACACGGTGGGTCACGGGACCTGGACTCTATATTAACTCTGTCGCAGAACAGACTGACGTCTTTCGAGTTCTGGCGTTCAGGGCAGTGTGTGGGAGCCTTCAGCCGTTCGCCCAGATTCACAGTAGGCCTCTCGGTTACGGGACTCATTCTCTCTCCTATTTTGCTTGATTCATTAGCTCAATTTTCAATTATATTGTATTCTATTGTGTTATCCTGTATTTCGATATAGTATTTAGTAAATAAGTGTGCCTCCTTACATCGTTGCCGCTGTTTTCTTTTCTTAATTAACTTTTTCTTTTCGGCTGAGGGCCCTTCAGGGGCCCACGGCCCTTGTCACGGACGCAGGTGGATTTTTCGTTCAAACCGTGAGAGATTTGGTAGCAGAGGATGGTTCCACTGTTGCAGCCACCCCCATAAGGCATTTGCCACCATCCATGAATCAGTATAAAGATGAAGCATTGGCCACCTCTCCCGTTCAGCCACATCTAAAGCCAGCTGAACAGCCTTTACCTCTGCAAATTGACTTGATTCTCCTTTACCTTCAGTGGCCTCTGCAACTTGTCGTGTGGGGCTCCATACAGCAGCTTTCCATCTGCGATGCTTCCCTACAATACGACATGATCCGTCTGTGAATAGGGCAAATTACTTTTCGTTTTCTGGTAGCTCATTGTATGGTGGTGCCTCTTTAGCACGTGATACCTCTTCTGTAGGTGGTGTTTCAATTTTTTTACTCTCAGGCCAGTCCATGATCACTTCTAGAATTCCAGGACGGCTGAGTTTTCCCATTCCAGCTCGTTGAGTAATTAATGAAATCCACTTACTCCAAGTGGCATCAGTAGCATGATGGGTGGAGGGAACCTGTCCTTTAAACATCCAATTTATTACTGGCAAGCGAGGTGCTAGAAGAAGCTGAACCTCTGTCCCAACTACTTCAGAAGCAGCCCGAACCCCCTCATACACGGCTAAGATCTCCTTCTTAGTCGGAGTGTAGCGCTCCTCAGACCCTTTATATGCTTGACTCCAAAATCCTAGGGGTCGGCCTCGGATCCTCACATCCTGCCCCGTCCGTACTGGCCCCAAGGCCACGGCACGGGCTATTTCTTGTTTTCTCTGCTCAAAAGCCTGCTGCTGCTCAGGACCCCATGAGAAATTATTCTTCTTCTGTGTTACCTGATAGAGGGGGCTCACTATGTGGCTGTAGTTTGGGACATGCATTCTCCAAAAGCCCACTACTCCCAGAAAAGATTGGGTCTCTGTCTTGTCGGTGGGCGGAGACATAGCAGTGATTTTGTCAATCACATCTGCTGGGATGTGACGACGTCCATCTTGCCATTTTATACCTAAGAACTGGATTTCCTGGGCAGGCCCCTTCACCTTGCTGCGCTTAATGGCAAAACCAGCTTTCAAAAGAATTTGGATTATCTGTTTCCCTTTCTTGAAAACCTCTGCTGCTGTATGGCCCCACACTACAATATCATCAATATACTGCAAGTGCTCAGGAGCATCACCCTGTTCCAAAACAGCTTGGATCAATCCATGGCAAATTGTTGAGCTGTGCTTCCACCCCTGAGGTAAACGGTTCCAGGTGTACTGAATACCTCTCCAGGTAAAAGCAAACTGTGGCCTACATTTTGCAGCCAATGGGATGGAAAAGAAGGCATTAGCAATGTCAATGGTGGCATACCACCTAGCTTCTTTTGACTCCAGTTCATACTGGAGTTCTAGCATGTCTGGTACAGCAGCACTTAATGGAGGTGTGACTTCATTCAGGCCACGGTAATCCACCGTCAGCCTCCATTCCCCACTGGTTTTACACACTGGCCATATGGGGCTGTTAAAAGGCGAGTGAGTTTTGCTAATCACTCCCTGATTCTCTAATTGGCGAATTAGCTTGTGAATGGGGAGCAATGAGTCCCTATTGGTGCGGTACTGCCGTCTGTGAACCACTCTGGTGACAATTGGTACCTCTTGGTCTTTTACCTGGTGCAACCTCCCAGCACCCGCTGGGAGACCCGGCGCTCGCTGCGTTGCTTCCGTCCTCCGTTCAGGGGGTTCCGTGCGCCGGCGCCGGCGCGTGGAAAAGGGGGTGTGGGGCTGGTCGCGCGCGGGCGCGTGCCAGGCCCCCTTTCGCCCGGTTTTTCCCCATCCATCCATCCATCCATGCATCCACCTTCCCGCTTCGTGGCGGCGCGGGGTAGACCTGGGCGACCATCCACCCGCTCGATCGGCGGGTGCAGTTTCCCGTCCGTGCCGCGGGTAGACGTGTCGGCCTTAGCGGGGTTGACCTGTCGGCCGGTGCCGAATCCCGTCCGTGCCGCGGGTAGACGTGTCGGCCGTAGCCGCGCGTCTCGCAGCTGTGTCAAGCGGTAAGGGTACGACGAACGGCCAGCCGACCCGACCCAACCCGACCCGACCCGACCGCTTCCGCCCTTGACCCACTCCCATCTTTTTATTACTTTTATTTTATTTTATTTTATTTTACCGCAACATTTTACGATCTATCTGTACTTTTTCACACCTTCTTCTCTTCTACTTTTCTTTGACTTCTGCCTTCCCTTCCCTTCCCTTCCCTTCCCTTCCCTTCCCTTCCCTTCCCTTCCCTTCCCTTCCCTTCCCTTCCCTTCCCTTCCCTTCCCTTCCCTTCCCTACCCTTCCCTTCTCTTCTCTTCTCTTCTCTTTCACCTCGTCGCCTGCACGTGAGTAGGCCCGGCCCGGCCTGGACCGGCACGGCCTCTGTCACGAAGAAGGGGGTCGCTTGCGTGGCCGGGGGTCCACGGCGGGGTTGCGGGTATGCGGGTAGACCTGGCTGCCGGCGCCTGATCTTCCCGGCCCCGCGTCCGTCTTCCACCTTCCCCCACCCCCAGTCCACACCGCACGAGCGGGAACCCGACCCGTACCTGACGGCGGCCTGCCTCCGCCTGCCCCCACCCCGGCCCTCGCCCACAACCCGCCCTCTCCCGGACGCATCTCGCCCGACCGGCCCGCGACCGTGTTTTTTTATTTGTTTGTTTGTCTTTGTTTTTGTTTTTTTTTTTTTTGTTTGGTCGGTCGGTCACTCGCTCGGTTATTTGTTTGGACCCGATTGGCCCGTTTGGTTTTTTTCTTTTCTTTCCTTTTTCCGCCGGGGTGCTCCTGACGGCTCGGCCCAATGGCGGCTCGACTCGGCGACCGGAGCCCACCAAAACGCCTCGCCACCCCCGAGCCCCACCGCCACCACCGCCACCACCTCCTCCTCCCGCCGAAAATCCCACGTACCGTTCCACCTCATCTGCCGGCTGGGAGAGAGGCTAGGCGTGAACCCCGCGGGGGACGCGGCCGCCTCCCGCCGGCCCACCTCTCGCCGCTGCCGTCTTCCCGCCGCTCTTTCGCCATCCCTCGCCACGCGGCCTGCCCGCAGTCCGGATATCCGGCCCGAACGGACCTTGGTGGGCGGGGCCCGCGCACGCGCCCACGCTCTTCCTGCAGAGCCGGGGAGGCGGGGAGGGCGGGGCGGCTTTTTCAAAATCTAAAAAAGGGGAAAGTAAAGAAGAACCCACGAGAAAAACAAACAAACAAACAAACAAACGGAAAATAATAAAACCGAGAGGGCGCGTGGGGGCACGGACAAACAATCGAACGGACCAATGTACGAACGAACAGACGAACAAACAAACACGCAGACAAAGGGCAAAACCGCGGTGGCGGTGGCGGGACGGCCAGCTTCAAGCAAGTCCGAACTGAGAAGCCCGGGTGCGCCACGACCCGGCGAACAGCGGCCGGCTCATATGTGCACCCTGGTCGTTCCGCGGCTGCGGCCGAGTGGCGTCTCCGTGGCGCCTCCGGTGCTCCGGCACGGTCAACACGGCTCGACCCCTGGCCATCGCGGCTCGAGTGCGCCGGCACGGTCCAGCCTCTCCCGGCGGGCTCCGCTCGGCTCGGACGTTCCGCGGAAGTGGCCAAGTGTCGCTCTCGTGGCGGCTCCTCTGCGCTGGCACTGTCTACCCGGCTCCGAGCGTCTCCGGAGGGTGGGGGAAGGGGGGGGGGCACAGCGTCGGCGGCTAGGCGTCGCTTCCCATGCGTCTCGACTAGGTCGGCACGGTCTACCCGGCTCCGAGCGGGCCGTGGTGCTCGGCGGCGGCTGCTAGAGGTCGCTGCCTATGCGGCTCACCTAGGTCGGCACGGTCTACCCGGCTCCGAGCGGGCCGTGGTGCTTGGCGGCGGATGCTAGAGGTCGCTGCCCATGCAGCTCGACTAGGTCGGCACGGTCTACCCGGCTCCGAGCGGGCCGTGGTGCTCGGCGGCGGCTGCTAGAGGTCGCTGCCTATGCGTCTCGACTAGGTCGGCACGGTCTACTTGGCTCTGAGCGGGCCGTGGTGCTCGGCGGCGGCTGCTAGAGGTCGCTGCCTATGCGTCTCGACTAGGTCGGCACGGTCTACCCTGCTCTATGCGTGCGCGAGGGCTCGGCGGCGGTCGCTAGGTGTTGCTCCACGTCTGCCAGCCCGTCCGTCAGCGACCTCTAGCGTCCGCGGTGGAGCAGGGTAGACCGTGCCGACATGAGCCGGCCGCCGCTCAGCGACCCCTGGCCGTGGCCGCATGATCTTCGGTCCGCTCGGAGCTGGGTAGACCGTGCCGACCAACTCGAGCCGGACGTGCAGCGACCGCTGGCCAGCGCGGAGGCTCGTGTGCGCCGGCACAGTCCAGCCTCTCCCAGCGGGCTCCGTTCGGTTCGGACGTTCCTCGATGGTGTCCGGGGGGTCTCAGCCGCGGCGGCTCGAGTGCGCCGGCACTGCACAGCCCCTCCCTGCGGGCTCCGCTCGGCACGGACTTTCCTCGTCGGTGTCCGGCGATCTGAGCCGCGGCGGCTCGAGTGCGCCGGCATGGTCCAACCGCTCCCGGCGGGTTCCGCTCGGCTCGGACGCTCCTGGGCGGAGTCGGGCGATCTGAGCCGCGGCGGCTCGAGTGCGCCGGCACGGTGCAACCGCTCTCGGCGGGCTCGGCTCGGCTCGGACGTTACGCAGCGGCGTCTGGGGGGTCTCAGCCGCGGAGGCTCGGGTGCGCCGGCACGGTCCAGTCTCTCCCGGCGGGCTCCGCTCGGCTCGGACGATCCTCGGCGGCGTCCGGCGATCTGAGCCGCGGCAGCTCGAGTGCGCCGGCACGGTCTAGTCTCTCCCGGCGGGCTCCGCTCGGCTTCGACGTTCCTCGGCGGCGTCCGGCAATCTGAGCCGCGGCGGCTCGAGTGCGCCGGCACGGTCCAACCGCTCCCGGCGGGTTCTGCTCGGCTCGGACGCTCCTCGGCGGAGTCGGGCGATCTGAGCCACGGCGGCACGGTCCAGCCTCTCCAGGCGGACTCAGCTCGGCTCGGACGTTCCGCGGAAGTGGCCAAGTGCCGCTCTTGTGGGGGGGGGGGAAGAGGGGGGTGGTGGTGAGGAGTAAGGGGGGGGGGGGACACGGCGTCGGCGGCTAGGCGTCGCTGCCCATGCAGCTCGACTAGGTCGGCACGGTCTACCCGGCTCCGAGCGGGCCGTGGTGCTCGGCGGCGGCTGCTAGAGGTCGCTGCCTATGTGGCTCAACTAGGTCGGCACGGTCTACCCGGCTCCGAGCGTGCCGTGGTGCTCGGCGGCGGTTGCTAGAGGTCGCTGCCTATGCGGCTCGACTAGGTCGGCACGGTCTACCGGGCTCAGGGCGTGCCGTGGTGCTCGGCGGCGTCTGCTAGAGGTCGCTTCCTATGCGGCTCGACTAGGTCGGCACGGTCTACCCGGCTCCGAGCGGGCCGTGGTGCACGGCGGCGGCTGCTAGAGGTCGCTGCCCATGCGGCTCGACTAGGTCGGCACGGTCTACCCTGCTCCGTGCGTGCGCGAGGGCTCGGCGGCGGTCACTAGGTGTCGCTGCACGTCTGCCAGCCCGTCCGTCAGCGACCTCTAGCGTCCGCGGCGGAGCAGGGTAGACCGTGCCGATGTGAGCCGGCCGCCGCTCAGCGACCCCTGGCCGCCGCCGCATGAGCTTCGGTCCGCTCGGAGCCGGGTAGACCATGCCGAACAACTCGAGCCGGACGTGCAGCGACCGCTGGCCAGCGCGGAGGCTCGTGTGCGCCGGCACGGTCCAGCCCCTCCCTGCGGGCTCCGCTCGGCACAGCTGAGCCGCGGCGGCTCGAGTGCGCCGGCACGGTCCAACCGCTCTTGGCGGGTTCCGCTCGGCTCGGACGCTCCTGGGCGGAGTCGGGCGATCTGAGCCGCGGCAGCTCGAGTGCACCGGCACGGTCCAACCGCTCTCGGCGGGCTAGTCTTTGCTCGGACGTTCCGCGGTGGTGTCCGGTGGGTCTCAGCCGCGGAGGCTCGGGTGCGCCGGCACGGTCCAGCCTCTCCCGGCAAGCTCCGCTCGGCTCGGACGTTCCTCGGCGGCGTCCGGCGATCTGAGCCGCGTCGGCTCGATTGCGCCGGCACGGTCCAACCGCTCCCGGCGGGTTCCGCTCGGCTCGGACGCTACTCGGCGGAGTCGGGCGATCTGAGCCGCGGCGTCACGGTCCAGCCTCTCCAGGCGGACTCAGCTCGGCTCGGACGTTCCGCGGAAGTGGCCAAGTGCCGCTCTTGTGGGGGGGGGGGAACAGGGGAGTGGTGAAGGGGGGAGTAAGGAGTGTGGGGGGGGGGGGCACGGCGTCAGCGGCTAGGCGTCGCTGCCCATGCGGCTCGACTAGGTCGGCACGGTCTACCCGGCTCCGAGTGGGCCGTGGTGCTCGGCGGCGGCTGCTAGAGGTCGCTGCCTATGCAGCTCAACTAGGTCGGCACGGTCTACCCTGCTCCGAGCGGGCCGTGGTGCTCGGCGGCGGCTGCTAGAGGTCGCTGCCTATGCGGCTCGACTAGGTCGGCACGGTCTACCCGGCTCAGGGCGTGCCGTGGTGCTCGGCGGCGTCTGCTAGAGGTCGCTGCCTATGCGGCTCGACTAGGTCGGCACAGTCTACCCGGCTCTGAGCGGGCCGTGGTGCACGGCGGCGGCTGCTAGAGGTAGCTGCCCATGCGGCTCGACTAGGTCGGCACGGTCTACCCTGCTCCGTGCGTGCGCGAGGGCTCGGCGGCGGTCACTAGGTGTCGCTGCACGTCTGCCAGCCCGTCCGTCAGCGACCTCTAGCGTCCGTGGCGGAGCATGGTAGACCGTGCCGACGTGAGCCGGCCGCCGCTCAGCGACCCCTGGCCGCCGCCGCATGAGCTTCGGTCCGCACGGAGCCGTGTAGACCGTGCCGACCAACTCGAGCCAGACGTGCAGCGACCGCTGGCCAGCGCGGAGGCTCGTGTGCGCCGGCACGGTCCAGCCTCTCCCGGCGGGCTCCGTTCCGTTCGGACGTTCCTCGGTGGTGTCCGGGGGGTCTGAGCCGCGGCGGCTCGAGTGCGCCGGCACTGCACAGCCCCTCCCTGCGGGCTCCGCTCGGCACAGACTTTCCTCGTCGGCGTCCGGCGATCTGAGCCGCGGCAGCTCGAGTGCGCCGGCACGGTCCAACCGCTCCCGGCGGGTTCCGCTCGGCTCGGACGCTCCTCGGCGGAGTCGGGCGATCTGAGCCGCGGCGGCACGGTCCAGCCTCTCCATGCGGACTCAGCTCGGCTCGGACGTTCCGCGGAAGTGGCCAAGTGCCGCTCTTGTGGGAAGGGGTGGAAGAGGGGGGGGGTGGAAGGGGGAATAAAGGGGGGGGGGGGGCTCGGCGTCGGCGGCTAGGCGTCGCTGCCCATGCGGCTCGACTAGGTCGGCACGGTCTACCCAGCTCCGAGCGGGCCGTGGTGCTCGGCGGCGGCTGCAAGAGGTCGCTGCCTATGCGTCTCGACTAGGTCAGCACGGTCTACCCGGCTCCGAGCGGGCCGTGGTGCTCGGCGGCGGCTGCTAGAGGTCGCTGCCTATGCGGCTCGACTAGGTCGGCACGGTCTACCCGGCTCCGAGCGGGCCGTGGTGCTCGGCGGCGGCTGCTAGAGGTCGCTGCCTATGTGGCTCGACTAGGTCGGCACGGTCTACCCGGCTCAGGGCGTGCCGTGATGCTCGGCGGCGGCTGCTAGAGGTCGCTGCCTATGCGTCACGACTAGGTCGGCACGGTCTACCCGGCTCTGAGCGGGCCGTGGTGCTCGGCGGCGGCTGCTAGAGGTCGCTGCCTATGCGGCTCGACTAGGTCGGCACGGCCTACACGGCTCTAAGCGGGCCGTGGTGCTCGGCGGCGGCTGCTAGACGTCGCTGCCTATGCGGCTCGACTAGGTCGGCACGGCATACCCGGCTCAGGGCGGGCCGTGGTGCTCGGCGGCGTCGGCTAGAGGTCGCTGCCTATGTGTCTCGACTAGGTCGGCACGGTCTACCCTGCTCCGTGCGTGCGCGAGGGCTCGGCGGCGGTCGCTAGGTGTCGCTTCACGTTTGCCAGCCCGTCTGTCAGCGACCTCTAGCGTCCGCGGCGGAGCAGGGAGGACCGTGCCAACGTGAGCCGGCCGCCGCTCAGCGACCCCTGGCCGCGGCCACATGAGCTTCGGTCCGCTCGGAGCCTGGTAGACCGTGCCGACCAACTCGAGCCGGACGTGCAGCGACCGCTGGCCAGCGCGGAGGCTCGTGTGCGCCGGCACGGTCCATCCTCTCCCGGCGGGCTCCGTTCGGTTCGGACGTTCCTCGGTGGTGTCCGGGGGGTCTGAGCCGCGGCGGCTCGAGTGCGCCGGCACTGCACAGCCCCTCCCTGCGGGCTCCGCTCGGCACGGACTTTCCTCGTCGGCGTCCAGCGATCTGAGCCGCGGCGGCTCGAGTGCGCTGGCACGGTCAAACCGCTCTTGGCGGGTTCCGCTCAACTCGGATGCTCCTGGGCGGAGTCGGGCGATCTCAGCTGCGGCGGCCCGAGTGCGCCGGCACGGTCCAACCGCTCCTGGCGGGTTCCGCTCGGCTCGGACGCTCCTGGGTGGAGTCGGGCGATCTGAGCCGCGGCGGCACGGTCCAGCCTCTCCAGGCGGACTCAGCTCGGCTCGGACGTTCCGCGGAAGTGGCCAAGTGCCGCTCTTGTGGGGGGGGGGGAAGAGGGGGGGGGTGAAGGGGAGAGTAAGGGGAGGGAGGGGGGGGGCACGGCGTCGGCGGCTAGGCATCGCTGCCCATGCAGCTCGACTAGGTCGGCACGGTCTACCCGGCTCCGAGCGGGCCGTGGTGCTCGGCGGCGGCTGCTAGAGGTCGCTGCCTATGCGGCTCGACTAGGTCGGCACGGTCTACCCGGCTCCGAGCGGGCCGTGGTGCTCGGCGGCGGCTGCTAGAGGTCGCTGCCTATGCGGCTCGACTAGGTCGGCACGGTCTTCCCGGCTCCGAGCGGGCCGTGGTGCTCGGCGGCGGCGACTAGGGGTCGCTGCCCGTGCGGCTTGCGTGTAGCTGCCAGGTCTACCCGCTTTCGGCTAGGCTTTTCCGCCCTGTGAGATGGGGGGGCGCTAAAGCTCCGGAGCTTGCTGGGGGGTCGCTGTAGTTTCTTACCTACCGCTACGTCGACGTAGAGCGCCGCTTACCCTCGGCGCCGCTGCCGGTAGTCGGCGCCGTTCTTTTCCGAAGCAGTTTTTTCTTACGCCTTCCCTTTTCGTCTGCAGGAGCGAGCGCGTGCTCGTCTCCAGAGGCGGCAACGAGCGGGCGCAGGCGAGCGCGGTTGAGCGCCGGGCTGTGGAGTTTTTTGGTTGCGGCTTCCCGCCGCTCTTTCGCCATCCCTCGCCACGCGGCCTGCCCGCAGTCCGGATTTCCGGCTCGAACGGACCCCGCTCAAGTGCGCCGGCACTATCCAACCGCTCCCGGCGGGCACCGCTCGGCTCGGACGTTCCTCGGAATCAGCCAAATGTCGCTCCCGTGGCGTCTCCGCAGGCAAAAACGCATAGCCGGCGCCGCAAAGCTCGCGAGCCGCACCGAGCCGGGGAAACCGTGCCGTGGAGCAGCTGTGGGGCACATGTGGGTCAGACCTATGGGGCAGAAGCTGCAGAGGGGATGATGTAGGTCAGATCTATGGGGCAAGAGTTGCTGTGGGGCAGATGAGGGACATATCTATGGTGCAAAATATGCTGTTGGACTGATGTGGGTCAGATCTATGAGTTTGGAGCTGCTGTGGGGCACATGTGGGTCAGATCTATGGGCCAGGAGCTGCTGCGGGGCTAATTTGGGTCAGATCTATGGGTCAGCAACTACTGTGGGGAACATGTGGGTCAGAGCTATGGGGCAGGAGCTGCTGTGGGGCAGAAGTGTGTAAGATCTATGGGGTAGGAGATGGTGTTTGGCAGATGTGGGTCAGATCTATGGTGTAGGAGCTGCTGTGGGGCTCATGTGGGTCAGATCTATGGGGCAGGAGCTGCTGTGGTTAAGATCTATTTGGCAGGATCTGCTGTGGGGCAGATTTGGGTCAGATCTATGGGGCAGGAGCTGCAGTGGAGATGATGTACGTCAGATCTATGGGGCAGGAGCTGCTGTGGGGCTGCTGTGGGTTAGATCTATGGGGCAGGAGCTGTTGTGGGTCATATCGATTGGGCACCAGCTGCTTTACATATGATGTGTGTCAGATCTATGGGGCAGGAGCTGCAGTGGGGCTGATGGGGGTCAGATCTATGAAGCAGGAGCTACTGTGGGGCTGATGTGGGTCAAATCAATGGGGCAGAGATGCTCTTGGGAACATGTGGGTCAGATCTATGGGGCAGGAGCTGCTGTGGGGCTGATGTGGGTCAGATCTATAGGGCAGGAGCTGCTGTGCGAAAGATGTGGGTCAGATCTATGGGGCAGGAGCTGCTGTGGGGCTGATGTGGGTCAGATCTATGGGGCAGGAGCTGCTGTGAGGCTGATGGGTGTTAGATCTATGGGGAGGAGCTGCTGTGGTGCAGATGTGGGTCAGAGCTATGGGGCAGGAGCTGCTGTAGGGCAGAAGTGGGTAAGATCAATGGGGTAGGAGATGGTGTGTGGCAGATGTGGGTCAGATCTATGGTATAGGAGCTGCTGTGGGGCTGATGTGGGTCAGATCTATGGGGCAGGAGCTGCTGTGGTTAAGATCTATTTGGCAGGATCTGCTGTGGGGCAGATGTGGGTCAGAGCTATGGGGAAGGAGCTGCTGTGGGGCAGAAGTGGGTAAGATCTATGGGGTAGGAGATGGTGTGTGGCAGATGTGGGTCAGATCTATGGTGTAGGAGCTGCTGTGGGTCTGATGTGGGTCAGATCTATGGGGCAGGAGCTGCTGTGCGACAGATGTGGGTCAGATCTATGGGGCAGGAGCTGCTGTGGGTCAGATCTATGGGGCAGGAACAGAAGTGGGCCTGATGTCGGTCAGATTTATGGAGCAGGAGCTGCTGTGTTGCAGATGTGGGTCAGATCTATGGTGCAGAAGCTGCTGTGGGGCAGATGTAGGGCATATCTATGGTGTAGGAGCTGCTGTGAGGCTGATGGGTGTCAGATCTATGGGGCAGGAGCTGCAGTGGGGCTTATGGGGGTCAGATCTATGGGGCAGGAACTACTATGGGGCTGATGTGGGTCAAATCTATGGGTCATCAGCTGCTGTGGGTCTGATGTGGGTCAGATCTATGGGGCAGGAGCTGCTGTGGGGCTGATGTGGGTCAGATCTATGGGGCAGGAGATGCTGTGGGTCAGATCTATGGGGCAGGAGCTGCTGTAAGGAACATGTGGGTCAGGTCTATGGGGCAGGAGCTGCTGTGGGGCTGATGTGGGTCAGATCTATGGGGCAGGAGATGCTGTGGGTCAGATCTATGGGGCAGGAGCTGCTGTGGGGAACATGTGGGTCAGGTCTATGGGGCAGGAGCTGCTGTGGGACAGATGTGGGTCAGATCCATGGGTCAGCAGCTGCTGTGGGTCTGATGTGTGTCAGATCTATGGGGCAGGAGCTGTTGTGGGGCTGATGGGGGTCAGATCTATGGGGCAGGAGCTACTGTGGGGCTGATGTTGGTTTGATCTATGGGGCAGGAGCTGCTGCGGTGCTGATTTGGGTCAGATCTATAGGGCAGGAGCTGCTGTGGGGCTGAAGTGGGTTAGATCTATGGGGCAGGAGCTGTTGCGGGGCTGATGGGGGTCAGATCTATGGGGCAAGAGCTACTGTGGGGCTGATGTGGGTCAAATCAATGGGGCAGAGCTGCTCTTGGGAACATGTGGGTCAGATCTATGGGGCAGGAGCAGCTGTGGGGCTGATGTGGGTCAGATCTATAGGGCAGGAGCTGCTGTGGGGCTGATGAGGGTCAGATCTATGGGGCAGGAGCTGCTGTGGGGCTGATGTGGGTAAAATCTATGGGGCAGCAGCTGTTGTGGGGCTGATGGGGGTCAGATCTATGGGGCATGAGCTACTGTGTGGCTGATGTGGGTCAGATCTATGGGGCAGGAGCTACTGTGGGGCTGATGTTGGTCTGATCTATGGGGCAGGAGCTGCTGTGCGACAGATGTGGGTCAGATCTATGGGGCAGGTGCTGCTGTGCGACATATGTGGGTCAGATCTATGGGGCAGGAGCTGCTTTGAGGCTGATGGGTGTTAGATCTATGGGGAGGAGCTGCTGTGGTGCATATGTGTGTCAGAGCTATGGGGCAGGTGCTGCTGTGTGGCAGATGTGGGTCAGATCTATGGTGTAGGAGCTACTGTGGGGCTGATGTGGGTCAGATCTATGGGGCAGGAGCTGCTGTGGTTAAGATCTATTTGGCAGGATCTGCTGTGGGGCAGATTTGGGTCAGATCTATGGGGCAGGAGCTGCAGTGGAGATGATGTACGTCAGATCTATGGGGCAGGAGCTGCTGTGGGGCTGCTGTGGGTCAGATCTGTGGGGCAGGTGCTGCTGTGCGTCATATGTGGGTCAGATCTATGGGGCAGGATCAGCTGTGGGGCTGATGTGGGAAAGATCTATGGGGCAGGAGCTGCTGTGCGACAGATGTGGGTCAGATCTATGGGGCAGGTGCTGCTGTGCGACATATGTGGGTCAGATCTATGGGGCAGGATCTGCTGTGGGGCTGATGTGGGAAAGATCTATGGGGCAGGAGATGCTTTGGGGCAGATGTGGGTCAGATCTATGGGGCAGGAGTTGCTGTGGGGCTGATGTGGGTCAGATCCTTGGGGCTGAAGCTGCTGTGGGTCATATCTATTGGGCAGTAGCTGCTTTACATATGATGTGTGTCAGATCTATGGGGCAGGAGCTGTTGTGGGGCTGATGTGGGTTAGATCTATGGGGCAGGAGCTGTTGTGGGGCTGACGGGGGTCAGATCTATGGGCAGGAGCTGCTGTGGGGCTGATGGGGGTCAGATCTATGTGGCAGGAGCTACTGTGGGGCTGATGTTGGTCTGTTCTATGGGGCAGGAGCTGCTGTGCGACAGATGTGGGTCAGATCTATGGGGCAGGTGCTGCTGTGCGACATATGTGGGTCAGATCTATGGGGCAGGATCTGCTGTGGGGCTGATGTGGGAAAGATCTATGGGGCAGGAGATGCTTTGGGGCAGATGTGGGTCAGATCTATGGGGCAGGAGCTGTTGTGGGGCTGATGTGGGTCAGATCTATGGGGCAGGAGATGGTGTGTGGCAAATGTGGGTCAGATCTATGGTGTAGGAGCTGCTGTGGGGCTGATGTGGGTCAGATTTATGGGGCAGGAGCTGCTGTGGTTAAGATCTATTTGGCAGGATCTGTTGTGGGGCAGATTTGGGTCAGATCTATGGGGCAGGAGCTGCAGTGGAGATGATGTACGTCAGATCTATGGGGCAGGAGCTGCTGTGGGGCTGATGTTGGTCAGATCTATAGGGCAGGAGCTGCTGTGCGACAGATGTGGGTCAGATCTATGGGGCAGGAGCTGCTTTACATATGATGTGTGTCAGATCTATGGGGCAGGAGCTGCTGTGGGGCTGATGTGGGTTAGATCTATGGGGCAGGAGCTGTTGTGGGGCTGATAGGGGTTAGATCTAGGCGGCAGGAGCTACTGTGGGGCTGATGTTGGTCTGATCTATGGGGCAGGAGCTGCTGCGGGGCTGATTTGGGTCAGATCTATGGGGCAGGAGCTGCTGTGGGGCTGATGTGGGTTAGATCTATGGGGCAGGAGCTGTTGTGGGGCTGATGTGGGTCAGATCTATGGGGCAGGAGCTACTGTGGGGCTGATGTGGGTCAAATCAATGGGGCAGAGCTGATCTTGGGAACATGTGGGTCAGATCTAATGGGCAGGAGCTGCTGTGGGGCTGATGTGGGTCAGATCTATAGGGCAGGAGCTGCTGTGCGACAGATGTGGGTCTGATCTATGGGGCAGGAGCTGTTGTGGGGCTGATGTGGGTCAGATCTATGGGGCAGGAGATGCTTTGGGGCAGATGTGGGTCAGATCTATGGGGCAGGAGTTGCTGTGGGGCTGATGTGGGTCAGATCCTTGGGGCTGAAGCTGCTGTGGGTCATATCTATTGGGCAGCAGCTGCTTTACATATGATATGTGTCAGATCTATGGGGCAGGAGCTGCTGCGGGGCTGATGGGTGTCAGATCTATGGGGCAGGAGCTACTGTGGGGCTGATGTTGGTCTGATCTATGGGGCTGGAGCTGCTGCGGGGCTGATTTGGGTCAGATCTGTGGGGCAGGAGCTGCTGTGGGGCTGATGTGGGTTAGATCTATGGGGCAGGAGCTCTTGTGGGGCTGATGGGGGTCAGATCTATGGGGCAGGAACTACTGTGGGGCTGATGGGGGTCAGATCTGTGGGGTAGGAGCTTTTGTGGGGCTGATGTTGGTCTGAACTATGGGGCAGGAGCTGCTGTGAGACAGATGTGGGTCAGATCTATGGGGCAGGAGTTGCTGTGGGGCTGATGTGGGTCAGATCCTTGGGGCTGAAGCTGCTGTGGGTCATATCTATTGGGCAGCAGCTGCTTTACATATCATGTGTGTCAGATCTATGGGGCAGGAGCTGCTGTGGGGCTGATGTGGGTTAGATCTATGGGGCAGGAGCTGTTGTGGGGCTGATGGAGGTCAGATCTATGGGGCAGGAGCTACTGTGGGGCTGATGGGGGTCAGATCTATGGGGCAGCAGCTGTTGTGGGGCTGATGGGGGTCAGATCTATGGGGCAGCAGCTTCTGTGGGGCTGATGTGGGTCATATCTATGGGGCAGGAGCTACTGTGGGGCTGATGTTGGTCTGATCTATGGGGCAGGAGCTGCTGTGCGACAGATGTGGGTCAGATCTATGGGGCAGGTGCTGCTGTGCGACATATGTGGGACAGATCTATGGGGCAGGATCTGCTGTGGGGCTGATGTTGGTCTGATCTATGGGGCAGGAGCTGCTGTGGGGCAGATTTAGGTCAGATCTATGGGGCAGGAGCTGCAGTGGAGATGATGTACGTCAGATCTATGGGGCAGGAGCTGCTGTGGGGCTGCTGTGGGTTAGATCTATGGGGCAGGAGCTGTTGTGGGTCATATCTATTGGGCAGCAGCTGCTTTACATATGATGTGTGTCAGATCTATGGGGCCGGAGCTGCTGTGGGGCTGATGTGGGTTAGATCTATAGGCCAGGAGCTGCTGTGCGACAGATGTGGGTCAGATCTATGGGGCAGAGCTGCTCTTGGGAACATGTGGGTCATATCTATGGGTCAGGAGCTGCTGTGGGGCTGATGTGGGTCAGATATATAGGGCAGGAGCTGCTGTGCGACAGATGTGGGTCAGATCTATGGGGCAGGAGCTGCTGTGGGGCTGATGTGGGTCAGATCCTTGGAACTGAAGCTGCTGTGGGTCATATCTATTGGGCAGCAGCTGCTTTACATATGATGTGTGTCAGATCTATGGGGCAGGAGCTGCTGTGGGGCTGATGTGGGTTAGATCTATGGGGCAGGAGCTGTTGTGGGGCTGATGGGGGTCAGATCTATGGGGCAGGAGCTGCTGTGGGGCTGATGTGGGTTAGATCTATGGGGCAGGAGCTGTTGTGGGGCTGATGGGGGTCAGATCTATGGGGCAGGAGCTACTGTGGGGCTGATGTTGGTCTGATCTATGGGGCAGGAGCTGCTGTGCGACAGATGTGGGTCAGATCTATGGGGCAGGTGCTGCTGTGCGACATATGTGGGTCAGATCTATGGGGCAGGATCTGCTGTGGGGCTGATGTGGGAAAGATCTATGGGGCAGGAGATGCTTTGGGGCAGATGTGGGTCAGATCTATGGGGCAGGAGCTGCTGTGGGGCTGATGTGGGTCAGATCCTTTGGGCTGAAGCTGCTGTGGGTCATATCTATTGGGCAGCAGCTGCTTTACATATGATGTGTGTCAGATCTATGGGGCAGGAGCTGCTGTGGGGCTGATGTGGGTTAGATCTATGGGGCAGGAGCTGTTGTGGGGCTGATGGGGGTCAGATCTATGGGGCAGGAGCTACTGTGGGGCTGATGGGGGTCAGATCTATGGGGCAGGAGCTGCTGCGGGGCTGATGTGGGTTAGATCTATGGGGCAGGAGCTGTTGTGGGGCTGATGGGGGTCAGATCTATGGGGCAGGAGCGACTGTGGGTCAGATCTGTGGGTCAAATCAATGGGGCAGAGCTGCTCTTGGGAACATGTGGGTCAGATCTATGGGGCAGGAGCTGCTGTGGGGCTGATGTGGGTCAGATCTATAGGGCAGGAGCTGCTGTGCGACAGATGTGGGTCAGATCTATGGGGCAGGAGCTGCTGTGGGGCTGATGTGGGACAGATCTATGGGGCAGGAGTTGCTGTGGGGCTGATGTGGGTCAGATCCTTGGGGCTGAAGCTGCTGTGGGTCATATCTATTGGGCAGCAGCTGCTTTACATATGATGTGTGTCAGATCTATGGGGCCGGAGCTGCTGTGGGGCTGATGTGGGTTAGATCTATAGGGCAGGAGCTGCTGTGCGACAGATGTGGGTCAGATCTATGGGGCAGAGCTGCTCTTGGGAACATGTGGGTCAGATCTATGGGGCAGGAGCTGCTGTGGGGCTGATGTGGGTCAGATCTATAGGGCAGGAGCTGCTGTGCGACAGATGTGGGTCAGATCTATGGGGCAGGAGCTGCTGTGGGGCTGATGTGGGTCAGATCCTTTGAACTGAAGCTGCTGTGGGTCATATCTATTGGGCAGCAGCTGCTTTACATATGATGTGTGTCAGATCTATGGGGCAGGAGCTGCTGTGGGGCTGATGTGGGTTAGATCTATGGGGCAGGAGCTGTTGTGGGGCTGATGGGGGTCAGATCTATGGGGCAGGAGCTGCTGTGGGGCTGATGTTGGTCTGATCTATGGGGCAGGAGCTGCTGTGCGACAGATGTGGGTCAGATCTATGGGGCAGGTGCTGCTGTGCGACATATGTGGGTCAGATCTATGGGGCAGGATCTGCTGTGGGGCTGATGTGGGAAAGATCTATGGGGCAGGAGATGCTTTGGGGCAGATGTGGGTCAGATCTATGAGGCAGGAGCTGCTGTGGGGCTGATGTGGGTCAGATCCTTTGGGCTGAAGCTGCTGTGGGTCATATCTATTGGGCAGCAGCTGCTTTACATATGATGTGTGTCAGATCTATGGGGCAGGAGCTGCTGTGGGGCTGATGTGGGTTAGATCTATGGGGCAGGAGTTGTTGTGGGGCTGATGTGGGTCAGATCTATGGGGCAGGAGCTACTGTGGGGCTGATGGGGGTCAGATCTATGGGGCAGGAGCTGCTGCGGGGCTGATGTGGGTCAGATCTATGGGGCAGGAGCTGTTGTGGGGCTGATGGGGGTCAGATCTATGGGGCAGGAGCGACTGTGGGTCAGATCTGTGGGTCAAATCAATGGGGCAGAGCTGCTCTTGGGAACATGTGGGTCAGATCTATGGGGCAGGAGCTGCTGTGGGGCTGATGTGGGTCAGATCTATAGGGCAGGAGCTGCTGTGCGACAGATGTGGGTCAGATCTATGGGGCAGGAGCTGCTGTGGGGCTGATGTGGGACAGATCTATGGGGCAGGAGTTGCTGTGGGGCTGATGTGGGTCAGATCCTTGGGGCTGAAGCTGCTGTGGGTCATATCTATTTGGCAGCAGCTGCTTTACATATGATGTGTGTCAGATCTAAGGGGCAGGAGCTGCTGTGGGGCTGATGTGGGTTAGATCTATGGGGCAGGAGCTGGTCTGGGGCTGATGGGGGTCAGATCTATGGGGCAGGAGCTACTGTGGGGCTGATGGTGGTCAGATCTATGGGGCAGGAGCTGCTGTGGGGCTGATGTGGGTAAGATCTATGGGGCAGCAGCTGTTGTGAGGCTGATGGGGGTCAGATCTATGGGGCAGGAGCTACTGTGGGGCTGATGGGGGTCAGATCTATGGGGCAGGAGCTACTGTGGGGATGATGTTGGTCTGATCTATGGGGCAGGAGCTGCTGTGCGACAGATGTGGGTCAGATCTATGGGGCAGGTGCTGCTGTGCGACATATGTGGGTCAGATCTATGGGGCAGGATCTGCTGTGGGGCTGATGTGGGAAAGATCTATGGGACAGGAGAAGCTTTGGGGCAGATGTGGGTCAGATCTATGGGGCAGGAGTTGCTGTGGGGCTGATGTGGATCAGATCCTTGGGGCTGAAGCTGCTATGGGTCATATCTATGGGGCAGCAGCTGCTTTACATATGATGGGTGTCAGATCTATGGGGCAGGAGCTGCTGTGGGGCTGATGTGGGTTAGATATATGGGGCAGGAGCTGTTGTGGGGCTGATGGATGTCAGATCTATGGGGCAGGAGCTATTGTGGGGCTGATGTGCGTTAGATCTATGGGGCAGGAGCTGTTGTGGGGCTGTTGTGGGTCAGATCTACGGGGCAGGAGCTACTGTGTGGCTGATGGGGGTCAGATCTATGGGGCAGGAGCTCCTGTGGGGCTGATGTTGGTCTGATCTATGGGGCAGGATCTGCTGTGCGACAGATGTGGGTCAGATCTATGGGGCAGGATCTGCTGTGGGGCTGATGTGGGAACGATCTATGGGGCAGGAGTTGCTGTGGGCCATATGTCGGTATGATCTATGCGGCAGGAGCTGCTGTGGGGCTGCTGTTGGTTAGATCTATGGGGCAGGAGCTGTTGTGGGTCATATCTATTGAGCGGCAGCTGCTTTACATATGATGTGTGTCAGATCTATGGGGCAGGAGCTGCTGTGGGGCTGATGTGGGTTAGATCTATTGGGCAGGAGCTGTTGTGGGGCTGATGGGGGTCAGATCTATGGGGCAGGAGCTGCTGTGGAGCTTATGGGGGTCAGATCTATGGGGCAGGAGCTGCTGTGTGGCAGATGTGGGTCAGATCTATGGTGTAGGAGCTGCTGTGGGGCTGATGTGGGTCAGATCTATGGGGCAGGAGCTGCTGTGGGGCAGATTTGGGTCAGATCTATGGGGCAGGAGCTGCAGTGGAGATGATGTACTTCAGATCTATGGGGCAGGAGCTGCTGTGGGGCTGCTGTGGGTCAGATCTATAGGGCAGGAGCTGCTGTGCGACAGATGTGGGTCAGATCTATGGGGCAGAGCTGCTCTTGGGAACATGTGGGTCAGATCTATGGGGCAGGATCTGCTGTGGGGCTGATGTGGGTCAGATCTATGGGGCAGGAGCTGCTGTGGGGCTGATGTGGGTCAGATCTATAGGGCAGGAGCTGCAGTGCGACAGATGTGGGTCACATCTATGGGGCAGGAGCTGCTGTGGGGCTGATGTGGGTCAGATCTATAGGGCAGGAGCTGCTGTGCGACAGATGTGTGTCAGATCTATGGGGCAGGAGCTGTTGTGGGGCTGATGGGGGTCAGATCTATGGGGCAGGAGCTGCTGTGGGGCTGATGTGGGTCAGATCCTTGGGGCTGAAGCTGCTGTGGGTCATATCTATTGGGCAGCAGCTGCTTTACATATGATGTGTGTCAGATCTATGGGGCAGGAGCTGCTGTGAGAATGATGTGGGTTAGATCTATGGGGCAGGAGATGTTGTGGGGCTGATGGAGGTCAGATCTCTGGGGCAGGAGCTGCTGTGGGGCTGATGGGGGTCAGATCTATGGGGCAGGACCTACTGTGAGGCTGATGGGGCTCAGATCTATGGGTCAGGAGCTACTGTGGGGCTGATGTTGGTCTGATCTATGGGGCAGGAGCTGCTGTGCGACAGATGTGGGTCAGATCTATGGGGCAGGTGCTGCTGTGCGACATATGTGGGTCAGATCTATGGGGCAGGATCTGCTGTGGGGCTGATGTGGGAAAGTTCTATGGGGCAGGAGATGCTTTGGGGCAGATGTGGGTCAGATCTATGGTGCAGGAGCTGCTGTGGGGCTGATGTGGGTCATATCTATTGGGCAGCAGCTGCTTTACATATGATGTGTGTCAGATCTATGGGGCAGGAGCTGCTGTGGGGCTGATGTGGGTTAGATCAATGGGGCAGGAGCTGTTGTGGGGCTGATGGGGGTCAGATCTATGGGGCAGGAGCTGCTGTGGGGCTGATGGGGGTCAGATCTATGGGGCAGGAGCTACTGTGGGGCTGATGGGGGTCAGATGCATGGGGCAGGAGCTACTGTGCGACAGATGTGGGTCAGATCTATGGGGCAGGTGCTGCTGTGCGACATATGTGGGTCAGATCTATGGGGCAGGATCTGCTGTGGGGCTGATGTGGGAAAGATCTATGGGGCAGGAGCTGTTGTGGGGCTGATGGGGGTCAGATCTATGGGGCAGGAGCTACTGTGGGGCTGATGTTAATCTGATCTATGGGGCAGTAGCTGCTGCGGGGCTGATTTGGGTCAGATCTATGGGGCAGGAGCTGATGTGGGGCTGATGTGGGTTAGATCTATGGGGCAGGAGCTGTTGTGGGGCTGTTGGGGGTCAGATCTATGGGGCAGGAGATGCTCTGGGGCTGATGGGGGTCAGATCTATGGGGCAGGAGCTACTGTGGGGCTGATGGGGGTCAGATCTATGGGGCAGGAGCTACTGTGGGGCTGATATTGGTCTGATCTATGGGGCAGGAGCTGCTGTGCGACAGATGTGGGTCAGATCTATGGGGCAGGATCTTCTGTGGGGCTGATGTGGGAAAGATCTATGGGGCAGGAGATGCTTTGGGGCAGATGTGGGTCAGATCTATGGGGCAGGAGTTGCTGTGGGGCTGATGTGGGTCAGATCCTTGGGGCTGAAGCTGCTGTGGGTCATATCTATTGGGCAGCAGCTGCTTTACATATGATGTGTGTCAGATCTATGGGGCAGGAGCTGCTGTGGGGCTGATGTGGGTTAGATCTATGGGGCAGGAGCTGTTGTGGGGCTGATGGGGGTCAGATCTATGGGGCAGGAGCTACTGTGGGGCTGATGTTGGTCTGATCTATGGGGCAGGAGCTGCTGCGGGGCTGATTTGGGTCAGATCTATGGGGCAGGAGCTGCTGTGGGGCTGATGTGGGTGAGATCTATGGGGCAGGAGCTGTTGTGGGGCTGATGGGGGTCAGATCTATGGGGCAGGAGCTACTGTGGGGCTGATGTGGGTCAAATCAATGGGGCAGAGCTGCTCTTGGGAACATGTGGGTCAGATCTATGGGGCAGGAGCTACTGTGGGGCTGATGTGGGTAGATATATGGGGCAGGAGCTGCTGTGTGACAGATGTGGGTCAGATCTATGGGGCAGGAGCTGCTGTGGGGCTGATGTGGGTCAGATCCTTGGGGCTGAAGCTGCTGTGGGTCATATCTATTGGGCAGCAGCTGCTTTACATATGATGTTTGTCAGATCTATGGGGCAGGAGCTGCTGTGGGGCTGATGTGGGTTAGATCTATGGGGCAGGAGCTGTTGTGGGGCTGATGGGGGTCAGATCTATGGGGCAGGAGCTACTGTGGGGCTGATGTTGGTCTGATCTATGGGGCAGGAGCTGCTGCGGGGCTGATTTGGGTCAGATCTATGGTGTAGGAGCTGCTGTGGGGCTGATGTGGGTCAGATCTATGGGGCGGGAGCTGCTGTGGTTAAGATCTATTTGGCAGGATCTGCTGTGGGGCAGATTTGGGTCAGATCTATGGGGCAGGAGCTGCTGTGTGGCAAATGTGGGTCAGATCTATGGGGCAGGAGCTGCTGTGGGTCAGATCTATGGGGGAGGAACAGATGTGGGCCTGATGTTGGCCAGATTTATGGAGCAGGAGCTGCTGTGTTGCAGATGTGGGTCAGATCTATGGTGCAGGAGCTGCTGTGGGGCAGATGTAGGGCTTATCTATGGGTCAGGAGCTGCTGTGAGGCTGATGGGTGTTAGATCTATGGGGAGGAGCTGCTGTGGTGCTGATTTGGGTCAGATCTATGGGGCAGGAGCTGCTGTGGGGCAGATTTGGGTCAGATCTATGGGGCAGGAGCTGCAGTGGAGATGATGTACGTCAGATCTATGGGGCAGGAGCTGCTGTGGGGCTGCTGTGGGTTAGATCTATGGGGCAGGAGCTGTTGTGGGTCATATCTATTGGGCAGCAGCTGCTTTACATATGATGTGTGTCAGATCTATGGGGCAGGAGCTGCTGTGGGGCTGATGTGGGTTAGATCTATGGGGCAGGAGCTGTTGTGGGGCTGATGGGGGTCATATCTATGGGGCAGGAGCTGCTGTGGGGCTGATGGGGGTCAGATCTATGGGGCAGGAGCTACTGTGGGGCTGATGGGGGTCAGATCTATGGGGCAGGAGCTACTGTGCGACAGATGTGGGTCAGATCTATGGGGCAGGTGCTGCTGTGCGACATATGTGGGTCAGATCTATGGGGCAGGATCTGCTGTGGGGCTCATGTGGGAAAGATCTATGGGGCAGGAGCTGTTGTGGGGCTGATGGGGGTCAGATCTATGGGGCAGGAGCTACTGTGGGGCTGATGTTAATCTGATCTATGGGGCAGTAGCTGCTGCGGGGCTGATTTGGGTCAGATCTATGGGGCAGGAGCTGATGTGGGGCTGATGTGGGTTAGATCTATGGGGCAGGAGCTGTTGTGGGGCTGATGGGGGTCAGATCTATGGGGCAGGAGATGCTTTGGGGCTGATGGGGGTCAGATCTATGGG
Organism: Coturnix japonica; assembly: GCF_054131305.1. NCBI lineage: Eukaryota > Metazoa > Chordata > Aves > Galliformes > Phasianidae > Coturnix > Coturnix japonica. The sequence goes on along the minus strand of NC_140697.1, from coordinate 926,414 downwards.
GCAGGAGCTACTGTGGGGCTGATGGGGGTCAGATCTATGGGTCAGGAGCTGTTGTGGGGCTGATGTTGGTCTGATCTATGGGGCAGGAGCTGCTGTGCGACAGATGTGGGTCAGATCTATGGGGCAGGATCTGCTGTGGGGCTGATGTGGGAAAGATCTATGGGGCAGGAGATGCTTTGGGGCAGATGTGGGTCAGATCTATGGGGCAGGAGTTGCTTTGGGGCTGATGTGGGTCAGATACTTGGGGCTGAAGCTGCTGTGGGTCATATCTATTGGGCAGCAGCTGCATTACATATGATGTGTGTCAGATCTATGGGGCAGGAGCTGCTGTGGGGCTGATGTGGGTTAGATCTATGGGGCAGGAGCTGTTGTGGGGCTGATGGGGGTCAGATCTATGGGGCAGGAGCTACTGTGGGGCTGATGTTGGTCTGATCTATGGGGCAGGAGCTGCTGCGGGGCTGATTTGGGTCAGATCTATGGGGCAGGAGCTGCTGTGGGGCTGATGTGGGTGAGATCTATGGGGCAGGAGCTGTTGTGGGGCTGATGGGGGTCAGATCTATGGGGCAGGAGCTACTGTGGGGCTGATGTGGGTCAAATCAATGGGGCAGAGCTGCTCTTGGGAACATGTGGGTCAGATCTATGGGGCAGGAGCTACTGTGGGGCTGATGTGGGTAGATATATGGGGCAGGAGCTGTTGTGGGGCTGATGGGGGTCAGATCTATGGGGCAGGAGCTACTGTGGGGCTGATGTTGGTCTGATCTATGGGGCAGGAGCTGCTGTGCGACAGATGTGGGTCAGATCTATGGGGCAGAGCTGCTCTTGGGAACATGTGGGTCAGATCTATGGGGCAGGAGTTGCTGTGGGGATGATGTGGGTCAGATCCTTGGGGCTGAAGCTGCTGTGGGTCATATCTATTGGGCAGCAGCTGCTTTACATATGATGTGTGTCAGATCTATGGGGCAGGAGCTGCTGTGGGGCTGATGTGGGTCAGATCTATAGGGCAGGAGCTGCTGTGCGACAGATGTGGGTCAGATCTATGGGGCAGGATCTGCTGTGGGGCTGATGGGGGTCAGATCTATGGGGCAGGAGCTGCTGTGGGGCTGATGGGGGTTAGATCTATGGGGCAGGAGCTACTGTGGGGCTGATTTGGGTCAGATCTATGGGGCAGGAGCTACTGTGGGGCTGATGTTTGTCTGATCTATGGGGCAGGAGCTGCTGTGCGACAGATGTGGGTCAGATCTATGGGGCAGAGCTGCTCTTGGGAACATGTGGGTCAGATCTATGGGGCAGGAGCTGCTGTGGGGCTGATGTGGGTCAGATCTATGTGGCAGGAGCTGCTGTGCGATAGATGTGGGTCAGATCTATGGGGCAGGAGCTGCTGTGGGGCTGATGTGGGTCAGATCCTTGGGGCTGAAGCTGCTGTGGGTCATATCTATTGGGCAGCAGCTGCTTTACATATGATGTGTGTCAGATCTATGGGGCAGGAGCTGCTGTGGGGCTGATGTGGGTTAGATCTATGGGGCAGGAGCTGTTGTGGGGCTGATGTGGGTCAGATCTATGGGGCAGGAGCTGCTGTGGGGCTGATGGGGGTCAGATCTATGGGGCAGGAGCTACTGTGGGGCTGATGGGGGTCAGATCTATGGGGCAGGAGCTACTGTGGGGCTGATGTTGGTCTGATCTATGGGGCTGAAGCTGCTGTGCGACAGATGTGGGTCGGATCTATGGGGCAGGTCCTGCTGTGCGACATATGTGGGTCAGATCTATGGGGCAGGATCTGCTGTGGGGCTGATGTGGGAAAGATCTATGGGGCAGGAGATGCTTTGGGGCAGATGTGTGTCAGATCTATGGGGCAGGAGCTACTGTGGGGCTGATGTGGGTTAGATCTATGGGGCAGGAGCTGTTGTGGGGCTGATGGGGGTCAGATCTATGGGGCAGGAGCTACTGTGAGGCTGATGTTGGTCTGATCTATGGGGCAGGAGCTGCTGTGGGGCTGATTTGGGTCAGATCTATGGGGCAGGAGCTACTGTGGGGCTGATGTGGGTTAGATCTATGGGGCAGGAGCTGTTGTGGGGCTGATGGGGGTCAGATCTATGGGGCAGGAGCTACTGTGGGGCTGATGTGGGTCAAATCAATGGGGCAGAGCTGCTCTTGGGAACATGTGGGTCAGATCTATGGGGCAGGACCTGCTGTGCGGCTGATGTGGGTTAGATCTATGGGGCAGGAGCTGTTGTGGGGCTGATGTGGGTCAGATCTATGGGGCAGGAGCTGCTGTGGGTCAGACCTATGGGGCAGGAACAGATGTGGGCCTGATGTTGGTCAGATTTATGGAGCAGGAGCTGCTGTGTTGCAGATGTGGGTCAGATCTATGGTGCAGGAGCTGCTGTGGGGCAGATGTAGGGCTTATCTATGGGGCAGGAGCTGCTCTGAGGCTGATGGGTGTTAGATCTATGGGGAGGAGCTGCTGTGGTGCAGATGTGGGTCAGAGCTATGGGGCAGGAGCTGCTGTGTGGCAGATGTGGGTCAGATCTATGGTGTAGGAGCTGCTGTGGGGCTGATGTGGGTCAGATCTATGGGGCAGGAGCTGCTGTGGTTAAGATCTATTTGGCAGGATCAGCTGTGGGGCAGATTTGGGTCAGATCTATGGGGCAGGAGCTGCAGTGGAGATGATGTACGTCAGATCTATGGGGCAGGAGCTGCTGTTGGGCTGCTGTGGGTCAGATCTATGGGGCAGAGCTGCTCTTGGGAACATGTGGGTCAGATCTATGGGGCAGGAGCTGCTGTGGGGCAGATGTGGGTCAGATCTATGGGGCAGGAGCTGCTTTACATATGATGTGTGTCAGATCTATGGGGCAGGAGCTGCTGTGGGGCTGATGTGGGTTAGATCTATGGGGCAGGAGCTGTTGTGGGGCTGATAGGGGTCTGATCTATGGGTCAGGAGCTACTGTGGGGCTGATGTTGGTCTGATCTATGGGGCAGGAGCTGCTGCGGGGCTGATTTGTGTCAGATCTATGGGGCAGGAGCTGCTGTGGGGCTGATGTGGGTTAGATCTATGGGGCAGGAGCTGTTGTGGGGCTGATGGGGGTCAGATCTATGGGGCAGGAGCTACTGTGGGGCTGATGTGGGTCAAATCAATGGAGCAGAGCTGCTCTTGGGAACATGTGTGTCAGATCTATGGGGCAGGAGCTGCTGTGGGGCTGATGTGGGTCAGATCTATAGGGCAGGAGCTGCTGTGCGACAGATGTGGGTCAGATCTATGGGGTAGGAGCTGCTGTGGGGCTGATGTTGGTCAGATCTATAGGGCAGGAGCTGCTGTGGGGCTGATGAGGGTCAGATCTATGGGGCAGGAGCTGCTTTGGGGCTGATGTGGGTTAGATCTATGGGGCAGGAGCTGTTGTGGGGCTGATGTGGGTCAGATCTATAGGTCAGGAGCTGCTGTGGGGCTGATGTGGTTCAGATCTATGGGGCAGGAGCTGCTGTGCGACAGATGTGGGTCAGATCTATGGGGCAGGAGCTGCTGGGGGGCTGATGTGGGTCAGATCCTTCGGGCTGAAGCTGCTGTGGGTCATATCTATTGGGCAGCAGCTGCTTTACATATGATGTGTGTCAGATCTATGGGGCAGGAGCTGCTGTGGGGCTGATGTGGGTTAGATCTATAGGGCAGGAGCTGCTGTGCGACAGATGTGGGTCAGATCTATGGGGCAGGATCTGCTGTGGGGCTGATGGGGGTCAGATCTATGGGGCAGGAGCTGCTGTGGGGCTGATGGGGGTTAGATCTATGGGGCAGGAGCTACTGTGGGGCTGATTTGGGTCAGATCTATGGGGCAGGAGCTGCTGTGCGACAGATGTGTGTCAGATCTATGGGGCAGAGCTGCTCTTGGGAACATGTGGGTCAGATCTATGGGGCAGGAGCTGCTGTGGGGCTGATGTGGGTCACATCTATAGGGCAGGAGCTGCTGTGCGACAGATGTGGGTCAGATCTATGGGGCAGGAGCTGCTGTGGGGCTGATGTGGGTCAGATCCTTGGGGCTGAAGCTGCTGTGGTTCATATCTATTGGGCAGCAGCTGCTTTACATATGATGTGTGTCAGATCTATGGGGCAGGAGCTGCTGTGGGGCTGATGTGGGTTAGATCTATGGGGCAGGAGCTGTTGTGGGGCTGATGGGGGTCAGATCTATGGGGCAGGAGCTGCTGTGGGGCTGATGGGGGTCAGATCTATGGGGCCGGAGCTACTGTGGGGCTGATGGGGGTCAGATCTATGGGGCAGGAGCTACTGTGGGGCTGATGTTGGTCTGATCTATGGGGCTGAAGCTGCTGTGCAACAGATGTGGGTCGGATCTATGGGGCAGGTCCTGCTGTGCGACATATGTGGGTCAGATCTATGGGGCAGGATCTGCTGTGGGGCTGATGTGGGAAAGATCTATGGGGCAGGAGATGCTTTGGGGCAGATGTGTGTCAGATCTATGGGGCAGGAGCTACTGTGGGGCTGATGTGGGTTAGATCTATGGGGCAGGAGCTGTTGTGGGGCTGATGGGGGTCAGATCTATGGGGCAGGAGCTACTGTGGGGCTGATGTTGGTCTGATCTATGGGGCAGGAGCTGCTGCGGGGCTGATTTGGGTCAGATCTATGGGGCAGGAGCTACTGTGGGGCTGATGTGGGTTAGATCTATGGGGCAGGAGCTTTTGTGGGGCTGATGGGGGTCAGATCTATGGGGCAGGAGCTACTGTGGGGCTGATGTGGGTCAAATCAATGGGGCAGAGCTGCTCTTGGGAACTTGTGGGTCAGATCTATGGGGCAGGAGCTGCTGTGGGGCTGATGTGGGTTAGATCTATAGGGCAGGAGCTGCTGTGCGTCAGATTTGGGTCAGATCTATGGGGCAGAGCTGCTCTTGGGAACATGTGGGTCAGATCTATGGGGCAGGAGCTGCAGTGGAGATGATGTACGTCAGATCTATGGGGCAGGAGCTGCTGTGGGGCTGATTTGGGTCAGATCAATGGGGCAGGAGCTGCTGTGGGGCTGATGTGGGTTAGATCTATGGGGCAGGAGCTACTGTGGGGCTGATGGGGGTCAGATCTATGGGGCAGGAGCTACTGTGGGGCTGATGTTGGTCTGATCTATGGGGCAGGAGCTGCTGTGTGACAGATGTGGGTCAGATCTATGGGGCAGGTGCTGCTGTGCGACATATGTGGGTAAGATCTATGGGGCAGGATCTGCTGTGGGGCTGATGTGGGAAAGATCTAAGGGGCAGGAGATGCTTTGGGGCAGATGTGGGTCAGATCTATGGGGCAGGAGCTGTTGTGTGGCTGATGGGGGTCAGATCTATGGGGCAGGAGCTACTGTGGGGCTGATGTTGGATTGATCTATGGGGCAGGAGCTGCTGCGGTGCTGATTTGGGTCAGATCTATGGGGCAGGAGCTGCTGTGGGGCTGATGTGGGTCAGATCTATGGGGCAGGAGCTGCTGTGCGACAGATGTGGGTCAGATCTATGGGGCAGGAGCTGCTGTGGGGCTGATGTGGGTCAGAACCTTGGGGCTGAAGCTGCTGTGGGTCATATCTATTGGGCAGCAGCTGCTTTACATATGATGTGTGTCAGATCTATGGGGCAGGAGCTGCTGTGGGGCTGATGTGGGTTAGATCTATGGGGCAGGAGCTGTTGTGGGGCTGATGGGGGTCAGATCTATGGGGCAGGAGCTGCTCTGGGGCTGATGGGGGTCAGATCTATGGGGCAGGAGTTGCTGTGGGGCTGATGTTGGTCTGATCTATGGGGCAGGAGCTGCTGTGCGACAGATGTGGGTCAGATCTATGGGGCAGAGCTGCTCTTGGGAACATGTGGGTCAGATCTATGGGGCAGGAGCTGCTGTGGTGCTGATGTGGGTCAGATCCTTGGGGCTGAAGCTGCTGTGGGTCATATCTATTGGGCAGCAGCTGCTTTACATATGATGTGTGTCAGATCTATGGGGCTGGAGCTGCTGTGGGGCTGATGTGGGTTAGATCTATGGGGCAGGAGTTGTTGTGGGGCTGATTGGGGTCAGATCTATGGGGCAGGAGCTACTGTGGGGCTGATGTTGGTTTGATCTATGGGGCAGGAGCTGCTGCGATGCTGATTTGGGTCAGATCTATGGGGCTGAAGCTGCTCTTGGGAACATGTGGGTCAGATCTATGGGGCAGGAGCTGCTGTGGGGCTGATGTGGGTCAGATCTATAGGGCAGGAGCTGCTGTGGGGCTGATGAGGGTCAGATCTATGGGGCAGGAGCTGCTGTGGGGCTGATGTGGGTTAGATCTATGGGGCAGGAGCTGTTGTGGGGCTGATGTGGGTCAGATCTATAGGTCAGGAGCTGCTGTGGGGCTGATGTGGGTCAGATCTATGGGGCAGGAGCTGCTGTGCGACAGATGTGGGTCAGATCTATGGGGCAGGAGCTGTTGTGGGGCTGATGGGGGTCAGATCTATGGGGCAGGAGCTGCTGTGGGGCTGATGGGGGTCAGATCTATGGGGCTGGAGCTACTGTGGGGCTGATGGGAGTCAGATCTATGGATCAGGAGCTACTGTGGGGCTGATGTTGGTCTGATCTATGGGGCAGGAGCTGCTGTGTGACAGATGTGGGTCAGATCTATGGGGCAGGTGCTGCTGTGCGACATATGTGGGTCAGATCTATGGGGCAGGATCTGCTGTGGGGCTGATGTGGGAAAGATCTATGGGGCAGGAGATGCTTTGGGGCAGATGTGGGTCAGATCTATGGGGCAGGAGTTGCTGTGGGGCTGATGTGGGTCAGATCCTTGGGGCTGAAGCTGCTGTGGGTCATATCTATTGGGCAGCAGCTGCTTTACATATGATGTGTATCAGATCTATGGGGCAGGAGCTGCTGTGGGGCTGATGTGGGTCAGATCTATGGGGCAGGAGCTGTTGTGGGGCTGATGGGGGTCAGATCTATGGGGCAGAGCTGCTCTTGGGAACATGTGGGTCTGATCTATGGGGCAGGAGCTGCTGTGGGGCTGATGTGGGTCAGATCTATGGGGCAGGAGCTGCTGTGCGACAGATGTGGGTCAGATCTATGGGGCAGGAGCTGCTGTGGGGCTAATGTGGGTCAGATCCTTGGGGCTGAAGCTGCTGTGGGTCATATCTATTGGGCAGCAGCTGCTTTACATATGATGTGTGTCAGATCTATGGGGCAGGAGCTGCTGTGGGGCTGATGTGGGTTAGATCTATGGGGCAGGAGCTGTTGTGGGGCTGATGGGGGTCAGATCTATGGGGCAGGAGCTGCTCTGGGGCTGATGGGGGTCAGATCTATGGGGCAGGAGTTGCTGTGGGGCTGATGTTGGTCTGATCTATGGGGCAGGAGCTGCTGTGCGACAGATGTGGGTCAGATCTATGGGGCAGAGCTGCTCTTGGGAACATGTGGGTCAGATCTATGGGGCAGGAGCTGCTGTGGGGCTGATGTGGGTCAGATCTATAGGGCAGGAGCTACTGTGCGACAGATGTGGGTCAGATCTATGGGGCAGGAGCTGCTGTGGGGCTGATGTGGGTCAGATCCTTGGGGCTGAAGCTGCTGTGGGTCTTATCTATTGGGCAGCAGCTGCTTTACATATGATTTGTGTCAGATCTATGGGGCAGGAGCTGCTTTGGGGCTGATGTGGGTTAGATCTATGGGGCAGGAGCTACTGTGGGGCTGATGGGGGTCAGATCTATGGGGCAGGAGCTACTGTGGGGCTGATGTTGGTTTGATCTATGGGGCAGGAGCTGCTGCGAAGCTGATTTGGGTCAGATCTATGGGGCAGGAGCTGCTCTTGGGAACATGTGGGTCAGATCTATGGGGCAGGAGCTGCTGTGGGGCTGATGTTGGTCTGATCTATGGGGCAGGAGCTGCTGTGTGACAGATGTGGGTCAGATCTATGGGGCAGGTGCTGCTGTGCGACATATGTGGGTAAGATCTATGGGGCAGGATCTGCTGTGGGGCTGATGTGGGAAAGATCTATGGGGCAGGAGATGCTTTTGGGCAGATGTGGGTCAGATCTATGGGGCAGGAGCTGTTGTGGGGCTGATGGGGGTCAGATCTATGGGGCAGGAGCTACTGTGGGGCTGATGTTGGATTGATCTATGGGGCAGGAGCTGCTGCGGTGCTGATTTGGGTCAGATCTATGGGGCAGGAGCTGCTGTGGGGCTGATGTGGGTCAGATCTATGGGGCAGGAGCTGCTGTGCGACAGATGTGGGTCAGATCTATGGGGCAGGAGCTGCTGTGGGGCTGATGTGGGTCAGAACCTTGGGGCTGAAGCTGCTGTGGGTCATATCTATTGGGCAGCAGCTGCTTTACATATGATGTGTGTCAGATCTATGGGGCAGGAGCTGCTGTGGGGCTGATGTGGGTTAGATCTATGGGGCAGGAGCTGTTGTGGGGCTGATGGGGGTCAGATCTATGGGGCAGGAGCTGCTCTGGGGCTGATGGGGGTCAGATCTATGGGGCAGGAGTTGCTGTGGGGCTGATGTTGGTCAGATCTATGGGGCAGGAGCTGCTGTGCGACAGATGTGGGTCAGATCTATGGGGCAGGAGCTGTTGTGGGGCTGATGGGGGTCAGATCTATGGGGCAGGAGCTGCTGTGGGGCTGATGGGGGTCAGATCTATGGGGCTGGAGCTACTGTGGGGCTGATGGGAGTCAGATCTATGGGGCAGGAGCTACTGTGGGGCTGATGTTGGTCTGATCTATGGGGCAGGAGCTGCTGTGTGACAGATGTGGGTCAGATCTATGGGGCAGGTGCTGCTGTGCGACATATGTGGGTCAGATCTATGGGGCAGGATCTGCTGTGGGGCTGATGTGGGAAAGATCTATGGGGCAGGAGATGCTTTGGGGCAGATGTGGGTCAGATCTATGGGCAGGAGTTGCTGTGGGGCTGATGTGGGTCAGATCCTTGGGGCTGAAGCTGCTGTGGGTCATATCTATTGGGCAGCAGCTGATTTACATATGATGTGTATCAGATCTATGGGGCAGGAGCTGCTGTGGGGCTGATGTGGGTCAGATCTATGGGGCAGGAGCTGTTGTGGGGCTGATGGGGGTCAGATCTATGGGGCAGGAGCTGCTGTGTGGCTGATGGGGGTCAGATCTATGGGGCAGGAGCTACTGTGGGGCTGATGGGGGTCAGATCTATGGGGCAGGAGCTACTGTGGGGCTGATGTTGGTCTGATCTATGGGGCAGGAGCTGCTGTGTGACAGATGTGGGTCAGATCTATGGGGCAGGTGATGCTGTGCGACATATGTGGGTAAGATCTATGGGGCAGGAGCTGCTGTGGGGCTGAAGTGGGTTAGATCTATGGGGCAGGAGCTGTTGTGGGGCTGATGGGGGTCAGATCTATGGGGCAAGAGCTACTGTGGGGCTGATGTGGGTCAAATCAATGGGGCAGAGCTGCTCTTGGGAACATGTGGGTCAGATCTATGGGGCAGGAGCTGCTGTGGGGCTGATGTGGGTCAGATCTATGGGGCAGGAGCTGCTGTGCGACAGATGTGGGTCAGATCTATGGGGCAGGAGCTGCTGTGGGGCTAATGTGGGTCAGATCCTTGGGGCTGAAGCTGCTGTGGGTCATATCTATTGGGCAGCAGCTGCTTTACATATGATGTGTGTCAGATCTATGGGGCAGGAGCTGCTGTGGGGCTGATGTGGGTTAGATCTATGGGGCAGGAGCTGTTGTGGGGCTGATGGGGGTCAGATCTATGGGGCAGGAGCTGCTCTGGGGCTGATGGGGGTCAGATCTATGGGGCAGGAGTTGCTGTGGGGCTGATGTTGGTCTGATCTATGGGGCAGGAGCTGCTGTGCGACAGATGTGGGTCAGATCTATGGGGCAGAGCTGCTCTTGGGAACATGTGGGTCAGATCTATGGGGCAGGAGCTGTTGTGGGGCTGATTGGGGTCAGATCTATGGGGCAGGAGCTACTGTGGGGCTGATGTTGGTTTGATCTATGGGGCAGGAGCTGCTGCGATGCTGATTTGGGTAAGATCTATGGGGCAGGAGCTGCTCTTGGGAACATGTGGGTCAGATCTATGGGGCAGGAGCTGCTGTGGGGCTGATGTGGGTCAGATCTATAGGGCAGGAGCTGCTGTGGGGCTGATGAGGGTCAGATCTATGGGGCAGGAGCTGCTGTGGTGCTGATGTGGGTTAGATCTATGGGGCAGGAGCTGTTGTGGGGCTGATGTGGGTCAGATCTATAGGTCAGGAGCTGCTGTGGGGCTGATGTGGGTCAGATCTATGGTGTAGGAGCTGCTGTGTGGCTGATGTGGGTCAGATCTATGGGGCAGGAGCTGCTTTGGTTAAGATCTATTTGGCAGGATCTGCTGTGGGGCAGATTTGGGTCAGATCTATGGGGCAGGAGCTGCAGTGGAGATGATGTACGTCAGATCGATGGGGCAGGAGCTGCTGTGGGGCTGATGTGGGTTAGAACTATAGGGCAGGAGCTGCTGTGCGTCAGATTTTGGTCAGATCTATGGGGCAGAGCTGCTCTTGGGAACATGTGGGTCAGATCTATGGGGCAGGAGCTGCTGTGGTGCTGATGTGGGTCAGATCTATAGGGCAGGAGCTACTGTGCGACAGATGTGGGTCAGATCTATGGGTCAGGAGCTGCTGTGGTGCTGATGTGGGTCAGATCCTTGGGGCTGAAGCTGCTGTGGGTCATATCTATTGGGCAGCAGCTGCTTTACATATGATGTGTGTCAGATCTATGGGGCAGGAGCTGCTGTGGGGCTGATGTGGGTTAGATCTATGGGGCAGGAGCTGTTGTGGGGCTGATTGGGGTCAGATCTATGGGGCAGGAGCTGCTGTGGGGCTGATGTGGGTTAGATCTATGGGGCAGGAGCTGTTGTGGGGCTGATTGGGGTCAGATCTATGGGGCAGGAGCTGCTCTTGGGAACATGTGGGTCAGATCTATGGGGCAGGAGCTGCTGTGGGGCTGATGTGGGTCAGATCTATAGGGCAGGTGCTGCTGTGGGGCTGATGAGGGTCAGATCTATGGGGCAGGAGCTGCTGTGGGGCTGATGTGGGTTAGATCTATGGGGCAGGAGCTGTTGTGGGGCTGATGTGGGTCAGATCTATAGGTCAGGAGCTGCTGTGGGGCTGATGTGGGTCAGATCTATGGGGCAGGAGCTGCTGTGCGACAGATGTGGGTCAGATCTATGGGGCAGGAGCTGCTGTGGGGCTGATGTGGGTCAGATCCTTGGGGCTGAAGCTGCTGTGGGTCATATCTATTGGGCAGCAGCTGCTTTACATATGATGTGTGTCAGATCTATGGGGCAGGAGCTGCTGCGGGGCTGATGGGGGTCAGATCTATGGGGCAGGAGCTACTGTGGGGCTGATGTGGGTGAGATCTATGGGGCAGGAGCTGTTGTGGGGCTGATGGGGGTCAGATCTATGGGGCAGGAGCTGCTGTGGGGCTGATGGGGGTCAGATCTATGGGGCAGGAGCTACTGTGGGGCTGATGGGGGTCAGATCTATGGGGCAGGAGCTACTGTGGGGCTGATGTTGGTCTGATCTATGGGGCAGGAGCTGCTGTGTGACAGATGTGGGTCAGATCTATAAGGCAGGTGCTGCTGTGCGACATATGTGGGTAAGATCTATGGGGCAGGATCTGCTGTGGGGCTGATGTGGGAAAGATCTATGGGGCAGGAGATGCTTTGGGGCAGATGTGGGTCAGATCTATGGGGCAGGAGCTGTTGTGGGGCTGATGGGGGTCAGATCTATGGGGCAGGAGCTACTATGGGGCTGATGTTGGTTTGATCTATGGGGCAGGAGCTGCTGCGGTGCTGATTTGGGTCAGATCTATGGGGCAGGAGCTGCTGTGGGGCTGAAGTGGGTTAGATCTATGGGGCAGGAGCTGTTGTGGGGCTGATGGGGGTCAGATCTATGGGGCAAGAGCTACTGTGGGGCTGATGTGGGTCAAATCAATGGGGCAGAGCTGCTCTTGGGAACATGTGGGTCACATCTATGGGGCAGGAGCTGCTGTGGGGCTAATGTGGGTCAGATCCTTGGGGCTGAAGCTGCTGTGGGTCATATCTATTGGGCAGCAGCTGCTTTACATATGATGTGTGTCAGATCTATGGGGCAGGAGCTGCTGTGGGGCTGATGTGGGTTAGATCTATGGGGCAGGAGCTGCTGTGGGGCTGATGGGGGTCAGATCTATGGGGCAGGAGCTGCTCTGGGGCTGATGGGGGTCAGATCTATGGGGCAGGAGTTGCTGTGGGGCTGATGTTGGTCTGATCTATGGGGCAGGAGCTGCTGTGCGACAGATGTGGGTCAGATCTATGGGGCAGAGCTGCTCTTGGGAACATGTGGGTCAGATCTATGGGGCAGGAGCTGCTGTGGTGCTGATGTGGGTCAGATCTATAGGGCAGGAGCTACTGTGCGACAGATGTGGGTCAGATCTATGGGTCAGGAGCTACTGTGGGGCTGATGTGGGTCAGATCCTTGGGGCTGAAGCTGCTGTGGGTCATATCTATTGGGCAGCAGCTGCTTTACATATGATGTGTGTCAGATCTAAGGGGCAGGAGCTGCTGTGGGGCTGATGTGGGTTAGATCTATGGGGCAGGAGCTGTTGTGGGGCTGATTGGGGTCAGATCTATGGGGCAGGAGCTACTGTGGGGCTGATGTGGGTCAAATCAATGGGGCAGAGCTGCTCTTGGGAACATGTGGGTCAGATCTATGGGGCAGGAGCTACTGTGGGGCTGATGTGGGTAGATATATGGGGCAGGAGCTGCTGTGTGACAGATGTGGGTCAGATCTATAGGGCAGGAGCTGCTGTGGGGCTGATGTGGGTCAGATCCTTGGGGCTGAAGCTGCTGTGGGTTATATCTATTGGGCAGCAGCTGCTTTACATATGATGTGTGTCAGATCTATGGGGCAGGAGCTGCTGTGGGGCTGATGTGGGTTAGATCTATGGGGCAGGAGCTGTTGTGGGGCTGATGGGGGTCAGATCTATGGGGCAGGAGCTACTGTGGGGCTGATGTGGGAAAGATCTATGGTGTAGGAGCTGCTGTGGGGCTGATGTGGGTCAGATCTATGGGGCAGGAGCTGCTGTGGTTAAGATCTATTTGGCAGGATCTGCTGTGGGGCAGATTTGGGTCAGATCTATGGGGCAGGAGCTGCTGTGGGTCAGATCTATGGGGGAGGAACAGATGTGGGCCTGATGGTCAGATTTATGGAGCAGGAGCTGCTGTGGGGCAGATGTAGGGCTTATCTATGGGTCAGGAGCTGCTGTGAGGCTGATGGGTGTTAGATCTATGGGGAGGAGCTGCTGTGGTGCTGATTTGGGTCAGATCTATGGGGCAGGAGCTGCAGTGGAGATGATGTACGTCAGATCTATGGGGCAGGAGCTGCTGTGGGGCTGATGTGGGTCAGATCTATAGGGCAGGAGCTGCTGTGCGACAGATGTGGGTCAGATCTATGGGGCAGGAGCTGCTGTGGGGCTGATGTGGGTTAGATCTATGGGGCAGGAGCTGTTGTGGGGCTGATGGGGGTCAGATCTATGGGGCAGGAGCTGCTGTGGGGCTGATGGGGGTCAGATCTATGGGGCAGGAGCTACTGAGGGGCTGATGTTGGTCTGATCTATGGGGCAGGAGCTGCTGTGCGACAAATGTGGGTCAGATCTATGGGGCAGGTGCTGCTGTGCGACATATGTGGGTCAGATCTATGGGGCAGGAGATGCTTTGGGGCAGATGTGGGTCAGATCTATGGGACAGGAGTTGCTGTGGGGCTGATGTGGGTCAGATCCTTGGGGCTCAAGCTGCTGTGGGTCATATCTATTGGGCAGAAGCTGCTTTACATATGATGTGTGTCAGATCTATGGGGCAGGAGCTGCTGTGGGGCTGATGTGGGTTAGATCTATGGGGCAGGAGCTGTTGTGGGGCTGATGGGGGTCAGATCTATGGGGCAGGAGCTACTGTGGGGCTGATGTTGGTCTGATCTATGGGGCAGGAGCTGCTGCGGGGCTGATTTGGGTCAGATCTATGGGGCAGGACCTGCTGTGGGGCTGATGTGTGTTAGATCTATGGGGCAGGAGCTGTTGTGGGGCTGATGGGGGTCAGATCTATGGGGCAGTAGCTACTGTGGGGCTGATGTGGGTCAAATCAATGGGACAGAGCTGCTCTTGGGAACATGTGGGTCAGATCTATGGGGCAGGAGCTGTTGTGGGGCTGATGTGGGTCAGATCTATAAAGCAGGAGCTGCTGTGCGACAGATGTGGGTCAGATCTATGGGGCAGGAGCTGCTGTGGGGCTGATGTGGGTCAGATCCTTGGGGCTGAAGCTGCTCTGGGTCATATCTATTGGGCAGCAGCTGCTTTACATATGGTGTGTGTCAGATCTATGGGGCAGGAGCTGCTGTGGGGCTGATGTGGGTTAGATCTATGGGGCAGGAGCTGTTGTGGGGCTGATGGGGGTCAGATCTATGGGGCAGGAACTGCTGTGGGGCTGATGGGGGTCAGATCTATGGGGCAGGAGCTACTGTGGGGCTGATGGGGGTCAGATCTATGGGGCAGGAGCTACTGTGGGGCTGATGTGGGTTAGAACTATAGGGCAGGAGCTGCTGTGCGTCAGATTTTGGTCAGATCTATGGGGCAGAGCTGCTCTTGGGAACATGTGGGTCAGATCTATGGGGCAGGAGCTGCTGTGGTGCTGATGTGGGTCAGATCTATAGGGCAGGAGCTACTGTGCGACAGATGTGGGTCAGATCTATGGGTCAGGAGCTGCTGTGGTGCTGATGTGGGTCAGATCCTTGGGGCTGAAGCTGCTGTGGGTCATATCTATTGGGCAGCAGCTGCTTTACATATGATGTGTGTCAGATCTATGGGGCAGGAGCTGCTGTGGGGCTGATGTGGGTTAGATCTATGGGGCAGGAGCTGTTGTGGGGCTGATTGGGGTCAGATCTATGGGGCAGGAGCTGCTGTGGGGCTGATGTGGGTTAGATCTATGGGGCAGGAGCTGTTGTGGGGCTGATTGGGGTCAGATCTATGGGGCAGGAGCTGCTCTTGGGAACATGTGGGTCAGATCTATGGGGCAGGAGCTGCTGTGGGGCTGATGTGGGTCAGATCTATAGGGCAGGTGCTGCTGTGGGGCTGATGAGGGTCAGATCTATGGGGCAGGAGCTGCTGTGGGGCTGATGTGGGTTAGATCTATGGGGCAGGAGCTGTTGTGGGGCTGATGTGGGTCAGATCTATAGGTCAGGAGCTGCTGTGGGGCTGATGTGGGTCAGATCTATGGGGCAGGAGCTGCTGTGCGACAGATGTGGGTCAGATCTATGGGGCAGGAGCTGCTGTGGGGCTGATGTGGGTCAGATCCTTGGGGCTGAAGCTGCTGTGGGTCATATCTATTGGGCAGCAGCTGCTTTACATATGATGTGTGTCAGATCTATGGGGCAGGAGCTGCTGCGGGGCTGATGGGGGTCAGATCTATGGGGCAGGAGCTACTGTGGGGCTGATGTGGGTGAGATCTATGGGGCAGGAGCTGTTGTGGGGCTGATGGGGGTCAGATCTATGGGGCAGGAGCTGCTGTGGGGCTGATGGGGGTCAGATCTATGGGGCAGGAGCTACTGTGGGGCTGATGGGGGTCAGATCTATGGGGCAGGAGCTACTGTGGGGCTGATGTTGGTCTGATCTATGGGGCAGGAGCTGCTGTGTGACAGATGTGGGTCAGATCTATAAGGCAGGTGCTGCTGTGCGACATATGTGGGTAAGATCTATGGGGCAGGATCTGCTGTGGGGCTGATGTGGGAAAGATCTATGGGGCAGGAGATGCTTTGGGGCAGATGTGGGTCAGATCTATGGGGCAGGAGCTGTTGTGGGGCTGATGGGGGTCAGATCTATGGGGCAGGAGCTACTATGGGGCTGATGTTGGTTTGATCTATGGGGCAGGAGCTGCTGCGGTGCTGATTTGGGTCAGATCTATGGGGCAGGAGCTGCTGTGGGGCTGAAGTGGGTTAGATCTATGGGGCAGGAGCTGTTGTGGGGCTGATGGGGGTCAGATCTATGGGGCAAGAGCTACTGTGGGGCTGATGTGGGTCAAATCAATGGGGCAGAGCTGCTCTTGGGAACATGTGGGTCACATCTATGGGGCAGGAGCTGCTGTGGGGCTAATGTGGGTCAGATCCTTGGGGCTGAAGCTGCTGTGGGTCATATCTATTGGGCAGCAGCTGCTTTACATATGATGTGTGTCAGATCTATGGGGCAGGAGCTGCTGTGGGGCTGATGTGGGTTAGATCTATGGGGCAGGAGCTGCTGTGGGGCTGATGGGGGTCAGATCTATGGGGCAGGAGCTGCTCTGGGGCTGATGGGGGTCAGATCTATGGGGCAGGAGTTGCTGTGGGGCTGATGTTGGTCTGATCTATGGGGCAGGAGCTGCTGTGCGACAGATGTGGGTCAGATCTATGGGGCAGAGCTGCTCTTGGGAACATGTGGGTCAGATCTATGGGGCAGGAGCTGCTGTGGTGCTGATGTGGGTCAGATCTATAGGGCAGGAGCTACTGTGCGACAGATGTGGGTCAGATCTATGGGTCAGGAGCTACTGTGGGGCTGATGTGGGTCAGATCCTTGGGGCTGAAGCTGCTGTGGGTCATATCTATTGGGCAGCAGCTGCTTTACATATGATGTGTGTCAGATCTAAGGGGCAGGAGCTGCTGTGGGGCTGATGTGGGTTAGATCTATGGGGCAGGAGCTGTTGTGGGGCTGATTGGGGTCAGATCTATGGGGCAGGAGCTACTGTGGGGCTGATGTGGGTCAAATCAATGGGGCAGAGCTGCTCTTGGGAACATGTGGGTCAGATCTATGGGGCAGGAGCTACTGTGGGGCTGATGTGGGTAGATATATGGGGCAGGAGCTGCTGTGTGACAGATGTGGGTCAGATCTATAGGGCAGGAGCTGCTGTGGGGCTGATGTGGGTCAGATCCTTGGGGCTGAAGCTGCTGTGGGTTATATCTATTGGGCAGCAGCTGCTTTACATATGATGTGTGTCAGATCTATGGGGCAGGAGCTGCTGTGGGGCTGATGTGGGTTAGATCTATGGGGCAGGAGCTGTTGTGGGGCTGATGGGGGTCAGATCTATGGGGCAGGAGCTACTGTGGGGCTGATGTGGGAAAGATCTATGGTGTAGGAGCTGCTGTGGGGCTGATGTGGGTCAGATCTATGGGGCAGGAGCTGCTGTGGTTAAGATCTATTTGGCAGGATCTGCTGTGGGGCAGATTTGGGTCAGATCTATGGGGCAGGAGCTGCTGTGGGTCAGATCTATGGGGGAGGAACAGATGTGGGCCTGATGGTCAGATTTATGGAGCAGGAGCTGCTGTGGGGCAGATGTAGGGCTTATCTATGGGTCAGGAGCTGCTGTGAGGCTGATGGGTGTTAGATCTATGGGGAGGAGCTGCTGTGGTGCTGATTTGGGTCAGATCTATGGGGCAGGAGCTGCAGTGGAGATGATGTACGTCAGATCTATGGGGCAGGAGCTGCTGTGGGGCTGATGTGGGTCAGATCTATAGGGCAGGAGCTGCTGTGCGACAGATGTGGGTCAGATCTATGGGGCAGGAGCTGCTGTGGGGCTGATGTGGGTTAGATCTATGGGGCAGGAGCTGTTGTGGGGCTGATGGGGGTCAGATCTATGGGGCAGGAGCTGCTGTGGGGCTGATGGGGGTCAGATCTATGGGGCAGGAGCTACTGAGGGGCTGATGTTGGTCTGATCTATGGGGCAGGAGCTGCTGTGCGACAAATGTGGGTCAGATCTATGGGGCAGGTGCTGCTGTGCGACATATGTGGGTCAGATCTATGGGGCAGGAGATGCTTTGGGGCAGATGTGGGTCAGATCTATGGGACAGGAGTTGCTGTGGGGCTGATGTGGGTCAGATCCTTGGGGCTCAAGCTGCTGTGGGTCATATCTATTGGGCAGAAGCTGCTTTACATATGATGTGTGTCAGATCTATGGGGCAGGAGCTGCTGTGGGGCTGATGTGGGTTAGATCTATGGGGCAGGAGCTGTTGTGGGGCTGATGGGGGTCAGATCTATGGGGCAGGAGCTACTGTGGGGCTGATGTTGGTCTGATCTATGGGGCAGGAGCTGCTGCGGGGCTGATTTGGGTCAGATCTATGGGGCAGGACCTGCTGTGGGGCTGATGTGTGTTAGATCTATGGGGCAGGAGCTGTTGTGGGGCTGATGGGGGTCAGATCTATGGGGCAGTAGCTACTGTGGGGCTGATGTGGGTCAAATCAATGGGACAGAGCTGCTCTTGGGAACATGTGGGTCAGATCTATGGGGCAGGAGCTGTTGTGGGGCTGATGTGGGTCAGATCTATAAAGCAGGAGCTGCTGTGCGACAGATGTGGGTCAGATCTATGGGGCAGGAGCTGCTGTGGGGCTGATGTGGGTCAGATCCTTGGGGCTGAAGCTGCTCTGGGTCATATCTATTGGGCAGCAGCTGCTTTACATATGGTGTGTGTCAGATCTATGGGGCAGGAGCTGCTGTGGGGCTGATGTGGGTTAGATCTATGGGGCAGGAGCTGTTGTGGGGCTGATGGGGGTCAGATCTATGGGGCAGGAACTGCTGTGGGGCTGATGGGGGTCAGATCTATGGGGCAGGAGCTACTGTGGGGCTGATGGGGGTCAGATCTATGGGGCAGGAGCTACTGTGGGGCTGATGTGGGTCAGATCTATGGGGCAGGAGCTACTGTGGGGCTGATGGGGGTCAGATCTATGGGGCAGGAGCTGCTGTGCGACAGATGTGGGTCAGATCTATGGGGCAGGAGCTGCTGTGGTGCTGATGTGGGTCAGATCCTTGGGGCTGAAGCTGCTGTGGGTCATATCTATTGGGCAGCAGCTGCTTTACATATGATTTGTGTCAGATCTATGGAGCAGGAGCTGCTGTGGGGCTGATCTGGGTTAGATCTATGGGGCAGGAGCTGTTGTGGGGCTGATGTTGGTCTGATCTATGGGGCAGGAGCTACTGTGGGGCTGATGTGGGTCGAATCAATGGGGCAGAGCTGCTCTTGAGAACATGTGGGTCAGATCTATGGGGCAGGAGCTGCTGCGGGGCTGATTTGGGTCAGATCTATGGGGCAGGTGCTGCTGTGGGGCTGATGTGGGTTAGATCTATGGGGCAGGAGCTGTTGTGGGGCTGATGGGGGTCAGATCTATGGGGCAGGAGCTGCTGTGGGGCTGATGTGGGTCAGATCTATAGGGCAGGAGCTGCTGTGGGGCAGATTTTGGTCAGATCCATGGGGCAGGAGCTGCTGTGGGGCTGATGTGGGTCAGATCCTTGGGGCTTAATCTGCTGTGGGTCATATCTATTGGGCAGCAGCTGCTTTACATATGATGTGTGTCAGATCTATGGGGCAGGAGCTGCTGTGGGGCTGATGTGGGTTAGATCTATGGGGCAGGAGCTGTTGTGGGGCTGATGTGGGTCAGATCCTTGGGGCTGAAGCTGCTGTGGGTCATATCTATTGGGCAGCAGCTGCTTTACATATGATGTGTGTCAGATCTATGGGGCAGGAGCTGCTTAGGGGCTGATTTGGGTCAGATCTATAGGGCAGGAGCTGCTGTGGGGCTGATGTGGGTTAGATCTATGGGGCAGGAGCTGTTGTGGGGCTGATGTGGGTCAGATCTATGGGGCAGTAGCTTCTGTGGGGCTGATGTGGGTCAAATCAATGGGGCAGAGCTGCTCTTGGGAACATGTGGGTCAGATCTATAGGGCAGGAGCTGCTGTGGGGCTGATGTGGGTCAGATCCTTGGGGCTGAAGCTGCTGTGGGTCATATCTATTGGGCAGCAGCTGCTTTACATATGATGTGTGTCAGATCTATGGGGCAGGAGCTGCTGTGGGGCTGATGTGGGTAAGATCTATGGGGCAGGAGCTACTGTGGGGCTGATGTGGGTCAGATCTATGGGGCAGGAGCTGCTGTGGGTAAGATCTATTTGGCAGGATCTGCTGTGGGGCAGATTTGGGTTAGATCTATGGGGCAGGAGCTGCAGTGGAGATGATGTACGTCAGATCTATGGGGCAGGAGCTGCTGTGGGGCTGATGTGGGTTAGATCTATAGGGCAGGAGCTGCTGTGCGACAGATGTGGGTCTGATCTATGGGGCAGAGCTGCTCTTGGGATCATGTGGGTCAGATCTATGGGGCAGGAGCTGCAGTGGAGATGATGTACGTCAGATCTATGGGGCAGGAGCTGCTGTGGGGCTGCTGTGGGTTAGATCTATGGGGCAGGAGCTGTTGTGGGTCATATCTATTGGGCAGCAGCTGCATTACATATGATGTGTGTCAGATCTATGTGGCCGGAGCTGCTGTGGGGCTGATGTGGGTTAGATCTATAGGGCAGGATCTGCTGTGCGACAGATGTGGGTCAGATCTATGGGGCAGAGCTGCTCTTTGGAACATGTGGGTCAGATCTATGGGGCAGGAGCTGCAGTGAGGCTGATGTGGGTCAGATCTATAGGGCAGGAGCTGCTGTGCGACAGATGTGGGTCAGATCTATGGGGCAGGAGCTGCTGTGGGGCTGATGTGGGTCAGATCCTTGGGGCTGAAGCTGCTGTGGGTCATATCTATTGGGCAGCAGCTGCTTTACATATGATGTGTGTCAGATCTATGGGGCAGGAGCAGTTGTGGGGCTGATGGGGGTCAGATCTATGGGGAAGGAGCTACTGTGGGGCTGATGGGGGTCAGATCTATGGGGCAGGTGCTGCTGTGCGTCATATGTGGGTCAGATCTATGGGGCAGGATCTGCTGTGGGGCTGATGTGGGAAAGATCTATGGGGCAGGAGATGCTTTGGGGCAGATGTGGGTCAGATCTATGGGGCAGGAGTTGCTGTGGGGCTGATGTGGGTCAGATCTATGGGGCAGGAGCTGCTGCGGGGCTGATTTGGGTCAGATCTATGGGGCAGGAGCTGTGTTGGGCTGATCTGGGTTAGATCTATGGGGCAGGAGCTACTGTGGGGCTGATGTGGGTCAGATCTATGGGGCAGGAGCTACTGTGGGGCTGATGTGGGTCAAATCAATGGGGCAGAGCTGCTCTTGGGAACATGTGGGTCAGATCTATGGGGCAGGAGCTGCTGTGGGGCTGATGTGGGTCAGATCTATAGGGCAGGAGCTGCTGTGCGACAGATGTGGGTCAGATCTATGGGGCAGGAGCTGCTGTGGGGCTGATGTGGGTCAGATCTATGGGGCAGGAGCTGCTGTGGGGCTGATGTGGGTCAGATCCTTGGGGCTGAAGCTGCTGTGGGTCATATCTATTGGGCAGCAGCTGCTTTACATATGATGTGTGTCAGATCTATGGGGCAGGAGCTGCTGCGGGGCTGATTTGGGTCAGATCTATGGGGCAGGAGCTGCTGTGGGGCTGATGTGGGTTAGATCTATGGGGCAGGAGCTGTTGTGGGGCTGATGGGGGTCAGATCTATGGGGCAGGAGCTACTGTGGGGCTGATGTGGGTCAAATCAATGGGGCAGAGCTGCTCTTGGGAACATGTGGGTCAGATCTATGGGGCAGGAGCTGCTGTGGGGCTTATGGGGGTCAGATCTATGGGGCAGGAGCTGCTGTGGGGCTGATGTGGGTCAGATCTATGGGGCAGGAGCTGCTGTGCTTAAGATCTATTTGGCAGGATCTGCTGTGGGGCAGATTTGGGTCAGATCTATGGGGAAGGAGCTACTGTGTGGCAAATGTCGGTCAGATCTATGGTGTAGGAGCTGCTGTGGGGCAGATGTAGGGCTTATCTATGGGGCAGGAGCTGCTGTGAGGCTGATGGGTGTTAGATCTATGGGGAGGATCTGCTGTGGTGCAGATGTGGGTCAGATCTATGGTGTAGGAGCTGCTGTGGGGCTGATGTGGGTCAGATCTATGGGGCAGGAGCTGCTGTGGTTAAGATCTGTTTGGCAGATTCTGCTGTGGGGCAGATTTGGGTCAGATCTATGGGGCAGGAGCTGCAGTGGAGATGATGTACGTCAGATCTATGGGGCAGCAGCTGCTTTACATATGATGTGTGTCAGATCTATGGGGCAGGAGCTGCTGTGGGGCTGATGGGGGTCAGATCTATGGGGCAGGAGCTACTGTGGGGCTGATGGGGGTCAGATCTATGGGGCAGGAGCTACTGTGGGGCTGATGTTGGTCTGATCTATGGGGCAGGAGCTGCTGTGCGACAGATGTGGGTCAGATCTATGGGGCAGGTGCTGCTGTGCGACATATGTTGGTCAGATCTATGGGGCAGGATCTGCTGTGGGGCTGATGTGGGAAAGATCTATGGGGCAGGAGATGCTTTGGGGCAGATGTGGGTCAGATCTATGGGGCAGGAGTTGCTGTGGGACATATGTCGGTCCGATCTATGGGGCAGGAGCTGCTGTGGGGCAGCTGTGGGTTAGATCTATTGGGCAGGAGCTGTTGTGCGACAGATGTGGGTCAGATCTATGGGGCAGAGCTGCTCTTGGGAACATGTGGGTCAGATCTATGGGGCAGGAGCTGCTGTGGGGCTGATGTGGGTCAGATCTATACGGCAGGAGCTGCTGTGCGACAGATGTGGGTCAGATCTATGGGGCAGGAGCTGCTGTGCGACAGATGTGGGTTAGATCTATGGGGCAGGAGATGCTTTGGGGCAGATGTGGGTCAGATCTATGGGGCAGGAGTTGCTGTGGGGCTGATGGGGGTCAGATCTATGGGGCTGGAGCTACTGTGGGGCTGATGTTGGTCTGATCTATGGGGCAGGAGCTGCTGCGGGGCTGATTTGAGTCAGATCTATGGGGCAGGAGCTGCTGTGGGGCTTATGTGGGTTAGATCTATGGAGCAGGAGCTGTTGTTGGGCTGATGGGGGTCAGATCTATGGGGCAGGAGCTACTGTGGGGCTGATGGGGGACAAATCAATGGGGCAGAGCTGCTCTTGGGAACATGTGGGTCAGATCTATGGGGTAGGAGCTGCTGTGGGGCTGATGTGGGTCAGATCTATAGGGCAGGAGCTGCTGTGAGACAGATGTGGGTCAGATCTATGGGGCAGGAGCTGCTGTGGGGCTGATGGGGGTCAGATCTATGGGGCAGGAGCTTCTGTGGGGCTGATGGGGGTCAGATCTATGGGGCAGGAGCTACTGTGGGGCTGATGTTGGTCTGATCTATGGGGCAGGAGCTGCTGTGCGACAGATGTGGGTCAGATCTATGGGGCAGGTGCTGCTGTGCGACATATGTGGGTCAGATCTATGGGGCAGGAGCTGCTGTGGGGCTGATGTTGGTCTGATCTATGGGGCAGGAGCTGCTGTGGGGCAGATTTGGGTCAGATCTATGGGGCAGGAGCTGCAGTGGAGATGATGTACGTCAGATCTATGGGGCAGGAGCTGCTGTGGGTCAGATATATGGAGCAGGAGCTGCTTTGGGGCACATGTGTGTTAGATCTATGGGGCAGGAGATGGTGCGGGGCAGATTTGGGTCAGATGTATGGGGCAGGTGCTGATGTGGGGCTGATGTTGGTCAGATCTATAGGGCAGGAGCTGCAGCGGGGCTGATGTGGGTCAGATCTATAGGGCAGGATCTCCTGTGGGGCTGATGTGGGTCAAATCAATGGGGCAGAGCTGCTCTGGGGCACATGTGGGTCAGATCTATGGAGCAGGAGCTGCTGTGGGGCAGATTTGAATCAGATCTATAGGGCAGGAGCTGCTGTGGGTCAGATCTATGGAGCAGGAGCTGCTGTGGGGCGCATGTGAGTTAGATCTATGGGGCAGGAGATGGTGTGGGGCATATGTGGGTCAGATCTATGGGGCAGGATCTCCTGGGGGCTGATGTGGGTCAGATCTGTGGGGTAAAATCTGCTGTGGGGCAGATGTGGTTCAGATCTATGGGGCAGGAGCTTCTGTGGGGTTGATGTGGGTCAGATCTATTGGACAGGATCTGCTGTTTGGCAGATGTGGGTCAGTTCTATGGGGCAGGAGCTGCTGTGGGGCAGATGTGGGTCAGATCTATGTGGCAGGAGCTGCTGTGGGGCAGATGTGGGTCAGATCTATGGAGCAGGAGCTGCTGTGCGTCAGATGTGGGTCAGATCTATAGGTCAGGAGCTGCTGTGGCTGCTGTGGGTCAGTTCTATGGGGCAGGAGATGCTGTGAGGCTGATGTGGGTCAAATCAATGGGGCAGAGCTTCTCTGGGGCACATGTGGGTCAGATCTATGGAGCAGGAGCTGCTGTGGGGCACATGTGAGTTAGATCTATGGGGCAGGAGCTGCTGTGGGGCAGATGTGGGTCAGATCTTTGGGGAGGATCTTCTGTGGGGCTGCTGTGGGTCAGATCTATGGGGCAGGATCTCCTGGGGGCTGATGTGGGTCAGATCTGTGGGGTAAAATCTGCTGTGGGGCAGATGTGGTTCAGATCTATGGGTCAGGAGCTGCTGTGGGGCAGATGTGGGTCAGATCTATGGGGCAAGAGCTGCTGTGGTGCAGATGTGGGTCAGATCTATGTGGCAGGAGCTGCTGTGGGGCTGATACGGTTAAGATCTATGGAGCGGGAGATGCTATGGGGCTGATGAGGGTCAGATCTATGGGGCAGGAGCTGCTGTGGGGCACATGTGAGTTAGATCTATGGGGCAGGAGATGGTGTGGGGCAGATTTGGGTCAGATGTATGGGGCAGGAGCTGATGTGGGGCTGATGTTGGTCAGATCTATAGGGCAGGAACTGCAGTGGGGTGATGTGGGTCAGATCTATGGGGCAGAGCTGCTCTGGGGCACATGTGGGTCAGATCTATGGATCAGGAGCTGCTGTGGGGCAGATTTGAATCAGATCTATAGGGCAGGAGCTGCTGTGGGTCAGATCTATGGGCAGGAGCTGCTGTGGGGCACATGTGAGTTAGATCTATGGGGCTAGAGATGGTGTGGGGCAGATTTGGGTCAGATGTATGGGTCAGGAGCTGCTGTGTGGCTGATGAGGGTCAGATCTATGGGGCATGGGCTGCTGTGGGTCAGATCTACGGGACTGGAGCTGCAGTGGAGCACATGTGGGTCAGATCTATGGGGTAGAAGCTGCTGTGGGGCTGATGGGGGTCATATCTATAAGGCAGGAGCTGCTGTGGGGCTGACGTGGGTCAGATCTATGAGGCAAGAGCTGCTGTGGGGCAGAGTTGGGTCATATCTATGGGGCAGGAGCTGCTGTGGGGCTGATGTGGGTCAGATCTATGGGGCAGGAGCTGATGTGGGGCTGATGTTGGTCAGATCTATAGGGCAGGAGCTGCAGTGGGGCTGATGTGGGTCAGATCTATGGGGCAGGATCTCCTGTGCGGCTGATGTGGGTCAAATCAATGGGGCAGAGCTGCTCTGGGGCACATGTGGGTCAGATCTATGGAGCAGGAGCTGCTGTGGGGCAGATTTGAATCAGATCTATAGGGCAGGAGCTGCTGTGGGTCAGATCTATGGGGCAGGAGCTGCTGTGGGGCTGCTGTGGGTCAGATCTATGGGGCAGGAGATGCTGTGGGTCATATCTATGGGGCAGGAGCTGTTGTGGTGCTGATGGGGGTCAGATCCTTAGGGCAGGAGCTACTGTGGGGCTGATGTTGGTCTGATCTATGAGGCAGGAGCTGCTGTGGGACTGATGTGGGTTAGATCTATAGGGCAGGAGCTGTTGTGGGGCTGATGGGGGTCAGATCTATGGGGCAGGAGCTACTGTGGGGCTGATGTTGGTCTGATCTATGGGGCAGGACCTGCTGCGTGGCTGATTTGGGTCAGATCTACAGGGCAGGAGCTGCTGTGAGGCTGATGTGGGTTAGATCTATGGGGCAGGAGCTGTTGTGGGGCTGATGGGGGTCAGATCTATGGGGCAGGAGATGCTGTGGGTCAGATCTATGGGGCAGGAGCTGCTGTGGGGCAGATGTGGGTCAGATCTATGGGTCAGCAGCTGCTGTGGGTATGATGTGGGTCAGATCTATGGGTCAGCAGCTGCTGTGGGGCTGATGTGGGTCAGATCTATGGGGCAGGAGCTGCAGTGGAGATGATGTAGGTCAGATCTATGGGGCAGGATCTGCTGTGGGGCTGCTGTGGGTTAGATCTATGGGGCAGGAGCTGTTGTGGGTCATATCTATTGGGCAGCAGCTGCTTTACATATGATGTGTGTCAGATCTATTGGGCCGGAGCTGCAGTGGGGCTGATGGGGGTCAGATCTATGGGGCAGGAGCTGTTGTGGGGCTGATGTGGGTCAAATCAATGGGACAGAGCTGCTCTTGGGAACATGTGGGTCAGATCTATGGGGCAGGAGCTGCTGTGGGGCTGATGTGGGTCAGATCTATAGGGCAGGAGCTGCTGTGCGACAGATGTGGGTCAGATCTATGGGGCACGAGCTGCTGTGGGTCTGATGTGGGTCAGATCCTTGGGGCTGAAGCTGCTGTGGGTCATATCTACTGGGCAGCAGCTGCTTTACATATGATGTGTGTCAGATCTATGGGGCAGGAGCTGCTGTGGGGCTGATGTGGGTTAGATCTATGGGGCAGGTGCTACTGTGGGGCTGATGTGGGTCAAATCAATGGGGCAGAGCTGCTCTTGGGAACATGTGGTTCAGATCTATGGGGCAGGAGCTGCTGTGGGGCTGATGTGGGTCAGATCTATAGGGCAGGAGCTGCTGTGCGAAAGATGTGGGTCAGATCTATGGGGCAGGAGCTGCTGTGGGGCTGATGTGGGTCAGATCTATGGGGCAGGAGCTGCTGTGGGGCTGATGTGGGTAAGATCCTTGGGGCTGAAGCTGCTGTGGGTCATATCTACTGGGCAGCAGCTGCTTTACATATGATGTGTGTCAGATCTATGGGGCAGGAGCTGCTGTGGGGCTGATGTGGGTTAGATCTATGGGGCAGGAGCTGTTGTGGGGCTGATGGGGGTCAGATCTATGGGGCAGGAGCTACTGTGGGGCTGATGTTGGTCTGATCTATGGGGCAGGAGCTGCTGTGCGACAGATGTGGGTCAGATCTATGGGGCAGGTGCTGCTGTGCGACATATGTGGGTCAGATCTATGGGGCAGGATCTGCTGTGGGGCTGATGTGGGAAAGATCTATGGGGCAGGAGATGCTTTGGGGCAGATGTGGGTCAGATCTATGGGGCAGGAGTTGCTGTGGGGCTGATGTGGGTCAGATCCTTGGGGCAGAAGCTACTGTGGGTCATATCTATTGGGCAGCAGCTGCTTTACATATGATGTGTGTCAGATCTATGGGGTAGGAGCTGCTGTGGGGCTGATGTGTGTTAGATCTATGGGGCAGGAGCTGTTGTGGGGCTGATGGGGGTCAGATCTATGGGGCAGGAGATGCTGTGGGTCAGATCTATGGGGCAGGAGCTGCTGTGGGGAACATGTGTGTCAGGTCTATGGGGCAGGAGCTGCTGTGGGGCAGATGTGGGTCAGATCTATGGGTCAGCAGCTGCTGTGGGTCTGATGTGGGTCAGATCTATTTGGCAGGAGCTGCTGTGGGGCTGATGTGGGTCAGATCTATGGGGCAGGAGCTGCTGTGGGCCTGATGTTGGTCAGATTTATGGAGCAGGAGCTGCTGTGTTGCAGATGTGGGTCAGAGCTCTCGGGCAGGAGCTGCTGTGTGGCAGATGTGGGTCAGATCTATGGTGTAGGAGCTGCTGTGGGGCTGATGTGGGTCAGATCTATGGGGCAGGAGCTGCTGTGGTTAAGATCTATTTGGCAGGATCTGCTGTGGGGCAGATTTGGGTCAGATCTATGGGGCAGGAGCTGCAGTGGAGATGATGTACGTCAGATCTATGGGGCAGGAGCTGCTGTGGGGCTGATGTGGGTTATATCTATGGGGCAGGAGCTGTTGTGGGGCTGATGGGGGTCAGATCTATGGGGCAGGAGCTACTGTGGGGCTGATTTGGGTTAGATCTATGGGGCAGGAGCTGCTGTGGGGCTGATGTGGGTTAGGTCTATGGGGCAGGAGCTGTTGTGTGGCTGATGGGGGTCAGATCTATGGGGCAGGAGCTGCTGTGGGTCAGATCTATGGGGCAGGAGCTGCTGTGGGGCTGATGTGGGTCAGGTCTATGGGGCAGGAGCTGCTGTGGGGCAGATGTGGGTCAGATCTATGGGTCAGCAGCTGCTGTGGGTCTGATGTGAGTCAGATCTATGGGGCAGGAGCTGCTGTGGGGCTGATGTGGGTCAGATCTATGGGGCAGGAGCTGCTGTGAGGCTGATGGGTGTCAGATCTATGGGGCAGGAGCTGCTGTGAGGCTGATGGGTGTTAGATCTATGGGGAGGAGCTGCTGTGGTGCAGATGTGGGTCAGAGCTATGGGGCAGGAGCTGCTGTGGGGCAGAAGTGGGTAAGATCTATGGGGTAGGAGATGGTGTGTGGCAGATGTGGGTCAGATCTATGGTGTAGGAGCTGCTGTGGGGCAGATGTGGGTCAGATCTATGGGGCAGGAGCTGCTGTGGGTCAGATCTATGGGGCTGGAACAGATGTGGGCCTGATGTTGGTCATATTTATGGAACAGGTGCTGCTGTGTTGCAGATGTGGGTCAGATCTATGGTGCAGGAGCTGCTGTGGGGCTGCTGTGGGTCAGATCTATGGGGCAGGAGCTGCTGTGGTTAAGATCTATTTGGCAGGATCTGCTGTGGGGCAGATTTGGGTCAGATCTATGGGGCAGGAGATGCTGTGGGGAACATGTGTGTCAGGTCTATGGGGCAGGAGCTGCTGTGGGGCTGATGTTGGTCAGATCTTTTGGGCAGCAGCTGCTGTGGAGCAGATCTGGGTAAGATCTATGTCGCAGGAGCTGCTGTGTGGCAGACGTGGCACATATCTATGGGGCAAAATCTGCTGTGGGGCTGATGTGGGTCAGATCTATGGGGCAGGATCTCCTGTGGGGCTGATGTGGGTCAAATCAATGGGGCAGAGCTGCTCTGGGGCACATGTGGGTGAGATCTATGGAGCAGGAGCTGCTGTGGGGCAGATTTGAATCAGATCTATAGGGCAGGAGCTGCTGTGGGTCAGATCTATGGGCAGGAGCTGCTGCGGGGCACATGTGAGTTAGATCTATGGGGCAGGAGATGGTGTGGGGCAGATTTGGGTCAGATGTATGGGTCAGGAGCTGCTGTGTTGCTGATGAGGGTCAGATCTATGGGGCATGGGCTGCTGTGGTTCAGATCTACGGGACTGGAGCTGCAGTGGAGCACATGTGGGTCAGATCTATGGGGTAGAAGCTGTTGTGGGTCTGATGGCGGTCATATCTATAAGGCAGGAGCTGCTGTGGGGCTGACTTGTGTCAGATCTATGGGGCAGGAGCTGCTTTGGGGCTGATGGTGGTTAGCCCCAACCTATGGGGCAGGAGCTGCTGTGGGGCGCATGTGGGTCAGACCTATGGGGCAGGAGCTGCAGAGGGGATGATGTAGGTCAGATCTATGGGGCAGGAGTTGCTGTGGGGAATATGAGGGACATATCTATGGTGCAAAATCTGCTGTTGGACTGATGTGGGTCAGATCTATGAGTTTGGAGCTGCTGTGGGGCACATGTGGGTCAGATCTATGGAGCAGGAGATGCTGTGGGGCTGATTTGGGTCAGATCTATGTGGCAGGAGATGCTGTGGGTCAGATCTATGGGGCAGGAGCTGCTGTGGGGAACATGTGGGTCAGGTCTATGGGGCAGGAGCTGCTGTGGGCACATGTGGGTCACACTGGGACCCATATGGGGACAAAGGGAGACATCATAGAGACTCATAGGGACCTATTGGGACCAATAGGGACCCAAAGAGAGACATAGAGACCCCATAGAAACCCATGGAGACCCCATAGAGGCACAAAGTGACACATAGAGGGACACCAAGACCCATAGAAACCAGATAGAGACTCCATATAGACACATAGGAACACATAGAGACCCACTGGGACAGTGAGACCACATATAGACTCATAGGGAGACATTAGGAGCCATTAAGAGCCATAGGGACACATAGGACGACTTTGAAACTTATAGATACCCAAAGGAAGACATTTGGGCCCAGAGATAACCATAAGAGACCCCATAGAGACCCCATAGGGGCACATAGCAACCCATAGGGGGGACATTGGGACACATAGGTACACATTGTGACCCGTAGGAAGACACTGGGACCCATAGGGGGACATTGGGACACATAGGGACCCAATGAATTACAGTGGGGGACAGTGAGACCCATAGAGATACATAAGGACCCCGCTGAGACCCATAAGAGACCCCATAGAGGCACCTAGGGACCACATTGAAACTCATAGATACTTGTAGGAAGACATTTGGGCCCAGAGATATCCATAAGAGACCCCACAGAGACCCCATAGAGGCACATAGCAACCCATAGGGGGGACATTGGGACACGTAGGGAAACATTCTGACCCATAGGGAGACACTGGGACCCATATGGGGACATTGGGACACATAGGGACCCCTTGGACTACAGTGGGGGACAGCCAGACCCATAGAGACACATAGAAACCCCGCTGAGACCCATAAGAGACCCCATAGAGGCACATAGGGACCACATTGAAAGCCATAGATAGCTATAGGAAGATATTTGGGCCCAGAGATACCCATAAGAAACCACATACAAGCACATGGCAACCCATAGGGGGGACATTGGGACACATAGTGACCCATAGGGGGACATTGGGACACATAGGTACACATAGGGAGACACTGGGACCCATAGGGGGACATTGGGACACATAGTGACCCCATGGATTAAAGTGGGGGACAGTCAGATCCATCGAGACACATAGGGACCCTGCTGAGACCCATAAGAGACCCCATAGAGGAACATAGCAACCCATAGGGGGGGCATAGGGACACATAGGGACACACCGTGACCCATGAGGAGACACTGGATCCCATAGGGGGACAATGGGACACATAAGGACCCCATGGATTACAGTGGGGGACAGTGAGACCCATAGAGACACATAGGGAACCCGCTGAGACCCATAAGAGACCCCATAGAGGCACATAGGGACCTAATGTAACCCACAGATACCCACAGGGAGACGTTTGGGCCCAGAGCTATCCATAAGAGAGCCCATTGAGGCACATAGCAACCCATAGGGGGGACATTGGGACACATAGGGACACATAGTGACCCATAGGGAGACACTGGGACCCATATGGGGATATTGGGACACATAGGGACCACATGGATTACAGTGGTGGACAGTGAGACCCATAGAGACACATAGGGACTTCGTTGAGACCCATAAGAGACCCCATAGAGGCACATAGGGACCACATTGAAACCCATAGATACCCTTAGGAATACATTTGGGACGATAGTTACCCATAAAAGACCCCATAGAGACCCCATAGAGGCACATAGCAAACCATAGTGGGGACATTGGGACACATAGGGACCCCATAGAGAGACATAGAGACATATAGGGACCCATTTAGAGGCATAATAACCCCATAGAGTCCTATAGGGACACCCAGAGATCCATAGGGAAACATTGGGACCCACAGGGGCTGTGTGGGAGATTGGTAATCACAGCCTGAACCTCTGATTAATCAGCTGAGGCAAGTGTGGGGTCAGCTGCGGGAGCACAGGTGAGAGTAATGGAGCTGTGCTCCCGGGAGGGCTGGAGCTCGACTCCACCTCCTCTGAGACCTCATTTAAGGGCTGACCCTCACTCGAGCCGCTTTCCATTATCTTTCCGAGCTCCCTGTTACCGGGTGAGGTCCCAGAAGACTGGAGGCTTGCCAACGTGACTCCCATTTCCAAGCAAGGTTGTCAGGAGGATCCGGGCAACTCCAGGCCTGTTAGCCTGACCTCGGTGCCAGGGAAGGGAATGGAACGAATTGTCTTGAGGGAGATGACAGATGCGGCAGGTGTGGGATGAGCAGGAGATCAGACCTAGCCAGCATGGGTTCGTGAAGGGCAGCTCCTGCTTGACCAATCTGATCTCCTTCTACGATCCTGTGACCCATCTGATGGATGAAGGAAAGAAAGAAAGGCTGTTGATGTGCTCTACTTGGACTTCAGCAAAGCCTTCACAACTGTCTCCCATGCTATTCTCCTACAAAAGCTGGCAGCCCTTTTCCAACCTTGAGAATTCTGTGATTCTGTGAGGCAGCATCTCTTGGACATCGCTCTGCAGTGAAGACCGCCCCAGCTTCCTCAGCGAAGGCATCACCACTGGTGAGTTTCTCTCTCGCTTAGAACCTCTGTACATTTGTTACCATCTTTGTTACCATCTGTATAGTTACCACCTAGACAGGGGGACATAGAGAGACACTGGGACCCCTAGGGACCCATAGAGATCCAGAGGAAGACATTGGGACCCATAGAGAGACACTGGGACCCATAGGGACACATAGAGAGACACTGGGACCCATAGGGACACATAGAGACCCATAGACAGTCATTGGGAGCCATAAGGATAAATTGAGACCCATAGAGACCCCATTGAGACCCATAGTGCCTCAAAGAAACCCATAGCGACCCCATAGTCACCCATAGCGCCCCATAGGAACACAAAGATACCCCATAAAGCCCCATAGTGACCCATAGGGGCCCAAAGAGACCCCATAGCACCCCATAGCTACTCCATAGTGCCCCATAGCAGCCCATGGAGCCTCATAGACACTCCATTGTGCCCCAGAGCACCCCATTGCACCCCATAGGGACCCATAGACACAGCATACTGCTCCATAGAGCCCCATAGACACCCCATAGTTCCCCACAGCACCACATAGCAGCCCACAGTGCCCCATAGACACCACATAAGGCCCTACAGCCACACCATAGAGCCCAATTGAACCAAATAGACACCCCATATCGCCCCATACTGCCTGTAGACACCCCATAGAGCCCCATAGAAACTTACTGAACCCCATACAGACCCCATGCAGACCCCATAGAGCCCCACAGACAACCCATAGATCCCCAAAGACACCCCATAGACGCCCCATAGGGACCTCATAGCGCCCCATAGAAACCCCATTCTTCCGCATAGAGCCCCATAGCAAACCATAGCACCCCATAGTCACCCATAGCGCCCCATAGGAACCCAAGGATACCCCAAAGCACCGCATAGCCACCACATAGTGACCCATAGTGACCCATAGGGGCCCAAAGAGACCCCATAGCACCCCATAGCTACTCCATAGTGCCCCATAGCAGCCCATGGAGCCTCATAGACACTCTCTTGTGCCCCACAGCACCCCATTGCACCCCATAGAGACCCATAGACACCCTATACTGCTCCATAGAGCCCCATAGACACCCCATAGTGCCTCACAGCACCAAATAGCACAACATAGTGCCACATAGACACCACATAAGGACATATAGCCGCGCCATAGAGCCCCACAGACATCCCATAGAGCCCCGTAGGCAACCCATTGTGCCCCATAGAGCTCCCATAGCCACCCATAGCAACTAATTTACCAAATAGACACACTATAGCATTCCATAGACACCCCATAGAAACCTCAGAACGCCCCATAGAGCTCCATAGGCACCCCATAGAGCCCCATAGAGAACCCATAGAGGCACATAGCAACCCATAGGTGGGACATTGGGACACATAGGGACACATAGTGACCCATAGGGAGACACTGGGACCCATAGGGTGACATTGGGACACATAGGGACACCATGGATTACATGGTTGATACAACCCATGTTGTATGTTTTCATGTTTATCAACATGGTTGATGTGGGTCAGATCTATGGGGCAGGAGCTGCTGTGGGGCACATGTGGGTCAGATCTATTGGGCCGGAGGTGCTGTGGGGCTGATGTAGGAAAGATCTATGGGGCAGGAGATGCTTTGGGGCAGATGTGGGTCAGGTCTATTGGGCTGGAGCTGCTGTGGGGCACTTGTGGGTCAGATCTATGAGGCAGGGGCTGCTGTGGGTCAGATCTATGGGGCAGGAACAAATGTGGGCCTGATGTTGGTCAGATTTATGGAGCAGGAGCTGCTGTGTTGCAGATGTGGGTCAGATCTATGTTGCTGGAGCTGATGTGGGGCAGATGTAGGGCATATCTGTGGGGCAGGAGCTGCTGTGAGGCTGATGGGTGTTAGATCTATGGGGAGGAACTGCTGTGGTGCAGATGTGAGTCACATCTATGGGGCGGGAGATGCTGTGTGGCTGATGTGGGTCAAATCTATGGGGCAGGAGCTGCTGTGAGGCGCATGTGGGTCAGACCTATGGGGCAGGAGCTGCTGTGGGGCGCATGTGGGTCAGCTCTATGGGGCAGGAGTTGCTGTTGGGCAGATGTGGGACATAACTATGGGGCAAAATCTGCTGTGGGGCTGATGTGGGTAAGTTCTATGAGACAGGAGCTGCTGTGTTTCAGATCTATGGGGCAGGAGCAGCTCTGGGGCACATGTGGGTCAGATCTATGTGTTAGGAGCTGCTGTGGGGCACATGTGGGTCAGATCTATGTGTTAGTAGCTGCTGTGGGGCACATGTGGGTCAGATCTATGGGGCAGGAGATGCTGTGGGGCAGATGTGGGTCAGATCTATGGGGCAAAGGCTGCTGTGTGGCAGATGTGGGTCAGATCTATGGGGCAGGAGCTGCTGTGGCTCAGATGTGGGTCAGATCTATAGGTCAGGAGCTGCTGTGGCTGATGTGGGCCAGTTCTATGGGGCAGGAGATGCTGTGAGTCAGATGTATGAGGCAGGAGCTGCTTTGGGGCAGATGGGGGTCAGATCTATGGGGCAGGAGATGCTGTGGAGCAGATGTGGGTCAGATCTATAGGTCAGGAGCTGCTGTGGCTGATGTGGGCCAGTTCTATGGGGCAGGAGATGCTGTGAGTCAGATGTATGAGGCAGGAGCTGCTTTGGGGCAGATGGGGGTCAGATCTATGGGGCAGGAGATGCTGTGGAGCAGATGTGGGTCAGATCTATAGGTCAGGAGCTGCTGTGGCTGATGTGGGCCAGTTCTATGGGGCAGGAGATGCTGTGAGTCAGATGTATGAGGCAGGAGCTGCTTTGGGGCAGATGGGGGTCAGATCTATGGGGCAGGAGATGCTGTGGAGCAGATGTGGGTCAGATCTATAGGTCAGGAGCTGCTGTGGCTGATGTGGGCCAGTTCTATGGGGCAGGAGATGCTGTGAGTCAGATGTATGAGGCAGGAGCTGCTTTGGGGCAGATGGGGGTCAGATCTATGGGGCAGGAGATGCTGTCGAGATGATGTGGGTCAGATCTATGGGGCAGGAGCTGCTGTGGGGAGATGGGGGTCAGATCTATGGGGCAGGAGATGCTGTGGAGCAGATGTGGGTCAGATCTATGGGGCAGGAGCTGCTGTGGGGCAGATGTGGGTCAGATCTATGGGCAGGAGCTGCTGTGCTGCACATGTTGGTAGGGTCTATGGGGCAGGAGCTGCTGTGGGGCAGATGTGGGTCAGATCTATGGGGCAGGAGCTGCTGTGGGGCTGATGTTGGTCAGATCTTTAGGGCAGCAGCTGCTGTGGAGCAGATCTGGGTAAGATCTATGTCGCAGGAGATGCTGTGGGGCAGACGTGGCACATATCTATGGGGCAAAATGTGCTGTGGGGCTGATGAGGGTCAGATCTATGGGGCAGGATCTCCTGTGGGGCTGATGTGGGTCAAATCAATGGGGCAGAGCTGCTTTGGGGCACATGTGGGTCAGATCTATGGGGCAGGAGATGCTGTGGGGCTGATTTGGGTCAGATCTATGTGGCAGGAGATGCTGTGGATCAGATCTATGGGGCAGGATCTGCTGTGGGGAACATGTGGGTCAGGTCTATGGGGCAGGAGCTGCGGAGGGCACATGTGGGTCAGATCTATGGGGCAGGAGCAGCTCTGGGGCACATGTGGGTCAGATCTATGTGTTAGGAGCTGCTGTGGGGCAGATGTGGGTCAGATCTATGGGGCAAAGGCTGCTGTGTGGCAGATGTGGGTCAGATCTATGGGGCAGGAGCTGCTGTGGGTCAGATGTGGGTGAGATCTATGGGGCAGGAGATGCTGTGGAGCAGATGTGGGTCAGATCTATAGGTCAGGAGCTGCTGTGGCTGATGTGGGCCAGTTCTATGGAGCAGGAGATGCTGTGAGTCAGATGTATGAGGCAGGAGCTGCTGTGGGGCAGATGGGGGTCAGATCTATGGGGCAGGAGATGCTGTTGGGCAGATGTGGGTCAGATCTATGGGTCAGGAGCTGCTGTGCTGCACATGTTGGTAGGGTCTATGGGGCAGGAGCTGCTGTGGGGCAGATGTGGGTCAGATCTATGGGGCAGGAGCTGCTGTGGGGCTGATGTTGGTCAGATCTTTGGGGCAGCAGCTGCTGTGGAGCAGATCTGGGTAAGATCTATGTCGCAGGAGTTGCTGTGGGGCAGACGTGGCACATATCTATGGGGCAAAATCTTCTGTGGGGCTGATGTGGGTCAGATCTATGGGTCAGGATCTCCTGTGGGGCTGATGTGGGTCAAATCAATGGGCCAGAGCTGCTCTGGGGCACATGTGGGTCAGATCTATGGAGCAGGAGCTGCTGTGGGGCAGATTTGAATCAGATCTATAGGGCAGGAGCTGCTGTGGGTCAGATCTATGGGCAGGAGCTGCTGTGGGGCACATGTGAGTTAGATCTATGGGGCAGGAGATGGTGTGGGGCAGATTTGGGTCAGATGTATGGGTCAGGAGCTGCTGTGTGGCTGATGAGGGTCAGATCTATGGGGCATGGGCTGCTGTGGGTCAGATCTGCGGGACTGGAGCTGCAGTGGAGCACATGTGGGTCAGATCTATGGGGTAGAAGCTGCTGTGGAGCTGATGGGGGTCATATCTATAAGGCAGGAGCTGCTGTGGGGCTGACTTGGGTCAGATCTGTGAGGCAGGAGCTGCTGTGGGGCTGACTTGGGTCAGATCTAAGGGGGAGGAGCTGCTGTGGAGCAGACGTGGCACATATCTATGGGGCAAAATCTGCTGTGGGGCTGATGTGGGTTAGATCTATGGGGCAGGAGCTGTTGTGGGGCTGATGGGGGTCAGATCTATGGGGCAGGAGCTGCTGTGGGGCTGATGTGGGAAAGATCTATGGGGCAGGAGCTGCTGTGGGTCAGATTGTCATGGTTTAATAATGTTGTAATTTTGCTATCAGTATTCCACATCATAACATCATATAAAGCATGAATAATTTTACTGAATCTGCAACTTACAGAAGAAGACTACATCTCCCAGAGAGCAACACGGTGGGTCACGGGACCTGGACTCTATATTAACTCTGTCGCAGAACAGACTGACGTCTTTCGAGTTCTGGCGTTCAGGGCAGTGTGTGGGAGCCTTCAGCCGTTCGCCCAGATTCACAGTAGGCCTCTCGGTTACGGGACTCATTCTCTCTCCTATTTTGCTTGATTCATTAGCTCAATTTTCAATTATATTGTATTCTATTGTGTTATCCTGTATTTCGATATAGTATTTAGTAAATAAGTGTGCCTCCTTACATCGTTGCCGCTGTTTTCTTTTCTTAATTAACTTTTTCTTTTCGGCTGAGGGCCCTTCAGGGGCCCACGGCCCTTGTCACGGACGCAGGTGGATTTTTCGTTCAAACCGTGACAGATTTGGTAGCAGAGGATGGTTCCACTGTTGCAGCCACCCCCATAAGGCATTTGCCACCATCCATGAATCAGTATAAAGATGAAGCATTGGCCACCTCTCCCGTTCAGCCACATCTAAAGCCAGCTGAACAGCCTTTACCTCTGCAAATTGACTTGATTCTCCTTTACCTTCAGTGGCCTCTGCAACTTGTCGTGTGGGGCTCCATACAGCAGCTTTCCATCTGCGATGCTTCCCTACAATACGACATGATCCGTCTGTGAATAGGGCAAATTACTTTTCGTTTTCTGGTAGCTCATTGTATGGTGGTGCCTCTTTAGCACGTGATACCTCTTCTGTAGGTGGTGTTTCAATTTTTTTACTCTCAGGCCAGTCCATGATCACTTCTAGAATTCCAGGACGGCTGAGTTTTCCCATTCGAGCTCGTTGAGTAATTAATGAAATCCACTTACTCCAAGTGGCATCAGTAGCATGATGGGTGGAGGGAACCTGTCCTTTAAACATCCAGTTTATTACTGGCAAGCGAGGTGCTAGAAGAAGCTGAACCTCTGTCCCAACTACTTGAGAAGCAGCCCGATCAATCCATGGCAAATTGTTGGGCTGTGCTTCCACCCCTGAGGTAAACGGTTCCAGGTGTACTGAATACCTCTCCAGGTAAAAGCAAACTGTGGCCTACATTTTGCAGCCAATGGGATGGAAAAGAAGGCATTAGCAATGTCAATGGTGGCATACCACCTAGCTTCTTTTGACTCCAGTTCATACTGGAGTTCTAGCATGTCTGTCTGGTACAGCAGCACTTAATGGAGGTGTGACTTCATTCAGGCCATGGTAATCCACCGTCAGCCTCCATTCCCCACTGGTTTTACACACTGGCCATATGGGGCTGTTAAAAGGCGAGTGAGTTTTGCTAATCACTCCCTGATTCTCTAATTGGCGAATTAGCTTGTGAATGGGGAGCAATGAGTCCCTATTGGTGCGGTACTGCCGTCTGTGAACCACTCTGGTGACAATTGGTACCTCTTGGTCTTTTACCTGGTGCAACCTCCCAGCACCCGCTGGGAGACCCAGCGCTCGCTGCGTTGCTTCCGTCCTCCGTTCGGGGGGTTCCGTGCGCCGGCGCCGGCGCGTGGAAAGGGGGTGTGCGGCTGGTCGCGCGCGGGCGCGTGCCAGGCCCCCTTTCGCCCGGTTTTTCCCCATCCATCCATCCATCCATCCATCCATCCATCCATCCATCCATCCATCCATCCACCTTCCCGCTTCGTGGCGGCGCGGGGTAGACCTGGGCGACCATCCACCCGCTCGATCGGCGGGTGCAGTTTCCCGTCCGTGCCGCGGGTAGACGTGTCGTCCGTAGCGGGGTTGACCTGTCGGCCGGTGCCGTTTCCCGTCCGTGCCGCGGGTAGACGTGTCGGCCGTAGCCGCGCGTCACGCAGCTGTGTCAAGCGGTAAGGGTACGACGAACGGCCAGCCGCCCCCCGACCTGACCCGACCCGACCCGACCGCTTCCGCCGTTGACCCACCCCCATCTTTTTATTACTTTTATTTTATTTTATTTTATTTTATTTTATTTTACCGCGACATTTTACGATCTATCTGTACTTTTTCACACCTTCTTCTCTTCTACTTTTCTTTGACTTCTGCCTTCCCTTCCCTTCCCTTCCCTTCCCTTCCCTTCCCTTCCCTTCTTCTCTTTCTCCTTGTCGCCCGCGCATGAGTAGGCCCGGCCCGACCTGGACCGGCACGGCCTCTGTCACGAAGAAGGGGGTCGCTTGCGTGGCCGGGGGTCCGCGACGGGGTTGCAGGTATGCGGGTAGACCTGGCTGCCGGCGCCTGATCTTCCCGGCCCCGCGTCCGTCTTCCACCTTCCCCCCCCACCCCCCCAGTCCACACCGCACGAGCGGGAACCCGACCCGTACCCGACGGCAGCCCGCCTCCACCTGCCCCCACCCCGGCCCTCGCCCACAACCCGCCCTCTCCCGGACGCATCTCGCCCGACCGGCCCGCGACCGTGCTTTTTTATTTCTTTGTTTGTTTGTTTGTTGTTTGGTCGGTCGGTCACTCGCTCGGTTATTTGTTTGGACCCGATTGGCCCGTTTGGTTTTTTTCTTTTCTTTCCTTTTTCCGCCGGGGTGCTCCTGACGGCTCGGCCCAATGGCGGTTCGACTCGGCAACCGGAGCCCGCCAAAACGCCTCGCCACCCCCCAGCCCCACTGCCACTACCGCCACCACCTCCTCCTCCCGCCGAAAATCCCACGTACCGTTCCACCTCATCTGCCGGCTGGGAGAGAGGCTAGGCGCGAACCCCGCGGGGGATGCGGCCGCCTCCCGCCGGCCCACCTCTCGCCGCTGCCGTCTTCCCGCCGCTCTTTCGCCATCCCTCGCCACGCGGCCTGCCCGCAGTCCGGATATCCGGCCCGAACGGACCACGGTGGGCAGGGCCCGCGCACGCGCCCACGCTCTTCCTGCAGAGCCGGGGAGGCGGGGGGGGCGGGGCGGCTTTTTCAAAATCTAAAAAAGGGGAAAGTAAAGAAGAACCCACGAGAAAAACAAACAAACAAACAAACAAACAAACAAACGGAAAATAATAAAACCGAGAGGGCACGTGGGGGCACGGACAAACAATTGAACGGACCAAAGTACGAACGAACGGACGAACAAACAAACACGCAGACAAAAGGGCAAAACCGCGGTGGCGGTGGCGGGACGGCCAGCTTCAAGCAAGGCCGAACCGAGAAGCCCGAGTGCGCCCCGACCCGGCGAACAGCGGCCGGCTAATACGTGCACCCTGGTCGTTCCGCGGCTGCGGCCGAGTGGCGTCTCCGTGGCGCCTCCGGTGCTTTGGCACAGTCAACACGGCTCGACCCCTGGCCATCGCGGCTCGAGTGCGCCGGCACGGTCCAGCCTCTCCCGGCGGGCTCCGCTCGGCTTGGACGTTCCACGGAAGTGGCCAAGTGTCGCTCTTGTGGCGGCTCCTCTGCGCTGGCACTGTCTACCCGGCTCCGAGCGTCTCCAGAGGGTGGGGGGGAGTAAGGGGGGGGGGGAAAGGGGGGACACGGCGTCGGCGGCTAGGCGTCGCTGCCCATGCGTCTCGAATAGGTCGGCACGGTCTACCCGGCTCCGAGCGGGCCGTGGGGCTCGGCGGTGGCGGTTAGGGGTCGCTGCCTATGCGGCTCGGCTAGGTTGGCACGGTCTACCATGCTCCGTGCGTGCACCGGCACGGTCCAGCCTCTCCCGGCGGGCTCCGTTCGGTTCGGACGTTCCTCGGTGGTGTCCGGGGGGTCTCAGCCGCGGAGGCTCGGGTGCGCCGGCACTGCACAGCCTCTCCCGGCGGGCTCCGCTCGGCACGGACGTTCCTCGGCGGCGTCCGGCGATCTGAGCCGTGGCGGCTCGAGTGCGCCGGCACGGTCCAACCGCTCCCGGCGGGTTCCGCTCAGCTCGGACGTTCCTGGGTGCTGTCCGGGGGGTCTCAGCCGCGGAG
This sequence comes from Coturnix japonica, assembly GCF_054131305.1. NCBI lineage: Eukaryota > Metazoa > Chordata > Aves > Galliformes > Phasianidae > Coturnix > Coturnix japonica. The sequence goes on along the minus strand of NC_140697.1, from coordinate 885,501 downwards.
GCTCGGGTGCGCCGGCACTGCACAGCCTCTCCCGGCGGGCTCCGCTCGGCACGGACGTTCCTCGGCTGCGTCCGGCGATCTGAGCAGAGGCGGCACGAGTGCGCCGGCACGGTCCAACTGCTCTAGGCGGGCTCGGCTCCGCTCGGACGTTCCGCGGCGGCGTCCGGGGGGTCTCAGCCGCGGAGGCTCGGGTGCGCCGGCCCGGTCCAGCCTCTCCCAGCGGGCTCCGCTCGGTTCGGACGTTCCTCGGCGGCGTCCGGCGATCTGAGCCATGGCGGCTCGAGTGCTCCGGCACGGTCCAACTGCTCCCGGCGGGTTCCGCTCGGCTCGGACGCTCCTGGGCGGAGTCGGGCGATCTGAGTCGCGGCGGCTCGAGTGCGCCGGCACGGTCCAACCGCTCTCGGCGGGCTAGGCTCTGCTCGGATGTTCCGCGGTTGCGTCGGGGCGGTCTCAGCCGCGGAGGCTCGGGTGCGCCGGCACGGTCCAGCCTCTCCCGGCGGGCTCCGCTCGGCTCGGACGATCCTCGGCGGCGTCCGGCGATCTGAGCCGCGGCGGCTCGAGTGCGCCGGCACGGTCTAGTCTCTCCCGGCGGGCTCCGCTCGGCTTCGACGTTCCTCGGCGGCGTCCGGCAATCTGAGCCGCGGCGGCTCGAGTGCGCCGGCACGGTCCAACCGCTCCCGGCGGGTTCTGCTCGGCTCGGACGCTCCTCGGCGGAGTCGGGCGATCTGAGCCACGGCGGCACGGTCCAGCCTCTCCATGCGGACTCAGCTCGGCTCGGACGTTCCGCGGAAGTGGCCAAGTGCCGCTCTTGTGGGAAGGGGTGGAAGAGGGGGGGGGTGGAAGGGGGAATAAAGGGGAGGTCGCTGCCTATGCGGCTCGACTAGGTCGGCACGGTCTACCGGGCTCAGGGCGTGCCGTGGTGCTCGGCGGCGTCTGCTAGAGGTCGCTTCCTATGCGGCTCGACTAGGTCGGCACGGTCTACCCGGCTCCGAGCGGGCCGTGGTGCACGGCGGCGGCTGCTAGAGGTCGCTGCCCATGCGGCTCGACTAGGTCGGCACGGTCTACCCTGCTCCGTGCGTGCGCGAGGGCTCGGCGGCGGTCACTAGGTGTCGCTGCACGTCTGCCAGCCCGTCCGTCAGCGACCTCTAGCGTCTGCGGCGGAGCAGGGTAGACCGTGCCGATGTGAGCCGGCCGCCGCTCAGCGACCCCTGGCCGCCGCCGCATGAGCTTCGGTCCGCTCGGAGCCGGGTAGACCATGCCGACCAACTCGAGCCAGACGTGCAGCGACCGCTGGCCAGCGCGGAGGCTCGTGTGCGCCGGCACGGTCCAGCCCCTCCCTGCGGGCTCCGCTAGGCACAGATTTTCCTCGTCGGCGTCCGGCGATCTGAGCCGCGGCGGCTCGAGTGCGCCGGCACGGTCCAACCGCTCTTGGCGGGTTCCGCTCGGCTCGGACGCTCCTGGGCGGAGTCGGGCGATCTGAGCCGCGGCAGCTCGAGTGCACCGGCACGGTCCAACCGCTCTCGGCGGGCTAGTCTTTGCTCGGACGTTCCGCGGTGGCGTCCGGTGGGTCTCAGCCGTGGAGGCTCGGGTGCGCCGGCACGGTCCAGCCTCTCCCGGCAAGCTCCGCTCGGCTCGGACGTTCCTCGGCGGCGTCCGGCGATCTGAGCCGCGTCGGCTCGATTACGCCGGCACGGTCCAACCGCTCCCGGCGGGTTCCGCTCGGCTCGGACGCTACTCGGCGGAGTCGGGCGATCTGAGCCGCGGCGTCACGGTCCAGCCTCTCCAGGCGGACTCAGCTCGGCTCGGACGTTCCGCGGAAGTGGCCAAGTGCCGCTCTTGTGGGGGGGGGGGAACAGGGGAGTGGTGAAGGGGGGAGTAAGGAGTGTGGGGGGGGGGGGCACGGCGTCGGCGGCTAGGCGTCGCTGCCCATGCGGCTCGACTAGGTCGGCACGGTCTACCCGGCTCCGAGTGGGCCGTGGTGCTCGGCGGCGGCTGCTAGAGGTCGCTGCCTATGCAGCTCAACTAGGTCGGCACGGTCTACCCTGCTCCGAGCGGGCCGTGGTGCTCGGCGGCGGCTGCTAGAGGTCGCTGCCTATGCGGCTCGACTAGGTCGGCACGGTCTACCCGGCTCAGGGCGTGCCGTGGTGCTCGGCGGCGTCTGCTAGAGGTCGCTGCCTATGCGGCTCGACTAGGTCGGCACAGTCTACCCGGCTCTGAGCGGGCCGTGGTGCACGGCGGCGGCTGCTAGAGGTAGCTGCCCATGCGGCTCGACTAGGTCGGCACGGTCTACCCTGCTCCGTGCGTGCGCGAGGGCTCGGCGGCGGTCACTAGGTGTCGCTGCACGTCTGCCAGCCCGTCCGTCAGCGACCTCTAGCGTCCGCGGCGGAGCATGGTAGACCGTGCCGACGTGAGCCGGCCGCCGCTCAGCGACCCCTGGCCGCCGCCGCATGAGCTTCGGTCCGCACGGAGCCGTGTAGACCGTGCCGACCAACTCGAGCCAGACGTGCAGCGACCGCTGGCCAGCGCGGAGGCTCGTGTGCGCCGGCACGGTCCAGCCTCTCCCGGCGGGCTCCGTTCCGTTCGGACGTTCCTCGGTGGTGTCCGGGGGGTCTGAGCCGCGGCGGCTCGAGTGCGCCGGCACTGCACAGCCCCTCCCTGCGGGCTCCGCTCGGCACAGACTTTCCTCGTCGGCGTCCGGCGATCTGAGCCGCGGCAGCTCGAGTGCGCCGGCACGGTCCAACCGCTCCCGGCGGGTTCCGCTCGGCTCGGACGCTCCTCGGCGGAGTCGGGCGATCTGAGCCGCGGCGGCATGGTCCAGCCTCTCCATGCGGACTCAGCTTGGCTCGGACGTTCCGCGGAAGTGGCCAAGTGCCGCTCTTGTGGGAAGGGGTGGAAGAGGGGGGGGGTGGAAGGGGGAATAAAGGGGGGGGGGGGGGCTCGGCGTCGGTGGCTAGGCGTCGCTGCCCATGCGGCTCGACTAGGTCGGCACGGTCTACCCAGCTCCGAGCGGGCCGTGGTGCTCGGCGGCGGCTGCAAGAGGTCGCTGCCTATGCGTCTCGACTAGGTCAGCACGGTCTACCCGGCTCCGAGCGGGCCGTGGTGCTCGGCGGCGGCTACTAGAGGTCGCTGCCTATGCGGCTCGACTAGGTCGGCACGGTCTACCCGGCTCCGAGCGGGCCGTGGTGCTCGGCGGCAGCTGCTAGAGGTCGCTGCCTATGCGTCTCGACTAGGTCAGCACGGTCTACCCGGCTCCGAGCGGGCCGTGGTGCTCGGCGGCGGCTGCTAGAGGTCGCTGCCTATGCGGCTCGACTAGGTCGGCACGGTCTACCCGGTTTCGAGCGGGCCATGGTGCTCGGCGGCGGATGCTAGAGGTCGCTGCCTATGCGGCTCGACTAGGTCGGCACGGCCTACACGGCTCTAAGCGGGCCGTGGTGCTCGGCGGCGGCTGCTAGACGTCGCTGCCTATGCGGCTCGACTAGGTCGGCACGGCATACCCAGCTCAGGGCGGGCCGTGGTGCTCGGCGGCGTCGACTAGAGGTCGCTGCCTATGTGTCTCGACTAGGTCGGCACGGTCTACCCTGCTCCGTGCGTGCGCGAGGGCTCGGTGGCGGTCGCTAGGTGTCGCTTCACGTCTGCCAGCCCGTCCGTCAGCGACCTCTAGCGTCCGCGGCGGAGCAGGGAGGACCGTGCCGACGTGAGCCGGCCGCCGCTCAGCGACCCCTGGCCGCGGCCACATGAGCTTCGGTCCGCTCGGAGCCTGGTAGACCGTGCCGACCAACTCGAGCCGGACGTGCAGCGACCGCTGGCCAGCGCGGAGGCTCGTGTGCGCCGGCACGGTCCATCCTCTCCCGGCGGGCTCCGTTCGGTTCGGACGTTCCTCGGTGGTGTCCGGGGGGTCTGAGCCGCGGCGGCTCGAGTGCGCCGGCACTGCACAGCCCCTCCCTGCGGGCTCCGCTCGGCACGGACTTTCCTCGTCGGCGTCCAGCGATCTGAGCCGCGGCGGCTCGAGTGCGCTGGCACGGTCAAACCGCTCTTGGCGGGTTCCGCTCAACTCGGATGCTCCTGGGCGGAGTCGGGCGATCTGAGCCGCGGCGGCCCGAGTGCGCCGGCACGGTCCAACCGCTCCTGGCGGGTTCCGCTCGGCTCGGACGCTCCTGGGCGGAGTCGGGCGATCTGAGCCGCGGCGGCACGGTCCAGCCTCTCCAGGCGGACTCAGCTCGGCTCGGACGTTCCGCGGAAGTGGCCAAGTGCCGCTCTTGTGGGGGGGGGGGAAGAGGGGGGGGTGAAGGGGAGAGTAAGGGGAGGGGGGGGGGGGGCACGGCGTCGGCGGCTAGGCGTCGCTGCCCATGCAGCTCGACTAGGTCGGCACGGTCTACCCGGCTCCGAGCGGGCCGTGGTGCTCGGCGGCGGCTGCTAGAGGTCGCTGCCTATGCGGCTCGACTAGGTCGGCACGGTCTACCCGGCTCCGAGCGGGCCGTGGTGCTCGGCGGCGGCTGCTAGAGGTCGCTGCCTATGCGGCTCGACTAGGTCGGCACGGTCTTCCCGGCTCCGAGCGGGCCGTGGTGCTCGGCGGCGGCGACTAGGGGTCGCTGCCCGTGCGGCTTGCGTGTAGCTGCCAGGTCTACCCGCTTTCGGCTAGGCTTTTCCGCCCTGTGAGATGGGGGGGCGCTAAAGCTCCGGAGCTTGCTGGGGGGTCGCTGTAGTTTCTTACCTACCGCTACGTCGACGTAGAGCGCCGCTTACCCTCGGCGCCGCTGCCGGTAGTCGGCGCCGTTCTTTTCCGAAGCAGTTTTTTCTTACGCCTTCCCTTTTCGTCTGCAGGAGTGAGCGCGTGCTCGTCTCCAGAGGCGGCAACGAGCGGGCGCAGGCGAGCGCAGTTGAGCGCCGGGCTGTGGAGTTTTTTGGTTGCGGCTTCCCGCCGCTCTTTCGCCATCCCTCGCCACGCGGCCTGCCCGCAGTCCGGATTTCCGGCTCGAACGGACCCCGCTCAAATGCGCCAACACTATCCAACCGCTCCCGGCGGGCACCGCTCGGCTCGGACGTTCCTCGGAATCAGCCAAATGTCGCTCCCGTGGCGTCTCCGCAGGCAAAAACGCATAGCCGGCGCCGCAAAGCTCGCGAGCCGCACCGAGCATGGGAAACCGTGCCGTGGAGCAGCTGTGGGGCACATGTGGGTCAGACCTATGGGGCAGAAGCTGCAGAGGGGATGATGTAGGTCAGATCTATGGGGCAAGAGTTGCTGTGGGGCAGATGAGGGACATATCTATGGTGCAAAATATGCTGTTGGACTGATGTGGGTCAGATCTATGAGTTTGGAGCTGCTGTGGGGCACATGTGGGTCAGATCTATGGGCCAGGAGCTGCTGCGGGGCTAATTTGGGTCAGATCTATGGGTCAGCAACTACTGTGGGGAACATGTGGGTCAGAGCTATGGGGCAGGAGCTGCTGTGGGGCAGAAGTGTGTAAGATCTATGGGGTAGGAGATGGTGTTTGGCAGATGTGGGTCAGATCTATGGTGTAGGAGCTGCTGTGGGGCTGATGTGGGTCAGATCTATGGGGCAGGAGCTGCTGTGGTTAAGATCTATTTGGCAGGATCTGCTGTGGGGCAGATTTGGGTCAGATCTATGGGGCAGGAGCTGCAGTGGAGATGATGTACGTCAGATCCATGGGGCAGGAGCTGCTGTGGGGCTGCTGTGGGTTAGATCTATGGGGCAGGAGCTGTTGTGGGTCATATCGATTGGGCACCAGCTGCTTTACATATGATGTGTGTCAGATCTATGGGGCAGGAGCTGCAGTGGGGCTGATGGGGGTCAGATCTATGAAGCAGGAGCTACTGTGGGGCTGATGTGGGTCAAATCAATGGGGCAGAGCTGCTCTTGGGAACATGTGGGTCAGATCTATGGGGCAGGAGCTGCTGTGGGGCTGATGTGGGTCAGATCTATAGGGCAGGAGCTGCTGTGCGAAAGATGTGGGCCAGATCTATGGGGCAGGAGCTGCTGTGGGTCTGATGTGGGTCAGATCTATGGGGCAGGAGCTGCTGTGGGGCTGATGTGGGTCAGATCTATGGGGCAGGAGCTGCTGTGAGGCTGATGGGTGTTAGATCTATGGGGAGGAGCTGCTGTGGTGCAGATGTGGGTCAGAGCTATGGGGCAGGAGCTGCTGTAGGGCAGAAGTGGGTAAGATCTATGGGGTAGGAGATGGTGTGTGGCAGATGTGGGTCAGATCTATGGTATAGGAGCTGCTGTGGGGCTGATGTGGGTCAGATCTATGGGGCAGGAGCTCCTGTGGTTAAGATCTATTTGGCAGGATCTGCTGTGGGGCAGATGTGGGTCAGAGCTATGGGGAAGGAGCTGCTGTGGGGCAGAAGTGGGTAAGATCTATGGGGTAGGAGATGGTGTGTGGCTGATGTGGGTCAGATCTATGGTGTAGGAGCTGCTGTGGGTCTGATGTGGGTCAGATCTATGGGGCAGGAGCTGCTGTGTGGGTCAGATCTATGGGGCAGGAACAGATGTGGGCCTGATGTCGGTCAGATTTATTGAGCAGGAGCTGCTGTGTTGCAGATGTGGGTCAGATCTATGGTGCAGAAGCTGCTGTGGGGCAGATGTAGGGCATATCTATGGTGTAGGAGCTGCTGTGAGGCTGATGGGTGTCAGATCTATGGGGCAGGAGCTGCAGTGGGGCTTATGGGGGTCAGATCTATGGGGCAGGAACTACTATGGGGCTGATGTGGGTCAAATCTATGGGTCAGCAGCTGCTGTGGGTCTGATGTGGGTCAGATCTATGGGGCAGGAGCTGCTGTGGGGCTGATGTGGGTCAGATCTATGGGGCAGGAGATGCTGTGGGTCAGATCTATGGGGCAGGAGCTGCTGTGGGGAACATGTGGGTCATGTCTATGGGGCAGGAGCTGCTGTGGGGCTGATGTGGGTCAGATCTATGGGGCAGGAGCTGCTGTGGGGAACATGTGGGTCAGGTCTATGGGGCAGGAGCTGCTGTGGGACAGATGTGGGTCAGATCCATGGGTCAGCAGCTGCTGTGGGTCTGATGTGGGTCAGATCTATGGGGCAGGAGCTGCTGTGGGGCTGATGTGGGTCAGATCTATGGGGCAGGAGCTGCTGTGGTTAAGATCTATTTGGCAGGATCTGCTGTGGGGCAGATTTGGGTCAGATCTATGGGGCAGGAGCTGCAGTGGAGATGATGTACGTCAGATCTATGGGGCAGGAGCTGCTGTGGGGCTGCTGTGGGTTAGATCTATGGGGCAGGAGCTGTTGTGGGTCATATCTATTGGGGAGCAGCTGCTTTACATATGATGTGTGTCAGATCTATGGGGCCGGAGCTGCTGTGGGGCTGATGTGGGTTAGATCTATAGGGCAGGAGCTGCTGTGCGACAGATGTGGGTCAGATCTATGGGGCAGAGCTGCTCTTGGGAACATGTGGGTCAGGTCTATGGGGCAGGAGCTGCTGTGGGGCTGATGTGGGTCAGATCTATAGGGCAGGAGCTGCTGTGCGACAGATGTGGGTCAGATCTATGGGGCAGGAGCTGCTGTGGGGCTGATGTGGGTCAGATCCTTGGAACTGAAGCTGCTGTGGGTCATATCTATTGGGCAGCAGCTGCTTTACATATGATGTGTGTCAGATCTATGGGGCAGGAGCTGCTGTGCGACATATGTGGGTCAGATCTATGGGGCAGGTGCTGCTGTGCGACATATGTGGGTCAGATCTATGGGGCAGGATCTGCTGTGGGGCTGATGTGGGAAAGATCTATGGGGCAGGAGATGCTTTGGGGCAGATGTGGGTCAGATCTATGGGGCAGGAGCTGCTGTGGGGCTGATGTGGGTCAGATCCTTTGGGCTGAAGCTGCTGTGGGTCATATCTATTGGGCAGCAGCTGCTTTACATATGATGTGTGTCAGATCTATGGGGCAGGAGCTGTTGTGGGGCTGATGGGGGTCAGATCTATGGGGCAGGAGCTACTGTGGGGCTGATGGGGGTCAGATCTATGGGGCAGGAGCTACTGTGGGGCTGATGTGGGTTAGATCTATGGGGCAGGAGCTGTTGTGGGGCTGATGGGGGTCAGATCTATGGGGCAGGAGCTACTGTGGGGCTGATGTGGGTCAGATCTATGGGGCAGGAGCTGCTGTGGGGCTGATGTGGGTCAGATCTATAGGGCAGGAGCTGCTGTGAGGCTGATGGGGGTCAGATCTATGGGGCAGGAGCTACTGTGCGACAGATGTGGGTCAGATCTATGGGGCAGGTGCTGCTGTGCGACATATGTGGGTCAGATCTATGGGGCAGGATCTGCTGTGGGGCTGATGTGGGAAAGATCTATGGGACAGGAGAAGCTTTGGGGCAGATGTGGGTCAGATCTATGGGGCAGGAGTTGCTGTGGGGCTGATGTGGGTTAGATCTATGGGGCAGGAGCTGTTGTGGGGCTGATGGGGGTCAGATCTATGGGGCAGGAGCTGTTGTGGGGCTGATGGTGGTCAGATCTATGGGGCAGGAGCTGCTGTGGGGCTGATGTGGGTTAGATCTATGAAGCAGGAGCTGTTGTGGGGCTGATGTGGGTCAGATCTATGGGGCAGGAGCTACTGTGGGGCTGATGGGGGTCAGATCTATGGGGCAGGTGCTGCTGTGCTTCATATGTGGGTCAGATCTATGGGGCAGGAGCTACTGTGGGGCTGATGTTAATCTGATATATGGTTCAGTAGCTGCTGCGGGGCTGATTTGGGTCAGATCTATGGGGCAGGAGCTGATGTGGGGCTGATGGGGGTCAGATCTATGGGGCAGGAGATTCTCTGGGGCTGATGGGGGTCAGATCTATGGGGCAGGAGCTACTGTGGGGCTGATGGGGGTCAGATCTATGGGGCAGGAGCTACTGTGGGGCTGATGTTTGTCTGATCTATGGGGCAGGAGCTGCTGCGGGGATGATTTGGGTCAGATCTATGGGGCAGGAGCTGCTGTGGGGCTGATGTGGGTGAGATCTATGGGGCAGGAGCTGTTGTGGGGCTGATGGGGGTCAGATCTATGGGGCAGGAGCTACTGTGGGGCTGATGTGGGTCAAATCAATGGGGCAGAGCTGCTCTTGGGAACATGTGGGTCAGATCTATGGGGCAGGAGCTACTGTGGGGCTGATGTGGGTAGATATATGGGGCAGGAGCTGCTGTGTGACAGATGTGGGTCAGATCTATGGGGCAGGAGCTGCTGTGGGGCTGATGTGGGTCAGATCCTTGGGGCTGAAGCTGCTGTGGGTCATATCTATTGGGCAGCAGCTGCTTTACATATGATGTGTGTCAGATCTATGGGGCAGGAGCTGCTGTGGGGCTGATGAGGGTTAGATCTATGGGGCAGGAGCTGTTGTGGGGCTGATGGGGGTCAGATCTATGGGGCAGGAGCTACTGTGGGGCTGATGTTGGTCTGATCTATGGGGCAGGAGCTCCTGCGGGGCTGATTTGGGTCAGATCTATGGGGCAGTAGCTGTTGTGGGGCTGATGGGTGTCAGATCTATGGGGCAGGAGCTACTGTGGGGCTGATGTGGGAAAGATCTATGGGGCAGGAGCTGCTGTGGGTCTGATGTGGGTCAGATCTATGGGGCAGGAGCTGCTGTGTGGCAAATGTGGGTCAGATCTATGGGGCAGGAGCTGCTGTGGGTCAGATGTAGGGCTTATCTATGGGTCTGGAGCTGCTGTGAGGCTGATGGGTGTTAGATCTATGGGGAGGAGCTGCTGTGGTGCAGATGTGGGTCAGATCTATGGGGCCGGAGCTGCTGTGGGGCAGATTTGGGTCAGATCTATGGGGCAGGAGCTGCAGTGGAGATGATGTACGTCAGATCTATGGGGCAGGAGCTGCTGTGGGGCTGCTGTGGGTTAGATCTATGGGGCAGGAGCTGTAGTGGGTCATATCTATTGGGCAGCAGCTGCTTTACATATGATGTGGGTCAGATCTATAGGGCAGGAGCTGCTGTGCGACAGATGTGGGTCAGATCTATGGGGCAGAGCTGCTCTTGGGAACATGTGGGTCAGATCTATGGGGCAGGAGCTGCTGTGGGGCTGATGTGGGTCAGATCTATGGGGCAGGAGCTGCTGTGCGACAGATGTGGGTCAGATCTATGGGGCAGGAGCTGCTGTGGGGCTGATGTGGGTCAGATCCTTGGGGCTGAAGCTGCTGTGGGTCATATCTATTGGGCAGCAGCTGCTTTACATATGATGTGTGTCAGATCTATGGGGCAGGAGCTGCTGTGGGGCTGATGTGGGTTAGATCTATGGGGCAGGAGCTGTTGTGGGGCTGATGGGGGTCAGATCTATGGGGCAGGAGCTGCTGTGGGGCTGATGGGGGTCAGATCTATGGGGCAGGAGCTACTGAGGGCCTGATTTGGGTCAGATCTATGGGGCAGGAGCTGCTGTGGGGCTGATGTGGGTTAGATCTATGGGGCAGTAGCTGTTGTGGGGCTGATGGGTGTCAGATCTATGGGGCAGGAGCTGCTGTGGGGCTGATGTGGAAAAGATCTATGGGGCAGGAGCTGCTGTGGGTCTGATGTGGGTCAGATCTATGGGGCAGGAGCTGCTGTGTGGCAAATGTGGGTCAGATCTATGGGGCAGGAGCTGCTGTGGGTCAGATCTATGGGGGAGGAACAGATGTGGGCCTGATGTTGGTCAGATTTATGGAGCAGGAGCTGCTGTGTTGCAGATGTGGGTCAGATCTATGGTGCAGGAGCTGCTGTGGGGCAGATGAAGGGCTTATCTATGGGTCTGGAGCTGCTGTGAGGCTGATGGGTGTTAGATCTATGGGGAGGAGCTGCTGTGGTGCAGATGTGGGTCAGATCTATGGGGCAGGAGCTGCTGTGTGGCAGATGTGGGTCAGATCTATGGGGCAGGAGCTGCTGTGGGGCTGATGGTGGTCTGATCTATGGGGCAGGAGCTGCTGTGCGACAGATATGGGTCAGATCTATGGGGCAGAGCTGCTCTTGGGAACATGTGGGTCAGATCTATGGGGCAGGAGCTGCTGTGGGGCTGATGTTGGTCAGATCTATGGGGCAGGAGCTGCTGTGGGGCTGATGTGGGTCAGATCCTTGGGGCTGAAGCTGCTGTGGGTCATATCTATTGGGCAGCAGCTGCTTTACATATGATGTGTGTCAGATCTATGGGGCAGGAGCTGTTGTGGGGCTGATGGAGGTCAGATCTCTGGGACAGGAGCTGCTGTGGGGCTGATGGGGGTCAGATCTATGGGGCAGGACCTACTGTGAGGCTGATGGGGGTCAGATCTATGGGGCAGGAGCTACTGTGGGGCTGATGTTGGTCTGATCTATGGGGCAGGAGCTGCTGTGCGACAGATGTGGGTCAGATCTATGGGGCAGGTGCTGCTGTGCGACATATGTGGGTCAGATCTATGGGGCAGGAGCTGCTGTGGGGCTGATGTGGGAAAGATCTATGGGGCAGGAGATGCTTTGGGGCAGATGTGGGTCAGATCTATGGTGCAGGAGCTGCTGTGGGGCTGATGTGGGTCATATCTATTGGGCAGCAGCTGCTTTACATATGATGTGTGTCAGATCTATGGGGCAGGAGCTGCTGTGGGGCTGATGTGGGTTAGATCTATGGGGCAGGAGCTGTTGTGGGGCTGATGGGGGTCAGATCTATGGGGCAGGAGCTGCTGTGGGGCTTATGGGGGTCAGATCTATGGGGCAGGAGCTACTGTGGGGCTGATGGGGGTCAGAACTTTGGGGCAGGAGCTACTGTGCGACAGATGTGGGTCAGATCTATGGGGCAGGTGCTGCTGTGCGACATATGTGGGTCAGATCTATGGGGCAGGATCTGCTGTGGGGCTGATGTGGGAAAGATCTATGGGGCAGGAGCTGTTGTGGGGCTGATGGGGGTCAGATCTATGGGGCAGGAGCTACTGTGGGGCTGATGTTAATCTGATCTATGGGGCAGTAGCTGCTGCGGGGCTGATTTGGGTCAGATCTATGGAGCAGGAGCTGCTGTGGGGCTGATGTGGGTTAGATCTATGGGGCAGGAGCTGTTGTGGGGCTGATGGGGGTCAGATCTATGGGGCAGGAGCTGCTGTGGGGCTGATGGGGGTCAGATCTATGGGGCAGGAGCTACTGAGGGCCTGATTTGGGTCAGATCTATGGGGCAGGAGCTGCTGTGGGGCTGATGTGGGTTAGATCTATGGGGCAGTAGCTGTTGTGGGGCTGATGGGTGTCAGATCTATGGGGCAGGAGCTGCTGTGGGGCTGATGTGGAAAAGATCTATGGGGCAGGAGCTGCTGTGGGTCTGATGTGGGTCAGATCTATGGGGCAGGAGCTGCTGTGTGGCAAATGTGGGTCAGATCTATGGGGCAGGAGCTGCTGTGGGTCAGATCTATGGGGGAGGAACAGATGTGGGCCTGATGTTGGTCAGATTTATGGAGCAGGAGCTGCTGTGTTGCAGATGTGGGTCAGATCTATGGTGCAGGAGCTGCTGTGGGGCAGATGAAGGGCTTATCTATGGGTCTGGAGCTGCTGTGAGGCTGATGGGTGTTAGATCTATGGGGAGGAGCTGCTGTGGTGCAGATGTGGGTCAGATCTATGGGGCAGGAGCTGCTGTGTGGCAGATGTGGGTCAGATCTATGGGGCAGGAGCTGCTGTGGGGCTGATGGTGGTCTGATCTATGGGGCAGGAGCTGCTGTGCGACAGATATGGGTCAGATCTATGGGGCAGAGCTGCTCTTGGGAACATGTGGGTCAGATCTATGGGGCAGGAGCTGCTGTGGGGCTGATGTTGGTCAGATCTATGGGGCAGGAGCTGCTGTGGGGCTGATGTGGGTCAGATCCTTGGGGCTGAAGCTGCTGTGGGTCATATCTATTGGGCAGCAGCTGCTTTACATATGATGTGTGTCAGATCTATGGGGCAGGAGCTGTTGTGGGGCTGATGGAGGTCAGATCTCTGGGACAGGAGCTGCTGTGGGGCTGATGGGGGTCAGATCTATGGGGCAGGACCTATTGTGAGGCTGATGGGGGTCAGATCTATGGGGCAGGAGCTACTGTGGGGCTGATGTTGGTCTGATCTATGGGGCAGGAGCTGCTGTGCGACAGATGTGGGTCAGATCTATGGGGCAGGTGCTGCTGTGCGACATATGTGGGTCAGATCTATGGGGCAGGAGCTGCTGTGGGGCTGATGTGGGAAAGATCTATGGGGCAGGAGATGCTTTGGGGCAGATGTGGGTCAGATCTATGGTGCAGGAGCTGCTGTGGGGCTGATGTGGGTCATATCTATTGGGCAGCAGCTGCTTTACATATGATGTGTGTCAGATCTATGGGGCAGGAGCTGCTGTGGGGCTGATGTGGGTTAGATCTATGGGGCAGGAGCTGTTGTGGGGCTGATGGGGGTCAGATCTATGGGGCAGGAGCTACTGTGGGGCTGATGGGGGTCAGAACTTTGGGGCAGGAGCTACTGTGCGACAGATGTGGGTCAGATCTATGGGGCAGGTGCTGCTGTGCGACATATGTGGGTCAGATCTATGGGGCAGGATCTGCTGTGGGGCTGATGTGGGAAAGATCTATGGGGCAGGAGCTGTTGTGGGGCTGATGGGGGTCAGATCTATGGGGCAGGAGCTACTGTGGGGCTGATGTTAATCTGATCTATGGGGCAGTAGCTGCTGCGGGGCTGATTTGGGTCAGATCTATGGAGCAGGAGCTGATGTGGGGCTGATGTGGGTTAGATCTATGGGGAAGGAGCTGTTGTGGGGCTGATGGGGGTCAGATCTATGGGGCAGGAGATGCTCTGGGGCTGATGGGGGTCAGATCTATGGGGCAGGAGCTACTGTGGGGCTGATGGGGGTCAGATCTATGGGGCAGGAGCTACTGTGGGGCTGATGTTGGTCTGATGTATGGGGCAGGAGCTGCTGTGCGACAGATGTGGGTCAGATATATGGGGCAGAATCTGCTGTGGGGCTGATGTGGGAAAGATCTATGGGGCAGGAAATGCTTTGGGGCAGATGTGGGTCAGATCTATGGGGCAGGAGTTGCTTTGGGGCTGATGTGGGTCAGATCCTTGGGGCTGAAGCTGCTGTGGGTCATATCTATTGGGCAGCAGCTGCTTTACATATGATGTGTGTCAGATCTATGGGGCAGGAGCTGCTGTGGGGCTGATGTGGGTTAGATCTATGGGGCAGGAGCTGTTGTGGGGCTGATGGGGGTCAGATCTATGGGGCAGGAGCTATTGTGGGGCTGATGTTGGTCTGATCTATGGGGCAGGAGCTGCTGCGGTGCTGATTTGGGTCAGATCTATGGGGCAGGAGCTGCTGTGGTTAAGATCTATTTGGCAGGATCTGCTGTGGGTTAGATTTGGGTCAGATCTATGGGGCAGGAGCTGCAGTGGAGATGATGTACGTCAGATCTATGGGGCAGGAGCTGCTGTGGGGCTGATTTGGGTCAGATCTATGGGGCAGGAGCTGCTGTGGGGCTGATGTGGGTTAGATCTATGGGGCAGGAGCTGTTGTGGGGCTGATGGGGGTCAGATCTATGGGGCAGGAGCTGCTGTGGGGCTGATGGGGGTCAGATCTATGGGGCAGGAGTTGCTGTGGGGCTGATGTGGGTCAGATCCTTGGGGCTGAAGCTGCTGTGGGTCATATCTATTGGGCAGCAGTTGCTTTACATATGATGTGTGTCAGATCTATGGGGCAGGAGCTGCTGTGGGGCTGATGTGTGTTAGATCTATGGGGCAGGAGCTGTTGTGGGGCTGATGGGGGTCAGATCTATGGGGCAGGAGCTGCTGTGGGGCTGATGGGGGTCAGATCTATTGGGCAGGAGCTACTGTGGGGCTGATGGGGGTCAGATCTATGGGGCAGGAGCTACTGTGGGGCTGATGTTGGTCTGATCTATGGGGCAGGAGCTGCTGTGTGACAGATGTGGGTCAGATCTATGGGGCAGGTGCTGCTGTGCGACATATGTGGGTAAGATCTATGGGGCAGGATCTGCTGTGGGGCTGATGTGGGAAAGATCTATGGGGCAGGAGATGCTTTGGGGCAGATGTGGGTCAGATCTATGGGGCAGGAGCTGTTGTGGGGCTGATGGGGGTCAGATCTATGGGGCAGGAGCTACTGTGGGGCTGATGTTTGTTTGATCTATGGGGCAGGAGCTGCAGCGGTGCTGATTTGGGTCAGATCTATGGGGCAGGAGCTGCTGTGGGGCTGAAGTGGGTTAGATCTATGGGGCAGGAGCTGTTGTGGGGCTGATGGGGGTCAGATCTATGGGGCAGGAGCTGCTCTGGGGCTGATGGGGGTCAGATCTATGGGGCAGGAGTTGCTGTGGGGCTGATGTTGGTCTGATCTATGGGGCAGGAGCTGCTGTGCGACAGATGTGGGTCAGATCTATGGGGCAGAGCTGCTCTTGGGAACATGTGGGTCAGATCTATGGGGAAGGAGCTGCTGTGGGGCTGATGTGGGTCAGATCTATAGGGCAGGAGCTACTGTGCGACAGATGTGGGTCAGATCTATGGGGCAGGAGCTGCTGTGGGGCTGATGTGGGTCAGATCCTTGGGGCTGAAGCTGCTGTGGGTCATATCTATTGGGCAGCAGCTGCTTTACATATGATGAGTGTCAGATCTATGGGGCAGGAGCTGCTGTGGGGCTGATGTGGGTTAGATCTATGGGGCAGGAGCTGTTGTGGGGCTGATTGGGGTCAGATCTATGGGGCAGGAGCTACTGTGGGGCTGATGTTGGTTTGATCTATGGGGCAGGAGCTGCTGCGATGCTGATTTGGGTCAGATCTATGGGGCAGGAGCTGCTCTTGGGAACATGTGGGTCTGATCTATGGGGCAGGAGCTGCTGTGGGGCTGATGTGGGTCAGATCTATAGGGCAGGAGCTGCTGTGGGGCTGATGAGGGTCAGATCTATGGGGCAGGAGCTGCTGTGGGGCTGATGTGGGTCAGATCTATAGGTCAGGAGCTGCTGTGGGGCTGATGTGGGTCAGATCTATGGGGCAGGAGCTGCTGTGCGACAGATGTGGGTCAGATCTATGGGGCAGGAGCTGTTGTGGGGCTGATGGGGGTCAGATCTATGGGGCAGGAGCTGCTGTGGGGCTGATGGGGGTCAGATCTATGGGGCAGGAGCTACTGTGGGGCTGATGGGGGTCAGATCTATGGGGCAGGAGCTACTGTGGGGCTGATGTTGGTCTGATCTATGGGGCAGGAGCTGCTGTGTGACAGATGTTGGTCAGATCTATGGGGCAGGTGCTGCTGTGCGACATATGTGGGTCAGATCTATGGGGCAGGATCTGCTGTGGGGCTGATGTGGGAAAGATCTATGGGGCAGGAGATGCTTTGGGGCAGATGTGGGTCAGATCCTTGGGGCTGAAGCTGCTGTGGGTCATATCTATTGGGCAGCAGCTGCTTTACATATGATGTGTGTCAGATCTATGGGGCAGGAGCTGCTGTGGGGCTGATGTGGGTCAGATCTATGGGGCAGGAGCTGTTGTGGGGCTGATGGGGGTCAGATCTATGGGGCAGGAGCTACTGTGGGGCTGATGTTGGTCTGATCTATGGGGCAGGAGCTGCTGCGGTGCTGATTTGGGTCAGATCTATGGGGCAGGAGCTGCTGTGGGGCTGAAGTGGGTTAGATCTATGGGGCAGGAGCTGTTGTGGGGCTGATGGGGGTCAGATCTATGGGGCAAGAGCTACTGTGGGGCTGTTGTGGGTGAAATCAATGGGGCAGAGCTGCTCTTGGGAACATGTGGGTCAGATCTATGGGGCAGGAGCTGCTGTGGGGCTGATGTGGGTCAGATCTATAGGGCAGGAGCTGCTGTGGGGCTGATGAGGGTCAGATCTATGGGGCAGGAGCTGCTTTG
Organism: Coturnix japonica; assembly: GCF_054131305.1. Classification (NCBI taxonomy): domain Eukaryota; kingdom Metazoa; phylum Chordata; class Aves; order Galliformes; family Phasianidae; genus Coturnix; species Coturnix japonica. Next base: position 868,691 of record NC_140697.1, on the reverse strand, counting down.
GGGCTGATGTGGGTCAGATCTATAGGGCAGGAGCTACTGTGGGGCTGATGTTGGTCTGATCTATGGGGCAGGAGCTGCTGTGCGACAGATGTGGGTCAGATCTATGGGGCAGGTGCTGCTGTGCGACATATGTGGGTCAGATCTATGGGGCAGGAGCTGCTGTGAGGCTGATGGGTGTTAGATCTATGGGGAGGAGCTGCTGTGGTGCAGATGTGGGTCAGATCTATGGTGTAGGAGCTGCTGTGGGGCTGATGTGGGTCAGATCTATGGGGCAGGAGCTGCAGTGGAGATGATGTACGTCAGATCTATGGGGCAGGAGCTGCTGTGGGGCTGCTGTGGGTCAGATCTATGGGGCAGGTGCTGCTGTGCGACATATGTGGGTCAGATCAATGGGGCAGGATCAGCTGTGGGGCTGACGTGGGAAAGATCTATGGGGCAGGAGCTGCTGTGCGACAGATGTGGGTCAGATCTATGGGGCAGGTGCTGCTGTGCGACATATGTGGGTCAGATGTATGGGGCAGGATCTGCTGTGGGGCTGATGTGGGATAGATCTATGGGGCAGGAGATGCTTTGGGGCAGATGTGGGTCAGATCTATGGGGCAGGAGATGGTGTGTGGCAGATGTGGGTCAGATCTATGGTGTAGGAGCTGCTGTGGGGCTGATGTGGGTCAGATCTATGGGGCAGGAGCTGCTGTGGTTAAGATCTATTTGGCAGGATCTGCTGTGGGGCAGATGTGGGTCAGATCTATGGGGCAGGAGCTGCTGTGTGGCAAATGTGGGTCAGATCTATGGGGCAGGAGCTGCTGTGGGTCAGATCTATGGGGCAGGAACAGATGTGGACCTGATGTTGGTCAGATTTATGGAGCAGGAGCTGCTGTGGGGCAGATGTAGGGCTTATCCATGGGGCAGGAACTGCTATGAGTCTGATGGGTGTTAGATCTATGGGGAGGAGCTGCTGTGCTGCAGATGTGGGTCAGAGCTATAGGGCAGGAGCTGCTGTGTGGCAGATGTGGGTCAGATCTATAGGGCAGGAGCTGTTGTGGGGCTGATGGGGGTCAGATCTATGGGGCAGGAGCTACTGTGGGGCTGATGTTGGTCTGATCTATGGGGCAGGAGCTGCTGCGGTGCTGATTTGGGTCAGATCTATGGGGCAGGAGCTGCTGTGGGGCTGAAGTGGGTCAGATCTATGGGGCAGGAGCTGTTGTGCGGCTGATGGGGGTCAGATCTATGGGGCAGGAGCTGCTGTGGAGATGATGTACGTCAGATCTATGGGGCAGGAGCTGCTGTGGGGCTGCTGTGGGTTAGATCTATGGGGCAGGAGCTGTTGTGGGTCATATCTATTGAGCGGCAGCTGCTTTAAATATGATGTGTGTCAGATCTATGGGGCCGGAGCTGCTGTGGGGCTGATGTGGGTTAGATCTATAGGGCAGGAGCTGCTGTGCGACAGATGTGGGTCAGTTCTATGGGGCAGGAGCTGCTGTGGGGCTGATGTGGGTCAGATCCTTGGGGCTGAAGCTGCTGTGGGTCATATCTATTGGGCAGCAGCTGCTTTACATATGATGTGTGTCAGATCTATGGGGCAGGAGCTGCTGTGGGGCTGATGTGGGTTAGATCTATGGGGCAGGAGCTGTTGTGGGGCTGATGGGGGTCAGATCTATGGGGCAGGAGCTGTTGTGGGGCTGATGTTGGTCAGATCTATGGGGCAGGAGCTGCTGTGGGGCTGATGTGGGTCAGATCTATGGGGCAGGAGCTACTGTGGGGCTGATGTTGGTCTGATCTATGGGGCAGGAGCTGCTGTGCGACAGATGTGGGTCAGATCTATGGGGCAGGTGCTGCTGTGCGACATATGTGGGTCAGATCTATGGGGCAGGATCTGCTGTGGGGCTGATGTGGGAAAGATCTATGGGGCAGGAGATGCTTTGGGGCAGATGTGGGTCAGATCTATGGGGCAGGAGTTGCTGTGGGGCTGATGTGGGTCAGATCCTTGGGGCTGAAGCTGCTGTGGGTCATATCTATTGGGCAGCAGCTGCTTTACATATGATGTGTGTCAGATCTATGGGGCAGGAGCTGCTGTGGGGCTGATGTGGGTTAGATCTATGGGGCAGGAGCTGTTGTGGGGCTGATGGGGGTCGGATCTATGGGGCAGGAGCTACTGTGGGGCTGATGTGGGTCAAATCAATGGGGCAGAGCTGCTCTTGGGAACATGTGGGTCAGATCTATGGGGCAGGAGCTGCTGTGGGGCTGATGTGGGTCAGATCTATGGAACAGCTGCTGTTGTGGGGCTGATGGGGGTCAGATCTATGGGGCAGGAGCTACTGTGGGGCTGATGGGGGTCAGATCTATGGGGCAGGAGCTACTGTGGGGCTGATGTTGGTCTGATGTATGGGGCAGGAGCTGCTGTGCGACAGATGTGGGTCAGATCTATGGGGCAGGTGCTGCTGTGCGACATATGTGGGTCAGATCTATGGGGCAGGATCTGCTGTGGGGCTGATGTGGGAAAGATCTATGGGGCAGGAGATGCTTTGGGGCAGATGTGGGTCAGATCTATGGGGCAGGAGATGGTGTGTGGCAGATGTGGGTCAGATCTATGGTGTAGGAGCTTCTGTGGGGCTGATGTGGGTCAGATCTATGGGGCAGGAGCTGCTGTGGTTAAGATCTATTTGGCAGGATCAGCTGTGGGGCAGATTTGGGTCAGATCTATGGGGCAGGAGCTGTTGTGGGGCTGATGGGGGTCAGATCTATGGGGCAGGAGCTGCTGTGCGACAGATGTGGGTCAGATCTATGGGGCAGGAGCTGCAGTGGAGATGATGTACGTCAGATCTATTGGGCAGGAGCTGCTGTGGGGCTGATGTGGGTTAGATCTTTGGGGCAGGAGCTGTTGTGGGGCTGATTGGGGTCAGATCTATGGGGCAGGAGCTGCTGTGGGGCTGATGTGGGTCAAATCAATGGGGCAGAGCAGCTCTTGGGAACATGTGGGTCAGATCTATGGGGAAGGAGCTGCTGTGGGGCTGATGTGGGTCAGATCTATAGGGCAGGAGCTGCTGTGCGACAGATGTGGGTCAGATCTATGGGGCAGGAACTGCAGTGGGGCTGATGTGGGTCAGATCCTTGGGGCTGAAGCTGCTGTGGGTCATATCTATTGGGCAGCAGCTGCTTTACATATGATGTGTGTCAGATCTATGGGGCAGGAGCTGCTGTGGGGCTGATGTGGGTAAGATCTATGGGGCAGCAGCTGTTGTGGGGCTGATGGGGGTCAGATCTATGGGGCAGGAGCTACTGTGGGGCTGATGGGGGTCAGATCTATGGGGCAGGAGCTACTGTGGGGCTGATGTTGGTCTGATCTATGGGGCAGGAGCTGCTGTGCGACAGATGTGGGTCAGATCTATGGGGCAGGTGCTGCTGTGTGACATATGTGGGTCAGATCTATGGGACAGGATCTGCTGTGGGGCTGATGTGGGAAAGATCTATGGGGCAGGAGATGCTTTGGGGCAGATGTGGGTCAGATCTATGGGGCAGGAGTTGCTGTGGGGCTGATGTGGGTCAGATCTATGGGGCAGGAGATGGTGTGTGGCAGATGTGGGTCAGATCTATGGTGTAGGAGCTGCTGTGGGGTTGATGTGGGTCAGATCTATGGGGCAGGAGCTGCTGTGGTTAAGATCTATTTGGCAGGATCTGCTGTGGTGCAGATTTGGGTCAGATCTATGGGGCAGGAGCTGCTGTGTGGCAAATGTGGGTCAGATCTATGGGGCAGGAGCTGCTCTTGGGAACATGTGGGTCAGATCTATGGGGCAGGAGCTGCAGTGGAGATGATGTACGTCAGATCTATGGGGCAGGAGCTGCTGTGGGGCTGATGTACGTCAGATCTATGGGGCAGGAGCTGCTGTGGGGCAGATGTGGGTTAGATCTATGGGGCAGGAGCTGTTGTGGGGCTGATGGGGGTCAGATCTATGGGGCAGGAGCTACTGTGGGGCTGATGTGGGTCAAATCAATGGGGCAGAGCTGCTCTTGGGAACATGTGGGTCAGATCTATGGGGCAGGAGCTGCTCCGTGGCTGATGTGGGTCAGATCTATAGGGCAGGAGCTGCTGTGCGACAGATGCGGGTCAGATCTATGGGGCAGGAGCTGCAGTGGGGCTGATGTGTGTCAGATCCTTGGGGCTGAAGCTGCTGTGGGTCATATCTATTGGGCAGCAGCTGCTTTACATATGATGTGTGTCAGATCTATGGGGCAGGAGCTGCTGTGGGGCTGATGTGGGTAAGATCTATGGGGCAGGTGCTACTGTGGGGCTGATGTTGGTCTGATCTATGGGGCAGGAGCTGCTGTGCGACAGATGTGGGTCAGATATATGGGGCAGGTGCTGCTGTGCGACATATGTGGGTCAGATCTATGGGGCAGGATCTGCTGTGGGGCTGATGTGGGAAAGATCTATGGGGCAGGAGCTACTGTGGGGCTGATGTTGGTCTGATCTATGGGGCAGGAGCTGCTGCGGGGCTGATTTGGGTCAGATCTATGGGGCAGGAGCTGCTGTGGGGCTGATGTGGGTCAAATCAATGGGGCAGAGCAGCTCTTGGGAACATGTGGGTCAGATCTATGAGGAAGGAGCTGCTGTGGGGCTGATGTGGGTCAGATCTATAGGGCAGGAGCTGCTGTGCGACAGATGTGGGTCAGATCTATGGGGCAGGAACTGCAGTGGGGCTGATGTGGGTCAGATCCTTGGGGCTGAAGCTGCTGTGGGTCATATCTATTGGGCAGCAGCTGCTTTACATATGATGTGTGTCAGATCTATGGGGCAGGAGCTGCTGTGGGGCTGATGTGGGTAAGATCTATGGGGCAGCAGCTGTTGTGGGGCTGATGGGGGTCAGATCTATGGGGCAGGAGCTACTGTGGGGCTGATGGGGGTCAGATCTATGGGGCAGGAGCTACTGTGGGGCTGATGTTGGTCTGATCTATGGGGCAGGAGCTGCTGTGCGACAGATGTGGGTCAGATCTATGGGGCAGGTGCTGCTGTGTGACATATGTGGGTCAGATCTATGGGACAGGATCTGCTGTGGGGCTGATGTGGGAAAGATCTATGGGGAAGGAGATGCTTTGGGGCAGATGTGGGTCAGATCTATGGGGCAGGAGTTGCTGTGGGGCTGATGTGGGTCAGATCTATGGGGCAGGAGATGGTGTGTGGCAGATGTGGGTCAGATCTATGGTGTAGGAGCTGCTGTGGGGTTGATGTGGGTCAGATCTATGGGGCAGGAGCTGCTGTGGTTAAGATCTATTTGGCAGGATCTGCTGTGGGGCAGATTTGGGTCAGATCTATGGGGCAGGAGCTGCTGTGTGGCAAATGTGGGTCAGATCTATGGGGCAGGAGCTGCTCTTGGGAACATGTGGGTCAGATCTATGGGGCAGGAGCTGCAGTGGAGATGATGTACGTCAGATCTATGGGGCAGGAGCTGCTGTGGGGCTGATGTACGTCAGATCTATGGGGCAGGAGCTGCTGTGGGGCAGATGTGGGTTAGATCTATGGGGCAGGAGCTGTTGTGGGGCTGATGGGGGTCAGATCTATGGGGCAGGAGCTACTGTGGGGCTGATGTGGGTCAAATCAATGGGGCAGAGCTGCTCTTGGGAACATGTGGGTCAGATCTATGGGGCAGGAGCTGCTCCGTGGCTGATGTGGGTCAGATCTATAGGGCAGGAGCTGCTGTGCGACAGATGCGGGTCAGATCTATGGGGCAGGAGCTGCAGTGGGGCTGATGTGGGTCAGATCCTTGGGGCTGAAGCTGCTGTGGGTCATATCTATTGGGCAGCAGCTGCTTTACATATGATGTGTGTCAGATCTATGGGGCAGGAGCTGCTGTGGGGCTGATGTGGGTAAGATCTATGGGGCAGGTGCTACTGTGGGGCTGATGTTGGTCTGATCTATGGGGCAGGAGCTGCTGTGCGACAGATGTGGGTCAGATATATGGGGCAGGTGCTGCTGTGCGACATATGTGGGTCAGATCTATGGGGCAGGATCTGCTGTGGGGCTGATGTGGGAAAGATCTATGGGGCAGGAGCTACTGTGGGGCTGATGTTGGTCTGATCTATGGGGCAGGAGCTGCTGCGGGGCTGATTTGGGTCAGATCTATGGGGCAGGAGCTGCTGTGGTTAAGATCTATTTGGCAGGATCTGCTGTGGGGCAGATTTGGGTCAGATCTATGGGGCAGGAGCTGCTGTGGGGCTGATGTGGGTCAGATCTATGGGGCAGGAGCTGCTGTGGGTCAGATCTATGGGGCAGGAACAGATGTGGACCTGATGTTGGTCAGATTTATGGAGCAGGAGCTGCTGTGTTGCAGATGTGGGTCAGATCTATGGTGCAGGAGCTGCTGTGGGGCTGATGTAGGGCTTATCTATGGGGCAGGAGCTGCTGTGAGACTGATGGGTGTTAGATCTATGGGGAGGAGCTGCTGTGGTGCAGATGTGGGTCAGAGCTATGGGGCAGGAGCTGCTGTGGGGCTGATGTGGGTCAGATCTATGGGGCAGGAGCTGCTGTGCGACAGATGTGGGTCTTATCTATGGGGCAGGAGCTGCTGTCGGGCTGATGTGGGAAAAATCTATGGGGCAGGAGATGCTTTCGGGCAGATGTGGGTCAGATCTATGGGGCAGGAGTTGCTGTGGGGCTGATGTAGGTCAGATTCTTGGGGCTGAAGCTGCTGTGGGTCATATCTATTGGGCAGCAGCTGCTTTACATATGATGTGTGTCAGATCTATGGGGCAGGAGCAGCTGTGGGGCTGATGTGGGTGAGATCTATGGGGCAGGAGCTGTTGTAGGGCTGATGGGGGTCAGATCTATGGGGCAGGAGCTACTGTGGGGCTGATGTTGGTCTTATCTATGGGGCAGGAGCTGCTGCGGGGCTGATTTGGGTCAGATCTATGGGGCAGGAGCTGCTGTGGGGCTGATGTGGGTCAAATCAATGGGGCAGAGCTGCTCTTGGGAACATGTGGGTCAGATCTATGGGGCAGGAGCTGCTGTGGGGCTGATGTGGGTCAGATCCTTGGGGCTGAAGCTGCTGTGGGTCATATCTATTGGGCAGCAGCTGCTTTACATATGATGTGTGTCAGATCTATGGGGCAGGAGCTGCTGTGAGGCTGATGGGTGTTAGATCTATGGGGAGGAGCTGCTGTGGTGCAGATGTGGGTCAGAGCTATGGGGCAGGAGCTGCTGTGTGGCAGATGTGGGTCAGATCTATGGTGTAGGAGCTGCTGTGGGGCTGATGTGGGTCAGATCTATGGGGCAGGAGCTGCAGTGGAGATGATGTACGTCAGATCTATGATGCAGGAGCTGCTGTGGGGCTGATGTGGGTCAGATCCTTGGGGCTGAAGCTGCTGTGGGTCATATCTATTGGGCAGCAGCTGCTTTACATATGATGTGTGTCAGATCTATGGGGCCGGAGCTGCAGTGGGGCTGATGGGGGTCAGATCTATGGGGCAGGAGCTACTGTGGGGCTGATGTTGGTCAAATCAATGGGGCAGAGCTGCTCTTGGGAACATGTGGGTCAGATGTATGGGGCAGGAGCTACTGTGGGGCTGATGTGGGTCAGATCTTTAGGGCAGGAGATGCTGTGCGACAGATGTGGGTCAGATCTATAGGGCAGGAGCTGCTGTGGGTCTGATGTGGGTCAGATCCTTGGGGCTGAAGCTGCTGTGGGTCATATCTATTGGGCAGCAGCTGCTTTACATATGATGTGTGTCAGATCTATGGGGAAGGAGATGGTGTGGGGCTGATGTGGGTTAGATCTATGGGGCAGGAGCTACTGTGGGGCTGATGGGGGTCAGATCTATGGGGCAGGAGCTACTGTGGGGCTGCTGTTGGTCTGATCTATGGGGCAGGAGCTGCTGTGCGACAGATGTGGGTCAGATCTATGGGGCAGGTGCTGCTGTGCGACATATGTGGGTCAGATCTATGGGGCAAGATCTGCTGTGGGGCTGATGTGGGAAAGATCTATGGGGCAGGAGATGCTTTGGGGCAGATGTGGGTCAGATCTATGGGGCAGGAGTTGCTGTGGGGCTGATGTGGGTCAGATCCTTGGGGCTGAAGTTGCTGTGGGTCATATCTATTGGGCAGCAGCTGCTTTACATATGATGTGTGTCAGATCTATGGGGCAGGAGCTGCTGTGGGGCTGATGTGGGTCAGATCTATGGGGCAGGAGCTGTTGTGGGGCTGATGGGGGTCAGATCTATGGGGCAGGAGCTACTGTGGGGCTGATGGGGGTCAGATCTATGGGGCAGGAGCTACTGTGGGGCTGATGTTGTTCTGATCTATGGGGCAGGAGCTGCTGTGCGACAGATGTGGGTCAGATCTATGGGGCAGGTGCTGCTGTGCGACATATGTGGGTCAGATCTATGGGGCAGGATCTGCTGTGGGGCTGATGTGGGAAAGATCTATGGGGCAGGAGATGCTTTGGGGCAGATGTGGGTCAGATCTATGGTGCAGGAGCTGCTGTGGGGCAGATGTGGGTTAGATCTATGGGGCAGGAGCTGTTGTGGGGCTGATGTGGGTCAGATCTATGCGGCAGGAGCTGTTGTGGGGCTGATGGGGGTCAGATCTATGGGGCAGGAGCTACTGTGGGGCTGATGGGGGTCAGATCTATGGGGCAGGAGCTACTGCGGGGCTGATGTTGGTCTGATCTATGGGGCAGGAGCTGCTGTGCGACAGATGTGGGTCAGATCTATGGGGCAGGTGCTCCTGAGCCACATATGTGGGTCAGATCTATGGGGCAGGATCTGCTGTGGGGCTGATGTGGGAAAGATCTATGGGGCAGGAGATGCTTTGGGGCAGATGTGGGTCAGATCTATGGTGCAGGAGCTGCTGTGGGGCAGATGTGGGTTAGATCTATGGGGCAGGAGCTGTTGTGGGGCAGATGTGGGTCAGATCTATGGGGCAGGAGCTGCTGTGGGGCAGATGTGGGTTAGATCTATGGGGCAGGAGCTGCTGTGGGGCTGATGTGGGTTAGATCTAAGGGGCAGGAGCTGTTGTGGGGCTGATGTGGGTCAGATCTATGGGGCAGGAGATGCTTTGGGGCAGATGTGGGTCAGATCTATGGGGCAGGAGTTGCTGTGGGGCTGATGTGGGTCAGATCCTTGGGGCTGAAGCTGCTGTGGGTCATATCTACTGGGCAGCAGCTTCTTTAAATATGATGTGTGTCAGATCTATGGGGCAGGAGCTGCTGTGGGGCTGATGTGGGTTAGATCTATAGGGCAGGAGCTGTTGTGGGGCTGATGGGGTCAGATCTATGGGGCAGGAGCTACTGTGGGGCTGATGTTGGTCTGATCTATGGGGCAGGAGCTGCTGCGGGGCTGATTTGGGTCAGATCTATTGGGCAGGAGCAGCTGTGGGGCTGATGTGGGTTAGATCTATGGTGCAGGAGCTGTTGTGGGGCTGATGGGGGTCTGATCTATGGGGCAGGAGCTACTGTGGGGCTGATGGGGGTCAGATCTTTGAGGCAGGAGCTGTTGTGGGGATGATGGGGGTCAGATCTATGGGTCAGGAGCTACTGTGGGGCTGATGGGGTGCAGATCTATGGGGCAGGAGCTACTGTGGGGCTGATGGGGGTCAGATCTATGAGGCAGGAGCTACTGTGGGGCTGATGTGGGTTAGATCTATGGGGCAGGAGCTGTTGTGGGGCTGATGGGGGTCAGATCTATGGGGCAGGAGCTACTGTGGGGCTGATGGGGGTCAGATCTATGGGGCAGGAGCTACTGTGGGGCTGATGTGGGTTAGATCTATGGGGCAGGAGCTGTTGTGGGGCTGATGGGGGTCAGATCTATGGGGTAGGAGCGACTGTGGGTCAGATCTGTGGGTCAAATCAATGGGGCAGAGCTGCTCTTGGGAACATGTGGGTCAGATCTATGGGGCAGGAGCTGCTGTGGGGCTGATGTGGGTCAGATCTATGGGGCAGGAGCTGCTGTGGGGCTGATGTGGGACAGATCTATGGGGCAGGAGTTGCTGTGGGGCTGATGTGGGTCAGATCCTTGGGGCTGAAGCTGCTGTGGGTCATATCTATTGGGCAGCAGCTGCTTTACATATGATGTGTGTCAGATCTAAGGGGCAGGAGCTGCTGTGGGGCTGATGTGGGTTAGATCTATGGGGCAGCAGCTGTTGTGAGGCTGATGGGGGTCAGATCTATGGGGCAGGAGCTACTGTGGGGCTGATGGGGGTCAGATCTATGGGGCAGGAGCTACTGTGGGGCTGATGTTGGTCTGATCTATGGGGCAGGAGCTGCTGTGCGACAGATGTGGGTCAGATCTATGGGGCAGGTGCTGCTGTGCGACATATGTGGGTCAGATCTATGGGGCAGGAGATGCAGTGGGGCTGAAGTGGGTCAAATCAATGGGGCAGAGCTGCTCTGGGGCACATGTGGGTCAGATCTATGGAGCAGGAGCTGCTGTGGGGCAGATTTGAATCAGATCTATAGGGCAGGAGCTGCTGTGGGTCAGATCTATGGAGCAGGAGCTGCTGTGGGGCGCATGTGAGTTAGATCTATGGGGCAGGAGATGGTGTGGGGCATATGTGGGTCAGATCTATGGGGCAGGATCTCCTGGGGGCTGATGTGGGTCAGATCTGTGGGGTAAAATCTGCTGTGGGGCAGATGTGGTTCAGATCTATGGGGCAGGAGCTTCTGTGGGGTTGATGTGGGTCAGATCTATTGGACAGGATCTGCTGTTTGGCAGATGTGGGTCAGTTCTATGGGGCAGGAGCTGCTGTGGGGCAGATGTGGGTCAGATCTATGGGGCAGGAGCTGCTGTGGGGCAGATGTGGGTCAGATCTATGGAGCAGGAGCTGCTGTGCGTCAGATGTGGGTCAGATCTATAGGTCAGGAGCTGCTGTGGCTGCTGTGGGTCAGTTCTATGGGGCAGGAGATGCTGTGAGGCTGATGTGGGTCAAATCAATGGGGCAGAGCTTCTCTGGGGCACATGTGGGTCAGATCTATGGAGCAGGAGCTGCTGTGGGGCACATGTGAGTTAGATCTATGGGGCTGAGCTGCTGTGGGGCAGATGTGGGTCAGATCTTTGAAGAGGATCTGCTGTGGGGCTGCTGTGGGTCAGATCTATGGGGCAGGATCTCCTGGGGGCTGATGTGCGTCAGATCTGTGGGGTAAAATCTGCTGTGGGGCAGATGTGGTTCAGATCTATGGGTCAGGAGCTGCTGTGGGGCAGATGTGGGTCAGATCTATGGGGCAAGAGCTGCTGTGGTGCAGATGTGGGTCAGATCTATGTGGCAGGAGCTGCTGTGGGGCTGATACGGTTAAGATCTATGGAGCGGGAGATGCTATGGGGCTGATGAGGGTCAGATCTATGGGGCAGGAGCTGCTGTGGGGCACATGTGAGTTAGATCTATGGGGCAGGAGATGGTGTGGGGCAGATTTGGGTCAGATGTATGGGGCAGGAGCTGATGTGGGGCTGATGTTGGTCAGATCTATAGGTCAGGAGCTGCAGTGGGGTGATGTGGGTCAGATCTATGGGGCAGAGCTGCTCTGGGGCACATGTGGGTCAGATCTATGGAGCAGGAGCTGCTGTGGGGCAGATTTGAATCAGATCTATAGGGCAGGAGCTGCTGTGGGTCAGATCTATGGGCAGGAGCTGCTGTGGGGCACATGTGAGTTAGATCTATGGGGCAGGAGATGGTGTGGGGCAGATTTGGGTCAGATGTATGGGTCAGGAGCTGCTGTGTGGCTGATGAGGGTCAGATCTATGGGGCATGGGCTGCTGTGGGTCAGATCTACGGGACTGGAGCTGCAGTGGAGCACATGTGGGTCAGATCTATGGGGTAGAAGCTGCTGTGGGGCTGATGGGGGTCATATCTATAAGGCAGGAGCTGCTGTGGGGCTGACGTGGGTCAGATCTATGAGGCAAGAGCTGCTGTGGGGCAGAGTTGGGTCATATCTATGGGGCAGGAGCTGCTGTGGGGCTGATGTGGGTCAGATCTATGGGGCAGGAGCTGATGTGGGGCTGATGTTGGTCAGATCTATAGGGCAGGAGCTGCAGTGGGGCTGATGTGGGTCAGATCTATGGGGCAGGATCTCCTGTGCGGCTGATGTGGGTCAAATCAATGGGGCAGAGCTGCTCTGGGGCACATGTGGGTCAGATCTATGGAGCAGGAGCTGCTGTGGGGCAGATTTGAATCAGATCTATAGGGCAGGAGTTGCTGTGGGTCAGATCTATGGGGCAGGAGCTGCTGTGGGGCTGATGTGGGTCAGATCTATGGGGCAGGAGATGCTGTGGGTTAGATCTATGGGGCAGGAGCTGTTGTGGTGCTGATGGGGGTCAGATCCTTAGGGCAGGAGCTACTGTGGGGCTGATGTTGGTCTGATCTATGAGGCAGGAGCTGCTGTGGGACTGATGTGGGTTAGATCTATAGGGCAGGAGCTGTTGTGGGGCTGATGGGGGTCAGATCTATGGGGCAGGAGCTACTGTGGGGCTGATGTTGGTCTGATCTATGGGGCAGGACCTGCTGCGTGGCTGATTTGGGTCAGATCTACGGGGCAGGAGCTGCTGTGAGGCTGATGTGGGTTAGATCTATGGGGCAGGAGCTGTTGTGGGGCTGATGGGGGTCAGATCTATGGGGCAGGAGATGCTGTGGGTCAGATCTATGGGGCAGGAGATGCTGTGGGTCAGATCTATGGGGCAGGAGCTGCTGTGGGGCAGATGTGGGTCAGATCTATGGGTCAGCAGCTGCTGTGGGTATGATGTGGGTCAGATCTATGGGTCAGCAGCTGCTGTGGGGCTGATGTGGGTCAGATCTATGGGGCAGGAGCTGCAGTGGAGATGATGTAGATCAGATCTATGGGGCAGGAGCTGTTGTGGGGCTGATGGGGGTCAGATCTATGGGGCAGGAGCTGTTGTGGGGCTGATGTGGGTCAAATCAATGGGACAGAGCTGCTCTTGGGAACATGTGGGTCAGATCTATGGGGCAGGAGCTGCTGTGGGGCTGATGTGGGTCAGATCTATAGGGCAGGAGCTGCTGTGCGACAGATGTGGGTCAGATCTATGGGGCAGGAGCTGCTGTGGGTCAGATCTATGGAGCAGGAGCTGCTGTGGGGCACATGTGAGTTAGATCTATGGGGCAGGAGATGGTGTGGGGCATATGTGGGTCAGATCTATGGGGCAGGATCTCCTGGGGGCTGATGTGGGTCAGATCTGTGGGGTAAAATCTGCTGTGGGGCAGATGTGGTTCAGATCTATGGGGCAGGAGCTTCTGTGGGGTTGATGTGGGTCAGATCTATTGTACAGGATCTGCTGTTTGGCAGATGTGGGTCAGTTCTATTGGGCAGGAGCTGCTGTGGGGCAGATGTGGGTCAGATCTATGGGGCAGGAGCTGCTGTGGGGCAGATGTGGGTCAGATCTATGGAGCAGGAGCTGCTGTGCGTCAGATGTGGGTCAGATCTATTGGTCAGGAGCTGCTGTGGCTGCTGTGGGTCAGTTCTATGGGGCAGGAGATGCTGTGAGGCTGATGTGGGTCAAATCAATGGGGCAGAGCTTCTCTGGGGCACATGTGGGTCAGATCTATGGAGCAGGAGCTGCTGTGGGGCACATGTGAGTTAGATCTATGGGGCTGAGCTGCTGTGGGGCAGATGTGGGTCAGATCTTTGAAGAGGATCTGCTGTGGGGCTGCTGTGGGTCAGATCTATGGGGCAGGATCTCCTGGGGGCTGATGTGCGTCAGATCTGTGGGGTAAAATCTGCTGTGGGGCAGATGTGGTTCAGATCTATGGGTCAGGAGCTGCTGTGGGGCAGATGTGGGTCAGATCTATGGGGCAAGAGCTGCTGTGGTGCAGATATGGGTCAGATCTATGTGGCAGGAGCTGCTGTGGGGCTGATACGGTTAAGATCTATGGAGCGGGAGATGCTATGGGGCTGATGAGGGTCAGATCTATGGGGCAGGAGCTGCTGTGGGGCACATGTGAGTTAGATCTATGGGGCAGGAGATGGTGTGGGGCAGATTTGGGTCAGATGTATGGGGCAGGAGCTGATGTGGGGCTGATGTTGGTCAGATCTATAGGTCAGGAGCTGCAGTGGGGTGATGTGGGTCAGATCTATGGGGCAGAGCTGCTCTGGGGCACATGTGGGTCAGATCTATGGAGCAGGAGCTGCTGTGGGGCAGATTTGAATCAGATCTATAGGGCAGGAGCTGCTGTGGGTCAGATCTATGGGCAGGAGCTGCTGTGGGGCACATGTGAGTTAGATCTATGGGGCAGGAGATGGTGTGGGGCAGATTTGGGTCAGATGTATGGGTCAGGAGCTGCTGTGTGGCTGATGAGGGTCAGATCTATGGGGCATGGGCTGCTGTGGGTCAGATCTACGGGACTGGAGCTGCAGTGGAGCACATGTGGGTCAGATCTATGGGGTAGAAGCTGCTGTCGGGCTGATGGGGGTCATATCTATAAGGCAGGAGCTGCTGTGGGGCTGACGTGGGTCAGATCTATGAGGCAAGAGCTGCTGTGGGGCAGAGTTGGGTCATATCTATGGGGCAGGAGCTGCTGTGGGGCTGATGTGGGTCAGATCTATGGGGCAGGAGCTGATGTGGGGCTGATGTTGGTCAGATCTATAGGGCAGGAGCTGCAGTGGGGCTGATGTGGGTCAGATCTATGGGGCAGGAGCTGCAGTGGAGATGATGTACGTCAGATCTATGATGCAGGAGCTGCTGTGGGGCTGATGTGGGAAAGATCTATGGGGCAAGAGATGCTTTGGGGCAGATGTTGGTCAGATCTATGGGGCAGGAGTTGCTGTGGGGCTGATGTGGGTCAGATCCTTGGGGCTGAAGCTGCTGTGGGTCATATCTATTGGGCAGCAGCTGCTTTACATATGATGTGTGTCAGATCTGTGGGGCCGGAGCTGCAGTGGGGCTGATGGGGGTCAGATCTATGGGGCAGGAGCTACTGTGGGGCTGATGTTGGTCAAATCAATGGGGCAGAGCTGCTCTTGGGAACATGTGGGTCAGATGTATGGGGCAGGAGCTACTGTGGGGCTGATGTGGGTCAGATCTTTAGGGCAGGAGATGCTGTGCGACAGATGTGGGTCAGATCTATAGGGCAGGAGCTGCTGTGGGGCTGATGTGGGTCAGAACCTTGGGGCTGAAGCTGCTGTGGGTCATATCTATTGGGCAGCAGCTGCTTTACATATGATGTGTGTCAGATCTATGGGGAAGGAGATGGTGTGGGGCTGATGTGGGTTAGATCTATGGGGCAGGAGCTACTGTGGGGCTGATGGGGGTCAGATCTATGGGGCAGGAGCTACTGTGGGGCTGATGTTGGTCTGATCTATGGGGCAGGAGCTGCTGTGCGAAAGATGTGGGTCAGATCTATGGGGCAGGTGCTGCTGTGCGACATATGTGGGTCAGATCTATGGGGCAGGTGCTGCTGTGCGACATATGTGGGTCAGATCTATGGGGCAGGATCTGCTGTGGGGCTGATGTGGGAAAGATCTATGGGGCAGGAGATGCTTTGGGGCAGATGTGGGTCAGATCTATTGGGCAGGAGTTGCTGTGGGGCTGATGTGGGTCAGATCCTTGGGGCTGAAGCTGCTGTGGGTCATATCTATTGGGCAGCAGCTGCTTTACATATGATGTGTGTCAGATCTATGGGGCAGGAGCTGCTGTGGGGCTGATGTGGGTCAGATCTATGGGGCAGGAGCTGTTGTGGGGCTGATGGGGGTCAGATCTATGGGGCAGGAGCTACTGTGGGGCTGATGGGGGTCAGATCTATGGGGCAGGAGCTACTGTGGGGCTGATGTTGTTCTGATCTATGGGGCAGGAGCTGCTGTGTGACAGATGTGGGTCAGATCTATGGGGCAGGTGCTGCTGTGCGACATATGTGGGTCAGATCTATGGGGCAGGATCTGCTGTGGGGCTGATGTGGGAAAGATCTATGGGGCAGGAGATGCTTTGGGGCAGATGTGGGTCAGATCTATGGTGCAGGAGCTGCTGTGGGGCAGATGTGGGTTAGATCTATGGGGCAGGAGCTGTTGTGGGGCTGATGTGGGTCAGATCTATGCGGCAGGAGCTGTTGTGGGGCTGATGGGGGTCAGATCTATGGGGCAGGAGCTACTGTGGGGCTGATGGGGGTCAGATCTATGGGGCAGGAGCTACTGTGGGGCTGATGTTGGTCTGATCTATGGGGCAGGAGCTGCTGTGCGACAGATGTGGGTCAGATCTATGGGGCAGGTGCTCCTGAGCGACATATGTGGGTCAGATCTATGGGGCAGGATCTGCTGTGGGGCTGATGTGGGTTAGATCTATGGGGCAGGAGATGCTTTGGGGCAGATGTGGGTCAGATCTATGGGGCAGGAGTTGCTGTGGGGCTGATGTGGGTCAGATCCTTGGGGCTGAAGCTGCTGTGGGTCATATCTACTGGGCAGCAGCTTCTTTAAATATGATGTGTGTCAGATCTATGGGGCAGGAGCTGCTGTGGGGCTGATGTGGGTTAGATCTATAGGGCAGGAGCTGTTGTGGGGCTGATGGGGTCAGATCTATGGTGCAGGAGCTACTGTGGGGCTGATGTTGGTCTGATCTATGGGGCAGGAGCTGCTGCGGGGCTGATTTGGGTCAGATCTATTGGGCAGGAGCAGCTGTGGGGCTGATGTGGGTTAGATCTATGGGGCAGGAGCTGTTGTGGGGCTGATGGGGGTCTGATCTATGGGGCAGGAGCTACTGTAGGGCTGATGGGGGTCAGATCTTTGAGGCAGGAGCTGTTGTGGGGATGATGGGGGTCAGATCTATGGGTCAGGAGGTACTCTTGGGCTGATGGGGTGCAGATCTATGGGGCAGGAGCTACTGTGGGGCTGATGGGGGTCAGATCTATGGGGCAGGAGCTACTGTGGGGCTGATGTGGGTTAGATCTATGGGGCTGGAGCTGTTGTGGGGCTGATGGGGGTCAGATCTATGGGGCAGGAGCTACTGTGGGGCTGATGGGGGTCAGATCTATGGGGCAGGAGCTACTGTGGGGCTGATGTGGGTTAGATCTATGGGGCAGGAGCTGTTGTGGGGCTGATGGGGGTCAGATCTATGGGGCAGGAGCGACTGTGGGTCAGATCTGTGGGTCAAATCAATGGGGCAGAGCTGCTCTTGGGAACATGTGGGTCAGATCTATGGGGCAGGAGCTGCTGTGGGGCTGATGTGGGTCAGATCTATGGGGCAGGAGCTGCTGTGGGGCTGATGTGGGACAGATCTATGGGGCAGGAGTTGCTGTGGGGCTGATGTGGGTCAGATCCTTGGGGCTGAAGCTGCTGTGGGTCATATCTATTGGGCAGCAGCTGCTTTACATATGATGTGTGTCAGATCTAAGGGGCAGGAGCTGCTGTGGGGCTGATGTGGGTTAGTTCTATGGGGCAGCAGCTGTTGTGAGGCTGATGGGGGTCAGATCTATGGGGCAGGAGCTACTGTGGGGCTGATGGGGGTCAGATCTATGGGGCAGGAGCTACTGTGGGGCTGATGTTGGTCTGATCTATGGGGCAGGAGCTGCTGTGCGACATATGTGGGTCAGATCTATGGGGCAGGTGCTGCTGTGCGACATATGTGGGTCAGATCTATGGGGCAGGAGCTGCAGTAGGGCTGAAGTGGGTCAAATCAATGGGGCAGAGCTGCTCTGGGGCACATGTGGGTCAGATCTATGGAGCAGGAGCTTCTGTGGGGCAGATTTGAATCAGATCTATAGGGCAGGAGCTGCTGTGGGTCAGATCTATGGAGCAGGAGCTGCTGTGGGGCGCATGTGAGTTAGATCTATGGGGCAGGAGATGGTGTGGGGCATATGTGGGTCAGATCTATGGGGCAGGATCTCCTGGGGGCTGATGTGGGTCAGATCTGTGGGGTAAAATCTGCTGTGGGGCAGATGTGGTTCAGATCTATGGGGCAGGAGCTTCTGTGGGGTTGATGTGGGTCAGATCTATTGGACAGGATCTGCTGTTTGGCAGATGTGGGTCAGTTCTATGGGGCAGGAGCTGCTGTGGGGCAGATGTGGGTCAGATCTATGGGGCAGGAGCTGCTGTGGGGCAGATGTGGGTCAGATCTATGGAGCAGGAGCTGCTGTGCGTCAGATGTGGGTCAGATCTATAGGTCAGGAGCTGCTGTGGCTGCTGTGGGTCAGTTCTATGGGGCAGGAGATGCTGTGAGGCTGATGTGGGTCAAATCAATGGGGCAGAGCTTCTCTGGGGCACATGTGGGTCAGATCTATGGAGCAGGAGCTGCTGTGGGGCACATGTGAGTTAGATCAATGGGGCAGGAGCTGCTGTGGGGCAGATGTGGGTCAGATCTTTGGGGAGGATCTGCTGTGGGGCTGCTGTGGGTCAGATCTATGGGGCAGGATCTCCTGGGGGCTGATGTGGGTCAGATCTGTGGGGTAAAATCTGCTGTGGGGCAGATGTGGTTCAGATCTATGGGTCAGGAGCTGCTGTGGGGCAGATGTGGGTCAGATCTATGGGGCAAGAGCTGCTGTGGTGCAGATGTGGGTCAGATCTATGTGGCAGGAGCTGCTGTGGGGCTGATACGGTTAAGATCTATGGAGCGGGAGATGCTATGGGGCTGATGAGGGTCAGATCTATGGGGAGGAGCTGCTGTGGGGCACATGTGAGTTAGATCTATGGGGCAGGAGATGGTGTGGGGCTTATGTGGGTCAGATGTATGGGGCAGGAGCTGATGTGGGACTGATGTTGGTCAGATCTATAGGGCAGGAGCAGCAGTGGGGTGATGTGGGTCAGATCTATGGGGCAGAGCTGCTCTGGGGCACATGTGGGTCAGATCTATGGAGCAGGAGCTGCTGTGGGGCAGATTTGAATCAGATCTATAGGGCAGGAGCTGCTGTGGGTCAGATCTATGGGCAGGAGCTGCTGTGGGGCACATGTGAGTTAGATCTATGGGGCAGGAGATGGTGTGGTGCAGATTTGGGTCAGATGTATGGGTCAGGAGCTGCTGTGTGGCTGATGAGGGTCAGATCTATGGGGCATGGGCTGCTGTGGGTCAGATCTACGGGACTGGAGCTGCAGTGGAGCACATGTGGGTCAGATCTATGGGGTAGAAGCTGCTGTGGGGCTGATGGGGGTCATATCTATAAGGCAGGAGCTGCTGTGGGGCTGACGTGGGTCAGATCTATGAGGCAAGAGCTGCTGTGGGGCAGAGTTGGGTCATATCTATGGGGCAGGAGCTGCTGTGGGGCTGATGTGGGTCAGATCTATAGGGCAGGAGCTGCAGTGGGGCTGATGTGGGTCAGATCTATGGGGCAGGAGATGCTGTGGGTCAGATCTATGGGGCAGGAGCTGCTGTGGGGCAGATTTGAATCAGATCTATAGGGCAGGAGCTGCTGTGGGGCTGATGTGGGTCAGATCTATGGGGCAGGAGATGCTGTGGGTCAGATCTATGGGGCAGGAGCTGTTGTGGTGCTGATGGGGGTCAGATCCTTAGGGCAGGAGCTACTGTGGGGCTGATGTTGGTCTGATCTATGAGGCAGGAGCTGCTGTGGGACTGATGTGGGTTAGATCTATAGGGCAGGAGCTGTTGTGGGGCTGATGTGGTTCAAATCAATGGGACAGAGCTGCTCTTGGGAACATGTGGGTCAGATCTATGGGGCAGGAGCTGCTGTGGGGCTGATGTGGGTCAGATCTATAGGGCAGGAGCTGCTGTGCGACAGATGTGGGTCAGATCTATGGGGCAGGAGCTGCTGTGGGTCTGATGTGGGTCAGATCCTTGGGGCTGAAGCTGCTGTGGGTCATATCTACTGGGCAGCAGCTGCTTTACATATGATGTGTGTCAGATCTATGGGGCAGGAGCTGCTGTGGGGTTGATGTGGGTTAGATCTATGGGGCAGGAGCTGTTGTGGGGCTGATGGGGGTCAGATCTATGGGGCAGGAGCTACTGTGGGGCTGATGTTGGTCTGATCTATGGGGCAGGACCTGCTGCGTGGCTGATTTGGGTCAGATCTACGGGGCAGGAGCTGCTGTGAGGCTGATGTGGGTTAGATCTATGGGGCAGGAGCTGTTGTGGGGCTGATGGGGGTCAGATCTATGGGGCAGGAGATGCTGTGGGTCAGATCTATGGGGCAGGAAATGCTGTGGGTCAGATCTATGGGGCAGGAGCTGCTGTGGGTATGATGTGGGTCAGATCTATGGGTCAGCAGCTGCTGTGAGGCTGATGTGGGTCAGATCTATGGGGCAGGAGCTGCAGTGGAGATGATGTAGGTCAGATCTATGGGGCAGGAGCTGCTGTGGGTCATATCTATTGGGCAGCAGCTGCTTTACATATGATGTGTGTCAGATCTATTGGGCCGGAGCTGCAGTGGGGCTGATGGGGGTCAGATCTATGGGGCAGGAGCTGTTGTGGGGCTGATGTGGGTCAAATCAATGGGACAGAGCTGCTCTTGGGAACATGTGGGTCAGATCTATGGGGCAGGAGCTGCTGTGGGGCTGATGTGGGTCAGATCTATAGGGCAGGAGCTGCTGTGCGACAGATGTGGGTCAGATCTATGGGGCAGGAGCTGCTGTGGGTCTGATGTGGGTCAGATCCTTGGGGCTGAAGCTGCTGTGGGTCATATCTATTGGGCAGCAGCTGCTTTACATATGATGTGTGTCAGATCTATGGGGCAGGAGCTGCTGTGGGGCTGATGTGGGTTAGATCTATGGGGCAGGAGCTACTGTGGGGCTGATGTGGGTCAAATCAATGGGGAAGAGCTGCTCTTGGGAACATGTGGTTCAGATCTATGGGGCAGGAGCTGCTGTGGGGCTGATGTGGGTCAGATCTATAGGGCAGGAGCTGCTGTGCGAAAGATGTGGGTCAGATCTATGGGGCAGGAGCTGCTGTGGGGCTGATGTGGGTCAGATCCTTGGGGCTGAAGCTGCTGTGGGTCATATCTACTGGGCAGCAGCTGCTTTACATATGATGTGTGTCAGATCTATGGGGCAGGAGCTGCTGTGGGGCTGATGTGGGTTAGATCTATGGGGCAGGAGCTGTTGTGGGGCTGATGGGGGTCAGATCTATGGGGCAGGAGCTACTGTGGGGCTGATGTTGGTCTGATCTATGGGGCAGGAGCTGCTGTGCGACAGATGTGGGTCAGATCTATGGGGCAGGTGCTGCTGTGCGACATATGTGGGTAAGATCTATGGGGCAGGATCTGCTGTGGGGCTGATGTGGGAAAGATCTATGGGGCAGGAGCTGCTGTGGGGCTGATGTGGGTCAGAACCTTGGGGCAGAAGCTACTGTGGGTCATATCTATTGGGCAGCAGCTGCTTTACATATGATGTGTGTCAGATCTATGGGGTAGGAGCTGCTGTGGGGCTGATGTGGGTTAGATCTATGGGGCAGGAGCTGTTGTGGGGCTGATGGGGGTCAGATCTATGGGGCAGGAGATGCTGTGGGTCAGATCTATGGGGCAGGAGCTGCTGTGGGGAACATGTGTGTCAGGTCTATGGGGCAGGAGCTGCTGTGGGGCAGATGTGGGTCAGATCTATGGGTCAGCAGCTGCTGTGGGTCTGATGTGGGTCAGATCTATTTGGCAGGAGCTGCTGTGGGGCTGATGTGGGTCAGATCTATGGGGCAGGAGCTGCTGTGGGCCTGATGTTGGTCAGATTTATGGAGCAGGAGCTGCTGTGTTGCAGATGTGGGTCAGAGCTCTCGGGCAGGAGCTGCTGTGTGGCAGATGTGGGTCAGATCTATGGTGTAGGAGCTGCTGTGGGGCTTATGTGGGTCAGATCTATGGGGCAGGAGCTGCTGTGGTTAAGATCTATTTGGCAGGATCTGCTGTGGGGCAGATTTGGGTCAGATCTATGGGGCAGGAGCTGCAGTGGAGATGATGTACGTCAGATCTATGGGGCAGGAGCTGCTGTGGGGCTGATGTGGGTTATATCTATGGGGCAGGAGCTGTTGTGGGGCTGATGGGGGTCAGATCTATGGGGCAGGAGCTGTTGTGGGGCTGATGTGGGTCAGATCCTTGGGGCAGAAGCTACTGTGGGTCATATCTATTGGGCAGCAGCTGCTTTACATATGATGTGTGTCAGATCTATGGGGTAGGAGCTGCTGTGGGGCTGATGTGGGTTAGATCTATGGGGCAGGAGCTGCTGTGGGGCTGATGTGGGTCAGGTCTATGGGGCAGGAGCTGCTGTGGGGCAGATGTGGGTCAGATCTATGGGTCAGCAGCTGCTGTGGGTCTGATGTGAGTCAGATCTATGGGGCAGGAGCTGCTGTGGGGCTGATGTGGGTCAGATCTATGGGGCAGGAGCTGCTGTGAGGCTGATGGGTGTCAGATCTATGGGGCAGGAGCTGCTGTGAGGCTGATGGGTGTTAGATCTATGGGGAGGAGCTGCTGTGGTGCAGATGTGGGTCAGAGCTATGGGGCAGGAGCTGCTGTGGGGCAGAAGTGGGTAAGATCTATGGGGTAGGAGATGGTGTGTGGCAGATGTGGGTCAGATCTATGGTGTAGGAGCTGCTGTGGGGCAGATGTGGGTCAGATCTATGGGGCAGGAGCTGCTGTGGGTCAGATCTATGGGGCTGGAACAGATGTGGGCCTGATGTTGGTCAGATTTATGGAGCAGGAGCTGCTGTGTTGCAGATGTGGGTCAGATCTGTGGTGCAGGAGCTGCTGTGGGGCAGATGTAGGGCTTATCTATGGGGCAGGAGCTGCTGTGAGGCTGATGGGTGTTAGATCTATGGGGAGGAGCTACTGTGGTGCAGTTGTGGGTCAGAGCTATGGGGCAGGAGCTGCTGTGTGGCAGATGTGGGTCAGATCTATGGTGTAGGAGCTGCTGTGGGGCTGCTGTGGGTCAGATCTATGGGGCAGGAGCTGCTGTGGTTAAGATCTATTTGGCAGGATCTGCTGTGGGGCAGATTTGGGTCAGATCTATGGGGCAGGAGATGCTGTGGGGAACATGTGTGTCAGGTCTATGGGGCAGGAGCTGCTGTGGGGCTGATGTTGGTCAGATCTTTTGGGCAGCAGCTGCTGTGGAGCAGATCTGGGTAAGATCTATGTCGCAGGAGCTGCTGTGTGGCAGACGTGGCACATATCTATGGGGCAAAATCTGCTGTGGGGCTGATGTGGGTCAGATCTATGGGGCAGGATCTCCTGTGGGGCTGATGTGGGTCAAATCAATGGGGCAGAGCTGCTCTGGGGCACATGTGGGTGAGATCTATGGAGCAGGAGCTGCTGTGGGGCAGATTTGAATCAGATCTATAGGGCAGGAGCTGCTGTGGGTCAGATCTATGGGCAGGAGCTGCTGCGGGGCACATGTGAGTTAGATCTATGGGGCAGGAGATGGTGTGGGGCAGATTTGGGTCAGATGTATGGGTCAGGAGCTGCTGTGTTGCTGATGAGGGTCAGATCTATGGGGCATGGGCTGCTGTGGTTCAGATCTACGGGACTGGAGCTGCAGTGGAGCACATGTGGGTCAGATCTATGGGGTAGAAGCTGTTGTGGGTCTGATGGGGGTCATATCTATAAGGCAGGAGCTGCTGTGGGGCTGACTTGTGTCAGATCTATGGGGCAGGAGCTGCTTTGGGGCTGATGGTGGTTAGCCCCAACCTATGGGGCAGGAGCTGCTGTGGGGCGCATGTGGGTCAGACCTATGGGGCAGGAGCTGCAGAGGGGATGATGTAGGTCAGATCTATGGGGCAGGAGTTGCTGTGGGGAATATGAGGGACATATCTATGGTGCAAAATCTGCTGTTGGACTGATGTGAGTCAGATCTATGAGTTTGGAGCTGCTGTGGGGCACATGTGGGTCAGATCTATGGGGCAGGAGATGCTGTGGGGCTGATTTGGGTCAGATCTATGTGGCAGGAGATGCTGTGGGTCAGATCTATGGGGCAGGAGCTGCTGTGGGGAACATGTGGGTCAGGTCTATGGGGCAGGAGCTGCTGTGGGCACATGTGGGTCACACTGGGACCCATATGGGGACAAAGGGAGACATCATAGAGACTCATAGGGACCTATTGGGACCAATAGGGACCCAAAGAGAGACATAGAGACCCCATAGAAACCCATGGAGACCCCATAGAGGCACAAAGTGACACATAGAGGGACACCAAGACCCATAGAAACCAGATAGAGACTCCATATAGACACATAGGAACACATAGAGACCCACTGGGACAGTGAGACCACATATAGACTCATAGGGAGACATTAGGAGCCATTAAGAGCCATAGGGACACATAGGACGACTTTGAAACTTATAGATACCCAAAGGAAGACATTTGGGCCCAGAGATAACCATAAGAGACCCCATAGAGACCCCATAGGGGCACATAGCAACCCATAGGGGGGACATTGGGACACATAGGTACACATTGTGACCCGTAGGAAGACACTGGGACCCATAGGGGGACATTGGGACACATAGGGACCCAATGAATTACAGTGGGGGACAGTGAGACCCATAGAGATACATAAGGACCCCGCTGAGACCCATAAGAGACCCCATAGAGGCACCTAGGGACCACATTGAAACTCATAGATACTTGTAGGAAGACATTTGGGCCCAGAGATATCCATAAGAGACCCCACAGAGACCCCATAGAGGCACATAGCAACCCATAGGGGGGACATTGGGACACGTAGGGAAACATTCTGACCCATAGGGAGACACTGGGACCCATATGGGGACATTGGGACACATAGGGACCCCTTGGACTACAGTGGGGGACAGCCAGACCCATAGAGACACATAGAAACCCCGCTGAGACCCATAAGAGACCCCATAGAGGCACATAGGGACCACATTGAAACCCATAGATAGCTATAGGAAGATATTTGGGCCCAGAGATACCCATAAGAAACCACATACAAGCACATGGCAACCCATAGGGGGGACATTGGGACACATAGTGACCCATAGGGGGACATTGGGACACATAGGTACACATAGGGAGACACTGGGACCCATAGGGGGACATTGGGACACATAGTGACCCCATGGATTAAAGTGGGGGACAGTCAGATCCATCGAGACACATAGGGACCCTGCTGAGACCCATAAGAGACCCCATAGAGGAACATAGCAACCCATAGGGGGGGCATAGGGACACATAGGGACACACCGTGACCCATGAGGAGACACTGGATCCCATAGGGGGACAATGGGACACATAAGGACCCCATGGATTACAGTGGGGGACAGTGAGACCCATAGAGACACATAGGGAACCCGCTGAAACCCATAAGAGACCCCATAGAGGCACATAGGGACCTAATGTAACCCACAGATACCCACAGGGAGACGTTTGGGCCCAGAGCTATCCATAAGAGAGCCCATTGAGGCACATAGCAACCCATAGGGGGGACATTGGGACACATAGGGACACATAGTGACCCATAGGGAGACACTGGGACCCATATGGGGATATTGGGACACATAGGGACCACATGGATTACAGTGGTGGACAGTGAGACCCATAGAGACACATAGGGACTTCGTTGAGACCCATAAGAGACCCCATAGAGGCACATAGGGACCACATTGAAACCCATAGATACCCTTAGGAATACATTTGGGACGATAGTTACCCATAAAAGACCCCATAGAGACCCCATAGAGGCACATAGCAAACCATAGTGGGGACATTGGGACACATAGGGACCCCATAGAGAGACATAGAGACATATAGGGACCCATTTAGAGGCATAATAACCCCATAGAGTCCTATAGGGACACCCAGAGATCCATAGGGAAACATTGGGACCCACAGGGGCTGTGTGGGAGATTGGTAATCACAGCCTGAACCTCTGATTAATCAGCTGAGGCAAGTGTGGGGTCAGCTGCGGGAGCACAGGTGAGAGTAATGGAGCTGTGCTCCCGGGAGGGCTGGAGCTCGACTCCACCTCCTCTGAGACCTCATTTAAGGGCTGACCCTCACTCGAGCCGCTTTCCATTATCTTTCCGAGCTCCCTGTTACCGGGTGAGGTCCCAGAAGACTGGAGGCTTGCCAACGTGACTCCCATTTCCAAGCAAGGTTGTCAGGAGGATCCGGGCAACTCCAGGCCTGTTAGCCTGACCTCGGTGCCAGGGAAGGGAATGGAACGAATTGTCTTGAGGGAGATGACAGATGCGGCAGGTGTGGGATGAGCAGGAGATCAGACCTAGCCAGCATGGGTTCGTGAAGGGCAGCTCCTGCTTGACCAATCTGATCTCCTTCTACGATCCTGTGACCCATCTGATGGATGAAGGAAAGAAAGAAAGGCTGTTGATGTGCTCTACTTGGACTTCAGCAAAGCCTTCACAACTGTCTCCCATGCTATTCTCCTACAAAAGCTGGCAGCCCTTTTCCAACCTTGAGAATTCTGTGATTCTGTGAGGCAGCATCTCTTGGACATCGCTCTGCAGTGAAGACCGCCCCAGCTTCCTCAGCGAAGGCATCACCACTGGTGAGTTTCTCTCTCGCTTAGAACCTCTGTACATTTGTTACCATCTTTGTTACCATCTGTATAGTTACCACCTAGACAGGGGGACATAGAGAGACACTGGGACCCCTAGGGACCCATAGAGATCCAGAGGAAGACATTGGGACCCATAGAGAGACACTGGGACCCATAGGGACACATAGAGAGACACTGGGACCCATAGGGACACATAGAGACCCATAGACAGTCATTGGGAGCCATAAGGATAAATTGAGACCCATAGAGACCCCATTGAGACCCATAGTGCCTCAAAGAAACCCATAGCGACCCCATAGTCACCCATAGCGCCCCATAGGAACACAAAGATACCCCATAAAGCCCCATAGTGACCCATAGGGGCCCAAAGAGACCCCATAGCACCCCATAGCTACTCCATAGTGCCCCATAGCAGCCCATGGAGCCTCATAGACACTCCATTGTGCCCCAGAGCACCCCATTGCACCCCATAGGGACCCATAGACACAGCATACTGCTCCATAGAGCCCCATAGACACCCCATAGTTCCCCACAGCACCACATAGCAGCCCACAGTGCCCCATAGACACCACATAAGGCCCTACAGCCACACCATAGAGCCCAATTGAACCAAATAGACACCCCATATCGCCCCATACTGCCTGTAGACACCCCATAGAGCCCCATAGAAACTTACTGAACCCCATACAGACCCCATGCAGACCCCATAGAGCCCCACAGACAACCCATAGATCCCCAAAGACACCCCATAGACGCCCCATAGGGACCTCATAGCGCCCCATAGAAACCCCATTCTTCCGCATAGAGCCCCATAGCAAACCATAGCACCCCATAGTCACCCATAGCGCCCCATAGGAACCCAAGGATACCCCAAAGCACCGCATAGCCACCACATAGTGACCCATAGTGACCCATAGGGGCCCAAAGAGACCCCATAGCACCCCATAGCTACTCCATAGTGCCCCATAGCAGCCCATGGAGCCTCATAGACACTCTCTTGTGCCCCACAGCACCCCATTGCACCCCATAGAGACCCATAGACACCCTATACTGCTCCATAGAGCCCCATAGACACCCCATAGTGCCTCACAGCACCAAATAGCACAACATAGTGCCACATAGACACCACATAAGGACATATAGCCGCGCCATAGAGCCCCACAGACATCCCATAGAGCCCCGTAGGCAACCCATTGTGCCCCATAGAGCTCCCATAGCCACCCATAGCAACTAATTTACCAAATAGACACACTATAGCATTCCATAGACACCCCATAGAAACCTCAGAACGCCCCATAGAGCTCCATAGGCACCCCATAGAGCCCCATAGAGAACCCATAGAGGCACATAGCAACCCATAGGTGGGACATTGGGACACATAGGGACACATAGTGACCCATAGGGAGACACTGGGACCCATAGGGTGACATTGGGACACATAGGGACACCATGGATTACATGGTTGATACAACCCATGTTGTATGTTTTCATGTTTATCAACATGGTTGATGTGGGTCAGATCTATGGGGCAGGAGCTGCTGTGGGGCACATGTGGGTCAGATCTATTGGGCCGGAGGTGCTGTGGGGCTGATGTAGGAAAGATCTATGGGGCAGGAGATGCTTTGGGGCAGATGTGGGTCAGGTCTATTGGGCTGGAGCTGCTGTGGGGCACTTGTGGGTCAGATCTATGAGGCAGGGGCTGCTGTGGGTCAGATCTATGAAGCAGGAACAAATGTGGGCCTGATGTTGGTCAGATTTATGGAGCAGGAGCTGCTGTGTTGCAGATGTGGGTCAGATCTATGTTGCTGGAGCTGATGTGGGGCAGATGTAGGGCATATCTATGGGGCAGGAGCTGCTGTGAGGCTGATGGGTGTTAGATCTATGGGGAGGAACTGCTGTGGTGCAGATGTGAGTCACATCTATGGGGCGGGAGATGCTGTGTGGCTGATGTGGGTCAAATCTATGGGGCAGGAGCTGCTGTGAGGCGCATGTGGGTCAGACCTATGGTGTAGGAGCTGCTGTGGGGCTGCTGTGGGTCAGATCTAT
The DNA here is from genome assembly GCF_054131305.1 of Coturnix japonica. Taxonomy (NCBI): domain Eukaryota; kingdom Metazoa; phylum Chordata; class Aves; order Galliformes; family Phasianidae; genus Coturnix; species Coturnix japonica. The sequence goes on along the minus strand of NC_140697.1, from coordinate 840,278 downwards.
GGGGCAGGAGCTGCTGTGGTTAAGATCTATTTGGCAGGATCTGCTGTGGGGCAGATTTGGGTCAGATCTATGGGGCAGGAGCTGCAGTGGAGATGATGTACGTCAGATCTATGGGGCAGGAGCTGCTGTGGGGCTGATGTGGGTTATATCTATGGGGCAGGAGCTGTTGTGGGGCTGATGGGGGTCAGATCTATGGGGCAGGAGCTGTTGTGGGGCTGATGGGGGTCAGATCTATGGGGCAGGAGCTGCTGTGGGTCAGATCTATGGGGCAGGAGCTGCTGTGGGGCAGATGTGGGTCAGATCTATGGGTCAGCAGCTGCTGTGGGTCTGATGTGAGTCAGATCTATGGGGCAGGAGCTGCTGTGGGGCTGATGTGGGTCAGATCTATGGGGCAGGAGCTGCTGTGAGGCTGATGGGTGTCAGATCTATGGGGCAGGAGCTGCTGTGAGGCTGATGGGTGTTAGATCTATGGGGAGGAGCTGCTGTGGTGCAGATGTGGGTCAGAGCTATGGGGCAGGAGCTGCTGTGGGGCAGAAGTGGGTAAGATCTATGGGGTAGGAGATGGTGTGTGGCAGATGTGGGTCAGATCTATGGTGTAGGAGCTGCTGTGGGGCAGATGTGGGTCAGATCTATGGGGCAGGAGCTGCTGTGGGTCAGATCTATGGGGCTGGAACAGATGTGGGCCTGATGTTGGTCAGATTTATGGAGCAGGAGCTGCTGTGTTGCAGATGTGGGTCAGATCTGTGGTGCAGGAGCTGCTGTGGGGCAGATGTAGGGCTTATCTATGGGGCAGGAGCTGCTGTGAGGCTGATGGGTGTTAGATCTATGGGGAGGAGCTACTGTGGTGCAGATGTGGGTCAGAGCTATGGGGCAGGAGCTGCTGTGTGGCAGATGTGGGTCAGATCTATGGTGTAGGAGCTGCTGTGGGGCTGCTGTGGGTCAGATCTATGGGGCAGGATCTGCTGTGGTTAAGATCTATTTGGCAGGATCTGCTGTGGGGCAGATTTGGGTCAGATCTATGGGGCAGGAGATGCTGTGGGGAACATGTGTGTCAGGTCTATGGGGCAGGAGCTGCTGTGGGGCTGATGTTGGTCAGATCTTTTGGGCAGCAGCTGCTGTGGAGCAGATCTGGGTAAGATCTATGTCGAAGGAGCTGCTGTGTGGCAGACGTGGCACATATCTATGGGGCAAAATCTGCTGTGGGGCTGATGTGGGTCAGATCTATGGGGCAGGATCTCCTGTGGGGCTGATGTGGGTCAAATCAATGGGGCAGAGCTGCTCTGGGGCACATGTGGGTCAGATCTATGGAGCAGGAGCTGCTGTGGGGCAGATTTGAATCAGATCTATAGGGCAGGAGCTGCTGTGGGTCAGATCTATGGGCAGGAGCTGCTGCGGGGCACATGTGAGTTAGATCTATGGGGCAGGAGATGGTGTGGGGCAGATTTGGGTCAGATGTATGGGTCAGGAGCTGCTGTGTTGCTGATGAGGGTCAGATCTATGGGGCATGGGCTGCTGTGGTTCAGATCTACGGGACTGGAGCTGCAGTGGAGCACATGTGGGTCAGATCTATGGGGTAGAAGCTGTTGTGGGTCTGATGGGGGTCATATCTATAAGGCAGGAGCTGCTGTGGGGCTGACTTGTGTCAGATCTATGGGGCAGGAGCTGCTTTGGGGCTGATGGTGGTTAGCCCCAACCTATGGGGCAGGAGCTGCTGTGGGGCGCATGTGGGTCAGACCTATGGGGCAGGAGCTGCAGAGGGGATGATGTAGGTCAGATCTATGGGGCAGGAGTTGCTGTGGGGAATATGAGGGACATATCTATGGTGCAAAATCTGCTGTTGGACTGATGTGAGTCAGATCTATGAGTTTGGAGCTGCTGTGGGGCACATGTGGGTCAGATCTATGGGGCAGGAGATGCTGTGGGGCTGATTTGGGTCAGATCTATGTGGCAGGAGATGCTGTGGGTCAGATCTATGGGGCAGGAGCTGCTGTGGGGAACATGTGGGTCAGGTCTATGGGGCAGGAGCTGCTGTGGGCACATGTGGGTCACACTGGGACCCATATGGGGACAAAGGGAGACATCATAGAGACTCATAGGGACCTATTGGGACCAATAGGGACCCAAAGAGAGACATAGAGACCCCATAGAAACCCATGGAGACCCCATAGAGGCACAAAGTGACACATAGAGGGACACCAAGACCCATAGAAACCAGATAGAGACTCCATATAGACACATAGGAACACATAGAGACCCACTGGGACAGTGAGACCACATATAGACTCATAGGGAGACATTAGGAGCCATTAAGAGCCATAGGGACACATAGGACGACTTTGAAACTTATAGATACCCAAAGGAAGACATTTGGGCCCAGAGATAACCATAAGAGACCCCATAGAGACCCCATAGGGGCACATAGCAACCCATAGGGGGGACATTGGGACACATAGGTACACATTGTGACCCGTAGGAAGACACTGGGACCCATAGGGGGACATTGGGACACATAGGGACCCAATGAATTACAGTGGGGGACAGTGAGACCCATAGAGATACATAAGGACCCCGCTGAGACCCATAAGAGACCCCATAGAGGCACCTAGGGACCACATTGAAACTCATAGATACTTGTAGGAAGACATTTGGGCCCAGAGATATCCATAAGAGACCCCACAGAGACCCCATAGAGGCACATAGCAACCCATAGGGGGGACATTGGGACACGTAGGGAAACATTCTGACCCATAGGGAGACACTGGGACCCATATGGGGACATTGGGACACATAGGGACCCCTTGGACTACAGTGGGGGACAGCCAGACCCATAGAGACACATAGAAACCCCGCTGAGACCCATAAGAGACCCCATAGAGGCACATAGGGACCACATTGAAACCCATAGATAGCTATAGGAAGATATTTGGGCCCAGAGATACCCATAAGAAACCACATACAAGCACATGGCAACCCATAGGGGGGACATTGGGACACATAGTGACCCATAGGGGGACATTGGGACACATAGGTACACATAGGGAGACACTGGGACCCATAGGGGGACATTGGGACACATAGTGACCCCATGGATTAAAGTGGGGGACAGTCAGATCCATCGAGACACATAGGGACCCTGCTGAGACCCATAAGAGACCCCATAGAGGAACATAGCAACCCATAGGGGGGGCATAGGGACACATAGGGACACACCGTGACCCATGAGGAGACACTGGATCCCATAGGGGGACAATGGGACACATAAGGACCCCATGGATTACAGTGGGGGACAGTGAGACCCATAGAGACACATAGGGAACCCGCTGAGACCCATAAGAGACCCCATAGAGGCACATAGGGACCTAATGTAACCCACAGATACCCACAGGGAGACGTTTGGGCCCAGAGCTATCCATAAGAGAGCCCATTGAGGCACATAGCAACCCATAGGGGGGACATTGGGACACATAGGGACACATAGTGACCCATAGGGAGACACTGGGACCCATATGGGGATATTGGGACACATAGGGACCACATGGATTACAGTGGTGGACAGTGAGACCCATAGAGACACATAGGGACTTCGTTGAGACCCATAAGAGACCCCATAGAGGCACATAGGGACCACATTGAAACCCATAGATACCCTTAGGAATACATTTGGGACGATAGTTACCCATAAAAGACCCCATAGAGACCCCATAGAGGCACATAGCAAACCATAGTGGGGACATTGGGACACATAGGGACCCCATAGAGAGACATAGAGACATATAGGGACCCATTTAGAGGCATAATAACCCCATAGAGTCCTATAGGGACACCCAGAGATCCATAGGGAAACATTGGGACCCACAGGGGCTGTGTGGGAGATTGGTAATCACAGCCTGAACCTCTGATTAATCAGCTGAGGCAAGTGTGGGGTCAGCTGCGGGAGCACAGGTGAGAGTAATGGAGCTGTGCTCCCGGGAGGGCTGGAGCTCGACTCCACCTCCTCTGAGACCTCATTTAAGGGCTGACCCTCACTCGAGCCGCTTTCCATTATCTTTCCGAGCTCCCTGTTACCGGGTGAGGTCCCAGAAGACTGGAGGCTTGCCAACGTGACTCCCATTTCCAAGCAAGGTTGTCAGGAGGATCCGGGCAACTCCAGGCCTGTTAGCCTGACCTCGGTGCCAGGGAAGGGAATGGAACGAATTGTCTTGAGGGAGATGACAGATGCGGCAGGTGTGGGATGAGCAGGAGATCAGACCTAGCCAGCATGGGTTCGTGAAGGGCAGCTCCTGCTTGACCAATCTGATCTCCTTCTACGATCCTGTGACCCATCTGATGGATGAAGGAAAGAAAGAAAGGCTGTTGATGTGCTCTACTTGGACTTCAGCAAAGCCTTCACAACTGTCTCCCATGCTATTCTCCTACAAAAGCTGGCAGCCCTTTTCCAACCTTGAGAATTCTGTGATTCTGTGAGGCAGCATCTCTTGGACATCGCTCTGCAGTGAAGACCGCCCCAGCTTCCTCAGCGAAGGCATCACCACTGGTGAGTTTCTCTCTCGCTTAGAACCTCTGTACATTTGTTACCATCTTTGTTACCATCTGTATAGTTACCACCTAGACAGGGGGACATAGAGAGACACTGGGACCCCTAGGGACCCATAGAGATCCAGAGGAAGACATTGGGACCCATAGAGAGACACTGGGACCCATAGGGACACATAGAGAGACACTGGGACACATAGGGACACATAGAGACCCATAGACAGTCATTGGGAGCCATAAGGATAAATTGAGACCCATAGAGACCCCATTGAGACCCATAGTGCCTCAAAGAAACCCATAGCGACCCCATAGTCACCCATAGCGCCCCATAGGAACACAAAGATACCCCATAAAGCCCCATAGTGACCCATAGGGGCCCAAAGAGACCCCATAGCACCCCATAGCTACTCCATAGTGCCCCATAGCAGCCCATGGAGCCTCATAGACACTCCATTGTGCCCCAGAGCACCCCATTGCACCCCATAGGGACCCATAGACACAGCATACTGCTCCATAGAGCCCCATAGACACCCCATAGTTCCCCACAGCACCACATAGCAGCCCACAGTGCCCCATAGACACCACATAAGGCCCTACAGCCACACCATAGAGCCCAATTGAACCAAATAGACACCCCATATCGCCCCATACTGCCTGTAGACACCCCATAGAGCCCCATAGAAACTTACTGAACCCCATACAGACCCCATGCAGACCCCATAGAGCCCCACAGACAACCCATAGATCCCCAAAGACACCCCATAGACGCCCCATAGGGACCTCATAGCGCCCCATAGAAACCCCATTCTTCCGCATAGAGCCCCATAGCAAACCATAGCACCCCATAGTCACCCATAGCGCCCCATAGGAACCCAAGGATACCCCAAAGCACCGCATAGCCACCACATAGTGACCCATAGTGACCCATAGGGGCCCAAAGAGACCCCATAGCACCCCATAGCTACTCCATAGTGCCCCATAGCAGCCCATGGAGCCTCATAGACACTCTCTTGTGCCCCACAGCACCCCATTGCACCCCATAGAGACCCATAGACACCCTATACTGCTCCATAGAGCCCCATAGACACCCCATAGTGCCTCACAGCACCAAATAGCACAACATAGTGCCACATAGACACCACATAAGGACATATAGCCGCGCCATAGAGCCCCACAGACATCCCATAGAGCCCCGTAGGCAACCCATTGTGCCCCATAGAGCTCCCATAGCCACCCATAGCAACTAATTTACCAAATAGACACACTATAGCATTCCATAGACACCCCATAGAAACCTCAGAACGCCCCATAGAGCTCCATAGGCACCCCATAGAGCCCCATAGAGAACCCATAGAGGCACATAGCAACCCATAGGTGGGACATTGGGACACATAGGGACACATAGTGACCCATAGGGAGACACTGGGACCCATAGGGTGACATTGGGACACATAGGGACACCATGGATTACATGGTTGATACAACCCATGTTGTATGTTTTCATGTTTATCAACATGGTTGATGTGGGTCAGATCTATGGGGCAGGAGCTGCTGTGGGGCACATGTGGGTCAGATCTATTGGGCCGGAGGTGCTGTGGGGCTGATGTAGGAAAGATCTATGGGGCAGGAGATGCTTTGGGGCAGATGTGGGTCAGGTCTATTGGGCTGGAGCTGCTGTGGGGCACTTGTGGGTCAGATCTATGAGGCAGGGGCTGCTGTGGGTCAGATCTATGAAGCAGGAACAAATGTGGGCCTGATGTTGGTCAGATTTATGGAGCAGGAGCTGCTGTGTTGCAGATGTGGGTCAGATCTATGTTGCTGGAGCTGATGTGGGGCAGATGTAGGGCATATCTATGGGGCAGGAGCTGCTGTGAGGCTGATGGGTGTTAGATCTATGGGGAGGAACTGCTGTGGTGCAGATGTGAGTCACATCTATGGGGCGGGAGATGCTGTGTGGCTGATGTGGGTCAAATCTATGGGGCAGGAGCTGCTGTGAGGCGCATGTGGGTCAGACCTATGGTGTAGGAGCTGCTGTGGGGCTGCTGTGGGTCAGATCTATGGGGCAGGAGCTGCTGTGGTTAAGATCTATTTGGCAGGATCTGCTGTGGGGCAGATTTGGGTCAGATCTATGGGGCAGGAGCTGCAGTGGAGATGATGTACGTCAGATCTATGGGGCAGGAGCTGCTGTGGGGCTGATGTGGGTTATATCTATGGGGCAGGAGCTGTTGTGGGGCTGATGGGGGTCAGATCTATGGGGCAGGAGCTGTTGTGGGGCTGATGGGGGTCAGATCTATGGGGCAGGAGCTGCTGTGGGTCAGATCTATGGGGCAGGAGCTGCTGTGGGGCTGATGTGGGTCAGGTCTATGGGGCAGGAGCTGCTGTGGGGCAGATGTGGGTCAGATCTATGGGTCAGCAGCTGCTGTGGGTCTGATGTGAGTCAGATCTATGGGGCAGGAGCTGCTGTGGGGCTGATGTGGGTCAGATCTATGGGGCAGGAGCTGCTGTGAGGCTGATGGGTGTCAGATCTATGGGGCAGGAGCTGCTGTGAGGCTGATGGGTGTTAGATCTATGGGGAGGAGCTGCTGTGGTGCAGATGTGGGTCAGAGCTATGGGGCAGGAGCTGCTGTGGGGCAGAAGTGGGTAAGATCTATGGGGTAGGAGATGGTGTGTGGCAGATGTGGGTCAGATCTATGGTGTAGGAGCTGCTGTGGGGCAGATGTGGGTCAGATCTATGGGGCAGGAGCTGCTGTGGGTCAGATCTATGGGGCTGGAACAGATGTGGGCCTGATGTTGGTCAGATTTATGGAGCAGGAGCTGCTGTGTTGCAGATGTGGGTCAGATCTGTGGTGCAGGAGCTGCTGTGGGGCAGATGTAGGGCTTATCTATGGGGCAGGAGCTGCTGTGAGGCTGATGGGTGTTAGATCTATGGGGAGGAGCTACTGTGGTGCAGATGTGGGTCAGAGCTATGGGGCAGGAGCTGCTGTGTGGCAGATGTGGGTCAGATCTATGGTGTAGGAGCTGCTGTGGGGCTGCTGTGGGTCAGATCTATGGGGCAGGAGCTGCTGTGGTTAAGATCTATTTGGCAGGATCTGCTGTGGGGCAGATTTGGGTCAGATCTATGGGGCAGGAGATGCTGTGGGGAACATGTGTGTCAGGTCTATGGGGCAGGAGCTGCTGTGGGGCTGATGTTGGTCAGATCTTTTGGGCAGCAGCTGCTGTGGAGCAGATCTGGGTAAGATCTATGTCGAAGGAGCTGCTGTGTGGCAGACGTGGCACATATCTATGGGGCAAAATCTGCTGTGGGGCTGATGTGGGTCAGATCTATGGGGCAGGATCTCCTGTGGGGCTGATGTGGGTCAAATCAATGGGGCAGAGCTGCTCTGGGGCACATGTGGGTGAGATCTATGGAGCAGGAGCTGCTGTGGGGCAGATTTGAATCAGATCTATAGGGCAGGAGCTGCTGTGGGTCAGATCTATGGGCAGGAGCTGCTGCGGGGCACATGTGAGTTAGATCTATGGGGCAGGAGATGGTGTGGGGCAGATTTGGGTCAGATGTATGGGTCAGGAGCTGCTGTGTTGCTGATGAGGGTCAGATCTATGGGGCATGGGCTGCTGTGGTTCAGATCTACGGGACTGGAGCTGCAGTGGAGCACATGTGGGTCAGATCTATGGGGTAGAAGCTGTTGTGGGTCTGATGGGGGTCATATCTATAAGGCAGGAGCTGCTGTGGGGCTGACTTGTGTCAGATCTATGGGGCAGGATCTGCTGTGGGGCTGATGGTGGTTAGCCCCAACCTATGGGGCAGGAGCTGCTGTGGGGCGCATGTGGGTCAGACCTATGGGGCAGGAGCTGCAGAGGGGATGATGTAGGTCAGATCTATGGGGCAGGAGTTGCTGTGGGGAATATGAGGGACATATCTATGGTGCAAAATCTGCTGTTGGACTGATGTGAGTCAGATCTATGAGTTTGGAGCTGCTGTGGGGCACATGTGGGTCAGATCTATGGGGCAGGAGATGCTGTGGGGCTGATTTGGGTCAGATCTATGTGGCAGGAGATGCTGTGGGTCAGATCTATGGGGCAGGAGCTGCTGTGGGGAACATGTGGGTCAGGTCTATGGGGCAGGAGCTGCTGTGGGCACATGTGGGTCACACTGGGACCCATATGGGGACAAAGGGAGACATCATAGAGACTCATAGGGACCTATTGGGACCAATAGGGACCCAAAGAGAGACATAGAGACCCCATAGAAACCCATGGAGACCCCATAGAGGCACAAAGTGACACATAGAGGGACACCAAGACCCATAGAAACCAGATAGAGACTCCATATAGACACATAGGAACACATAGAGACCCACTGGGACAGTGAGACCACATATAGACTCATAGGGAGACATTAGGAGCCATTAAGAGCCATAGGGACACATAGGACGACTTTGAAACTTATAGATACCCAAAGGAAGACATTTGGGCCCAGAGATAACCATAAGAGACCCCATAGAGACCCCATAGGGGCACATAGCAACCCATAGGGGGGACATTGGGACACATAGGTACACATTGTGACCCGTAGGAAGACACTGGGACCCATAGGGGGACATTGGGACACATAGGGACCCAATGAATTACAGTGGGGGACAGTGAGACCCATAGAGATACATAAGGACCCCGCTGAGACCCATAAGAGACCCCATAGAGGCACCTAGGGACCACATTGAAACTCATAGATACTTGTAGGAAGACATTTGGGCCCAGAGATATCCATAAGAGACCCCACAGAGACCCCATAGAGGCACATAGCAACCCATAGGGGGGACATTGGGACACGTAGGGAAACATTCTGACCCATAGGGAGACACTGGGACCCATATGGGGACATTGGGACACATAGGGACCCCTTGGACTACAGTGGGGGACAGCCAGACCCATAGAGACACATAGAAACCCCGCTGAGACCCATAAGAGACCCCATAGAGGCACATAGGGACCACATTGAAACCCATAGATAGCTATAGGAAGATATTTGGGCCCAGAGATACCCATAAGAAACCACATACAAGCACATGGCAACCCATAGGGGGGACATTGGGACACATAGTGACCCATAGGGGGACATTGGGACACATAGGTACACATAGGGAGACACTGGGACCCATAGGGGGACATTGGGACACATAGTGACCCCATGGATTAAAGTGGGGGACAGTCAGATCCATCGAGACACATAGGGACCCTGCTGAGACCCATAAGAGACCCCATAGAGGAACATAGCAACCCATAGGGGGGGCATAGGGACACATAGGGACACACCGTGACCCATGAGGAGACACTGGATCCCATAGGGGGACAATGGGACACATAAGGACCCCATGGATTACAGTGGGGGACAGTGAGACCCATAGAGACACATAGGGAACCCGCTGAAACCCATAAGAGACCCCATAGAGGCACATAGGGACCTAATGTAACCCACAGATACCCACAGGGAGACGTTTGGGCCCAGAGCTATCCATAAGAGAGCCCATTGAGGCACATAGCAACCCATAGGGGGGACATTGGGACACATAGGGACACATAGTGACCCATAGGGAGACACTGGGACCCATATGGGGATATTGGGACACATAGGGACCACATGGATTACAGTGGTGGACAGTGAGACCCATAGAGACACATAGGGACTTCGTTGAGACCCATAAGAGACCCCATAGAGGCACATAGGGACCACATTGAAACCCATAGATACCCTTAGGAATACATTTGGGACGATAGTTACCCATAAAAGACCCCATAGAGACCCCATAGAGGCACATAGCAAACCATAGTGGGGACATTGGGACACATAGGGACCCCATAGAGAGACATAGAGACATATAGGGACCCATTTAGAGGCATAATAACCCCATAGAGTCCTATAGGGACACCCAGAGATCCATAGGGAAACATTGGGACCCACAGGGGCTGTGTGGGAGATTGGTAATCACAGCCTGAACCTCTGATTAATCAGCTGAGGCAAGTGTGGGGTCAGCTGCGGGAGCACAGGTGAGAGTAATGGAGCTGTGCTCCCGGGAGGGCTGGAGCTCGACTCCACCTCCTCTGAGACCTCATTTAAGGGCTGACCCTCACTCGAGCCGCTTTCCATTATCTTTCCGAGCTCCCTGTTACCGGGTGAGGTCCCAGAAGACTGGAGGCTTGCCAACGTGACTCCCATTTCCAAGCAAGGTTGTCAGGAGGATCCGGGCAACTCCAGGCCTGTTAGCCTGACCTCGGTGCCAGGGAAGGGAATGGAACGAATTGTCTTGAGGGAGATGACAGATGCGGCAGGTGTGGGATGAGCAGGAGATCAGACCTAGCCAGCATGGGTTCGTGAAGGGCAGCTCCTGCTTGACCAATCTGATCTCCTTCTACGATCCTGTGACCCATCTGATGGATGAAGGAAAGAAAGAAAGGCTGTTGATGTGCTCTACTTGGACTTCAGCAAAGCCTTCACAACTGTCTCCCATGCTATTCTCCTACAAAAGCTGGCAGCCCTTTTCCAACCTTGAGAATTCTGTGATTCTGTGAGGCAGCATCTCTTGGACATCGCTCTGCAGTGAAGACCGCCCCAGCTTCCTCAGCGAAGGCATCACCACTGGTGAGTTTCTCTCTCGCTTAGAACCTCTGTACATTTGTTACCATCTTTGTTACCATCTGTATAGTTACCACCTAGACAGGGGGACATAGAGAGACACTGGGACCCCTAGGGACCCATAGAGATCCAGAGGAAGACATTGGGACCCATAGAGAGACACTGGGACCCATAGGGACACATAGAGAGACACTGGGACACATAGGGACACATAGAGACCCATAGACAGTCATTGGGAGCCATAAGGATAAATTGAGACCCATAGAGACCCCATTGAGACCCATAGTGCCTCAAAGAAACCCATAGCGACCCCATAGTCACCCATAGCGCCCCATAGGAACACAAAGATACCCCATAAAGCCCCATAGTGACCCATAGGGGCCCAAAGAGACCCCATAGCACCCCATAGCTACTCCATAGTGCCCCATAGCAGCCCATGGAGCCTCATAGACACTCCATTGTGCCCCAGAGCACCCCATTGCACCCCATAGGGACCCATAGACACAGCATACTGCTCCATAGAGCCCCATAGACACCCCATAGTTCCCCACAGCACCACATAGCAGCCCACAGTGCCCCATAGACACCACATAAGGCCCTACAGCCACACCATAGAGCCCAATTGAACCAAATAGACACCCCATATCGCCCCATACTGCCTGTAGACACCCCATAGAGCCCCATAGAAACTTACTGAACCCCATACAGACCCCATGCAGACCCCATAGAGCCCCACAGACAACCCATAGATCCCCAAAGACACCCCATAGACGCCCCATAGGGACCTCATAGCGCCCCATAGAAACCCCATTCTTCCGCATAGAGCCCCATAGCAAACCATAGCACCCCATAGTCACCCATAGCGCCCCATAGGAACCCAAGGATACCCCAAAGCACCGCATAGCCACCACATAGTGACCCATAGTGACCCATAGGGGCCCAAAGAGACCCCATAGCACCCCATAGCTACTCCATAGTGCCCCATAGCAGCCCATGGAGCCTCATAGACACTCTCTTGTGCCCCACAGCACCCCATTGCACCCCATAGAGACCCATAGACACCCTATACTGCTCCATAGAGCCCCATAGACACCCCATAGTGCCTCACAGCACCAAATAGCACAACATAGTGCCACATAGACACCACATAAGGACATATAGCCGCGCCATAGAGCCCCACAGACATCCCATAGAGCCCCGTAGGCAACCCATTGTGCCCCATAGAGCTCCCATAGCCACCCATAGCAACTAATTTACCAAATAGACACACTATAGCATTCCATAGACACCCCATAGAAACCTCAGAACGCCCCATAGAGCTCCATAGGCACCCCATAGAGCCCCATAGAGAACCCATAGAGGCACATAGCAACCCATAGGTGGGACATTGGGACACATAGGGACACATAGTGACCCATAGGGAGACACTGGGACCCATAGGGTGACATTGGGACACATAGGGACACCATGGATTACATGGTTGATACAACCCATGTTGTATGTTTTCATGTTTATCAACATGGTTGATGTGGGTCAGATCTATGGGGCAGGAGCTGCTGTGGGGCACATGTGGGTCAGATCTATTGGGCCGGAGGTGCTGTGGGGCTGATGTAGGAAAGATCTATGGGGCAGGAGATGCTTTGGGGCAGATGTGGGTCAGGTCTATTGGGCTGGAGCTGCTGTGGGGCACTTGTGGGTCAGATCTATGAGGCAGGGGCTGCTGTGGGTCAGATCTATGAAGCAGGAACAAATGTGGGCCTGATGTTGGTCAGATTTATGGAGCAGGAGCTGCTGTGTTGCAGATGTGGGTCAGATCTATGTTGCTGGAGCTGATGTGGGGCAGATGTAGGGCATATCTATGGGGCAGGAACTGCTGTGAGGCTGATGGGTGTTAGATCTATGGGGAGGAACTGCTGTGGTGCAGATGTGAGTCACATCTATGGGGCGGGAGATGCTGTGTGGCTGATGTGGGTCAAATCTATGGGGCAGGAGCTGCTGTGAGGCGCATGTGGGTCAGACCTATGGGGCAGGAGCTGATGTGGGGCGCATGTGGGTCAGCTCTATGGGGCAGGAGTTGCTGTTGGGCAGATGTGGGACATAACTATGGGGCAAAATCTGCTGTGGGGCTGATGTGGGTAAGATCTATGAGACAGGAGCTGCTGTGTTTCAGATCTATGGGGCAGGAGCAGCTCTGGGGCACATGTGGGTCAGATCTATGTGTTAGGAGCTGCTGTGGGGCACATGTGGGTCAGATCTATGTGTTAGTAGCTGCTGTGGGGCACATGTGGGTCAGATCTATGGGGCAGGAGATGCTGTGGGGCAGATGTGGGTCAGATCTATGGGGCAAAGGCTGCTGTGTGGCAGATGTGGGTCAGATCTATGGGGCAGGAGCTGCTGTGGGTCAGATGTGGGTCAGATCTATAGGTCAGGAGCTGCTGTGGCTGATGTGGGCCAGTTCTATGGGGCAGGAGATGCTGTGAGTCAGATGTATGAGGCAGGAGCTGCTTTGGGGCAGATGGGGGTCAGATCTATGGGGCAGGAGATGCTGTGGAGCAGATGTGGGTCAGATCTATAGGTCAGGAGCTGCTGTGGCTGATGTGGGCCAGTTCTATGGGGCAGAGGATGCTGTGAGTCAGATGTATGAGGCAGGAGCTGCTTTGGGGCAGATGGGGGTCAGATCTATGGGGCAGGAGATGCTGTGGAGCAGATGTGGGTCAGATCTATAGGTCAGGAGCTGCTGTGGCTGATGTGGGCCAGTTCTATGGGGCAGGAGATGCTGTGAGTCAGATGTATGAGGCAGGAGCTGCTTTGGGGCAGATGGGGGTCAGATCTATGGGGCAGGAGATGCTGTCGAGATGATGTGGGTCAGATCTATGGGGCAGGAGCTGCTGTGGGGAGATGGGGGTCAGATCTATGGGGCAGGAGATGCTGTGGAGCAGATGTGGGTCAGATCTATGGGGCAGGAGCTGCTGTGGGGCAGATGTGGGTCAGATCTATGGGCAGGAGCTGCTGTGCTGCACATGTTGGTAGGGTCTATGGGGCAGGAGCTGCTGTGGGGCAGATGTGGGTCAGATCTATGGGGCAGGAGCTGCTGTGGGGCTGATGTTGGTCAGATCTTTAGGGCAGCAGCTGCTGTGGAGCAGATCTGGGTAAGATCTGTGTCGCAGGAGATGCTGTGGGGCAGACGTGGCACATATCTATGGGGCAAAATGTGCTGTGGGGCTGATGAGGGTCAGATCTATGGGGCAGGATCTCCTGTGGGGCTGATGTGGGTCAAATCAATGGGGCAGAGCTGCTTTGGGGCACATGTGGGTCAGATCTATGGGGCAGGAGATGCTGTGGGGCTGATTTGGGTCAGATCTATGTGGCAGGAGATGCTGTGGATCAGATCTATGGGGCAGGATCTGCTGTGGGGAACATGTGGGTCAGGTCTATGGGGCAGGAGCTGCGGAGGGCACATGTGGGTCAGATCTATGGGGCAGGAGCAGCTCTGGGGCACATGTGGGTCAGATCTATGTGTTAGGAGCTGCTGTGGGGCAGATGTGGGTCAGATCTATGGGGCAAAGGCTGCTGTGTGGCAGATGTGGGTCAGATCTATGGGGCAGGAGCTGCTGTGGGTCAGATGTGGGTGAGATCTATGGGGCAGGAGATGCTGTGGAGCAGATGTGGGTCAGATCTATAGGTCAGGAGCTGCTGTGGCTGATGTGGGCCAGTTCTATGGAGCAGGAGATGCTGTGAGTCAGATGTATGAGGCAGGAGCTGCTGTGGGGCAGATGGGGGTCAGATCTATGGGGCAGGAGATGCTGTGGGGCAGATGTGGGTCAGATCTATGGGTCAGGAGCTGCTGTGCTGCACATGTTGGTAGGGTCTATGGGGCAGGAGCTGCTGTGGGGCAGATGTGGGTCAGATCTATGGGGCAGGAGCTGCTG
Source organism: Coturnix japonica (assembly GCF_054131305.1). Taxonomy (NCBI): domain Eukaryota; kingdom Metazoa; phylum Chordata; class Aves; order Galliformes; family Phasianidae; genus Coturnix; species Coturnix japonica. The sequence goes on along the minus strand of NC_140697.1, from coordinate 825,188 downwards.
TGGGGCTGATGTTGGTCAGATCTTTGGGGCAGCAGCTGCTGTGGAGCAGATCTGGGTAAGATCTATGTCGCAGGAGTTGCTGTGGGGCAGACGTGGCACATATCTATGGGGCAAAATCTTCTGTGGGGCTGATGTGGGTCAGATCTATGGGTCAGGATCTCCTGTGGGGCTGATGTGGGTCAAATCAATGGGCCAGAGCTGCTCTGGGGCACATGTGGGTCAGATCTATGGAGCAGGAGCTGCTGTGGGGCAGATTTGAATCAGATCTATAGGGCAGGAGCTGCTGTGGGTCAGATCTATGGGCAGGAGCTGCTGTGGGGCACATGTGAGTTAGATCTATGGGGCAGGAGATGGTGTGGGGCAGATTTGGGTCAGATGTATGGGTCAGGAGCTGCTGTGTGGCTGATGAGGGTCAGATCTATGGGGCATGGGCTGCTGTGGGTCAGATCTGCGGGACTGGAGCTGCAGTGGAGCACATGTGGGTCAGATCTATGGGGTAGAAGCTGCTGTGGAGCTGATGGGGGTCATATCTATAAGGCAGGAGCTGCTGTGGGGCTGACTTGGGTCAGATCTGTGAGGCAGGAGCTGCTGTGGGGCTGACTTGGGTCAGTTCTATGGGGCAGGAGATGCTGTGAGGCTGATGTGGGTCAAATCAATGGGGCAGAGATTCTCTGGGGCACATGTGGGTCAGATCTATGGAGCAGGAGCTGCTGTGCTGCACATGTTGGTAGGGTCTATGGGGCAGGAGCTGCTGTGGGGCAGATGTGGGTCAGATCTATGGGGCAGGAGCTGCTGTGGGGCTGATGTTGGTCAGATCTTTGGGGCAGCAGCTGCTGTGGAGCAGATCTGGGTAAGATCTATGTCGCAGGAGTTGCTGTGGGGCAGACGTGGCACATATCTATGGGGCAAAATCTTCTGTGGTGCAGATGTGGGTCAGATCTATGGGTCAGGATCTCCTGTGGGGCTGATGTGGGTCAAATCAATGGGGCAGAGCTGCTCTGGGGCACATGTGGGTCAGATCTATGGAGCAGGAGCTGCTGTGGGGCAGATTTGAATCAGATCTATAGGGCAGGAGCTGCTGTGGGTCAGATCTATGGGCAGGAGCTGCTGTGGGGCACATGTGAGTTAGATCTATGGGGCAGGAGATGGTGTGGGGCAGATTTGGGTCAGATGTATGGGTCAGGAGCTGCTGTGTGGCTGATGAGGGTCAGATCTATGGGGCATGGGCTGCTGTGGGTCAGATCTGCGGGACTGGAGCTGCAGTGGAGCACATGTGGGTCAGATCTATGGGGTAGAAGCTGCTGTGGAGCTGATGGGGGTCATATCTATAAGGCAGGAGCTGCTGTGGGGCTGACTTGGGTCAGATCTGTGAGGCAGGAGCTGCTGTGGGGCTGACTTGGGTCAGATCTATGGGGCAGGAGCTGCTGTGGAGCAGATCTGGGTAAGATCTATGTCGCAGGAGTTGCTGTGGGGCAGACGTGGCACATATCTATGGGGCAAAATCTGCTGTGGGGCTGATGTGGGTTAGATCTATGGGGCAGGAGCTGTTGTGGGGCTGATGGGGGTCAGATCTATGGGGCAGGAGCTGCTGTGGGGCTGATGTGGGAAAGATCTATGGGGCAGGAGCTGCTGTGGGTCAGATTGTCATGGTTTAATAATGTTGTAATTTTGCTATCAGTATTCCACATCATAACATCATATAAAGCATGAATAATTTTACTGAATCTGCAACTTACAGAAGAAGACTACATCTCCCAGAGAGCAACACGGTGGGTCACGGGACCTGGACTCTATATTAACTCTGTCGCAGAACAGACTGACGTCTTTCGAGTTCTGGCGTTCAGGGCAGTGTGTGGGAGCCTTCAGCCGTTCGCCCAGATTCACAGTAGGCCTCTCGGTTACGGGACTCATTCTCTCTCCTATTTTGCTTGATTCATTAGCTCAATTTTCAATTATATTGTATTCTATTGTGTTATCCTGTATTTCGATATAGTATTTAGTAAATAAGTGTGCCTCCTTACATCGTTGCCGCTGTTTTCTTTTCTTAATTAACTTTTTCTTTTCAGCTGAGGGCCCTTCAGGGGCCCACGGCCCTTGTCACGGACGCAGGTGGATTTTTCGTTCAAACCGTGACAGATTTGGTAGCAGAGGATGGTTCCACTGTTGCAGCCACCCCCATAAGGCATTTGCCACCATCCATGAATCAGTATAAAGATGAAGCATTGGCCACCTCTCCCGTTCAGCCACATCTAAAGCCAGCTGAACAGCCTTTACCTCTGCAAATTGACTTGATTCTCCTTTACCTTCAGTGGCCTCTGCAACTTGTCGTGTGGGGCTCCATACAGCAGCTTTCCATCTGCGATGCTTCCCTACAATACGACATGATCCGTCTGTGAATAGGGCAAATTACTTTTCGTTTTCTGGTAGCTCATTGTATGGTGGTGCCTCTTTAGCACGTGATACCTCTTCTGTAGGTGGTGTTTCAATTTTTTTACTCTCAGGCCAGTCCATGATCACTTCTAGAATTCCAGGACGGCTGAGTTTTCCCATTCCAGCTCGTTGAGTAATTAATGAAATCCACTTACTCCAAGTGGCATCAGTAGCATGATGGGTGGAGGGAACCTGTCCTTTAAACATCCAATTTATTACTGGCAAGCGAGGTGCTAGAAGAAGCTGAACCTCTGTCCCAACTACTTCAGAAGCAGCCCGAACCCCCTCATACACGGCTAAGATCTCCTTCTTAGTCGGAGTGTAGCGCTCCTCAGACCCTTTATATGCTTGACTCCAAAATCCTAGGGGTCGGCCTCGGATCCTCACATCCTGCCCCGTCCGTACTGGCCCCAAGGCCACGGCACGGGCTATTTCTTGTTTTCTCTGCTCAAAAGCCTGCTGCTGCTCAGGACCCCATGAGAAATTATTCTTCTTCTGTGTTACCTGATAGAGGGGGCTCACTATGTGGCTGTAGTTTGGGACATGCATTCTCCAAAAGCCCACTACTCCCAGAAAAGATTGGGTCTCTGTCTTGTCGGTGGGCGGAGACATAGCAGTGATTTTGTCAATCACATCTGCTGGGATGCGACGACGTCCATCTTGCCATTTTATACCTAAGAACTGGATTTCCTGGGCAGGCCCCTTCACCTTGCTGCGCTTAATGGCAAAACCAGCTTTCAAAAGAATTTGGATTATCTGTTTCCCTTTCTTGAAAACCTCTGCTGCTGTATGGCCCCACACTACAATATCATCAATATACTGCAAGTGCTCAGGAGCATCACCCTGTTCCAAAACAGCTTGGATCAATCCATGGCAAATTGTTGAGCTGTGCTTCCACCCCTGAGGTAAACGGTTCCAGGTGTACTGAATACCTCTCCAGGTAAAAGCAAACTGTGGCCTACATTTTGCAGCCAATGGGATGGAAAAGAAGGCATTAGCAATGTCAATGGTGGCATACCACCTAGCTTCTTTTGACTCCAGTTCATACTGGAGTTCTAGCATGTCTGGTACAGCAGCACTTAATGGAGGTGTGACTTCATTCAGGCCACGGTAATCCACCGTCAGCCTCCATTCCCCACTGGTTTTACACACTGGCCATATGGGGCTGTTAAAAGGCGAGTGAGTTTTGCTAATCACTCCCTGATTCTCTAATTGGCGAATTAGCTTGTGAATGGGGAGCAATGAGTCCCTATTGGTGCGGTACTGCCGTCTGTGAACCACTCTGGTGACAATTGGTACCTCTTGGTCTTTTACCTGGTGCAACCTCCCAGCACCCGCTGGGAGACCCGGCGCTCGCTGCGTTGCTTCCGTCCTCCGTTCGGGGGGTTCCGTGCGCCGGCGCCGGCGCGTGGAAAAGGGGGTGTGGGGCTGGTCGCGCGCGGGCGCGTGCCAGGCCCCCTTTCGCCCGGTTTTTCCCCATCCATCCATCCATCCATGCATCCACCTTCCCGCTTCGTGGCGGCGCGGGGTAGACCTGGGCGACCATCCACCCGCTCGATCGGCGGGTGCAGTTTCCCGTCTGTGCCGCCGGTAGACGTGTCGGCCTTAGCGGGGTTGACCTGTCGGCCGGTGCCGAATCCCGTCCGTGCCGCGGGTAGACGTGTCGGCCGTAGCCGCGCGTCTCGCAGCTCTGTCAAGCGGTAAGGGTACGACGAACGGCCAGCCGACCCGACCCAACCCGACCCGACCCGACCGCTTCCGCCCTTGACCCACTCCCATCTTTTTATTACTTTTATTTTATTTTATTTTATTTTACCGCAACATTTTACGATCTATCTGTACTTTTTCACACCTTCTTCTCTTCTACTTTTCTTTGACTTCTGCCTTCCCTTCCCTTCCCTTCCCTTCCCTTCCCTTCCCTTCCCTTCCCTTCCCTTCCCTTCCCTTCCCTTCCCTTCCCTTCCCTTCCCTTCCCTTCCCTACCCTTCCCTTCTCTTCTCTTCTCTTCTCTTTCACCTCGTCGCCTGCACGTGAGTAGGCCCGGCCCGGCCTGGACCGGCACGGCCTCTGTCACGAAGAAGGGGGTCGCTTGCGTGGCCGGGGGTCCACGGCGGGGTTGCGGGTATGCGGGTAGACCTGGCTGCCGGCGCCTGATCTTCCCGGCCCCGCGTCCGTCTTCCACCTTCCCCCACCCCCAGTCCACACCGCACGAGCGGGAACCCGACCCGTACCTGACGGCGGCCTGCCTCCGCCTGCCCCCACCCCGGCCCTCGCCCACAACCCGCCCTCTCCCGGACGCATCTCGCCCGACCGGCCCGCGACCGTGTTTTTTTATTTGTTTGTTTGTCTTTGTTTTTGTTTTTTTTTTTTTTGTTTGGTCGGTCGGTCACTCGCTCGGTTATTTGTTTGGACCCGATTGGCCCGTTTGGTTTTTTTCTTTTCTTTCCTTTTTCCGCCGGGGTGCTCCTGACGGCTCGGCCCAATGGCGGCTCGACTCGGCGACCGGAGCCCACCAAAACGCCTCGCCACCCCCGAGCCCCACCGCCACCACCGCCACCACCTCCTCCTCCCGCCGAAAATCCCACGTACCGTTCCACCTCATCTGCCGGCTGGGAGAGAGGCTAGGCGTGAACCCCGCGGGGGACGCGGCCGCCTCCCGCCGGCCCACCTCTCGCCGCTGCCGTCTTCCCGCCGCTCTTTCGCCATCCCTCGCCACGCGGCCTGCCCGCAGTCCGGATATCCGGCCCGAACGGACCTTGGTGGGCGGGGCCCGCGCACGCGCCCACGCTCTTCCTGCAGAGCCGGGGAGGCGGGGAGGGCGGGGCGGCTTTTTCAAAATCTAAAAAAGGGGAAAGTAAAGAAGAACCCACGAGAAAAACAAACAAACAAACAAACAAACGGAAAATAATAAAACCGAGAGGGCGCGTGGGGGCACGGACAAACAATCGAACGGACCAATGTACGAACGAACAGACGAACAAACAAACACGCAGACAAAAGGGCAAAACCGCGGTGGCGGTGGCGGGACGGCCAGCTTCAAGCAAGTCCGAACTGAGAAGCCCGGGTGCGCCACGACCCGGCGAACAGCGGCCGGCTCATATGTGCGCCCTGGTCGTTCCGCGGCTGCGGCCGAGTGGCGTCTCCGTGGCGCCTCCGGTGCTCCGGCACGGTCAACACGGCTCGACCCCTGGCCATCGCGGCTCGAGTGCGCCGGCACGGTCCAGCCTCTCCCGGCGGGCTCCGCTCGGCTCGGACGTTCCGCGGAAGTGGCCAAGTGTCGCTCTCGTGGCGGCTCCTCTGCGCTGGCACTGTCTACCCGGCTCCGAGCGTCTCCGGAGGGTGGGGGAAGGGGGGGGGGCACAGCGTCGGCGGCTAGGCGTCGCTTCCCATGCGTCTCGACTAGGTCGGCACGGTCTACCCGGCTCCGAGCGGGCCGTGGTGCTCGGCGGCGGCTGCTAGAGGTCGCTGCCTATGCGGCTCACCTAGGTCGGCACGGTCTACCCGGCTCCGAGCGGGCCGTGGTGCTTGGCGGCGGATGCTAGAGGTCGCTGCCCATGCAGCTCGACTAGGTCGGCACGGTCTACCCGGCTCCGAGCGGGCCGTGGTGCTCGGCGGCGGCTGCTAGAGGTCGCTGCCTATGCGTCTCGACTAGGTCGGCACGGTCTACTTGGCTCTGAGCGGGCCGTGGTGCTCGGCGGCGGCTGCTAGAGGTCGCTGCCTATGCGTCTCGACTAGGTCGGCACGGTCTACCCTGCTCTATGCGTGCGCGAGGGCTCGGCGGCGGTCGCTAGGTGTTGCTCCACGTCTGCCAGCCCGTCCGTCAGCGACCTCTAGCGTCCGCGGTGGAGCAGGGTAGACCGTGCCGACATGAGCCGGCCGCCGCTCAGCGACCCCTGGCCGTGGCCGCATGATCTTCGGTCCGCTCGGAGCTGGGTAGACCGTGCCGACCAACTCGAGCCGGACGTGCAGCGACCGCTGGCCAGCGCGGAGGCTCGTGTGCGCCGGCACAGTCCAGCCTCTCCCAGCGGGCTCCGTTCGGTTCGGACGTTCCTCGATGGTGTCCGGGGGGTCTCAGCCGCGGCGGCTCGAGTGCGCCGGCACTGCACAGCCCCTCCCTGCGGGCTCCGCTCGGCACGGACTTTCCTCGTCGGTGTCCGGCGATCTGAGCCGCGGCGGCTCGAGTGCGCCGGCATGGTCCAACCGCTCCCGGCGGGTTCCGCTCGGCTCGGACGCTCCTGGGCGGAGTCGGGCGATCTGAGCCGCGGCGGCTCGAGTGCGCCGGCACGGTGCAACCGCTCTCGGCGGGCTCGGCTCGGCTCGGACGTTACGCAGCGGCGTCTGGGGGGTCTCAGCCGCGGAGGCTCGGGTGCGCCGGCACGGTCCAGTCTCTCCCGGCGGGCTCCGCTCGGCTCGGACGATCCTCGGCGGCGTCCGGCGATCTGAGCCGCGGCAGCTCGAGTGCGCCGGCACGGTCTAGTCTCTCCCGGCGGGCTCCGCTCGGCTTCGACGTTCCTCGGCGGCGTCCGGCAATCTGAGCCGCGGCGGCTCGAGTGCGCCGGCACGGTCCAACCGCTCCCGGCGGGTTCTGCTCGGCTCGGACGCTCCTCGGCGGAGTCGGGCGATCTGAGCCACGGCGGCACGGTCCAGCCTCTCCAGGCGGACTCAGCTCGGCTCGGACGTTCCGCGGAAGTGGCCAAGTGCCGCTCTTGTGGGGGGGGGGGAAGAGGGGGGTGGTGGTGAGGAGTAAGGGGGGGGGGGGACACGGCGTCGGCGGCTAGGCGTCGCTGCCCATGCAGCTCGACTAGGTCGGCACAGTCTACCCGGCTCCGAGCGGGCCGTGGTGCTCGGCGGCGGCTGCTAGAGGTCGCTGCCTATGTGGCTCAACTAGGTCGGCACGGTCTACCCGGCTCCGAGCGTGCCGTGGTGCTCGGCGGCGGTTGCTAGAGGTCGCTGCCTATGCGGCTCGACTAGGTCGGCACGGTCTACCGGGCTCAGGGCGTGCCGTGGTGCTCGGCGGCGTCTGCTAGAGGTCGCTTCCTATGCGGCTCGACTAGGTCGGCACGGTCTACCCGGCTCCGAGCGGGCCGTGGTGCACGGCGGCGGCTGCTAGAGGTCGCTGCCCATGCGGCTCGACTAGGTCGGCACGGTCTACCCTGCTCCGTGCGTGCGCGAGGGCTCGGCGGCGGTCACTAGGTGTCGCTGCACGTCTGCCAGCCCGTCCGTCAGCGACCTCTAGCGTCCGCGGCGGAGCAGGGTAGACCGTGCCGATGTGAGCCGGCCGCCGCTCAGCGACCCCTGGCAGCCGCCGCATGAGCTTCGGTCCGCTCGGAGCCGGGTAGACCATGCCGACCAACTCGAGCCGGACGTGCAGCGACCGCTGGCCAGCGCGGAGGCTCGTGTGCGCCGGCACGGTCCAGCCCCTCCCTGCGGGCTCCGCTCGGCACAGCTGAGCCGCGGCGGCTCGAGTGCGCCGGCACGGTCCAAACGCTCTTGGCGGGTTCCGCTCGGCTCGGACGCTCCTGGGCGGAGTCGGGCGATCTGAGCCGCGGCAGCTCGAGTGCACCGGCACGGTCCAACCGCTCTCGGCGGGCTAGTCTTTGCTCGGACGTTCCGCGGTGGTGTCCGGTGGGTCTCAGCCGCGGAGGCTCGGGTGCGCCGGCACGGTCCAGCCTCTCCCGGCAAGCTCCGCTCGGCTCGGACGTTCCTCGGCGGCGTCCGGCGATCTGAGCCGCGTCGGCTCGATTGCGCCGGCACGGTCCAACCGCTCCCGGCGGGTTCCGCTCGGCTCGGACGCTACTCGGCGGAGTCGGGCGATCTGAGCCGCGGCGTCACGGTCCAGCCTCTCCAGGCGGACTCAGCTCGGCTCGGACGTTCCGCGGAAGTGGCCAAGTGCCGCTCTTGTGGGGGGGGGGGAACAGGGGAGTGGTGAAGGGGGGAGTAAGGAGTGTGGGGGGGGGGGGCACGGCGTCAGCGGCTAGGCGTCGCTGCCCATGCGGCTCGACTAGGTCGGCACGGTCTACCCGGCTCCGAGTGGGCCGTGGTGCTCGGCGGCGGCTGCTAGAGGTCGCTGCCTATGCAGCTCAACTAGGTCGGCACGGTCTACCCTGCTCCGAGCGGGCCGTGGTGCTCGGCGGCGGCTGCTAGAGGTCGCTGCCTATGCGGCTCAACTAGGTCGGCACGGTCTACCCGGCTCAGGGCGTGCCGTGGTGCTCGGCGGCGTCTGCTAGAGGTCGCTGCCTATGCGGCTCGACTAGGTCGGCACAGTCTACCCGGCTCTGAGCGGGCCGTGGTGCACGGCGGCGGCTGCTAGAGGTAGCTGCCCATGCGGCTCGACTAGGTCGGCACGGTCTACCCTGCTCCGTGCGTGCGCGAGGGCTCGGCGGCGGTCACTAGGTGTCGCTGCACGTCTGCCAGCCCGTCCGTCAGCGACCTCTAGCGTCCGTGGCGGAGCATGGTAGACCGTGCCGACGTGAGCCGGCCGCCGCTCAGCGACCCCTGGCCGCCGCCGCATGAGCTTCGGTCCGCACGGAGCCGTGTAGACCGTGCCGACCAACTCGAGCCAGACGTGCAGCGACCGCTGGCCAGCGCAGAGGCTCGTGTGCGCCGGCACGGTCCAGCCTCTCCCGGCGGGCTCCGTTCCGTTCGGACGTTCCTCGGTGGTGTCCGGGGGGTCTGAGCCGCGGCGGCTCGAGTGCGCCGGCACTGCACAGCCCCTCCCTGCGGGCTCCGCTCGGCACAGACTTTCCTCGTCGGCGTCCGGCGATCTGAGCCGCGGCAGCTCGAGTGCGCCGGCACGGTCCAACCGCTCCCGGCGGGTTCCGCTCGGCTCGGACGCTCCTCGGCGGAGTCGGGCGATCTGAGCCGCGGCGGCACGGTCCAGCCTCTCCATGCGGACTCAGCTCGGCTCGGACGTTCCGCGGAAGTGGCCAAGTGCCGCTCTTGTGGGAAGGGGTGGAAGAGGGGGGGGGTGGAAGGGGGAATAAAGGGGGGGGGGGGGCTCGGCGTCGGCGGCTAGGCGTCGCTGCCCATGCGGCTCGACTAGGTCGGCACGGTCTACCCAGCTCCGAGCGGGCCGTGGTGCTCGGCGGCGGCTGCAAGAGGTCGCTGCCTATGCGTCTCGACTAGGTCAGCACGGTCTACCCGGCTCCGAGCGGGCCGTGGTGCTCGGCGGCGGCTGCTAGAGGTCGCTGCCTATGCGGCTCGACTAGGTCGGCACGGTCTACCCGGCTCCGAGCGGGCCGTGGTGCTCGGCGGCGGCTGCTAGAGGTCGCTGCCTATGTGGCTCGACTAGGTCGGCACGGTCTACCCGGCTCAGGGCGTGCCGTGATGCTCGGCGGCGGCTGCTAGAGGTCGCTGCCTATGCGTCACGACTAGGTCGGCACGGTCTACCCGGCTCTGAGCGGGCCGTGGTGCTCGGCGGCGGCTGCTAGAGGTCGCTGCCTATGCGGCTCGACTAGGTCGGCACGGCCTACACGGCTCTAAGCGGGCCGTGGTGCTCGGCGGCGGCTGCTAGACGTCGCTGCCTATGCGGCTCGACTAGGTCGGCACGGCATACCCGGCTCAGGGCGGGCCGTGGTGCTCGGCGGCGTCGGCTAGAGGTCGCTGCCTATGTGTCTCGACTAGGTCGGCACGGTCTACCCTGCTCCGTGCGTGCGCGAGGGCTCGGCGGCGGTCGCTAGGTGTCGCTTCACGTTTGCCAGCCCGTCTGTCAGCGACCTCTAGCGTCCGCGGCGGAGCAGGGAGGACCGTGCCGACGTGAGCCGGCCGCCGCTCAGCGACCCCTGGCCGCGGCCACATGAGCTTCGGTCCGCTCGGAGCCTTGTAGACCGTGCCGACCAACTCGAGCCGGACGTGCAGCGACCGCTGGCCAGCGCGGAGGCTCGTGTGCGCCGGCACGGTCCATCCTCTCCCGGCGGGCTCCGTTCGGTTCGGACGTTCCTCGGTGGTGTCCGGGGGGTCTGAGCCGCGGCGGCTCGAGTGCGCCGGCACTGCACAGCCCCTCCCTGCGGGCTCCGCTCGGCACGGACTTTCCTCGTCGGCGTCCAGCGATCTGAGCCGCGGCGGCTCGAGTGCGCTGGCACGGTCAAACCGCTCTTGGCGGGTTCCGCTCAACTCGGATGCTCCTGGGCGGAGTCGGGCGATCTCAGCTGCGGCGGCCCGAGTGCGCCGGCACGGTCCAACCGCTCCTGGCGGGTTCCGCTCGGCTCGGACGCTCCTGGGTGGAGTCGGGCGATCTGAGCCGCGGCGGCACGGTCCAGCCTCTCCAGGCGGACTCAGCTCGGCTCGGACGTTCCGCGGAAGTGGCCAAGTGCCGCTCTTGTGGGGGGGGGGGAAGAGGGGGGGGGTGAAGGGGAGAGTAAGGGGAGGGAAGGGGGGGGCACGGCGTCGGCGGCTAGGCATCGCTGCCCATGCAGCTCGACTAGGTCGGCACGGTCTACCCGGCTCCGAGCGGGCCGTGGTGCTCGGCGGCGGCTGCTAGAGGTCGCTGCCTATGCGGCTCGACTAGGTCGGCACGGTCTACCCGGCTCCGAGCGGGCCGTGGTGCTCGGCGGCGGCTGCTAGAGGTCGCTGCCTATGCGGCTCGACTAGGTCGGCACGGTCTTCCCGGCTCCGAGCGGGCCGTGGTGCTCGGCGGCGGCGACTAGGGGTCGCTGCCCGTGCGGCTTGCGTGTAGCTGCCAGGTCTACCCGCTTTCGGCTAGGCTTTTCCGCCCTGTGAGATGGGGGGGCGCTAAAGCTCCGGAGCTTGCTGGGGGGTCGCTGTAGTTTCTTACCTACCGCTACGTCGACGTAGAGCGCCGCTTACCCTCGGCGCCGCTGCCGGTAGTCGGCGCCGTTCTTTTCCGAAGCAGTTTTTTCTTACGCCTTCCCTTTTCGTCTGCAGGAGCGAGCGCGTGCTCGTCTCCAGAGGCGGCAACGAGCGGGCGCAGGCGAGCGCGGTTGAGCGCCGGGCTGTGGAGTTTTTTGGTTGCGGCTTCCCGCCGCTCTTTCGCCATCCCTCGCCACGCGGCCTGCCCGCAGTCCGGATTTCCGGCTCGAACGGACCCCGCTCAAGTGCGCCGGCACTATCCAACCGCTCCCGGCGGGCACCGCTCGGCTCGGACGTTCCTCGGAATCAGCCAAATGTCGCTCCCGTGGCGTCTCCGCAGGCAAAAACGCATAGCCGGCGCCGCAAAGCTCGCGAGCCGCACCGAGCCGGGGAAACCGTGCCGTGGAGCAGCTGTGGGGCACATGTGGGTCAGACCTATGGGGCAGAAGCTGCAGAGGGGATGATGTAGGTCAGATCTATGGGGCAAGAGTTGCTGTGGGGCAGATGAGGGACATATCTATGGTGCAAAATATGCTGTTGGACTGATGTGGGTCAGATCTATGAGTTTGGAGCTGCTGTGGGGCACATGTGGGTCAGATCTATGGGCCAGGAGCTGCTGCGGGGCTAATTTGGGTCAGATCTATGGGTCAGCAACTACTGTGGGGAACATGTGGGTCAGAGCTATGGGGCAGGAGCTGCTGTGGGGCAGAAGTGTGTAAGATCTATGGGGTAGGAGATGGTGTTTGGCAGATGTGGGTCAGATCTATGGTGTAGGAGCTGCTGTGGGGCTCATGTGGGTCAGATCTATGGGGCAGGAGCTGCTGTGGGGCTGCTGTGGGTTAGATCTATGGGGCAGGAGCTGTTGTGGGTCATATCGATTGGGCACCAGCTGCTTTACATATGATGTGTGTCAGATCTATGGGGCAGGAGCTGCAGTGGGGCTGATGGGGGTCAGATCTATGAAGCAGGAGCTACTGTGGGGCTGATGTGGGTCAAATCAATGGGGCAGAGATGCTCTTGGGAACATGTGGGTCAGATCTATGGGGCAGGAGCTGCTGTGGGGCTGATGTGGGTCAGATCTATAGGGCAGGAGCTGCTGTGCGAAAGATGTGGGTCAGATCTATGGGGCAGGAGCTGCTGTGGGGCTGATGTGGGTCAGATCTATGGGGCAGGAGCTGCTGTGAGGCTGATGGGTGTTAGATCTATGGGGAGGAGCTGCTGTGGTGCAGATGTGGGTCAGAGCTATGGGGCAGGAGCTGCTGTAGGGCAGAAGTGGGTAAGATCAATGGGGTAGGAGATGGTGTGTGGCAGATGTGGGTCAGATCTATGGTATAGGAGCTGCTGTGGGGCTGATGTGGGTCAGATCTATGGGGCAGGAGCTGCTGTGGTTAAGATCTATTTGGCAGGATCTGCTGTGGGGCAGATGTGGGTCAGAGCTATGGGGAAGGAGCTGCTGTGGGGCAGAAGTGGGTAAGATCTATGGGGTAGGAGATGGTGTGTGGCAGATGTGGGTCAGATCTATGGTGTAGGAGCTGCTGTGGGTCTGATGTGGGTCAGATCTATGGGGCAGGAGCTGCTGTGCGACAGATGTGGGTCAGATCTATGGGGCAGGAGCTGCTGTGGGTCAGATCTATGGGGCAGGAACAGAAGTGGGCCTGATGTCGGTCAGATTTATGGAGCAGGAGCTGCTGTGTTGCAGATGTGGGTCAGATCTATGGTGCAGAAGCTGCTGTGGGGCAGATGTAGGGCATATCTATGGTGTAGGAGCTGCTGTGAGGCTGATGGGTGTCAGATCTATGGGGCAGGAGCTGCAGTGGGGCTTATGGGGGTCAGATCTATGGGGCAGGAACTACTATGGGGCTGATGTGGGTCAAATCTATGGGTCATCAGCTGCTGTGGGTCTGATGTGGGTCAGATCTATGGGGCAGGAGCTGCTGTGGGGCTGATGTGGGTCAGATCTATGGGGCAGGAGATGCTGTGGGTCAGATCTATGGGGCAGGAGCTGCTGTAAGGAACATGTGGGTCAGGTCTATGGGGCAGGAGCTGCTGTGGGGCTGATGTGGGTCAGATCTATGGGGCAGGAGATGCTGTGGGTCAGATCTATGGGGCAGGAGATGCTGTGGGGAACATGTGGGTCAGGTCTATGGGGCAGGAGCTGCTGTGGGACAGATGTGGGTCAGATCCATGGGTCAGCAGCTGCTGTGGGTCTGATGTGTGTCAGATCTATGGGGCAGGAGCTGTTGTGGGGCTGATGGGGGTCAGATCTATGGGGCAGGAGCTACTGTGGGGCTGATGTTGGTTTGATCTATGGGGCAGGAGCTGCTGCGGTGCTGATTTGGGTCAGATCTATAGGGCAGGAGCTGCTGTGGGGCTGAAGTGGGTTAGATCTATGGGGCAGGAGCTGTTGTGGGGCTGATGGGGGTCAGATCTATGGGGCAAGAGCTACTGTGGGGCTGATGTGGGTCAAATCAATGGGGCAGAGCTGCTCTTGGGAACATGTGGGTCAGATCTATGGGGCAGGAGCAGCTGTGGGGCTGATGTGGGTCAGATCTATAGGGCAGGAGCTGCTGTGGGGCTGATGAGGGTCAGATCTATGGGGCAGGAGCTGCTGTGGGGCTGATGTGGGTAAAATCTATGGGGCAGCAGCTGTTGTGGGGCTGATGGGGGTCAGATCTATGGGGCATGAGCTACTGTGTGGCTGATGGGGGTCAGATCTATGGGGCAGGAGCTACTGTGGGGCTGATGTTGGTCTGATCTATGGGGCAGGAGCTGCTGTGCGACAGATGTGGGTCAGATCTATGGGGCAGGTGCTGCTGTGCGACATATGTGGGTCAGATCTATGGGGCAGGAGCTGCTTTGAGGCTGATGGGTGTTAGATCTATGGGGAGGAGCTGCTGTGGTGCATATGTTTGTCAGAGCTATGGGGCAGGTGCTGCTGTGTGGCAGATGTGGGTCAGATCTATGGTGTAGGAGCTACTGTGGGGCTGATGTGGGTCAGATCTATGGGGCAGGAGCTGCTGTGGTTAAGATCTATTTGGCAGGATCTGCTGTGGGGCAGATTTGGGTCAGATCTATGGGGCAGGAGCTGCAGTGGAGATGATGTACGTCAGATCTATGGGGCAGGAGCTGCTGTGGGGCTGCTGTGGGTCAGATCTGTGGGGCAGGTGCTGCTGTGCGTCATATGTGGGTCAGATCTATGGGGCAGGATCAGCTGTGGGGCTGATGTGGGAAAGATCTATGGGGCAGGAGCTGCTGTGCGACAGATGTGGGTCAGATCTATGGGGCAGGTGCTGCTGTGCGACATATGTGGGTCAGATCTATGGGGCAGGATCTGCTGTGGGGCTGATGTGGGAAAGATCTATGGGGCAGGAGATGCTTTGGGGCAGATGTGGGTCAGATCTATGCGGCAGGAGTTGCTGTGGGGCTGATGTGGGTCAGATCCTTGGGGCTGAAGCTGCTGTGGGTCATATCTATTGGGCAGTAGCTGCTTTACATATGATGTGTGTCAGATCTATGGGGCAGGAGCTGTTGTGGGGCTGATGTGGGTTAGATCTATGGGGCAGGAGCTGTTGTGGGGCTGATGGGGTCAGATCTATGGGCAGGAGCTGCTGTGGGGCTGATGGGGGTCAGATCTATGGGGCAGGAGCTACTGTGGGGCTGATGTTGGTCTGTTCTATGGGGCAGGAGCTGCTGTGCGACAGATGTGGGTCAGATCTATGGGGCAGGTGCTGCTGTGCGACATATGTGGGTCAGATCTATGGGGCAGGATCTGCTGTGGGGCTGATGTGGGAAAGATCTATGGGGCAGGAGATGCTTTGGGGCAGATGTGGGTCAGATCTATGGGGCAGGAGCTGTTGTGGGGCTGATGTGGGTCAGATCTATGGGGCAGGAGATGGTGTGTGGAAAATGTGGGTCAGATCTATGGTGTAGGAGCTGCTGTGGGGCTGATGTGGGTCAGATTTATGGGGCAGGAGCTGCTGTGGTTAAGATCTATTTGGCAGGATCTGTTGTGGGGCAGATTTGGGTCAGATCTATGGGGCAGGAGCTGCAGTGGAGATGATGTACGTCAGATCTATGGGGCAGGAGCTGCTGTGGGGCTGATGTTGGTCAGATCTATAGGGCAGGAGCTGCTGTGCGACAGATGTGGGTCAGATCTATGGGGCAGGAGCTGCTTTACATATGATGTGTGTCAGATCTATGGGGCAGGAGCTGCTGTGGGGCTGATGTGGGTTAGATCTATGGGGCAGGAGCTGTTGTGGGGCTGATAGGGGTTAGATCTAGGCGGCAGGAGCTACTGTGGGGCTGATGTTGGTCTGATCTATGGGGCAGGAGCTGCTGCGGGGCTGATTTGGGTCAGATCTATGGGGCAGGAGCTGCTGTGGGGCTGATGTGGGTTAGATCTATGGGGCAGGAGCTGTTGTGGGGCTGATGTGGGTCAGATCTATGGGGCAGGAGCTACTGTGGGGCTGATGTGGGTCAAATCAATGGGGCAGAGCTGATCTTGGGAACATGTGGGTCAGATCTAATGGGCAGGAGCTGCTGTGGGGCTGATGTGGGTCAGATCTATAGGGCAGGAGCTGCTGTGCGACAGATGTGGGTCTGATCTATGGGGCAGGAGCTGTTGTGGGGCTGATGTGGGTCAGATCTATGGGGCAGGAGATGCTTTGGGGCAGATGTGGGTCAGATCTATGGGGCAGGAGTTGCTGTGGGGCTGATGTGGGTCAGATCCTTGGGGCTGAAGCTGCTGTGGGTCATATCTATTGGGCAGCAGCTGCTTTACATATGATGTGTGTCAGATCTATGGGGCAGGATCTGCTGCGGGGCTGATGGGGGTCAGATCTATGGGGCAGGAGCTACTGTGGGGCTGATGTTGGTCTGATCTATGGGGCAGGAGCTGCTGCGGGGCTGATTTGGGTCAGATCTGTGGGGCAGGAGCTGCTGTGGGGCTGATGTGGGTTAGATCTATGGGGCAGGAGCTCTTGTGGGGCTGATGGGGGTCAGATCTATGGGGCAGGAACTACTGTGGGGCTGATGGGGGTCAGATCTGTGGGGCAGGAGCTTTTGTGGGGCTGATGTTGGTCTGAACTATGGGGCAGGAGCTGCTGTGAGACAGATGTGGGTCAGATCTCTGGGGCAGGAGTTGCTGTGGGGCTGATGTGGGTCAGATCCTTGGGGCTGAAGCTGCTGTGGGTCATATCTATTGGGCAGCAGCTGCTTTACATATCATGTGTGTCAGATCTATGGGGCAGGAGCTGCTGTGGGGCTGATGTGGGTTAGATCTATGGGGCAGGAGCTGTTGTGGGGCTGATGGAGGTCAGATCTATGGGGCAGGAGCTACTGTGGGGCTGATGGGGGTCAGATCTATGGGGCAGCAGCTGTTGTGGGGCTGATGGGGGTCAGATCTATGGGGCAGCAGCTTCTGTGGGGCTGATGTGGGTCATATCTATGGGGCAGGAGCTACTGTGGGGCTGATGTTGGTCTGATCTATGGGGCAGGAGCTGCTGTGCGACAGATGTGGGTCAGATCTATGGGGCAGGTGCTGCTGTGCGACATATGTGGGACAGATCTATGGGGCAGGATCTGCTGTGGGGCTGATGTTGGTCTGATCTATGGGGCAGGAGCTGCTGTGGGGCAGATTTGGGTCAGATCTATGGGGCAGGAGCTGCAGTGGAGATGATGTACGTCAGATCTATGGGGCAGGAGCTGCTGTGGGGCTGCTGTGGGTTAGATCTATGGGGCAGGAGCTGTTGTGGGTCATATCTATTGGGCAGCAGCTGCTTTACATATGATGTGTGTCAGATCTATGGGGCCGGAGCTGCTGTGGGGCTGATGTGGGTTAGATCTATAGGCCAGGAGCTGCTGTGCGACAGATGTGGGTCAGATCTATGGGGCAGAGCTGCTCTTGGGAACATGTGGGTCAGATCTATGGGGCAGGAGCTGCTGTGGGGCTGATGTGGGTCAGATATATAGGGCAGGAGCTGCTGTGCGACAGATGTGGGTCAGATCTATGGGGCAGGAGCTGCTGTGGGGCTGATGTGGGTCAGATCCTTGGAACTGAAGCTGCTGTGGGTCATATCTATTGGGCAGCAGCTGCTTTACATATGATGTGTGTCAGATCTATGGGGCAGGAGCTGCTGTGGGGCTGATGTGGGTTAGATCTATGGGGCAGGAGCTGTTGTGGGGCTGATGGGGGTCAGATCTATGGGGCAGGAGCTGCTGTGGGGCTGATGTGGGTCAGATCTATGGGGCAGGAGCTGTTGTGGGGCTGATGGGGGTCAGATCTATGGGGCAGGAGCTACTGTGGGGCTGATGTTGGTCTGATCTATGGGGCAGGAGCTGCTGTGCGACAGATGTGGGTCAGATCTATGGGGCAGGTGCTGCTGTGCGACATATGTGGGTCAGATCTATAAGGCAGGAGCTGCTGTGGGGCTGATGTGGGAAAGATCTATGGGGCAGGAGATGCTTTGGGGCAGATGTGGGTCAGATCTATGGGGCAGGAGCTGCTCTGGGGCTGATGTGGGTCAGATCCTTTGGGCTGAAGCTGCTGTGGGTCATATCTATTGGGCAGCAGCTGCTTTACATATGATGTGTGTCAGATCTATGGGGCAGGAGCTGCTGTGGGGCTGATGTGGGTTAGATCTATGGGGCAGGAGCTGTTGTGGGGCTGATGGGGGTCAGATCTATGGGGCAGGAGCTACTGTGGGGCTGATGGGGGTCAGATCTATGGGGCAGGAGCTGCTGCGGGGCTGATGTGGGTTAGATCTATGGGGCAGGAGCTGTTGTGGGGCTGATGGGGGTCAGATCTATGGGGCAGGAGCGACTGTGGTTCAGATCTGTGGGTCAAATCAATGGGGCAGAGCTGCTCTTGGGAACATGTGGGTCAGATCTATGGGGCAGGAGCTGCTGTGGGGCTGATGTGGGTCAGATCTATAGGGCAGGAGCTGCTGTGCGACAGATGTGGGTCAGATCTATGGGGCAGGTGCTGCTGTGCGACATATGTGGGTCAGATCTATGGGGCAGGATCTGCTGTGGGGCTGATGTGGGAAAGATCCTTGGGGCTGAATCTGCTGTGGGTCATATCTATTGGGCAGCAGCTGCTTTACATATGATGTGTGTCAGATCTAAAGGGCAGGAGCTGCTGTGGGGCTGCTGTGGGTTAGATCTATGGGGCAGGAGCTGTTGTGGGTCATATCTATTGGGCAGCAGCTGCTTTACATATGATGTGTGTCAGATCTATGGGGCCGGAGCTGCTGTGGGGCTGATGTGGGTTAGATCTATAGGGCAGGAGCTGCTGTGCGACAGATGTGGGTCAGATCTATGGGGCAGAGCTGCTCTTGGGAACATGTGGGTCAGATCTATGGGGCAGGAGCTGCTGTGGGGCTGATGTGGGTCAGATCTATAGGGCAGGAGCTGCTGTGCGACAGATGTGGGTCAGATCTATGGGGCAGGAGCTGCTGTGGGGCTGATGTGGGTCAGATCCTTTGAACTGAAGCTGCTGTGGGTCATATCTATTGGGCAGCAGCTGCTTTACATATGATGTGTGTCAGATCTATGGGGCAGGAGCTGCTGTGGGGCTGATGTGGGTTAGATCTATGGGGCAGGAGCTGTTGTGGGGCTGATGGGGGTCAGATCTATGGGGCAGGCGCTGCTGTGGGGCTGATGTGGGTTAGATCTATGGGGCAGGAGCTGTTGTGGGGCTGATGGGGGTCAGATCTATGGGGCAGGAGCTGCTGTGGGGCTGATGTTGGTCTGATCTATGGGGCAGGAGCTGCTGTGCGACAGATGTGGGTCAGATCTATGGGGCAGGTGCTGCTGTGCGACATATGTGGGTCAGATCTATGGGGCAGGATCTGCTGTGGGGCTGATGTGGGAAAGATCTATGGGGCAGGAGATGCTTTGGGGCAGATGTGGGTCAGATCTATGGGGCAGGAGCTGCTGTGGGGCTGATGTGGGTCAGATCCTTTGGGCTGAAGCTGCTGTGGGTCATATCTATTGGGCAGCAGCTGCTTTACATATGATGTGTGTCAGATCTATGGGGCAGGAGCTGCTGTGGGGCTGATGTGGGTTAGATCTATGGGGCAGGAGCTGTTGTGGGGCTGATGTGGGTCAGATCTATGGGGCAGGAGCTACTGTGGGGCTGATGGGGGTCAGATCTATGGGGCAGGAGCTGCTGCGGGGCTGATGTGGGTTAGATCTATGGGGCAGGAGCTGTTGTGGGGCTGATGGGGGTCAGATCTATGGGGCAGGAGCGACTGTGGGTCAGATCTGTGGGTCAAATCAATGGGGCAGAGCTGCTCTTGGGAACATGTGGGTCAGATCTATGGGGCAGGAGCTGCTGTGGGGCTGATGGGGGTCAGATCTATAGGGCAGGAGCTGCTGTGCGACAGATGTGGGTCAGATCTATGGGGCAGGAGCTGCTGTGGGGCTGATGTGGGACAGATCTATGGGGCAGGAGTTGCTGTGGGGCTGATGTGGGTCAGATCCTTGGGGCTGAAGCTGCTGTGGGTCATATCTATTTGGCAGCAGCTGCTTTACATATGATGTGTGTCAGATCTAAGGGGCAGGAGCTGCTGTGGGGCTGATGTGGGTTAGATCTATGGGGCAGGAGCTGTTCTGGGGCTGATGGGGGTCAGATCTATGGGGCAGGAGCTACTGTGGGGCTGATGGTGGTCAGATCTATGGGGCAGGAGCTGCTGTGGGGCTGATGTGGGTAAGATCTATGGGGCAGCAGCTGTTGTGAGGCTGATGGGGGTCAGATCTATGGGGCAGGAGCTACTGTGGGGCTGATGGGGGTCAGATCTATGGGGCAGGAGCTACTGTGGGGATGATGTTGGTCTGATCTATGGGGCAGGAGCTGCTGTGCGACAGATGTGGGTCAGATCTATGGGGCAGGTGCTGCTGTGCGACATATGTGGGTCAGATCTATGGGGCAGGATCTGCTGTGGGGCTGATGTGGGAAAGATCTATGGGACAGGAGAAGCTTTGGGGCAGATGTGGGTCAGATCTATGGGGCAGGAGTTGCTGTGGGGCTGATGTGGATCAGATCCTTGGGGCTGAAGCTGCTATGGGTCATATCTATGGGGCACCAGCTGCTTTACATATTATGGGTGTCAGATCTATGGGGCAGGAGCTGCTGTGGGGCTGATGTGGGTTAGATCTATGGGGCAGGAGCTGTTGTGGGGCTGATGGATGTCAGATCTATGGGGCAGGAGCTGTTGTGGGGCTGATGGTGGTCAGATCTATGGGGCAGGAGCTGCTGTGGGGCTGATGTGGGTTAGATCTATGGGGCAGGAGCTGTTGTGGGGCTGATGTGGGTCAGATCTATGGGGCAGGAGCTACTGTGTGGCTGATGGGGGTCAGATCTATGGGGCAGGAGCTCCTGTGGGGCTGATGTTGGTCTGATCTATGGGGCAGGAGCTGCTGTGCGACAGATGTGGGTCAGATCTATGGGGCAGGTGCTGCTGTGCGACATATGTGGGTCAGATCTATGGGGCAGGATCTGCTGTGGGGCTGATGTGGGAACGATCTATGGGGCAGGAGTTGCTGTGGGCCATATGTCGGTCTGATCTATGCGGCAGGAGCTGCTGTGGGGCTGCTGTGGGTTAGATCTATGGGGCAGGAGCTGTTGTGGGTCATATCTATTGAGCGGCAGCTGCTTTACATATGATGTGTGTCAGATCTATGGGGCAGGAGCTGCTGTGGGGCTGATGTGGGTTAGATCTATTGGGCAGGAGCTGTTGTGGGGCTGATGGGGGTCAGATCTATGGGGCAGGAGCTGCTGTGGAGCTTATGGGGGTCAGATCTATGGGGCAGGAGCTGCTGTGTGGCAGATGTGGGTCAGATCTATGGTGTAGGAGCTGCTGTGGGGCTGATGTGGGTCAGATCTATGGGGCAGGAGCTGCTGTGGGGTAGATTTGGGTCAGATCTATGGGGCAGGAGCTGCAGTGGAGATGATGTACTTCAGATCTATGGGGCAGGAGCTGCTGTGGGGCTGCTGTGGGTCAGATCTATAGGGCAGGAGCTGCTGTGCGACAGATGTGGGTCAGATCTATGGGGCAGAGCTGCTCTTGGGAACATGTGGGTCAGATCTATGGGGCAGGAGCTGCTGTGGGGCTGATGTGGGTAAGATCTATGGGGCAGGAGCTGCTGTGGGGCTGATGTGGGTCAGATCTATAGGGCAGGAGCTGCAGTGCGACAGATGTGGGTCACATCTATGGGGCAGGAGCTGCTGTGGGGCTGATGTGGGTCAGATCTATAGGGCAGGAGCTGCTGTGCGACAGATGTGTGTCAGATCTATGGGGCAGGAGCTGTTGTGGGGCTGATGGGGGTCAGATCTATGGGGCAGGAGCTGCTGTGGGGCAGATGGGGGTCAGATCTATGGGGCAGGAGCTACTGTGGGGCTGATGGGGGTCAGATCTATGGGGCAGGAGCTACTGTGGGGCTGATGTTGGTCTGATCTATGGGGCAGGAGCTGCTGTGCGACAGATATTGGTCAGATCTATGGGGCAGAGCTGCTCTTGGGAACATGTGGGTCAGATCTATGGGGCAGGAGCTGCTGTGGGGCTGATGTTGGTCAGATCTATGGGGCAGGAGCTGCTGTGGGGCTGATGTGGGTCAGATCCTTGGGGCTGAAGCTGCTGTGGGTCATATCTATTGGGCAGCAGCTGCTTTACATATGATGTGTGTCAGATCTATGGGGCAGGAGCTGCTGTGAGGCTGATGTGGGTTAGATCTATGGGGCAGGAGCTGTTGTGGGGCTGATGGAGGTCAGATCTCTGGGGCAGGAGCTGCTGTGGGGCTGATGGGGGTCAGATCTATGGGCAGGACCTACTGTGAGGCTGATGGGGGTCAGATCTATGGGGCAGGAGCTACTGTGGGGCTGATGTTGGTCTGATCTATAGGGCAGGAGCTGCTGTGCGACAGATGTGGGTCAGATCTATGGGGCAGGTGCTGCTGTGCGACATATGTGGGTCAGATCTATGGGGCAGGATCTGCTGTGGGGCTGATGTGGGAAAGATCTACGGGGCAGGAGATGCTTTGGGGCAGATGTGGGTCAGATCTATGGTGCAGGAGCTGCTGTGGGGCTGATGTGGGTCATATCTATTGGGCAGCAGCTGCTTTACATATGATGTGTGTCAGATCTATGGGGCAGGAGCTGCTGTGGGGCTGATGTGGGTTAGATCTATGGGGCAGGAGCTGTTGTGGGGCTGATGGGGGTCATATCTATGGGGCAGGAGCTGCTGTGGGGCTGATGGGGGTCAGATCTATGGGGCAGGAGCTACTGTGGGGCTGATGGGGGTCAGATCTATGGGGCAGGAGCTACTGTGGGGCTGATGTTAATCTGATCTATGGGGCAGTAGCTGCTGCGGGGCTGATTTGGGTCAGATCTATGGGGCAGGAGCTGATGTGGGGCTGATGTGGGTTAGATCTATGGGGCAGGAGCTGTTGTGGGGCTGATGGGGGTCAGATCTATGGGGCAGGAGATGCTTTGGGGCTGATGGGGGTCAGATCTATGGGGCAGGAGCTACTGTGGGGCTGATGGGGGTCAGATCTATGGGTCAGGAGCTGTTGTGGGGCTGATGTTGGTCTGATCTATGGGGCAGGAGCTGCTGTGCGACAGATGTGGGTCAGATCTATGGGGCAGGATCTGCTGTGGGGCTGATGTGGGAAAGATCTATGGGGCAGGAGATGCTTTGGGGCAGATGTGGGTCAGATCTATGGGGCAGGAGTTGCTTTGGGGCTGATGTGGGTCAGATACTTGGGGCTTAAGCTGCTGTGGGTCATATCTATTGGGCAGCAGCTGCATTACATATGATGTGTGTCAGATCTATGGGGCAGGAGCTGCTGTGGGGCTGATGTGGGTTAGATCTATGGGGCAGGAGCTGTTGTGGGGCTGATGGGGGTCAGATCTATGGGGCAGGAGCTACTGTGGGGCTGATGTTGGTCTGATCTATGGGGCAGGAGCTGCTGCGGGGCTGATTTAGGTCAGATCTATGGGGCAGGAGCTGCTGTGGGGCTGATGTGGGTGAGATCTATGGGGCAGGAGCTGTTGTGGGGCTGATGGGGGTCAGATCTATGGGGCAGGAGCTACTGTGGGGCTGATGTGGGTCAAATCAATGGGGCAGAGCTGCTCTTGGGAACATGTGGGTCAGATCTATGGGGCAGGAGCTACTGTGGGGCTGATGTGGGTAGATATATGGGGCAGGAGCTGCTGTGTGACAGATGTGGGTCAGATCTATGGGGCAGGAGCTGCTGTGGGGCTGATGTGGGTCAGATCCTTGGGGCTGAAGCTGCTGTGGGTCATATCTATTGGGCAGCAGCTGCTTTACATATGATGTGTGTCAGATCTATGGGGCAGGAGCTTCTGTGGGGCTGATGTGGGTTAGATCTATGGGGCAGGAGCTGTTGTGGGGCTGATGGGGGTCAGATCTATGGGGCAGGAGCTGCTCTGGGGCTGATGGGGGTCAGATCTATGGGGCAGGAGCTGCTGTGGGGCTGATGGGGGTCAGATCTATGGGGCAGGAGCTGCTGTGGGGATGATGTGGGTCAGATCCTTGGGGCTGAAGCTGCTGTGGGTCATATCTATTGGGCAGCAGCTGCTTTACATATGATGTGTGTCAGATCTATGGGGCAGGAGCTGCTGTGGGGCTGATGTGGGTCAGATCTATAGGGCAGGAGCTGCTGTGCGACAGATGTGGGTCAGATCTATGGGGCAGGATCTGCTGTGGGGCTGATGGGGGTCAGATCTATGGGGCAGGAGCTGCTGTGTGGCTGATGGGGGTTAGATCTATGGGGCAGGAGCTACTGTGGGGCTGATTTGGGTCAGATCTATGGGGCAGGAGCTACTGTGGGGCTGATGTTGGTCTGATCTATGGGGCAGGAGCTGCTGTGCGACAGATGTGGGTCAGATCTATGGGGCAGAGCTGCTCTTGGGAACATGTGGGTCAGATCTATGGGGCAGGAGCTGCTGTGGGGCTGATGTGGGTCAGATCTATGTGGCAGGAGCTGCTGTGCGACAGATGTGGGTCAGATCTATGGGGCAGGAGCTGCTGTGGGGCTGATGTGGGTCAGATCCTTGGGGCTGAAGCTGCTGTGGGTCATATCTATTGGGCAGCAGCTGCTTTACATATGATGTGTGTCAGATCTATGGGGCAGGAGCTGCTGTGGGGCTGATGTGGGTTAGATCTATGGGGCAGGAGCTGTTGTGGGGCTGATGGGGGTCAGATCTATGGGGCAGGAGCTACTGTGGGGCTGATGGGGGTCAGATCTATGGGGCAGGAGCTACTGTGGGGCTGATGTTGGTCTGATCTATGGGGCTGAAGCTGCTGTGCGACAGATGTGGGTCGGATCTATGGGGCAGGTCCTGCTGTGCGACATATGTGGGTCAGATCTATGGGGCAGGATCTGCTGTGGGGCTGATGTGGGAAAGATCTATGGGGCAGTAGATGATTTGGGGCAGATGTGTGTCAGATCTATTGGGCAGGAGCTAGTGTGGGGCTGATGTGGGTTAGATCTATGGGGCAGGAGCTGTTGTGGGGCTGATGGGGGTCAGATCTATGGGGCAGGAGCTACTGTGAGGCTGATGTTGGTCTGATCTATGGGGCAGGAGCTGCTGTGGGGCTGATTTGGGTCAGATCTATGGGGCAGGAGCTACTGTGGGGCTGATGTGGGTTAGATCTATGGGGCAGGAGCTGTTGTGGGGCTGATGGGGGTCAGATCTATGGGGCAGGAGCTACTGTGGGGCTGATGTGGGTCAAATCAATGGGGCAGAGCTGCTCTTGGGAACATGTGGGTCAGATCTATGGGGCAGGACCTGCTGTGCGGCTGATGTGGGTTAGATCTATGGGGCAGGAGCTGTTGTGGGGCTGATGTGGGTCAGATCTATGGGGCAGGAGCTGCTGTGGGTCAGACCTATGGGGCAGGAACAGATGTGGGCCTGATGTTGGTCAGATTTATGGAGCAGGAGCTGCTGTGTTGCAGATGTGGGTCAGATCTATGGTGCAGGAGCTGCTGTGGGGCAGATGTAGGGCTTATCTATGGGGCAGGAGCTGCTGTGAGGCTGATGGGTGTTAGATCTATGGGGAGGAGCTGCTGTGGTGCAGATGTGGGTCAGAGCTATGGGGCAGGAGCTGCTGTGTGGCAGATGTGGGTCAGATCTATGGTGTAGGAGCTGCTGTGGGGCTGATGTGGGTCAGATCTATGGGGCAGGAGCTGCTGTGGTTAAGATCTATTTGGCAGGATCAGCTGTGGGGCAGATTTGGGTCAGATCTATGGGGCAGGAGCTGCAGTGGAGATGATGTACGTCAGATCTATGGTGTAGGAGCTGCTGTTGGGCTGCTGTGGGTCAGATCTATGGGGCAGAGCTGCTCTTGGGAACATGTGGGTCAGATCTATGGGGCAGGAGCTGCTGTGGGGCAGATGTGGGTCAGATCTATGGGGCAGGAGCTGCTTTACATATGATGTGTGTCAGATCTATGGGGCAGGAGCTGCTGTGGGGCTGATGTGGGTTAGATCTATGGGGCAGGAGCTGTTGTGGGGCTGATAGGGGTCTGATCTATGGGTCAGGAGCTACTGTGGGGCTGATGTTGGTCTGATCTATGGGGCAGGAGCTGCTGCGGGGCTGATTTGTGTCTGATCTATGGGGCAGGAGCTGCTGTGGGGCTGATGTGGGTTAGATCTATGGGGCAGGAGCTGTTGTGGGGCTGATGGGGGTCAGATCTATGGGGCAGGAGCTACTGTGGGGCTGATGTGGGTCAAATCAATGGAGCAGAGCTGCTCTTGGGAACATGTGGGTCAGATCTATGGGGCAGGAGCTGCTGTGGGGCTGATGTGGGTCAGATCTATAGGGCAGGAGCTGCTGTGCGACAGATGTGGGTCAGATCTATGGGGTAGGAGCTGCTGTGGGGCTGATGTGGGTCAGATCTATAGGGCAGGAGCTGCTGTGGGGCTGATGAGGGTCAGATCTATGGGGCAGGAGCTGCTGTGGGGCTGATGTGGGTTAGATCTATGGGGCAGGAGCTGTTGTGGGGCTGATGTGGGTCAGATCTATAGGTCAGGAGCTGCTGTGGGGCTGATGTGGTTCAGATCTACGGGGCAGGAGCTGCTGTGCGACAGATGTGGGTCAGATCTATGGGGCAGGAGCTGCTGGGGGGCTGATGTGGGTCAGATCCTTCGGGCTGAAGCTGCTGTGGGTCATATCTATTGGGCAGCAGCTGCTTTACATATGATGTGTGTCAGATCTATGGGGCAGGAGCTGCTGTGGGGCTGATGTGGGTTAGATCTATAGGGCAGGAGCTGCTGTGCGACAGATGTGGGTCAGATCTATGGGGCAGGATCTGCTGTGGGGCTGATGGGGGTCAGATCTATGGGGCAGGAGCTGCTGTGGGGCTGATGGGGGTTAGATCTATGGGGCAGGAGCTACTGTGGGGCTGATTTGGGTCAGATCTATGGGGCAGGAGCTACTGTGGGGCTGATGTTGGTCTGATCTATGGGGCAGGAGCTGCTGTGCGACAGATGTGTGTCAGATCTATGGGGCAGAGCTGCTCTTGGGAACATGTGGGTCAGATCTATGGGGCAGGAGCTGCTGTGGGGCTGATGTGGGTCACATCTATAGGGCAGGAGCTGCTGTGCGACAGATGTGGGTCAGATCTATGGGGCAGGAGCTGCTGTGGGGCTGATGTGGGTCAGATCCTTGGGGCTGAAGCTGCTGTGGTTCATATCTATTGGGCAGCAGCTGCTTTACATATGATGTGTGTCAGATCTATGGGGCAGGAGCTGCTGTGGGGCTGATGTGGGTTAGATCTATGGGGCAGGAGCTGTTGTGGGGCTGATGGGGGTCAGATCTATGGGGCAGGAGCTGCTGTGGGGCTGATGGGGGTCAGATCTATGGGGCCGGAGCTACTGTGGGGCTGATGAGGGTCAGATCTATGGGGCAGGAGCTACTGTGGGGCTGATGTTGGTCTGATCTATGGGGCTGAAGCTGCTGTGCAACAGATGTGGGTCGGATCTATGGGGCAGGTCCTGCTGTGCGACATATGTGGGTCAGATCTATGGGGCAGGATCTGCTGTGGGGCTGATGTGGGAAAGATCTATGGGGCAGGAGATGCTTTGGGGCAGATGTGTGTCAGATCTATGGGGCAGGAGCTACTGTGGGGCTGATGTGGGTTAGATCTATGGGGCAGGAGCTGTTGTGGGGCTGATGGGGGTCAGATCTATGGGGCAGGAGCTACTGTGGGGCTGATGTTGGTCTGATCTATGGGGCAGGAGCTGCTGCGGGGCTGATTTGGATCAGATCTATGGGGCAGGAGCTACTGTGGGGCTGATGTGGGTTAGATCTATGGGGCAGGAGCTTTTGTGGGGCTGATGGGGGTCAGATCTATGGGGCAGGAGCTACTGTGGGGCTGATGTGGGTCAAATCAATGGGGCAGAGCTGCTCTTGGGAACATGTGGGTCAGATCTATGGGGCAGGAGCTGCTGTGGGGCTGATGTGGGTCAGATCTATAGGGCAGGAGCTGCTGTGCGACAGATGTGGGTCAGATCTATGGGGCAGGACCTGCTGTGGGGCTGATGTGTGTTAGATCTATGGGGAAGGAGCTGTTGTGGGGCTGATGTGGGTCAGATCTATGTCGCAGGAGCTGCTGTGTGTCAGACCTATGGGGCAGGAACAGATGTGGGCCTGATGTTGGTCAGATTTATGGAGCAGGAGCTGCTGTGTTGCAGATGTGGGTCAGATCTATGGGGCAGGAGCTGCTGTGGTTCAGATGTGTGTCAGAGCTATGGGGCAGGAGCTGCTGTGTGGCAGATGTGGGTCAGATCTATGGTGTAGGAGCTGCTGTGGGGCTGATGTGGGTCAGATCTATGGGGCAGGAGCTGCTGTGGTTAAGATCTATTTGGCAGGATCAGCTGTGGGGCAGATTTGGGTCAGATCTATGGGGCAGGAGCTGCAGTGGAGATGATGTACGTCAGATCTATGGGGCAGGAGCTGCTGTGGGGCTGCTGTGGGTCAGATCTATGGGGCAGAGCTGCTCTTGGGAACATGTGGGTCAGATCTATGGGGCAGGAGCTGCTGTGGGGCTGATGTGGGTCAGATCTATAGGGCAGGAGCTGCTGTGCGACAGATGTGGGTCAGATCTATGGGGCAGGAGCTGCTTTACATATGATGTGTGTCAGATCTATGGGGCAGGAGCTGCTGTGGGGCTGATGAGGGTTAGATCTATGGGGCAGGAGCTGTTGTGGGGCTGATAGGGGTCTGATCTATGGGTCAGGAGCTACTGTGGGGCTGATGTTGGTCTGATCTATGGGGCAGGAGCTGCTGCGGGGCTGATTTGTGTCAGATCTATGGGGCAGGAGCTGCTGTGGGGCTGATGTGGGTTAGATCTATGGGGCAGGAGCTGTTGTGGGGCTGATGGGGGTCAGATCTATGGGGCAGGAGCTGTTGTGGGGCTGATGGGGGTCAAATCAATGGGGCAGAGCTGCTCTTGGGAACATGTGGGTCAGATCTATAGGGTAGGAGCTGCTGTGGGTCTGATGTGGGTCAGATCTATAGGGCAGGAGCTCCTGTGCGACAGATGTGGGTCAGATCTATGGGGCAGGAGCTGCTGTGGGGCTGATGTGGGTCAGATCCTTGGGGCTGAAGCTGCTGTGGGTCATATCTATTGGGCAGCAGCTGCTTTACATATGATGTGTGTCAGATCTATGGGGCAGGAGCTTCTGTGGGGCTGATGTGGGTTAGATCTATGGGGCAGGAGCTGTTGTGGGGCTGATGTTGGTCTCATCTATGGGGCAGGAGCTACTGTGGGGCTGATGGGGGTCAGATCTATGGGGAAGGAGCTACTGTGGGGCTGATGTTGGTCTGATCTATGGGGCAGGAGCTGCTGTGCGACAGATGTGGGTCAGATCTATGGGGCAGGTGCTGCTGTGCGACATATGTGGGTCAGATCTATGGGGCAGGATCTGCTGTGGGGCTGATGTGGGTCAGATCTATGGGGCAGGAGATGCTTTGGGGCCGATGTGGGTCAGATCTATGGGGCAGGAGATGTTGTGTGGCAGATGTGGGTCAGATCTATGGTGTAGGAGCTGCTGTGGGGCTGATGTGGGTCAGATCTATGGGGCAGGAGCTGCTGTGGTTAAGATCTATTTGGCAGGATCTGCTGTGGGGCAGATTTGGGTCAGATCTATGGGGCAGGAGCTGCAGTGGAGATGATGTACGTCAGATCTATTGGGCAGGAGCTGCTGTGGGGCTGATGTGGGTGAGATCTATGGGGCAGGAGCTGCTGTGCGACAGATGTGGGTCAGATCTATGGGGCAGGAGCTGCTGTGGGGCTGATGTGGGTCAGATCCTTGGGGCTGAAGCTGCTGTGGGTCATATCTATTGGGCAGAAGCTGCTTTACATATGATGTGTGTCAGATCTATGGGGCAGGAGCTGCTGTGGGGCTGATGTGGGTTAGATCTATGGGGCAGGAGCTGTTCTGGGGCTGATGGGGGTCAGATCTATGGGGCAGGAGCTGCTGTGGGGTTGATGGGAGTCAGATCTATAGGGCAGGAGCTACTGTGGGGCTGATTTCGGTCAGATCTATAGGGCAGGAGCTACTGTGGGGCTGATGTTGGTCTCATCTATGGGGCAGGAGCTGCTGTGCGACAGATGTGGGTCAGATCTATGGGGCAGAGCTGCTCTTGGGAACATGTGGGTCAGATCTATGGGGCAGGAGCTGCTGTAGGGCTGATGTGGGTCAGATCTATAGGGCAGGAGCTGCTGTGCGACAGATGTGGGTCAGATCTATGGGGCAGGAGCTGCTGTGGGGCTGATGTGGGTTAGATCTATGGGGCAAGAGCTGCTGTGGGGCTGATGGGGGTCAGATCTATGGGGCAGGAGCTGCTGTGCGACAGATGTGGGTCAGATCTATGGGACAGGTGCTGCTGTGCGACATATGTGGGTAAGATCTATGGGGCAGGATCTGCTGTGGGGCTGATGTGGGAAAGATCTATGGGGCAGGAGCTGCTGTGGGGCTGATGTGGGTCAGATCCTTGGGGCTGAAGCTGCTGTGGGTCATATCTATTGGGCAGCAGCTGCTTTACATATGATGTGTGTCAGATCTATGGGGCAGGAGCTGCTGTGGGGCTGATGTGGGTGGGATCTATGGGGCAGGAGCTGTTGTGGGGCTGATGGGGGTCAGATCTATGGGGCAGGAGCTACTGTGGGGCTGATGGGGGTCAGATCTATGGGGCAGGAGCTACTGTGTGGCTGATGGGGGTCAGATCTATGGGGCAGGAGCTACTGTGGGGCTGATGTTGGTCTGATCTATGGGGCAGGAGCTACTGTGGGGCTTATGTTGGTCTGATCTATGGGGCAGGAGCTGCTGTGCGACAGATGTGGGTCAGATGTATGGGGCAGGTGCTGCTGTGCGACATATGTGGGTCAGATCTAAGGGACAGGATCTGCTGTGGGGCTGATGTGGGAAAGATCTATGGGGCAGGAGTTGCTGTGGGGCTGATGTGGGTTAGATCTATGGGGCAGGAGCTGTTGTGGGGCTGATGGGGGTCAGATCTATGGGGCAGGAGCTACTGTGGGGCTTATGGGGGTCAGATCTATGGGGCAGAAGCTACAGTGGGGCTGATGTTGGTCTGATCTATGGGGCAGGAGCTGCTGTGCGACAGATGTGGGTCAGATCTATGGGGCAGGTGCTGCTGTGCGACATATGTGGGTCAGATCTATGGGGCAGGATCTGCTGTGGGGCTGATGTGGGTCAGATCTATGGGGCAGGAGATGCTTTGGGGCCGATGTGGGTCAGATCTATGGGGCAGGAGATGGTGTGTGGCAGATGTGGGTCAGATCTATGGTGTAGTAGCTGCTGTGGGGCTGATGTGGGTCAGATCTATGGGGCAGGAGTTGCTGTGGTTAAGATCTATTTGGCAGGATCTTCTGTGGGGCAGATTTGGGTCAGATCTATGGGGCAGGAGCTGCAGTGGAGATGATGTACGTCAGATCTATGGGGCAGGAGCTGCTGTGGGGCTGATGTGGGTTAGATCTATTTGGCAGGATCTGCTGTGGGGCAGATGTGGGTCAGATCTATGGGGCAGGAGCTGCTGTGGGGCTGATGTGGGTCAGATCCTTGGGGCAGAAGCTGCTGTGGGTCATATCTATGGGGCAGCAGCTGCTTTACATATGATGTGTGTCAGATCTATGGGGCAGGAGCTGCTGTGGGGCTGATGTGGGTTAGATCTATGGGGCAGGAGCTGTTGTGGGTCTGATGGGGGTCAGATCTATGGGGCAGGAGCTGCTGTGGGGCTGATGGGAGTCACATCTATGGGGCAGGAGCTACTGTGGGGCTGATGGGGGTCAGATCTATGGGGCAGGAGCTACTGTGGGGCTGATGTTGTTCTCATCTATGGGGCAGGAGCTGCTGTGCGACAGATGTGGGTCAGATCTATGGGGCAGAGCATCTCTTGGGAACATGTGGGTCAGATCTATGGGGCAGGAGCTGCTGTGGGGCAGATGTGGGTCAGATCTATGGGGCAGGAGTTGCTGTGGGGCTGATGTGGGTCTGATCCTTGGGGCTGAAGCTGCTGTGGGTCATATCTATTGGGCAGCAGCTGCTTTACATATGATGTGTGTCAGATCTATGGGGCAGGAGCTGCTGTGGGGCTGATGTGGGTTAGATCTATGGGGCAGGAGCTGTTGTGGGGCTGATGGCTGTCAGATCTATGGGGCAGGAGCTGCTGTGGGGCTGATGGGGGTCAGATCTATGGGGCAGGAGCTACTGAGGGGCTGTTGTTGGTCTGATCTATGGGGCAGGAGCTGCTGTGCGACAGATGTGGGTCAGATCTATGGGGCAGGTGCTGCTGTGCGACATATGTGGGTCAGATCTATGGGGAAGGAGCTGCTGTGGGGCTGATATGGGTCAGATCCTTGGGGCTGAAGCTGCTGTGGGTCATATCTATTGGGCAGAAGCTGCTTTACATATGATGTGTGTCAGATCTATGGGGCAGGAGCTGCTGTGGGGCTGATGTGGGTAAGATCTATGGGGCAGGAGCTGTTGTGGGGCTGATGGGGGTCAGATCTATGGGGCAGGAGCTGCTGTGGGGCTGATGGGGGTCAGATCTATGGGGCAGGAGCTACTGTGGGGCTGATGTTGGTCTGATCTATAGGGCAGGAGCTGCTGCGGGGCTGATTTGGGTCAGATCTATGGGGCAGGAGCTGCTGTGGGGCTGATGTGGGTTAGATCTATGGGGCAGGAGCTGTTGTGGGGCTGATGGGGGTCAGATCTATGGGGCAGGAGCTGTTGTGGGGCTGATGGGGGTCAGATCTATGGGGCAGGAGCTACTGTGGGGCTGATGTGGGTCAGATCTATGGGGCAGGAGCTGCTGTGCGACAGATGTGGGTCAGATCTATGGGGCAGGAGCTGCTGTGGGGCTGATGTGGGTCAGATCCTTGGGGCTGAAGCTGCTCTGGGTCATATCTATTGGGCAGCAGCTGCTTTACATATGATGTGTGTCAGATCTATGGGGCAGGAGCTGCTGTGGGGCTGATGTGGGTTAGATCTATGGGGCAGGAGCTGTTGTGGGGCTGATGTTGGTCTGATCTATGGGGCAGGAGCTACTGTGGGGCTGATGTGGGTCAAATCAATGGGGCAGAGCTGCTCTTGAGAACATGTGGGTCAGATCTATGGGGCAGGAGTTGCTGTGGGGCTGATGTTGGTCAGATTTATGGAGCAGGAGCTGCTGTGTTGCAGATGTGGGTCAGATCTATGGTGCAGGAGCTGCTGTGGGGCAGATGTAGGGCTTATCTATGGGGCAGGAGCTGCTGTGAGGCTGATGGGTGTTAGATCTATGGGGAGGAGCTGCTGTGGTGCAGATGTGGGTCAGAGCTCTTGGGAAGGAGCTGCTGTGGTGCAGATGTGGGTCAGATCTATCGTGTAGGAGCTGCTGTGGGGCTGATGTGGGTCAGATCTATGGGGCAGGAGCTGCTGTGGTTAAGATCTATTTGGCAGGATCTGCTGTGGGGCAGATTTGGGTCAGATCTATGGGGCAGGAGCTGCAGTGGAGATGATGTACGTCAGATCTATGGGGCAGGAGCTGCTGTGGGGCTGATGTTGGTCTGATCTATGGGGCAGGAGCTGTTGCGGGTCATATCTATTGGGCAGCAGCTGCTTTACATACGATGTGTGTCAGATCTATGGGGCAGGAGCTGCTGTGGGGCTGATGTGGGTTAGATCTATGGGGCAGGAGCTGCTGTGGGGCTGATGTGGGTCTGATCTATGGGGCAGGAGCTGCTGTGGGGCTGATGTGGGTCAGATCCTTGGGGCTGAAGCTGCACTGGGTCATATCTATTGGGCAGCAGCTGCTTTACATATGATGTGTGTCAGATCTATGGGGCAGGAGCTGCTGTGGGGCTGATGTTGGTCTGATCTATGGGACAGGAGCTGTTGTGGGTCATATCTATTGGGCAGCAGCTGCTTTACATATGATGGGGCTGATCTATGGGGCCGGAGCTGCAGTGGGGCTGATGTGGGTCAGATCTATAGGGCAGGAGCTGCTGTGCGACAGATGTGGGTCAGATCTATGGGGCAGAGCTGCTCTTGGGAACATGTGGGTCAGATCTATGGGGCAGGAGCTGCTGTGGGGCTGATGTGGGTCAGATCCTTGGGGCTGAAGCTGCTGTGGGTCATATCTATTGGGCAGCAGCTGCTTTACATATGATGTGTGTCAGATCTATGGGGCAGGAGCTGCTGTGGGGCTGATGTGGGTTAGATCTATGGGGCAGGAGCTGTTGTGGGGCTGATGGGGGTCAGATCTATGGGGCAGGAGCTACTGTGGGGCTAATGGGGGTCAGATCTATGGGGCAGGAGCTACTGTGGGGCTGATGTTGGTCTGATCTATGAGGCAGGAGCTGCTGTGCGACAGATGTGGGTCAGATCTATGGGGCAGGTGCTGCTGTGCGACATATGTGGGTCAGGTCTATGGGGCAGGATCTGCAGTGGGGCTGATGTGGGAAAGATCTATGGGGCAGGAGATGCTTTGGGGCAGATGTGGGTCAGATCTATGGGGCAGGAGTTGCTGTGGGGCTGATGTGGGTCAGAACCTTGGGGCTGAAGCTGCTGTGCGACATATCTATTGGGCAGCAGCTGCTTTACATATGATGTGTGTCAGATCTATGGGGCAGGAGCTGCTGTGGGGCTGATGTGGGTTAGATCTATGGGGCAGGAGCTACTGTGGGGCTGATGTTGGTCTGATCTATGGGGCAGGAGCTGCTGCGGGGCTGATTTGTGTCAGATCTATGGGGCAGGAGCTGCTGTGGG
Source organism: Coturnix japonica (assembly GCF_054131305.1). Taxonomy (NCBI): domain Eukaryota; kingdom Metazoa; phylum Chordata; class Aves; order Galliformes; family Phasianidae; genus Coturnix; species Coturnix japonica. The sequence goes on along the minus strand of NC_140697.1, from coordinate 790,655 downwards.
GCTGATGTGGGTTAGATCTATGGGCAGGAGCTGTTGTGGGGCTGATGGGGGTCAGATCTATGGGGCAGGAGCTGCTGTGGGGCTGATGTGGGTCAAATCAATGGGGCAGAGCTGCTCTTGGGAAAATGTGGGTCAGATCTATGGGGCAGGAGCTGCTGTGGGGCTGATGTGGGTCAGATCTATAGGGCAGGAGCTGCTGTGCGACAGATGTGGGTCAGATCTATGGGGCAGGAGCTGCTGTGGGGCTGATGTGGGTCAGATCCTTGGGGCTGAAGCTGCTGTGGGTCATATCTATTGGGCAGCAGCTGCTTTACATATGATGTGTGTCAGATCTATGGGGCAGGAGCTGCTGTGGGGCTGATGTGGGTTAGATCTATGGGGCAGGAGCTGTTGTGGGGCTGATGGGGGTCAGATCTATGGGGCAGGAGCTACTGTGGGGCTGATGTTGGTCTGATCTATGGGGCAGGAGCTGCTGTGGGGCTGATGTGGGAAAGATCTATGGGGCAGGAGCTGCTGTGTGGCAGATGTGGGTCAGATCTATGGTGTAGGAGCTGCTGTGGGGCTGATGTGGGTCAGATCTATGGGGCAGGAGCTGCTGTGGTTAAGATCTATTTGGCAGGATCTGCTGTGGGGAAGATTTGGGTCAGATCTATGGGGCAGGAGCTGCTGTGTGGCAAATGTGGGTCAGATCTATGGGGCAGGAGCTGCTGTGGGTCAGATCTATGGGGCAGGAACAGATGTGGGCCTGATGTTGGTCAGAGTTATGGAGCAGGAGCTGCTGTGTTGCAGATGTGGGTCAGATCTATGGTGCAGGAGCTGATGTGGGGCAGATGTAGGGCTTATCTATGGGGAGGAGCTGCTGTGCTGCAGATGTGGGTCAGAGCTATATGGTAGGAGCTGCTGTGTGGCAGATGTGGGTCAGATCTATGGTGTAGGAGCTGCTGTGGGGCTGATGTGGGTCAGATCTATGGGGCAGGAGCTGCTGTGGTTAAGATCTATTTGGCAGGATCTGCTGTGGGGCAGATTTGGGTCAGATCTATGGGGCAGGAGCTGCAGTGGAGATGATGTACGTCAGATCTATGGGGCAGGAGCTGCTGTGGGGCTGCTGTGGGTTAGATCTATGGGGCAGGAGCTGTTGTGGGTCATATCTATTGGGCAGCAGCTGCTTTACATATGATGTGTGTCAGATCTATGGGGCCGGAGTTGCTGTGGGGCTGATGTGGGTTAGATCTATAGGGCAGGAGCTGCTGTGCGACAGATGTGGGTCAGATCTATGGGGCAGAGCTGCTCTTGGGAACATGTGGGTCAGATCTATGGGGCAGGAGCTGCTGTGGGGCTGATGTGGGTCAGATCTATAGGGCAGGATCTGCTGTGCGACAGATGTGGGTCAGATCTATGGGGCAGGAGCTGCTTTACATATGATGTGTGTCAGATCAATGGGGCAGGAGCTGCTGTGGGGCTGATGTGGGTTAGATCTATGGGGCAGGAGCTGTTGTGGGGCTGATAGGGGTCAGATCTATGGGGCAGGAGGTACTGTGGGGCTGATGTGGGTTAGATCTATGGGGCAGGAGCTGTTGTGGGGCTGATGGGGGTCAGATCTATGGGGCAGGAGCTGCTGTGGGGCTGATGTGGGTTAGATCTATGGGGCAGGAGCTGTTGTGGGGCTGATGGGAGTCAGATCTATGGGGCAGGAGCTACTGTGGGGCTGATGTGGGTCAAATCAATGGGGCAGAGCTGCTCTTGGGAACATGTGGGTCAGATCTATGGGGCAGGAGCTCTGTGGGGCTGATGTGGGTCAGATCTATGGGGCAGGAGCTGCTGTGCGACAGATGTGGGTCAGATCTATGGGGCAGGAGCTGCTGTGGGGCTGATGTGGGTCAGATCCTTGGGGCTGAAGCTGCTGTGGGTCATATCTATTGGGCAGCAGCTGCTTTACATATGATGTGTGTCAGATCTATGGGGCAGGAGCTGCTGTGGGGCTGATGTGGGTTAGATCTATGGGGCAGGAGCTGTTGTGGGGCTGATGGGGGTCAGATCTATGGGGCAGGAGCTACTGTGGGGCTGATGGGGGTCAGATCTATGGGGCAGGAGCTACTGTGGGGCTGATGTTGGTCTGATCTATGGGGCAGGAGCTGCTGTGCGACAGATGTGGGTCAGATCTATGGGGCAGGTGCTGCTGTGCGACATATGTGGGTCAGATCTATTGGGCAGGATCTGCTGTGGGGCTGATGTGGGAAAGATCTATGGGGCAGGAGATGCTTTGGGGCAGATGTGGGTCAGATCTATGGGGCAGGAGATGGTGTGTGGCAGATGTGGGTCAGATCTATGGTGTAGGAGCTGCTGTGGGGCTGATGTGGGTCAGATCTATGGGGCAGGAGCTGCTGTGGTTAAGATCTATTTGGCAGGATCTGCTGTGGGGCAGATTTGGGTCAGATCTATGGGGCAGGAGTTGCTGTGGGGCTGATGTTGGTCAGATTTATGGAGCAGGAGCTGCTGTGTTGCAGATGTGGGTCAGATCTATGGGGCAGGAGCTGCTGTGGGGCAGATGTAGGGCTTATCTATGGGGCAGGAGATGCTGTGAGGCTGATGGGTGTTAGATCTATGGGGAGGAGCTGCTGTGGTGCAGATGTGGGTCAGAGCTATTGGGAAGGAGCTGCTGTGGTGCAGATGTGGGTCAGATCTATGGTGTAGGAGCTGCTGTGGGGCTGATGTGGGTCAGATCTATGGGGCAGGAGCTGCTGTGGTTAAGATCTATTTGGCAGGATCTGCTGTGGGGCAGATTTGGGTCAGATCTATGGGGCAGGAGCTGCAGTGGAGATGATGTACGTCAGATCTATGGGGCAGGAGTTGCTGTGGGGCTGATGTTGGTCTGATCTATGGGGCAGGAGCTGTTGTGGGTCATATCTATTGGGCAGCAGCTGCTTTACATATGATGTGTGTCAGATCTATGGGGCCGGAGCTGCAGTGGGGCTGATGTGGGTCAGATCTATAGGGCAAAAGCTGCTGTGCGACAGATGTGGGTCAGATCTATGGGGCAGAGCTGCTCTTGGGAACATGTGGGTCAGATCTATGGGGCAGGAGCTGCTGTGGGGCGGATGTGGGTCAGATCCTTGGGGCTGAAGCTGCTGTGGGTCATATCTATTGGGCAGCAGCTGCTTTACATATGATGTGTGTCAGATCTATGGGGCAGGAGCTGCTGTGGGGCTGATGTGGGTTAGATCTATGGGGCAGGAGCTGTTGTGGGGCTGATGGGGGTCAGATCTATGGGGCAGGAGCTACTGTGGGGCTGATGGGGGTCAGATCTATGGGGCAGGAGCTACTGTGGGGCTGATGTTGGTCTGATCTATGAGGCAGGAGCTGCTGTGCGACAGATGTGGGTCAGATCTATGGGGCAGGTGCTGCTGTGCGACATATGTGGGTCAGATCTATGGGGCAGGATCTGCAGTGGGGCTGATGTGGGAAAGATCTATGGGGCAGGAGTTGCTGTGGGGCTGATGTGGGTCAGATCCTTGGGGCTGAAGCAGCTGTGCGACATATCTATTGGGCAGCAGCTGCTTTACATATGATGTTTGTCAGATCTATGGGGCAGGAGCTGCTGTGGGGCTGATGTGGGTTAGATCTATGGGGCAGAAGCTGATGTGGGGCTGATGTGGGTTAGATCTATGGGGCAGGAGCTGTTGTGGGGTTGATGGGGGTCAGATCTATGGGGCAGGAGCTACTGTGGGGCTGATGTTGGTCTGATCTATGGGGCAGGAGCTGCTGCGGGGCTGATTTGGGTCAGATCTATGGGGCAGGAGCTGCTGTGGGGCTGATGTGGGTTAGATCTATGGGGCAGGAGCTGTTGTGGGGCTGATGCGGGTCAGATCTATGGGGCAGGAGCTGCTGTGGGGCTGATGTGGGTCAAATCAATGGGGCAGAGCTGCTCTTGGGAACATGTGGGTCAGATCTATGGGGCAGGAGCTGCTGTGGGGCTGATGTGGGTCAGATCTATAGGGCAGGAGCTGCTGTGCGACAGATGTGGGTCAGATCTATGGGGCAGGAGCTGCTGTGGGGCTGATGTGGGTCAGATCCTTGGGGCTGAAGCTGCTGTGGGTCATATCTATTGGGCAGCAGCTGCTTTACATATGATGTGTGTCAGATCTATGGGGCAGGAGCTGCTGTGGGGCTGATGTGGGTTAGATCTATGGGGCAGGAGCTGTTGTGGGGCTGATGGGGGTCAGATCTATGGGGCAGGAGCTACTGTGGGGCTGATGTTGGTCTGATCTATGGGGCAGGAGCTGCTGCGGGGCTGTTTTGGGTCAGATCTATGGGGCAGGAGCTGCTGTGGGGCTGATGTGGGAAAGATCTATGGGGCAGGAGCTGCTGTGTGGCAGATGTGGGTCAGATCTATGGTGTAGGAGCTGCTGTGGGGCTGATGTGGGTCAGATCTATGGGGCAGGAGCTGCTGTGGTTAAGATCTATTTGGCAGGATCTGCTGTGGGGAAGATTTGGGTCAGATCTATGGGGCAGGAGCTGCTGTGTGGCAAATGTGGGTCAGATCTATGGGGCAGGAGCTGCTGTGGGTCAGATCTATGGGGCAGGAACAGATGTGGGCCTGATGTTGGTCAGAGTTATGGAGCAGGAGCTGCTGTGTTGCAGATGTGGGTCAGATCTATGGTGCAGGAGCTGATGTGGGGCAGATGTAGGGCTTATCTATGGGGAGGAGCTGCTGTGCTGCAGATGTGGGTCAGAGCTATATGGTAGGAGCTGCTGTGTGGCAGATGTGGGTCAGATCTATGGTGTAGGAGCTGCTGTGGGGCTGATGTGGGTCAGATCTATGGGGCAGGAGCTGCTGTGGTTAAGATCTATTTGGCAGGATCTGCTGTGGGGCAGATTTGGGTCAGATCTATGGGGCAGGAGCAGCAGTGGGGCAGATGTGGTCAGATCTATGGGTCAGGAGCTGCAGTGGAGATGATGTACGTCAGATCTATGGGGCAGGAGCTGCTGTGGGGCTGCTGTGGGTTAGATCTATGGGGCAGGAGCTGTTGTGGGTCATATCGATTGGGCAGCAGCTGCTTTACATATGATGTGTGTCAGATCTATGGGGCCGGAGCTGCTGTGGGGCTGATTTGGGTTAGATCTATAGGGCAGGAGCTGCTGTGCCACAGATGTGGGTCAGATCTATGGGGCAGAGCTGCTCTTGGGAACATGTGGGTCAGATCTATGGGGCAGGAGCTGCTGTGGGGCTGATGTGGGTCAGATCTATAGGGCAGGATCTGCTGTGCGACAGATGTGGGTCAGATCTATGGGGCAGGAGCTGCTTTACATATGATGTGTGTCAGATCAATGGGGCAGGAGCTGCTGTGGGGCTGATGTGGGTTAGATCTATGGGGCAGGAGCTGTTGTGGGGCTGATAGGGGTCAGATCTATGGGGCAGGAGGTACTGTGGGGCTGATGCGGGTTAGATCTATGGGGCAGGAGCTGTTGTGGGGCTGATGGGGGTCAGATCTATGGGGCAGGAGCTGCTGTGGGGCTGATGTGGGTCAGATCTATGGGGCAGGAGCTGCTGTGGTTAAGATCTATTTGGCAGGATCTGCTGTGGGGAAGATTTGGGTCAGATCTATGGGGCAGGAGCTGCTGTGTGGCAAATGTGGGTCAGATCTATGGGGCAGGAGCTGCTGTGGGTCAGATCTATGGGGCAGGAACAGATGTGGGCCTGATGTTGGTCAGAGTTATGGAGCAGGAGCTGCTGTGTTGCAGATGTGGGTCAGATCTATGGTGCAGGAGCTGATGTGGGGCAGATGTAGGGCTTATCTATGGGGAGGAGCTGCTGTGCTGCAGATGTGGGTCAGAGCTATATGGTAGGAGCTGCTGTGTGGCAGATGTGGGTCAGATCTATGGTGTAGGAGCTGCTGTGGGGCTGATGTGGGTCAGATCTATGGGGCAGGAGCTGCTGTGGTTAAGATCTATTTGGCAGGATCTGCTGTGGGGCAGATTTGGGTCAGATCTATGGGGCAGGAGCTGCAGTGGAGATGATGTACGTCAGATCTATGGGGCAGGAGCTGCTGTGGGGCTGCTGTGGGTTAGATCTATGGGGCAGGAGCTGTTGTGGGTCATATCTATTGGGCAGCAGCTGCTTTACATATGATGTGTGTCAGATCTATGGGGCCGGAGCTGCTGTGGGGCTGATGTGGGTTAGATCTATAGGGCAGGAGCTGCTGTGCGACAGATGTGGGTCAGATCAATGGGGCAGAGCTGCTCTTGGGAACATGTGGGTCAGATCTATGGGGCAGGAGCTGCTGTGGGGCTGATGTGGGTCAGATCTATAGGGCAGGATCTGCTGTGCGACAGATGTGGGTCAGATCTATGGGGCAGGAGCTGCTTTACATATGATGTGTGTCAGATCAATGGGGCAGGAGCTGCTGTGGGGCAGATTTGGGTCAGATCTATGGGGCAGGAGCTGCAGTGGAGATGATGTACGTCAGATCTATGGGGCAGGAGCTGCTGTGGGGCTGCTGTGGGTTAGATCTATGGGGCAGGAGCTGTTGTGGGTCATATCTATTGGGCAGCAGCTGCTTTACATATGATGTGTGTCAGATCTATGGGGCCGGAGTTGCTGTGGGGCTGATGTGGGTTAGATCTATAGGGCAGGAGCTGCTGTGCGACAGATGTGGGTCAGATCTATGGGGCAGAGCTGCTCTTGGGAACATGTGGGTCAGATCTATGGGGCAGGAGCTGCTGTGGGGCTGATGTGGGTCAGATCTATAGGGCAGGATCTGCTGTGCGACAGATGTGGGTCAGATCTATGGGGCAGGAGCTGCTTTACATATGATGTGTGTCAGATCAATGGGGCAGGAGCTGCTGTGGGGCTGATGTGGGTTAGATCTATGGGGCAGGAGCTGTTGTGGGGCTGATAGGGGTCAGATCTATGGGGCAGGAGGTACTGTGGGGCTGATGTGGGTTAGATCTATGGGGCAGGAGCTGTTGTGGGGCTGATGGGGGTCAGATCTATGGGGCAGGAGCTGCTGTGGGGCTGATGTGGGTTAGATCTATGGGGCAGGAGCTGTTGTGGGGCTGATGGGAGTCAGATCTATGGGGCAGGAGCTACTGTGGGGCTGATGTGGGTCAAATCAATGGGGCAGAGCTGCTCTTGGGAACATGTGGGTCAGATCTATGGGGCAGGAGCTCTGTGGGGCTGATGTGGGTCAGATCTATGGGGCAGGAGCTGCTGTGCGACAGATGTGGGTCAGATCTATGGGGCAGGAGCTGCTGTGGGGCTGATGTGGGTCAGATCCTTGGGGCTGAAGCTGCTGTGGGTCATATCTATTGGGCAGCAGCTGCTTTACATATGATGTGTGTCAGATCTATGGGGCAGGAGCTGCTGTGGGGCTGATGTGGGTTAGATCTATGGGGCAGGAGCTGTTGTGGGGCTGATGGGGGTCAGATCTATGGGGCAGGAGCTACTGTGGGGCTGATGGGGGTCAGATCTATGGGGCAGGAGCTACTGTGGGGCTGATGTTGGTCTGATCTATGGGGCAGGAGCTGCTGTGCGACAGATGTGGGTCAGATCTATGGGGCAGGTGCTGCTGTGCGACATATGTGGGTCAGATCTATTGGGCAGGATCTGCTGTGGGGCTGATGTGGGAAAGATCTATGGGGCAGGAGATGCTTTGGGGCAGATGTGGGTCAGATCTATGGGGCAGGAGATGGTGTGTGGCAGATGTGGGTCAGATCTATGGTGTAGGAGCTGCTGTGGGGCTGATGTGGGTCAGATCTATGGGGCAGGAGCTGCTGTGGTTAAGATCTATTTGGCAGGATCTGCTGTGGGGCAGATTTGGGTCAGATCTATGGGGCAGGAGTTGCTGTGGGGCTGATGTTGGTCAGATTTATGGAGCAGGAGCTGCTGTGTTGCAGATGTGGGTCAGATCTATGGGGCAGGAGCTGCTGTGGGGCAGATGTAGGGCTTATCTATGGGGCAGGAGATGCTGTGAGGCTGATGGGTGTTAGATCTATGGGGAGGAGCTGCTGTGGTGCAGATGTGGGTCAGAGCTATTGGGAAGGAGCTGCTGTGGTGCAGATGTGGGTCAGATCTATGGTGTAGGAGCTGCTGTGGGGCTGATGTGGGTCAGATCTATGGGGCAGGAGCTGCTGTGGTTAAGATCTATTTGGCAGGATCTGCTGTGGGGCAGATTTGGGTCAGATCTATGGGGCAGGAGCTGCAGTGGAGATGATGTACGTCAGATCTATGGGGCAGGAGTTGCTGTGGGGCTGATGTTGGTCTGATCTATGGGGCAGGAGCTGTTGTGGGTCATATCTATTGGGCAGCAGCTGCTTTACATATGATGTGTGTCAGATCTATGGGGCCGGAGCTGCAGTGGGGCTGATGTGGGTCAGATCTATAGGGCAAAAGCTGCTGTGCGACAGATGTGGGTCAGATCTATGGGGCAGAGCTGCTCTTGGGAACATGTGGGTCAGATCTATGGGGCAGGAGCTGCTGTGGGGCGGATGTGGGTCAGATCCTTGGGGCTGAAGCTGCTGTGGGTCATATCTATTGGGCAGCAGCTGCTTTACATATGATGTGTGTCAGATCTATGGGGCAGGAGCTGCTGTGGGGCTGATGTGGGTTAGATCTATGGGGCAGGAGCTGTTGTGGGGCTGATGGGGGTCAGATCTATGGGGCAGGAGCTACTGTGGGGCTGATGGGGGTCAGATCTATGGGGCAGGAGCTACTGTGGGGCTGATGTTGGTCTGATCTATGAGGCAGGAGCTGCTGTGCGACAGATGTGGGTCAGATCTATGGGGCAGGTGCTGCTGTGCGACATATGTGGGTCAGATCTATGGGGCAGGATCTGCAGTGGGGCTGATGTGGGAAAGATCTATGGGGCAGGAGTTGCTGTGGGGCTGATGTGGGTCAGATCCTTGGGGCTGAAGCAGCTGTGCGACATATCTATTGGGCAGCAGCTGCTTTACATATGATGTTTGTCAGATCTATGGGGCAGGAGCTGCTGTGGGGCTGATGTGGGTTAGATCTATGGGGCAGAAGCTGATGTGGGGCTGATGTGGGTTAGATCTATGGGGCAGGAGCTGTTGTGGGGTTGATGGGGGTCAGATCTATGGGGCAGGAGCTACTGTGGGGCTGATGTTGGTCTGATCTATGGGGCAGGAGCTGCTGCGGGGCTGATTTGGGTCAGATCTATGGGGCAGGAGCTGCTGTGGGGCTGATGTGGGTTAGATCTATGGGGCAGGAGCTGTTGTGGGGCTGATGCGGGTCAGATCTATGGGGCAGGAGCTGCTGTGGGGCTGATGTGGGTCAAATCAATGGGGCAGAGCTGCTCTTGGGAACATGTGGGTCAGATCTATGGGGCAGGAGCTGCTGTGGGGCTGATGTGGGTCAGATCTATAGGGCAGGAGCTGCTGTGCGACAGATGTGGGTCAGATCTATGGGGCAGGAGCTGCTGTGGGGCTGATGTGGGTCAGATCCTTGGGGCTGAAGCTGCTGTGGGTCATATCTATTGGGCAGCAGCTGCTTTACATATGATGTGTGTCAGATCTATGGGGCAGGAGCTGCTGTGGGGCTGATGTGGGTTAGATCTATGGGGCAGGAGCTGTTGTGGGGCTGATGGGGGTCAGATCTATGGGGCAGGAGCTACTGTGGGGCTGATGTTGGTCTGATCTATGGGGCAGGAGCTGCTGCGGGGCTGTTTTGGGTCAGATCTATGGGGCAGGAGCTGCTGTGGGGCTGATGTGGGAAAGATCTATGGGGCAGGAGCTGCTGTGTGGCAGATGTGGGTCAGATCTATGGTGTAGGAGCTGCTGTGGGGCTGATGTGGGTCAGATCTATGGGGCAGGAGCTGCTGTGGTTAAGATCTATTTGGCAGGATCTGCTGTGGGGAAGATTTGGGTCAGATCTATGGGGCAGGAGCTGCTGTGTGGCAAATGTGGGTCAGATCTATGGGGCAGGAGCTGCTGTGGGTCAGATCTATGGGGCAGGAACAGATGTGGGCCTGATGTTGGTCAGAGTTATGGAGCAGGAGCTGCTGTGTTGCAGATGTGGGTCAGATCTATGGTGCAGGAGCTGATGTGGGGCAGATGTAGGGCTTATCTATGGGGAGGAGCTGCTGTGCTGCAGATGTGGGTCAGAGCTATATGGTAGGAGCTGCTGTGTGGCAGATGTGGGTCAGATCTATGGTGTAGGAGCTGCTGTGGGGCTGATGTGGGTCAGATCTATGGGGCAGGAGCTGCTGTGGTTAAGATCTATTTGGCAGGATCTGCTGTGGGGCAGATTTGGGTCAGATCTATGGGGCAGGAGCAGCAGTGGGGCAGATGTGGTCAGATCTATGGGTCAGGAGCTGCAGTGGAGATGATGTACGTCAGATCTATGGGGCAGGAGCTGCTGTGGGGCTGCTGTGGGTTAGATCTATGGGGCAGGAGCTGTTGTGGGTCATATCGATTGGGCAGCAGCTGCTTTACATATGATGTGTGTCAGATCTATGGGGCCGGAGCTGCTGTGGGGCTGATTTGGGTTAGATCTATAGGGCAGGAGCTGCTGTGCCACAGATGTGGGTCAGATCTATGGGGCAGAGCTGCTCTTGGGAACATGTGGGTCAGATCTATGGGGCAGGAGCTGCTGTGGGGCTGATGTGGGTCAGATCTATAGGGCAGGATCTGCTGTGCGACAGATGTGGGTCAGATCTATGGGGCAGGAGCTGCTTTACATATGATGTGTGTCAGATCAATGGGGCAGGAGCTGCTGTGGGGCTGATGTGGGTTAGATCTATGGGGCAGGAGCTGTTGTGGGGCTGATAGGGGTCAGATCTATGGGGCAGGAGGTACTGTGGGGCTGATGCGGGTTAGATCTATGGGGCAGGAGCTGTTGTGGGGCTGATGGGGGTCAGATCTATGGGGCAGGAGCTGCTGTGGGGCTGATGTGGGTCAGATCTATGGGGCAGGAGCTGCTGTGGTTAAGATCTATTTGGCAGGATCTGCTGTGGGGAAGATTTGGGTCAGATCTATGGGGCAGGAGCTGCTGTGTGGCAAATGTGGGTCAGATCTATGGGGCAGGAGCTGCTGTGGGTCAGATCTATGGGGCAGGAACAGATGTGGGCCTGATGTTGGTCAGAGTTATGGAGCAGGAGCTGCTGTGTTGCAGATGTGGGTCAGATCTATGGTGCAGGAGCTGATGTGGGGCAGATGTAGGGCTTATCTATGGGGAGGAGCTGCTGTGCTGCAGATGTGGGTCAGAGCTATATGGTAGGAGCTGCTGTGTGGCAGATGTGGGTCAGATCTATGGTGTAGGAGCTGCTGTGGGGCTGATGTGGGTCAGATCTATGGGGCAGGAGCTGCTGTGGTTAAGATCTATTTGGCAGGATCTGCTGTGGGGCAGATTTGGGTCAGATCTATGGGGCAGGAGCTGCAGTGGAGATGATGTACGTCAGATCTATGGGGCAGGAGCTGCTGTGGGGCTGCTGTGGGTTAGATCTATGGGGCAGGAGCTGTTGTGGGTCATATCTATTGGGCAGCAGCTGCTTTACATATGATGTGTGTCAGATCTATGGGGCCGGAGCTGCTGTGGGGCTGATGTGGGTTAGATCTATAGGGCAGGAGCTGCTGTGCGACAGATGTGGGTCAGATCAATGGGGCAGAGCTGCTCTTGGGAACATGTGGGTCAGATCTATGGGGCAGGAGCTGCTGTGGGGCTGATGTGGGTCAGATCTATAGGGCAGGATCTGCTGTGCGACAGATGTGGGTCAGATCTATGGGGCAGGAGCTGCTTTACATATGATGTGTGTCAGATCAATGGGGCAGGAGCTGCTGTGGGGCTGATGTGGTTAGATCTATGGGGCAGGAGCTGTTGTGGGGCTGATAGGGGTCAGATCTATGGGGCAGGAGGTACTGTGGGGCTGATGTGGGTTAGATCTATGGGGCAGGAGCTGTTGTGGGGCTGATGGGGGTCAGATCTATGGGGCAGGAGCTGCTGTGGGGCTGATGTGGGTTAGATCTATGGGGCAGGAGCTGTTGTGGGGCTGATGGGAGTCAGATGTATGGGGCAGGAGCTACTGTGGGGCTGATGTGGGTCAAATCAATGGGGCAGAGCTGCTCTTGGGAACATGTGGGTCAGATCTATGGGGCAGGAGCTCTGTGGGGCTGATGTGGGTCAGATCTATGGGGCAGGAGCTGCTGTGCGACAGATGTGGGTCAGATCTATGGGGCAGGAGCTGCTGTGGGGCTGATGTGGGTCAGATCCTTGGGGCTGAAGCTGCTGTGGGTCATATCTATTGGGCAGCAGCTGCTTTACATATGATGTGTGTCAGATCTATGGGGCAGGAGCTGCTGTGTGGCTGATGTGGGTTAGATCTATGGGGCAGGAGCTGTTGTGGGGCTGATGGGGGTCAGATCTATGGGGCAGGAGCTACTGTGGGGCTGATGGGGGTCAGATCTATGGGGCAGGATCTACTGTGGGGCTGATGTTGGTCTGATCTATGGGGCAGGAGCTGCTGTGCGACAGATGTGGGTCAGATCTATGGGGCAGGTGCTGCTGTGCGACATATGTGGGTCAGATCTATTGGGCAGGATCTGCTGTGGGGCTGATGTGGGAAAGATCTATGGGGCAGGAGATGCTTTGGGGCAGATGTGGGTCAGATCTATGGGGCAGGAGATGGTGTGTGGCAGATGTGGGTCAGATCTATGGTGTAGGAGCTGCTGTGGGGCTGATGTGGGTCAGATCTATGGGGCAGGAGCTGCTGTGGTTAAGATCTATTTGGCAGGATCTGCTGTGGGGCAGATTTGGGTCAGATCTATGGGGCAGGAGCTGCTGTGCGACAGATGTGGGTCAGATCTATGGGGCAGGAGCTGCTGTGGGGCTGATGGGGGTCAGATCTATGGGGCAGGAGCTACTGTGGGGCTGATGTGGGTCAGATCTATGGGGCAGGAGCTGCTGTGCGACAGATGTGGGTCAGATCTATGGGGCAGGAGCTGCTGTGGGGCTGATGTGGGTCAGATCCTTGGGGCTGAAGCTGCTCTGGGTCATATCTATTGGGCAGCAGCTGCTTTACATATGATGTGTGTCAGATCTATGGGGCAGGAGCTGCTGTGGGGCTGATGTGGGTTAGATCTATGGGGCAGGAGCTGTTGTGGGGCTGATGTTGGTCTGATCTATGGGGCAGGAGCTACTGTGGGGCTGATGTGGGTCAAATCAATGGGGCAGAGCTGCTCTTGAGAACATGTGGGTCAGATCTATGGGGCAGGAGTTGCTGTGGGGCTGATGTTGGTCAGATTTATGGAGCAGGAGCTGCTGTGTTGCAGATGTGGGTCAGATCTATGGTGCAGGAGCTGCTGTGGGGCAGATGTAGGGCTTATCTATGGGGCAGGAGCTGCTGTGAGGCTGATGGGTGTTAGATCTATGGGGAGGAGCTGCTGTGGTGCAGATGAGGGTCAGAGCTATTGGGAAGGAGCTGCTGTGGTGCAGATGTGGGTCAGATCTATGGTGTAGGAGCTGCTGTGGGGCTGATGTGGGTCAGATCTATGGGGCAGGAGCTGCTGTGGTTAAGATCTATTTGGCAGGATCTGCTGTGGGGCAGATTTGGGTCAGATCTATGGGGCAGGAGCTGCAGTGGAGATGATGTACGTCAGATCTATGGGGCAGGAGCTGCTGTGGGGCTGATGTTGGTCTGATCTATGGGGCAGGAGTTGTTGTGGGTCATATCTATTGGGCAGCAGCTGCTTTACATATGATGTGTGTCAGATCTATGGGGCAGGAGCTGCTGTGGGGCTGATGTGGGTTAGATCTATGGGGCAGGAGCTGCTGTGGGGCTGATGTGGGTCAGATCTATGGGGCAGGAGCTGCTGTGGGGCTGATGTGGGTCAGATCCTTGGGGCTGAAGCTGCTCTGGGTCATATCTATTGGGCAGCAGCTGCTTTACATATGATGTGGGTCATATCTATTGGGCAGCAGCTGCTTTACATATGATGTGTGTCAGATCTATGGGGCAGGAGCTGCTGTGGGGCTGATGTGGGTTAGATCTATGGGGCAGGAGCTGTTGTGGGGCGGATGGGGGTCAGATCTATGGGGCAGGAGCTACTGTGGGGCTGATGTGGGTCAGATCTATGGGGCAGGAGCTACTGTGGGGCTGATGTTGGTCTGATCTATGGGGCAGGAGCTGCTGTGCGACAGATGTGGGTCAGATCTATGGGGCAGGTGCTGCTGTGCGACATATGTGGGTCAGATCTATGGGGCAGGATCTGCAGTGGGGCTGATGTGGGAAAGATCTATGGGGCAGGAGATGCTTTGGGGCAGATGTGGGTCAGATCTATGGGGCAGGAGTTGCTGTGGGGCTGATGTGGGTCAGATCCTTGGGGCTGAAGCTGCTGTGCGACATATCTATTGGGCAGCAGCTGCTTTACATATGATGTGTGTCAGATCTATGGGGCAGGAGCTGCTGTGGGGCTGATGTGGGTTAGATCTATGGGGCAGAAGCTGATGTGGGGCTGATGTGGGTTAGATCTATGGGGCAGGAGCTGTTGTGGGGCTGATGGGGGTCAGATCTATGGGGCAGGAGCTACTGTGGGGCTGATGTTGGTCTGATCTATGGGGCAGGAGCTGCTGCGGGGCTGATTTGGGTCAGATCTATGGGGCAGGAGCTGCTGTGGGGCTGATGTGGGTTAGATCTATGGGGCAGGAGCTGTTGTGGGGCTGATGGGGGTCAGATCTATGGGGCAGGAGCTGCGGTGGGGCTGATGTGGGTCAAATCAATGGGGCAGAGCTGCTCTTGGGAACATGTGGGTCAGATCTATGGGGCAGGAGCTGCTGTGGGGCTGATGTGGGTCAGATCTATAGGGCAGGAGCTGCTGTGCGACAGATGTGGGTCAGATCTATGGGGCAGGAGCTGCTGTGGGGCTGATGTGGGTCAGATCCTTGGGGCTGAAGCTGCTGTGGGTCATATCTATTGGGCAGCAGCTGCTTTACATATGATGTGTGTCAGATCTATGGGGCAGGAGCTGCTGTGGGGCTGATGTGGGTTAGATCTATGGGGCAGGAGCTGTTGTGGGGCAGATGGGGGTCAGATCTATGGGGCAGGAGCTACTGTGGGGCTGATGTTGGTCTGATCTATGGGGCAGGAGCTGCTGCGGGGCTGTTTTGGGTCAGATCTATGGGGCAGGAGCTGCTGTGGGGCTGATGTGGGAAAGATCTATGGGGCAGGAGCTGCTGTGTGGCAGATGTGTGTCAGATCTATGGTGTAGGAGCTGCTGTGGGGCTGATGTGGGTCAGATCTATGGGGCAGGAGCTGCTGTGGTTAAGATCTATTTGGCAGGATCTGCTGTGGGGAAGATTTGGGTCAGATCTATGGGGCAGGAGCTGCTGTGTGGCAAATGTGGGTCAGATCTATGGGGCAGGAGCTGCTGTGGGTCAGATCTATGGGGCAGGAACAGATGTGGGCCTGATGTTGGTCAGAGTTATGGAGCAGGAGCTGCTGTGTTGCAGATGTGGGTCAGATCTATGGTGCAGGAGCTGATGTGGGGCAGATGTAGGGCTTATCTATGGGGAGGAGCTGCTGTGCTGCAGATGTGGGTCAGAGCTATATGGTAGGAGCTGCTGTGTGGCAGATGTGGGTCAGATCTATGGTGTAGGAGCTGCTGTGGGGCTGATGTGGGTCAGATCTATGGGGCAGGAGCTGCTGTGGTTAAGATCTATTTGGCAGGATCTGCTGTGGGGCAGATTTGGGTCAGATCTATGGGGCAGGAGCAGCAGTGGGGCAGATGTGGTCAGATCTATGGGTCAGGAGCTGCAGTGGAGATGATGTACGTCAGATCTATGGGGCAGGAGCTGCTGTGGGGCTGCTGTGGGTTAGATCTATGGGGCAGGAGCTGTTGTGGGTCATATCGATTGGGCAGCAGCTGCTTTACATATGATGTGTGTCAGATCTATGGGGCCGGAGCTGCTGTGGGGCTGATTTGGGTTAGATCTATAGGGCAGGAGCTGCTGTGCCACAGATGTGGGTCAGATCTATGGGGCAGAGCTGCTCTTGGGAACATGTGGGTCAGATCTATGGGGCAGGAGCTGCTGTGGGGCTGATGTGGGTCAGATCTATAGGGCAGGATCTGCTGTGCGACAGATGTGGGTCAGATCTATGGGGCAGGAGCTGCTTTACATATGATGTGTGTCAGATCAATGGGGCAGGAGCTGCTGTGGGGCTGATGTGGGTTAGATCTATGGGGCAGGAGCTGTTGTGGGGCTGATAGGGGTCAGATCTATGGGGCAGGAGGTACTGTGGGGCTGATGCGGGTTAGATCTATGGGGCAGGAGCTGTTGTGGGGCTGATGGGGGTCAGATCTATGGGGCAGGAGCTGCTGTGGGGCTGATGTGGGTCAGATCTATGGGGCAGGAGCTGCTGTGGTTAAGATCTATTTGGCAGGATCTGCTGTGGGGAAGATTTGGGTCAGATCTATGGGGCAGGAGCTGCTGTGTGGCAAATGTGGGTCAGATCTATGGGGCAGGAGCTGCTGTGGGTCAGATCTATGGGGCAGGAACAGATGTGGGCCTGATGTTGGTCAGAGTTATGGAGCAGGAGCTGCTGTGTTGCAGATGTGGGTCAGATCTATGGTGCAGGAGCTGATGTGGGGCAGATGTAGGGCTTATCTATGGGGAGGAGCTGCTGTGCTGCAGATGTGGGTCAGAGCTATATGGTAGGAGCTGCTGTGTGGCAGATGTGGGTCAGATCTATGGTGTAGGAGCTGCTGTGGGGCTGATGTGGGTCAGATCTATGGGGCAGGAGCTGCTGTGGTTAAGATCTATTTGGCAGGATCTGCTGTGGGGCAGATTTGGGTCAGATCTATGGGGCAGGAGCTGCAGTGGAGATGATGTACGTCAGATCTATGGGGCAGGAGCTGCTGTGGGGCTGCTGTGGGTTAGATCTATGGGGCAGGAGCTGTTGTGGGTCATATCTATTGGGCAGCAGCTGCTTTACATATGATGTGTGTCAGATCTATGGGGCCGGAGCTGCTGTGGGGCTGATGTGGGTTAGATCTATAGGGCAGGAGCTGCTGTGCGACAGATGTGGGTCAGATCAATGGGGCAGAGCTGCTCTTGGGAACATGTGGGTCAGATCTATGGGGCAGGAGCTGCTGTGGGGCTGATGTGGGTCAGATCTATAGGGCAGGATCTGCTGTGCGACAGATGTGGGTCAGATCTATGGGGCAGGAGCTGCTTTACATATGATGTGTGTCAGATCAATGGGGCAGGAGCTGCTGTGGGGCTGATGTGGTTAGATCTATGGGGCAGGAGCTGTTGTGGGGCTGATAGGGGTCAGATCTATGGGGCAGGAGGTACTGTGGGGCTGATGTGGGTTAGATCTATGGGGCAGGAGCTGTTGTGGGGCTGATGGGGGTCAGATCTATGGGGCAGGAGCTGCTGTGGGGCTGATGTGGGTTAGATCTATGGGGCAGGAGCTGTTGTGGGGCTGATGGGAGTCAGATGTATGGGGCAGGAGCTACTGTGGGGCTGATGTGGGTCAAATCAATGGGGCAGAGCTGCTCTTGGGAACATGTGGGTCAGATCTATGGGGCAGGAGCTCTGTGGGGCTGATGTGGGTCAGATCTATGGGGCAGGAGCTGCTGTGCGACAGATGTGGGTCAGATCTATGGGGCAGGAGCTGCTGTGGGGCTGATGTGGGTCAGATCCTTGGGGCTGAAGCTGCTGTGGGTCATATCTATTGGGCAGCAGCTGCTTTACATATGATGTGTGTCAGATCTATGGGGCAGGAGCTGCTGTGTGGCTGATGTGGGTTAGATCTATGGGGCAGGAGCTGTTGTGGGGCTGATGGGGGTCAGATCTATGGGGCAGGAGCTACTGTGGGGCTGATGGGGGTCAGATCTATGGGGCAGGATCTACTGTGGGGCTGATGTTGGTCTGATCTATGGGGCAGGAGCTGCTGTGCGACAGATGTGGGTCAGATCTATGGGGCAGGTGCTGCTGTGCGACATATGTGGGTCAGATCTATTGGGCAGGATCTACTGTGGGGCTGATGTGGGAAAGATCTATGGGGCAGGAGATGCTTTGGGGCAGATGTGGGTCAGATCTATGGGGCAGGAGATGGTGTGTGGCAGATGTGGGTCAGATCTATGGTGTAGGAGCTGCTGTGGGGCTGATGTGGGTCAGATCTATGGGGCAGGAGCTGCTGTGGTTAAGATCTATTTGGCAGGATCTGCTGTGGGGCAGATTTGGGTCAGATCTATGGGGCAGGAGCTGCTGTGCGACAGATGTGGGTCAGATCTATGGGGCAGGAGCTGCTGTGGGGCTGATGGGGGTCAGATCTATGGGGCAGGAGCTACTGTGGGGCTGATGTGGGTCAGATCTATGGGGCAGGAGCTGCTGTGCGACAGATGTGGGTCAGATCTATGGGGCAGGAGCTGCTGTGGGGCTGATGTGGGTCAGATCCTTGGGGCTGAAGCTGCTCTGGGTCATATCTATTGGGCAGCAGCTGCTTTACATATGATGTGTGTCAGATCTATGGGGCAGGAGCTGCTGTGGGGCTGATGTGGGTTAGATCTATGGGGCAGGAGCTGTTGTGGGGCTGATGTTGGTCTGATCTATGGGGCAGGAGCTACTGTGGGGCTGATGTGGGTCAAATCAATGGGGCAGAGCTGCTCTTGAGAACATGTGGGTCAGATCTATGGGGCAGGAGTTGCTGTGGGGCTGATGTTGGTCAGATTTATGGAGCAGGAGCTGCTGTGTTGCAGATGTGGGTCAGATCTATGGTGCAGGAGCTGCTGTGGGGCAGATGTAGGGCTTATCTATGGGGCAGGAGCTGCTGTGAGGCTGATGGGTGTTAGATCTATGGGGAGGAGCTGCTGTGGTGCAGATGAGGGTCAGAGCTATTGGGAAGGAGCTGCTGTGGTGCAGATGTGGGTCAGATCTATGGTGTAGGAGCTGCTGTGGGGCTGATGTGGGTCAGATCTATGGGGCAGGAGCTGCTGTGGTTAAGATCTATTTGGCAGGATCTGCTGTGGGGCAGATTTGGGTCAGATCTATGGGGCAGGAGCTGCAGTGGAGATGATGTACGTCAGATCTATGGGGCAGGAGCTGCTGTGGGGCTGATGTTGGTCTGATCTATGGGGCAGGAGTTGTTGTGGGTCATATCTATTGGGCAGCAGCTGCTTTACATATGATGTGTGTCAGATCTATGGGGCAGGAGCTGCTGTGGGGCTGATGTGGGTTAGATCTATGGGGCAGGAGCTGCTGTGGGGCTGATGTGGGTCAGATCTATGGGGCAGGAGCTGCTGTGGGGCTGATGTGGGTCAGATCCTTGGGGCTGAAGCTGCTCTGGGTCATATCTATTGGGCAGCAGCTGCTTTACATATGATGTGGGTCATATCTATTGGGCAGCAGCTGCTTTACATATGATGTGTGTCAGATCTATGGGGCAGGAGCTGCTGTGGGGCTGATGTGGGTTAGATCTATGGGGCAGGAGCTGTTGTGGGGCGGATGGGGGTCAGATCTATGGGGCAGGAGCTACTGTGGGGCTGATGTGGGTCAGATCTATGGGGCAGGAGCTACTGTGGGGCTGATGTTGGTCTGATCTATGGGGCAGGAGCTGCTGTGCGACAGATGTGGGTCAGATCTATGGGGCAGGTGCTGCTGTGCGACATATGTGGGTCAGATCTATGGGGCAGGATCTGCAGTGGGGCTGATGTGGGAAAGATCTATGGGGCAGGAGATGCTTTGGGGCAGATGTGGGTCAGATCTATGGGGCAGGAGTTGCTGTGGGGCTGATGTGGGTCAGATCCTTGGGGCTGAAGCTGCTGTGCGACATATCTATTGGGCAGCAGCTGCTTTACATATGATGTGTGTCAGATCTATGGGGCAGGAGCTGCTGTGGGGCTGATGTGGGTTAGATCTATGGGGCAGAAGCTGATGTGGGGCTGATGTGGGTTAGATCTATGGGGCAGGAGCTGTTGTGGGGCTGATGGGGGTCAGATCTATGGGGCAGGAGCTACTGTGGGGCTGATGTTGGTCTGATCTATGGGGCAGGAGCTGCTGCGGGGCTGATTTGGGTCAGATCTATGGGGCAGGAGCTGCTGTGGGGCTGATGTGGGTTAGATCTATGGGGCAGGAGCTGTTGTGGGGCTGATGGGGGTCAGATCTATGGGGCAGGAGCTGCGGTGGGGCTGATGTGGGTCAAATCAATGGGGCAGAGCTGCTCTTGGGAACATGTGGGTCAGATCTATGGGGCAGGAGCTGCTGTGGGGCTGATGTGGGTCAGATCTATAGGGCAGGAGCTGCTGTGCGACAGATGTGGGTCAGATCTATGGGGCAGGAGCTGCTGTGGGGCTGATGTGGGTCAGATCCTTGGGGCTGAAGCTGCTGTGGGTCATATCTATTGGGCAGCAGCTGCTTTACATATGATGTGTGTCAGATCTATGGGGCAGGAGCTGCTGTGGGGCTGATGTGGGTTAGATCTATGGGGCAGGAGCTGTTGTGGGGCAGATGGGGGTCAGATCTATGGGGCAGGAGCTACTGTGGGGCTGATGTTGGTCTGATCTATGGGGCAGGAGCTGCTGCGGGGCTGTTTTGGGTCAGATCTATGGGGCAGGAGCT
Organism: Coturnix japonica; assembly: GCF_054131305.1. Lineage (NCBI taxonomy): Eukaryota > Metazoa > Chordata > Aves > Galliformes > Phasianidae > Coturnix > Coturnix japonica. The sequence continues at coordinate 770,086 of NC_140697.1, read as the reverse complement.
GCTGTGGGGCTGATGTGGGAAAGATCTATGGGGCAGGAGCTGCTGTGTGGCAGATGTGTGTCAGATCTATGGTGTAGGAGCTGCTGTGGGGCTGATGTGGGTCAGATCTATGGGGCAGGAGCTGCTGTGGTTAAGATCTATTTGGCAGGATCTGCTGTGGGGAAGATTTGGGTCAGATCTATGGGGCAGGAGCTGCTGTGTGGCAAATGTGGGTCAGATCTATGGGGCAGGAGCTGCTGTGGGTCAGATCTATGGGGCAGGAACAGATGTGGGCCTGATGTTGGTCAGAGTTATGGAGCAGGAGCTGCTGTGTTGCAGATGTGGGTCAGATCTATGGTGCAGGAGCTGATGTGGGGCAGATGTAGGGCTTATCTATGGGGAGGAGCTGCTGTGCTGCAGATGTGGGTCAGAGCTATATGGTAGGAGCTGCTGTGTGGCAGATGTGGGTCAGATCTATGGTGTAGGAGCTGCTGTGGGGCTGATGTGGGTCAGATCTATGGGGCAGGAGCTGCTGTGGTTAAGATCTATTTGGCAGGATCTGCTGTGGGGCAGATTTGGGTCAGATCTATGGGGCAGGAGCAGCAGTGGGGCAGATGTGGTCAGATCTATGGGTCAGGAGCTGCAGTGGAGATGATGTACGTCAGATCTATGGGGCAGGAGCTGCTGTGGGGCTGCTGTGGTTTAGATCTATGGGGCAGGAGCTGTTTTGGGTCATATCTATTGGGCAGCAGCTGCTTTACATATGATGTGTGTCAGATCTATGGGGCCGGAGCTGCTGTGGGGCTGATTTGGGTTAGATCTATAGGGCAGGAGCTGCTGTGCGACAGATGTGGGTCAGATCTATGGGGCAGAGCTGCTCTTGGGAACATGTGGGTCAGATCTATGGGGCAGGAGCTGCTGTGGGGCTGATGTGGGTCAGATCTATAGGGCAGGATCTGCTGTGCGACAGATGTGGGTCAGATCTATGGGGCAGGAGCTGCTTTACATATGATGTGTGTCAGATCAATGGGGCAGGAGCTGCTGTGGGGCTGATGTGGGTTAGATCTATGGGGCAGGAGCTGTTGTGGGGCTGATAGGGGTCAGATCTATGGGGCAGGAGGTACTGTGGGGCTGATGTGGGTTAGATCTATGGGGCAGGAGCTGTTGTGGGGCTGATGGGGGTCAGATCTATGGGGCAGGAGCTGCTGTGGGGCTGATGTGGGTTAGATCTATGGGGCAGGAGCTGTTGTGGGGCTGATGGGAGTCAGATCTATGGGGCAGGAGCTACTGTGGGGCTGATGTGGGTCAAATCAATGGGGCAGAGCTGCTCTTGGGAACATGTGGGTCAGATCTATGGGGCAGGAGCTGCTGGGGGGCTGATGTGGGTCAGATCTATGGGGCAGGAGCTGCTGTGCGACAGATGTGGGTCAGATCTATGGGGCAGGAGCTGCTGTGGGGCTGATGTGGGTCAGATCCTTTGGGCTGAAGCTGCTGTGGGTCATATCTATTGGGCAGCAGCTGCTTTACATATGATGTGTGTCAGATCTATGGGGCAGGAGCTGCTGTGTGGCTGATGTGGGTTAGATCTATGGGGCAGGAGCTGTTGTGGGGCTGATGGGGGTCAGATCTATGGGGCAGGAGCTTCTGTGGGGCTGATGGGGGTCAGATCTATGGGGCAGGAGCTACTGTGGGGCTGATGTTGGTCTGATCTATGGGGCAGGAGCTGCTGTGCGACAGATGTGGGTCAGATCTATGGGGCAGGTGCTGCTGTGCGACATATGTGGGTCAGATCTATGGGGCAGGATCTGCTGTGGGGCTGATGTGGGAAAGATCTATGGGGCAGGAGATGCTTTGGGGCAGATGTGGGTCAGATCTATGGGGCAGGATATGGTGTGTGGCAGATGTGGGTCAGATCTATGGTGTAGGAGCTGCTGTGGGGCTGATGTGGGTCAGATCTATGGGGCAGGAGCTGCTGTGGTTAAGATCTATTTGGCAGGATCTGCTGTGGGGCAGATTTGGGTCAGATCTATGGGGCAGGAGCTGCAGTGGAGATGATGTACGTCAGATCTATGGGGCAGGAGCTGCTGTGGGGCTGCTCTGGGTGAGATCTATGGGGCAGGAGCTGTTGTGGGTCATATCTATTGGGCAGCAGCTGCTTTACATATGATGTGTGTCAGATCTATGGGGCCGGAGCTGCTGTGGGGCTGATGTGGGTTACATCTATAGGGCAGGAGCTGCTGTGCGACAGATGTGGGTCAGATCTATGGGGCAGAGCTGCTCTTGGGAACATGTGGGTCAGATCTATGGGGCAGGAGCTGCTGTGGGGCTGATGTGGGTTAGATCTATGGGGCAGGAGCTGTTGTGGGGCTGATGGGGGTCAGATCTATGGGGCAGGAGCTACTGTGGGGCTGATGGGGGTCAGATCTATGGGGCAGGAGCTACTGTGGGGCTGATGTTGGTCTGATCTATGGGGCAGGAGCTGCTGTGCGACAGATGTGGGTCAGATCTATGGGGCAGGTGCTGCTGTGCGACATATGTGGGTCAGATCTATTGGGCAGGATCTGCTGTGGGGCTGATGTGGGAAAGATCTATGGGGCAGGAGATGCTTTGGGGCAGATGTGGGTCAGATCTATGGGGCAGGAGATGGTGTGTGGCAGATGTGGGTCAGATCTATGGTGTAGGAGCTGCTGTGGGGCTGATGTGGGTCAGATCTATGGGGCAGGAGCTGCTGTGGGGCTGCTGTGGGTGAGATCTATGGGGCAGGAGCTGTTGTGGGTCATATCTATTGGGCAGCAGCTGCTTTACATATGATGTGTGTCAGATCTATGGGGCCGGAGCTGCTGTGGGGCTGATGTGGGTTAGATCTATAGGGCAGGAGCTGCTGTGCGACAGATGTGGGTCAGATCTATGGGGCAGAGCTGCTCTTGGGAACATGTGGGTCAGATCTATGGGGCAGGAGCTGCTGTGGGGCTGATGTGGGTTAGATCTATGGGGCAGGAGCTGTTGTGGGGCTGATGGGGGTCAGATCTATGGGGCAGGAGCTGCTGTGGGGCTGATGGGGGTCAGATCTATGGGGCAGGAGCTACTGTGGGGCTGATGGGGGTCAGATCTATGGGGCAGGAGCTACTGTGGGTCTGATGTTGGTCTGATCTATGGGGCAGGAGCTGCTGTGCGACAGATGTGGGTCAGATCTATGGGGCAGAGCTGCTCTTGGGAACATGTGGGTCAGATCTATGGGGCAGGAGCTGCTGTGGTGCTGATGTGGGTCAGATCTATAGGGCAGGAGCTGCTGTGCGACATATGTGGGTGTTATGGTTTTGCAATTTGGTTGGTGTTGGTATTCCACATCAGAACACCATGCTTCATAATGGGAGTAAAGGGGACAAGTTTTTTTTTTCTGTGAACTGCCTTAATGAGCATGTGGGGAGGGGCACCGGAAGGGAAGTGAGGAAGGGGACGGGGTTGCTGGACCGGCTCCCTGCGAGGAGACAACGTGGTCAGACTTTCCTGCCTTCCACAGCTCCATCGGTGAGATTTGGGACTTGGTATTCTCTTTGTTGAAACTCTCTTGTTGTTGTTTAGTGTTATTAGGTTATTAAACTGCCATTCGTTCTCAGATCACCTTTTTCCTCCCTCATTTTTTTTGTTAGACCTAATCGCAATCTCCCTTCCCTTCCCCGTCTCCCTAAACGCACGTGGCCGGGCCGCGCCGGGACGCGCCGCCGTGCCGCTAGAGAAAAAAAAAAAAAAGGGGGGGGGGGCTTTTGTTCCTGCTGCCCCGGGTCTGTGCCCACTGTCCCGGAGTGAGCTCTAGAGAGAACTCCGTGACATTTTTGGTGGAGAATGCGGGCAGAGCTCAGGGCAATGTTTTGGGCAGTAATTAGGTGGTTTTTTTCATCAGCCCTGTATGTAGGACTGATAGTCCGTAGGTTCCTGTGGTCCTGGCTTAAGGACTTCCTGATGTTGGGGGTAGGGGTAGATTTATTAAGCCGATGGCTGGCAGGGATAGAGATATCTGCCTGGCTCCCTTCCAGACTAACGAACATCACAGGCACCGTGCTTGAACTGGCTCACGAATGCTCTGAATTCCTTAAGTATGACTGGGGTGTCAATTGGAATACTGTGTTGTTAGTCTCTCTAATTGTAGTAGTTTACTATGAATTGCAGAGAGACTTGCAAAGAATAGTGCAGAGAGACTCAGGAAAAGGGCCAGAAGCATCGGGACCCCCAGTATCAGGTAATCTCACCCCTGAACACCAGAGGGACCTTGGGAAATTAATAGAACCCCTGAGTGAGTGTGGGAGATCAGGGGGATCTCAGATTGAATGGCTTATGAAAAAGATAGAGAGTCTTGAGAATGAGATCCAAACCCTAAGGGGAAGGCAACAAGTTAATCCCAGCCGACCACAGGAAGCACCAGCATCAGTGTCAGTCGCCCCAGTGGAAGGCCAGAGATGGGAACGTGTGTCCTCACGTCTGGAACGGATGGAGGAAGTAGAGGAAGATCCGGGCGAGGGACCCTCCCCAAAACCACCAAGGAAGGCAACTCAGAAGACTAACAGACATGGAGAAGATAGTGACGATGAAGGCCAGAGATGGGAACGTGTGTCCTCACGTCTGGAACGGATGGAGGAAGTAGAGGAAGATCCTGGTGAGGGACCCTCCCCAAAACCACCGAGAAAGGCAACCCAGAAGACTAACAGACGCGGAGAAGATAGTGATGATGAGGGAAAAGTCACTGCTTCCTCTACTCATAAACCTCTGAAAATTACTGAAATCCAAAGTGCGAGAAAGGAGTTTGCCCGACTCCCAGGTGAACGCCTTGTCACTTGGCTGCTCCGGTGTTGGGACAATGGGGCCTCCTGCATGTCCCTAAGCTGCGATGAGGCTCGTCAATTAGGAAACATTGCTCGAGACTCATCTATTGATAGAGGGATCAGCAGATGTCTCGATGGAGTCGCCAATCTCTGGGAGAGGATTCTATCAGCTGTAAAGGCAACCGGTCTTCTCAAAAGTGATTTGGAGCCTGTACTGGAAAAATGGAGTACAGCTGAGGAAGGTATCCAGTATCTGAGAGAAATGGCTGTGGCAGAAATGCTGTTCGATCCCACGTTTGTCCCTGGGGACCCAGAGGATTACCATGACCCAGAAAAGGTGAGCGGTACTCCGGAAATATGCAAGAAACTCATACGGTCAGCACCAGGGAAGTATTCCAGTGTACTATTAACGAACTCTAACAGGTATGATGAGCTGAATAGGAGACCTGAAATTTTTGAGCTCATCCTTTCACTGCAAAATATCGAATACTCACTACTGCCACACCGTACCACCATCGCAGCCATCTGTAAAATGGTGGATAGACTGGACCAAATGGAGAGAAGACAGGACAACATGCAGAAGAGCTGGTCTGCGGCAAGGAACCACAGTGAACCTGTGGCAGTCTCAGCTGTCAGATGCAAACGCACACCTGTCCGAGTGAAGGACCGCAGTGAGCCTATGTCACGTGGTGCCATGTGGAACTACCTGCGTGACCATGGAGAGGACATGAAGAAGTGGCATGACGAACCCAATTTTGTACTGCGAGCACGGGTAAGAAAATTACAAAAGAGGTCAGCCACTACTGAGGTTGCCTCTACCGCCTCAGACAACCAATAGAGGGGCCCTGCCCTCAGCCAGGGGGGGGAAAGGGATAATAGAGTGTATTGGACTGTGTGGATTCGGTGGCCTGGCACATCAGAACCACAAAAATATAAAGCACTGGTGGATACTGGTGCCCAGTGCACCCTGATACCCTCAGGTTTCGAAGGGACAGAACAGATACATATACATGGGGTGACTGGGGGTTCGCAGGAACTGTCTGTATTGGAGGCCGAGATAAGCCTCACTGGTAGAGACTGGCAGAAACATCGTATAGTGACTGGCCAGGGGGCTCCTTGCATACTTGGAGGGGTGTTCAGTACACTTGGAATCGTTTGCCCCAGGGGTGGAAACACAGCCCGACCATCTGCCATGGGCTGATCCAAGCCACGTTGGAACAGGGCGGTGCTCCAGAGCACCTGCAGTATATAGATGATATCGTTGTGTGGGGTGATACAGCAACGGAGGTTTTTAAAAAAGGAGAACGGATAATCCAGATCCTCCTGTCTGCTGGTTTCGCTATTAAGCGAGACAAAGTGAAGGGCCCTGCCCAAGAAATCCAGTTTCTAGGGGTGAAATGGAAAGATGGGCGTCGCCATAGAGTGGATCTATCACATCCCCTATCACGCACCAGCCGCTGGTAAGATCGAGCGCCACAACGGTTTGCTGAAAACCACGCTGAAAGCGATGGGTGGTGGAACATTTAAGAACTGGGAGAAACATCTAGCGGAAGCCACCTGGCTGGTAAACACCCGAGGATCAGCCAACCGAGACGGCCCTACACAGTCCAACTCCCTGCGTACCATGGAGGGAGACAAGGTTCCTGTGGTGCATGTAAAGAATATGCTGGGAAAAGCAGTTTGGGTCCTTCCAGCCTCTGGAAAGGGGAGGCCCCTCCGTGGAACTGTCTTTGCACAGGGACCTGGGTGCACCTGGTGGGTGATGCAGAAGGATGGGGATGTTCAGTGTGTGCCACAGGGAAATTTGATGCTGGGGGAGTGCAGCCTGTGATTCCATGTGTGTATATATATATATATATCTGTATGTACATATGTAATGCATGTTAACTACTGTTTATATGTTGATAAAAGTTAGGCATGATGTGATGATGTGTAATAAGGGGTGGAATGTTATGGTTTTGCAATTTGGTTGGTGTTGGTATTCCACATCAGAACACCATGCTTCATAATGGGAGTAAAGGGGACAAGTTTTTTTTTTCCTGTGAACTGCCTTAATGAGCATGTGGGGAGGGGCACCGGAAGGGAAGTGAGGAAGGGGACGGGGTTGCTGGACCGGCTCCCTGCGAGGAGACAACGTGGTCAGACTTTCCTGCCTTCCACAGCTCCACCGGTGAGATTTGGGACTTGGTATTCTCTTTGTTGAAACTCTCTTGTTGTTGTTTAGTGTTATTAGGTTATTAAACTGCCATTCGTTCTCAGATCACCTTTTTCCTCCCTCATTTTTTTTGTTAGACCTAATCGCAATCTCCCTTCCCTTCCCCGTCTCCCTAAACGCACGTGGCCGGGCCACGCCGGGACGCGCCGCCGTGCCGCTAGAGAAAAAAAAAAAAAAGGGGGGGGGGGCTTTTGTTCCTGCTGCCCCGGGTCTGTGCCCACTGTCCCGGAGTGAGCTCTAGAGAGAACTCCGTGACAGTGGGTCAGATCTATGGGGCAGGATCTGCTGTGGGGCTGATGTGGGAAAGATCCATGGGGCAGGAGATGCTTTGGGGCAGATGTGGGTCAGATCTATGGGGCAGGAGCTGCTGTGGGGCTGATGTGGGTTAGATCTATAGGGCAGGAGCTGTTGTGGGGCTGATAGGGGTCAGATCTATGGGGCAGGAGCTGCTGTGGGGCTGATGTTGGTCTGATCTATGGGGCAGGAGCTGCTGCGGGGCTGATTTGGGTCAGATCTATGGGGAGGGAGCTGCTGTGGGGCTGATGTGGGTTAGATCTATGGGGCAGGAGCTGTTGTGGGGCTGATGGGGGTCAGATCTATGGGGCAGGAGCTACTGTGGGGCTGATGTGGGTCAAATCAATGGGGCAGAGCTGCTCTTGGGAACATGTGGGTCAGATCTATGGGGCAGGAGCTGCTGTGGGGCTGATGTGGGTCAGATCTATAGGGCAGGAGCTGCTGTGCGACAGATGTGGGTCAGATCTATGGGGCAGGAGCTGCTGTGGGGCTGATGTGGGTCAGATCCTTGGGGCTGAAGCTGCTGTGGGTCATATCTATTGGGCAGCAGCTGCTTTACATATGATGTGTGTCAGATCTATGGGGCAGGAGCTGCTGTGGGGCTGATGTGGGTTAGATCTATGGGGCAGGAGCTGTTGTGGGGCTGATGGGGGTCAGATCTATGGGGCAGGAGCTACTGTGGGGCTGATGTTGGTCTGATCTATGGGGCAGGAGCTGCTGCGGGGCTGATTTGGGTCAGATCTATGGGGCAGGAGCTGCTGTGGGGCTGATGTGGGTTAGATCTATGGGGCAGGAGCTGTTGTGGGGCTGATGGGGGTCAGATCTATGGGGCAGGAGCTGCTGTGGTTAAGATCTATTTGGCAGGATCTGCTGTGCGGCAGATTTGTGTCAGATCTATGGGGCAGGAGCTGCTGTGTGGCAAATGTGGGTCAGATCTATGGGGCAGGAGCTGCTGTGGTTCAGATCTATGGGACAGGAACAGATGTGGGCCTGATGTTGGTCAGATTTATGGAGCAGGAGCTGCTGTGTTGCAGATGTGGGTCAGATCTATGGTGCAGGAGCTGCTGTGGGGCAGATGTAGGGCTTATCTATGGGGCAGGAGCTGCTGTGAGGCTGGTGGGTGTTAGATTTATGGGGAGGAGCTGCTGTGGTGCAGATGTGGGTCAGAGCTATGGGGCAGGAGCTGCTGTGTGGCAGATGTGGATCAGATCTATGGTGTAGGAGCTGCTGTGGGGCTGATGTGGGTCAGATCTATGGGGCAGGAGCTGCTGTGGTTAAGATCTATTTGGCAGGATCTGCTGTGGGGCAGATTTGGGTCAGATCTATGGGGCAGGAGCTGCAGTGGAGATGATGTACGTCAGATCTATGGGGCAGGAGCTGCTGTGGGGCTGCTGTGGGTTAGATCTATGGGGCAGGAGCTGTTGTGGGTCATATCTATTGGGCAGCAGCTGCTTTACATATGATGTGTGTCAGATCTATGGGGCCGGAGATGCTGTGGGGCTGATGTGGGTTAGATCTATAGGGCAGGAGCTGCTGTGCGACAGATGTGGGTCAGATCTATGGGGCAGAGCTGCTCTTGGGAACATGTGGGTCAGATCTATGGGGCAGGAGCTGCTGTGGGGCTGATGTGGGTCAGATCTATAGGGCAGGAGCTGCTGTGCGACAGATGTGGGTCAGATCTATGGGGCAGAGCTGCTCTTGGGAACATGTGGATCAGATCTATGGGGCAGGAGCTGCTGTGGGGCTGATGTGGGTCAGATCTAGAGGGCAGGAGCTGCTGTGCGACAGATGTGGGTCAGATCTATGGGGCAGGAGCTGCTTTACATATGATGTGTGTCAGATCCTTGGGGCAGGAGCTGCTGTGGGGCTGATGTGGGTTAGATCTATGGGGCAGGAGCTGTTGTGGGGCTGATAGGGGTCAGATCTATGGGGCAGGAGCTACTGTGGGGCTGATGTTGGTCTGATCTATGGGGCAGGAGCTGCTGCGGGGCTGATTTGGGTCAGATCTATGGGGCAGGATCTGCTGTGGGGCTGATGTGGGTTAGATCTATGAAGCAGGAGCTGTTGTGGGGCTGATGGGGGTCAGATCTATGGGGCAGGAGCTACTGTGGGGCTGATGTGGGTCAAATCAATGCGGCAGAGCTGCTCTTGGGAACATGTGGGTCAGATCTATGGGGCAGGAGCTGCTGTGGGGCTGATGTGGGTCAGATCTATAGGGCAGGAGCTGCTGTGCGACAGATGTGGGTCAGATCTATGGGGCAGAGCTGCTCTTGGGAACATGTGGGTCAGATCTATGGGGCAGGAGCTGCTGTGGGGCTGATGTGGGTCAGATCCTTGGGGCTGAAGCTGCTGTGGGTCATATCTATTGGGCAGCAGCTGCTTTACATATGATGTGTGTCAGATCTATGGGGCAGGAGCTGCTGTGGGGCTGATGTGGGTTAGATCTATGGGGCAGGAGCTGTTGTGGGGCTGATGGGGGTCAGATCTATGGGGCAGGAGCTACTGTGGGGCTGATGTTGGTCAGATCTATGGGGCAGGAGCTACTGTGGGGCTGATGTTGGTCTGATCTATGGGGCAGGAGCTGCTGTGGGGCAGATGTGGGTCAGATCTATGGGGCAGGTGCTGCTGTGGGGCTGATGTGGGAAAGATCTATGGGGCAGGAGATGCTTTGGGGCAGATGTGGGTCAGAGCTATGGGGCAGGAGATGGTGTGTGGCAGATGTGGGTCAGATCTATGGTGTAGGAGCTGCTGTGGGGCTGATGTGGGTCAGATCTATGGGGCAGGAGCTGCTGTGGTTAAGATCTATTTGGCAGGATCTGCTGTGGGGCAGATTTGGATCAGATCTATGGGGCAGGAGCTGCAGTGGAGATGATGTACGTCAGATCTATGGGGCAGGAGCTGCTGTGGGGCTGCTGTGGGTTAGATCTATGGGGCAGGAGCTGTTGTGGGTCCTATCTATTGGGCAGCAGCTGCATTACATATGATGTGTGTCAGATCTATGGGGCCGGAGCTGCTGTGGGGCTGATGTGGGTTAGATCTATAGGGCAGGAGTTGCTGTGCGACAGATGTGGGTCAGATCTATGGGGCAGAGCTGCTCTTGGGAACATGTGGGTCAGATCTATGGGGCAGGAGCTGCTGTGGGGCTGATGTGGGTCAGATCTATGGGGCAGGAGCTGCTGTGGGGCTGCTGTGGGTTAGATCTATGGGGCAGGAGCTGTTGTGGGTCATATCTATTGGGCAGCAGCTGCTTTACATATGATGTGTGTCAGATCTATGGGGCCGGAGCTGCTGTGGGGCTGATGTGGGTTAGATCTATGGGGCAGGAGCTGCTGTGGGGCTGCTGTGGGTTAGATCTATGGGGCAGGAGCTGTTGTGGGTCATATCTATTGGGCAGCAGCTGCTTTACATATGATGTGTGTCAGATCTATGGGGCCGGAGCTGCTGTGGGGCTGATGTGGGTTAGATCTATAGGGCAGGAGCTGCTGTGCGACAGATGTGGGTCAGATCTATGGGGCAGAGCTGCTCTTGGGAACATGTGGGTCAGATCTATGGGGCAGGAGCTGCTGTGGGGCTGATGTGGGTCAGATCTATAGGGCAGGAGCTGCTGTGCGAGAGATGTGGGTCAGATCTATGGGGCAGGAGCTGCTGTGGGGCTGATGTGGGTCAGATCCTTGGGGCTGAAGCTGCTGTGGGTCATATCTATTGGGCAGCAGCTGCTTTACATATGATGTGTGTCAGATCTATGGGGCAGGAGCTGCTGTGGGGCTGATGTGGGTTAGATCTATGGGGCAGCAGCTGTTGTGGGGCTGATGGGGGTCAGATCTATGGGGCAGGAGCTACTGTGGGGCTGATGGGGGTCAGATCTATGGGGCAGGAGCTACTGTGGGGCTGATGTTGGTCTGATCTATGGGGCAGGAGCTGCTGTGCGACAGATGTGGGTCAGATCTATGGGGCAGGTGCTGCTGTGCGACATATGTGGGTCAGATCTATGGGGCAGGATCTGCTGTGGGGCTGATGTGAGAAAGATCTATGGGGCAGGAGATGCTTTGGGGCAGATGTGGGTCAGAACTATGGGGCAGGAGCTGCTGTGGGGCTGATGTGGGTTAGATCTATGGGGCAGGAGCTCTTGTGGGGCTGATGGGGGTCAGATCTATGGGGCAGGAGCTGCTGTGGGGCTGATGGGGGTCAGATCTATGGGGCAGGATCTGCTGTGGGGCAGATTTGGGTCAGATCTATGGGGCAGGAGCTGCTGTGTGGCAAATGTGGGTCAGATCTATGGGGCAGGAGCTGCTGTGGGTCAGATCTATGGGGCAGGAACAGATGTGGGCCTGATGTTGGTCAGATTTATGGAGCAGGAGCGACTGTGCTGCAGATGTGGGTCAGATCTATGGTGCAGGAGCTGCTGTGGGGCAGATGTAGGGCTTATCTATGGGGCAGGAGATGCTGTGAGGCTGATGGGTTTTAGATCTATGGGGAGGAGCTGCTGTGGTGCAGATGTGGGTCAGAGCTATGGGGCAGGAGCTGCTGTGTGGCAGATGTGGGTCAGATCTATGGTGTAGGAGCTGCTGTGGGGCTGATGTGGGTCAGTTCTATGGGGCAGGAGCTGCTGTGGTTAAGATCTATTTGGCAGGATCTGCTGTGGGGCAGATTTGGGTCAGATCTATGGGGCAGGAGCTGCAGTGGGGCTGCTGTGGGTTAGATCTATGGGGCAGGAGCTGTTGTGGGTCATATCTATTGGGCAGCAGCTGCTTTACATATGATGTGTGTCAGATCTATGGGGCCGGAGCTGCTGTGGGGCTGATGTGGTTTAGATCTATAGGGCAGGAGCTGCTGTGCGACAGATGTGGGTCAGATCTATGGCGCAGAGCTGCTCTTGGGAACATGTGGGTCAGATCTATGGGGCTGGAGCTGCTGTGGGGCTGATGTGGGTCAGATCTATAGGGCAGGAGCTGCTGTGCGACAGATGTGGGTCAGATCTATGGGGCAGGAGCTGCTGTGGGGCTGATGTGGGTCAGATCCTTGGGGCTGAAGCTGCTGTGGGTCATATCTATTGGGCAGCAGCTGCTTTACATATGATGTGTGTCAGATCTATGGGGCAGGAGCTGCTGTGGGGCTGATGTGGGTTAGATCTATGGGGCAGGAGCTGTTGTGGGGCTGATGGGGGTCAGATCTATGGGGCAGGAGCTACTGTGGGGCTGATGGGGGTCAGATCTATGGGTCAGGAGCTACTGTGGGGCTGAAGTTGGTGTCATCTATGGGGCAGGAGCTGCTGTGCGACAGATGTGGGTCAGATGTATGGGGCAGGTGCTGCTGTGCAACATATGTGGGTCAGATCTATGGGGCAGGATCTGCTGTGGGGCTGATGTGGGAAAGATCTATGGTGTAGGAGCTGCTGTGGGGCTGATGTGGGTCAGATCTATGGGGCAGGAGCTGCTGTGGTTAAGATCTATTTGGCAGGATCTGCTGTGGGGCAGATTTGGGTCAGATCTATGGGGCAGGAGCTGCTGTGGGTCAGATCTATGGGGCAGGTACAGATGTGGGCCTGATGTTGGTCAGATTTATGGAGCAGGAGCTTCTGTGTTGCAGATGTGGGTCAGATCTATGGTGCAGGAGCTGCTGTGGGGCAGATGTAGGGCTTATCTATGGGGCAGGAGCTGCTGTGAGGCTGATGGGTGTTAGATCTATGGGGAGGAGCTGCTGTGGTGCAGATGTGGGTCAGAGCTATGGGGCAGGAGCTGCTGTGTGGCAGATGTGGGTCAGATCTATGGTGTAGGAGCTGCTGTGGGGCTGATGTGGGTCAGATCTATGGGGCAGGAGCTGCTGTGGTTAAGATCTATTTGGCAGGATCTGCTGTGGGGCAGATTTGGGTCAGATCTATGGGGCAGGAGCTGCAGTGGAGATGATGTACGTCAGATCTATGGGGCAGGAGCTGCTGTGGGGCTGCTGTGGGTTAGATCTATGGGGCAGGAGCTGTTGTGGGTCATATCTATTGGGCAGCAGCTGCTTTACATATGATGTGTGTCAGATCTATGGGGCCGGAGCTGCTGTGGGGCTGATGTGGGTCAGATCCTTGGGGCTGAAGCTGCTGTGGGGCTGATGGGGGTCAGATCTATGGGGCAGGAGCTGCTGTGGGGCTGATGGGGGTCAGATCTATGGGGCAGGAGCTACTGTGGGGCTGATGGGGGTCAGATCTATGGGGCAGGATCTACTGTGGGGCTGATGTTGGTCTGATCTATGGGGCAGGAGCTGCTGTGCGACAGATGTGGGTCAGATCTATGGGGCAGGTGCTGCTGTGCGACATATGTGGGTCAGATCTATGGGGCAGGATCTGCTGTGGGGCTGATGTGGGTTAGATCTATGGGGCAGGAGCTGTTGTGGGTCATATCTATTGGGCAGCAGCTGCTTTACATATGATGTGTGTCAGATCTATGGGGCCGGAGCTGCTGTGGGGCTGATGTGGGTTAGATCTATGGGGCAGGAGCTGTTGTGGGGCTGATGGGGGTCAGATCTATGGGGCAGGAGCTGCTGTGGGGCTGATGGGGGTCAGATCTATGGGGCAGGAGCTACTGTGGGGCTGATGGGGGTCAGATCTATGGGGCAGGATCTACTGTGGGGCTGATGTTGGTCTGATCTATGGGGCAGGAGCTGCTGTGCGACAGATGTGGGTCAGATCTATGGGGCAGGTGCTGCTGTGCGACATATGTGGGTCAGATCTATGGGGCAGGATCTGCTGTGGGGCTGATGTGGGAAAGATCTATGGGGCAGGAGATGCTTTGGGGCAGATGTGGGTCAGATCTATGGGGCAGGAGATGGTGTGTGGCAGATGTGGGTCAGATCTATGGTGTAGGAGCTGCTGTGGGGCTGATGTGGGTCAGATCTATGGGGCAGGAGCTGCTGTGGGTCAGATCTATGGGGCAGGAACAGATGTGGGCCTGATGTTGGTCAGATTTATGGAGCAGGAGCTGCTGTGTTGTAGATGTGGGTCAGATCTATGGTGCAGGAGCTGCTGTGGGGCAGATGTAGGGCTTATCTATGGGGCAGGAGCTGCTGTGAGGCTGATGGGTGTTAGATCTATGGGGAGGAGCTGCTGTGGTGCAGATGTGGGTCAGAGCTATGGGGCAGGAGCTGCTGTATGGCAGATGTGGGTCAGATCTATGGTGTAGGAGCTTCTGTGGGGCTGATGTGGGTCAGATCTATGGGGCAGGAGCTGCTGTGGTTAAGATCTATTTGGCAGGATCTGCTGTGGGGCAGATTTGGGTCAGATCTATGGGGCAGGAGCTGCAGTGGAGATGATGTACGTCAGATCTATGGGGCAGGAGCTGCTGTGGGGCTGCTGTTGGTTAGATCTATGGGGCTGAAGCTGCTGTGTGTCATATCTATTGGGCAGCAGCTGCTTTACATATGATGTGTGTCAGATCTATGGGGCCGGAGCTGCTGTGGGGCTGATGTGGGTTAGATCTATAGGGCAGGAGCTGCTGTGCGACAGATGTGGGTCAGATCTATGGGGCAGAGCTGCTCTTGGGAACATGTGGGTCAGATCTATGGGGCAGGATCTGCTGTGGGGCTGATGTGGGTCAGATCTATGGGGCAGGAGCTGCTGTGCGACAGATGTGGGTCAGATCTATGGGGCAGGAGCTGCTGTGGGGCTGATGTGGGTCAGATCCTTGGGGCTGAAGCTGCTGTGGGTCATATCTATTGGGCAGTAGCTGCTTTACATATGATGTGTGTCAGATCTATGGGGCAGGAGCTGCTATGGGGCTGATGGGGGTCAGATCTATGGGGCAGGAGCTGCTGTGGGGCTGATGTTGGTCTGATCTATGGGGCAGGATCTGCTGTGGGGCTGATGTGGGAAAGATCTATGGGGCAGGAGATGCTTTGGGGCAGATGTGGGTCAGATCTATGGGGCAGGAGTTGCTGTGGGGCTGATGTGGGTCAGATCCTTGGGGCTGAAGCTGCTGTGGGTCATATCTATTGGGCAGCAGCTGCTTTACATATGATGTGTGTCAGATCTATGGGGCAGGAGCTGCTGTGGGGCTGATGTGGGTTAGATCTATGGGGCAGGAGCTGTTTTGGGGCTGATGGGGGTCAGATCTATGGGGCAGGAGCTACTGTGGGGCTGATGGGGGTCAGATCTATGGGGCAGGAGCTACTGTGCGACAGATGTGTGTCAGATCTATGGGGCAGGAGCTGCTGTGCGACATATGTGGGTCAGATCTATGGGGCAGGATCTGCTGTGGGGCTGATATGGGAAAGATCTATGGGGCAGGAGATGCTTTGGGGCAGATGTGGATCAGATCTATGGTGTAGGAGCTGCTGTGGGGCAGATGTATGGCTTATCTATGGGGCAGGAGCTGCTGTGCAACATATGTGGGTCAGATCTATGGGGCAGGATCTGCTGTGGGGCTGATGTGGGAAAGATCTATGGTGTAGGAGCTGCTGTGGGGCTGATGTGGGTCAGATCTATGGGGCTGGAGCTGCTGTGGTTAAGATCTATTTGGCAGGATCTGCTGTGGGGCAGATTTGGGTCAGATCTATGGGGCAGGAGCTGCTGTGTGGCAGATGTGGGTCAGATCTATGTGGCAGGAGCTGCAGTGGAGATGCTGTACGTCAGATCTATGGGGCAGGAGCTGCTGTGGGGCTGCTGTGGGTTAGATCTATGGGGCAGGAGCTGTTGTGGGTCATATCTATTGGGCAGCAGCTGCTTTACATATGATGTGTGTCAGATCTATGGGGCCGGAGCTGCTGTGGGGCTGATGTGGGTTAGATCTATAGGGCAGGAGCTGTTGTGGGGCTGATGGGGGTCAGATCTATGGGGCAGGAGCTGCTGTGCGACAGATGTGGGTCAGATCTATGGGGCAGGAGCTGCTGTGGGGCTGATGTGGGTCAGATCCTTGGGGCAGAAGCTGCTGTGGGTCATATCTATTGGGCAGCAGCTCCTTTACATATGATGTGTGTCAGATCTATGGGGCAGGAGCTGCTGTGGGGCTGATGGCGGTCAGATCTATGGGGCAGGAGCTACTGTGGGGCTGATGGGGGTCAGATCTATGGGGCAGGAGCTACTGTGGGGCTGATGTTGGTCTCATCTATGGGGCAGGAGCTGCTGTGCGACAGATGTGGGTCAGATCTATGGACAGGTGCTGCTGTGCGACATATGTGGGTCAGATCTATGGGGCAGGATCTGCTGTGGGGCTGATGTGGGTTAGATCTATGGGGCAGGAGATGCTTTGGGGCTGATGTGGGAAAGATCTATAGGGCAGGAGATGCTTTGGGGCAGATGTGGGTCAGATCTATTGGGCAGGAGATGGTGTGTGGCAGATGTGGGTCAGATCTATGGTGTAGGAGCTGCTGTGGGGCAGATTTGGGTCAGATCTATGGGGCAGGAGCTGCAGTGGAGATGATGTACGTCAGATCTATGGGGCAGGAGCTGCTGTGGGGCTGCTGTGGGTGAGATCTATGGGGCAGGTGCTGCTGTGCGACATATGTGGGTCAGATCTATGGGGCAGGATCTGCTCTGGGGCTGATGTGGGAAAGATCTATGGGGCAGGAGATGCTTTGGGGCAGATGTGGGTCAGATTTATGGGGCAGGAGCTGCTGTGGGGCTGATGTGGGTCAAATCAATGGGGCAGAGCTGCTCTTGGGAACATGTGGGTCAGATCTATGGGGCAGGATCTGCTCTGGGGCTGATGTGGGAAAGATCTATGGGGCAGGAGATGCTTTGGGGCAGATGTGGGTCAGATTTATGGGGCAGGAGCTGCTGTGCGACAGATGTGGGTCAAATCAATGGGGCAGAGCTGCTCTTGGGAACATGTGGGTCAGATCTATGGGGCAGGAGCTGCTGTGGGGCTGATGTGGGTCAGATCTATAGGGCAGGAGCTGCTGTGCGACAGATGTGGGTCAGATCTATGGGGCAGGAGCTGCTGTGGGGCTGATGTGGGTCAGATCCTTGGGGCTGAAGCTGCTGTGGGTCATATCTATTGGGCAGCAGCTGCTTTACATATGATGTGTGTCAGATCTATTGGGCAGGAGCTGCTGTGGAGCTGATGTGGGTTAGATCTATGGCGCAGGAGCTGTTGTGGGGCTGATGTGGGTCAGATCTATGGGGCAGGAGCTACTGTGGGGCTGATGGGGGTCAGATCTATGGGGCAGGAGCTACTGTGGGGCTGATGTTGGTCTGATCTATGGGGCAGGAGCTGCTGTGCGACAGATGTGGGTCAGATCTATGGGGCAGGTGCTGCTGTGCGACATATGTGGGTCAGATCTATGGGGCAGGATCTGCTGTGGGGCTGATGTGGGAAAGATCTATGGGGCAGGAGATGCTTTGGGGCAGATGTTGGTCAGATCTATGGGGCAGGAGATGGTGTGTGGCAGATGTGGGTCAGATCTATGGGGCAGGAGCTGCTGTGGTTAAGATCTATTTGGCAGGATCTTCTGTGGGGCAGATTTGGGTCAGATCTATGGGGCAGGAGCTGCAGTGGAGATGATGTACGTCAGATCTATGGGGCAGGAGCTGCTGTGGGGCTGCTGTGGGTTAGATCTATGGGGCAGGAGCGGTTGTGGGTCATATCTATTGGGCAGCAGCTGCTTTACATATGATGTGTGTCAGATCTATGGGGCCGGAGCTGCTGTGGGGCTGATGTGGGTTAGATCTATAGGGCAGGAGCTGCTGTGCGACAGATGTGGGTCAGATCTATGGGGCAGAGCTGCTCTTGGGAACATGTGGGTCAGATCTATGGGGCAGGATCTGCTGTGGGGCTGATGTGGGGTCAGATCTATGGGGCAGGAGCTGCTGTGCGACAGATGTGGGTCAGATCTATGGGGCAGGAGCTACTGTGGGGCTGATGGGGGTCAGATCTATGGGGCAGGAGCTGCTGTGGGGCTGATGTGGGTTAGATCTATGGGGCAGGAGCTGCTGTGGGACTGATGGGGGTCAGATCTATGGGGCAGGAGCTACTGTGGGGCTGATGGGGGTCAGATCTATGGGGCAGGAGCTACTGTGGTGCTGATGTTGGTCTGATCTATGGGGCAGGAGCTGCTGTGCGACAGATGTGGGTCAGATCTATGGGGCAGGTGCTGCTGTGCGACATATGTGGGTCAGATCTACGGGGCAGGATCTGCTGTGGGGCTGATGTGGGAAAGATCTATGGGGAAGGAGATGCTTTGGGGCTGATGTGGGTCAGATCTATGGGGCAGCAGCTGCTTTACATATGATGTGTGTCAGATCAATGGGGCAGGAGCAGCTGTGGGGCTGATGTGGGTTAGATCTATGGGGCAAGAGCTGTTGTGGGGCTGATGGGGGTCAGATCTATGGGGCAGGAGCTACTGTGGGGCTGATGTTGGTCTGATCTATGGGGCAGGAGCTGCTGCGGGGCTGATTTGGGTCAGATCTATGGGGCAGGAGCTGCTGTGGGGCTGATGTGGGTTATATCTATGGGGCAGGAGCTGTTGTGGGGCTGATGGGGGTCAGATCTATGGGGCAGGAGCTACTGTGTGACAGATGTGGGTGAAATCAATGGGGCAGAGCTGCTCTTGGGAACATGTGGGTCAGATCTATAGGGCAGGAGCTGCTGTGGGGCTGATGTGGGTCAGATCTATAGGGCAGGAGCTGCTGTGCGACAGATGTGGGTCAGATCTATGGGGCAGGAGCTGCTGTGGGGCTGATGTGGGTTAGATCTACGGGGCAGGAGCTGCTGCGGGGCTGATTTGGGTCAGATCTATGGGGCAGGAGCTGCTGTGCGACAGATGTGGGTCAGATCTATGGGGCAGGTGCTGCTGTGCGACATATGTGGGTCAGATCTATGGGGCAGGATCTGTTGTGGGGCTGATGTGGGAAATATCTATGGGGCAGGAGCTGCTGTGGGGCTGATGTGGGTCAGATCTATAGGGCAGGAGCTGCTGTGCGACAGATGTGGGTCAGATCTATGGGGCAGGAGCTGCTGTGGGTCATATCTATTGGGCAGCAGCTTCTTTACATATGATGTGTGTCAGATCTATGGGGCAGGAGCTGCTGTGGGGCTGATGTGGGTTAGATCTATGGGGCAGGAGCTGTTGTGGGGCAGATGGGGGTCAGATCTATGGGGCAGGAGCTGCTGTGGTGCTGATGGGGGTCAGATCTATGGGGCAGGAGCTGCTGTGGGGCTGATGGGGGTCAGATCTATGGTGTAGGAGCTGCTGTGGGGCTGATGTGGGTCAGATCTATAAGGCAGGAGCTGCTGTGGTTAAGATCTATTTGGCAGGATCAGATGTGGGGCAGATTTGGGTCAGATCTATGGGGCAGGAGCTGCAGTGGAGATGATGTACGTCAGATCTATGGGGCAGGAGCTGCTGTGGGGCTGCTGTGGGTTAGATCTATGGGGCAGGAGCTGTTGTGGGGCTGATGTGGGTCAGATCTATGGGGCAGGAGCTACTGTGGGGCTGATGTGGGTCAAATCAATGGGGCAGAGCTGCTCTTGGGAACATGTGGGTCAGATCTATGGGGCAGGAGCTGCTGTGGGGCTGATGTGGGTCAGATCTATAGGGCAGGAGCTGCTGTGCGACAGATGTGGGTCAGATCTATGGGGCAGGAGCTGCTGTGGGGCTGATGAGGGTCAGATCTATGGGGCAGGAGCTGCTGTGGGTCATATCTATTGGGCAGCAGCTGCTTTACATATGATGTGTGTCAGATCTATGGGGCAGGAGCTGCTGTGGGGCTGATGTGGGTTAGATCTATGGGGCAGGAGCTGTTGTGGGGCTGATAGGGGTTAGATCTATGGGGCAGGAGCTACTGTGGGGCTGATGGGGGTCAGATCTATGGGGCAGGAGCTACTGTTGGGCTGATGTTGGTCTGATCTATGGGGCAGGACTGCTGTGCGACAGATGTGGGTCAGATCTATGGGGCAGGTGCTGCTGTGCGACAGATGTGGGTCAGATCTATGGTGCAGGAGCTGCTGTGGGGCTGATGTAGGGCTTATCTATGGGGCAGGAGCTGCTGTGAGTCTGATGGGTGTTAGATCTATGGGGAGGAGCTGCTGTGGTGCAGATGTGTGTCAGAGCTATGGGGCAGGAGCTGCTGTGTGGCAGATGTGGGTCAGATCTATGGTGTAGGAGCTGCTGTGAGGCTGATGTGGGTCAGATCTATGGGGCAGGAGCTGCTGTGGTTAAGATCTATTTGGCAGGATCTGCTGTGGGGAAGATTTGGGTCAGATCTATGGTGCAGGAGCTGCAGTGGAGATGATGTACGTCAGATCTATGGGGCAGGAGCTGCTGTGGGGCTGATGGGGGTCAGATCTATAGGGCAGGAGCTACTGTGGGGCTGATGTGGGTCAAATCAGTGGGGCAGAGCTGCTCTTGGGAACATGTGGGTCAGATCTATGGGGCAGGAGCTGCTGTGGGGCTGATGTGGGTCAGATCTATAGGACAGGAGCTGCTGTGCGACAGATGTGGGTCAGATCTATGGGGCAGGAGCTGTTGTGGGGCTGATGGGGGTCAGAGCTATGGGGCAGGAGCTACTGTGGGGCTGATGTTGGTCTGATCTATGGGGCAGGAGCTGCTGCGGGGCTGATTTGGGTCAGATCTATGGGGCAGGAGCTGCTGTGGGGCTGATGTGGGTTAGATCTATGGTGCAGGAGCTGTTGTGGGGCTGATGGGGGTCAGATCTATGGGGCAGGAGCTACTGTGGGGCTGATGTGGGTCAAATCAATGGGGCAGAGCTGCTCTTGGGAACATGTGGGTCAGATCTATGTGTCAGGAGCTGCTGTGGGGCTGATGTGGGTCAGATCCTTGGGGCTGAAGCTGCTGTGGGTCATATCTATTGGGCAGCAGCTGCTTTACATATGATGTGTGTTAGATCTATGGGGCAGGAGCTGCTGTGGGGCTGATGTGGGTCATATCTATTGGGAAGCAGCTGCTTTACATATGATGTGTGTCAGATCTATGGGGCAGGAGCTGCTGTGGGGCTGATGAGGGTCAGATCTATGGGGCAGGAGCTGCTGTGGGGCTGATGTGGGTAAAATCTATGGGGCAGCAGCTGTTGTGGGGCTGATGGGGGTCAGATCTATGGGGCAGGAGCTGCTGTGCGACAGATGTGGGTCAGATCTATGGGGCAGGAGCTGTTGTGGGGCTGATGGGTGTCAGATCTATGGGGCAGGATCTACTGTGGGGCTGATGTTGGTCTGATCTATGGGGCAGGAGCTGCTGCGGGGCTGATTTGGGTCAGATCTATGGGGCAGGAGCTGCTGTGGGGCTGATGTGGGTTAGATCTATGGGGCAGGAGCTGTTGTGGGGCTGATGGGGGTCAGATCTATGGGGCAGGAGCTACTGTGGGGCTGATGTGGGTCAAATCAATGGGGCAGAGCTGCTCTTGGGAACATGTGGGTCAGATCTATGTGTCAGGAGCTGCTGTGGGGCTGATGTGGGTCAGATCTATAGGGCAGGAGCTGCTGTGGGGCAGATGTGGGTCAGATCTATAGGGCAGGAGCTGCTGTGGGGCTGATGAGGGTCAGATCTATGGGGCAGGAGCTGCTGTGGGGCTGATGTGGGTAAAATCTATGGGGCAGCAGCTGTTGTGGGGCTGATGGGGGTCAGATCTATGGGGCAGGAGCTACTGTGGGGCTGATGTTGGTTTGATCTATGGGGCAGGAGCTGCTGCGGTGCTGATTTGGGTCAGATCTATGGGGCAGGAGCTGCTGTGGGGCTGAAGTGGGTTAGATCTATGGGGCAGGAGCTGTTGTGGGGCTGATGGGGGTCAGATCTATGGGGCAAGAGCTACTGTGGGGCTGATGTGGGTCAAATCAATGGGGCAGAGCTGCTCTTGGGAACATGTGGGTCAGATCTATGGGGCAGGAGCTGCTGTGGGGCTGATGTGGGTCAGATCTATAGGGCAGGAGCTGCTGTGGGGCTGATGTGGGTCAGATCTATGGGGCAGGAGCTGCTGTGGGGCTGATGTGGGAAAGATCTATGGGGCAGGAGCTGCTGTGTGGCAGATGTGGGTCAGATCTATGGTGTAGGAGCTGCTGTGGGGCTGATGTGGGTCAGATCTATGGGGCAGGAGCTGCTGTGGGGCTGATGTGGGTTAGATCTATGGGGCAGGAGCTGTTGTGCTGCTGATGGGGGTCAGATCTATGGGGCAGGAGCTACTGTGGGGCTGATGTGGGTCAAATCAATGGGGCAGAGCTGCTCTTGGAAACATGTGGGTCAGATCTATGTGTCAGGAGCTGCTGTGGGGCTGATGTGGGTCAGATCTATAGGGCAGGAGCTGCTGTGGGGCTGATGTGGTTCAGATCCTTGGGGCTGAAGCTGCTGTGGGTCATATCTATTAGGCAGTAGCTGCTTTACATATGATGTGTGTCAGATCTATGGGGCAGGAGCTGCTGTGGGGCTGATGTGGGTTAGATCTATGGGGCAGGAGCTGTTGTGGGGCTGATGGGGGTCAGATCTATGGGGCAGGAGCTACTGCGGGGCTGAAGTTGGTTTGATCTGTGGGGCAGGAGCTGCTGCGGTGCTGATTTGGGGCAGATCTATGGGGCAGGAGCTGCTGTGGGGCTGAAGTGGGTTAGATCTATAGGGCAGGAGCTGTTGTGGGGCTGATGGGGGTCAGATCTATGGGGCAAGAGCTACTGTGGGGCTGATGTGGGTCAAATCAATGGGGCAGAGCTGCTCTTGGGAACATGTGGGTCAGATCTATGGGACAGGATCTTCTGTGGGGCTGATGTGGGTCAGATCTATAGGGCAAGAGCTGCTGTGGGGCTGATGAGGGTCAGATCTATGGGGCAGGAGCTGCTGTGAGGCTGATGTGGGTAAAATCTATGGGGCAGCAGCTGTTGTGGGGCTGATGGGGGTCAGATCTATGGGGCAGGAGCTGCTGTGCGACAGATGTGGGTCAGATCTATGGGGCAGGAGCTGTTGTGGGGCTGATGGGGGTCAGATCTATGGGGCAGGAGCTACTGTGGGACTGATGTGGGTCAAATCAATGGGGCAGGGCTGCTCCTGGGAACATGTGGGTCAGATCTATGTGTCAGGATCTGCTGTGGGGCTGATGTGGGTCAGATCTATAGGGCAGGAGCTGCTGTGGGGCTGATGTGGGTCAGATCCTTGGGGCTGAAGCTGCTGTGGGTCATATCTATTGGGCAGCAGCTGCTTTACATATGATGTGTGTCAGATCTATGGGGCAGGAGCTGCTGTGGGGCTGATGTGGGTCAGATCTATAGGGCAGGAGCTGCTGTGCGACAGATGTGGGTCAGATCTATGGGGCAGGATCTGCTGTGGGGCTGATGTGTGTCAGATCTATGGGGCAGGAGCTGCTGTGGGGCTGATGTGGGTTAGATCTATGGGGCAGGAGCTGCTGTGGGGCTGATGGGCGTCAGATCTATGGGGCAGGAGCTACTGTGGGGCTGATGTTGGTCTGATCTATGGGGCAGGAGCTACTGTGGGGCTGATGTAGGTTAGATCTATGGGGCAGGAGCTGTTGTGGGGCTGATGGGCGTCAGATCTATGGGGCAGGAGCTACTGTGGGGCTGATGTTGGTCTGATCTATGGGGCCGGAGCTGCTGTGCGACATATGTGGGTCAGATCTATGGGGCAGGAGCTGCTGTGGGGCTGATGTGGGTTAGATCTATGGGGCAGGAGCTGTTGTGGGGCAGATGGGGGTCAGATCTATGGGGCAGGAGCTGCTGTGGTGCTGATGGGGGTCAGATCTATGGGGCAGGAGCTGCTGTGGGGCTGATGGGGGTCAGATCTATGGTGTAGGAGCTGCTGTGGGGCTGATGTGGGTCAGATCTATAAGGCAGGAGCTGCTGTGGTTAAGATCTATTTGGCAGGATCAGATGTGGGGCAGATTTGGGTCAGATCTATGGGGCAGGAGCTGCAGTGGAGATGATGTACGTCAGATCTATGGGGCAGGAGCTGCTGTGGGGCTGCTGTGGGTTAGATCTATGGGGCAGGAGCTGTTGTGGGGCTGATGGGGGTCAGATGTATGGGGCAGGAGCTACTGTGGGGCTGATGTGGGTCAAATCAATGGGGCAGAGCTGCTCTTGGGAACATGTGAGTCAGATCTATAGGGCAGGAGCTGCTGTGGGGCTGATGTGGGTCAGATCTATAGGGCAGGAGCTGCTGTGCGACAGATGTGGGTCAGATCTATGGGGCAGGAGCTGCTATGGGGCTGATGGGGGTCAGATCTATGGGGCAGGAGCTGCTGTGGGTCATATCTATTGGGCAGCAGCTTCTTTACATATGATGTGTGTCAGATCTATGGGGCAGGAGCTGCTGTGGGTCTGATGTGGGTTAGATCTATGTGGCAGGAGCTGTTGTGGGGCTGATGGGGGTCAGATCTATGGGGCAGGAGCTACTGTGGGGCTGATGTGGGTCATATCCTTGGGGCTGAAGCTGCTGTGGGTCATATCTATTGGGCAGCAGCTGCATTACATATGATGTGTGTCAGATCTATGGGGCAGGAGCTGCTGTGGGGCTGATGTGGGTAAGATCTATGGGGCAGCAGCTGTTGTGGGGCTGATGGCGGTCAGATCTATGGGGCAGGAGCTACTGTGGGGCTGATGGGGGTCAGATCTATGGGGCAGGAGCTACTGTTGGGCTGATGTTGGTCTGATCTATGGGGCAGGAGCTGCTGTGCGACAGATGTGGGTCAGATCTATGGGGCAGGAGCTACTGTGGGGCTGATGTGGGTCAAATCAATGGGGCAGAGCTGCTCTTGGGAACATGTGGGTCAGATCTATGTGTCAGGAGCTGCTGTGGGGCTGATGTGGGTCAGATCTATAGGGCAGGAGCTGCTGTGGGGCTGATGTGGGTCAGATCTATAGGGCAGGAGCTGCTGTGGGGCTGATGAGGGTCAGATCTATGGGGCAGGAGCTGCTGTGAGGCTGATGTGGGTAAAATCTATGGGGCAGCAGCTGTTGTGGGGCTGATGGGGGTCAGATCTATGGGGCAGGAGCTACTGTGGGGCTGATGTTGGTTTGATCTATGGGGCAGGAGCTGCTGCGGTGCTGATTTGGGTCAGATCTATGGGGCAGGAGCTGTTGTGGGGCTGATGGGGGTCAGATCTATGGGGCAAGAGCTACTGTGGGGCTGATGTGGGTCAAATCAATGGGGCAGAGCTGCTCTTGGGAACATGTGGGTCAGATCTATGGGGGAGGAGATGCTGTGGGGCTGATGTGGGTCAGATCTATAGGGCAGGGCTGCTCCTGGGAACATGTGGGTCAGATCTATGTGTCAGGATCTGCTGTGGGGCTGATGTGGGTCAGATCTATAGGGCAGGAGCTGCTGTGGGGCTGATGTGGGTCAGATCCTTGGGGCTGAAGCTGCTGTGGGTCATATCTATTGGGCAGCAGCTGCTTTACATATGATGTGTGTCAGATCTATGGGGCAGGAGCTGCTGTGGGGCTGATGTGGGTTAGATCTATGGGGCAGGAGCTGCTGTGGGGCTGATGGGCGTCAGATCTATGGGGCAGGAGCTACTGTGGGGCTGATGTTGGTCTGATCTATGGGGCAGGAGCTACTGTGGGGCTGATGTAGGTTAGATCTATGGGGCAGGAGCTGTTGTGGGGCTGATGGGCGTCAGATCTATGGGGCAGGAGCTACTGTGGGGCTGATGTTGGTCTGATCTATGGGGCCGGAGCTGCTGTGCGACATATGTGGGTCAGATCTATGGGGCAGGAGCTGCTGTGGGGCTGATGTGGGTTAGATCTATGGGGCAGGAGCTGTTGTGGGGCAGATGGGGGTCAGATCTATGGGGCAGGAGCTGCTGTGGTGCTGATGGGGGTCAGATCTATGGGGCAGGAGCTGCTGTGGGGCTGATGGGGGTCAGATCTATGGTGTAGGAGCTGCTGTGGGGCTGATGTGGGTCAGATCTATAAGGCAGGAGCTGCTGTGGTTAAGATCTATTTGGCAGGATCAGATGTGGGGCAGATTTGGGTCAGATCTATGGGGCAGGAGCTGCAGTGGAGATGATGTACGTCAGATCTATGGGGCAGGAGCTGCTGTGGGGCTGCTGTGGGTTAGATCTATGGGGCAGGAGCTGTTGTGGGGCTGATGGGGGTCAGATGTATGGGGCAGGAGCTACTGTGGGGCTGATGTGGGTCAAATCAATGGGGCAGAGCTGCTCTTGGGAACATGTGAGTCAGATCTATAGGGCAGGAGCTGCTGTGGGGCTGATGTGGGTCAGATCTATAGGGCAGGAGCTGCTGTGCGACAGATGTGGGTCAGATCTATGGGGCAGGAGCTGCTATGGGGCTGATGGGGGTCAGATCTATGGGGCAGGAGCTGCTGTGGGTCATATCTATTGGGCAGCAGCTTCTTTACATATGATGTGTGTCAGATCTATGGGGCAGGAGCTGCTGTGGGTCTGATGTGGGTTAGATCTATGTGGCAGGAGCTGTTGTGGGGCTGATGGGGGTCAGATCTATGGGGCAGGAGCTACTGTGGGGCTGATGTGGGTCATATCCTTGGGGCTGAAGCTGCTGTGGGTCATATCTATTGGGCAGCAGCTGCATTACATATGATGTGTGTCAGATCTATGGGGCAGGAGCTGCTGTGGGGCTGATGTGGGTAAGATCTATGGGGCAGCAGCTGTTGTGGGGCTGATGGCGGTCAGATCTATGGGGCAGGAGCTACTGTGGGGCTGATGGGGGTCAGATCTATGGGGCAGGAGCTACTGTTGGGCTGATGTTGGTCTGATCTATGGGGCAGGAGCTGCTGTGCGACAGATGTGGGTCAGATCTATGGGGCAGGAGCTACTGTGGGGCTGATGTGGGTCAAATCAATGGGGCAGAGCTGCTCTTGGGAACATGTGGGTCAGATCTATGTGTCAGGAGCTGCTGTGGGGCTGATGTGGGTCAGATCTATAGGGCAGGAGCTGCTGTGGGGCTGATGTGGGTCAGATCTATAGGGCAGGAGCTGCTGTGGGGCTGATGAGGGTCAGATCTATGGGGCAGGAGCTGCTGTGAGGCTGATGTGGGTAAAATCTATGGGGCAGCAGCTGTTGTGGGGCTGATGGGGGTCAGATCTATGGGGCAGGAGCTACTGTGGGGCTGATGTTGGTTTGATCTATGGGGCAGGAGCTGCTGCGGTGCTGATTTGGGTCAGATCTATGGGGCAGGAGCTGTTGTGGGGCTGATGGGGGTCAGATCTATGGGGCAAGAGCTACTGTGGGGCTGATGTGGGTCAAATCAATGGGGCAGAGCTGCTCTTGGGAACATGTGGGTCAGATCTATGGGGGAGGAGATGCTGTGGGGCTGATGTGGGTCAGATCTATAGGGCAGGAGCTGCTGTGGGGCTGATGAGGGTCAGATCTATGGGGCAGGAGCTGCTGTGGGGCTGATGTGGGTAAAATCTATTGGGCAGCAGCTGTTGTGGGGCTGATGGGGGTCAGATCTATGGGGCAGGAGCTGCTGTGCGACAGATGTGGGTCAGATCTATGGGGCAGGAGCTGTTGTGGGGCTGATGGGGGTCAGATCTATGGGGCAGGAGCTACTGTGGGGCTGATGTTGGTCTGATCTATGAGGCAGGAGCTGCTGCGGGGCTGATTTGGGTCAGATCTATGGGGCAGGAGCTGCTGTGGGGCTGATGTGGGTTAGATCTATGGGGCAGGAGCTGTTGTGCTGCTGATGGGGGTCAGATCTATGGGGCAGGAGCTACTGTGGGGCTGATGTGGGTCAAATCAATGGGGCAGAGCTGCTCTTGGGAACATGTGGGTCAGATCTATGTGTCAGGAGCTGCTGTGGGGCTGATGTGGGTCAGATCTATAGGGCAGGAGCTGCTGTGGGGCTGATGTGGTTCAGATCCTTGGGGCTGAAGCTGCTGTGGGTCATATCTATTGGGCAGTAGCTGCTTTACATATGATGTGTGTCAGATCTATGGGGCAGGAGCTGCTGTGGGGCTGATGTGGGTTAGATCTATGGGGCTGGAGCTGTTGTGGGGCTGATGGGGGTCAGATCTATGGGGCAGGAGCTACTGCGGGGCTGATGTTGGTTTGATCTGTGGGGCAGGAGCTGCTGCGGTGCTGATTTGGGGCAGATCTATGGGGTAGGAGCTGCTGTGGGGCTGAAGTGGGTTAGATCTATGGGGCAGGAGCTGTTGTGGGGCTGATGGGGGTCAGATCTATGGGGCAAGAGCTACTGTGGGGCTGATGTGGGTCAAATCAATGGGGCAGAGCTGCTCTTGGGAACATGTGGGTCAGATCTATGGGGCAGGAGCTTCTGTGGGGCTGATGTGGGTCAGATCTATGGGGCAGGAGCTGCTGTGGGGCTGATGTGGGTAAAATCTATGGGGCAGCAGCTGTTGTGGGGCTGATGGGGGTCAGATCTATGGGGCAGGAGCTGCTGTGCGACAGATGTGGGTCAGATCTATGGGGCAGGAGCTGTTGTGGGGCTGATGGGGGTCAGATCTATGGGGCAGGAGCTACTGTGGGACTGATGTGGGTCAAATCAATGGGGCAGAGCTGCTCCTGGGAACATGTGGGTCAGATCTATGTGTCAGGAGCTGCTGTGGGGCTGATGTGGGTCAGATCTATAGGGCAGGAGCTGCTGTGGGGCTGATGTGGGTCAGATCCTTGGGGCTGAAGCTGCTGTGGGTCATATCTATTGGGCAGCAGCTGCTTTACATATGATGTGTGTCAGATCTATGGGGCAGGAGCTGCTGTGGGGCTGATGTGGGTTAGATCTATGGGGCAGGAGCTGCTGTGGGGCTGATGGGCGTCAGATCTATGGGGCAGGAGCTACTGTGGGGCTGATGTTGGTCTGATCTATGGGGCAGGAGCTACTGTGGGGCTGATGTAGGTTAGATCTATGGGGCAGGAGCTGTTGTGGGGCTGATGGGGGTCAGATCTATGGGGCAGGAGCTTCAGTGGAGATGATGTACGTCAGATCTATGGGGCAGGAGCTGCTGTGGGGCTGATGTGGGTTAGATCTATGGGGCAGGAGCTGTTGTGGGGCTGATGGGGGTCAGATCTATGGGGCAGGAGCTACTGTGGGGCTGATGTGGGTCAAATCAATGGGGCAGAGCTGCTCTTGGGAACATGTGGGTCAGATCTATGGGGCAGGAGCTGCTGTGGGGCTGATGTGGGTCAGATCTATAGGGCAGGAGCTGCTGTGGGGCTGATGTGGGTCAGATCTATGGGGCAGGAGCTGCTGTGGGGCTGATGTGGGTCAGATCCTTGGGGCTGAAGCTGCTGTGGGTCATATCTATTGGGCAGCAGCTGCTTCACATATGATGTGTGTCAGATCTATGGGGCAGGAGCTGCTGTGGGGCTGATGTGGGTAAGATCTATGGGGCAGCAGCTGTTGTGGGGCTGATGGGGGTCAGATCTATGGAGCAGGAGCTACTGTGGGGCTGATGGGGGTCAGATCTATGGGGCAGGAGCTGCTGTGGGGCTGATGTTTGTCTGATCTATGGGGCAGGAGCTGCTGTGCGACAGATGTGGGTCAGATCTATGGGGCAGGTGCTGCTGTGCGACATATGTGGGTCAGATCTATGGGGCAGGAGCTGCTGTGGGGCTGATGTGGGAAAGATCTATGGGGCAGGAGATGCTTTGGGGCAGATGTGGGTCAGATCTATGGTGCAGGAGCTGCTGTGGGGCAGATGTAGGGCTTATCTATGGGGCAGGAGCTGCTGTGAGGCTGATGGGTGTTAGATCTATGGGGAGGAGCTGCTGTGGTGTAGATGTGGGTCAGAGCTATGGGGCAGGAGCTGCTGTGTGGCAGATGTGGGTCAGATCTATGGGGCAGAGCTGCTCTTGGGAACATGTGGGTCAGATCTATGGGGCAGGAGCTGCAGTGGAGATGATGTACGTCAGATCTATGGGGCAGGAGCTGCTGTGGGTCTGCTGTGGGTTAGATCTATGGGGCAGGAGCTGTTGTGGGTCATATCTATTGGGCAGCAGCTGCTTTACATATGATGTGTGTCAGATCTATGGGGCCGGAGCTGCTGTGGGGCTGATGTGGGTTAGATCTATGGGGCAGGAGCTGCTGTTGGGCTGATGGGGGTCTGATCTATGGGGCAGGAGCTGCTGTGCGACAGATGTGTGTCAGATCTACGGGGCAGGTGCTGCTGTGCGACATATGTGGGTCAGATCTATGGGGCAGGAGCTGCTGTGGGGCTGATGTGGGAAAGATCTATGGGGCAGGAGATGCTTTGGGGCAGATGTGGGTCAGATCTATGGGGCAGGAGCTGCTGTGGGGCTGATGTGGGTCAAATCAATGGGGCAGAGCTGCTCTTGGGAACATGTGGGTCAGATCTATGGGGCAGGAGCTGCTGTGGGGCTGATGTGGGTTAGATCTATAGGGCATGAGCTGCTGTGTGACAGATGTGGGTCAGATCTATGGGGCAGAGCTGCTCTTGGGAACATGTGGGTCAGATCTATGGGGCAGGAGCTGCTGTGGGGCTGATGGGGGTCAGATCTATTGGGCAGGAGCTACTGTGGGGCTGATGTTGGTCTGATCTACGGGGCAGGAGCTGCTGTGCGACAGATGTGGGTCAGATCTATGGGGCAGCATCTGCTGTGGGGCTGATGTGGGAAAGATCTATGGGGAAGGAGATGCTTTGGGGCAGATGTGGGTCAGTTCTATGGGGCAGGAGTTGCTGTGGGGCTGATGTGTGTCAGATCCTTGGGGCTGAAGCTGCTGTGGGTCATATCTATTGGGCAGTAGCTGCTTTACATATGATGTGTGTCAGATCTATGGGGCAGGAGATGCTTTGGGGCAGATGTGGGTCAGATCTATGGGGCAGGAGCTGCTGTGGGGCTGATGTGGGTTAGATCTATGGGGCAGGAGCTGTTGTGGGGCTGATGGGGGTCAGATCTATGGGGCAGGAGCTGCTGCGGGGCTGATTTGGGTCAGATCTATGGGGCAGGAGCTGCTGTGGGGCTGATGTGGGTTAGATCTATGGGGCAGGAGCTGTTGTGGGGCTGATGGGGGTCAGATCTATGGGGCAGGAGCTACTGTGGGGCTGATGTGGGTCAAATCAATGGGGCAGAGCTGCTCTTGGGAACATGTGGGTCAGATCTATGGGGCAGGAGCTGTTGTGGGGCTGATGTGATCAGATCTATGGGGCAGGAGCTGCTGTGGGGCTGATGAGGGTCAGATCTATGGGGCAGGAGCTGCTGTGGGGCTGATGTGGGTAAAATCTATGGGGCAGCAGCTGTTGTGGGGCTGATGGGGGTCAGATCTATGGGGCAGGAGCTGCTGTGCGACAGATGTGGGTCAGATCTATGGGGCAGGTGCTGCTGTGCGACAGATGTGGGTCAGATCTATGGGGCAGGTGCTGCTGTGCGACATATGTGGGTCAGATCTATGGGGCAGGAGCTGCTGTGAGTCTGATGGGTGTTAGATCTATGGGGAGGAGCTGCTGTGGTGCAGATGTGTGTCAGAGCTATGGGGCAGGAGCTGCTGTGTGGCAGATGTGGGTCAGATCTATGGTGTAGGAGCTGCTGTGGGGCTGATGTGGGTCAGATCTATGGGGCAGGAGCTGCTGTGGTTAAGACCTATTTGGCAGGATCTGCTGTGGGGCAGATTTGGGTCAGATCTATGGGGCAGGAGCTGCAGTGGAGATGATGTACGTCAGATCTATGGGGCAGGAGCTGCTGTGGGGCTGCTGTGGGTCAGATCTATGGGGCAGGAGCTGCTGTGGGGCTGATGTGGGTCAGATCCTTGGGGCTGAAGATGCTGTGGGTCATATCTATTGGGCAGCAGCTGCTTTACATATGATGTGTGTCAGATCTATGGGGCCGGAGCTGCTGTGGGGCTGAAGTGGGTTAGATCTATAGGGCAGGAGCTGCTGTGCGACAGATGTGGGTCAGATCTATAAGGCAGAGCTGCTCTTGGGAACCTGTGGGTCAGATCTATGGGGCAGGAGCTGCTGGGAGGCTGATGTGGGTCAGATCTATGGGGCAGGAGCTGCTGTGGGGCTGATGTGGGTCAGATCCTTGGGGCTGAAGCTGCTGTGGGTCATATCTATTGGGCAGCAGCTGCTTTACATATGATGTGTGTCAGATCTATGGGGCAGGAGCTGCTGTGGGGCTGATGTGGGAAAGATCTATGGGGCAGGAGCTGCTGTGCGACAGATGTGGGTCAGATCTATGGGGCAAGTGCTGCTGTGCGACTTATGTGGGTCAGATCTATGGGGCAGGATCTGCTCTGGGGCTGATGTGGGAAAGATCTATGGGGCAGGAGATGCTTTGGGGCAGATGTGGGTCAGATCTATGGGGCAGGAGATGGTGTGTGGCAGATGTGGGTCAGATCTATGGTGTAGGAGCTGCTGTGGGGCTGATGTGGGTCAGATATATGGGGCAGGAGCTGCTGTGGTTAAGATCTATTTGGCAGGATCTGCTGTGGGGCAGATTTGGGTCAGATCTATGGGGCAGGAGCTGCTGTGTGGCAAATGTGGGTCAGATCTATGGGGCAGGAGCTGCTGTGGGTCAGATCTATGGGGCAGGAACAGATGTGGGCCTGATGTTGGTCAGATTTATGGAGCAGGAGCTGCTGTGTTGCAGATGTGGGTCAGATCTATGGTGCAGGAGCTGCTGTGGGGCAGATGTAGGGCTTATCTACGGGACAGGAGCTGCTTTGAGGCTGATGGGTGTTAGATCTATGGGGTGGAGCTGCTGTGGTGCAGGTGTGGGTCAGAGCTATGGGGCAGGAGCTGCTGTGTGGCAGATGTGGGTCAGATCTATGGTGTAGGAGCTGCTGTGGGGCTGATGTGGGTCAGATCTATGGGGCAGGAGCTGCTGTGCGACAGATGTGGGTCAGATCTATGGGGCAGAGCTGCACTTGGGTACATGTGGGTCAGATCTATGGGGCAGGAGCTGCAGTGGAGATGATGTACGTCAGATCTATGGGGCCGGAGCTGCTGTGGGGCTGATGTGGGTTAGATCTATAGGGCAGGAGCTGCTGTGCGACAGATGTGGGTCAGATCTATGGGGCAGAGCTGCTCTTGGGAACATGTGGGTCAGATCTATGGGGCAGGAGCTGCTGTGAGGCTGATGTGGGTCAGATCTATAGGGCAGGAGCTGCTGTGTGACAGATGTGGGTCAGATCTATGGGGCAGGAGCTGCAGTGGGGCTGATGTGGGTCAGATCCTTGGGGCTGAAGCTGCTGTGGGTCATATCTATTGGGCAGCAGCTGCTTTACATATGATGTGTGTCAGATCTATGGGGCAGGAGCTGCTCTGGGGCTGATGTGGGTTAGATCTATGGGGCAGGAGCTGTTGTGGGGCTGATGGGGGTCAGATCTATGGGGCAGGAGCTGCTGTGGGGCTGATGGGGGTCAGATCTATGGGGCAGGAGCTGTTGTGGGGCTGATGGGGGTCAGATCTATGGGGCAGGAGCTGCTGTGCGACAGATGTGGGTCAGATCTATGGGGCAGGTGCTGCTGTGCGACATATGTGGGTCAGATCTATGGGGCAGGATCAGCTGTGGGGCTGATGTGGGAAAGATCTATGGGGCAGGAGATGCTTTGGGGCAGATGTGGGTCAGATCTATGGGGCAGGAGCTGCTGTGGGGCTGATGTGGGTTAGATCTATGGGGCAGGAGCTGTTGTGGGGCTGATGGGGGTCAGATCTATGGGGCAGGAGCTGCTGCGGGGCTGATTTGGGTCAGATCTATGGGGCAGGAGCTGCTGTGGGGCTGATGTGGGTTAGATCTATGGGGCAGGAGCTGTTGTGGGGCTGATGGGGGTCAGATCTATGGGGCAGGAGCTACTGTGGGGCTGATGTGGGTCAAATCAATGGGGCAGAGCTGCTCTTGGGAACATGTGGGTCAGATCTACGGGGCAGGAGCTGTTGTGGGTCATATCTATTGGGCAGCAGCTGCTTTACATATGATGTGTGTCAGATCTATGGGGCAGGAGCTGCTGTGGGGCTGATGTGGGTAAGATCTATGGGGCAGGAGCTGCTGTGCGACAGATGTGGGTCAGATCTATGGGGCAGAGCTGCTCTTGGGAACATGTGGGTCAGATCTATGGGGCAGGAGCTGCTGTGGGGCTGATGTGCGTCAGATCTATAGGGCAGGAGCTGCTGTGCGACAGATGTGGGTCAGATCTATGGGGCAGGAGCTGCTGTGGGGCTGATGGGGGTCAGATCTATGGGGCAGGAGCTACTGTGGGGCAGATGTTGGTCTCATCTATGGGGCAGGAGCTGCTGCGGGGCTGATTTGGGTCAGATCTATGGTGCAGGAGCTGCTGTGGGGCTGATGTGGGTTAGATCTATGGGGCAGGAGCTGTTGTGGGGCTGATGGGGGTCAGATCTATGGGGCAGGAGCTACTGTGGGGCTGATGTGGGTCAAATCAATGGGGCAGAGCTGCTCTTGGGAACATGTGGGTCAGATCTATGGGGCAGGAGCTGCTGTGGGGCTGATGTGGGCCAGATCTATTGGGCAGCAGCTGCTTTACATATGATTTGTGTCAGATCTATGGGGCAGGAGCTGCTGTGGGGCTGATGTGGGTAAGATCTATGGGGCAGGAGCTGCTGTGGGGCTGATGGGGGTCAGATCTATGGGGCAGGAGCTACTGTGGGGCTGATGGGGGTCAGATCTATGGGGCAGGAACTTCTGTGGGGCTGATGTTGGTCTTATCTATGGGGCAGGAGCTGCTGTGCGACATATGTGGGTCAGATCTATGGGGCAGGATCTGCTGTGGGGCTGATGTGGGAAAGATCTATGGGGCAGGAGATGCTTTGGGGCAGATGTGGGTCAGATCTATAGGGCAGGAGTTGCTGTGGGGCTGATGTGGGTCAGATCCTTTGGGCTGAAGCTGCTGTGGGTCATATCTATTGGGCAGCAGCTGCTTTACATATGATGTGTGTCAGATCTATGGGGCAGGAGCTGCTGTGGGGCTGATGTGGGTAAGATCTATGGGGCAGGAGCTGCTGTGCGACAGATGTGGGTCAGATCTATGGGGCAGGAGCTGCTGTGAGGCTGATGTGGGTCAGATCTATGGTGCAGGAGCTACTGTGGGGCTGATGGGGGACAGATCTATGGGGCAGGATCTGCTGTGCGACAGATGTGGGTCAGATCTATGGGGCAGGTGCTGCTGTGCGACATATGTGGGTCAGATCTATGGGGCAGGATCTGCTGTGGGGCTGATGTGGGAAAGATCTATGGGGCAGGAGATTCTTTGGGGCAGATGTGGGTCAGATCTATGGGGCAGGAGATGGTGTGGGTCAGATCTATGGGGCAGGAACAGATGTGGGCCTGATGTTGGTCAGATTTATGGAGCAGGAGCTGCTGTGTTGCAGATGTGGGTCAGATCTATGGCGCAGGAGCTGCTGTGGGGCTGATGTGGGTTAGATCTATGGGGCAGGAGCTGTTGTGAGGCTGATGGGTGTTAGATCTATGGGGCAGGAGCTGCTGCGGGGCTGATTTGGGTCAGATCTATGGGGCAGGAGCTGCTGTGGGGCTGATGTGGGTTAGATCTATGGGGCAGGAGCTGTTGTGGGGCTGATGGGGGTCAGATCTATGGGGCAGGAGCTACTGTGGGGCTGATGTGGGTCAAATCAATGGGGCAGAGCTGCTCTTGGGAACATGTGGGTCAGATCTATGGGGCAGGAGCTGCTGTGGGGCTGATGTGGGTCAGATCTATAGGGCAGGAGTTGCTGTGGGGCTGATGTGGGTCAGATCCTTTGGGCTGAAGCTGCTGTGGGTCATATCTATTGGGCAGCAGCTGCTTTACATATGATGTGTGTCAGATCTATGGGGCAGGAGCTGCTGTGGGGCTGATGTGGGTAAGATCTATGGGGCAGGAGCTGCTGTGCGACAGATGTGGGTCAGATCTATGGGGCAGGAGCTGCTGTGAGGCTGATGTGGGTCAGATCTATGGTGCAGGAGCTGCTGTGGGGCAGATGTAGGGCTTATCTATGGGGCAGGAGCTGCTGTGAGGCTGATGGGTGTTAGATCTATGGGGAGGAGCTGCTGTGGAGCAGATGTGGGTCAGAGCTATGGGGCAGGAGCTGCTGTGTGGCAGATGTGGGTCAGATCTATGGTGTAGGAGCTGCTGTGGGGCTGATGTGGGTCAGATCTATGGGGCAGGAGCTGCTGTGGGGCTGCTGTGGGTTAGATCTATGGGGCAGGAGCTGTTGTGGGGCTGATGGGGGTCAGATCTATGGGGCAGGAGCTACTGTGGGGCTGATGTGGGTCAAATCAATGGGGCAGAGCTGCTCTTGGGATCATGTGGGTCAGTTCTATGGGGCAGGAGCTGCTGTGGGGCTGATGTGGGTCAGATCTATAGGGCAGGAGCTGCTGTGGGGCTGATGTGGGTCAGATCCTTGGGGCTGAAGCTGCTGTGGGTCATATCTATTGGGCAGCAGCTGCTTTACATATGATGTGTGTCAGATCTATGGGGCAGGAGCTGCTGTGGGGCTGATGTGGGTAAGATCTATGGGGCAGCAGCTGTTGTGGGGCTGATGGGGGTCAGATCTATGGGGCAGGAGCTACTGTGGGGCTGATGGGGGTCAGATCTATTGGGCAGGAGCAGCTGTGGTTAAGATCTATTTGGCAGGATCTGCTGTGGGGCAGATTTGGGTCAGATCTATGGGGCAGGAGCTGCAGTGGAGATGATGTACGTCAGATCTATGGGGCAGGAGCTGCTGTGGGGCTGATGTGGGTCAGATCCTTGCGGCTGAAGCTGCTGTGGGTCATATCTATTGGGCAGCAGCTGCTTTACATATGATGTGTGTCAGATCTATGGGGCAGGAGCTGCTGTGGGGCTGATGTGGGTTAGATCTATGGGGCAGGAGCTGTTGTGGGGCTGATGGGGGTCAGATCTATGGGTCAGGAGCTACTGTGGGGCTGATGGGGGTCAGATCTATGGGGCAGGAGCTACTGTGGGGCTGATGTTGGTTAGATCTATGGGGCAGGAGCTGTTGTGGGGCTGATGGGGGTCAGATCTATGGGGCAGGAGCTACTGTGGGGCTGATGTTGGTCTGATCTATGGGGCAGGAGCTGCTGCGGGGCTGATTTGGGTCAGATCTATGGGGCAGGAGCTGCTGTGGGGCTGATGTGGGTTAGATCTATGGGGCAGGAGCTGTTGTGGGGCTGATGGGGGTCAGATCTATGGGGCAGGAGCTACTTTGGGGCTGATGTGGGTCAAATCAATGGGGCAGAGCTGCTCATGGGAACATGTTGGTCAGATCTATGGGGCAGGAGCTGCTGTAGGGCTGATGTGGGTCAGATCTATAGTGCAGGAGCTGCTGTGCGACAGATGTGGGTCAGATCTATGGGGCAGGAGCTGCTGTGGGGCTGATGTGGGAAAGATCTATGGGGCAGGAGATGCTTTGGGGCAGATGTGGGTCAGATCTATGGGGCAGGAGTTGCTGTGGGGCTGATGTGGGTCAGATCCTTGGGGCTGAAGCTGCTGTGGGTCATATCTATTGGGCAGCAGCTGCTTTACATATGATGTGTGTCAGATCTATGGTGCAGGAGCTGCTGTGGGGCAGATGTATGGCTTATCTATGGGGCAGGAGCTGCTGTGAGGCTGATGGGTGTTAGATCTATGGGGAGGAGCTGCTGTGGTGCAGATGTGGGTCAGATCTATGGGGCAGGAGCTGCTGTGTGGCAGATGTGTGTCAGATCTATGGTGTAGGAGCTGCTGTGGGGCTGATGTGGGTCAGATCTATGGGGCAGGAGCTGCTGTGGTTAAGATCTATTTGGCAGGATCTGCTGTGGGGCAGATTTGGGTCTGATCTATGGGGCAGGAGCTGCAGTGGAGATGATGTACGTCAGATCTATGGGGCAGGAGCTGCTGTGGAACTTCTGTGGGTTAGATCTATAGGGCAGGAGCTGCTGTGCGACAGATGTGGGTCAGATCTATGGGGCAGAGCTGCTCTTGGGAACATGTGGGTCAGATCTATGGGGCAGGAGATGCTGTTGGGCTGATGTGGGTCAGATCTATGGGGCAGGAGCTGCTGTGAGGCTGATGTGGGTTAGATCTATGGGGCAGGAGCTGCTGTGGGGCTGATGGGGGTCAGATCTATGGGCAGGACCTACTGTGGGGCTGATGGGGGTCAGATCTATGGGGCAGGAGCTACTGTGGGGCTGATGTTGGTCTGATCTATGGGGCAGGAGCTGCTGTGCGACAGATGTGGGTCAGATCTATGGGGCAGGTGCTGCTGTTCGACATATGTGGGTCAGATCTATGGGGCAGGATCTGCTGCGGGGCTGATGTGGGAAAGATCTATGGGGCAGGAGCTGTTGTGGGGCTGATGGGGGTCAGATCTATGGGGCAGGAGCTATTGTGGGGCTGATGTTAATCTGATCTATGGGGCAGTAGCTGCTGCGGGGCTGATTTGGGTCAGATCTATGGGGCAGGAGCTGCTGTGGGGCTGATGTGGGTTAGATCTATGGGGCAGGAGCTGTTGTGGGGCTGATGGCAGTCAGATCTATGGGGCAGGAGCTGCTGTGGGGCTGATGGGGGTCAGATCTATGGGGCAGGAGCTACTGTGGGGCTGATGTTGGTCTGTTCTATGGGGCAGGAGCTGCTGTGCGACAGATGTGGGTCAGATCTATGGGGCAGGTGCTGCTGTGCGACATATGTGGGTCAGATCTATGGGGCAGGATCTGCTGTGGGGCTGATGTGGGAAAGATCTATGGGGCAGGAGATGCTTTGGGGCAGATGTGGGTCAGATCTATGGGGCAGGAGATGGTGTGTGGCAGATGTGGGTCAGATCTATGGTGTAGGAGCTGCTGTGGGGCTGATGTGGGTCAGATTTATGGGGCAGGAGCTGCTGTGGTTAAGATCTATTTGGCAGGATCTGCTGTGGGGCAGATTTGGGTGAGATCTATGGGGCAGGAGCTGCAGTGGAGATGATGTACGTCAGATCTATGGGGCAGGAGCTGCTGTGGGGCTGCTGTGGGTTAGATCTATGGGGCAGGAGCTGTTGTGGGTCAGATCTATTGGGCAGCAGCTGCTTTACATATGATGTGTGTCAGATCTATGGGGCCGGAGCTGCTGTGGGGCTGATGTGGGTTAGATCTATAGGGCAGGAGCTGCTGTGCGACAGATGTGGGTCAGATCTATGGGGCAGAGCTGCTCTTGGGAACATGTGGGTCAGATCTATGGGGCAGGAGCTGCTGTGGGGCTGATGTGGGTCAGATCTATAGGGCAGGAGCTGCTGTGGGGCTGATGTGGGTCAGATCTATGGGGCAGGAGCTGCTGTGCGACAGATGTGGTTCAGATCTATGGGGCAGGAGCTGCTGTGGGGCTGATGTGGGTCAGATCCTTGGGGCTGAAGCTGCTGTGGGTCATATCTATTGGGCAGCAGCTGCTTTACATATGATGTGTGTCAGATCTATGGGGCAGGAGCTGCTGTGGGGCTGATGTGGGTTAGATCTATGGGGCAGGAGCTGTTGTGGGGCTGATGGGGGTCAGATCTATGGGGCAGGAGATGCTCTGGGGCTGATGGGGGTCAGATCTATGGGGCAGGAGCTACTGTGGGGCTGATGGGGGTCAGATCTATGGGGCAGGAGCTACTGTGGGGCTGATGTTGGTCTGATCTATGGGGCAGGAGCTGCTGTGCGACAGATGTGGGTCAGATCTATGGGGCAGAGCTGCTCTTGGGAACATGTGGGTCAGATCTATGGGGCAGGACCTGCTGTGGTGCTGATGTGGGTCAGATCTATAGGGCAGGAGCTGCTGTGCGACAGATGTGGGTCAGATCTATGGGGCAGGAGCTGCTGTGGGGCTGATGTGGGTCAGATCCTTGGGGCTGAAGCTCCTGTGGGTCATATCTATTGGGCAGCAGCTACTTTACATATGATGTGTGTCAGATCTATGGGGCAGGAGCTGCTGCGGGGCTGATTTGTGTCAGATCTACGGGGCAGGAGCTGCTGCGGGGCTGATTTGGGTCAGATCTATGGGGCAGGAGCTGCTGTGGGGCTGATGTGGGTCAGATCTATGGGGCAGGTGCTGCTGTGCGACATATGTGGGTCAGATCTATGGGGCAGGATCTGCTGTGGGGCTGATGTGGGAAAGATCTATGGGGCAGGAGATGCTTTGGGGCAGATGTGGGTCAGATCTATGGGGCAGGAGATGCTTTGGGGCAGATGTGGGTCAGATCTATGGGGCAGGAGTTGCTGTGGGGCTGATGTGGGTCAGATCCTTGGGGCTGAAGCTGCTGTGGGTCATATCTATTGGGCAGCAGCTGCTTTACATATGATGTGTGTCAGATCTATGGGGCAGGAGCTGCTGTGGGGCTGATGTGGGTTAGATCTATGGGGCAGGAGCTGTTGTGGGGCTGATATGGGTCAGATCTATGGGGCAGGAGCTACTGTGGGGCTGATGTTGGTCTGATCTATGGGGCAGGAGCTGCTGCGGGGCTGATTTGGGTCAGATCTATGGGGCAGGAGCTGCTGTGAAGCTGATGTGGGTTAGATCTATGGGGCAGGAGCTGTTGTGGGGCTGATGGGGGTCAGATCTATGGGGCAGGAGCTACTGTGGGGCTGATGTGGGTCAAATCAATGGGGCAGAGCTGCTCTTGGAACATGTGGGTCAGATCTATGGGGCAGGAGCTGCTGTGGGGCTGATGTGGGTAGATATATGGGGCAGGAGCTGCTGTGTGACAGATGTGGGTCAGATCTATGGGGCAGGAGCTGCTGTGGGGCTGATGTGGGTCAGATCCTTGGGGCTGAAGCTGCTGTGGGTCATATCTATTGGGCAGAAGCTGCTTTACATATGATGTGTGTCAGATCTATGGGGCAGGAGCTGCTGTGGGGCTGATGTGGGTTAGATCTATGGGGCAGGAGCTGTTGTGGGGCTGATGGGGGTCAGATCTATGGGGCAGGAGCTACTGTGGGGCTGATGTTGGTCTGATCTATGGGGCAGGAGCTGCTGCGGGGCTGATTTGGGTCAGATCTATGGGGCAGGAGCTGCTGTGGGGCTGATGTGGGTTAGATCTATGGGGCAGGAGCTGTTGTGGGGCTGATGGGGGTCAGATCTATGGGGCAGGAGCTACTGTGGGGCTGATGTGGGTAAAATCAATGGGGCAGAGCTGCTCTTGGGAACATGTGGGTCAGATCTATGGGGCAGGAGCTACTGTGGGGCTGATGGGGGTCAGATCTATGGGGCAGGAGCTACTGTGGGGCTGATGTTGGTCTGATCTATGGGGCAGGAGATGCTGTGCGACAGATGTGGGTCAGATCTTTGGGCCAGAGCTGCTCTTGGGAACATGTGGGTCAGATCTATGGGGCAGGAGCTGCTGTGGTGCTGATGTGGGTCAGATCTATAGGGCAGGAGCTGCTGTGCGACAGATGTGGGTCAGATCTATGGGGCAGGAGCTGCTGTGGGGCTGATGTGGGTCAGATCTATGGGGCTGAAGCTGCTGTGGGTCATATCTATTGGGCAGCAGCTGCTTTACATATGATGTGTGTCAGATCTATGGGGCAGGAGCTGCTGTGGGGCTGATGTGGGTTAGATCTATGGGGCAGGAGCTGTTGTGGGGCTGATGGGGGTCAGATCTATGGGGCAGGAGCTGCTGTGTGGCTGATGGGGGTCAGATCTATGGGGCAGGAGCTACTGTGGGGCTGATGGGGGTCAGATCTATGGGGCAGGAGCTACTGTGGGGCTGATGTTGGTCTGATCTATGGGGCAGGAGCTGCTGTGCGACAGATGTGGGTCAGATCTATGGGGCAGGTGCTGCTGTGCGACATATGTGGGTAAGATCTATGGGGCAGGATCTGCTGTGGGGCTGATGTGGGAAAGATCTATGGGGCAGGAGATGCTTTGGGACAGATGTGGGTCAGATCTATGGGGCAGGAGTTGCTGTGGGGCTGATGTGGGTCAGATCCTTGGGGCTGAAGCTGCTGTGGGTCATATCTATTGGGCAGCAGCTGCTTTACATATGATGTGTGTCAGATCTATGGGGCAGGAGCTGCTGTGGGGCTGATGTGGGTTAGATCTATGGGGCAGGAGCTGTTGTGGGGCTGATGGGGGTCAGATCTATGGGGCAGGAGCTACTGTGGGGCTGATGTTGGTTTGATCTATGGGGCAGTAGCTGCTGCGTTGCTGATTTGGGTCAGATCTATGGGGCAGGAGCTGCTGTGGGGCTGAAGTGGGTTAGATCTATGGGGCAGGAGCTGTTGTGGGGCTGATGGGGGTCAGATCTATGGGGCAAGAGCTGCTGTGGGGCTGGTGTGGGTCAGATCTATGGGGCAGGAGCTACTGTGGGGCTGATGTTGGTCTGATCTATGGGGCAGGAGCTGCTGTGCGACAGATGTGGGTCAGATCTATGGGGCAGGTGCTGCTGTGCGACATATGTGGGTCAGATCTATGGGGCAGGAGCTGCTGTGAGGCTGATGGGTGTTAGATCTATGGGGAGGAGCTGCTGTGGTGCAGATGTGGGTCAGAGCTATGGGGCAGGAGCTGCTGTGGGGCTGATGTGGGTTAGATCTATGGGGCAGGAGATGCTGTGGTTAAGATTTATTTGGCAGGATCTGCTGTGGGGCAGATTTGGGTCAGATCTATGGGGCAGGAGCTGCAGTGGAGATGATGTGGGTCAAATCAATGGGGCAGAGCTGCTCATGGGAACATGTGGGTCAGATCTATGGGGCAGGAGCTGCTGTGGGGCTGATGTGGGTCAGATCTATAGGGCAGGAGCTGCTGTGGGGTTGATGTGGGTCAGATCTATGGGTCAGGAGCTGCTGTGGGGCTGATGTGGGTCAGATCCTTGGGGCTGAAGCTGCTGTGGGTCATAGCTATTGGGCAGCAGCTGCTTTACATATGATGTGTGTCAGATCTATGGGGCAGGAGCTGCTGTGGGGCTGATGTGGGTAAGATCTATGGGGCAGCAGCTGTTGTGGGGCTGATGGGGGTCAGATCTATGGGGCAGGAGCTACTGTGGGGCTGATGGGGGTCAGATCTATGGGGCAGGAGCTACTGTGGGGCTGATGTGGGTCAAATCAATGGGGCAGAGCTGCTCTTGGGAACATGTGGGTCAGATCTATGGGGCAGGAGCTGCTGTGGGGCTGATGTGGGTTAGATCTATGGGGCAGGAGCTGTTGTGGGGCTGATGGGGGTCAGATCTATGGGGCAGGAGCTAATGTGGGGCTGATGTTGGTTTGATCTATGGGGCAGGAGCTGCTGCGGTGCTGACTTGGGTCAGATCTATGGGGCAGGAGCTGCTGTGGGGCGGAAGTGGGTTAGATCTATGGGGCAGGAGCTGTTGTGGGGCTGATGGGGGTCAGATCTATGGGGCACGAGCTACTGTGGGGCTGATGTGGGTCAAATCAATGGGGCAGAGCTGCTCTTGGGAACATGTGGGTCAGATCTATGTGGCAGGAGCTGCTGTGGGGCTGATGACGGTCAGATCTATGGGGCAGGAGCTGCTGTGGGGCTGATGTGGGTTAGATCTATGGGGCAGGAGCTGTTGTGGGGCTGATGTGGGTCAGATCTATAGGTCAGGAGCTGCTGTGGGGCTGATGTGGTTCAGATCTATGGGGCAGGAGCTGCTGTGCGACAGATGTGGGTCAGATCTATGGGGCAGGATCTGCTGTGGGGCTGATGTGGGTCAGATCTACAGGGCAGGAGCTGCTGTGGGGCTGATGTGGGTCAGATCGTTGGGGCTGAAGCTGCTGTGGGTCATATCTATTGGGCAGCAGCTGCTTTACATATGATGTGTGTCAGATCTATGGGGCAGGAGCTGCTGTGGGGCTGATGTGGGTAAGATCTATGGGGCAGGAGCTGTTGTGGGGCTGATGGGGTTAAGATCTATGGGGCAGGAGCTGCTCTGGGGCTGATGGGGGTCAGATCTA
The DNA here is from genome assembly GCF_054131305.1 of Coturnix japonica. Taxonomy (NCBI): domain Eukaryota; kingdom Metazoa; phylum Chordata; class Aves; order Galliformes; family Phasianidae; genus Coturnix; species Coturnix japonica. The sequence continues at coordinate 726,072 of NC_140697.1, read as the reverse complement.
TGGGGCAGGAGCTACTGTGGGGCTGATGGGGGTCAGATCTATGGGGCAGGAGCTACTGTGGGGCTGATGTTGGTCTGATCTATGGGGCAGGAGCTGCTGTGCGACAGATGTGGGTCAGATCTATGGGGCAGAGCTGCTCTTGGGAACATGTGGGTCAGATCTATGGGGCAGGAGCTGCTGTGGTGCTGATGTGGGTCAGATCTATAGGGCAGGAGCTGCTGTGCGACAGATGTGGGTCAGATCTATGGGGCAGGAGCTGCTGTGGGGCTGATGTGGGTCAGATTCTTGGGGCTGAAGCTGCTGTGGGTCATATCTATTGGGCAGCAGCTGCTTTACATATGATGTGTGTCATATCTATGGGGCAGGAGCTGCTGTGGGGCTGATGTGGGTTAGATGTATGGGGCAGGAGCTGTTGTGGGGCTGATGGGGGTCAGATCTATGGGGCAGGAGCTACTGTGGGGCTGATGTTGGTTTGATCTATGGGGCAGGAGCTGCTGCGGTGCTGATTTGGGTCAGATCTATGGGGCAGGAGCTGCTGTGGGGCTGAAGTGGGTTAGATCTATGGGGCAGGAGCTGTTGTGGGGCTGATGGGGGTCAGATCTATGGGGCAAGAGCTGCTGTGGGGCTGATGTGGGTCAGATCTATGGGGCAGGAGCTACTGTGGGGCTGATGTTGGTTTGATCTATGGGGCAGTAGCTGCTGCGTTGCTGATTTAAGTCAGATCTATGGGGCAGGAGCTGCTGTGGGGCTGAAGTGGGTTAGATCTATGGGCCGGAGCTGTTGTGGGACTGATGGGGGTCAGATCTATGGGGCAAGAGCTGCTGTGGGGCTGATGTGGGTCAGATCTATGGGGCAGGAGCTACTGTGGGGCTGATGTTGGTCTGATCTATGGGGCATAAGCTGCTGTGCGACAGATGTGGGTCAGATCTATGGGGCAGGTGCTGCTGTGTGACATATGTGGGTCAGATCTATGGGGCAGGAGCTGCTGTGGGGCTGATGTGGGTTAGATCTATTGGGCAGGAGCTGTTGTGGGGCTGATGTGGGTCAGATCTATAGGTCAGGAGCTGCTGTGGGGCTGATGTTGTTCAGATCTATGGGGCAGGAGCTGCTGTGCGACAGATGTGGGTCAGATCTATGGGGCAGGAGCTGCTGTGGGGCTGATGTGGGTCAGATCCTTGGGGCTGAAGCTGCTGTGGGTCATATCTATTGGGCAGCAGCTGCTTTACATATGATCTGTGTCAGATCTATGGGGCAGGAGCTGCTGTGTGGCTGATGTGGGTTAGATGTATGGGGCAGGAGCTGTTGTGGGGCTGATGGGGGTCAGATCTATGGGGCAGGAGCTGCTGTGGGGCTGATGTGGGTCAGATCTATAGGGCAGGAGCTGCTGTGGGGCTGATGTTAATCTGATCTATGGGGCAGTAGCTGCTGCGGGGCTGATTTGGGTCAGATCTATGGGGCAGAAGCTGCTGTGGGGCTGATGTGGGTTAGATCTATGGGGCAGGAGCTGTTGTGGGGCTGATGGGGGTCAGATCTATGGGGCAGGAGCTACTGTGGGGCTGATGTTGGTCTGTTCTATGGGGCAGGAGCTGCTGTGCGACAGATGTGGGTCAGATCTATGGGGCAGGTGCTGCTGTGCGACATATGTGGGTCAGATCTATGGGGCAGGATCTGCTGTGGGGCTGATGTGGGAAAGATCTATGGGGCAGGAGATGCTTTGGGGCAGATGTGGGTCAGATCTATGGGGCAGGAGATGGTTTGTGGTAAATGTGGGTCAGATCTATGGTGTAGGAGCTGCTGTGGGGCTGATGTGGGTCAGATTTATGGGGCAGGAGCTGCTGTGGTTAAGATCTATTTGGCAGGATCTGTTGTGGGGCAGATTTGGGTCAGATCTATGGGGCAGGAGCTGCAGTGGAGATGATGTACGTCAGATCTATGGGGCAGGAGCTGCTGTGGGGCTGATGTGGGTCAGATCTATAGGGCAGGAGCTGCTGTGCGACAGATGTGGGTCAGATCTATGGGGCAGGAGCTGCTTTACATATGATGTGTGTCAGATCTATGGGGCAGGAGCTGCTGTGGGGCTGATGTGGGTTAGATCTATGGGGTAGGAGCTGTTGTGGGGCTGATAGGGGTTAGATCTATGGGGCAGGAGCTACTGTGGGGCTGATGTTGGTCTGATCTATGGGGCAGGAGCTGCTGCGGGGCTGATTTGGGTAAGATCTATGGGGCAGGAGCTGCTGTGGGGCTGATGTGGGTTAGATCTATGGGGCAGGAGCTGTTGTGGGGCTGATGGGGGTCAGATCTATGGGGCAGGAGCTACTGTGGGGCTGATGTGGGTCAAATCAATGGGGCAGAGCTGCTCTTGGGAACATGTGGGTCAGATCTATGGGGCAGGAGCTGCTGTGGGGCTGATGTGGGTCAGATCTATAGGGCAGGAGCTGCTGTGCGACAGATGTGGGTCAGATCTATGAGGCAGGAGCTGCTGTGGGGCTGATGTGGGTCAGATCTTGGGGCTGAAGCTGCTGTGGGTCATATCTACTGGGCAGCAGCTGCTTTACATATGATGTGTGTCAGATCTATGGGGCAGGAGCTGCTGTGGGGCTGATGTGGGTTAGATCTATGGGGCAGGAGCTGTTGTGGGGCTGATAGGGGTCAGATCTATGGGGCAGGAGCTACTGTGGGGCTGATGGGGGTCAGATCTATGGGGCAGGAGCTACTGTGGGGCTGATGTTGGTCTGATCTATGGGGCAGGAGCTGCTGTGCGACATATGTGGGTCAGATCTATGGGGCAGGATCTGCTGTGGGGCTGATGTGGGAACGATCTATGGGGCAGGAGATGCTTTGGGGCAGATGTGGGTCAGATCTATGGGGCAGGAGTTGCTGTGGGGCAGATGTGGGTCAGATCTATGGGGCAGGAGCTGCTGTGGGGCTGATGTGGGTCAGATTTATGGGGCAGGAGCTGCTGTGGTTAAGATCTATTTGGCAGGATCTGCTGTGGGGCAGATTTGGGTCAGATCTATGGGGCAGGAGCTGCAGTGGAGATGATGTAAGTCAGATCTATGGGGCAGGAGCTGCTGTGGGGCTACTGTGGGTTAGATCTATGGGGCAGGAGCTGCTGTTGGTCATATCTATTGGGCAGCAGCTGCTTTACATATGATGTGTGTCAGATCTATGGGGCCGGAGATGCTGTGGGGCTGATGTGGGTTAGATCTGTAGGGCAGGAGCTGCTGTGCGACAGACGTGGGTCAGATCTATGGGGCAGAGCTGCTCTTGGGAACATGTGGGTCAGATCTATGGGGCAGGAGCTGCTGTGGGGCTGATGTGGGTCAGATCTATAGGGCAGGAGCTGCTGTGGGGCTGATGTGGGTCAGATCTATGGGGCAGGAGCTGCTGTGCGACAGATGTGGGTCAGATCTATGGGGCAGGAGCTGCTGTGGGGCTGATGTGGGTCAGATCCTTGGGGCTGAAGCTGCTGTGGGTCATATCTATTGGGCAGCAGCTGCTTTACATATGATGTGTGTCAGATCTATGGGGCAGGAGCTGTTGTGGGGCTGATGGGGGTCAGATCTATGGGGCAGGAGCTGCTCTGGGGCTGATGGGGGTCAGATCTATGGGGCAGGAGCTACTGTGGGGCTGATGGGGGTCAGATCTATGGGGCAGGAGCTACTGTGGGGCTGATGTTGGTCTGATCTATGGGGCCGGAGCTGCTGTGCGACAGATGAGGGTCAGATCTATGGGGCAGAGCTGCTCTTGGGAACATGTGGGTCAGATCTATGGGGCAGGAGCTGCTGTGGTGCTGATGTGGGTCAGATCTATAGGGCAGGAGCTGCTGTGCGACAGATGTGGGTCAGATCTATGGGGCAGGAGCTGCTGTGGGGCTGATGTGGGTCAGATCCTTGGGGCTGAAGCTGCTGTGGGTCATATCTATTGGGCAGCAGCTGCTTTACATATGATGTGTGTCAGATCTATGGGGCAGGAGCTGCTGTGGGGCTGATGTGGGTTAGATCTATGGGGCAGGAGCTGTTGTGGGGCTCATGGCTGTCAGATCTATGGGGCAGGAGCTGCTGTGGGGCTGATGGGGGTCAGATCTATGGGGCAGGAGCTACTGAGGGGCTGATGTTGGTCTGATCTATGGGGCAGGAGCTGCTGTGCGACAGATGTGGGTCAGATCTATGGGGCAGGTGCTGCTGTGCGACATATGTGGGTCAGATCTATGGGGCAGGATCTGCTGTGGGGCTGATGTGGGAAAGATCTATGGGGCAGGAGATGCTTTGGGGCAGATGTGGGTCTGATCTATGGGGCAGGAGTTGCTGTGGGGCTGATGTGGGTCAGATCCTTGGGGCTGAAGCTGCTGTGGGTCATATCTATTGGGCTGAAGCTGCTTTACATATGATGTGTGTCAGATCTATGGGGCAGGAGCTGCTGTGGGGCTGATGTGGGTTAGATCTATGGGGCAGGAGCTGTTGTGGGGCTGATGGGGGTCAGATCTATGGGGCAGGAGCTACTGTGGGGCTGATGTTGGTCTGATCTATGGGGCAGGAGCTGCTGCGGGGCTGATTTGGGTGATCTATGGGGCAGGAGCTGCTGTGGGGCTGATGTGGGTTAGATCTATGGGGCAGGAGCTGTTGTGGGGCTGATGGGGGTCAGATCTATGGGGCAGGAGCTACTGTTGGGCTGATGTGGGTCAAATCAATGGGGCAGAGCTGCTCTTGGGAACATGTGGGTCAGATCTATGGGGCAGGAGCTGCTGTGGGGCTGATGTGGGTCAGATCTATAGGGCAGGAGCTGCTGTGCGACAGATGTGGGTCAGATCTATGGGGCAGGAGCTGCTGTGGGGCTGATGTGGGTCAGATCCTTGGGGCTGAAGCTGCTGTGGGTCATATCTATTGGGCAGCAGCTGCTTTACATATGATGTGTGTCAGATCTATGGGGCAGGAGCTGCTGTGGGGCTGATGTGGGTTAGATCTATGGGGCAGGAGCTGTTGTGGGGCTGATGGGGGTCAGATCTATGGTCAGGAGCTGCTGTGGGGCTGATGGGGGTCAGATCTATGGGGCAGGAGCTGCTGTGGGGCTGATGTTGGTCTGATCTATGGGGCAGGAGCTACTGTGGGGCTGATGTGGGTCAAATCAATGGGGCAGAGCTGCTCTTGAGAACATGTGGGTCAGATCTATGGGGCAGGAGCTGCTGTGGGGCTGATGTTGGTCAGATTTATGGAGCAGGAGCTGCTGTGTTGCAGATGTGGGTCAGATCTATGGTGCAAGAGCTGCTGTGGGGCAGATGTAGGGCTTATCTATGGGGCAGGAGCTGCTGTGAGGCTGATGGGTGTTAGATCTATGGGGAGGAGCTGCTGTGGTGCAGATGTGGGTGAGAGCTATGGGGCAGGAGCTGCTGTGTGGCAGATGTGGGTCAGATCTATGGTGTAGGAGCTGCTGTGGGGCTGATGTGGGTCAGATCTATAGGTCAGGAGCTGATGTGCGACATATGTGGGTCAGATCTATGGGGCAGGTGCTGCTGTGGGGCTGATGTGGGTCAGATCCTTGGGGCTGAAGCTGCTGTGGGTCATATCTATTGGGCAGCAGCTGCTTTACATATGATGTGTGTCAGATCTATGGGGCAGGAGCTGCTGTGGGGCTGATGTGGGTTAGATGTATGGGGCAGGAGCTGTTGTGGGGCTGATGGGGGTCAGATCTATGGGGCAGGAGCTGCTGTGGGGCTGATGGGGGTCAGATCTATGGGGCAGGAGCTGCTGTGGGGCTGATGTGGATTAGATCTATAGGGCAGGAGCTGCTGTGGGGCTGATGTTGGTCTGATCTATGGGGCAGGAGCTGCTGTGGGACTGATGTTGGTCTGATCTATGGGGCAGGAGCTGCTGCGGGGCTGATTTGGGTCAGGTCTATGGGGCAGGAGCTGCTGTGGGGCTGAAGTGGGTTAGATCTATGGGGCAGGAGCTGTTGTGGGGCTGATGGGGGTCAGATCTATGGGGCAGGAGCTACTGTGGGGCTGATGGGGGTCAGATCTATGGGGCAGGTGCTGTTGTGGGGCTGATGTTGGTCTGATCTATGGGGCAGGAGCTGCTTTACATTTGATGTGTGTCAGATCTATGGGGCAGGAGCTGCTGTGGGGCTGATGTGGGTTAGATCTATGGGGCAGGAGATGTTGTGGGGCTGATGGGGGTCAGATCTATGGGGCAGGAGCTACTGTGGGGCTGATGTGGGTCAAATCAATGGGGCAGAGCTGCTCTTGGGAACATGTGGGTCAGATCTATGGGGCAGGAGCTGCTGTGCGACAGATGTGGGTCAGATCTATAGGGCAGGAGCTGCTGTGGGGCTGATGTGGGTCAGATCCTTGGGGCTGAAGCTGCTGTGGGTCATATCTATTGGGCAGCAGCAGCTTTACATATGATGTGTGTCAGATCTATGGGGCAGGAGCTGCTGTGGGGCTGATGTGGGTTTGATCCATGGGGCAGGAGCTGTTGTGGGGCTGATGTTGGTCTGATCTATGGGGCAGGAGCTGCTGTGCGACAGATGTGGGTCAGATCTATGGGGCAGGTGCTGCTGTGCGACATATGTGGGTCAGATCTATGGGGCAGGATCTGCTGTGGGGCTGGTGTTGGAAAGATCTATTTGGCAGGATCTCCTGTGGGGCAGATTTGGGTCAGATCTATGGGGCAGGAGCTGCTGTGTGGCAAATGTGGGTCAGATCTATGGGGCAGGAGCTGCTGTGGGGCAGATCTATGGGGCAGGAACAGATGTGGGCCTGATGTTGGTCAGATTTATGGAGCAGGAGCTGCTGTGTTGCAGATGTGGGTCAGATCTATGGGGCAGGAGCTGCAGTGGAGATGATGTACTTCAGATCTATGGGGCAGGAGCTACTGTGGGGCTGCTGCGGGTTAGATCTATGGGGCAGGAGCTGTTGTGGGTCATATCTATTGGGCAGCAGCTGCTTTACATATGATGTGTGTCAGATCTATTGGGCCGGAGCTGCTGTGGGGCTGAAGTGGGTTAGATCTATAGGGCAGGAGCTGCTGTGCGACAGATGTGGGTCAGATCTATAGGGCAGGAGCTGCTGTGGGGCTGATGTGGGTCAGATCCTTGGGGCTGAAGCTTCTGTGGGTCATATCTATTGGGCAGCAGCTGCTTTACATATGATGTGTGTCAGATCTATGGGGCAGGAGCTGCTGTGGGGCTGATGTGGGTTAGATGTATGGGGCAGGAACTGTTGTGGGGCTGATGGGGGTCAGATCTATGGGGCAGGAGCTGCTGTGGGGCTGATGGGGGTCAGATCTATGGGGCAGGAGCTAATGTGGGGCTGATGGGGGTCAGATCTATGGGGCAGGAGCTACTGTGGGGCTGATGTTGGTCTGATCTATGGGGCAGGAGCTGCTGTGCGACAGATGTGGGTCAGATCTATGGGGCAGGATCTGCTGTGGGGCTGATGTGGGAAAGATCTATGGGGCAGGAGATGCTTTGGGGCAGATGTGGGTCAGATCTATGAAGCAGGAGTTGCTGTGGGGCTGATGTGGGTCAGATCCTTGGGGCTGAAGCTGCTGTGGGTCATATCTATTGGGCAGCAGCTGCTTTACATATGATGTGTGTCAGATCTATGGGGCAGGAGCTGCTGTGGGGCTGATGTGGGTTAGATCTATGGGGCAGGAGCTGTTGTGGGGCTGATGGGGGTCAGATCTATGGGGCAGGAGCTACTGTGGTGCTGATGTGGGTCAAATCAATGGGGCAGAGCTGCTCTTGGGAACATGTGGGTCAGATCTATGGGGCAGGAGCTGCTGTGGGGCTGATGTGGGTCAGATCTATAGGGCAGGAGCTGCTGTGGGGCTGATGTGGGTCAGATCCTTGGGGCTGAAGCTGCTGTGGGTCTTATCTATTGGGCAGCAGCTGCTTTACATATGATGTGTGTCAGATCTATGGGGCAGGAGCTGCTGTGGGGCTGATGTGGTTATGATCTATGGGGCAGCAGCTGTTGTGGGGCTGATGGGGGTGAGATCTATGGGGCAGGAGCTACTGTGGGGCTGATGGGGGTCAGATCTATGGGGCAGGAGCTGCTGTGGGGCTGATTTGGGTTAGATCTATAGGGCAGGAGCTGCTGTGCGACAGATGTGGGTCAGATCTATGGGGCAGAGCTGCTCTTGGGAACATGTGGGTTAGATCTATGGGGCAGGAGCTGTTGTGGGTCATATCTATTCGGCAGCAGCTGCTTTACATATGATATGTGTCAGATCTATGGGGCCGGAGCGGCTGTGGGGCTGATGTTGGTCTGATCTATGGGGCAGGAGCTGCTGTGCGACAGATGTGGGTCAGATCTATGGGGCAGGTGCTGCTGTGCGACATATGTGGGTCAGATCTATGGGGCAGGAGCTGCTGTGGGGCTGATGTGGATTAGATCTATAGGGCAGGAGCTGCTGTGGGGCTGATGTTGGTCTGATCTATGGGGCAGGAGCTGCTGTGGGACTGATGTTGGTCTGATCTATGGGGCAGGAGCTGCTGCGGGGCTGATTTGGGTCAGGTCTATGGGGCAGGAGCTGCTGTGGGGCTGAAGTGGGTTAGATCTATGGGGCAGGAGCTGTTGTGGGGCTGATGGGGGTCAGATCTATGGGGCAGGAGCTACTGTGGGGCTGATGGGGGTCAGATCTATGGGGCAGGTGCTGTTGTGGGGCTGATGTTGGTCTGATCTATGGGGCAGGAGCTGCTTTACATTTGATGTGTGTCAGATCTATGGGGCAGGAGCTGCTGTGGGGCTGATGTGGGTTAGATCTATGGGGCAGGAGATGTTGTGGGGCTGATGGGGGTCAGATCTATGGGGCAGGAGCTACTGTGGGGCTGATGTGGGTCAAATCAATGGGGCAGAGCTGCTCTTGGGAACATGTGGGTCAGATCTATGGGGCAGGAGCTGCTGTGGGGCTGATGTGGGTCAGATCTATAGGGCAGGAGCTGCTGTGGGGCTGATGTGGGTCAGATCCTTGGGGCTGAAGCTGCTGTGGGTCATATCTATTGGGCAGCAGCAGCTTTACATATGATGTGTGTCAGATCTATGGGGCAGGAGCTGCTGTGGGGCTGATGTGGGTTTGATCCATGGGGCAGGAGCTGTTGTGGGGCTGATGTTGGTCTGATCTATGGGGCAGGAGCTGCTGTGCGACAGATGTGGGTCAGATCTATGGGGCAGGTGCTGCTGTGCGACATATGTGGGTCAGATCTATGGGGCAGGATCTGCTGTGGGGCTGGTGTTGGAAAGATCTATTTGGCAGGATCTCCTGTGGGGCAGATTTGGGTCAGATCTATGGGGCAGGAGCTGCTGTGTGGCAAATGTGGGTCAGATCTATGGGGCAGGAGCTGCTGTGGGGCAGATCTATGGGGCAGGAACAGATGTGGGCCTGATGTTGGTCAGATTTATGGAGCAGGAGCTGCTGTGTTGCAGATGTGGGTCAGATCTATGGGGCAGGAGCTGCAGTGGAGATGATGTACTTCAGATCTATGGGGCAGGAGCTACTGTGGGGCTGCTGCGGGTTAGATCTATGGGGCAGGAGCTGTTGTGGGTCATATCTATTGGGCAGCAGCTGCTTTACATATGATGTGTGTCAGATCTATTGGGCCGGAGCTGCTGTGGGGCTGAAGTGGGTTAGATCTATGGGGCAGGAGCTGCTGTGCGACAGATGTGGGTCAGATCTATGGGGCAGAGCTGCTCTTGGGAACATGTGGGTCAGATCTATGGGGCAGGAGTTGCTGTGAGGCTGATGTGGGTCAGATCTATAGGGCAGGAGCTGCTGTGCGACAGATGTGGGTCAGATCTATGGGGCAGGAGCTGCTGTGGGGCTGATGTGGGTCAGATCTATAGGGCAGGAGCTGCTGTGCGACAGATGTGGGTCAGATCTATAGGGCAGGAGCTGCTGTGGGGCTGATGTGGGTCAGATCCTTGGGGCTGAAGCTTCTGTGGGTCATATCTATTGGGCAGCAGCTGCTTTACATATGATGTGTGTCAGATCTATGGGGCAGGAGCTGCTGTGGGGCTGATGTGGGTTAGATCTATGGGGCAGGAACTGTTGTGGGGCTGATGGGGGTCAGATCTATGGGGCAGGAGCTGCTGTGTGGCTGATGGGGGTCAGATCTATGGGGCAGGAGCTACTGTGGGGCTGATGGGGGTCAGATCTATGGGGCAGGAGCTACTGTGGGGCTGATGTTGGTCTGATCTATGGGGCAGGAGCTGCTGTGCGACAGATGTGGGTCAGATCTATGGGGCAGGTGCTGCTGTGCGACATATGTGGGTCAGATCTATTTGGCAGGATCTGCTGTGGGGCAGATTTGGGTCAGATCTATGGGGCAGGAGCTGAAGTGGAGATGATGTACGTCAGATCTATGGGGCAGGAGCTGCTGTGGGGCTGCTGTGGGTTAGATCTATGGGGCAGGAGCTGTTGTGGGTCATATCTATTGGGCAGCAGCTGCTTTACATATGATGTGTGTCAGATCTATGGTGCCGGAGCTGCTGTGGGGCTGATGTGGGTTAGATCTATAGGGCAGGAGCTGCTGTGCGACAGATGTGGGTCAGATCTATGGGGCAGAGCTGCTCTTGGGAACATGTGGGTCAGATCTATGGGGCAGGAGCTGCTGTGGGGCTGATGTGGGTCAGATCCATGGGGCTGAAGCTGCTGTGGGTCATATCTATTGGGCAGCAGCTGCTTTACATATGATGTGTGTCAGATCTAATGGGCAGGAGCTGCTGTGGGGCTGATGTGGGTTAGATCTATGGGGCAGGAGCTGTTGTGGGGCTGATGGGGGTCAGATCTATTGGGCAGGAGCTGCTGTGGGGCTGATGGGGGTCAGATCTATGGGGCAGGAGCTACTGTGGGGCTGATGAGGGTCAGATCTATGGGGCAGGAGCTACTGTGGGGCTGATGTTGGTCTGATCTATGGGGCCGGAGCTGCTGTGCGACATATGTGGGTCAGATCTATGGGGCAGGTGCTGCTGTGGGGCTGATGTGGGTCAGATCTATGGGGCAGGAGCTGTTGTGGGGCTGATGGGGGTCAGATCTATGGGGCAGGAGCAGCTATGGGGCTGATGGGGGTCAGATCTATGGGGCAGGAGCTGCTGTGGGGCTGATGTGGGTTAGATCTATGGGGCAGGAGCTGTTGTGGGGCTGATGGGGGTCAGATCTATGGGGCAGGAGCTGCTGTGGGGCTGATGTTGGTCTGATCTATGGGGCAGGAGCTGCTGTGCGACAGATGTGGGTCAGATCTATGGGGCAGGTGCTGCTGTGCGACATATGTGGGTCAGATCTATGGGGCAGGAGCTGCTGTGAGGCTGATGGGTGTTAGATCTATGGGGAGGAGCTGCTGTGGTGCAGATGTGGGTCAGAGCTATGGGGCAGGATCTGCTGTGGGGAAGATTTGGGTCAGATCTATGGGGCAGGAGCTGCAGTGGAGATGATGTACGTCAGATCTATGGGGCAGGAGCTGCTGTGGGGCTGCTGTGGGTTAGATCTATGCGGCAGGAGCTGTTGTGGGGCTGATGGGGGTCAGATCTATGGGGCAGGAGCTACTGTTGGGCTGATGTGGGTCAAATCAATGGGGCAGAGCTGCTCTTGGGATCATGTGGGTCAGATCTATGGGGCAGGAGCTGCAGTGGGGCTGATGTGGGTCAGATCTATAGGGCAGAAGCTGCTGTGCGACAGATGTGGGTCAGATCTATGGGGCAGGAGCTGCTGTGGGGCTGATGTGGGTCAGATCCTTGGGGCTGAAGCTGCTGTGGGTCATATCTATTGGGCAGCAGCTGCTTTACATATGATGTGTGTCAGATCTATGGGGCAGGAGCTGCTGTGGGGCTGATTTGGGTCAGATCTATGGGGCAGGTGCTGCTGTGGGGCTGATGTGGGTTAGATCTATGGGGCAGGAGCTGTTGTGGGGCTGATGGGGGTCAGATCTATGGGGCAGGAGCTACTGTGGGGCTGATGTGTGTCAAATCAATGGGGCAGAGCTGCTCTTGGGAACATGTGGGTCAGATCTATGGGGCAGGAGCTGCTGTGGGGCTGATGTGGGTCAGATCTATAGGGCAGGAGCTGCTGTGGGGCTGAAGTGGGTCAGATCCTTGGGGCTGAAGCTGCTGTGGGTCATATCTATTGGGCAGCAGCTCCTTTACATATGATGTGTGTCAGATCTATGGGGCAGGAGCTGCTGTGGGGCTGATGTGGGTAAGATCTATGGGGCAGCAGCTGTTGTGGGGCTGATGGGGGTCAGATCTATGGGGCAGGAGCTACTGTGGGGCTGATGGGGGTCAGATCTATGGGGCAGGAGCTCCTGTGGGGCTGATGTTGGTCTGATCTATGGGGCAGGAGCTGCTGTGCGACAGATGTGGGTCAGATCTATGGGGCAGGTGCTGCTGTGCGACATATGTTGGTTAGATCTATGGGGCAGGAGCTGCTGTGAGGCTGATGGGTGTTAGATCTATGGGTAGGAGCTGCTGTGGTGCAGATGTGGGTTAGAGCTATGGGGCAGGAGCTGCTGTGGGGCTGATGTGGGTTAGATCTATGGGGCAGGAGCTGTTGTGGGGCTGATGGGGGTCAGATCTATGGGGCAGGAGCTACTGTGGGGCTGATGTTGGTCTGATCTATGGGGCAGGAGCTGCTGTGCGACAGATGTGTGTCAGATCTATGGGGCAGGTGCTGCTGTGCGACATATGTGGGTCAGATCTATGGGGCAGGAACCGATGTGGGCCTGATGTTGGTCAGATTTATGGAGCAGGAGCTGCTGTGTTGCAGATGTGGGTCAGATCTATGGGGCAGGAGCTGCTGTGGGGCAGATGTGGGTCAGATCTATGGTGTAGGAGGTGCTGTGGGGCTGATGGGGGTCAGATCTATGGGGCAGGAGCTACTGTGGTGCTGATGTGGGTCAAATCAATGGGGCAGAGCTGCTCTTGGGAACATGTGGGTCAGATCTATGGGGCAGGAGCTGCTGTGGGGCTGATGTGGGTCAGATCTATAGGGCAGGAGCTGCTGTGGGGCTGATGTGGGTCAGATCCTTGGGGCTGAAGCTGCTGTGGGTCTTATCTATTGGGCAGCAGCTGCTTTACATATGATGTGTGTCAGATCTATGGGGCAGGAGCTGCTGTGGGGCTGATGTGGTTATGATCTATGGGGCAGCAGCTGTTGTGGGGCTGATGGGGGTGAGATCTATGGGGCAGGAGCTACTGTGGGGCTGATGGGGGTCAGATCTATGGGGCAGGAGCTACTGTGGGGCTGATGTTGGTCTGATCTATGGGGCAGGAGCTGCAGAGCGACAGATGTGGGTCAGATCTATGGGGCAGGTGCTGCTGTGCGACATATGTGGGTCAGATCTATGGGGCAGGATCTGCTGTGGGGCTGATGTGGGTCAGATCTATAGGGCAGGAGATGCTTTGGGGCAGATGTGGGTCAGATATATGGGGCAGGAGCTGCTGTGAGGCTGATGGGTGTTAGATCTATGGGGAGGAGCTGCTGTGGTGCAGATGTGGGTCAGATCTATGGGGCAGGAGCTGCTGTGGTTAAGATCTATTTGGCAGGATATGCTGTGGGGAAGATTTGGGTCAGATCTATGGGGCAGGAGCTGCACTGGAGATGATGTACGTCAGATCTATGGGGCAGGAGCTGCTGTGGGGCTGCTGTGGGTTAGATCTATGGGGCAGGAGCTGTTGTGGGGCTGATGGGGGTCAGATCTATGGGGCAGGAGCTACTGTGGGGCTGATGTGGGTCAAATCAATGGGGCAGAGCTGCTCTTGGGAACATGTGGGTCAGATCTATGGGGCAGGAGCTGCTGTGGGGCTGATGTGGGTCAGATCTATAGGGCAGGAGCTGCTGTGCGACAGATGTGGGTCAGATCTATGGGGCAGGAGCTGCTGTGGGGCTGATGTGGGTCAGATCTATAGGGCAGGAGCTGCTGTGCGACAGATGTGTGTCAGATCTATGGGGCAGGAGCTGCTGTGGGGCTGATGTGGGTAAGATCTATAGGGCAGGAGCTGTTGTGGGGCTGATGTGTGTCAGATCTATGGGGCAGGAGCTACTGTGGGGCTGATGTGGGTCAAATCAATGGGGCAGAGCTGCTCTTGGGAACATGTGAGTCAGATCTATGGGGCAGGAGCTGCTGTGTGGCAGATGTGGGTCAGATCTATGGTGTAGGAGCTGCTGTGGGGCTGATGTGGGTCAGATCTATGGGGCAGGAGCTGCTGTGGTTAAGATCTATTTGGCAGGATCTGCTGTGGGGCAGATTTGCGTCAGATCTATGGGGCAGGAGCTGCAGTGGAGATGATGTACGTCAGATCTATGGGGCAGGAGCTGCTGTGGGGCTGATTTGGGTTAGATCTATAGGGCAGGAGCTGCTGTGCGACAGATGTGGGTCAGATCTATGGGGCAGAGCTGCTCTTGGGAACATGTGGGTTAGATCTATGGGGCAGGAGCTGTTGTGGGTCATATCTATTCGGCAGCAGCTGCTTTACATATGATGTGTGTCAGATCTATGGGGCCGGAGCGGCTGTGGGGCTGATGTGGGTCAGATCTATGGGGCAGGAGCTGCTGTGAGGCTGATGTGGGTCAGATCTATGGGGCAGGAGATGGTGTGTGGCAGATGTGGGTCAGATCTATGGTGTAGGAGCTGCTGTGGGGCTGATGTGGGTCTGTTCTATGGGGCAGGAGCTGCTGTGGTTAAGATCTATTTGGCAGGATCTGCTGTGGGGCAGATTTGGGTCAGATCTATGGGGCAGGAGCTGAAGTGGAGATGATGTACGTCAGATCTATGGGGCAGGAGCTGCTGTGGGGCTGCTGTGGGTTAGATCTATGGGGCAGGAGCTGTTGTGGGTCATATCTATTGGGCAGCAGCTGCTTTACATATGATGTGTGTCAGATCTATGGTGCCGGAGCTGCTGTGGGGCTGATGTGGGTTAGATCTATAGGGCAGGAGCTGCTGTGCGACAGATGTGGGTCAGATCTATGGGGCAGAGCTGCTCTTGGGAACATGTGGGTCAGATCTATGGGGCAGGAGCTTCTGTGAGGCTGATGTGGGTCAGATCTATAGGGCAGGAGCTGCTGTGCGACAGATGTGGGTCAGATCTATGGTGCAGGAGCTGCTGTGGGGCTGATGTGGGTCAGATCCATGGGGCTGAAGCTGCTGTGGGTCATATCTATTGGGCAGCAGCTGCTTTACATATGATGTGTGTCAGATCTAATGGGCAGGAGCTGCTGTGGGGCTGATGTGGGTTAGATCTATGGGGCAGGAGCTGTTGTGGGGCTGATGGGGGTCAGATCTATTGGGCAGGAGCTGCTGTGGGGCTGATGGGGGTCAGATCTATGGGGCAGGAGCTACTGTGGGGCTGATGAGGGTCAGATCTATGGGGCAGGAGCTACTGTGGGGCTGATGTTGGTCTGATCTATGGGGCCGGAGCTGCTGTGCGACATATGTGGGTCAGATCTATGGGGCAGGTGCTGCTGTGGGGATGATGTGGGTCAGATCTATGGGGCAGGAGCTGTTGTGGGGCTGATGGGGGTCAGATCTATGGGGCAGGAGCAGCTATGGGGCTGATGGGGGTCAGATCTATGGGGCAGGAGCTGCTGTGGGGCTGATGTGGGTTAGATCTATGGGGCAGGAGCTGTTGTGGGGCTGATGGGGGTCAGATCTATGGGGCAGGAGCTGCTGTGGGGCTGATGTTGGTCTGATCTATGGGGCAGGAGCTGCTGTGCGACAGATGTGGGTCAGATCTATGGGGCAGGTGCTGCTGTGCGACATATGTGGGTCAGATCTATGGGGCAGGAGCTGCTGTGAGGCTGATGGGTGTTAGATCTATGGGGAGGAGCTGCTGTGGTGCAGATGTGGGTCAGAGCTATGGGGCAGGATCTGCTGTGGGGAAGATTTGGGTCAGATCTATGGGGCAGGAGCTGCAGTGGAGATGATGTACGTCAGATCTATGGGGCAGGAGCTGCTGTGGGGCTGCTGTGGGTTAGATCTATGCGGCAGGAGCTGTTGTGGGGCTGATGGGGGTCAGATCTATGGGGCAGGAGCTACTGTGGGGCTGATGTGGGTCAAATCAATGGGGCAGAGCTGCTCTTGGGATCATGTGGGTCAGATCTATGGGGCAGGAGCTGCAGTGGGGCTGATGTGGGTCAGATCTATAGGGCAGAAGCTGCTGTGCGACAGATGTGGGTCAGATCTATGGGGCAGGAGCTGCTGTGGGGCTGATGTGGGTCAGATCCTTGGGGCTGAAGCTGCTGTGGGTCATATCTATTGGGCAGCAGCTGCTTTACATATGATGTGTGTCAGATCTATGGGGCAGGAGCTGCTGTGGGGCTGATTTGGGTCAGATCTATGGGGCAGGAGCTGCTGTGGGGCTGATGTGGGTTAGATCTATGGGGCAGGAGCTGTTGTGGGGCTGATGGGGGTCAGATCTATGGGGCAGGAGATACTGTGGGGCTGATGTGTGTCAAATCAATGGGGCAGAGCTGCTCTTGGGAACATGTGGGTCAGATCTATGGGGCAGGAGCTGCTGTGGGGCTGATGTGGGTCAGATCTATAGGGCAGGAGCTGCTGTGGGGCTGATGTGGGTCAGATCCTTGGGGCTGAAGCTGCTGTGGGTCATATCTATTGGGCAGCAGCTCCTTTACATATGATGTGTGTCAGATCTATGGGGCAGGAGCTGCTGTGGGGCTGGTGTGGGTAAGATCTATGGGGCAGCAGCTGTTGTGGGGCTGATGGGGGTCAGATCTATGGGGCAAGAGCTACTGTGGGGCTGATGGGGGTCAGATCTATGGGGCAGGAGCTCCTGTGGGGCTGATGTTGGTCTGATCTATGGGGCAGGAGCTGCTGTGCGACAGATGTGGGTCAGATCTATGGGGCAGGTGCTGCTGTGCGACATATGTTGGTTAGATCTATGGGGCAGGAGCTGCTGTGAGGCTGATGGGTGTTAGATCTATGGGTAGGAGCTGCTGTGGTGCAGATGTGGGTTAGAGCTATGGGGCAGGAGCTGCTGTGGGGCTGATGTGGGTTAGATCTATGGGGCAGGAGCTGTTGTGGGGCTGATGGGGGTCAGATCTATGGGGCAGGAGCTACTGTGGGGCTGATGTTGGTCTGATCTATGGGGCAGGAGCTGCTGTGCGACAGATGTGTGTCAGATCTATGGGGCAGGTGCTGCTGTGCGACATATGTGGGTCAGATCTATGGGGCAGGAACCGATGTGGGCCTGATGTTGGTCAGATTTATGGAGCAGGAGCTGCTGTGTTGCAGATGTGGGTCAGATCTATGGGGCAGGAGCTGCTGTGGGGCAGATGTGGGTCAGATCTATGGTGTAGGAGGTGCTGTGGGGCTGATGTGGGTCAGATCTATGGGGCAGGAGATGCTGTGGTTAAGATCTATTTGGCAGGATCTGCTGTGGGGAAGATTTGGTTCAGATCTATGGGGCAGGAGCTGCAGTGGAGATGATGTACTTCAGATCTATGGGGCAGGAGCTGCTGTGGGGCTGATGTGGGTTAGATCTATGGGGCAGGAGCTGCTGTGGGTCATATCTATTGGGCAGCAGCTGCTTTACATATGATGTGTGTCAGATCTATGGTGCCGGAGCTGCTGTGGGGCTGATGTGGATTAGATCTATAGGGCAGGAGCTGCTGTGCGACAGATGTGGGTCAGATCTATGGGGCAGAGCTGCTCTTGGGAACATGTGGGTCAAATCTATGGGGCAGGAGCTGCTGTGAGGCTGATTTGGGTCAGATCTATAGGGCAGGAGCTGCTGTGCGACAGATGTGGGTCTGCTCTATGGGGCAGGAGCTGCTGTGGTGCTGATGTGGGTCAGATCCTTGGGGCTGAAGCTGCTGTGGGTCATATCTATTGGGCAGCAGCTGCTTTACATATGATGTGTGTCAGATCTATGGGGCAGGAGCTGCTGTGGGGCTGATGTGGGTTAGATCTATGGGGCAGGAGCTGCTGTGGGGCTGATGTGGGTTAGATCTATGGGGCAGGAGCTGTTGTGGGGCTGATGGGGGTCAGATCTACGGGGCAGGAGCTACTGTGTGGCTGATGGGGGTCAGATCTATGGGGCAGGAGCTACTGTAGGGCTGATGTTGGTCTGATCTATGGGGCAGGAGCTGCTGTGCGACAGATGTGGGTCAGATCTATGGGGCAGAAGCTGTTGTGGGGGTAATGGGGGTCAGATCTATGGGGCAGGAGCTACTGTGGGGCTGATGTTGGTCTGATCTATGGGGCAGGAGCTGCTGTGCGACAGATGTGGGTCAGATCTATGGGGCAGGAGCTGTTGTGGGGCTTATGGGGGTCAGATCTATGGGGCAGGAGCTACTGTGGGGCTGATATTGGTCTGATCTATGGGGCAGGAGCTGCTGTGTGACAGATGTGGGTCAGAACTATAGGGCAGGTGCTGCTGTGCGACATATGTAGGTCAGATCTATGGGGCAGGATCTGCTGTGGGGCTGATGTGGGAAAGATCTATGGGGCAGGAGATGCTGAGGTTAATTCTATTGGGCAGCAGCTGCTTTACATATGATGTGTGTCAGATCTATGGGGCGGGAGCTGCTGTGGGGCTGATGTGGGTTAGATCTATGGGGCAGGAGCTGTTGTGGGGCTGATGGGGGTCAGATCTATGGGGCAGGAGCTACTGTGGCGCTGATGTTGGTCTGATCTATGGGGCAGGAGCTGCTGTGCGACAGATGTGGGTCAGATCTATGGGGCAGGTGCTGCTGTGCGACATATGTGGGTCAGATCTATGGGGCAGGATCTGCTGTGGGGCTGATGTGGGAAAGATCTATGGGGCAGGAGATGCTTTGGGGCAGATGTGGGTCAGATCTATGGGGCAGGAGTTGCTGTGGGGCTGATGTGGGTCAGATCCTGGGGGCTGAAGCTGCTGTGGGTCATATCTATTGGGCAGCAGCTGCTTTACATATGATGTGTGTCAGATCTATGTGGCAGGAGCAGCTGTGGGGCTGATGTGGGTTAGATCTATGGGGCAGGAGCTGTTGTGGGGCTGATGGGGGTCAGATCTATGGGGCAGGAGCTACTGTGGGGCTGATGTTGGTCTGATCTATGGGGCAGGAGCTGCTGCGGGGCTGATTTGGGTCAGATCTATGGGGCAGGAGCTGCTGTGGGGCTGATTTGGGTTAGATCTATGGGGCAGGAGCTGTTGTGGGGCTGATGGGGGTCAGATCTATGGGGCAGGAGCTACTGTGGGGCTGATGTGGGTCAAATCAATGGGGCAGAGCTGCTCTTGGGAACATGTGGGTCAGATCTATGGGGCAGGAGCTGCTGTGGTGCTGATGTGGGTCAGATCTATAGGGCAGGAGCTGCTGTGGGGCTGATGTGGGTCAGATCCTTGGGGCTGAAGCTGCTGTGGGTCATATCTATTGGGCAGCAGCTGCTTTACATATGATGTGTGTCAGATCTATGGGGCAGGAGCTGCTGTGGGGCTGATGTGGGTAAGATCTATGGGGCAGCAGCTGTTGTGGGGCTGATGGGGGTCAGATCTATGGGGCAGGAGCTGCTGTGCGACAGATGTGGGTCAGATCTATGGGGCAGGAGCTGCTGTGGTGCAGATGTGGTTCAGAGCTATGGGGCAGGAGCTGCTGTGTGGCAGATGTGGGTCAGATCTATGGTGTAGGAGCTGCTGTGGGGCTGATGTTGGTCAGAGCTATGGGGCAGGAGCTGCTGTGTGGCAGATGTGGGTCAGATCTATGGTGTAGGAGCTGCTGTGGGGCTGATGTGGGTAAGATCTATGGGGCAGGAGCTGCTGTGGTTAAGATCTATTTGGCAGGATCTGCTGTGGGGCAGATTTGGGTCAGATCTATGGGGCAGGAGCTGCAGTGGAGATGATGTACGTCAGATCTATGGGGCAGGAGCTGCTGTGGGGCTGCTGTGGGTTAGATCTATGGGGCAGGAGCTGTTGTGGGGCTGATTTGGGTCAGATCTATGAAGCAGGAGCTGCTGTGGGGCTGCTGTGGGTTAGAACTATGGGGCAGGAGCTGTTGTGGGGCTGATGGGGGTCAGATCTATGGGGCAGGAGCTACTGTGGGGCTGATGTGGGTCAAATCAATGGGGCAGAGCTGCTCTTGGGAACATGTGGGTCAGATCTATGGGGCAGGAGCTGCTTTACATATGATGTGTGTCAGATCTATAGGGCAGGAGCTGCTGTGGGGATGATGTGGGTCAGATCCTTGGGGCTGAAGCTGCTGTGGGTCATATCTTTTCGGCAGCAGCTGCTTTACATATCATGTGTGTCAGATCTATGGGGCAGGAGCTGCTGTGGGGCTGATGTGGGTAAGATCTATGGGGCAGGAGCTGCTGTGGTTAAGATCTATTTGGCAGGATCTGCTGTGGGGCAGATTTGGGTCAGATCTATGGGGCAGGAGCTACTGTGGGGCTGATGTTGTTCTGACCTATGGGGCAGGAGCTGCTGTGCGACAGTTGTGGGTCAGATCTATGGGGCAGGTGCTGCTGTGCGACATATGTGGGTCAGATCTATGGGGCAGGATCTGCTGTGGGGCTGATGTGGGAAAGATCTATGGGGCAGGAGATGCTTTGGGGCAGATGTGGGTCAGATCTATGGGGCAGGAGTTGCTGTGGGGCTGATATGGGTCAGATCCTTGGGGCTGAAGCTGCTGTGGGTCATATCTATTGGGCAGCAGCTGCTTTACATATGATGTGTGTCAGATCTATGGGGCAGGAGCTGCTGCGGGGCTGATTTGGGTCAGATCTATGGGGCAGGAGCTGTTCTGGGGCTGATGGGGGTCAGATCTATGGGGCAGGAGCTACTGTGGGGCTGATGTGGGTCAAATCAATGGGGCAGGAGCTGCTGTGGGGCTTATGTGGGTTAGATCTATGGGGCAGGAGCTGTTCTGGGGCTGATGTTGGTCTGATCTATGGGGCAGGAGCTGCTGCGGGGCTGATTTGAGTCAGATCTATGGGGCAGGAGCTGCTGTGGGGCTTATGTGGGTTAGATCTATGGGGCAGGAGCTGTTGTGGGGTTGATGGGGGTCAGATCTATGGGGCAGGAGCTACTGTGGGGCTGATGTGGGTCAAATCAATGGGGCAGAGCTGCTCTTGGGAACATGTGGGTCAGATCTATGGGGCAGGAGCTGCTGTGGGGCTGATGTGGGTCAGATCTATAGGGCAGGAGCTGCTCTGAGACAGATGTGGGTCAGATCTATGGGGCAGGAGCTGCTGTGGGGCTGATGTGGGTCAGATCCTTGGGGCTGAAGCTGCTGTGGGTCATATCTATTGGGCAGCAGCTGCTTTACATATGATGTGTGTCAGATCTATGGAGCAGGAGCTGCTGTGGGGCTGATGTGGGTTAGATCTATGGGGCGGGAGCTGTTGTGGGGCTGATGGAGGTCAGATCTATGGGGCAGGAGCTACTGTGGGGCTGATGGGGGTCAGATCTATGGGGCAGCAGCAGTTGTGGGGCTGATGGGAGTCAGATCTATGGGTCAGGAGCTTCTGTGGGGCTGATGGGGGTCAGATCTATGGGGCAGGAGCTACTGTGGGGCTGATGTTGGTCTGATCTATGGGGCAGGAGCTGTTGTGCGACAGATGTGGGTCAGATCTATGGGGCAGGTGCTGCTGTGCGACATATGTGGGTCAGATCTATGTGGCAGGATCTGCTGTGAAGCTGATGTGGGAAAGATCTATGGGGCAGGAGATGCTTTGGGGCTGATGTTGGTCTGATCTATGGGGCAGGAGCTGCTGTGCGACAGATGTGGGTCAGATCTATGGGGCAGGTGCTGCTGTGCGACATATGTGGGTCAGATCTATGGGGCAGGATCTGCTGTGGGGCGGATGTTGGTCTGATCTATGGGGCAGTAGCTGCTGTGGGGCAGATTTGGGTCAGATCTATGGGGCAGGAGCTGCAGTGGAGATGATGTACGTCAGATCTATGGGGCAGGAGCTGCTGTGGGGCTGCTGTGGGTTAGATCTCTGGGGCAGGAGCTGTTGTGGGTCATATCTATTGGGCAGCAGCTGCTTTACATATGATGTGTGTCAGATCTATGGGGCCGGAGCTGCTGTGGGGCTGATGTAAGTTAGATCTATAGGGCAGGAGCTGCTGTGCGACAGATGTGGGTCAGATCTATGGGGCAGGAGCTGCTGTGGGGCTGATGTGGGTCAGATCTATAGGGCAGGAGCTGCTGTGCGACAGATGTGGGTCAGATCTATGGGGCAGGAGCTGCTGTGGGGCTGATGTGGGTCAGATCCTTGGAACTGAAGCTGCTGTGGGTCATATCTATTGGGCAGCAGCTGCTTTACATATGATGTGTGTCAGATCTATGGGGCAGGAGCTGCTGTGGGGCTGATGTGGGTTAGATCTATGGGGCAGGAACTGTTGTGGGGCTGATGGGGGTCAGATCTATGGGGCAGGAGCTGCTGTGGTGCTGATGGGGGTCAGATCTATGGGGCAGGAGCTACTGTGGGGCTGATGGGGGTCAGATCTATGGGGCAGGAGCTACTGTGGGGCTGATGTTGGTCTGATCTATGGGGCAGGTGCTGCTGTGGGGCTGATGTGGGTCAGATCTATGGGTCAGGTGCTGCTGTGCGACATATGTGGGTCAGATCTATGGGGCAGGATCTGCTGTGGGGCTGATGTGGGAAAGATCTATGGGGCAGGAGATGCTTTGGGGCAGATGTGGGTCAGATCTATGGGGCAGGAGTTGCTGTGTGGCTGATGTGGGTCAGATCCTTGTGGCTGAAGCTGCTGTGGGTCATATCTATTGGGCAGCAGCTGCTTTACATATGATGTGTGTCAGATCTATGGGGCAGGAGCTGTTGTGGGGCTGATGTGGGTTAGATCTATGGGGCAGGAGCTGTTGTGGGGCTGATGGGGGTCAGATCTATGGGGCAGGAGCTACTGTGGGGCTCATGGGAGTCAGATATATGGGGTAGGAGCTACTGTGGAACTGATGTGGGTTAGATCTATGGGGCAGGAGCTGTTGTGGGGCTGATGGGGGTCAGATCTATGGGGCAGGAGCGACTGTGGGGCTGATGTGGGTCAAATCAATGGGGCAGAGCTGCTCTTGGGAACATGTGGGTCAGATCTATGGGGCAGGAGCTGCTGTGGGGCTGATGTGGGTCAGATCTATAGGGCAGGAGCTGCTGTGCGACAGATGTGGGTCAGATCTATGGGGCAGGAGCTGCTGTGTGGCTGATGTGGGTCAGAACCTTGGGGCTGAATCTGCTGTGGGTCATATCTATTGGGCAGCAGCTGCTTTACATATGATGTGTGTCTGATCTAAGGGGCAGGAGCTGCTGTGGGGCTGATGTGGGTTAGATCTATGGGGCAGCAGCTGTTGTGAGGCTGATGGGGGTCAGATCTATGGGGCAGGAGCTACTGTGGGTCTGGTGGGGGTCAGATCTATGGGGCAGGAGCTACTGTGGGGCTGATGTTGGTCTGATCTATGGGGCAGGAGCTGCTGTGCGACAGATGTGGGTCAGATCTATGGGGCAGGTGCTGCTGTGCGACATATGTGGGTCAGATCTATGGGGCAGGATCTGCTGTGGGGCTGATGTGGGAAAGATCTATGGGACAGGAGAAGCTTTGGGGCAGATGTGGGTCAGATCTATGGGGCAGGAGTTGCTGTGGGGCTGATGTGGGTCAGATCCTTGGGGCTGAAGCTGCTATGGGTCATATCTTTTGGGCAGCAGCTGCTTTACATATGATGTGTGTCAGATCTATGGGGCAGGAGCTGCTGTGGGGCTGATGTGTGTCAGATCTATGGGGCAGGAGCTGTTGTGGGGTTGATGGGGGTCAGATCTATGGGGCAGGAGCTGTTGTGGGGCTGATGGTGGTCAGATCTATGGGGCAGGAGCTGCTGTGGGGTTGATGTGGGTTAGATCTATGGGGCAGGAGCTGTTGTGGGGCTGATGTGGGTCAGATCTATGGGGCAGGAGCTACTGTGGGGCTGATGGGGGTCAGATCTATGGGGCAGGAGCTCCTGTGGGGCTGATGTTGGTCTGATCTATGGGGCAGGAGCTGCTGTGCGACAGATGTGGGTCAGATCTATGGGGCAGGTGCTGCTGTGCGACATATGTGGGTCAGATCTATGGGGCAGGATCTGCTGTGGGGCTGATGTGGGAACGATCTATGGGGCAGGAGTATCTGTGGGCCATATGTCGGTCTGATCTATGGGGCAGGAGCTGCTGTGGGGCTGCTGTGGGTTAGATCTAGGGGGCAGGAGCTGTTGTGGGTCATATCTATTGAGCAGCAGCTGCTTTACATATGATGTGTGTCAGATCTATGGGGCCGGAGCTGCTGTGGGGCTGATGTGGGTTAGTTCTGTAGGGCAGGAGCTGCTGTGCGACAGATGTGGGTCAGATCTATGGGGCAGAGCTGCTCTTGGGAAAATGTGGGTCAGATCTATGGGGCAGGAGCTGCTGTGGGGCTGATGTGGGTCAGATCTATAGGGCAGGAGCTGCTGTGCGACAGATGTGGGTCAGATCTATGGGGCAGGAGCTGCTGTGGGGCTGATGTGGGTCAGATCCTTGGGGCTGAAGCTGCTGTGGGTCATATCTATTGGGCAGCAGCTGCTTTACATATGATGTGTGTCAGATCTATGGGGCAGGAGCTGCTGTGGGGCTGATGTGGGTTAGATCTATGGGGCAGGAGCTGTTGTGGGGCTGATGGGGGTCAGATCTATGGGGCAGGAGCTGCTGTGGAGCTTATGGGGGTCAGATCTATGGGGCAGGAGCTACTGTGGGGCTGATGGGGGTCAGATCTATGGGGCAGGAGCTGTTGTGGGGCTGATGGGTGTCAGATCTATGGGGCAGGAGCTGTTGTGGGGCTGATGGTGGTCAGATCTATGGGGCAGGAGCTGCTGTGGGGTTGATGTGGGTTAGATCTATGGGGCAGGAGCTGTTGTGGGGCTGATGGGGGTCAGATCTATGGGGCAGGAGCTACTGTGGGGCTGATGGGGGTCAGATCTATGGGGCAGGAGCTCCTGTGGGGCTGATGTTGGTCTGATCTATGAGGCAGGAGCTGCTGTGCGACAGATGTGGGTCAGATCTATGGGGCAGGTGCTGCTGTGCGACATATGTGGGTCAGATCTATGGGGCAGGATCTGCTGTGGAGCTGATGTGGGAACGATCTATGGGGCAGGAGTTGCTGTGGGCCATATGTCGGTCTGATCTATTGGGCAGGAGCTGCTGTGGGGCTGCTGTGGGTTAGATCTATGGGGCAGGAGCTGTTGTGGGTCATATCTATTGAGCAGCAGCTGCTTTACATATGATGTGTGTCAGATCTATGGGGCCGGAGCTGCTGTGGGGCTGATGTGGGTTAGTTCTATAGGGCAGGAGCTGCTGTGCGACAGATGTGGGTCAGATCTATGGGGCAGAGCTGCTCTTGGGAAAATGTGGGTCAGATCTATGGGGCAGGAGCTGCTGTGGGGCTGATGTGGGTCAGATCTATAGGGCAGGAGCTGCTGTGCGACAGATGTGGGTCAGATCTATGGGGCAGGAGCTGCTGTGGGGCTGATGTGGGTCAGATCCTTGGGGCTGAAGCTGCTGTGGGTCATATCTATTGGGCAGCAGCTGCTTTACATATGATGTGTGTCAGATCTATGGGGCAGGAGCTGCTGTGGGGCTGATGTGGGTTAGATCTATGGGGCAGGAGCTGTTGTGGGGCTGATGGGGGTCAGATCTATGGGGCAGGAGCTGCTGTGGAGCTTATGGGGGTCAGATCTATTGGGCAGGAGCTACTGTGGGGCTGATGGGGGTCAGATCTATGGGGCAGGAGCTACTGTGGGGCTGATGTTGGTCTGATCTATGGGGCAGGAGCTGCTGTGCGACAGATGTGGGTCAGATCTATGGGGCAGGTGCTGCTGTGCGACATATGTGTGTCAGATCTATGGGGCAGGAGCTGTTGTGGGGCTGATGGTGGTCAGATCTATCGGGCAGGAGCTGCTGTGGGGCTGCTGTGGGTTAGATCTATGGGGCAGGAGCTGTTGTGGGTCATATCTATTGGGCAGCAGCTGCTTTACATATGATGTGTGTCAGATCTATGGGGCAGGAGCTGCTGTGGGGCTGATGTGTGTCAGATCTATGGGGCAGGAGCTGTTGTGGGGCTGATGGGGGTCAGATCTATGGGGCAGGAGCTGTTGTGGGGCTGATGGTGGTCAGATCTATGGGGCAGGAGCTGCTGTGGGGTTGATGTGGGTTAGATCTATGGGGCAGGAGCTGTTGTGGGGCTGATGTGGGTCAGATCTATGGGGCAGGAGCTACTGTGGGGCTGATGGGGGTCAAATCTATGGGGCAGGAGCTCCTGTGGGGCTGATGTTGGTCTGATCTATGGGGCAGGAGCTGCTGTGCGACAGATGTGGGTCAGATCTATGGGGCAGGTGCTGCTGTGCGACATATGTGGGTCAGATCTATGGGGCAGGATCTGCTGTGGGGCTGATGTGGGAACGATCTATGGGGCAGGAGTTGCTGTGGGCCATATGTCAATCTGATCTATGGGGCAGGAGCTGCTGTGGGGCTGCTGTGGGTTAGATCTATGGGGCAGGAGCTGTTGTGGTTCATATCTATTGAGCAGCAGCTGCTTTACATATGATGTGTGTCAGATCTATGGGGCCGGAGCTGCTGTGGGGCTGATGTGGGTTAGTTCTATAGGGCAGGAGCTGCTGTGCGACAGATGTGGGTCAGATCTATGGGGCAGAGCTGCTCTTGGGAAAATGTGGGTCAGATCTATGGGGCAGGAGCTGCTGTGGGGCTGATGTGGGTCAGATCTATAGGGCAGGAGCTGCTGTGCGACAGATGTGGGTCAGATCTATGGGGCAGGAGCTGCTGTGGGGCTGATGTGGGTCAGATCCTTGGGGCTGAAGCTGCTGTGGGTCATATCTATTGGGCAGCAGCTGCTTTACATATGATGTGTGTCAGATCTATGGGGCAGGAGCTGCTGTGGGGCTGATGTGGGTTAGATCTATGGGGCAGGAGCTGTTGTGGGGCTGATGGGGGTCAGATCTATGGGGCAGGAGCTGCTGTGGAGCTTATGGGGGTCAGATCTATGGGGCAGGAGCTACTGTGGGGCTGATGGGGGTCAGATCTATGGGGCAGGAGCTGTTGTGGGGCTGATGGGGGTCAGATCTATGGGGCAGGAGCTGTTGTGGGGCTGATGGTGGTCAGATCTATGGGGCAGGAGCTGCTGTGGGGTTGATGTGGGTTAGATCTATGGGGCAGGAGCTGTTGTGGGGCTGATGTGGGTCAGATCTATGGGGCAGGAGCTACTGTGGGGCTGATGGGGGTCAGATCTATGGGGCAGGAGCTCCTGTGGGGCTGATGTTGGTCTGATCTATGGGGCAGGAGCTGCTGTGCGACAGATGTGGGTCAGATCTATGGGGCAGGTGCTGCTGTGCGACATATGTGGGTCAGATCTATGGGGCAGGATCTGCTGTGGGGCTGATGTGGGAACGATCTATGGGGCAGGAGTTGCTGTGGGCCATATGTCGGTCCGATCTATGGGGCAGGAGCTGCTGTGGGGCTGCTGTGGGTTAGATCTATGGGGCAGGAGCTGTTGTGGGTCATATCTATTGAGCAGCAGCTGCTTTACATATGATGTGTGTCAGATCTATGGGGCCGGAGCTGCTGTGGGGCTGATGTGGGTTAGTTCTATAGGGCAGGAGCTGCTGTGCGACAGATGTGGGTCAGATCTATGGGGCAGAGCTGCTCTTGGGAAAATGTGGGGCAGATCTATGGGGCAGGAGCTGCTGTGGGGCTGATGTGGGTCAGATCTATAGGGCAGGAGCTGCTGTGCGACAGATGTGGGTCCGATCTATGGGGCAGGAGCTGCTGTGGGGCTGATGTGGGTCAGATCCTTGGGGCTGAAGCTGCTGTGGGTCATATCTATTGGGCAGCAGCTGCTTTACATATGATGTGTGTCAGATCTATGGGGCAGGAGCTGCTGTGGGGCTGATGTGGGTTAGATCTATGGGGCAGGAGCTGTTGTGGGGCTGATGGGGGTCAGATCTATGGGGCAGGAGCTGCTGTGGAGCTTATGGGGGTCAGATCTATGGGGCAGGAGCTACTGTGGGGCTGATAGGGGTCAGATCTATGGGGCAGGTGCTGCTGTGCGACATATGTGGGTCAGATCTATGGGGCAGGATCTGCTGTGGGGCTGATGTGGGAAAGATCTATGGGGCAGGAGATGCTTTGGGGCAGATGTGGGTCAGATCTATGGGGCAGGAGATGGTGTGGGTCCGATCTATGGGGCAGGAACAGATGTGGGCCTGATGTTGGTCAGATTTATGGAGCAGGAGCTGCTGTGTTGCAGATGTGGGTCAGATCTATGGTGCAGGAGCTGCTGTGGGGCAGATGTAGGGCTTATCTTTGGGGCAGGAGCTGCTGTGAGGCTGATGGGTGTTAGATCTATGGGGCAGGAGCTGCTGTGGTGCAGATGTGGGTCAGAGCTATGGGGCAGGAGCTGCTGTGGGGCTGATGTGGGTCAGATCTATGGGGCAGGAGCTGCTGTGGTTAAGATCTATTTGGCAGGATCTGCTGTGGGGCAGATTTGGGTCAGATCTATGGGGCAGGAGCTGCAGTGGAGATGATGTACGTCAGATCGATGGGGCAGGAGCTGCTGTGGGGCTGATGTGGGTTAGATCTATAGGGCAGGAGCTGCTGTGCGTCAGATTTGGGTCAGATCTATGGGGCAGAGCTGCTCTTGGGAACATGTGGGTCAGATCTATGGGGCAGGAGCTGCTGTGGGGCTGATGTGCGTCAGATCTATAGGGCAGGAGCTGCTGTGCGACAGATGTGGGTCAGATCTATGGGGCAGGAGCTGCTGTGGGGCTGATGTGGGTCAGATCCTTGGGGCTGAAGCTGCTGTGGGTTATATCTATTGGGCAGCAGCTGCTTTACATATGATGTGTGTCAGATCTATGGGGCAGGAGCTGCTGTGGGGCTGATTTGGGTAAGATCTATGGGGCAGGAGCTGTTGTGGGGCTGATGTGTGTCAGATCTATGGGGCAGGAGCTACTGTGGGGCTGATGTGGGTCAAATCAATGGGGCAGAGCTGCTCTTGGGAACATGTGAGTCAGATCTATGGTGCAGGATCTGCTGTGGGGCTGATGTGGGTCAGATCTATGGTGTAGGAGCTGCTGTGGGGCTGATGTGGGTCAGATCTATGGGGCAGGAGCTGCTGTGGTTAAGATCTATTTGGCAGGATCTGCTGTGGGGAAGATTTGGGTCAGATCTATGGGGCAGGAGCTGCAGTGGAGATGATGTACGTCAGATCTATGGGGCAGGAGCTGCTGTGGGGCTGCTGTGGGTAAGATCTATGGGGCAGGAGCTGTTGCGGGGCTGATGGGGGTCAGATCTATGGGGCAGGAGCTACTTTGGGGCTGATGTTGGTCAAATCAATGGGGCAGAGCTGCTCTTGGGAACATGTGGGTCAGATCTATGGGGCAGGAGCTGCTGTGGGGCTGATGTGGGTCAGATCTATAGGGCAGGAGCTGCTGTGCGACAGATGTGGGTCAGATCTATGGGGCAGGAGCTGCTGTGGGGCTGATGGGGGTCAGATCTATGGGGCAGGAGCTACTGTGGGGCAGATGTTGGTCTCATCTATGGGGCAGGAGCTGCTGCGGGGCTGATTTGGGTCAGATCTATGGTGCAGGAGCTGCTGTGGGGCTGATGTGGGTTAGATCTATGGGGCAGGAGCTGTTGTGGGGCTGATGGGGGTCAGATCTATGGGGCAGGAGCTACTGTGGGGCTGATGTGGGTCAAATCAATGGGGCAGAGCTGCTCTTGGGAACATGTGGGTCAGATCTATGGGGCAGGAGCTGCTGTGGGGCTGATGGGGGTCAGATCTATGGGGCAGGAGCTACTGTGGGGCTGATGGGGGTCAGATCTATGGGGCAGGAACTTCTGTGGGGCTGATGTTGGTCTGATCTATGGGGCAGGAGCTGCTGTGCGACATATGTGGGTCAGATCTATGGGGCAGGATCTGCTGTGGGGCTGATGTGGGAAAGATCTATGGGGCAGGAGATGCTTTGGGGCAGATGTGGGTCAGATCTATAGGGCAGGAGTTGCTGTGGGGCTGATGTGGGTCAGATCCTTTGGGCTGAAGCTGCTGTGGGTCATATCTATTGGGCAGCAGCTGCTTTACATATGATGTGTGTCAGATCTATGGGGCAGGAGCTGCTGTGGGGCTGATGTGGGTAAGATCTATGGGGCAGGAGCTGCTGTGCGACAGATGTGGGTCAGATCTATGGGGCAGGAGCTGCTGTGAGGCTGATGTGGGTCAGATCTATGGTGCAGGAGCTACTGTGGGGCTGATGGGGGACAGATCTATGGGGCAGGATCTGCTGTGCGACAGATGTGGGTCAGATCTATGGGGCAGGTGCTGCTGTGCGACATATGTGGGTCAGATCTATGGGGCAGGATCTGCTGTGGGGCTGATGTGGGAAAGATCTATGGGGCAGGAGATTCTTTGGGGCAGATGTGGGTCAGATCTATGGGGCAGGAGATGGTGTGGGTCAGATCTATGGGGCAGGAACAGATGTGGGCCTGATGTTGGTCAGATTTATGGAGCAGGAGCTGCTGTGTTGCAGATGTGGGTCAGATCTATGGCGCAGGAGCTGCTGTGGGGCTGATGTGGGTTAGATCTATGGGGCAGGAGCTGTTGTGAGGCTGATGGGTGTTAGATCTATGGGGCAGGAGCTGCTGCGGGGCTGATTTGGGTCAGATCTATGGGGCAGGAGCTGCTGTGGGGCTGATGTGGGTTAGATCTATGGGGCAGGAGCTGTTGTGGGGCTGATGGGGGTCAGATCTATGGGGCAGGAGCTACTGTGGGGCTGATGTGGGTCAAATCAATGGGGCAGAGCTGCTCTTGGGAACATGTGGGTCAGATCTATGGGGCAGGAGCTGCTGTGGGGCTGATGTGGGTCAGATCTATAGGGCAGGAGTTGCTGTGGGGCTGATGTGGGTCAGATCCTTTGGGCTGAAGCTGCTGTGGGTCATATCTATTGGGCAGCAGCTGCTTTACATATGATGTGTGTCAGATCTATGGGGCAGGAGCTGCTGTGGGGCTGATGTGGGTAAGATCTATGGGGCAGGAGCTGCTGTGCGACAGATGTGGGTCAGATCTATGGGGCAGGAGCTGCTGTGAGGCTGATGTGGGTCAGATCTATGGTGCAGGAGCTGCTGTGGGGCAGATGTAGGGCTTATCTATGGGGCAGGAGCTGCTGTGAGGCTGATGGGTGTTAGATCTATGGGGAGGAGCTGCTGTGGAGCAGATGTGGGTCAGAGCTATGGGGCAGGAGCTGCTGTGTGGCAGATGTGGGTCAGATCTATGGTGTAGGAGCTGCTGTGGGGCTGATGTGGGTCAGATCTATGGGGCAGGAGCTGCTGTGGGGCTGCTGTGGGTTAGATCTATGGGGCAGGAGCTGTTGTGGGGCTGATGGGGGTCAGATCTATGGGGCAGGAGCTACTGTGGGGCTGATGTGGGTCAAATCAATGGGGCAGAGCTGCTCTTGGGATCATGTGGGTCAGTTCTATGGGGCAGGAGCTGCTGTGGGGCTGATGTGGGTCAGATCTATAGGGCAGGAGCTGCTGTGGGGCTGATGTGGGTCAGATCCTTGGGGCTGAAGCTGCTGTGGGTCATATCTATTGGGCAGCAGCTGCTTTACATATGATGTGTGTCAGATCTATGGGGCAGGAGCTGCTGTGGGGCTGATGTGGGTAAGATCTATGGGGCAGCAGCTGTTGTGGGGCTGATGGGGGTCAGATCTATGGGGCAGGAGCTACTGTGGGGCTGATGGGGGTCAGATCTATTGGGCAGGAGCAGCTGTGGTTAAGATCTATTTGGCAGGATCTGCTGTGGGGCAGATTTGGGTCAGATCTATGGGGCAGGAGCTGCAGTGGAGATGATGTACGTCAGATCTATGGGGCAGGAGCTGCTGTGGGGCTGATGTGGGTTAGATCTATGGGGCAGGAGCTGTTGTGGGGCTGATGGGGGTCAGATCTATGGGGCAGGAGCTACTGTGGGGCTGATGTTGGTCTGATCTATGGGGCAGGAGCTGCTGCGGGGCTGATTTGGGTCAGATCTATGGGGCAGGAGCTGCTGTGGGGCTGATGTGGGTTAGATCTATGGGGCAGGAGCTGTTGTGGGGCTGATGGGGGTCAGATCTATGGGGCAGGAGCTACTTTGGGGCTGATGTGGGTCAAATCAATGGGGCAGAGCTGCTCATGGGAACATGTTGGTCAGATCTATGGGGCAGGAGCTGCTGTAGGGCTGATGTGGGTCAGATCTATAGTGCAGGAGCTGCTGTGCGACAGATGTGGGTCAGATCTATGGGGCAGGAGCTGCTGTGGGGCTGATGTGGGAAAGATCTATGGGGCAGGAGATGCTTTGGGGCAGATGTGGGTCAGATCTATGGGGCAGGAGTTGCTGTGGGGCTGATGTGGGTCAGATCCTTGGGGCTGAAGCTGCTGTGGGTCATATCTATTGGGCAGCAGCTGCTTTACATATGATGTGTGTCAGATCTATGGTGCAGGAGCTGCTGTGGGGCAGATGTATGGCTTATCTATGGGGCAGGAGCTGCTGTGAGGCTGATGGGTGTTAGATCTATGGGGAGGAGCTGCTGTGGTGCAGATGTGGGTCAGATCTATGGGGCAGGAGCTGCTGTGTGGCAGATGTGTGTAAGATCTATGGTGTAGGAGCTGCTGTGGGGCTGATGTGGGTCAGATCTATGGGGCAGGAGCTGCTGTGGTTAAGATCTATTTGGCAGGATCTGCTGTGGGGCAGATTTGGGTCTGATCTATGGGGCAGGAGCTGCAGTGGAGATGATGTACGTCAGATCTATGGGGCAGGAGCTGCTGTGGAACTTCTGTGGGTTAGATCTATAGGGCAGGAGCTGCTGTGCGACAGATGTGGGTCAGATCTATGGGGCAGAGCTGCTCTTGGGAACATGTGGGTCAGATCTATGGGGCAGGAGATGCTGTTGGGCTGATGTGGGTCAGATCTATGGGGCAGGAGCTGCTGAGAGGCTGATGTGGGTTAGATCTATGGGGCAGGAGATGTTGTGGGGCTGATGGAGGTCAGATCTCTGGGGCAGGAGCTGCTGTGGGGCTGATGGGTGTCAGATCTATGGGCAGGACCTACTGTGGGGCTGATGGGGGTCAGATCTATGGGGCAGGAGCTACTGTGGGGCTGATGTTGGTCTGATCTATGGGGCAGGAGCTGCTGTGCGACAGATGTGGGTCAGATCTATGGGGCAGGTGCTGCTGTTCGACATATGTGGGTCAGATCTATGGGGCAGGATCTGCTGCGGGGCTGATGTGGGAAAGATCTATGGGGCAGGAGCTGTTGTGGGGCTGATGGGGGTCAGATCTATGGGGCAGGAGCTATTGTGGGGCTGATGTTAATCTGATCTATGGGGCAGTAGCTGCTGCGGGGCTGATTTGGGTCAGATCTATGGGGCAGGAGCTGCTGTGGGGCTGATGTGGGTTAGATCTATGGGGCAGGAGCTGTTGTGGGGCTGATGGCAGTCAGATCTATGGGGCAGGAGCTGCTGTGGGGCTGATGGGGGTCAGATCTATGGGGCAGGAGCTACTGTGGGGCTGATGTTGGTCTGTTCTATGGGGCAGGAGCTGCTGTGCGACAGATGTGGGTCAGATCTATGGGGCAGGTGCTGCTGTGCGACATATGTGGGTCAGATCTATGGGGCAGGATCTGCTGTGGGGCTGATGTGGGAAAGATCTATGGGGCAGGAGATGCTTTGGGGCAGATGTGGGTCAGATCTATGGGGCAGGAGATGGTGTGTGGCAGATGTGGGTCAGATCTATGGTGTAGGAGCTGCTGTGGGGCTGATGTGGGTCAGATTTATGGGGCAGGAGCTGCTGTGGTTAAGATCTATTTGGCAGGATCTGCTGTGGGGCAGATTTGGGTGAGATCTATGGGGCAGGACCTGCAGTGGAGATGATGTACGTCAGATCTATGGGGCAGGAGCTGCTGTGGGGCTGCTGTGGGTTAGATCTATGGGGCAGGAGCTGTTGTGGGTCAGATCTATTGGGCAGCAGCTGCTTTACATATGATGTGTGTCAGATCTATGGGGCCGGAGCTGCTGTGGGGCTGATGTGGGTTAGATCTATAGGGCAGGAGCTGCTGTGCGACAGATGTGGGTCAGATCTATGGGGCAGAGCTGCTCTTGGGAACATGTGGGTCAGATCTATGGGGCAGGAGCTGCTGTGGGGCTGATGTGGGTCAGATCTATAGGGCAGGAGCAGCTGTGGGGCTGATGTGGGTCAGATCTATGGGGCAGGAGCTGCTGTGCGACAGATGTGGTTCAGATCTATGGGGCAGGAGCTGCTGTGGGGCTGATGTGGGTCAGATCCTTGGGGCTGAAGCTGCTGTGGGTCATATCTATTGGGCAGCAGCTGCTTTACATATGATGTGTGTCAGATCTATGGGGCAGGAGCTGCTGTGGGGCTGATGTGGGTTAGATCTATGGGGCAGGAGCTGTTGTGGGGCTGATGGGGGTCAGATCTATGGGGCAGGAGATGCTCTGGGGCTGATGGGGGTCAGATCTATGGGGCAGGAGCTACTGTGGGGCTGATGGGGGTCAGATCTATGGGGCAGGAGCTACTGTGGGGCTGATGCTGGTCTGATCTATGGGGCAGGAGCTGCTGTGCGACAGATGTGGGTCAGATCTATGGGGCAGAGCTGCTCTTGGGAACATGTGGGTCAGATCTATGGGGCAGGACCTGCTGTGGTGCTGATGTGGGTCAGATCTATAGGGCAGGAGCTGCTGTGCGACAGATGTGGGTCAGATCTATGGGGCAGGAGCTGCTGTGGGGCTGATGTGGGTCAGATCCTTGGGGCTGAAGCTCCTGTGGGTCATATCTATTGGGCAGCAGCTACTTTACATATGATGTGTGTCAGATCTATGGGGCAGGAGCTGCTGCGGGGCTGATTTGGGTCAGATCTACGGGGCAGGAGCTGCTGCGGGGCTGATTTGGGTCAGATCTATGGGGCAGGAGCTGCTGTGGGGCTGATGTGGGTCAGATCTATGGGGCAGGTGCTGCTGTGCGACATATGTGGGTCAGATCTATGGGGCAGGATCTGCTGTGGGGCTGATGTGGGAAAGATCTATGGGGCAGGAGATGCTTTGGGGCAGATGTGGGTCAGATCTATGGGGCAGGAGATGCTTTGGGGCAGATGTGGGTCAGATCTATGGGGCAGGAGTTGCTGTGGGGCTGATGTGGGTCAGATCCTTGGGGCTGAAGCTGCTGTGGGTCATATCTATTGGGCAGCAGCTGCTTTACATATGATGTGTGTCAGATCTATGGGGCAGGAGCTGCTGTGGGGCTGATGTGGGTTAGATCTATGGGGCAGGAGCTGTTGTGGGGCTGATATGGGTCAGATCTATGGGGCAGGAGCTACTGTGGGGCTGATGTTGGTCTGATCTATGGGGCAGGAGCTGCTGCGGGGCTGATTTGGGTCAGATCTATGGGGCAGGAGCTGCTGTGAAGCTGATGTGGGTTAGATCTATGGGGCAGGAGCTGTTGTGGGGCTGATGGGGGTCAGATCTATGGGGCAGGAGCTACTGTGGGGCTGATGTGGGTCAAATCAATGGGGCAGAGCTGCTCTTGGAACATGTGGGTCAGATCTATGGGGCAGGAGCTGCTGTGGGGCTGATGTGGGTAGATATATGGGGCAGGAGCTGCTGTGTGACAGATGTGGGTCAGATCTATGGGGCAGGAGCTGCTGTGGGGCTGATGTGGGTCAGATCCTTGGGGCTGAAGCTGCTGTGGGTCATATCTATTGGGCAGAAGCTGCTTTACATATGATGTGTGTCAGATCTATGGGGCAGGAGCTGCTGTGGGGCTGATGTGGGTTAGATCTATGGGGCAGGAGCTGTTGTGGGGCTGATGGGGGTCAGATCTATGGGGCAGGAGCTACTGTGGGGCTGATGTTGGTCTGATCTATGGGGCAGGAGCTGCTGCGGGGCTGATTTGGGTCAGATCTATGGGGCAGGAGCTGCTGTGGGGCTGATGTGGGTTAGATCTATGGGGCAGGAGCTGTTGTGGGGCTGATGGGGGTCAGATCTATGGGGCAGGAGCTACTGTGGGGCTGATGTGGGTAAAATCAATGGGGCAGAGCTGCTCTTGGGAACATGTGGGTCAGATCTATGGGGCAGGAGCTACTGTGGGGCTGATGGGGGTCAGATCTATGGGGCAGGAGCTACTGTGGGGCTGATGTTGGTCTGATCTATGGGGCAGGAGATGCTGTGCGACAGATGTGGGTCAGATCTTTGGGCCAGAGCTGCTCTTGGGAACATGTGGGTCAGATCTATGGGGCAGGAGCTGCTGTGGTGCTGATGTGGGTCAGATCTATAGGGCAGGAGCTGCTGTGCGACAGATGTGGGTCAGATCTATGGGGCAGGAGCTGCTGTGGGGCTGATGTGGGTCAGATCTATGGGGCTGAAGCTGCTGTGGGTCATATCTATTGGGCAGCAGCTGCTTTACATATGATGTGTGTCAGATCTATGGGGCAGGAGCTGCTGTGGGGCTGATGTGGGTTAGATCTATGGGGCAGGAGCTGTTGTGGGGCTGATGGGGGTCAGATCTATGGGGCAGGAGCTGCTGTGTGGCTGATGGGGGTCAGATCTATGGGGCAGGAGCTACTGTGGGGCTGATGGGGGTCAGATCTATGGGGCAGGAGCTACTGTGGGGCTGATGTTGGTCTGATCTATGGGGCAGGAGCTGCTGTGCGACAGATGTGGGTCAGATCTATGGGGCAGGTGCTGCTGTGCGACATATGTGGGTAAGATCTATGGGGCAGGATCTGCTGTGGGGCTGATGTGGGAAAGATCTATGGGGCAGGAGATGCTTTGGGGCAGATGTGGGTCAGATCTATGGGGCAGGAGTTGCTGTGGGGCTGATGTGGGTCAGATCCTTGGGGCTGAAGCTGCTGTGGGTCATATCTATTGGGCAGCAGCTGCTTTACATATGATGTGTGTCAGATCTATGGGGCAGGAGCTGCTGTGGGGCTGATGTGGGTTAGATCTATGGGGCAGGAGCTGTTGTGGGGCTGATGGGGGTCAGATCTATGGGGCAGGAGCTGCTGTGTGGCTGATGGGGGTCAGATCTATGGGGCAGGAGCTACTGTGGGGCTGATGGGGGTCAGATCTATGGGGCAGGAGCTACTGTGGGGCTGATGTTGGTCTGATCTATGGGGCAGGAGCTGCTGTGCGACAGATGTGGGTCAGATCTATGGGGCAGGTGCTGCTGTGCGACATATGTGGGTAAGATCTATGGGGCAGGATCTGCTGTGGGGCTGATGTGGGAAAGATCTATGGGGCAGGAGATGCTTTGGGACAGATGTGGGTCAGATCTATGGGGCAGGAGTTGCTGTGGGGCTGATGTGGGTCAGATCCTTGGGGCTGAAGCTGCTGTGGGTCATATCTATTGGGCAGCAGCTGCTTTACATATGATGTGTGTCAGATCTATGGGGCAGGAGCTGCTGTGGGGCTGATGTGGGTTAGATCTATGGGGCAGGAGCTGTTGTGGGGCTGATGGGGGTCAGATCTATGGGGCAGGAGCTACTGTGGGGCTGATGTTGGTTTGATCTATGGGGCAGTAGCTGCTGCGTTGCTGATTTGGGTCAGATCTATGGGGCAGGAGCTGCTGTGGGGCTGAAGTGGGTTAGATCTATGGGGCAGGAGCTGTTGTGGGGCTGATGGGGGTCAGATCTATGGGGCAAGAGCTGCTGTGGGGCTGGTGTGGGTCAGATCTATGGGGCAGGAGCTACTGTGGGGCTGATGTTGGTCTGATCTATGGGGCAGGAGCTGCTGTGCGACAGATGTGGGTCAGATCTATGGGGCAGGTGCTGCTGTGCGACATATGTGGGTCAGATCTATGGGGCAGGAGCTGCTGTGAGGCTGATGGGTGTTAGATCTATGGGGAGGAGCTGCTGTGGTGCAGATGTGGGTCAGAGCTATGGGGCAGGAGCTGCTGTGGGGCTGATGTGGGTTAGATCTATGGGGCAGGAGATGCTGTGGTTAAGATTTATTTGGCAGGATCTGCTGTGGGGCAGATTTGGGTCAGATCTATGGGGCAGGAGCTGCAGTGGAGATGATGTGGGTCAAATCAATGGGGCAGAGCTGCTCATGGGAACATGTGGGTCAGATCTATGGGGCAGGAGCTGCTGTGGGGCTGATGTGGGTCAGATCTATAGGGCAGGAGCTGCTGTGGGGTTGATGTGGGTCAGATCTATGGGTCAGGAGCTGCTGTGGGGCTGATGTGGGTCAGATCCTTGGGGCTGAAGCTGCTGTGGGTCATAGCTATTGGGCAGCAGCTGCTTTACATATGATGTGTGTCAGATCTATGGGGCAGGAGCTGCTGTGGGGCTGATGTGGGTAAGATCTATGGGGCAGCAGATGTTGTGGGGCTGATGGGGTTCAGATCTATGGGGCAGGAGCTACTGTGGGGCTGATGGGGGTCAGATCTATGGGGCAGGAGCTACTGTGGGGCTGATGTGGGTCAAATCAATGGGGCAGAGCTGCTCTTGGGAACATGTGGGTCAGATCTATGGGGCAGGAGCTGCTGTGGGGCTGATGTGGGTTAGATCTATGGGGCAGGAGCTGTTGTGGGGCTGATGGGGGTCAGATCTATGGGGCAGGAGCTAATGTGGGGCTGATGTTGGTTTGATCTATGGGGCAGGAGCTGCTGCGGTGCTGACTTGGGTCAGATCTATGGGGCAGGAGCTGCTGTGGGGCGGAAGTGGGTTAGATCTATGGGGCAGGAGCTGTTGTGGGGCTGATGGGGGTCAGATCTATGGGGCACGAGCTACTGTGGGGCTGATGTGGGTCAAATCAATGGGGCAGAGCTGCTCTTGGGAACATGTGGGTCAGATCTATGTGGCAGGAGCTGCTGTGGGGCTGATGACGGTCAGATCTATGGGGCAGGAGCTGCTGTGGGGCTGATGTGGGTTAGATCTATGGGGCAGGAGCTGTTGTGGGGCTGATGTGGGTCAGATCTATAGGTCAGGAGCTGCTGTGGGGCTGATGTGGTTCAGATCTATGGGGCAGGAGCTGCTGTGCGACAGATGTGGGTCAGATCTATGGGGCAGGATCTGCTGTGGGGCTGATGTGGGTCAGATCTACAGGGCAGGAGCTGCTGTGGGGCTGATGTGGGTCAGATCGTTGGGGCTGAAGCTGCTGTGGGTCATATCTATTGGGCAGCAGCTGCTTTACATATGATGTGTGTCAGATCTATGGGGCAGGAGCTGCTGTGGGGCTGATGTGGGTAAGATCTATGGGGCAGGAGCTGTTGTGGGGCTGATGGGGTTAAGATCTATGGGGCAGGAGCTGCTCTGGGGCTGATGGGGGTCAGATCTATGGGGCAGGAGCTACTGTGGGGCTGATGGGGGTCAGATCTATGGGGCAGGAGCTACTGTGGGGCTGATGTTGGTCTGATCTATGGGGCAGGAGCTGCTGTGCGACAGATGTGGGTCACATCTATGGGGCAGAGCTGCTCTTGGGAACATGTGGGTCAGATCTATGGGGCAGGAGCTGCTGTGGTGCTGATGTGGGTCAGATCTATAGGGCAGGAGCTGCTGTGCGACAGATGTGGGTCAGATCTATGGGGCAGGAGCTGCTGTGGGGCTGATGTGGGTCAGATTCTTGGGGCTGAAGCTGCTGTGGGTCATATCTATTGGGCAGCAGCTGCTTTACATATGATGTGTGTCAGATCTATGGGGCAGGAGCTGCTGTGGGGCTGATGTGGGTTAGATGTATGGGGCAGGAGCTGTTGTGGGGCTGATGGGGGTCAGATCTATGGGGCAGGAGCTACTGTGGGGCTGATGTTGGTTTGATCTATGGGGCAGGAGCTGCTGCGGTGCTGATTTGGGTCAGATCTATGGGGCAGGAGCTGCTGTGGGGCTGAAGTGGGTTAGATCTATGGGGCAGGAGCTGTTGTGGGGCTGATGGGGGTCAGATCTATGGGGCAAGAGCTGCTGTGGGGCTGATGTGGGTCAGATCTATGGGGCAGGAGCTACTGTGGGGCTGATGTTGGTTTGATCTATGGGGCAGTAGCTGCTGCGTTGCTGATTTAAGTCAGATCTATGGGGCAGGAGCTGCTGTGGGGCTGAAGTGGGTTAGATCTATGGGGCAGGAGCTGTTGTGGGACTGATGGGGGTCAGATCTATGGGGCAAGAGCTGCTGTGGGGCTGATGTGGGTCAGATCTATGGGGCAGGAGCTACTGTGGGGCTGATGTTGGTCTGATCTATGGGGCATAAGCTGCTGTGCGACAGATGTGGGTCAGATCTATGGGGCAGGTGCTGCTGTGTGACATATGTGGGTCAGATCTATGGGGCAGGAGCTGCTGTGGGGCTGATGTGGGTTAGATCTATTGGGCAGGAGCTGTTGTGGGGCTGATGTGGGTCAGATCTATAGGTCAGGAGCTGCTGTGGGGCTGATGTTGTTCAGATCTATGGGGCAGGAGCTGCTGTGCGACAGATGTGGGTCAGATCTATGGGGCAGGAGCTGCTGTGGGGCTGATGTGGGTCAGATCCTTGGGGCTGAAGCTGCTGTGGGTCATATCTATTGGGCAGCAGCTGCTTTACATATGATCTGTGTCAGATCTATGGGGCAGGAGCTGCTGTGTGGCTGATGTGGGTTAGATGTATGGGGCAGGAGCTGTTGTGGGGCTGATGGGGGTCAGATCTATGGGGCAGGAGCTGCTGTGGGGCTGATGTGGGTCAGATCTATAGGGCAGGAGCTGCTGTGGGGCTGATGTTAATCTGATCTATGGGGCAGTAGCTGCTGCGGGGCTGATTTGGGTCAGATCTATGGGGCAGAAGCTGCTGTGGGGCTGATGTGGGTTAGATCTATGGGGCAGGAGCTGTTGTGGGGCTGATGGGGGTCAGATCTATGGGGCAGGAGCTACTGTGGGGCTGATGTTGGTCTGTTCTATGGGGCAGGAGCTGCTGTGCGACAGATGTGGGTCAGATCTATGGGGCAGGTGCTGCTGTGCGACATATGTGGGTCAGATCTATGGGGCAGGATCTGCTGTGGGGCTGATGTGGGAAAGATCTATGGGGCAGGAGATGCTTTGGGGCAGATGTGGGTCAGATCTATGGGGCAGGAGATGGTTTGTGGTAAATGTGGGTCAGATCTATGGTGTAGGAGCTGCTGTGGGGCTGATGTGGGTCAGATTTATGGGGCAGGAGCTGCTGTGGTTAAGATCTATTTGGCAGGATCTGTTGTGGGGCAGATTTGGGTCAGATCTATGGGGCAGGAGCTGCAGTGGAGATGATGTACGTCAGATCTATGGGGCAGGAGCTGCTGTGGGGCTGATGTGGGTCAGATCTATAGGGCAGGAGCTGCTGTGCGACAGATGTGGGTCAGATCTATGGGGCAGGAGCTGCTTTACATATGATGTGTGTCAGATCTATGGGGCAGGAGCTGCTGTGGGGCTGATGTGGGTTAGATCTATGGGGTAGGAGCTGTTGTGGGGCTGATAGGGGTTAGATCTATGGGGCAGGAGCTACTGTGGGGCTGATGTTGGTCTGATCTATGGGGCAGGAGCTGCTGCGGGGCTGATTTGGGTAAGATCTATGGGGCAGGAGCTGCTGTGGGGCTGATGTGGGTTAGATCTATGGGGCAGGAGCTGTTGTGGGGCTGATGGGGGTCAGATCTATGGGGCAGGAGCTACTGTGGGGCTGATGTGGGTCAAATCAATGGGGCAGAGCTGCTCTTGGGAACATGTGGGTCAGATCTATGGGGCAGGAGCTGCTGTGGGGCTGATGTGGGTCAGATCTATAGGGCAGGAGCTGCTGTGCGACAGATGTGGGTCAGATCTATGAGGCAGGAGCTGCTGTGGGGCTGATGTGGGTCAGATCTTGGGGCTGAAGCTGCTGTGGGTCATATCTACTGGGCAGCAGCTGCTTTACATATGATGTGTGTCAGATCTATGGGGCAGGAGCTGCTGTGGGGCTGATGTGGGTTAGATCTATGGGGCAGGAGCTGTTGTGGGGCTGATAGGGGTCAGATCTATGGGGCAGGAGCTACTGTGGGGCTGATGGGGGTCAGATCTATGGGGCAGGAGCTACTGTGGGGCTGATGTTGGTCTGATCTATGGGGCAGGAGCTGCTGTGCGACATATGTGGGTCAGATCTATGGGGCAGGATCTGCTGTGGGGCTGATGTGGGAACGATCTATGGGGCAGGAGATGCTTTGGGGCAGATGTGGGTCAGATCTATGGGGCAGGAGTTGCTGTGGGGCAGATGTGGGTCAGATCTATGGGGCAGGAGCTGCTGTGGGGCTGATGTGGGTCAGATTTATGGGGCAGGAGCTGCTGTGGTTAAGATCTATTTGGCAGGATCTGCTGTGGGGCAGATTTGGGTCAGATCTATGGGGCAGGAGCTGCAGTGGAGATGATGTAAGTCAGATCTATGGGGCAGGAGCTGCTGTGGGGCTACTGTGGGTTAGATCTATGGGGCAGGAGCTGCTGTTGGTCATATCTATTGGGCAGCAGCTGCTTTACATATGATGTGTGTCAGATCTATGGGGCCGGAGATGCTGTGGGGCTGATGTGGGTTAGATCTGTAGGGCAGGAGCTGCTGTGCGACAGACGTGGGTCAGATCTATGGGGCAGAGCTGCTCTTGGGAACATGTGGGTCAGATCTATGGGGCAGGAGCTGCTGTGGGGCTGATGTGGGTCAGATCTATAGGGCAGGAGCTGCTGTGGGGCTGATGTGGGTCAGATCTATGGGGCAGGAGCTGCTGTGCGACAGATGTGGGTCAGATCTATGGGGCAGGAGCTGCTGTGGGGCTGATGTGGGTCAGATCCTTGGGGCTGAAGCTGCTGTGGGTCATATCTATTGGGCAGCAGCTGCTTTACATATGATGTGTGTCAGATCTATGGGGCAGGAGCTGTTGTGGGGCTGATGGGGGTCAGATCTATGGGGCAGGAGCTGCTCTGGGGCTGATGGGGGTCAGATCTATGGGGCAGGAGCTACTGTGGGGCTGATGGGGGTCAGATCTATGGGGCAGGAGCTACTGTGGGGCTGATGTTGGTCAGATCTATGGGGCCGGAGCTGCTGTGCGACAGATGAGGGTCAGATCTATGGGGCAGAGCTGCTCTTGGGAACATGTGGGTCAGATCTATGGGGCAGGAGCTGCTGTGGTGCTGATGTGGGTCAGATCTATAGGGCAGGAGCTGCTGTGCGACAGATGTGGGTCAGATCTATGGGGCAGGAGCTGCTGTGGGGCTGATGTGGGTCAGATCCTTGGGGCTGAAGCTGCTGTGGGTCATATCTATTGGGCAGCAGCTGCTTTACATATGATGTGTGTCAGATCTATGGGGCAGGAGCTGCTGTGGGGCTGATGTGGGTTAGATCTATGGGGCAGGAGCTGTTGTGGGGCTGATGGCTGTCAGATCTATGGGGCAGGAGCTGCTGTGGGGCTGATGGGGGTCAGATCTATGGGGCAGGAGCTACTGAGGGGCTGATGTTGGTCTGATCTATGGGGCAGGAGCTGCTGTGCGACAGATGTGGGTCAGATCTATGGGGCAGGTGCTGCTGTGCGACATATGTGGGTCAGATCTATGGGGCAGGATCTGCTGTGGGGCTGATGTGGGAAAGATCTATGGGGCAGGAGATGCTTTGGGGCAGATGTGGGTCTGATCTATGGGGCAGGAGTTGCTGTGGGGCTGATGTGGGTCAGATCCTTGGGGCTGAAGCTGCTGTGGGTCATATCTATTGGGCTGAAGCTGCTTTACATATGATGTGTGTCAGATCTATGGGGCAGGAGCTGCTGTGGGGCTGATGTGGGTTAGATCTATGGGGCAGGAGCTGTTGTGGGGCTGATGGGGGTCAGATCTATGGGGCAGGAGCTACTGTGGGGCTGATGTTGGTCTGATCTATGGGGCAGGAGCTGCTGCGGGGCTGATTTGGGTGATCTATGGGGCAGGAGCTGCTGTGGGGCTGATGTGGGTTAGATCTATGGGGCAGGAGCTGTTGTGGGGCTGATGGGGGTCAGATCTATGGGGCAGGAGCTACTGTTGGGCTGATGTGGGTCAAATCAATGGGGCAGAGCTGCTCTTGGGAACATGTGGGTCAGATCTATGGGGCAGGAGCTGCTGTGGGGCTGATGTGGGTCAGATCTATAGGGCAGGAGCTGCTGTGCGACAGATGTGGGTCAGATCTATGGGGCAGGAGCTGCTGTGGGGCTGATGTGGGTCAGATCCTTGGGGCTGAAGCTGCTGTGGGTCATATCTATTGGGCAGCAGCTGCTTTACATATGATGTGTGTCAGATCTATGGGGCAGGAGCTGCTGTGGGGCTGATGTGGGTTAGATCTATGGGGCAGGAGCTGTTGTGGGGCTGATGGGGGTCAGATCTATGGTCAGGAGCTGCTGTGGGGCTGATGGGGGTCAGATCTATGGGGCAGGAGCTGCTGTGGGGCTGATGTTGGTCTGATCTATGGGGCAGGAGCTACTGTGGGGCTGATGTGGGTCAAATCAATGGGGCAGAGCTGCTCTTGAGAACATGTGGGTCAGATCTATGGGGCAGGA
Organism: Coturnix japonica; assembly: GCF_054131305.1. Lineage (NCBI taxonomy): Eukaryota > Metazoa > Chordata > Aves > Galliformes > Phasianidae > Coturnix > Coturnix japonica. Next base: position 681,567 of record NC_140697.1, on the reverse strand, counting down.
GCTGCTGTGGGGCTGATGTTGGTCAGATTTATGGAGCAGGAGCTGCTGTGTTGCAGATGTGGGTCAGATCTATGGTGCAAGAGCTGCTGTGGGGCAGATGTAGGGCTTATCTATGGGGCAGGAGCTGCTGTGAGGCTGATGGGTGTTAGATCTATGGGGAGGAGCTGCTGTGGTGCAGATGTGGGTGAGAGCTATGGGGCAGGAGCTGCTGTGTGGCAGATGTGGGTCAGATCTATGGTGTAGGAGCTGCTGTGGGGCTGATGTGGGTCAGATCTATAGGTCAGGAGCTGATGTGCGACATATGTGGGTCAGATCTATGGGGCAGGTGCTGCTGTGGGGCTGATGTGGGTCAGATCCTTGGGGCTGAAGCTGCTGTGGGTCATATCTATTGGGCAGCAGCTGCTTTACATATGATGTGTGTCAGATCTATGGGGCAGGAGCTGCTGTGGGGCTGATGTGGGTTAGATGTATGGGGCAGGAGCTGTTGTGGGGCTGATGGGGGTCAGATCTATGGGGCAGGAGCTGCTGTGGGGCTGATGGGGGTCAGATCTATGGGGCAGGAGCTGCTGTGGGGCTGATGTGGATTAGATCTATAGGGCAGGAGCTGCTGTGGGGCTGATGTTGGTCTGATCTATGGGGCAGGAGCTGCTGTGGGACTGATGTTGGTCTGATCTATGGGGCAGGAGCTGCTGCGGGGCTGATTTGGGTCAGGTCTATGGGGCAGGAGCTGCTGTGGGGCTGAAGTGGGTTAGATCTATGGGGCAGGAGCTGTTGTGGGGCTGATGGGGGTCAGATCTATGGGGCAGGAGCTACTGTGGGGCTGATGGGGGTCAGATCTATGGGGCAGGTGCTGTTGTGGGGCTGATGTTGGTCTGATCTATGGGGCAGGAGCTGCTTTACATTTGATGTGTGTCAGATCTATGGGGCAGGAGCTGCTGTGGGGCTGATGTGGGTTAGATCTATGGGGCAGGAGATGTTGTGGGGCTGATGGGGGTCAGATCTATGGGGCAGGAGCTACTGTGGGGCTGATGTGGGTCAAATCAATGGGGCAGAGCTGCTCTTGGGAACATGTGGGTCAGATCTATGGGGCAGGAGCTGCTGTGCGACAGATGTGGGTCAGATCTATAGGGCAGGAGCTGCTGTGGGGCTGATGTGGGTCAGATCCTTGGGGCTGAAGCTGCTGTGGGTCATATCTATTGGGCAGCATCAGCTTTACATATGATGTGTGTCAGATCTATGGGGCAGGAGCTGCTGTGGGGCTGATGTGGGTTTGATCCATGGGGCAGGAGCTGTTGTGGGGCTGATGTTGGTCTGATCTATGGGGCAGGAGCTGCTGTGCGACAGATGTGGGTCAGATCTATGGGGCAGGTGCTGCTGTGCGACATATGTGGGTCAGATCTATGGGGCAGGATCTGCTGTGGGGCTGGTGTTGGAAAGATCTATTTGGCAGGATCTCCTGTGGGGCAGATTTGGGTCAGATCTATGGGGCAGGAGCTGCTGTGTGGCAAATGTGGGTCAGATCTATGGGGCAGGAGCTGCTGTGGGGCAGATCTATGGGGCAGGAACAGATGTGGGCCTGATGTTGGTCAGATTTATGGAGCAGGAGCTGCTGTGTTGCAGATGTGGGTCAGATCTATGGGGCAGGAGCTGCAGTGGAGATGATGTACTTCAGATCTATGGGGCAGGAGCTACTGTGGGGCTGCTGCGGGTTAGATCTATGGGGCAGGAGCTGTTGTGGGTCATATCTATTGGGCAGCAGCTGCTTTACATATGATGTGTGTCAGATCTATTGGGCCGGAGCTGCTGTGGGGCTGAAGTGGGTTAGATCTATAGGGCAGGAGCTGCTGTGCGACAGATGTGGGTCAGATCTATGGGGCAGAGCTGCTCTTGGGAACATGTGGGTCAGATCTATGGGGCAGGAGTTGCTGTGAGGCTGATGTGGGTCAGATCTATAGGGCAGGAGCTGCTGTGCGACAGATGTGGGTCAGATCTATGGGGCAGGAGCTGCTGTGGGGCTGATGTGGGTCAGATCTATAGGGCAGGAGCTGCTGTGCGACAGATGTGGGTCAGATCTATAGGGCAGGAGCTGCTGTGGGGCTGATGTGGGTCAGATCCTTGGGGCTGAAGCTTCTGTGGGTCATATCTATTGGGCAGCAGCTGCTTTACATATGATGTGTGTCAGATCTATGGGGCAGGAGCTGCTGTGGGGCTGATGTGGGTTAGATCTATGGGGCAGGAACTGTTGTGGGGCTGATGGGGGTCAGATCTATGGGGCAGGAGCTGCTGTGGGGCTGATGGGGGTCAGATCTATGGGGCAGGAGCTACTGTGGGGCTGATGGGGGTCAGATCTATGGGGCAGGAGCTACTGTGGGGCTGATGTTGGTCTGATCTATGGGGCAGGAGCTGCTGTGCGACAGATGTGGGTCAGATCTATGGGGCAGGTGCTGCTGTGCGACATATGTGGGTCAGATCTATGGGGCAGGATCTGCTGTGGGGCTGATGTGGGAAAGATCTATGGGGCAGGAGATGCTTTGGGGCAGATGTGGGTCAGATCTATGAAGCAGGAGTTGCTGTGGGGCTGATGTGGGTCAGATCCTTGGGGCTGAAGCTGCTGTGGGTCATATCTATTGGGCAGCAGCTGCTTTACATATGATGTGTGTCAGATCTATGGGGCAGGAGCTGCTGTGGGGCTGATGTGGGTTAGATCTATGGGGCAGGAGCTGTTGTGGGGCTGATGGGGGTCAGATCTATGGGGCAGGAGCTACTGTGGTGCTGATGTGGGTCAAATCAATGGGGCAGAGCTGCTCTTGGGAACATGTGGGTCAGATCTATGGGGCAGGAGCTGCTGTGGGGCTGATGTGGGTCAGATCTATAGGGCAGGAGCTGCTGTGGGGCTGATGTGGGTCAGATCCTTGGGGCTGAAGCTGCTGTGGGTCTTATCTATTGGGCAGCAGCTGCTTTACATATGATGTGTGTCAGATCTATGGGGCAGGAGCTGCTGTGGGGCTGATGTGGTTATGATCTATGGGGCAGCAGCTGTTGTGGGGCTGATGGGGGTGAGATCTATGGGGCAGGAGCTACTGTGGGGCTGATGGGGGTCAGATCTATGGGGCAGGAGCTACTGTGGGGCTGATGTTGGTCTGATCTATGGGGCAGGAGCTGCAGAGCGACAGATGTGGGTCAGATCTATGGGGCAGGTGCTGCTGTGCGACATATGTGGGTCAGATCTATGGGGCAGGATCTGCTGTGGGGCTGATGTGGGTCAGATCTATAGGGCAGGAGATGCTTTGGGGCAGATGTGGGTCAGATATATGGGGCAGGAGCTGCTGTGAGGCTGATGGGTGTTAGATCTATGGGGAGGAGCTGCTGTGGTGCAGATGTGGGTCAGATCTATGGGGCAGGAGCTGCTGTGGTTAAGATCTATTTGGCAGGATATGCTGTGGGGATGATTTGGGTCAGATCTATGTGGCAGGAGCTGCACTGGAGATGATGTACGTCAGATCTATGGGGCAGGAGCTGCTGTGGGGCTGCTGTGGGTTAGATCTATGGGGCAGGAGCTGTTGTGGGGCTGATGGGGGTCAGATCTATGGGGCAGGAGCTACTGTGGGGCTGATGTGGGTCAAATCAATGGGGCAGAGCTGCTCTTGGGAACATGTGGGTCAGATCTATGGGGCAGGAGCTGCTGTGGGGCTGATGTGGGTCAGATCTATAGGGCAGGAGCTGCTGTGCGACAGATGTGGGTCAGATCTATGGGGCAGGAGCTGCTGTGGGGCTGATGTGGGTCAGATCTATAGGGCAGGAGCTGCTGTGCGACAGATGTGTGTCAGATCTATGGGGCAGGAGCTGCTGTGGGGCTGATGTGGGTAAGATCTATAGGGCAGGAGCTGTTGTGGGGCTGATGTGTGTCAGATCTATGGGGCAGGAGCTACTGTGGGGCTGATGTGGGTCAAATCAATGGGGCAGAGCTGCTCTTGGGAACATGTGAGTCAGATCTATGGGGCAGGAGCTGCTGTGTGGCAGATGTGGGTCAGATCTATGGTGTAGGAGATGCTGTGGGGCTGATGTGGGTCAGATCTATGGGGCAGGAGCTGCTGTGGTTAAGATCTATTTGGCAGGATCTGCTGTGGGGCAGATTTGGGTCAGATCTATGGGGCAGGAGCTGCAGTGGAGATGATGTACGTCAGATCTATGGGGCAGGAGCTGCTGTGGGGCTGATTTGGGTTAGATCTATAGGGCAGGAGCTGCTGTGCGACAGATGTGGGTCAGATCTATGGGGCAGAGCTGCTCTTGGGAACATGTGGGTTAGATCTATGGGGCAGGAGCTGTTGTGGGTCATATCTATTCGGCAGCAGCTGCTTTACATATGATGTGTGTCAGATCTATGGGGCCGGAGCGGCTGTGGGGCTGATGTTGGTCTGATCTATGGGGCAGGAGCTGCTGTGCGACAGATGTGGGTCAGATCTATGGGGCAGGTGCTGCTGTGCGACATATGTGGGTCAGATCTATGGGGCAGGAGCTGCTGTGGGGCTGATGTGGATTAGATCTATAGGGCAGGAGCTGCTGTGGGGCTGATGTTGGTCTGATCTATGGGGCAGGAGCTGCTGTGGGACTGATGTTGGTCTGATCTATGGGGCAGGAGCTGCTGCGGGGCTGATTTGGGTCAGGTCTATGGGGCAGGAGCTGCTGTGGGGCTGAAGTGGGTTAGATCTATGGGGCAGGAGCTGTTGTGGGGCTGATGGGGGTCAGATCTATGGGGCAGGAGCTACTGTGGGGCTGATGGGGGTCAGATCTATGGGGCAGGTGCTGTTGTGGGGCTGATGTTGGTCTGATCTATGGGGCAGGAGCTGCTTTACATTTGATGTGTGTCAGATCTATGGGGCAGGAGCTGCTGTGGGGCTGATGTGGGTTAGATCTATGGGGCAGGAGATGTTGTGGGGCTGATGGGGGTCAGATCTATGGGGCAGGAGCTACTGTGGGGCTGATGTGGGTCAAATCAATGGGGCAGAGCTGCTCTTGGGAACATGTGGGTCAGATCTATGGGGCAGGAGCTGCTGTGCGACAGATGTGGGTCAGATCTATAGGGCAGGAGCTGCTGTGGGGCTGATGTGGGTCAGATCCTTGGGGCTGAAGCTGCTGTGGGTCATATCTATTGGGCAGCAGCAGCTTTACATATGATGTGTGTCAGATCTATGGGGCAGGAGCTGCTGTGGGGCTGATGTGGGTTTGATCCATGGGGCAGGAGCTGTTGTGGGGCTGATGTTGGTCTGATCTATGGGGCAGGAGCTGCTGTGCGACAGATGTGGGTCAGATCTATGGGGCAGGTGCTGCTGTGCGACATATGTGGGTCAGATCTATGGGGCAGGATCTGCTGTGGGGCTGGTGTTGGAAAGATCTATTTGGCAGGATCTCCTGTGGGGCAGATTTGGGTCAGATCTATGGGGCAGGAGCTGCTGTGTGGCAAATGTGGGTCAGATCTATGGGGCAGGAGCTGCTGTGGGGCAGATCTATGGGGCAGGAACAGATGTGGGCCTGATGTTGGTCAGATTTATGGAGCAGGAGCTGCTGTGTTGCAGATGTGGGTCAGATCTATGGGGCAGGAGCTGCAGTGGAGATGATGTACTTCAGATCTATGGGGCAGGAGCTACTGTGGGGCTGCTGCGGGTTAAATCTATGGGGCAGGAGCTGTTGTGGGTCATATCTATTGGGCAGCAGCTGCTTTACATATGATGTGTGTCAGATCTATTGGGCCGGAGCTGCTGTGGGGCTGAAGTGGGTTAGATCTATAGGGCAGGAGCTGCTGTGCGACAGATGTGGGTCAGATCTATGGGGCAGAGCTGCTCTTGGGAACATGTGGGTCAGATCTATGGGGCAGGAGTTGCTGTGAGGCTGATGTGGGTCAGATCTATAGGGCAGGAGCTGCTGTGCGACAGATGTGGGTCAGATCTATGGGGCAGGAGCTGCTGTGGGGCTGATGTGGGTCAGATCTATAGGGCAGGAGCTGCTGTGCGACAGATGTGGGTCAGATCTATAGGGCAGGAGCTGCTGTGGGGCTGATGTGGGTCAGATCCTTGGGGCTGAAGCTTCTGTGGGTCATATCTATTGGGCAGCAGCTGCTTTACATATGATGTGTGTCAGATCTATGGGGCAGGAGCTGCTGTGGGGCTGATGTGGGTTAGATCTATGGGGCAGGAACTGTTGTGGGGCTGATGGGGGTCAGATCTATGGGGCAGGAGCTGCTGTGGGGCTGATGGGGGTCAGATCTATGGGGCAGGAGCTACTGTGGGGCTGATGGGGGTCAGATCTATGGGGCAGGAGCTACTGTGGGGCTGATGTTGGTCTGATCTATGGGGCAGGAGCTGCTGTGCGACAGATGTGGGTCAGATCTATGGGGCAGGTGCTGCTGTGCGACATATGTGGGTCAGATCTATGGGGCAGGATCTGCTGTGGGGCTGATGTGGGAAAGATCTATGGGGCAGGAGATGCTTTGGGGCAGATGTGGGTCAGATCTATGGGGCAGGAGTTGCTGTGGGGCTGATGTGGGTCAGATCCTTGGGGCTGAAGCTGCTGTGGGTCATATCTATTGGGCAGCAGCTGCTTTACATATGATGTGTGTCAGATCTATGGGGCAGGAGCTGCTGTGGGGCTGATGTGGGTTAGATCTATGGGGCAGGAGCTGTTGTGGGGCTGATGGGGGTCAGATCTATGGGGCAGGAGCTACTGTGGTGCTGATGTGGGTCAAATCAATGGGGCAGAGCTGCTCTTGGGAACATGTGGGTCAGATCTATGGGGCAGGAGCTGCTGTGGGGCTGATGTGGGTCAGATCTATAGGGCAGGAGCTGCTGTGGGGCTGATGTGGGTCAGATCCTTGGGGCTGAAGCTGCTGTGGGTCTTATCTATTGGGCAGCAGCTGCTTTACATATGATGTGTGTCAGATCTATGGGGCAGGAGCTGCTGTGGGGCTGATGTGGTTATGATCTATGGGGCAGCAGCTGTTGTGGGGCTGATGGGGGTGAGATCTATGGGGCAGGAGCTACTGTGGGGCTGATGGGGGTCAGATCTATGGGGCAGGAGCTACTGTGGGGCTGATGTTGGTCTGATCTATGGGGCAGGAGCTGCAGAGCGACAGATGTGGGTCAGATCTATGGGGCAGGTGCTGCTGTGCGACATATGTGGGTCAGATCTATGGGGCAGGATCTGCTGTGGGGCTGATGTGGGTCAGATCTATAGGGCAGGAGATGCTTTGGGGCAGATGTGGGTCAGATCTATGGGGCAGGAGCTGCTGTGAGGCTGATGGGTGTTAGATCTATGGGGAGGAGCTGCTGTGGTGCAGATGTGGGTCAGATCTATGGGGCAGGAGCTGCTGTGGTTAAGATCTATTTGGCAGGATATGCTGTGGGGAAGATTTGGGTCAGATCTATGGGGCAGGAGCTGCACTGGAGATGATGTACGTCAGATCTATGGGGCAGGAGCTGCTGTGGGGCTGCTGTGGGTTAGATCTATGGGGCAGGAGCTGTTGTGGGGCTGATGGGGGTCAGATCTATGGGGCAGGAGCTACTGTGGGGCTGATGTGGGTCAAATCAATGGGGCAGAGCTGCTCTTGGGAACATGTGGGTCAGATCTATGGGGCAGGAGCTGCTGTGGGGCTGATGTGGGTCAGATCTATAGGGCAGGAGCTGCTGTGCGACAGATGTGGGTCAGATCTATGGGGCAGGAGCTGCTGTGGGGCTGATGTGGGTCAGATCTATAGGGCAGGAGCTGCTGTGCGACAGATGTGTGTCAGATCTATGGGGCAGGAGCTGCTGTGGGGCTGATGTGGGTAAGATCTATAGGGCAGGAGCTGTTGTGGGGCTGATGTGTGTCAGATCTATGGGGCAGGAGCTACTGTGGGGCTGATGTGGGTCAAATCAATGGGGCAGAGCTGCTCTTGGGAACATGTGAGTCAGATCTATGGGGCAGGAGCTGCTGTGTGGCAGATGTGGGTCAGATCTATGGTGTAGGAGCTGCTGTGGGGCTGATGTGGGTCAGATCTATGGGGCAGGAGCTGCTGTGGTTAAGATCTATTTGGCAGGATCTGCTGTGGGGCAGATTTGGGTCAGATCTATGGGGCAGGAGCTGCAGTGGAGATGATGTACGTCAGATCTATGGGGCAGGAGCTGCTGTGGGGCTGATTTGGGTTAGATCTATAGGGCAGGAGCTGCTGTGCGACAGATGTGGGTCAGATCTATGGGGCAGAGCTGCTCTTGGGAACATGTGGGTTAGATCTATGGGGCAGGAGCTGTTGTGGGTCATATCTATTGGGCAGCAGCTGCTTTACATATGATGTGTGTCAGATCTATGGGGCCGGAGCGGCTGTGGGGCTGATGTGGGTTAGATCTATGGGGCAGGAGCTGCTGTGGGGCTGATGTGGGTCTGATCTATGGGGCAGGAGCTGCTGTGAGGCTGATGTGGGTCAGATCTATGGGGCAGGAGATGGTGTGTGGCAGATGTGGGTCAGATCTATGGTGTAGGAGCTGCTGTGGGGCTGATGTGGGTCTGTTCTATGGGGCAGGAGCTGCTGTGGTTAAGATCTATTTGGCAGGATCTGCTGTGGGGCAGATTTGGGTCAGATCTATGGGGCAGGAGCTGAAGTGGAGATGATGTACGTCAGATCTATGGGGCAGGAGCTGCTGTGGGGCTGCTGTGGGTTAGATCTATGGGGCAGGAGCTGTTGTGGGTCATATCTATTGGGCAGCAGCTGCTTTACATATGATGTGTGTCAGATCTATGGTGCCGGAGCTGCTGTGGGGCTGATGTGGGTTAGATCTATAGGGCAGGAGCTGCTGTGCGACAGATGTGGGTCAGATCTATGGGGCAGAGCTGCTCTTGGGAACATGTGGGTCAGATCTATGGGGCAGGAGCTTCTGTGAGGCTGATGTGGGTCAGATCTATAGGGCAGGAGCTGCTGTGCGACAGATGTGGGTCAGATCTATGGTGCAGGAGCTGCTGTGGGGCTGATGTGGGTCAGATCCATGGGGCTGATGCTGCTGTGGGTCATATCTATTGGGCAGCAGCTGCTTTACATATGATGTGTGTCAGATCTAATGGGCAGGAGCTGCTGTGGGGCTGATGTGGGTTAGATCTATGGGGCAGGAGCTGTTGTGGGGCTGATGGGGGTCAGATCTATTGGGCAGGAGCTGCTGTGGGGCTGATGGGGGTCAGATCTATGGGGCAGGAGCTACTGTGGGGCTGATGAGGGTCAGATCTATGGGGCAGGAGCTACTGTGGGGCTGATGTTGGTCTGATCTATGGGGCCGGAGCTGCTGTGCGACATATGTGGGTCAGATCTATGGGGCAGGTGCTGCTGTGGGGCTGATGTGGGTCAGATCTATGGGGCAGGAGCTGTTGTGGGGCTGATGGGGGTCAGATCTATGGGGCAGGAGCAGCTATGGGGCTGATGGGGGTCAGATCTATGGGGCAGGAGCTGCTGTGGGGCTGATGTGGGTTAGATCTATGGGGCAGGAGCTGTTGTGGGGCTGATGGGGGTCAGATCTATGGGGCAGGAGCTGCTGTGGGGCTGATGTTGGTCTGATCTATGGGGCAGGAGTTGCTGTGCGACAGATGTGGGTCAGATCTATGGGGCAGGTGCTGCTGTGCGACATATTTGGGTCAGATCTATGGGGCAGGAGCTGCTGTGAGGCTGATGGGTGTTAGATCTATGGGGAGGAGCTGCTGTGGTGCAGATGTGGGTCAGAGCTATGGGGCAGGATCTGCTGTGGGGAAGATTTGGGTCAGATCTATGGGGCAGGAGCTGCAGTGGAGATGATGTACGTCAGATCTATGGGGCAGGAGCTGCTGTGGGGCTGCTGTGGGTTAGATCTATGCGGCAGGAGCTGTTGTGGGGCTGATGGGGGTCAGATCTATGGGGCAGGAGCTACTGTGGGGCTGATGTGGGTCAAATCAATGGGGCAGAGCTGCTCTTGGGATCATGTGGGTCAGATCTATGGGGCAGGAGCTGCAGTGGGGCTGATGTGGGTCAGATCTATAGGGCAGAAGCTGCTGTGCGACAGATGTGGGTCAGATCTATGGGGCAGGAGCTGCTGTGGGGCTGATGTGGGTCAGATCCTTGGGGCTGAAGCTGCTGTGGGTCATATCTATTGGGCAGCAGCTGCTTTACATATGATGTGTGTCAGATCTATGGGGCAGGAGCTGCTGTGGGGCTGATTTGGGTCAGATCTATGGGGCAGGAGCTGCTGTGGGGCTGATGTGGGTTAGATCTATGGGGCAGGAGCTGTTGTGGGGCTGATGGGGGTCAGATCTATGGGGCAGGAGCTACTGTGGGGCTGATGTGTGTCAAATCAATGGGGCAGAGCTGCTCTTGGGAACATGTGGGTCAGATCTATGGGGCAGGAGCTGCTGTGGGGCTGATGTGGGTCAGATCTATAGGGCAGGAGCTGCTGTGGGGCTGATGTGGGTCAGATCCTTGGGGCTGAAGCTGCTGTGGGTCATATCTATTGGGCAGCAGCTCCTTTACATATGATGTGTGTCAGATCTATGGGGCAGGAGCTGCTGTGGGGCTGATGTGGGTAAGATCTATGGGGCAGCAGCTGTTGTGGGGCTGATGGGGGTCAGATCTATGGGGCAGGAGCTACTGTGGGGCTGATGTGGGTCATATCCTTGGGGCTGAAGCTGCTGTGGGTCATATCTATTGGGCAGCAGCTGCATTACATATGATGTGTGTCAGATCTATGGGGCAGGAGCTGCTGTGGGGCTGATGTGGGTTAGATCTATGGGGCAGGAGCTGTTGTGGGGCTGATGGCTGTCAGATCTATGGGGCAGGAGCTGCTGTGGGGCTGATGGGGGTCAGATCTATGGGGCAGGAGCTACTGTGGGGCTGATGGGGGTCAGATCTATGGGGCAGGTGCTGTTGTGGGGCTGATGTTGGTCTGATCTATGGGGCAGGAGCTGCTTTACATTTGATGTGTGTCAGATCTATGGGGCAGGAGCTGCTGTGGGGCTGATGTGGGTTAGATCTATGGGGCAGGAGATGTTGTGGGGCTGATGGGGGTCAGATCTATGGGGCAGGAGCTACTGTGGGGCTGATGTGGGTCAAATCAATGGGGCAGAGCTGCTCTTGGGAACATGTGGGTCAGATCTATGGGGCAGGAGCTGCTGTGCGACAGATGTGGGTCAGATCTATAGGGCAGGAGCTGCTGTGGGGCTGATGTGGGTCAGATCCTTGGGGCTGAAGCTGCTGTGGGTCATATCTATTGGGCAGCAGCAGCTTTACATATGATGTGTGTCAGATCTATGGGGCAGGAGCTGCTGTGGGGCTGATGTGGGTTTGATCCATGGGGCAGGAGCTGTTGTGGGGCTGATGTTGGTCTGATCTATGGGGCAGGAGCTGCTGTGCGACAGATGTGGGTCAGATCTATGGGGCAGGTGCTGCTGTGCGACATATGTGGGTCAGATCTATGGGGCAGGATCTGCTGTGGGGCTGGTGTTGGAAAGATCTATTTGGCAGGATCTCCTGTGGGGCAGATTTGGGTCAGATCTATGGGGCAGGAGCTGCTGTGTGGCAAATGTGGGTCAGATCTATGGGGCAGGAGCTGCTGTGGGGCAGATCTATGGGGCAGGAACAGATGTGGGCCTGATGTTGGTCAGATTTATGGAGCAGGAGCTGCTGTGTTGCAGATGTGGGTCAGATCTATGGGGCAGGAGCTGCAGTGGAGATGATGTACTTCAGATCTATGGGGCAGGAGCTACTGTGGGGCTGCTGCGGGTTAGATCTATGGGGCAGGAGCTGTTGTGGGTCATATCTATTGGGCAGCAGCTGCTTTACATATGATGTGTGTCAGATCTATTGGGCCGGAGCTGCTGTGGGGCTGAAGTGGGTTAGATCTATAGGGCAGGAGCTGCTGTGCGACAGATGTGGGTCAGATCTATGGGGCAGAGCTGCTCTTGGGAACATGTGGGTCAGATCTATGGGGCAGGAGTTGCTGTGAGGCTGATGTGGGTCAGATCTATAGGGCAGGAGCTGCTGTGCGACAGATGTGGGTCAGATCTATGGGGCAGGAGCTGCTGTGGGGCTGATGTGGGTCAGATCTATAGGGCAGGAGCTGCTGTGCGACAGATGTGGGTCAGATCTATAGGGCAGGAGCTGCTGTGGGGCTGATGTGGGTCAGATCCTTGGGGCTGAAGCTTCTGTGGGTCATATCTATTGGGCAGCAGCTGCTTTACATATGATGTGTGTCAGATCTATGGGGCAGGAGCTGCTGTGGGGCTGATGTGGGTTAGATCTATGGGGCAGGAACTGTTGTGGGGCTGATGGGGGTCAGATCTATGGGGCAGGAGCTGCTGTGGGGCTGATGGGGGTCAGATCTATGGGGCAGGAGCTACTGTGGGGCTGATGGGGGTCAGATCTATGGGGCAGGAGCTACTGTGGGGCTGATGTTGGTCTGATCTATGGGGCAGGAGCTGCTGTGCGACAGATGTGGGTCAGATCTATGGGGCAGGTGCTGCTGTGCGACATATGTGGGTCAGATCTATGGGGCAGGATCTGCTGTGGGGCTGATGTGGGAAAGATCTATGGGGCAGGAGATGCTTTGGGGCAGATGTGGGTCAGATCTATGGGGCAGGAGTTGCTGTGGGGCTGATGTGGGTCAGATCCTTGGGGCTGAAGCTGCTGTGGGTCATATCTATTGGGCAGCAGCTGCTTTACATATGATGTGTGTCAGATCTATGGGGCAGGAGCTGCTGTGGGGCTGATGTGGGTTAGATCTATGGGGCAGGAGCTGTTGTGGGGCTGATGGGGGTCAGATCTATGGGGCAGGAGCTACTGTGGTGCTGATGTGGGTCAAATCAATGGGGCAGAGCTGCTCTTGGGAACATGTGGGTCAGATCTATGGGGCAGGAGCTGCTGTGGGGCTGATGTGGGTCAGATCTATAGGGCAGGAGCTGCTGTGGGGCTGATGTGGGTCAGATCCTTGGGGCTGAAGCTGCTGTGGGTCTTATCTATTGGGCAGCAGCTGCTTTACATATGATGTGTGTCAGATCTATGGGGCAGGAGCTGCTGTGGGGCTGATGTGGTTATGATCTATGGGGCAGCAGCTGTTGTGGGGCTGATGGGGGTGAGATCTATGGGGCAGGAGCTACTGTGGGGCTGATGGGGGTCAGATCTATGGGGCAGGAGCTACTGTGGGGCTGATGTTGGTCTGATCTATGGGGCAGGAGCTGCAGAGCGACAGATGTGGGTCAGATCTATGGGGCAGGTGCTGCTGTGCGACATATGTGGGTCAGATCTATGGGGCAGGATCTGCTGTGGGGCTGATGTGGGTCAGATCTATAGGGCAGGAGATGCTTTGGGGCAGATGTGGGTCAGATCTATGGGGCAGGAGCTGCTGTGAGGCTGATGGGTGTTAGATCTATGGGGAGGAGCTGCTGTGGTGCAGATGTGGGTCAGATCTATGGGGCAGGAGCTGCTGTGGTTAAGATCTATTTGGCAGGATATGCTGTGGGGAAGATTTGGGTCAGATCTATGGGGCAGGAGCTGCACTGGAGATGATGTACGTCAGATCTATGGGGCAGGAGCTGCTGTGGGGCTGCTGTGGGTTAGATCTATGGGGCAGGAGCTGTTGTGGGGCTGATGGGGGTCAGATCTATGGGGCAGGAGCTACTGTGGGGCTGATGTGGGTCAAATCAATGGGGCAGAGCTGCTCTTGGGAACATGTGGGTCAGATCTATGGGGCAGGAGCTGCTGTGGGGCTGATGTGGGTCAGATCTATAGGGCAGGAGCTGCTGTGCGACAGATGTGGGTCAGATCTATGGGGCAGGAGCTGCTGTGGGGCTGATGTGGGTCAGATCTATAGGGCAGGAGCTGCTGTGCGACAGATGTGTGTCAGATCTATGGGGCAGGAGCTGCTGTGGGGCTGATGTGGGTAAGATCTATAGGGCAGGAGCTGTTGTGGGGCTGATGTGTGTCAGATCTATGGGGCAGGAGCTACTGTGGGGCTGATGTGGGTCAAATCAATGGGGCAGAGCTGCTCTTGGGAACATGTGAGTCAGATCTATGGGGCAGGAGCTGCTGTGTGGCAGATGTGGGTCAGATCTATGGTGTAGGAGCTGCTGTGGGGCTGATGTGGGTCAGATCTATGGGGCAGGAGCTGCTGTGGTTAAGATCTATTTGGCAGGATCTGCTGTGGGGCAGATTTGGGTCAGATCTATGGGGCAGGAGCTGCAGTGGAGATGATGTACGTCAGATCTATGGGGCAGGAGCTGCTGTGGGGCTGATTTGGGTTAGATCTATAGGGCAGGAGCTGCTGTGCGACAGATGTGGGTCAGATCTATGGGGCAGAGCTGCTCTTGGGAACATGTGGGTTAGATCTATGGGGCAGGAGCTGTTGTGGGTCATATCTATTGGGCAGCAGCTGCTTTACATATGATGTGTGTCAGATCTATGGGGCCGGAGCGGCTGTGGGGCTGATGTGGGTTAGATCTATGGGGCAGGAGCTGCTGTGGGGCTGATGTGGGTCTGATCTATGGGGCAGGAGCTGCTGTGAGGCTGATGTGGGTCAGATCTATGGGGCAGGAGATGGTGTGTGGCAGATGTGGGTCAGATCTATGGTGTAGGAGCTGCTGTGGGGCTGATGTGGGTCTGTTCTATGGGGCAGGAGCTGCTGTGGTTAAGATCTATTTGGCAGGATCTGCTGTGGGGCAGATTTGGGTCAGATCTATGGGGCAGGAGCTGAAGTGGAGATGATGTACGTCAGATCTATGGGGCAGGAGCTGCTGTGGGGCTGCTGTGGGTTAGATCTATGGGGCAGGAGCTGTTGTGGGTCATATCTATTGGGCAGCAGCTGCTTTACATATGATGTGTGTCAGATCTATGGTGCCGGAGCTGCTGTGGGGCTGATGTGGGTTAGATCTATAGGGCAGGAGCTGCTGTGCGACAGATGTGGGTCAGATCTATGGGGCAGAGCTGCTCTTGGGAACATGTGGGTCAGATCTATGGGGCAGGAGCTTCTGTGAGGCTGATGTGGGTCAGATCTATAGGGCAGGAGCTGCTGTGCGACAGATGTGGGTCAGATCTATGGTGCAGGAGCTGCTGTGGGGCTGATGTGGGTCAGATCCATGGGGCTGATGCTGCTGTGGGTCATATCTATTGGGCAGCAGCTGCTTTACATATGATGTGTGTCAGATCTAATGGGCAGGAGCTGCTGTGGGGCTGATGTGGGTTAGATCTATGGGGCAGGAGCTGTTGTGGGGCTGATGGGGGTCAGATCTATTGGGCAGGAGCTGCTGTGGGGCTGATGGGGGTCAGATCTATGGGGCAGGAGCTACTGTGGGGCTGATGAGGGTCAGATCTATGGGGCAGGAGCTACTGTGGGGCTGATGTTGGTCTGATCTATGGGGCCGGAGCTGCTGTGCGACATATGTGGGTCAGATCTATGGGGCAGGTGCTGCTGTGGGGCTGATGTGGGTCAGATCTATGGGGCAGGAGCTGTTGTGGGGCTGATGGGGGTCAGATCTATGGGGCAGGAGCAGCTATGGGGCTGATGGGGGTCAGATCTATGGGGCAGGAGCTGCTGTGGGGCTGATGTGGGTTAGATCTATGGGGCAGGAGCTGTTGTGGGGCTGATGGGGGTCAGATCTATGGGGCAGGAGCTGCTGTGGGGCTGATGTTGGTCTGATCTATGGGGCAGGAGCTGCTGTGCGACAGATGTGGGTCAGATCTATGGGGCAGGTGCTGCTGTGCGACATATTTGGGTCAGATCTATGGGGCAGGAGCTGCTGTGAGGCTGATGGGTGTTAGATCTATGGGGAGGAGCTGCTGTGGTGCAGATGTGGGTCAGAGCTATGGGGCAGGATCTGCTGTGGGGAAGATTTGGGTCAGATCTATGGGGCAGGAGCTGCAGTGGAGATGATGTACGTCAGATCTATGGGGCAGGAGCTGCTGTGGGGCTGCTGTGGGTTAGATCTATGCGGCAGGAGCTGTTGTGGGGCTGATGGGGGTCAGATCTATGGGGCAGGAGCTACTGTGGGGCTGATGTGGGTCAAATCAATGGGGCAGAGCTGCTCTTGGGATCATGTGGGTCAGATCTATGGGGCAGGAGCTGCAGTGGGGCTGATGTGGGTCAGATCTATAGGGCAGAAGCTGCTGTGCGACAGATGTGGGTCAGATCTATGGGGCAGGAGCTGCTGTGGGGCTGATGTGGGTCAGATCCTTGGGGCTGAAGCTGCTGTGGGTCATATCTATTGGGCAGCAGCTGCTTTACATATGATGTGTGTCAGATCTATGGGGCAGGAGCTGCTGTGGGGCTGATTTGGGTCAGATCTATGGGGCAGGAGCTGCTGTGGGGCTGATGTGGGTTAGATCTATGGGGCAGGAGCTGTTGTGGGGCTGATGTTGGTCTGATCTATGGGGCAGGAGCTACTGTGGGGCTGATGTGTGTCAAATCAATGGGGCAGAGCTGCTCTTGGGAACATGTGGGTCAGATCTATGGGGCAGGAGCTGCTGTGGGGCTGATGTGGGTCAGATCTATAGGGCAGGAGCTGCTGTGGGGCTGATGTGGGTCAGATCCTTGGGGCTGAAGCTGCTGTGGGTCATATCTATTGGGCAGCAGCTCCTTTACATATGATGTGTGTCAGATCTATGGGGCAGGAGCTGCTGTGGGGCTGATGTGGGTAAGATCTATGGGGCAGCAGCTGTTGTGGGGCTGATGGGGGTCAGATCTATGGGGCAGGAGCTACTGTGGGGCTGATGGGGGTCAGATCTATGGGGCAGGAGCTCCTGTGGGGCTGATGTTGGTCTGATCTATGGGGCAGGAGCTGCTGTGCGACAGATGTGGGTCAGATCTATGGGGCAGGTGCTGCTGTGCGACATATGTTGGTTAGATCTATGGGGCAGGAGCTGCTGTGAGGCTGATGGGTGTTAGATCTATGGGTAGGAGCTGCTGTGGTGCAGATGTGGGTTAGAGCTATGGGGCAGGAGCTGCTGTGGGGCTGATGTGGGTTAGATCTATGGGGCAGGAGCTGTTGTGGGGCTGATGGGGGTCAGATCTATGGGGCAGGAGCTACTGTGGGGCTGATGTTGGTCTGATCTATGGGGCAGGAGCTGCTGTGCGACAGATGTGTGTCAGATCTATGGGGCAGGTGCTGCTGTGCGACATATGTGGGTCAGATCTATGGGGCAGGAACCGATGTGGGCCTGATGTTGGTCAGATTTATGGAGCAGGAGCTGCTGTGTTGCAGATGTGGGTCAGATCTATGGGGCAGGAGCTGCTGTGGGGCAGATGTGGGTCAGATCTATGGTGTAGGAGGTGCTGTGGGGCTGATGTGGGTCAGATCTATGGGGCAGGAGCTACTGTGGTGCTGATGTGGGTCAAATCAATGGGGCAGAGCTGCTCTTGGGAACATGTGGGTCAGATCTATGGGGCAGGAGCTGCTGTGGGGCTGATGTGGGTCAGATCTATAGGGCAGGAGCTGCTGTGGGGCTGATGTGGGTCAGATCCTTGGGGCTGAAGCTGCTGTGGGTCTTATCTATTGGGCAGCAGCTGCTTTACATATGATGTGTGTCAGATCTATGGGGCAGGAGCTGCTGTGGGGCTGATGTGGTTATGATCTATGGGGCAGCAGCTGTTGTGGGGCTGATGGGGGTGAGATCTATGGGGCAGGAGCTACTGTGGGGCTGATGGGGGTCAGATCTATGGGGCAGGAGCTACTGTGGGGCTGATGTTGGTCTGATCTATGGGGCAGGAGCTGCAGAGCGACAGATGTGGGTCAGATCTATGGGGCAGGTGCTGCTGTGCGACATATGTGGGTCAGATCTATGGGGCAGGATCTGCTGTGGGGCTGATGTGGGTCAGATCTATAGGGCAGGAGATGCTTTGGGGCAGATGTGGGTCAGATCTATGGGGCAGGAGCTGCTGTGAGGCTGATGGGTGTTAGATCTATGGGGAGGAGCTGCTGTGGTGCAGATGTGGGTCAGATCTATGGGGCAGGAGCTGCTGTGGTTAAGATCTATTTGGCAGGATATGCTGTGGGGAAGATTTGGGTCAGATCTATGGGGCAGGAGCTGCACTGGAGATGATGTACGTCAGATCTATGGGGCAGGAGCTGCTGTGGGGCTGCTGTGGGTTAGATCTATGGGGCAGGAGCTGTTGTGGGGCTGATGGGGGTCAGATCTATGGGGCAGGAGCTACTGTGGGGCTGATGTGGGTCAAATCAATAGGGCAGAGCTGCTCTTGGGAACATGTGGGTCAGATCTATGGGGCAGGAGCTGCTGTGGGGCTGATGTGGGTCAGATCTATAGGGCAGGAGCTGCTGTGCGACAGATGTGGGTCAGATCTATGGGGCAGGAGCTGCTGTGGGGCTGATGTGGGTCAGATCTATAGGGCAGGAGCTGCTGTGCGACAGATGTGTGTCAGATCTATGGGGCAGGAGCTGCTGTGGGGCTGATGTGGGTAAGATCTATAGGGCAGGAGCTGTTGTGGGGCTGATGTGGGTCAAATCAATGGGGCAGAGCTGCTCTTGGGAACATGTGAGTCAGATCTATGGGGCAGGAGCTGCTGTGTGGCAGATGTGGGTCAGATCTATGGTGTAGGAGCTGCTGTGGGGCTGATGTGGGTCAGATCTATGGGGCAGGAGCTGCTGTGGTTAAGATCTATTTGGCAGGATCTGCTGTGGGGCAGATTTGGGTCAGATCTATGGGGCAGGAGCTGCAGTGGAGATGATGTACGTCAGATCTATGGGGCAGGAGCTGCTGTGGGGCTGATTTGGGTTAGATCTATAGGGCAGGAGCTGCTGTGCGACAGATGTGGGTCAGATCTATGGGGCAGAGCTGCTCTTGGGAACATGTGGGTTAGATCTATGGGGCAGGAGCTGTTGTGGGTCATATCTATTCGGCAGCAGCTGCTTTACATATGATGTGTGTCAGATCTATGGGGCCGGAGCGGCTGTGGGGCTGATGTGGGTTAGATCTATGGGGCAGGAGCTGCTGTGGGGCTGATGTGGGTCAGATCTATGGGGCAGGAGCTGCTGTGAGGCTGATGTGGGTCAGATCTATGGGGCAGGAGATGGTGTGTGGCAGATGTGGGTCAGATCTATGGTGTAGGAGCTGCTGTGGGGCTGATGTGGGTCTGTTCTATGGGGCAGGAGCTGCTGTGGTTAAGATCTATTTGGCAGGATCTGCTGTGGGGCAGATTTGGGTCAGATCTATGGGGCAGGAGCTGAAGTGGAGATGATGTACGTCAGATCTATGGGGCAGGAGCTGCTGTGGGGCTGCTGTGGGTTAGATCTATGGGGCAGGAGCTGTTGTGGGTCATATCTATTGGGCAGCAGCTGCTTTACATATGATGTGTGTCAGATCTATGGTGCCGGAGCTGCTGTGGGGCTGATGTGGGTTAGATCTATAGGGCAGGAGCTGCTGTGCGACAGATGTGGGTCAGATCTATGGGGCAGAGCTGCTCTTGGGAACATGTGGGTCAGATCTATGGGGCAGGAGCTTCTGTGAGGCTGATGTGGGTCAGATCTATAGGGCAGGAGCTGCTGTGCGACAGATGTGGGTCAGATCTATGGTGCAGGAGCTGCTGTGGGGCTGATGTGGGTCAGATCCATGGGGCTGAAGCTGCTGTGGGTCATATCTATTGGGCAGCAGCTGCTTTACATATGATGTGTGTCAGATCTAATGGGCAGGAGCTGCTGTGGGGCTGATGTGGGTTAGATCTATGGGGCAGGAGCTGTTGTGGGGCTGATGGGGGTCAGATCTATTGGGCAGGAGCTGCTGTGGGGCTGATGGGGGTCAGATCTATGGGGCAGGAGCTACTGTGGGGCTGATGAGGGTCAGATCTATGGGGCAGGAGCTACTGTGGGGCTGATGTTGGTCTGATCTATGGGGCCGGAGCTGCTGTGCGACATATGTGGGTCAGATCTATGGGGCAGGTGCTGCTGTGGGGCTGATGTGGGTCAGATCTATGGGGCAGGAGCTGTTGTGGGGCTGATGGGGGTCAGATCTATGGGGCAGGAGCAGCTATGGGGCTGATGGGGGTCAGATCTATGGGGCAGGAGCTGCTGTGGGGCTGATGTGGGTTAGATCTATGGGGCAGGAGCTGTTGTGGGGCTGATGGGGGTCAGATCTATGGGGCAGGAGCTGCTGTGGGGCTGATGTTGGTCTGATCTATGGGGCAGGAGCTGCTGTGCGACAGATGTGGGTCAGATCTATGGGGCAGGTGCTGCTGTGCGACATATGTGGGTCAGATCTATGGGGCAGGAGCTGCTGTGAGGCTGATGGGTGTTAGATCTATGGGGAGGAGCTGCTGTGGTGCAGATGTGGGTCAGAGCTATGGGGCAGGATCTGCTGTGGGGAAGATTTGGGTCAGATCTATGGGGCAGGAGCTGCAGTGGAGATGATGTACGTCAGATCTATGGGGCAGGAGCTGCTGTGGGGCTGCTGTGGGTTAGATCTATGCGGCAGGAGCTGTTGTGGGGCTGATGGGGGTCAGATCTATGGGGCAGGAGCTACTGTGGGGCTGATGTGGGTCAAATCAATGGGGCAGAGCTGCTCTTGGGATCATGTGGGTCAGATCTATGGGGCAGGAGCTGCAGTGGGGCTGATGTGGGTCAGATCTATAGGGCAGAAGCTGCTGTGCGACAGATGTGGGTCAGATCTATGGGGCAGGAGCTGCTGTGGGGCTGATGTGGGTCAGATCCTTGGGGCTGAAGCTGCTGTGGGTCATATCTATTGGGCAGCAGCTGCTTTACATATGATGTGTGTCAGATCTATGGGGCAGGAGCTGCTGTGGGGCTGATTTGGGTCAGATCTATGGGGCAGGAGCTGCTGTGGGGCTGATGTGGGTTAGATCTATGGGGCAGGAGCTGTTGTGGGGCTGATGGGGATCAGATCTATGGGGCAGGAGCTACTGTGGGGCTGATGTGTGTCAAATCAATGGGGCAGAGCTGCTCTTGGGAACATGTGGGTCAGATCTATGGGGCAGGAGCTGCTGTGGGGCTGATGTGGGTCAGATCTATAGGGCAGGAGCTGCTGTGGGGCTGATGTGGGTCAGATCCTTGGGGCTGAAGCTGCTGTGGGTCATATCTATTGGGCAGCAGCTCCTTTACATATGATGTGTGTCAGATCTATGGGGCAGGAGCTGCTGTGGGGCTGGTGTGGGTAAGATCTATGGGGCAGCAGCTGTTGTGGGGCTGATGGGGGTCAGATCTATGGGGCAGGAGCTACTGTGGGGCTGATGGGGGTCAGATCTATGGGGCAGGAGCTCCTGTGGGGCTGATGTTGGTCTGATCTATGGGGCAGGAGCTGCTGTGCGACAGATGTGGGTCAGATCTATGGGGCAGGTGCTGCTGTGCGACATATGTTGGTTAGATCTATGGGGCAGGAGCTGCTGTGAGGCTGATGGGTGTTAGATCTATGGGTAGGAGCTGCTGTGGTGCAGATGTGGGTTAGAGCTATGGGGCAGGAGCTGCTGTGGGGCTGATGTGGGTTAGATCTATGGGGCAGGAGCTGTTGTGGGGCTGATGGGGGTCAGATCTATGGGGCAGGAGCTACTGTGGGGCTGATGTTGGTCTGATCTATGGGGCAGGAGCTGCTGTGCGACAGATGTGTGTCAGATCTATGGGGCAGGTGCTGCTGTGCGACATATGTGGGTCAGATCTATGGGGCAGGAACCGATGTGGGCCTGATGTTGGTCAGATTTATGGAGCAGGAGCTGCTGTGTTGCAGATGTGGGTCAGATCTATGGGGCAGGAGCTGCTGTGGGGCAGATGTGGGTCAGATCTATGGTGTAGGAGGTGCTGTGGGGCTGATGTGGGTCAGATCTATGGGGCAGGAGATGCTGTGGTTAAGATCTATTTGGCAGGATCTGCTGTGGGGAAGATTTGGTTCAGATCTATGGGGCAGGAGCTGCAGTGGAGATGATGTACTTCAGATCTATGGGGCAGGAGCTGCTGTGGGGCTGATGTGGGTTAGATCTATGGGGCAGGAGCTGCTGTGGGTCATATCTATTGGGCAGCAGCTGCTTTACATATGATGTGTGTCAGATCTATGGTGCCGGAGCTGCTGTGGGGCTGATGTGGATTAGATCTATAGGGCAGGAGCTGCTGTGCGACAGATGTGGGTCAGATCTATGGGGCAGAGCTGCTCTTGGGAACATGTGGGTCAGATCTATGGGGCAGGAGCTGCTGTGAGGCTGATTTGGGTCAGATCTATAGGGCAGGAGCTGCTGTGCGACAGATGTGGGTCTGCTCTATGGGGCAGGAGCTGCTGTGGTGCTGATGTGGGTCAGATCCTTGGGGCTGAAGCTGCTGTGGGTCATATCTATTGGGCAGCAGCTGCTTTACATATGATGTGTGTCAGATCTATGGGGCAGGAGCTGCTGTGGGGCTGATGTGGGTTAGATCTATGGGGCAGGAGCTGCTGTGGGGCTGATGTGGGTTAGATCTATGGGGCAGGAGCTGTTGTGGGGCTGATGGGGGTCAGATCTACGGGGCAGGAGCTACTGTGTGGCTGATGGGGGTCAGATCTATGGGGCAGGAGCTACTGTAGGGCTGATGTTGGTCTGATCTATGGGGCAGGAGCTGCTGTGCGACAGATGTGGGTCAGATCTATGGGGCAGAAGCTGTTGTGGGGGTAATGGGGGTCAGATCTATGGGGCAGGAGCTACTGTGGGGCTGATGTTGGTCTGATCTATGGGGCAGGAGCTGCTGTGCGACAGATGTGGGTCAGATCTATGGGGCAGGAGCTGTTGTGGGGCTTATGGGGGTCAGATCTATGGGGCAGGAGCTACTGTGGGGCTGATGTTGGTCTGATCTATGGGGCAGGAGCTGCTGTGTGACAGATGTGGTTCAGAACTATAGGGCAGGTGCTGCTGTGCGACATATGTAGGTCAGATCTATGGGGCAGGATCTGCTGTGGGGCTGATGTGGGAAAGATCTATGGGGCAGGAGATGCTGAGGTTAATTCTATTGGGCAGCAGCTGCTTAACATATGATGTGTGTCAGATCTATGGGGCGGGAGCTGCTGTGGGGCTGATGTGGGTTAGATCTATGGGGCAGGAGCTGTTGTGGGGCTGATGGGGGTCAGATCTATGGGGCAGGAGCTACTGTGGCGCTGATGTTGGTCTGATCTATGGGGCAGGAGCTGCTGTGCGACAGATGTGGGTCAGATCTATGGGGCAGGTGCTGCTGTGCGACATATGTGGGTCAGATCTATGGGGCAGGATCTGCTGTGGGGCTGATGTGGGAAAGATCTATGGGGCAGGAGATGCTTTGGGGCAGATGTGGGTCAGATCTATGGGGCAGGAGTTGCTGTGGGGCTGATGTGGGTCAGATCCTGGGGGCTGAAGCTGCTGTGGGTCATATCTATTGGGCAGCAGCTGCTTTACATATGATGTGTGTCAGATCTATGTGGCAGGAGCAGCTGTGGGGCTGATGTGGGTTAGATCTATGGGGCAGGAGCTGTTGTGGGGCTGATGGGGGTCAGATCTATGGGGCAGGAGCTACTGTGGGGCTGATGTTGGTCTGATCTATGGGGCAGGAGCTGCTGCGGGGCTGATTTGGGTCAGATCTATGGGGCAGGAGCTGCTGTGGGGCTGATTTGGGTTAGATCTATGGGGCAGGAGCTGTTGTGGGGCTGATGGGGGTCAGATCTATGGGGCAGGAGCTACTGTGGGGCTGATGTGGGTCAAATCAATGGGGCAGAGCTGCTCTTGGGAACATGTGGGTCAGATCTATGGGGCAGGAGCTGCTGTGGTGCTGATGTGGGTCAGATCTATAGGGCAGGAGCTGCTGTGGGGCTGATGTGGGTCAGATCCTTGGGGCTGAAGCTGCTGTGGGTCATATCTATTGGGCAGCAGCTGCTTTACATATGATGTGTGTCAGATCTATGGGGCAGGAGCTGCTGTGGGGCTGATGTGGGTAAGATCTATGGGGCAGCAGCTGTTGTGGGGCTGATGGGGGTCAGATCTATGGGGCAGGAGCTGCTGTGCGACAGATGTGGGTCAGATCTATGGGGCAGGAGCTGCTGTGGTGCAGATGTGGTTCAGAGCTATGGGGCAGGAGCTGCTGTGTGGCAGATGTGGGTCAGATCTATGGTGTAGGAGCTGCTGTGGGGCTGATGTTGGTCAGAGCTATGGGGCAGGAGCTGCTGTGTGGCAGATGTGGGTCAGATCTATGGTGTAGGAGCTGCTGTGGGGCTGATGTGGGTAAGATCTATGGGGCAGGAGCTGCTGTGGTTAAGATCTATTTGGCAGGATCTGCTGTGGGGCAGATTTGGGTCAGATCTATGGGGCAGGAGCTGCAGTGGAGATGATGTACGTCAGATCTATGGGGCAGGAGCTGCTGTGGGGCTGCTGTGGGTTAGATCTATGGGGCAGGAGCTGTTGTGGGGCTGATTTGGGTCAGATCTATGAAGCAGGAGCTGCTGTGGGGCTGCTGTGGGTTAGAACTATGGGGCAGGAGCTGTTGTGGGGCTGATGGGGGTCAGATCTATGGGGCAGGAGCTACTGTGGGGCTGATGTGGGTCAAATCAATGGGGCAGAGCTGCTCTTGGGAACATGTGGGTCAGATCTATGGGGCAGGAGCTGCTTTACATATGATGTGTGTCAGATCTATAGGGCAGGAGCTGCTGTGGGGATGATGTGGGTCAGATCCTTGGGGCTGAAGCTGCTGTGGGTCATATCTTTTCGGCAGCAGCTGCTTTACATATCATGTGTGTCAGATCTATGGGGCAGGAGCTGCTGTGGGGCTGATGTGGGTAAGATCTATGGGGCAGGAGCTGCTGTGGTTAAGATCTATTTGGCAGGATCTGCTGTGGGGCAGATTTGGGTCAGATCTATGGGGCAGGAGCTACTGTGGGGCTGATGTTGTTCTGACCTATGGGGCAGGAGCTGCTGTGCGACAGTTGTGGGTCAGATCTATGGGGCAGGTGCTGCTGTGCGACATATGTGGGTCAGATCTATGGGGCAGGATCTGCTGTGGGGCTGATGTGGGAAAGATCTATGGGGCAGGAGATGCTTTGGGGCAGATGTGGGTCAGATCTATGGGGCAGGAGTTGCTGTGGGGCTGATATGGGTCAGATCCTTGGGGCTGAAGCTGCTGTGGGTCATATCTATTGGGCAGCAGCTGCTTTACATATGATGTGTGTCAGATCTATGGGGCAGGAGCTGCTGCGGGGCTGATTTGGGTCAGATCTATGGGGCAGGAGCTGTTCTGGGGCTGATGGGGGTCAGATCTATGGGGCAGGAGCTACTGTGGGGCTGATGTGGGTCAAATCAATGGGGCAGGAGCTGCTGTGGGGCTTATGTGGGTTAGATCTATGGGGCAGGAGCTGTTCTGGGGCTGATGTTGGTCTGATCTATGGGGCAGGAGCTGCTGCGGGGCTGATTTGAGTCAGATCTATGGGGCAGGAGCTGCTGTGGGGCTTATGTGGGTTAGATCTATGGGGCAGGAGCTGTTGTGGGGTTGATGGGGGTCAGATCTATTGGGCAGGAGCTACTGTGGGGCTGATGTGGGTCAAATCAATGGGGCAGAGCTGCTCTTGGGAACATGTGGGTCAGATCTATGGGGCAGGAGCTGCTGTGGGGCTGATGTGGGTCAGATCTATAGGGCAGGAGCTGCTCTGAGACAGATGTGGGTCAGATCTATGGGGCAGGTGCTGCTGTGGGGCTGATGTGGGTCAGATCCTTGGGGCTGAAGCTGCTGTGGGTCATATCTATTGGGCAGCAGCTGCTTTACATATGATGTGTGTCAGATCTATGGAGCAGGAGCTGCTGTGGGGCTGATGTGGGTTAGATCTATGGGGCGGGAGCTGTTGTGGGGCTGATGGAGGTCAGATCTATGGGGCAGGAGCTACTGTGGGGCTGAAGGGGGTCAGATCTATGGGGCAGCAGCAGTTGTGGGGCTGATGGGAGTCAGATCTATGGGTCAGGAGCTTCTGTGGGGCTGATGGGGGTCAGATCTATGGGGCAGGAGCTACTGTGGGGCTGATGTTGGTCTGATCTATGGGGCAGGAGCTGTTGTGCGACAGATGTGGGTCAGATCTATGTGGCAGGATCTGCTGTGAAGCTGATGTGGGAAAGATCTATGGGGCAGGAGATGCTTTGGGGCTGATGTTGGTCTGATCTATGGGGCAGGAGCTGCTGTGCGACAGATGTGGGTCAGATCTATGGGGCAGGTGCTGCTGTGCGACATATGTGGGTCAGATCTATGGGGCAGGATCTGCTGTGGGGCGGATGTTGGTCTGATCTATGGGGCAGTAGCTGCTGTGGGGCAGATTTGGGTCAGATCTATGGGGCAGGAGCTGCAGTGGAGATGATGTACGTCAGATCTATGGGGCAGGAGCTGCTGTGGGGCTGCTGTGGGTTAGATCTCTGGGGCAGGAGCTGTTGTGGGTCATATCTATTGGGCAGCAGCTGCTTTACATATGATGTGTGTCAGATCTATGGGGCCGGAGCTGCTGTGGGGCTGATGTAAGTTAGATCTATAGGGCAGGAGCTGCTGTGCGACAGATGTGGGTCAGATCTATGGGGCAGGAGCTGCTGTGGGGCTGATGTGGGTCAGATCTATAGGGCAGGAGCTGCTGTGCGACAGATGTGGGTCAGATCTATGGGGCAGGAGCTGCTGTGGGGCTGATGTGGGTCAGATCCTTGGAACTGAAGCTGCTGTGGGTCATATCTATTGGGCAGCAGCTGCTTTACATATGATGTGTGTCAGATCTATGGGGCAGGAGCTGCTGTGGGGCTGATGTGGGTTAGATCTATGGGGCAGGAACTGTTGTGGGGCTGATGGGGGTCAGATCTATGGGGCAGGAGCTGCTGTGGTGCTGATGGGGGTCAGATCTATGGGGCAGGAGCTACTGTGGGGCTGATGGGGGTCAGATCTATGGGGCAGGAGCTACTGTGGGGCTGATGTTGGTCTGATCTATGGGGCAGGAGCTGCTGTGGGGCTGATGTGGGTCAGATCTATGGGTCAGGTGCTGCTGTGCGACATATGTGGGTCAGATCTATGGGGCAGGATCTGCTGTGGGGCTGATGTGGGAAAGATCTATGGGGCAGGAGATGCTTTGGGGCAGATGTGGGTCAGATCTATGGGGCAGGAGTTGCTGTGTGGCTGATGTGGGTCAGATCCTTGTGGCTGAAGCTGCTGTGGGTCATATCTATTGGGCAGCAGCTGCTTTACATATGATGTGTGTCAGATCTATGGGGCAGGAGCTGTTGTGGGGCTGATGTGGGTTAGATCTATGGGGCAGGAGCTGTTGTGGGGCTGATGGGGGTCAGATC
Source organism: Coturnix japonica (assembly GCF_054131305.1). Taxonomy (NCBI): domain Eukaryota; kingdom Metazoa; phylum Chordata; class Aves; order Galliformes; family Phasianidae; genus Coturnix; species Coturnix japonica. Next base: position 654,304 of record NC_140697.1, on the reverse strand, counting down.
TATGGGGCAGGAGCTACTGTGGGGCTCATGGGAGTCAGATATATGGGGTAGGAGCTACTGTGGAACTGATGTGGGTTAGATCTATGGGGCAGGAGCTGTTGTGGGGCTGATGGGGGTCAGATCTATGGGGCAGGAGCGACTGTGGGGCTGATGTGGGTCAAATCAATGGGGCAGAGCTGCTCTTGGGAACATGTGGGTCAGATCTATGGGGCAGGAGCTGCTGTGGGGCTGATGTGGGTCAGATCTATAGGGCAGGAGCTGCTGTGCGACAGATGTGGGTCAGATCTATGGGGCAGGAGCTGCTGTGTGGCTGATGTGGGTCAGAACCTTGGGGCTGAATCTGCTGTGGGTCATATCTATTGGGCAGCAGCTGCTTTACATATGATGTGTGTCTGATCTAAGGGGCAGGAGCTGCTGTGGGGCTGATGTGGGTTAGATCTATGGGGCAGCAGCTGTTGTGAGGCTGATGGGGGTCAGATCTATGGGGCAGGAGCTACTGTGGGTCTGGTGGGGGTCAGATCTATGGGGCAGGAGCTACTGTGGGGCTGATGTTGGTCTGATCTATGGGGCAGGAGCTGCTGTGCGACAGATGTGGGTCAGATCTATGGGGCAGGTGCTGCTGTGCGACATATGTGGGTCAGATCTATGGGGCAGGATCTGCTGTGGGGCTGATGTGGGAAAGATCTATGGGACAGGAGAAGCTTTGGGGCAGATGTGGGTCAGATCTATGGGGCAGGAGTTGCTGTGGGGCTGATGTGGGTCAGATCCTTGGGGCTGAAGCTGCTATGGGTCATATCTTTTGGGCAGCAGCTGCTTTACATATGATGTGTGTCAGATCTATGGGGCAGGAGCTGCTGTGGGGCTGATGTGTGTCAGATCTATGGGGCAGGAGCTGTTGTGGGGTTGATGGGGGTCAGATCTATGGGGCAGGAGCTGTTGTGGGGCTGATGGTGGTCAGATCTATGGGGCAGGAGCTGCTGTGGGGTTGATGTGGGTTAGATCTATGGGGCAGGAGCTGTTGTGGGGCTGATGTGGGTCAGATCTATGGGGCAGGAGCTACTGTGGGGCTGATGGGGGTCAGATCTATGGGGCAGGAGCTCCTGTGGGGCTGATGTTGGTCTGATCTATGGGGCAGGAGCTGCTGTGCGACAGATGTGGGTCAGATCTATGGGGCAGGTGCTGCTGTGCGACATATGTGGGTCAGATCTATGGGGCAGGATCTGCTGTGGGGCTGATGTGGGAACGATCTATGGGGCAGGAGTATCTGTGGGCCATATGTCGGTCTGATGTATGGGGCAGGAGCTGCTGTGGGGCTGCTGTGGGTTAGATCTAGGGGGCAGGAGCTGTTGTGGGTCATATCTATTGAGCAGCAGCTGCTTTACATATGATGTGTGTCAGATCTATGGGGCCGGAGCTGCTGTGGGGCTGATGTGGGTTAGTTCTGTAGGGCAGGAGCTGCTGTGCGACAGATGTGGGTCAGATCTATGGGGCAGAGCTGCTCTTGGGAAAATGTGGGTCAGATCTATGGGGCAGGAGCTGCTGTGGGGCTGATGTGGGTCAGATCTATAGGGCAGGAGCTGCTGTGCGACAGATGTGGGTCAGATCTATGGGGCAGGAGCTGCTGTGGGGCTGATGTGGGTCAGATCCTTGGGGCTGAAGCTGCTGTGGGTCATATCTATTGGGCAGCAGCTGCTTTACATATGATGTGTGTCAGATCTATGGGGCAGGAGCTGCTGTGGGGCTGATGTGGGTTAGATCTATGGGGCAGGAGCTGTTGTGGGGCTGATGGGGGTCAGATCTATGGGGCAGGAGCTGCTGTGGAGCTTATGGGGGTCAGATCTATGGGGCAGGAGCTACTGTGGGGCTGATGGGGGTCAGATCTATGGGGCAGGAGCTGTTGTGGGGCTGATGGGTGTCAGATCTATGGGGCAGGAGCTGTTGTGGGGCTGATGGTGGTCAGATCTATGGGGCAGGAGCTGCTGTGGGGTTGATGTGGGTTAGATCTATGGGGCAGGAGCTGTTGTGGGGCTGATGGGGGTCAGATCTATGGGGCAGGAGCTACTGTGGGGCTGATGGGGGTCAGATCTATGGGGCAGGAGCTCCTGTGGGGCTGATGTTGGTCTGATCTATGAGGCAGGAGCTGCTGTGCGACAGATGTGGGTCAGATCTATGGGGCAGGTGCTGCTGTGCGACATATGTGGGTCAGATCTATGGGGCAGGATCTGCTGTGGAGCTGATGTGGGAACGATCTATGGGGCAGGAGTTGCTGTGGGCCATATGTCGGTCTGATCTATGGGGCAGGAGCTGCTGTGGGGCTGCTGTGGGTTAGATCTATGGGGCAGGAGCTGTTGTGGGTCATATCTATTGAGCAGCAGCTGCTTTACATATGATGTGTGTCAGATCAATGGGGCCGGAGCTGCTGTGGGGCTGATGTGGGTTAGTTCTATAGGGCAGGAGCTGCTGTGCGACAGATGTGGGTCAGATCTATGGGGCAGAGCTGCTCTTGGGAAAATGTGGGTCAGATCTATGGGGCAGGAGCTGCTGTGGGGCTGATGTGGGTCAGATCTATAGGGCAGGAGCTGCTGTGCGACAGATGTGGGTCAGATCTATGGGGCAGGAGCTGCTGTGGGGCTGATGTGGGTCAGATCCTTGGGGCTGAAGCTGCTGTGGGTCATATCTATTGGGCAGCAGCTGCTTTACATATGATGTGTGTCAGATCTATGGGGCAGGAGCTGCTGTGGGGCTGATGTGGGTTAGATCTATGGGGCAGGAGCTGTTGTGGGGCTGATGGGGGTCAGATCTATGGGGCAGGAGCTGCTGAGGAGCTTATGGGGGTCAGATCTATTGGGCAGGAGCTACTGTGGGGCTGATGGGGGTCAGATCTATGGGGCAGGAGCTACTGTGGGGCTGATGTTGGTCTGATCTATGGGGCAGGAGCTGCTGTGCGACAGATGTGGGTCAGATCTATGGGGCAGGTGCTGCTGTGCGACATATGTGTGTCAGATCTATGGGGCAGGAGCTGTTGTGGGGCTGATGGTGGTCAGATCTATCGGGCAGGAGCTGCTGTGGGGCTGCTGTGGGTTAGATCTATGGGGCAGGAGCTGTTGTGGGTCATATCTATTGGGCAGCAGCTGCTTTACATATGATGTGTGTCAGATCTATGGGGCAGGAGCTGCTGTGGGGCTGATGTGTGTCAGATCTATGGGGCAGGAGCTGTTGTGGGGCTGATGGGGGTCAGATCTATGGGGCAGGAGCTGTTGTGGGGCTGATGGTGGTCAGATCTATGGGGCAGGAGCTGCTGTGGGGTTGATGTGGGTTAGATCTATGGGGCAGGAGCTGTTGTGGGGCTGATGTGGGTCAGATCTATGGGGCAGGAGCTACTGTGGGGCTGATGGGGGTCAGATCTATGGGGCAGGAGCTCCTGTGGGGCTGATGTTGGTCTGATCTATGGGGCAGGAGCTGCTGTGTGACAGATGTGGGTCAGATCTATGGGGCAGGTGCTGCTGTGCGACATATGTGGGTCAGATCTATGGGGCAGGATCTGCTGTGGGGCTGATGTGGGAACGATCTATGGGGCAGGAGTTGCTGTGGGCCATATGTCAATCTGATCTATGGGGCAGGAGCTGCTGTGGGGCTGCTGTGGGTTAGATCTATGGGGCAGGAGCTGTTGTGGTTCATATCTATTGAGCAGCAGCTGCTTTACATATGATGTGTGTCAGATCTATGGGGCCGGAGCTGCTGTGGGGCTGATGTGGGTTAGTTCTATAGGGCAGGAGCTGCTGTGCGACAGATGTGGGTCAGATCTATGGGGCAGAGCTGCTCTTGGGAAAATGTGGGTCAGATCTATGGGGCAGGAGCTGCTGTGGGGCTGATGTGGGTCAGATCTATAGGGCAGGAGCTGCTGTGCGACAGATGTGGGTCAGATCTATGGGGCAGGAGCTGCTGTGGGGCTGATGTGGGTCAGATCCTTGGGGCTGAAGCTGCTGTGGGTCATATCTATTGGGCAGCAGCTGCTTTACATATGATGTGTGTCAGATCTATGGGGCAGGAGCTGCTGTGGGGCTGATGTGGGTTAGATCTATGGGGCAGGAGCTGTTGTGGGGCTGATGGGGGTCAGATCTATGGGGCAGGAGCTGCTGTGGAGCTTATGGGGGTCAGATCTATGGGGCAGGAGCTACTGTGGGGCTGATGGGGGTCAGATCTATGGGGCAGGAGCTGTTGTGGGGCTGATGGGGGTCAGATCTATGGGGCAGGAGCTGTTGTGGGGCTGATGGTGGTCAGATCTATGGGGCAGGAGCTGCTGTGGGGTTGATGTGGGTTAGATCTATGGAGCAGGAGCTGTTGTGGGGCTGATGTGGGTCAGATCTATGGGGCAGGAGCTACTGTGGGGCTGATGGGGGTCAGATCTATGGGGCAGGAGCTCCTGTGGGGCTGATGTTGGTCTGATCTATGGGGCAGGAGCTGCTGTGCGACAGATGTGGGTCAGATCTATGGGGCAGGTGCTGCTGTGCGACATATGTGGGTCAGATCTATGGGGCAGGATCTGCTGTGGGGCTGATGTGGGAACGATCTATGGGGCAGGAGTTGCTGTGGGCCATATGTCGGTCCGATCTATGGGGCAGGAGCTGCTGTGGGGCTGCTGTGGGTTAGATCTATGGGGCAGGAGCTGTTGTGGGTCATATCTATTGAGCAGCAGCTGCTTTACATATGATGTGTGTCAGATCTATGGGGCCGGAGCTGCTGTGGGGCTGATGTGGGTTAGTTCTATAGGGCAGGAGCTGCTGTGCGACAGATGTGGGTCAGATCTATGGGGCAGAGCTGCTCTTGGGAAAATGTGGGGCAGATCTATGGGGCAGGAGCTGCTGTGGGGCTGATGTGGGTCAGATCTATAGGGCAGGAGCTGCTGTGCGACAGATGTGGGTCCGATCTATGGGGCAGGAGCTGCTGTGGGGCTGATGTGGGTCAGATCCTTGGGGCTGAAGCTGCTGTGGGTCATATCTATTGGGCAGCAGCTGCTTTACATATGATGTGTGTCAGATCTATGGGGCAGGAGCTGCTGTGGGGCTGATGTGGGTTAGATCTATGGGGCAGGAGCTGTTGTGGGGCTGATGGGGGTCAGATCTATGGGGCAGGAGCTGCTGTGGAGCTTATGGGGGTCAGATCTATGGGGCAGGAGCTACTGTGGGGCTGATAGGGGTCAGATCTATGGGGCAGGAGCTACTGTGGGGCTGATGTTGGTCTGATCTATGGGGCAGGAGCTGCTGTGCGACAGATGTGGGTCAGATCTATGGGGCAGGTGCTGCTGTGCGACATATGTGTGTCAGATCTATGGGGCAGGAGCTGCTGTGGGGCTGATGTGGGTTAGATCTATGGGGCAGGAGCTGTTGTGGGGCTGATGGGGGTCAGATCTATGGGGCAGGAGCTACTGTGGGGCTGATGTTGGTCTGATCTATGGGGCAGGAGCTGCTGCGGGGCTGACTTGGGTCAGATCTATGGGGCAGGTGCTGCTGTGGGGCTGATGTGGGTTAGATCTATGGGGCAGGAGCTGTTGTGCGACATATGTGGGTCAGATCTATGGGGCAGGATCTGCTGTGGGGCTGATGTGGGAAAGATCTATGGGGCAGGAGCTGTTGTGGGGCAGATGTGAGTCAGATCTATGGGGCTGGAGTTGCTGTGTGGCTGATGTGGGTCAGATCCTTGTGGCTGAAGCTGCTGTGGGTCATATCTATTTGGCAGCAGCTGCTTTACATATGATGTGTGTCAGATCTATGGGGCAGGAGCTGTTGTGGGGCTGATGTGGGTTAGATCTATGGGGAGGAGCTGTTGTGGGGCTGATGGGGGTCAGATCTATGGGGCAGGAGCTACTGTGGGGCTGATGGGGGTCAGATATATGGGGCAGGAGCTACTGTGGGGCTGATGTGGGTCAGATCCTTGGGGCTGAAGCTGCTGTGGGTCATATCTATTGGGCAGCAGCTGCTTTACATATGATGTGTGTCAGATCTATGGGGCAGGAGCTGCTGTGGGGCTGATGTGGGTTAGATCTATGGGGCAGGAGCTGTTGTGGGGCTGATGGGGGTCAGATCTATGGGGCAGGAGCTGCTGTGGAGCTTATGGGGGTCAGATCTATGGGGCAGGAGCTACTGTGGGGCTGATGGGGGTCAGATCTATGGGGCAGGAGCTGTTGTGGGGCTGATGGGGGTCAGATCTATGGGGCAGGAGCTGTTGTGGGGCTGATGGTGGTCAGATCTATGGGGCAGGAGCTGCTGTGGGGTTGATGTGGGTTAGATCTATGGGGCAGGAGCTGTTGTGGGGCTGATGTGGGTCAGATCTATGGGGCAGGAGCTACTGTGGGGCTGATGGGGGTCAGATCTATGGGGCAGGAGCTCCTGTGGGGCTGATGTTGGTCTGATCTATGGGGCAGGAGCTGCTGTGCGACAGATGTGGGTCAGATCTATGGGGCAGGTGCTGCTGTGCGACATATGTGGGTCAGATCTATGGGGCAGGATCTGCTGTGGGGCTGATGTGGGAACGATCTATGGGGCAGGAGTTGCTGTGGGCCATATGTCGGTCTGATCTATGGGGCAGGAGCTGCTGTGGGGCTGCTGTGGGTTAGATCTATGGGGCAGGAGCTGTTGTGGGTCATATCTATTGAGCAGCAGCTGCTTTACATATGATGTGTGTCAGATCTATGGGGCCGGAGCTGCTGTGGGGCTGATGTGGGTTAGTTCTATAGGGCAGGAGCTGCTGTGCGACAGATGTGGGTCAGATCTATGGGGCAGAGCTGCTCTTAGGAAAATGTGGGGCAGATCTATGGGGCAGGAGCTGCTGTGGGGCTGATGTGGGTCAGATCTATAGGGCAGGAGCTGCTGTGCGACAGATGTGGGTCAGATCTATGGGGCAGGAGCTGCTGTGGGGCTGATGTGGGTCAGATCCTTGGGGCTGAAGCTGCTGTGGGTCATATCTATTGGGCAGCAGCTGCTTTACATATGATGTGTGTCAGATCTATGGGGCAGGAGCTGCTGTGGGGCTGATGTGGGTTAGATCTATGGGGCAGGAGCTGTTGTGGGGCTGATGGGGGTCAGATCTATGGGGCAGGAGCTGCTGTGGAGCTTATGGGGGTCAGATCTATGGGGCAGGAGCTACTGTGGGGCTGATGGGGGTCAGATCTATGGGGCAGGAGCTACTGTGGGGCTGATGTTGGTCTGATCTATGGGGCAGGAGCTGCTGTGCGACAGATGTGGGTCAGATCTATGGGGCAGGTGCTGCTGTGCGACATATGTGTGTCAGATCTATGGGGCAGGAGCTGCTGTGGGGCTGATGTGGGTTAGATCTATGGGGCAGGAGCTGTTGTGGGGCTGATGGGGGTCAGATCTATGGGGCAGGAGCTACTGTGGGGCTGATGTTGGTCTGATCTATGGGGCAGGAGCTGCTGCGGGGCTGACTTGGGTCAGATCTATGGGGCAGGTGCTGCTGTGGGGCTGATGTGGGTTAGATCTATGGGGCAGGAGCTGTTGTGCGACATATGTGGGTCAGATCTATGGGGCAGGATCTGCTGTGGGGCTGATGTGGGAAAGATCTATGGGGCAGGAGATGCTTTGGGGCAGATGTGGGTCAGATCTATGGGGCTGGAGTTGCTGTGTGGCTGATGTGGGTCAGATCCTTGTGGCTGAAGCTGCTGTGGGTCATATCTATTGGGCAGCAGCTGCTTTACATATGATGTGTGTCAGATCTATGGGGCAGGAGCTGTTGTGGGGCTGATGTGGGTTAGATCTATGGGGAGGAGCTGTTGTGGGGCTGATGGGGGTCAGATCTATGGGGCAGGAGCTACTGTGGGGCTGATGGGGGTCAGATATATGGGGCAGGAGCTACTGTGGGGCTGATGTGGGTTAGATCTATGGGGCAGGAGCTGTTGTGGGGCTGATGGGGGTCAGATCTATGGGGCAGGAGCGACTGTGGGGCTGATGTGGGTCAAATCAATGGGGCAGAGCTGCTCTTGGGAACATGTGGGTCAGATCTATGGGGCAGGAGCTGCTGTGGGGCTGATGTGGGTCAGATCTATAGGGCAGGAGCTGCTGTGCGACAGATGTGGGTCAGATCTATGGGGCAGGAGCTGCTGTGGGGCTGATGTGGGTCAGATCCTTGGGGCTGAATCTGCTGTGGGTCATATCTATTGGGCAGCAGCTGCTTTACATATGATGTGTGTCAGATCTAAGGGGCAGGAGCTGCTGTGGGGCTGATGTGGGTTAGATCTATGGGGCAGCAGCTGTTGTGAGGCTGATGGGGGTCAGATCTATGGGGCAGGAGCTACTGTGGGGCTGGTGGGGGTCAGATCTATGGGGCAGGAGCTACTGTGGGGCTGATGTTGGTCTGATCTATGTGGCAGGAGCTGCTGTGCGACAGATGTGGGTCAGATCTATGGGGCAGGTGCTGCTGTGCGACATATGTGGGTCAGATCTATGGGGCAGGATCTGCTGTGGGGCTGATGTGGGAAAGATCTATGGGACAGGAGAAGCTTTGGGGCTGATGTCGGTCAGATCTATGGGGCAGGAGTTGCTGTGGGGCTGATGTGGGTCAGATCCTAGGGGCTGAAGCTGCTATGGGTCATATTTATTGGGCAGCAGCTGCTTTACATATGATGTGTGTCAGATCTATGGGGCAGGAGCTGCTGTGGGGCTGATGTGGGTTAGATCTCTGGGGCAGGAGCTGTTGTGGGGATGATGGGGGTCAGATCTATAAGGCAGGAGCTGTTGTGGGGCTGATGGTGGTCAGATCTATAGGGCAGGAGCTGCTGTGGGGTTGATGTGGGTTAGATCTATGGGGCAGGAGCTGTTGTGGGGCTGATGTGGGTCAGATCTATGGGGCAGGAGCTACTGTGGGGCTGATGGGGGTCAGATCTATGGGGCAGGAGCTCCTGTGGGGCTGATGTTGGTCTGATCTATGGGGCAGGAGCTGCTGTGCGAAAGATGTGGGTCAGATCTATGGGGCAGGTGCTGCTGTGCGACATATGTCGGTCAGATCAATGGGGCAGGATCTGCTGTGGGGCTGATGTGGGAACGATCTATGGGGCAGGAGTTGCTGTGGGCCATATGTCGGTCTGATCTATGGGGCAGGAGCTGCTGTGGGGTTGATGTGGGTTAGATCTATGGGGCAGGAGCTGTTGTGGGGCTGATGTGGGTCAGATCTATAGGGCAGGAGCTGCTGTGCGACAGATGTGGGTCAGATCTATGGGGCAGGAGCTGCTGTGGGGCTGATGTGGGTCAGATCCTAGGGGCTGAAGCTGCTGTGGGTCATATCTATTGGGCAGCAGCTGCTTTACATATGATGTGTGTCAGATCTATGGGGCAGGAGCTGCTGTGGGGCTGATGTGGGTTAGATCTCTGGGGCAGGAGCTGTTGTGGGGCTGATGGGGGTCAGATCTATGGGGCAGGAGCTGTTGTGGGGCTGATGGTGGTCAGATCTATGGGGCAGGAGCTGCTGTGGGGTTGATGTGGGTTAGATCTATGGGGCAGGAGCTGTTGTGGGGCTGATGTGGGTCAGATCTATGGGGCAGGAGCTACTGTGGGGCTGATGGGGGTCAGATCTATGGGGCAGGAGCTACTGTGGGGCTGATGTTGGTCTGATCTATGGGGCAGGAGCTGCTGTGGGGCTGATGTGGGTCAGATCTATGGGGCAGGTGCTGCTGTGCGACATATGTGGGTCAGATCTATGGGGCAGGATCTGCTGTGGGGCTGATGTGGGAACGATCTATGGGGCAGGAGTTGATGTGGGCCATATGTCGGTCTGATCTATGGGGCAGGAGCTGCTGTGGGGCTGCTGTGGGTTAGATCTATGGGGCAGGAGCTGTTGTGGGTCATATCTATTGAGCAGCAGCTGCTTTACATATGATGTGTGTCAGATCTATGGGGCCGGAGCTGCTGTGGGGCTGATGTGGGTTAGTTCTATAGGGCAGGAGCTGCTGTGCGACAGATGTGGGTCAGATCTATGGGGCAGAGCTGCTCTTGGGAAAATGTGGGTCAGATCTATGGGGCAGGAGCTGCTGTGGGGCTGATGTGGGTCAGATCTATAGGGCAGGAGCTGCTGTGCGACAGATGTGGGTCAGATCTATGGGGCAGGAGCTGCTGTGGGGCTGATGTGGGTCAGATCCTTGGGGCTGAAGCTGCTGTGGGTCATATCTATTGGGCAGCAGCTGTTTACATATGATGTGTGTCAGATCTATGGGGCAGGAGCTGCTGTGGGGCTGATGTGGGTTAGATCTATGGGGCAGGAGCTGTTGTGGGGCTGATGGGGGTCAGATCTATGGGGCAGGAGCTGCTGTGGAGCTTATGGGGGTCAGATCTATGGGGCAGGAGCTACTGTGGGGATGATGGGGGTCAGATCTATGGGGCAGGAGCTACTGTGGGGCTGATGTTGGTCTGATCTATGGGGCAGGAGCTGCTGTGCGACAGATGTGGGTCAGATCTATGGGGCAGGTGCTGCTGTGCGACATATGTGTGTCAGATCTATGGGGCAGGAGCTGCTGTGGGGCTGATGTGGGTTAGATGTATGGGGCAGGAGCTGTTGTGGGGCTGATGGGGGTCAGATCTATGGGGCAGGAGCTACTGTGGGGCTGATGTTGGTCTGATCTATGGGGCAGGAGCTGCTGCGGGGCTGATTTGGGTCAGATCTATGGGGCAGGAGCTGCTGTGGAGCTGATGTGGGTTAGATCTATGGGGCAGGAGCTGTTGTGCGACATATGTGGGTCAGATCTATGGGGCAGGATCTGCTGTGGGGCTGATGTGGGAAAGATCTATGGGGCAGGAGATGCTTTGGGGCAGATGTGGGTCAGATCTATGGGGCAGGAGTTGCTGTGTGGCTGATGTGGGTCAGATCCTTGTGGCTGAAGCTGCTGTGGGTCCTATCTATTGGGCAGCAGCTGCTTTACATATGATGTGTGTCAGATGTATGGGGCAGGAGCTGTTGTGGGGCTGATGTGGGTTAGATCTATGGGGCAGGAGCTGTTGTGGGGCTGATGGGGGTCAGATCTATGGGGCAGGAGCTACTGTGGGGCTGATGGGGGTCAGATCTATGGGGCAGGAGCTACTGTGGGGCTGATGTGGGTTAGATCTATGGGGCAGGAGCTGTTGTGGGGCTGATGGGGGTCAGATCTATGGGGCACGAGCGACTGTGGGGCTGATGTGGGTCAAATCAATGGGGCAGAGCTGCTCTTGGGAACATGTGGGTCAGATCTATGGGGCAGGAGCTGCTGTGGGGCTGATGTGGGTCAGATCTATAGGGCAGGAGCTGCTGTGCGACAGATGTGGGTCAGATCTATGGTTCAGGAGCTGCTGTGGGGCTGATGTGGGTCAGATCCTTGGGGCTGAATCTGCTGTGGGTCATATCTATTGGGCAGCAGCTGCTTTACATATGATGTGTGTCAGATCTAAGGGGCAGGAGCTGCTGTGGGGCTGATGTGGGTTAGATCTATGGGGCAGCAGCTGTTGTGAGGCTGATGGGGGTCAGATCTATGGGGCAGGAGCTACTGTGGGGCTGGTGGGGGTCAGATCTATGGGGCAGGAGCTACTGTGGGGCTGATGTTGGTCTGATCTATGGGGCAGGAGCTGCTGTGCGACAGATGTGGGTCAGGTCTATGGGGCAGGTGCTGCTGTGCGACATATGTGGGTCAGATCTATGGGGCAGGATCTGCAGTGGGGCTGATGTGGGAAAGATCTATGGGACAGGAGAAGCTTTGGGGCAGATGTCGGTCAGATCTATGGGGCAGGAGTTGCTGTGGGGCTGATGTGGGTCAGATCCTAGGGGCTGAAGCTGCTATGGGTCATATCTATTGGGCAGCAGCTGCTTTACATATGATGTGTGTCAGATCTATGGGGCAGGAGCTGTTGTGGGGCTGATGTGGGTTAGATCTCTGGGTCAGGAGCTGTTGTGGGGCTGATGGGGGTCAGATCTATGGGGCAGGAGCTGTTGTGGGGCTGATGGTGGTCAGATCTATGGGGCATGAGCTGCTGTGGGGTTGATGTGGGTTAGATGTATGGGGCAGGAGCTGTTGTGGGGCTGATGTGGGTCAGATCTATGGGGCAGGAGCTACTGTGGGGCTGATGGGGGTCAGATCTATGGGGCAGGAGCTCCTGTGGGGCTGATGTTGGTCTGATCTATGGGGCAGGAGCTGCTGTGCGACAGATGTGGGTCAGATCTATGGGGCAGGTGCTGCTGTGCGACATATGTGGGTCAGATCTATGGGGCAGGATCTGCTGTGGGGCTGATGTGGGAACGATCTATGGGGCAGGAGTTGCTGTGGGCCATATGTCGGTCTGATCTATGGGGCAGGAGCTGCTGTGGGGCTGCTGTGGGTTAGATCTATGGGGCAGGAGCTGTTGTGGGTCATATCTATTGAGCAGCAGCTGCTTTACATATGATGTGTGTCAGATCTATAAGGCAGGAGCTGCTGTGGGGCTGATGTGGGTTAGATCTATGTGGCAGGAGCTGTTGTGGGGCTGATGGGGGTCAGATCTATGGGGCAGGAGCTGCTGTGGAGCTTATGGGGGTCAGATCTATTGGGCAGGAGCTACTGTGGGGCTGATGGGGGTCAGATCTATGGGGCAGGAGCTACTGTGGGGCTGATGTTGGTCTGATCTATGGGGCAGGAGCTGCTGTGCGACAGATGTGGGTCAGATCTATGGGGCAGGTGCTGCTGTGCGACATATGTGTGTCAGATCTATGGGGCAGGAGCTGCTGTGGGGCTGATGTGGGTTAGATCTATGGGGCAGGAGCTACTGTGGGGCTGATGGGGGTCAGATCTATGGGGCAGGAGCTACTGTGGGGCTGATGTTGGTCTGATCTATGGGGCAGGAGCTGCTGCGGGGCTGATTTGGGTCAGATCTATGGGGCAGGAGCTGCTGTGGGGCTGATGTGGGTTAGATCTATGGGGCAGGAGCTGTTGTGGGGCTGATGGGGGTCAGATCTATGGGGCAGGAGCTACTGTGGGGCTGATGTGGGTCAAATCAATGGGGCAGAGCTGCTCATGGGAACATGTGGGTCAGATCTATGGGGCAGGAGCTGCTGTGGGGCTGATGTTGGTCAGATCTATAGGGCAGGAGCTACTGTGCGACAGATGTGGGTCAGATCTATGGGGCAGGAGCTGCTGTGGGGCTGATGTGGGTCAGATCCTTGGGGCTGAAGCTGCTGTGTGTCATATCTATTGGGCAGCAGCTGCTTTACATATGATGTGTGTCAGATCTATGGGGCAGGAGCTGCTGTGGGGCAGATTTGTGTCAGATCTATGGGGCAGGAGCTACAGTGGGGCTGATGTTGGTCTGATCTATGGGGCAGGAGCTGCTGTGCGACAGGTGTGGGTCAGATCTATGGGGCAGGTGCTGCTGTGCGACATATGTGGGTCAGATCTATGGGGCAGGATCTGCTGTGGAGCTGATGTGGGAAAGATCTATGGGGCAGGAGATGCTTTGGGGCAGATGTGGGTCAGATCTATGGGGCAGGATATGGTGTGTGGCAGATGTGGGTCACATCTATGGTGTAGGAGCTGCTGTGGGGCTGATGTGGGTCAGATCTATGGGGCTGGAGCTGCTGTGGTTAAGATCTATTTGGCAGGATCTGCTGTGGGGCAGATTTGGGTCAGATCTATGGGGCAGGAGCTGCTGTGTGGCAAATGTGGGTCAGATCTATGGGGCAGGAGCTGCTGTGGGTCAGATCTATGGAGCAGGAACAGATGTGGACCTGATGTTGGTAAGATTTATGGAGCAGGAGCTGCTGTTTTGCAGATGTGGGTCAGATCTATGGTGCAGGAGCTGCTGTGGGGCAGATGTAGGGCTTATCTATGGGGCAGGAGCTGCTGTGAGGCTGATGGGTGTTAGATCTATGGGGAGGAGCTGCTGTGGTGCAGATGTGGGTCAGATCTATGGGGCAGGAGCTGCTGTGGTTAAGATCTATTTGGCAGGATCTGCTGTGGGGCAGATTTGGGTCAGATCTATAGGGCAGGAGCTGCTGTGCGACAGATGTGGGTCAGATCTATGGGGCAGAGCTGCTCTTGGGAACATGTGGGTCAGATCTATGGGGCAGGAGCTGCTGTGGGGCTGATGTGTGTCAGATCTATGGGGCAGGAGCTGCTGTGCGACAGATGTGGGTCAGATCTATGGGGCAGAGCTGCTCTTGGGAACATGTGGGTCAGATCTATGGGGCAGGAGCTGCTGTGGGGCTGATGTGGGTCAGATCTATAGGGCAGGAGCTGCTGTGCGACAGATGTGTGTCAGATCTATGGGGCAGGAGCTGCTGTGGGGCTGATGTGGGTTAGATCTATGGGGCAGGAGCTGCAGTGGGGCTGATGGGGGTCAGATCTATGGGGCAGGAGCTACTGTGGGGCTGATGTGTGTCAAATCAAGGGGGCAGAGCTGCTCTGGGGTACATGTGGGTCAGATCTATGGAGCAGGAGCTGCTGTGGGGCAGATTTGAATCAGATCTATAGGGCAGGAGCTGCTGTGGGTCAGATCTATGGGCAGGAGCTGCTGTGGGGCACATGTGAGTTAGATCTATGTGGCAGGAGATGGTGTGGGGCAGATTTGGGTCAGATGTATGGGTCAGGAGCTGCTGTGTGGCTGATGAGGGTCAGATCTATGGGGCATGGGCTGCTGTGGGTCAGATCTACGGGACTGGAGCTGCAGTGGAGCACATGTGGGTCAGTTCTATGGTGTAGAAGCTGCTGTGGGGCTGATGGGTGTCATATCTATAAGGCAGGAGCTGCTGTGGGGCTGACTTGGGTCAGATCTATGAGGCAGGAGCTGCTGTGGGGCAGATTTGGGTCAGATCTATGAGGCAGGAGCTGCTGTGGGGCTGACTTGGGTCAGATCTATGGGGCAGGAGCTGCTATGGGTCAGAACTATGGGGCAGGAGCTGCAGTGGAGATGATGTAGGTCAGATCTGTGGTGTAGGAGCAGCAGTGGGGCAGATGTGTGTCAGATCATTGGGGAGGATCTGCTGTGGGGCTGATATGGGTCAGATCTATGGGGCAGGATCTCCTGGGGGCTGATGTGGGTCAGATCTGTGGGGTAAAATCTGCTGTGGGGCAGATGTGGTTCAGATCTGTGGGTCAGGAGCTGCTGTGGGGCAGATGTGGGTCAGATCTATGGGGCAAGGGCTGCTGTGGTGCAGATGTGGGTCAGATCTATGGGGCAGGAGCTGCTGTGGGGGTGATACGGTTAAGATCTATGGAGCGGGAGATGCTATGGGGCTGATGAGGGTCAGATCTATGGGGCAGGAGCTGATGTGGGGCTGATGTTGGTCAGATCTATGGGGCAGGAGCTGCTGTGGGTCAAATGTGGGTCAGATCTACAGGTCAGGAGCTGCTGTGGGGCTGATGTGGGTCAAATCAATGGGGCAGGAGCTGCTGTGGGGCACATGTGAGTTAGATCTATGGGGCAGGAGATGGTGTGGGGCAGATTTGGGTCTGCCGTTTGCCGTTGGCGTCCGGAGGGCCTCAGCCGCGGAGGCTCGGGTGCGCCGGCACGGTCCAGCCTCTCCCGGCGGGCTCCGCTCGGCACGGACGTTCCTAGGCGGCGTCCGGCGATATGAGCCGCGGCAGCACAAGTGCGCCGGCACGGTCCAACCGCTCTCGGCGGGCTCGGCTCGGCTCGGACGTTCCGCGGCGGCGTCCGGGGGGTCTCAGCCGCGGAGGCTCGGGTGCGCCGGCACGGTCCAGCCTCTCCCGGCGGGCTCCGCTCAGCTCGGATGTTCCTCGGCGACGTCCGGCGATCTGAGCCGCGGCGGCTCGAGTGCGCCGGCACAGTCCAACCGCTCCCGGCGGGTTCCGCTCGGCTCTGACGCTCCTCGGCGGAGTCGGGCGATCTGAGTTGCGGCGGCTCGAGTGTGCCAGCACTGCACAGCCTGTCCCGGCGGGATCCGCTCGGCACAGACGTTCCTCGGCGGCGTCCGGCGATCTGAGCCGCGGCGGCACGAGAGCGCCGGCACGGTCCAACCGCTCTCGGCGGGCTCGGCTCGGCTCGGACGTTCCGCGGCGGCGTCCGGGGGGTCTCAGCCGCGGAGGCTCGGGTGCGCCAACACGGTCCAGCCTCTCCCGGTGGGCTCCGCTCGGCTCAGACATTCCTCGGCGGCGTCCGGCGATCTGAGCCGCGGCGGCTCGAGTGCGCCGGCACGGTCCAACCGCTCCCGGCGGGTTCCGCTCGGCTCGGACGCTCCTCGGCGGAGTCGGGCGATCTGAGCCGCGGCGACACGGTCCAGCCTCTCCAGGCGGACTCAGCTCGGCTCGGACGTTCCGCGGAAGTGGCCAAGTGCCGCTCTTGTGGCTGCTCCGCTGCGCCGGCACTCTGTACCCGGCTCCGAGTGTCTCCGAGGGGGGGGGGGGAGGGAAGAGGGGGCGGGTGGGGGGGGGAATAAGGGGGGGGGGGGCACGGCATCGGCGGCTAGGCGTCGCTGCCTATGCGGCTCGACTAGGTCGGCAC
This sequence comes from Coturnix japonica, assembly GCF_054131305.1. Classification (NCBI taxonomy): domain Eukaryota; kingdom Metazoa; phylum Chordata; class Aves; order Galliformes; family Phasianidae; genus Coturnix; species Coturnix japonica. The sequence continues at coordinate 637,844 of NC_140697.1, read as the reverse complement.
CGTCTACCCGGCTCCGAGCGGGCCGTGGTGCTCGGCGGCGGCGGCTAGGGGTCGCTGCCTATGCGGCTCGGCTAGGTCGGCACGGTCTACCCGGCTCCGAGCGGGCCGGGGTTCTCGGCGGCGGCGGCTAGGGGTCGCTGCCTATGCGTCTCGGCTAGGTCGGCACGGTCTACCCGGCTCCGAGCAGGCCGTGGTGCTCGGCGACGGTGGCTAGGGGTCGCTGCCTAAGCGGCTCGACTAGGTCGGCACGGTCTACCCGGCTGCGAGCAATCTAGGGTGCTCGGCCGCGGATGCTAGAGGTCGCTGCCTATGCGGCTCGACTAGGTCGGCACAGTCTACCCTGCTCCGTGCCTGCGCGAGGGCTCGGCGGCGGTCGCTAGGTGTCACTGCACTCTGCCAGCCAGTCCGTCATCGACCTCTAGCGTCCGCGGCGGAGCAGGGTAGACCGTGCCGACGTGAGCCGGACGCCGCTCAGCGACCCATGGCCGCCGCCGCATGAGCTTCGGTCCGCTCAGAGCCAGGTAGACCGTGCCGACCAACTCGAGCCGGACGTGCAGCGACCGCAGGCCAGCGCGGAGGCTCGTGTGCACCGGCACGGTCCAGCCTCTCCCGGCAAGTTCCGCTCGGCTCGGACGCTCCTCGGCGGAGTCGGGCGATCTGAGCCACGGCGGCTCGAGTGCGCCGGCACTGCACAGCCTCTCCCGGCGGGCTCCGCTCGGCACGGACGTTCCTCGGCGGCGTCCGGCGATCTGAGTCTCGGTGGCACGAGTGCGCCGGCACGGTCCAACGGCTCCCGGCGGGTTCCGCTCGGCTCGGACGCTCCTCGGCGGAGTCGGGCGATCTGAGCTGCGGCGACACGGTCCAGCCTCTCCAGACGGACTCAGCTCGGCTCGGACGTTCCGCGGAAGTGGCCAAGTGCCGCTCCTGTGGCTGCTCCGCTGCGCTGGCACTGTGTACCCGGCTCCGAGCGTCTCCAGGGGCAGGGGGGGAAGAGGGGGGGGGGGGGGGAGTAAGGGGGGAGGGGGCTCGGCGTCGGCGGCTAGGCGTCGCTGCCCATGCGACTTGACTAGGTCGGCACGGTCTATCCGGCTCCGAGTGGGCCGTGGTGCTCGGCGGCGGCGGCTAGGGGTCGCTGCCTATGCGGCTAGTCTAGGTCGGCACGGTCTACCCGGCTCCGAGCGGGCCGTGGTGCTCGGCGGCGGGGGCTAGAGGTCGCTGCCTATGCGGCTCGACTAGGTCGGCACAGTCTACCCTGCTCCGTGCCTGCGCGAGGGCTCGGCGGCGGTCGCTAGGTGTCGCTGAACGTCTGCCAGCCCGTCCGTCAGTGACCTCTAGCGTCCGCGGCGGAGCAGGGTAGACCGTGCCGACGTGAGCCGGATGCCGCTCAGCGACCCCTGGCCGCCGCCGCATGAGCTTCGGTCCGCTCGGAGCCGGGTAGACCGTGCCGACCAACTCGAGCCGGACGTGCAGCGACAGCTGGCCAGGGCAGAGGCTCGTGTGCGCAGGCACGGTCCAGCCTCTCCCGGCGGGTTCCGCTCGGCTTGGATGCTCCTCGGCGGAGTCGGGCGATCTGAGCCGCGGCGGCTCGAGTGCGCCGGCACTGCACAGCCTCTCCCGGCGGGCTCCGCTCGGCACGGACGTTCCTCGGCGGCGTCCGGCAATCTGAGTCTCGGCGGCACGACTGCGCCGGCACGGTTTAACTGATCTCGGCGGAGTCGGCTCTGCTCGGACGTTCCGCGGCGGCTTCCAGGGGGTCTCAGCCACGGAGGCTCGGGTGCGCCAGCACGGTCCAGCCTCTCCCGGCCAGCTCCGCTTGGCTCGGACGTTCCTCGGCGGCGTCCGGCGATCTGAGCCGCGGCGGCTCAAGCGCGCCGGCACGGTCCAACCGCTCCCGGCGGGTTCCGCTCGGCTCGGACGCTCCTTAGCGGCGTCTGGTGATCTGAGTAGCGGTGGCTCGAGTGCGCCGGCACGGTCCAACCGCTCCCGGCGGGTTCCGCTCGGCTCGGACGCTCCTTGGCGGCGTCCGGTGTTCTGAGCAGCGGTGGCTCGCGTGCGCCGGCACGGTCCAACCGCTCCGGGCGGGTTCCGCTCGGATCGGACGCTCCTTGGCGGAGTCGGGCGATCTGAGCCGCGGCGACACGGTCCAGCCTCTCCAGGCGGACTCAGCTCGGCTCGGACGTTCCGCGGAAGTGGCCAAGTGCCGCTCTTGTGGCTGCTCTGCTGCGCCGGCACTCTGTACCCGGCTCCGAGCGTCTCCGGGGGGGGGGGGGGGATGGGGAAGAGGGGGGGTTGGGAGGGGGAGTAGGGGGGGGGGGGGGGCACGGCGTCGGCGGCTAGGCGTCGCTGCCCATGCGTCTCGGCTAGGTCGGCACGGTCTACCCGGCAACGAGCGGGCCGTGGTGCTCAGCGGCGGCGGCTTGGGGTCGCTGCCTATGCAGCACGGCTAGGTCGGCACGGTCTACCCGGCTCCGAGCGGGCCGTGGTTCTCGGCGGCGGCGGCTAGGGGTCGCTGCCTATGCGGCTCGGCTAGGCCGGCACGGTCTACCCGGCTCCGAGCGGGCCGTGGTGCTCGGCGGCGGGGGCTAGGGGTCGCTGCCTATGCGGCTCGGCTAGGTCGGCACGGTCTACACAGCTCCGAGCGGGCCGTGGTGCTCGGCGGCGGCGGCTAGGGGTCGCTGCCTATGCGGCTCGTCTAGGTCGGCACGGTCTACCTGGCTCCGAGCGGGCCGTGGTGCTCGGCGGCGGCGGCTAGGGGTCACTGCCCATGCGTCTCGGCTAGTTCGGCACGGTCTACCCGGCTCTGAGCAGGCCGTGGTGCTCGGCGGCGGCGGCTAGGGGTCGCTGCCTATGCGGCTCGGCTAGGTCGCCATGGGCTACGCGGCTCCGAGCGGGCCGTGGTGCTCGGCGACGGTGGCTAGGGGTCGCTGCATAAGCGGCTCGACTAGGTCGGCACGGTCTACCCGGCTGCGAGCGGGCTAGGGTGCTTGGCGGCGGATGCTTGAGGTCGCTGCCTATGCGGCTCGACTAGGTCGGCACAATCTACCCTGCTCCGTGCCTGCGCGAGGGCTCGGCGGCGGTCGCTAAGTGTCGCTGCACGTCTGCCAGCCTGTCCGTCAGCGACCTCTAGCATCCGCGGCTGAGCAGGGTAGACCGTGCCAACGTGAGCCGGCCGCCGCTCAGCGACCCATGGCCGCCGCCGCATGAGCTTCGGTTCGCTCGGAGCCGGGTAGACCGTGCCGACCAACTCGACCCGGACGTGCAGCGACCGCTGGCCAGCGCGGAGGCTCGTGTGCGCCGGCACGGTCCAGCCTCTCCCGGCGGGTTCCGCTCGGCTCGGACGTTTCTCGGCGGCGTCCGGCGATCTGAGCCGCGGCGGCACGAGTGCGCCGGCACGGTCCAACCGATCTCGGCGGGCTCGGCTCGGCTCGGACGTTCCGCGGCGGCGTCCGGGGGGTCTCAGCCGCGGAGGCTCGGGTGCGCCGGCACGGTCCAGCCTCTCCCGGCGGGCTCCGCTTGGCTCGGACGTTCCTCGGCGGCGTCCGGCGATCTGAGCCGCGGCGGCTCGAGTGCGCCGGCATGGTCCAATCGCTACCGGTGGGTTCCCCTCGGCTCGGACGCTCCTCGGCGGAGTCGGGCGATCTGAGCCGCGGCGACACGGTCCAGCCTCTCCAGGCGGACTCAGCTCGGCTCGGACGTTCCGCGGAAGTGGCCAAGTGCCGCTCTTGTGGCTGCTCCGCTGCGCTGGCACTGTGTACCCGACTCCGAGAGTCTCCGGGGGCAGGGGAGGAAGGGGGGGGGGGGGGGGAAGGGGGGGGGGCCCGGCGTCGGCTGCTAGGGGTTGCTGCCTATGCGGCTCGTCTTGGTCGGCACGGTCTACCCGGCTCCGAGTGGGCCGTGGTGCTCGGCGGCGGCGGCTAGGGGTCGCTGCCTATGCGGCTCGGCTAGGTCAGCACGGTCTACCCAGCTCCGAGCGGGCCGTGGTTCTCGGCGGCGGCGGCTAGGGGTCGCTGCCTATGCGGCTCGGCTAGGTCGGCACGGTCTACCCGGCTCCAAGCGGGCCGTGGTGCACGGCGGCGGCGGCTAGGGGTCGCTGCCCATGCGGCTCGGCTAGGTCGGCACGGTCTACCCGGCTCCGAGCGGGCCATGGTGCTCGGCGGCGGCGGCTAGGGGTCGCTGCCTATGCGGCTCGGCTAGGTCGGCACGGTCTACCCGGCTCCGAGAGTGCGCGAGGGCTCGGCGGCGGTCGCTAGGTGTCGCTGCACGTCTGCCAGCCCGTCCGTCAGCGACCTCTAGCGTCCGCGGCGGAGCAGGGTAGACCGTGCCGACGTGAGCCGGACGCCGCTCAGCGATCCCTTGCCGCCGCCGCATGAGCTTCGGTCCGCTCGGAGCCGGGTAGACCGTGCCGACCAACTCGGGCCGGACGTGCAGCAACCGCTGGCCAGGGCGGAGGCTCGTGTGCGCAGGCACGCTCCAGCCTCTCCCCGCGGGCTCCGTTCAGTTCGGACGTTCCTCGGTGGTGTCCGGGGGTTCTCAGCCGCGACGGCTCGAGTGCGCCGGCACTGCACAGCCTCTCCCGGCGGGCTCCGCTCGGCACGGACGTTCCTCGGCGGCGTCCGGCGATCTGAGCCGCGGCAGCACGAGTGCGCCGGCACGGTCCAACCGCTCTCGGCGGGCTCGGCTCGGCTCGGACGTTCCGCGGCGGCGTCCGGGGGGTCTCAGCCACGGAGGCTCGGGTGCGCCGGCACGGTCCAGCCTCTCCCGGCGGGCTCCGCTTGGCTCGGACGTTCCTAGGCGGCGTCCGGCGATCTGAGCCGCGGCGGCTCGAGTGCGCCGGCACGGTCCAACCGCTCCCGGCGGGTTCCGCTCGGCTCGGACACTCCTCGGCGGAGTCGGGCGATTTGAGCCGCAGCGACACGGTCCAGCCTCTCCAGGCGGACTCAGCTCGGCTCGAACGTTCCGCGGAAGTGGCCAAGTGCCGCTCTCGTGGCTGCTCCGCTGCGCCGGCACTGTGTACCCGGCTCCGAGCGTCTCTGGGGGGGGGGGAGAAGAGGGGGGGGCACGGCGTCGGCGGCTAGGTGTCGCTGCCCATGCGGCTCGACTAGGTCAGCACGGTCTACCCGGCTCCGAGCGGGCCGTGGTGCTCGGCGGCGGGGGCTAGGGGTCGCTGCCTATGCGGCTCGTCTAGGTCGGCACGGTCTACCCAGCTCCGAGCGGGCCGTGGTGCTTGGCGGCGGTGGCTAGTGGTCGCTGCCTATGCGGCTCGTCTAGGTCGGCACGGTCTACCCGGCTCCGAGCGGGCCGTGGTTCTCGGCGGCGGCGGCTAGGGGTCGCTGCCTATGCGGCTCGGCTAGGTCGGCACGGTCTACCCGGCTCCGAGTGTGCGCGAGGGCGCGGCGGCGGTCGCTAGGTGTCGCTGCACGTCTGCCAGCCCGTCCGTCAGCGACCTCTAGCGTCGGCAGCGGAGCAGGGTAGACCGTGCCGACGTGAGCCGGACGCAGCGCAGCGACCCCTGACCGCCGCCGCATGAGCTTCGGTCCGCTCGGAGCCGGGTAGACCGTGCCGACCAACTCGGGCCGGACGTGCAGCGACCGCTGGCCAGGGCGGAGGCTCGTGTGCGCAGGCACGGTCCAGCCTTTCCCCGCGGGCTCCGTTCGGTTCGGACGTTCCTCGGTGGTGTCCGGGGGGTCTCAGCCGCGGCGGCTCGAGTGCGCCAGCACTGCACAGCCTCTCCCGGCGGGCTCCGCTCAGCACGGACGTTCCTCGGCGGCGTCCGGCGATCTGAGCCGCCGCTGCTCGAGTGCGCCGGCACGGTCCAACCGCTCCCGGCGGGCTCGGCTCGGCTCGGACGTTCCGCGGCGGCGTCTGGGGGGTCTCAGCCGCGGAGGCTCGGGTGCGCCGGCACGGTCCAGCCTCTCGCGGCTCGGCTCCGCTCGGCTCGGACGTTCCTCGGCGGCGTCCGGCGATCTGAGCCGTGGCGGCTCGAGTGCGCCGGCACGGTCCAACCGCTCCCGGCGGGTTCCGCTCTGCTCAGATACTCCTCGGCGGAGTCGGGCGATCTGAGCCGCAGCGACACGGTCCAGCCTCTCCAGGCGGACTCAGCTCGGCTCGGACGTTTCACGGAAGTGGCCAAGTGCCGCTCTTGTGGCTGCTCCGCTGCGCTGGCACTCTGTACCCGGCTCCGAGTGTCTCCGGGGGGGGGGAGGGGGGGGAAGAGGGGGGGGTGGGGGGTGGAGTAATGGGGGTCGGGCACAGCGTCGGTGGCTAGGCGTCGCTGCCCATGCGGCTCGTCTAGGTCGGCACGGTCTACCCGGCTCCGAGCGGGCCGTGGTGCTCGGCGGCGGCAGCTAGTGCTCGCTGCCTATGCAACTCGGCTAGGTCGGCACGGTCTACCCGGCTCCGAGCGGGCCGTGGGACTCGGCGGCGGGTGCTAGGGGTCGCTGCCTATATGGCTCGGCTAGGTCGGCACGGTCTACCCGGCTCCGAGCGGGCCGTGGTTCTCGGCGGCGGGGGCTAGGGGTCGCTGCCTATGCGGCTCGGCTATGTCGGCATGGGCTACGCGGCTCCGAGCGGGCCGTGGTGCTCGGCGACGGTGGCTAGGGGTCGCTGCCTAAGCGGCTCGACTAGGTCGGCACGGTCTACCCGGCTGCGAGCGGGCTAGGGTGCTCGGCGGCGGATGCTAGAGGTCGCTGCTTATGCGGCTCGACTAGGTCGGCACAGTCTACCCTGCTCCGTGCCTGCGCGAGGGCTCGGCGGCGGTCGCTAGGTGTCGCTGCACGTCTGCCAGCCCGTCCGTCAGCGACCTCTAGCGTCCACGGCGGAGCAGGGTAGACCGTGCCGACGTGAGCCGGCCGCCGCTCAGCGACCCATGGCCGCCGCCGCATGAGCTTCGGTCCGCTCGGAGCCGGGTAGACCGTGCCGACCAACTCGAGCCGGACATGCAGCGACCGCTGGCCAGCGCGGCGGCTCGAGTGCGCCGGCACTGCACAGCCTCTCCCGGCGGGCTCCGCTCGGCACGGACGTACCTCGGCGGCGTCCGGCGATCTGAGCCACGGCGGCACAAGTGCGCCGGCACGGTCCAACCGATCTCGGCGGGCTCGGCTCGGCTCGGACGTTCCGCAGCGGCGTCTGGGGGGTCTCAGCCGCGGAGGCTCGGGTGCGCCGGCACGGTCCAGCCTCTCCCGGCGGGCTCTGCTTGGCTCGGACGTTCCTCGGCGGCGTCCGGCGATCTGAGCCGCGGCGGCTCGAGTGCGCCGGCACGGTCCAACCGCTCCCGGCGGGTTCCGCTCGGCTAAAACGCTCCTCGGCGGAGTCGGGCGATCTGAGCCGCGGCGACACGGTCCAGCCTCTCCAGGCGGACTCAGCTCGGCTCGGACGTTCTGCGGAAGTGGCCAAGTGCCACTCTTGTGGCTGCTCCGCTGCGCTGGCACTGTGTACCCGGCTCCGAGAGTCTCCAGGGGCAGGGGGGGAAAAGGGGGGTGGGGGGGAGTAAGGGAGGGGGGGGTATGGCGTCGGCGGCTAGGCGTCGCTGCCCATGCGGCTCGACTAGTTCGGCATGGTCTACCCGGCTCCGAGCGGGCCGTGGTGCTCGGCGGCGGCGGCTAGGGGTCGCTGCCTATGCGTCTCGGCTAGGTCGGCATGGTCTACCCGGCTCCGAGCGGGCCGTGGGACTCGGCTACGGGGGCTAGCGGTCGATGCCCATGCGGCTCGTCTAGGTCGGCACGGTCTACCCGGCTCCGAGCGGGCCGTGGTGCTCGGCGGCGGCGGCTAGGGGTCGCTGCCTATGCAACTCGGCTAGGTCAGCACGGTCTACCCGGCTCCGAGCGGGCCGTGGTGCTCGGCGGCGG